>NC_045704.1:45541610-46776174 GCF_009834535.1 Camelus ferus
ATTAGAAAGACAATAAACAAATAATTATCAAATATCAGAGGGTAAGACTAGGCAAATCCATAGGGACAGAAAGTAAATTAGCGGTTGCCAGGGACTTGGGGCATGAGGGAGTCAGGAATGACTACCATTGGGTAAGGAGTTTCTTTTGGGGTTATGAAAATGTTATGGAATTAGGTAGTGTTGATGACTGTAAAACTTTGTGAATATACTCAAACCACTGAATTGTACAGTTGAAAGGGTGCACTTTTGTTGTGTAAATTACATCTCAATAAAAAAAAAATGTCAGGGAATGGAAAAACAAAGCAGGATTAGGAGAGGTAAGTGGTAGGGAGTGCTGTTTTATATAAGGTGGTCAGAGTGCCTCAAAAAAGTGATGACTCATTTGTACAGAGACCTGAAGGAATTGAGAGAATAACCTGTGGTGATATCTAGGGAAAAAATTTTCCAGATGGAGTAACAGCAACTTGAGAGGATTTGAGATTGGGAAGGTGCTTGGTGTGTTCAAGAAACCACTAGTAAGGAGGCCAGTGTAGCTGGATCAGAGTGGCTAGAGGAGAGTTGTAGGGGAGATAAAGTGAGAGGGATGTTAAGGTGCTTAGATCATGTAAGGACGTCTGGTTTTACTCTGAGATGGGAGCTGAGTAGTGGTCTGAATTAGGTTTTAAGTGGATTATTCAGGCTATAATACAGATAATAAACTGTAGGAATGAATATTAAATCAGTTAGGAGGCACTTGCATTAGTCCAGGTGAGACAATTAGATCAGAATGTGAGGTAGTGGAGATAGCAGGAAGTGATGAAATTCTGGATATATTTTGTAGCAAAAACAGATAGGATTTGCTTATGGATTAGGTATGGAGTGTGAGAGAAAAAGATGAATGAAGGATGAACCAAAATTTTTGAACTGAGCAACTGAAAGATTGGAGTTCTCACTTAATGAAATGGTAGACTCTGGTGGGTGGGTAAGTAGCAGGAAGTAAACCAAGAGATTGGTTTTAGACATATTAAGGATGAAATATCTGTAAATATCCAAATAAAGTTATTGAGTAGGTATTTATATCTATAAATCTGGAACTGGAGGCAAACAGTGGTAGTCATCAACTTATGAATATATTGCAGTTATGACTGAAGCTGAAATGAACAATCAGGAGAGAAGAATGAAAAAGAAGAAGGTTGAAGATTCATTTCCCTGGGGAAAAAGCCCCAAATATTTAAGGGCCATAAAAGAAGTAGTAGACTTAAGAGAGTCAGTGAGGGAAGAAAAGAAACAGGAGATAGTGGAGAGAGGAGTTTCTAGTAGTAGTGTCAGAAGTTGCAAATAAGTCAATTAGGAATTTATTGGTGACAGAAATTTTAATGGGCTAGTGGGAACCGAAGCCAAGTATTAGTTGGTTGAGTAATAAATGTAAGTAGAGAAAGTGGAGGCAGCTAGTAAATACAACTTCTGTTGTTTTAAGTGTGGTTGTGAAAGGAAGGGGCAGTGGAAGCTAGAAAGATACAATAGGAATAGGAATCAGAATCTTGTGGAGTGAGGGGGTTGAAGATCAAGGATAGGAATTAGTAGAAGAAAGTTTTGGAGGAGCAAGGAAGAAAGGGGGATCTAGTATTGAGGGTTGCTTCTTCTCTTTGTTCTAAAGGGGTAGAGCAGAGGTAGGGATAATTTGTATATGGGAAAGAAAGTATAAGGAATTCATGCCCTATAGCCAGTTTTCTCTCTGAAGCAATAAACAGTCATTTGCCAAGAATGATAGATATAGGTTGGTAGCTTTAAGATTGCAGGAGTGGGGAGCTGAGGAGGAATACTTAAAAAGAAAAAAGGAAAGAAGAAAAGAAAGGTTTCTTGAGCTACTTTGAGAAAGATCGTTAATTTATGTAAAGTGATAATAGTCTGTTTTGATTTTCTCCATTCAAATTTAGAAGCTATGGTTCAGGAAATGAGTGGTTAGTGTCATTGACGATTGGGCATGATTAATAGGGTGAATATGTTAGAAAAACATTAAAGGTAGGTTAAAGGAATTCTTCAAGACACAACCTCATCTTTTTCTTGAAGTTATCATCCATTGGTCTTTTTCACTTTGTACTTTTTTCCCCTGATAATGTTCCATATTTACATAATAAATGTATATTTATAATTTATTTATCTTGATTTTTTAAAATATGGAAAAGTATAAAGCAAAGACAAATCACATGAAAGCCTGTTGTATGTATATATGACCACTAATATGTTGATTATTCATTCAGACATCTCCGTACTGTATGTATGAATACACAAGTACTTATTAGTACATTTCTGTGTAAATGGGATACAGTAATCCTGTTTTCTCATCTGCTTACTGATGTTAAGTACAGATCTATTATAATTATTATAATAGTTTCGAAGTACAGTAGTCCCTCAGTATCCACACAGAGTTGGTTCCAGGACCCTCGAGGATACCAAAATTTGCAGATGCTCAAGTCTCTTATATAAAATGGCTAGTATTTGCATATAATCTATGCACACCCTCCCATATACTTTAAATCATCTCTAGATTAGTTATAATACCTAAAATGATGTAATGCTATGTAAATAGTTGCCAACCTATGGCAAATTCAAATTTTGCTTTTTGGAACTTTCTCAATTTTTAAAAAATCTTTTTGATCTGTGATATGTTGAATCCAAGGATGTGGAACCTGTGAATACAGAGAGCTGACTGTATTAAATAGTTTAAATAACAAAATATACTTAAATCAGCCAATCTTTGACGATGGGCTTTTATTTTATTTTTTACCTGTTATAAACATCATTATAAGGAACACAGTGTATACTTTTTCTCTTTTTCTTCTGTACTATTATGATTATTTCTTATGAGTAATAATAACTAATTATTATGTAGCGTTTTCCCTGTGGTGAACACTATGCTAAGGGCTTTAATTTATCTTTTTATTTTAAAATTTCTACCGCTGTTAAATTTCAAGATGAACTCTTCAGACTAACATCTTTATCTTGAGGCTGAAGTAACTAAGACTGCCCATGTGTAATTAGGTAAGACCACACCCAAATCATCCTCTAATGTTTTGGTTAATTGCTTAGGCTTTGGAGTCAGAACTGATCTGGATTTAATTCCTTGCTCTGCTATTTACTGTATTTGTAGGATTTGAAACTTCAGCTCTCCAGTCTATTAAATGAAAGATATTTAAAGCATAAGACCTTTTTCCATTGGGAGACTTTTATAACTCAGATGAAATAATAATTATTTTTTGAAATTTAGCTAACTAAAATTCTTTAAGGTGCAATTTAATGTTAGAATTTTTTTTCCCGTAGGTTAAAAGAAGGTAGAGAAATCTTGGTTATCTTTTGTCTACTAAATGTTCATAAAATTAAATCTTACTGTAAATCATATATTCAAAGAATGGTTAAATGATAGAAGAAAATGTCCAGGATGAATGTTAAATTTTTAAGAAGGAAAATATAAAACTGTGATCCCAATTTTATTTAAAAAAAAAATACTAGTAGGAAAGAGATTAATTAGGATGGTGATCTCTGAGAACTGGAATTTGAATTGGAATTTTTATACTTAACAGATTTCCACGTTTTTCTTAATGATGCATTCTTTGTGTATCTTTTTGTCTATCACTTTTATAGCTTAATGAAACATAGAAATGTTAAAATAAGCTTCATGTATTAGAACATTGTAACTAATTGAAACTTTATGATACCATATTTTTTTCTTCACAGATTTTAATTTTCAATGTTTATATTTATTGCAACCCTCTAAGTGGTCTTCTTGTTTTTCATTTATATCATGCATTATAGGACTTAAAACAGAAACATATTTCTCTTTTAAGGTCTGCTTCTGTGATTGTATAATTCCAGGATTATCATTTCCTTCATGCATATTCTAAATAAAAGAACTTGAGATTTGAATAATTTGCTTGTCAGTACTATCATATGCAAGCAGCTTTTGGTGACTGAGAGACCTACCAGTTAAAATTTCTAATAGCATTAATATTAATTAATGAAATTAGCTATATTATTGATAATTATATAAATAATAATAGCTAAAATTTGTTTAATTCTTTCAAAGAGCATGGGTCATTAAACTCTTGCATTATCTCATTTAATCCTCAGGACAACCCTGTGAAGTGCAGATAGCATCACAACTCCTCTATTTTACAGATACGAAATCAAATTAAAAGTAACTTGTCCAGGGGTACATGGTATCAGAACTGCCTCTCCCTTTCCGCCCATGATAAATTTATCTGTCCTGGTTGTTGTGTGAGGTTTGCTGAGATAATTTATATTTAAAACATCAAGCATTGCACTTGGTACCTAGTAGGTGGTTGAATGGTTGTGGATTTTTTGTTTGTTGATTGATTTTGGTTTTTTCCTAATAGGAAGAGCAATTACTTTGAATTAGGTGGCATATTCCACCTGGTGGTCAAATAAGGAATTGTTCTTTAAAATGTCTATTGATGTGAAATTCACATAAATTAGCCATTTTAAAGTGAACAATTCATAGCATTATGTAACCACCACCTTTATATATCTAGCTCAAAAACATTTTCATCACCCCAAAAGGAAACCCCTGTATCCGTTAAAGAGTTGTTTCCCACCTCCCCCTCTCCTAGCCCCTGGTAGCCACCAATCTGCTCTGTCTCTATGGATTTATCTGTTCTGGATATTTTATATAAGTGGAATCATACAATATGTGACCTTTTGTGTCTGGCTTCTTTTACTTAGCATAATGTTTTCAAGATGTATCTACCTTGTAGCATCTGTTAGTACTTCATTCTTTTTTATGAGCAAACACTATTCCGTTGTATGGATATCACAATTTGTTAATCCATTCATTTTCTGATGGACATTTAGATTGTTTCCACCTTTTGACCACTGTGAACAGTGCTGCTTGTCACATGCTATGAATACGCATGTACGTGTATTAGGTTGAGTACCAACTTTCAATTCTTTGGGATATAAGAAGTGGGTTTTTTTGTTTGTTTTTTAAAAATGGCCTTTATTGGTCCTTATAATTCTGTTAAAATATTAACAAAAAATAAAGTGGAAAAACGGTATATTGTAAAAAGTACTACTGTATGTATTTGTATCCATATCATCTTGCATGGTGCCTTACAAGTATTGGATGCTTATTAAAGTTAAGTTGAACTCTTGGCTTTGAGACTGCTTTCTAATTCTGATTTTGCTGACAACTATCTGATTTGGGGCAAATTCTTAATATCTCCTTATATAGATAAAATTTACATATCTTTGGCCCTATATAAAGTTTATATATCTATGTAGATATAGTTTCTGTATCTATAACATGAGGAAATAGACCAAGTAAACTCTTGAAAAATCAGATTGTTAACTTCTGTGAAAATCTTTACCTTTTTTAAAAATAGAAAGTGTTTCGGTACTGCATCTTTATTTCACCCTCTGGAAGTTCAGGTGCTTAACAGCCCTTATCTATCATATATAGTTTCTTAATTAAATTTGCCTCTGGAGAGTGATCAAGAAAGTTATGATTTATGTGGTCAAGAAAATTGAAACCACCATTTTTAGTCGTTAAGCACTTCTTCAGAAAAGACTTTGTTTACTCTCCTCTCATTTCATTAAAAGATCTCAATCATACAACTCCTAGTGTAGAGATTGAAAACTCAGATGCCTACAGGACTCAGTATAATGTGAATCAGTGAAATTGGCTGAATGGTACTTTCAGTAACTGGAAGGCACACTAAAAGAGTTTTTTCCTTGTGGAAATATATACTTACTGCTGCCAGATCTTGTGTTTTGTTGAGAGAAGCCAGAAATCTGGGTTGTGTGAAATTCCGTTATTAAATGTTGACTACTAATTCAGAATGTTTTAGAACACTGTGCAGGCCAAACAGAACACTTCTGTAGTCCAGATGTGTACTGTAGAAAGTGCAAGACCTGCAGAAAGAAAAGTTGTGCATTTCAAAGTGAAATTAGTCATTTTGAAATGGTCATGAGGTATTCACCTGATTGCCTTTGGGATAAAAGAAATAATGCTCATGGACTATCTCAATAACACCTCCTCATTGCATATTCCCACTCCTTTTTATAATGGAGATCCTGGGGATTGAACCCAGGACCTTGTGCATGCTAAGCATGTGGTCTGCTACTGAGCAGTTACCCTCCCACCTGCATAACCTTTGAGGGCAGGAATTATGACTTATTTATGTTAGTAGCTCCAATTAATACCTCCATAACTAAGTGGTTCCTGGTAAACCCTCACTGAAGGCATGTAATTTAAGCGAATGTGGCTCCATCCATAACAGTTTATAGGCTTATGGTAGAGACAATCACAGATTATAACTAGTTCACATGTAAATTTTTGGCACATTTTAGGTTGGGGG
This sequence comes from Camelus ferus, assembly GCF_009834535.1. Taxonomy (NCBI): domain Eukaryota; kingdom Metazoa; phylum Chordata; class Mammalia; order Artiodactyla; family Camelidae; genus Camelus; species Camelus ferus. The sequence goes on from NC_045704.1 coordinate 45,547,964, forward strand.
AACACCTGCAGTACTGTGTTTGTTAATGTGTGTTTAGCTCTTGTTTACCTTCCCATCTATATTTTTAGCCTTACTAGGACAATAGTAATTATTTCTGTATTTTTTTGCTTTGTTTCATTTCCCTAAAAAGTGAACTAACTTGAATAAGTAGAGCTTCATTTTTTCTGTTTTTTTTTTTTTTAAAGTACTGGCCACATCATTAGGTATTCCTCTCTTCTGAGTTCTTTGTATGAACTTTCAATTCTGTTTTATGCAACTATCCATCTCTTCATCCATTTAATAAACATGACCTTGACCTTATCCAAGATGCCAAGCCCTGCAAGATCTGCCCTCTAGCATCCCCACTAACCATATTTCATGCTAGCAAGTGGAAGCTCTTGATTACTATGTTTTAGCCACACTGTGCACCTTTCAGTTACTCGAACACGCCATGTCTTTTCCTGCTTAGGAACTTTTGTACATGTTGTTCCCTCAGATTGTCTTACTTCTCTTTCTGCAATTTGAGTTGCTGATTCTTTCTTATCTCCGTAAGCCTGTCAGAGAGGCCTTCCCTCACTATCTTCTCTTAAAGTAGTTTCTACATTATTCTTTGTTACAGATTCTTTTTGTTTTCTTCATAGCATTCACCCCGCTTTGAATTGTTAAGAATTATTTCCTTATTTTTCTGTTTCTCTCATTACAGAAAAACTCCTTAAGGACAGGGAACTTTTTGTGTTACTCAATTTTGTATCCTTGGCTCACAGTAAATTACTTTTGAATGAGTTAATTACTCACCAGCATAATAATCACATTGTATACCTACACTATGCCTAACAGTTTATTTTAGGTATGTTGTATACATTGTTGTTGGTACTCACAGTTCTACAAGGTACATAGATAATACTGTCATATTATAAATGAGACAGCCATGGCTTACCGTGATAAATAACTTGCCCAAAGTAAAAAAATAAGCAATAGAATTATAATGAAAGCCCAGTTCTCTCCATCTTTTCTTTTTCATTATGACATGCTACCTACCTCTTACTTATTGTGAACAATATTGGTTCCTGACACAAGGATCATACTGCTTTGTATACATTCCTGTGTAACCTTGTGGCTTTCTCCTTCCTTCCTATTCCCCTTCATGCAAAAAAGATTGCAATAATATTTGAAATGGTTACCAACCATCTGTTATATCTGGTAGCTCATGATTTTGACATTCTGATCTGAGCCAAATGTGAATTCATGTACTTTTGTTTAATAATAATATTGACACCCTCTAGTGTTAGAACTTTTATACCCTGAGTCTTAATCCAGCCCTTTAAACATTAATAAGTATAGAAGGATTTCTTATATGCCTCTTAAGCATCTGTTTCTAGAACACAGCCACTGGTGAAAAGAAATAATTGAATTATCTTCTAGAGCACTTTAAAGTGCTCCTACTGAAGTCCCTCACCTTTTTACCTCTTCATCTCAAAAATTTATTTAGATCTTCTCATTGTCTATTTTCTTTTCCTTTCATGTCAGTGGAAGAAATGCCCAGGTTTTTTTCTAAGTAACCCTCAATCTCCTGGGCTTGATTTCACAACATACTTTATCTCGCTTTAATATTTTTTCACTCTGCTTTTTCATTATTTTCTGTCATGTTTTTGTTTCCTCATAGCGGTAGTTGTCAAACTGTGTTTAACTAGTTTCTATGAGTTGCCTCTGCACATGATATAATTGCAAAAGAAATTATACTTAAAAAGAAAGTTATAAAACAAATTTCTTATAGCAGTATAATTCTATAACAGTGCCCTGGAAAACACCATTGTATTATATTCATTACTATGCTGATCTCAACTTCTTCACCATCTAATTGTCCTTTAACCCTTTAGTAGCATGCAAGCATTTTGTAGGAAATTCAGTTATGATTTCACAATTGTCACATCTGATGGTGTTTTCTTAATTAAGTCTCTTCTGTATGTCCTCTCTTGAATCTTCAAGATTTTCCTCATTACTGTTTTCCTTATCCTGTCAAGCATACATAATTTCTTCTTCCACATAACAAAATAGAATTAAACCCTTTATTTGGCCCCATCTCCTTAAGTATTCTTTTTCTTCTCTTTGGAAGGACTTTGTGAAATAGTAGTCTGTATTTCTGCTTACACTGCATTTCCTCACTTCCATTTGGTTGTCAGCTCTTCGCCTTCTGACTTCTGTCTATCCCCATCATTCCCTTGATACTTCTTTGGCAAAGGCTACAAGAAATACCTTTTGCCACATCAAATAAGCACATTCTTTCAAGTTTTTCCTTACTTGAACACTAAATGAGGCATTTTCATTTTTGGCAGTCCACTTCCAAGACTGTTCCTTTTTGACACTGTACTCTCCAGGCTCTCCTCTGACTTTTCTTCCCTAGCTTTTTTTCCCTGACTTCTTTTCTCATTCTGACCCTTCTGCCTCTTTATTCATTATATGGTCCGTCACCATTCTTTTATGTATTCCCACAGATTCTGTTTTCTTGCTTATTCATGCATTCATCAGATGAATGCCTGTTTGTGCCAGGCACTGTGCTATTGCTGAGGAGACAATGTGAATGAGATGGACACAGCCACTGTCCTCATGACATGTGTAGCGTAATAGGAAATACAGATAGATAAACTGGCAATTGTGGAACAATGGGTGGTAAGTGTTCTGGTAGGGGCGATACAGAGAAGGGATACCTGACCAAGACTGGAATGGTCAGTAAAAGCTTCTTGGAAAGAAGTAACAGTTAAAAGGGGCTGTAGAAAGTGCAGTGTTTCAGGCAGAAACAATAGCATTTGCAAAGCAATAAAGATAAGGGGGTGCACGGCTAAAGAATTGAAAATCGTTGTATCTTGCAAGTGTGAGGCAAAGAAGAGAATGGAGAGGGATAAGGCACGTGATCATAAAGTAGGCACTTAAAATATTCATTCAACAAGTATTTAAATAGTGCTCTGTTACTTTATAGCTATACTGCCACATAATTATACCTTGTAATAGCCTAGTTTTCACTCTTGATGCTGTGGACAATCAAAACTTGGTTTTAGGAGATATCTGAGTCTGTGATAATTGCTTATTGCTATAGACTGGTCTTAAGATAGGTTTGCGCTGTTTATGTTACTAGATCCGACTTAAAAGATTCAGAGTCTTTTATTGATTATTCAAGACTTCGGCCTTTGATCTCTGAGCTTTAATTATAATCATTGTCAATAATGTATAACCTATTCTTATTCTCTAAATATTTAATATATATTGCCTTTCCCCACCATTTTCAGCCTTTTGAGGACATAGACTACTGAATCTTTAATTTCTTTTACATGTTCCTTTATGTATAGAGTACAAAGGGTGCACTTGTGTTAGTCTTTATGTACACACACAAGTGTGTGTGTCTTTTTGTATTTTTACAAAATTGATTCTTTTTTTTAAAACCCCAAAGGGCTTAACCCAGTGTTTTTTTCCATGGGTTACATATAATATTTATCAAATATTTAATTAAATAACCTAAAAAATATTCAGATCTATTGAAGGTTGTCAAGTAGAATGTGGTGATATTAGTTCTAAATCCTGAGTGTAGAACATACTAATAAAGGTTAAAATTATAATAGAATAACTTCCTTTTTCAGCCAAGATAGAGGCCGGATTTACCCTCCTGCCTGAAGCAACATAAAGCCAGATAAAATATATGAAACAGTAGTTCTCTTTACGTTTAACATCAGGTGAAAAAGGAAAATGATCTCCGAAGAAAAAAGCAAAATAAAATGAACCCTACAAGTGCCCTGGCTTTAACTGCCTGGAGAAAGTTTACAGGCTGTGATGTAGAAGGGGCAATACAAGTAGAGTCCATTAGTCTCCCTGAGTTGAGGAAGTGAACCTAGGAGTCTGAGGAAGCCAAGATAGTTAGAGTTCTTGGGGTAGAGTACTGGAAAGGAGGGAAATGGACACACAATTCTGGAGATCTGCAGAGAGTCTCCTTTGAGTATTCAGTTTAATGGTGATAATTACATGCATGCAAGAAAACTACTCAAGACCGAGGAAAGAACTACCTGAAAGAATTAGAGATAACAGTGTTCAGACCTCAAAGGGCTGGATATGATGCCTGTTTGCACCAGCAAGAGTAGAAAACCTCTTAATTCAGGGGACATTGGGTAGTGCTAAGAAGGGTCTTGCCTTAGTAGTAAGGAAAAATTAACCCTGGTCTAAACATGCTCTGGTCATGCCTAACAAAGCTTTAAAAAAAACCAAAAGCCAAAAGGATCAAACTATTCCAAAGTAACTTAACCACATCACAGGGAACTCACTGCTTCATCATTCCTGGGTCCCACCATCTCTAGCTGGTCAATCTTCTTAAAAATTACCTACCGTAAATGAAAAGATTGATAGATTGAACTTCATTAAAATTAAGAACTCCTGTTTATTAAAGATACCATTAAGGGGGTGGAAAGGCAAATCACATATGGGAGAGGACATTTATGATATGTATATTTGACATAAGAGTTGTATTTAGAATATATAATGAACTCCTACAAATTGATTTTTTTTAAAAAGACAACCAAATTAAAAAATGGGTAAAAGACTTGAACAGCCACTTTAGGAAAGAAGATAACCACATGACCAATAGGCATGTGAGAAGGTGCTAAAATCATTAGTTATCAGGGAAATGCAAATTAAAACCACAATGTGATACCATTCGATAACCACTAAACTGCTTATAAAAAATTATAAAAGCATTTTCTTATGAATGAGCTTGTGGAGTAGCCAGAACTTTTCATACACTGGTGGTGAGAATGTATACTGGTACAACAACTTAGGAGAAGTATTTAGCATTATCTACTAAAGATGAGTATACGCATACCTTATGACTCAGCAATTTCACCTCTAGGTGTATATCCAAGGGAAGTACATATATGCACGTATAAGAATATTCAGGGCAGTATTTTTGTAATAGCTAAAAACTGTAGACAACTCAGTCATTTAACAGCAGAATGGATTTAATTGTGGAATACTCACATGACAGTAAATGTATAGCAGTGCTTAAGAATGAACTGCTATTAAGTAGCAGCACTGATAAACTGAAAAGGCATAATACTGAGTGAAAGAAGTTAGGCACAAAAGAGTGTATCCTAGGTAATTTCTTTATATAAAATTCATAAATAAGCAAGACTATAGTCTGTAGTGATAGAAGTCAGAAGATTGATTACCTCTTAGAGTAGTTAATTGGAGGAAGCGTGAAGGATGCTAAATCAGCTCGGTGGCAGTTGTGTGTGGCAGTTCACTTTTTAAAATTCTTCAAGCTCTAGACTTAAGATATGTGTACTTTATGTATATGTTAGGCTTTAATAAAACAGTAAAAAAGAATCTTCTGAAATTATGATTAGTAATTTATAAGATTAGTAATAAATATCCATTTTACTTATATATATTTTAGAGTCAGAGCACTTCACAGTTATCAATACTACAATTGTAAATATAAAAGTACTTTGGAAACTCTAAATTGTAATATGGTCAGATATATTTTGTTTTTAGAACAATTCCAGTTTTCTTGAGCTATATATGTGTGTTTATATCTATCTGTTTATAGACCATATTGTGGCACAAATGTAAGCTACTCTTTCATTTGCTATTGTAAAAAGACAACTGAAAATCATTATCAGAATTAATGAAACAGTGGCCTTGTTGATCAGTAAAGTGGCATCTAGTTAATTCTCACAATCAAACTATCCTTTTTTAACAAGAAATGAAGTATTAAACTTTTATATAACAAGCACTCTTTGTGTTAGAGAATAGCCAGGAGATGATCTGGAAGACTACCATATGCCGGGTGAATTTTATGCATTGAGAATCTTTAGATATCGCCCATGAGAGATAATTCCAGATAATTTCTCTCGGGCTCAAAATAACGACAACTGTGCTAATTTGTTTAAGTATTTTAGGTGTTATTAAAGTCTCCATGTGTCATATCAAATCTAAATATCAAATACCTAAAATCATCTATCATCTTGTGATGTGCTATGCTTTTTATATAATAATGGATTTTATTTTCTAATATTTTAAAGCTTTTGCATCTATATTCATGTTTGTTCTGCAGTTGTTTCTTTAGTCGTTTTTTTTCCCATTGTCTGTCTTTAGTATTAGGGATATATGAATAAGCCTCATACGGTGATTTGAGAAGTATTCCCTTCTCTGCTTTCTCAAGAAGTCTATTTAAGATTAATATTTTTCCTTAAATGTTTTAAAATGAATCAGTGTTCTTCTAGGACAGGGCATTCATTTGTAGGAAGGTTTAAAAATATCATGTGGTCTATCTTGTTGAAAGTTTCATGTGCAATTGAAAAATTGAGTGTAGTGTCCCATCAATGTCATAAATGATGGTCAAGATAGTTGATACTGTCATTCAGATCCCATTTTCTTACTGATCCGTAAAATATATCAATTCCTAAGAGGTGTTAAAATATTAAAAAAAAATCATCTACCATCATGTGAAATAGCAATTGTCATTTTGTCAGGAAAGATAATATTCATTTCCTCTTTTTGATATGTAAGTATAATTGTTTTCCCATTAAGATTTAAAAATTTAGGTAATCTGCAGAGGCCTCTTAAGCTCTTTGTTGCTATTATTTTCTACTGTTCAGGAAAAAAATTAACTAGCAATATTGAAAGAGGCAGTAAACTCAGGCCAATATGTTTGAGGCTGAATTTTATGCTTTAAAGTAATGGCTTTTAGCCAGAATCATCTGTGGAGTTTCATAAAAATATGCATTCTGCGATCCTGCCCACTGAAACCCTTATTCAGTTGGTCTGTGGCAGAATCCCAGGCATCTTCATTCAGGAAAAAAAAAATTCATGATTTCATATCCAATTCTGATATTCCTTGTTGATAACCAGTCTCTTAATTTAAGAGGCAGATGAGGTAATGAACTTTGTCTTTTGTTAATTGCACTCATGGTAGGCAGATATTTTTGATCTCTCTGTAAACAATCAGCTTATGTCTAAAAGTATGAGTTTTACACATTTCTTTTGCTTGTTGATAATCCTTGTGTAGAGCAGGAAAGAAGAAGTGAACCTTGATGATCTCTTCAGCATTGGCTTGAAGGAGGAAAAAAATCATGTTACATGAATAGAAAAGAAATTTGATAGAAAATAACGTTAATCACTAAAAATGAAGACCCTACAACATGAAAAGTAATTTTTATTTGTTCATTTAGAAAATGGTAGTTTAGGTAAAGATGGGGCAGAAGTTGGAAGATGAGACATGAGAGAATAGGGTATTTCGGTTAGGAGATACCGTATAAAATGACATTTTTAGTTGGGGTGGTAGGACGTTCTGGTAATGATTGCAAGGAAAAAAGATTTTTGTTTGTTGTTTTTGTTTTCCCTCACTAAGATTATGAGTATAAAAACAAGAATGTTTTAGGGAGGAATGAATAGATGGAGAACAAGGGATTTTTAGGGCAATAAAATTATTCTGTATGATTCTGTAGTGGTGGCTATATGTTATGCATTTGTCAAAACCCATAGAATGTACAACATCAAGAGTGAAGCCTAATATAAACTATGGACTTTGGTTGATAATAATGTGCCCATGTTGGTTCATTGCGTGTACCAAATATGCCACACTGATGAGGGATATTAAGGGTAGAGGGGTATATATGTGTGGGTGGGGAGGGCTGTGTGCGAACTCTCTGTATTTTCTGCTCATTCTGTTGTGAACCTGAAACTGCTCTAAAAGAAAAAAGTCTATTAAAAAAAAACAGAATGTTTTAGAATTGCTTGGGTAGAATAATCAAGGTAGATGATTTACTCATTCATATATTCATTCATTAAGCACATTATTGATGTGCCCATTATGTGCCAAGCACAATAATAATATAATAAAATAGATGGAGTTCCTAATTTCAGTATTCTTCCTAATTGCATAGACAGGAATTCTGTGTGGGGAATTTTTTTTTGAGGGGGGAGGTAATTAGGTTTATTTACTTACTTACTTACTTAATGGATGTACTGGGGATTGTGCATGCTAAGCATGTACTCTACCAATTGAGCTATACCCTCCCCTGGAATTCTGGATAAAGAATTTATCTTTCAGCCAGCTTATTCTTCTGCTCAGGACCCAGCTTTAACCAGTCTTAGCTATGCCAAGCAAGTCATAACCTAATTGGAATACAGTTTCTTCTATGTAAAAACTGAGAATTAAGCTGAATACTTTCACCACTTCTGCATCTAAAATTCTGTGCTTTTTATATGAATTTTAGATTAATCTCATAAACCTACATTCAAACTACATTCATTCCATTCATATTCTTCTCTCCATATTTATATTTATGCTCTCTTTCCTTTTTTGCACATAGCATCTATATCTTGGTACTGATTTCATTAGTTAGTTATGTATGTATTTGCCGTCTTCCTCACTAGACTATATATAAACTGCTTGAAAACAGATGCAGGTCACTTTAGTGTCTGCATCTATGCACACAAAATGGATCAGTGGTGACCAAATGAGGTTTTTCTTTTTTTAGAAAGTAAACTTATGAGCCACCTTGTCATGCAAGATCTGTGCAATTAGAAATAACATTGAAGTTAGGAACTCTGTCTATTTTATTTACTGTATTATTATTCCTGGCACGTAATAGGCAGTTTGGTAATGTACTTTATGAATGAATGAGCAAATCATCGTTTAACTCTTTTCAAGATCAAAACCAAAATAATATACATAAAATAATATCATATTAGTTCTATTTATTTCTTTTATTGATAAATTATTACATACACTGAAAAGTACATTTTAGTTTAAAAAGGAATGGCTATTAAATATATGGTTATATAGTATGGTTAATTGTTGAGTAAAGAAACAGATCTCTATTCAGTATTGGTTCTGCAAACATTCAGCTAAATTATAAATGTGTATATTATAAAGTTTTTTTTTTAATCAAGTTTTAAAGTCAGTGTATGTTGAGACTCTTCTGCTTATATTCCAGAAATGAATTTATTTTAGTAATACTACAATTATATTTAATTTTACTAAGGGTGAAAAATTAAGTTTACTAAGGGTAGAAAATTATAGGACACTGGATCTTCCTCTCTTTAGCAAGCAAGTGGTCACCATGATTTAAGTCCATTAGAGTAGAAGGTCTATGACACAGATTGTTGTCTGTTTTATTACTAATGTATTCCCAGGACCTGGGATGGTATTTGACTTAAATCAGTCAGTAGATATTTGTTGAGTGAATGAGTACATGAATAAATGAATAAGAATATTTTTTGAACTGCTTCATTCTATAGCAGCTACAGTGTTGTCACCACTCATATGTTATTTATTACCTCTTTTGTTTATTAGCAATGTTTTTGAAATAATATGAAAACTAGAAATTTTCCTAAAGCGTAATTCACAACTTAAAATTATTACCCAGTAGCTTTCCTTAGGTTTTTGATAAACTTATCAGCTCACATTGAGTGCCTATTGTAAGTAGGGTATTGCTAAACTTTAGTCATTCAGAGAGGATATCCTGTAGTTTCTTCCCTAGACGTTTTCAACTAATTGGAGAAGTAGAAGGTAGACATAAAGATAATACATAGCAATAGGAAAGTGTCAAAGATACAGTACATATGAGAAATTAATATATTCATTAGAAGTTTGATATTAAGTTTATGTGCATTATTATTCAACTTTTAAAAAATATGCATAGAAGAATAGGGAAAGGCAATAAATGTACTAGTGTTTTAATAATCAACTTTGGATAGTGCGATCATGGGCATATTTAATTTTTATTTCTTACATGCCTGTGTTTTTAAAAGCAAGCAATAACTTTAAATAAATTAATAATTTTCTATTCCGGTTCTAGGGCAGAATTTGTATAAAAAAGAAAAATAAAGCAGTCTGTGTGCCTAGCATTATCAATTGCTACACCTCTTTCCTGTTTATACATTCACTAGGCTGCCCCCATAGGTACCTCAGCCTTATAGTTTAAAACTGAATTCATTGCCTTTCCAGATTTACTCTTTTTCCTCAGCTCCTTATCATGGGAAATAGCACCACCTTCTATCAGTTTTCCCGAGCCAGAATTCCTATGAGCTGCTTGGAACTTTTTTTCCCCTCTCTCTCTGTCCCTCTGCAACTAGTCATCCAGTTAAGTATTCAGTTTCCTGAAACCTTTAAATTCATATCCTATTTGCCATTCTCATTGCTACTGGCCAGGACTTCATTATTTCTTACTTAGAGGATTGTAAACACCTTCTTACTCATCTCCATCTCTAGGATCTAGCCTATTTTGCATATACCTGGGAGGATGGTCTTCAAAAATAAGTCTGAGCTTATCATTTCTTTGCTTAAAACCCTCAAAGCCTCCCTATGCGCTGAGGGATAAATCTTTACTGCTTAGTGTAACATCCAAGACCTTTTAATATCTAGCCTCTGCATGTCTTTAGTGGCCTCGTCTCATGTTACTTCTACTGTATTTAAACTTAATTGAATTACTTGAAAAATTAAAATAACCTACACACACACACACACACACACACACACACACACACACACAGACACTTACATATATATATTTATATTCTCTTTGTTCAGGTTTGCTTTTTTAGTTTCTCTTCTGTTTTCACAAATTTGTCTGTCAGTTGCCCATTTCAGTGTTCAAGATTGACCTCAGGTGTTAGTATACCCTGTGCAGCTTTTTCTCGTCCTTTACAGGTAGTGTTAAGGATTCCCTCTTCTCAATTTGTGTAATACCCCATATTTCTATTAAATCACATAATGTATCATTTTAAACTTGACTAATTTTATTTTCTCTTGACAGTGAACTTCGTAAGAGTGATTTCATTTTGTATTTGGGTCTTTAGTTCAGTATAGAAACTAAATAAATGTTGAAATGAATGTTTAAGTTAATTGTTCTGCCCATTTGAAGGTGTTAGTGAAGAGGGGATAGCATAGGTAAAAATACTGAGCCTATGAATGTGGCAAATAAGATGTCAAACAAGTAAGTATGACTAGGAAGATAACTTGTGATATATTTTGTAACCCAGACTGCCTCTTTCTGCTGGAGTATTTGGTTTTGTTTGTTTGATTTTAGGCAGAAACGGTAGCAAAAGTGAGAAGGAGGACAATGTAGATTATTTTTTGATGACCAGGTAGTCAAATATGAATACGTGAACTAAACTTGTTTCCTCTGATACATTCATTTCTTTGGAAATTGCAACTAAAAAAAGCAAAATTATTAGTTTTAGAGCTGAATATTTGGATTATGTAGTAATTAAATATTAAATCTTTAGTGAAATGTATGCATGTGTGCCTCTATGTACTTTTTAGAACAGTCTTGAATTTATAAAGCAGTTGTGAGTACAGTGCAAAGAACTTTTTCTTTTTTCCTGAACCATTTGAGAGTTAGTTATTGACATGATGCCCCATCACCTTCGGATAGTTTAGTAAGTATTTCCAGCAAACAAGGATATTCTCCAACATAATCAGAATATAATCAGCAAAATGTAAAAAATTCACATTGATACATTTTTCCCATCTAATCTGGAACCCCCCCCCATGCATATTTCTCCAGTTGCCCCAATAATGTCCTGGATAGCATAAGAATCCAGTTTAGAATTACATATCCATTTAGTTGTCATGTATTGTTAGTTTCCTTCAGTCTGGAGTAGTTCCTTCATTTTTCTTGGACTCTTATGGTTCTGATAATGTTAAAGATTACAAGTCCGTTATTTTGTGGAATGTTTCTCAATTTGGATTTGTATGCTTCCTCATGACTGCGTTCAAATTATGCATCTTTGGCAAGAGTATCACAGAAATAATGATGTATTCTTAGTTCATCCCCTCAGTGGTATATACAGTGTTGATTTGTGTCATTACTGATGATACTCACTTTGATCACTTAATTAAGATGGTATCTGTCAGACTTCTCCACTTTAAAGCTACCTGATTTTTCTTTTATAAATGATAAATATTTTGTGGAGTTAGTTGTACTTTGAAACTGTATAAATACCTCATTCTTCATCACTCTTTCATTTATTTATTACTATTTTATATCAGTATAGACTCCTATGTTTTCAGTAGATTATAATCTGTTACTGTTATTACTTATTTTCATGCTCATATTGTGTCATATTGGAGACTCTTCAAACTGGTTTCTGTATCCTTTTTTTTGAGTTATAGTCAGTTCACAATGTTGTGTCAATTTCTGGTGTACAGCACAATTTTTCAGTAATACATGAATATTCATTATATGTTCATTTTCATATTCTTTTTCACCATGAGCTACTACAAGATCTTGAATATATTTCCCTTTGCTATACAGTATAAACTTGTTTATCTATTCTGTATATACCTGTCAGTATCTACAGATCTCGAACTCCCAGTCTGCCCCTTCCCACTCTTCTCCCCCCGGCAACCGCAAGTTTCTATTCTATGTCTGTTAGTCTGTTTCTCTTTTATATGTGAGTTCATTTGTCTTCTTCTTCTTTTTTTTTTAGATTCCATATATGAGTGATATCATAGGATATTTTTCTTCCTTTTTCTGGCTTACTTCACTTAGAATGACATTCTCCAGGGATATCCATGTTGCTGCGAATGGCATTATGTTGTCATTTTTATGGCTGAATAGTATTCCACTGAATAAATAAAACACATCTTCTTTATCCAGTCATCTGTTGATGGATGTTTAGGTTGTTTCCATGTCTTGGCTATTGTAAATAGTGCTGCTATGAACACTGGGGTGCAGGTGTCTTTTTGAATTAGGGTTCTTTCTGGATATATGCCCAGGAGTGGGATTGCTGAATCATATGGTAAGTCTATTTTTAGTCTTCTGAGGAATCTCCATACTGTTCTCCAAAATCGCTGCAGTAAACTGCATTCCCACCAACAGTGTAGGAGGATTCCCTTTTCTCTACACCCTCTCCAGTATTTATCATTTGTGGACTTTTGAATGATGGCCATTCTGACTGGTGTGAGGTGATATCTCATTGTAGTTCTGATTTGCATTTCTCTGATAATTAGTGATATTGAGCATTTTTTCATGTGCCTATTGGTCATTCATATATCTTCATTGGAGAATTGCTTGTTTAGGTCTTCTGCCCATTTTTGGATTGGGTTGTTTGTTTTTTTCTTATTAAGTCATATGAGCTGTTTATATATTCTATAGATAAGCCTTTGTCAGTTTCATCTTTTGCAAAAATTTTCTCCCATTCCGTAGGTTGTCGTTTTGTTTTATTTATGGTTTCCTTTGCTGTACAAAAGCTTATGAACTTAATTAGGTCCCATTTGTTTATTTTTGCTTTTATTTCTATTTCTTGGGTAGACTGACCTAGGAGAACATTACTGAGATTTATGTCAGAGAATGTTTTGCCTATGTTTCCTTCTAGGAGGTTTATTGTATCTTGTCTTATGTTTAAATCTTTGAGTTTATTTCTGTGTATGGTGTGAGGGAGTATTATAACTTCTTTGATTTGCATGCTGCTGTCCAGTTTTCCCAACACCATTTGCTGAAGAGACTGTTTTTATTCCATTGTACATTCTTGCTTCCTTCATCAAAGATTAACTGACCAAAAGTTTGTGGGTTCATTTCTGGGCTCTGTTCTGTTCCATTGATCCATATGTCTGTTTTTGTACCAGTACCATGCTGTTTTGATTACTGTAGCTCTGTAGTATTGTCTGAAGTCTGGGAGGGTTATTCCTCCAGCCTCATTCTTTTTCTTCAGTAATGCTTTGGCAATTCTGGGTCTTTTGTGATTCCATATAAATTTTATTATGATTTGTTCTAGTTCTGTGATATATGTCCTGGGTAATTTGATAGGGATTGCATTAAATCTTGGGCAGTATGACCACTCTAACAATATTGATTCTTCCAACCCAGGAGCATGGGATATCTTTCCATTTTTTAAGTCTTCTTTAATTTCCTTGATTAATGTTTTGTAGCTCTCCATGTATAATTCTTTCACCTCCTTGGTTAGATTTATCCCTAGGTATTTTATTACTTTGGGTGCTATTTTAAAAAGGATTTTTTTTTACCTTATTTTCCTGTTGATTCATTGTTAGTGTAAAGAAATGCAACTAATTTTTGTACATTAATCTTGTATCCTGCTCCCTTGCTGAATTCTTTTATTAGTTCTAGTAGTTCTTTGTGTGGAACTTTTAGGGTTTTCTGTATATAGTATCATAATCGTCTGCATATAGTGGCAATTTTACCTCTTCTTTTCCAGTTTGGATCCCTTTTATTTCTTTTTCTTGCCTGATTGCTGTGACTAGGACTTCTAAGACTATGTTGAATAGAAGTGGTGAGAGTGGACAGCGTTGTCTTGTCCCAGATTTTAGTGAGAAGGTTTTCAGTTTTTCACCATTGAGTACTATGCTGGCTGTAGGTTTGTCATAAATAGCTTTTATTATGTTCAGATATGTTCCCTCTATACCTACTTTGGTGAAAGTTTTTATCATAAATGGGTGTTGAATTTTATCAAATGCTTTTTCTGCATGTATTGAGATGATCATGTGGTTTTTGTCCTTTCTCTTGTTGATGTGCTGTATTACATTGATTGATTTGCGTATGTTGAACCATCCTTGTGTTCCTGGGATGAACCCCACTTGATCATGGTGTGATTTCTATATCCTTTTGACATGCCTCCCATAATTCTTTTAGTACTTCCTTTCTTTTAGGAAAACAATGTATTTCAGGCTCATCTTGTATTTTCCCTGTCTGAGTCCTGTTAACAGTTTTTCCTCACAGAAGCCCTAGCTGCTTTTGGTAGAAAAGAATTTAGAAATCAAGATCTGGATACTAGATGTGCTCATTTTGCATGAGTATGATTTTGGGGTGCTGCTGCTCACAGGACCCTTCAAAAGACAGCTAGGGAATATATGTATGCTTATACACATATTCTTGTGCATACATGCATTTATGTCTTTATTTTATTCTTTCTCTCATGAGTTCATGCTGATACCTCCAGTTGCAACTCAGTACCATAGAATTCCTTCTTGTTTTTCTCCCTTTTTATGTTTGTAACTTCTTTGATACTAAGAAACTTTATTCCCTTTAATTTTAATATATTTACTTATTTGAACTATCTCCCTCTGTGTAATTTAAGTTTCTTTTGCCATTGCTTCCCCCTTTCCTACATATTTATAGTCTTATTATCCAACCTGGACTCCCATGTCTTGCCTGCAGGCTGTGGCTGCTGTCTTCCTACATGAATGTTCTCTTCAACCCATGTATGGTATGACACCCAGAGTTGCCTTCCTGCTTATCTATGGACACCCTCCTCACCCTGGTCAGGTTCTGACTCCCCACATTGGGCAGATATCATCCTATAGCCCTCACCTTCTAGGATTTTGATACTCTACCTAAAGTTATCCTTTGCTCCTGCTCCCTTGACCCCTGTGGATGTCTTGCTTACCCTACTTGAACTCCAAGATCTTATGTTGGGCTGCCCACCCATGGGAATGTCCTCTTCATCCTGCTCAGGCTTGAAGACCTCACATAAATGCCTTCCTCACCCTACTTGGATTTCTAATCCCCGTGCTGGACTTCCTACTCCTCCATATGGGCACACTCTACCTCCTGCTTAACCTTTGATATCCAGCCATGGGTAGCCCTGCTATGTTGAGATCCTTCTTAACTGCTTGGATTCTAACACCCTATGCTGGATGCCCTTGCACAGATACCCTTCACATCCTGCTTCTCTGTGCTGGCTATCCTCCATCACCTTCTCACTGACTTTGGCTGCGATACCCTGTGCCATCCCCTTGAGGATAAACTCACCATGCTCTGGCTCTGACACCCAATGCGAGGCTCTCCCCACTCCCTCCTATGGATACTATCCTCATTGTGCTTAGGCTCCTCATCCCAGGAGACTCACTTTACTTGAGCTCCAGTCCCCCATAGTAGGCTGTCCCTCTGTGCGTTAGGCTTCCTTCTTATAAGGATGCTCTTGTCATCTCACTTTCTTGGGCTCCATCCCAAGCTGGGTCATCCTTCCATTTCCCCCTGCCACCAAGATATATTCTTCATCCTGCTTGGGCTCTGACATCACACGCTAAGCTGCAGATACCTTATTTGCATTTCCTGGACTCTGCACCTGTTTGTCTCTTCTCTCTCTCTCTTCCTCCCCATTATTGCTTTCCTCACCCTGCGTGGGCTCTCAAACTCCTTGCCAGGCCTCCCCTCACCATCATCCCCCAGTCATGGATTCCGTATTCACTCCACTGGGCTTCTGACACCCAGGTCTGTGTCCTCCTCACTCCTCTTGGACTCTGTATGAACTCTACAGTTCTTAAAGCTCTATTGAAAAGTATTCTTGTAAGATCTTTGAAAATTATAAATAAGCCATAAATGTTTTACTCAATAGTTTTATGTCATGGATAGGACTTTGAAAGTCTTGTTCTTTCTAGAATAGACTTAAGTAATTTCTTTAGAAAATTGTATAAATAAATTAAGAAAGTATATAACCAAAATGGTTAGTTGACTAGTATACTCCATTCTTTATTTCATTATTGTTAAGAGGTTATTTCAAAAATAATTGGTGGGTTTAAAGTGAAAAGTAATACCTGTTAGAAAAAATACATGATGTACTATATTAAAATGATTGTGGAACTCATTATTTTTCTTATTCCCCAGTTGTAATCTATGCTGCTGTATATTATTTAAAATTACCATAGAACACTAGTTTGAGGAAAATACAATCATGAAGAAGGGATATGATTACATAAATAAGTAATTGCAAGCTAGTAAGTTGATTTAAACTTAAATGAGAAAAATTTGTTAAAATAGAACATCACCTACCAGTTATTCTTGGACTTAATACTCTTTTAGAAACCAAATATCCAGTAGACCTGCAGCCAGTACATTTTTCCAGTGAAGATGCCAAGTATGATGACTGTCAAGCCTGAAGTGTTTTTAACAGGATGAATGCCGTCTCTTTTCAATGCCGAACTCTGTTGGCACAGTGGAGGTGCCAGGCATTTTGTTTTAGAATGTCTGACGTGAAACCAGAGCCTTGGGATTCATAAGCTTATTGAGATAGTTAATGGAGACATGGAAGAGTAAAGCAATTAGTTTCAAAACCGTTTGCAAGAAATTTTTGAAAGTCTTTTAACTCTTTTGGGTGTTAAAACAGCTCTGTATATAGAGTTTAAAAAGAAAAGCCCATTTTAAAAACAAGACAGAGCGGGGGGGATATACTTCAGTGGTAGAGTGCATGCCTAGCATGCATGAGGTCCTGGGTTCTATCCCCAGTACGTCCATTTAAAAACAAACAAACAAACAGACCAACCTAATTGCCTCCCCCCAAAAATAATAATTTAAAAAATAAGTAAAAACAAGATAGAAACATTTATAAATATGTTTTCCAGTATTATAGTGCTTGCATCTGATATCAGGGAGCATTCATTATTTGAATAATATCTACTGAGTATTAACTCACTTTTAGTTTTTTAAAGCATTCTCGCTACAAAGTATCATCGATTATACATATATTTTATACATATTTAGCTGCTTGCTTGACAATTGAATGGAAAAGTGTTACTTACAGAGCTTTCCCCTCACTTTTTTTGTTCATCTCTGCATGAAATTAAGTCTATAGTATTAGTTGTGTACAACTTTTATTTATTCTGTTACCTAAAAGTTAACGAGAGTCTTCAGAAAAGTGATAAAGTAGATGGGCTCTGACAATTTTGATTGTTTTCTTTCTGACCCTAAAGTAATTGAACACTGAATGCTAGCTATCAGGTCCACAAAAGAAGATGGGGGTAAAAATTCCATAAAAAAGAATAATGATTTAAGAGTTCTTCCCTCTGCCACCCTCCACAGAGTTCTTTTTAACAGATCATCTTATTTAATCCTTACAGCAACTTGGTGAGGCTATGCAGTATGCTCAGCCTTAGTATTTATTGTATTTTTGATTTGATTTGATTATATATTTTATTAAAAATATTCATGAGCCCAACTTATTTCTGCTACTCCTTTGTCCTGTATCCTTGTCTTGTCATCAAAGGAAACCACTATCCTAAACTTAATATTTATCATTTCCTTCTTTTATCACATGTATTTTTCACTTGCTAGTATTATACAAGTTTCATATTCTTTGTTGGTCAAACCTACCTCACATTATTGTTTTGAAGTTAAGTGAGAATATGTGTATAATGAACTTTGCACAGTACCTGCCCCTGTCCTCAAGTGCTCAATAATTGGTAGCTATAATTGTATTATTAATGTTATTTTCCAAAGAGAGAAGAACTAGAAAATCATGCTTTTTTCCTCAGATGTTTTCTTTGTTTTATTTCCATGGACTCTTCTGGTGGAAAGGGAGGAGAGGAGTATGGGGATTCGAAATCTTTTCATCTTTTCCTGGAGCTGAGCAACATGCAGAATCAAACAGTAGAGAATGGAATTTGGTTGATCAGCAGTTAGGGAACAGTTCCCAACTGAGGAGGAAAAAAAAAAGCTGCATTATTAAGCTACCAATTTTTCCTTCTCTTTCAATGCCTTGTGCCCTCAGGATAGGGTGTCTTTCTATCTTGAGTTTGTGTGTGGCGAAATTCCCACCCCTTCATAGCCAGTGTTGAAGACTGAAAGACCAAATTGACCCAGAAATAATCAGTGACATAAATGGATCAAGTAGAGTTTACTGAATGGCCAAAAAACAAGCCAGCCAGTTGGCCCATTTTTACATTGTTCACCTTCCCACCCAACGTTGGGAAGCGTTAGTTTGCTTTCAGTATGTGAAAATGATTTCATTCCTCCATTTCTGTCTTTCCCCCAGTCACCCTAGACTCTGTACTGTTGCACCAACATAAAACAAATTCTTCATCTTCTGAGCTTATTCCCTTTTCTGCCTAATTTTTTTCATATACTTCTGTTAATAATTTATGTTATTGTATGTTAACATTATTATTATTGTACTTGACCTAAGTCTACTACGTGGTTACTTAAGCAGTACACTTATATTGGAATTTTGGTCAACTTAAAATTCATAATGAATCATTAAATGAGTTGACTAAATATATTATTGCATGAATTAATTAGCCACATTAATAGAATATATATATGACAGCAGTCACCCTGATTCTGGCAGGCCAAGGAAATCATTCTTTAGAAAACAAAAGTAAAATAATTTCTAGATTTAAAAAAGAGAGAGAATGAGAAAGAGTGTGAGTGCATTTAAGTACATTGCAAAAGAGCAGTTTTTACAAGCTGGCACATTGATCCTTATTAAATTTCACTTTATTCCTTTGGGCAGATACTCCAGCCTTCCATGATCTGTGATGAATTATGACATATGATATATCTCTCTTAAACCTATGTCATTTGCAAATTCCGTATATTTGTTCAAGTTGTCGATGTAGTAACCACCTCCCTCATACATTTTGGGGTGCTGGTGCTTAGAGTCATCTGTTTTATTAAGTTGTCATTTCTTCATAAGAACTTGTTAAGGTTTTCATCAGATATTTTACTGGATGTAGGATAATGATACCTGTGACATTTTCCTGATCCTCTGGTAGAAGAGCCTTCAAAAGCAAATTAGATTGGTTTGCAGCTTAGCCTTCATATTTTCACTTTTCACAAATAGAAGCTATGTGAAGAGATATTTTTGTCCACGGAGTTTATTAGGAACATTGAGAGACCTAGCTCACTCCTGTGCAATTCTCACTTGTCCTTGTTCTGTTCCTCTTTCTCTCTTTTTAAAAACAGCTCTATCTATGTATAATTTACTTACCATAAAATTCACCCATTTAGAGTGCACAAATTCAAAGGTGGTTAGTATATTTATAGAGCTTTGTAACCATTGCCATAATCTATTTTGGAATTTTTATCACCTCCAACAGAAACCTTTTAAACATTCTCTCTCTTAAAAAAAAAAAAAAAGTCTAGTAGAGTTTATACCTTGTTTTCTAAGGAAGTCTTTCCTCAGGAAACTGCCTTTCCTCTGTGGATTTCTCATTTTCTTTCTTCATATTCTGTGTTTCTAAATCTAGAATTTCATTCTCCCCTCATCTAACTGATTTAAAAGATAACACAAGAAAAATAGATATGGTGGCTTACCATGAGGTAGGATTCTTTGTTGTTTTATGGATTTAAAGTACCTATGCTTTTGTTCTGGAGTTCTTTCATTGGCTAGTGGAGGATGTAAAGGTATTTAATTTGGATTAAATTTAGGACTAAATGACAGTAGTATTGATAGCATAATTTGTATTCTTTTAATGTTTTATGAGAGTAAGACCAGTATATGTGCTTGAGTTGTACAGTTATATCTTGGAGAGAATCTCTTTGAGATAATGGGGTACAAAAAGAGTTTCAGTGAGGTTTTAAGTCTGAGAGAGGTTGTTTAAAGTAGCAGAGCCAACCCAGTTCTGTATGAAATCAGAGCCTGTGATGGTAAGGACTGTATTAACTGCTGCTTTCCTTGGATAGAAAGGATAAAACTTCTGACTTCTCTAATTTCCAAATACTTGAGTCAGTTAATCAGAAAATACCTTTGATAAAGGAATGAATCCATGCTTCCTACATTTTCCACTTGACTATCTTGTTACTTTGGTTTGGAGGTAGGCTGTAGTGGGTAGGGGGTAAGATATAATAAGTTCTTTATTTAGGTACACTCCAATGTATTTTTATTAACATTGCTTTTATACCTCTGATGTAGACCCAACTTTATTTCGTTCTTTGGGAAAGGTAGTATTTCAGTCTACAAGGGTTTGTTTTGTTTTGATTTATTTAATTTAATAATTAGGGAAGTGGAGAAGTAGTCCCAACTGGTGTGGGTCTAGTGATTGAGCTCTTACTAGGTTAAGTATTTTTCCTCTTGACGTAAATGCATTTTGGTAGATCCTTTCTCTTTTTATCTAAGCCAGTTTTTATTTTCAGATTTCCTTTTTGTTTGTTTGGACCACCCCCCCTTAAAAAAAGGACTTGAATATGCTTATTTTTTGTGTATAAGGATTTCTTGTTTTCAATATGGATTGAGAAAAATAATTTTATTAAAATCAATATTTGATGATATATTGAAAAGTTAAATTAAAAAATTTTGATGATATTGCATTTCTGTTTTAATTAGGTTTTCTCTCCTTTGCCTTATAATTAAAAGATGGAAGTAATTTACTTAAGGCTTTAAGCAATATTTTAACAAGCTAAAAAATTTCAGTCAGGGCATATTATATTCAGACAGATGTAAAATTTGCTTAATGCTTTGAAGATTAAAATTTCAAGTGTTAGATAATAGAGTATTTCAAAAGAAAATTTTAGTCGATTCTTTACTATGAATGAAGATTATTTAATACTACAACTTCTAAGTTTAGCTTTCCTTCATGAAGTTCTTTTTTATCCCTATCTACATTGAACTCAGGATACATACTTTAATGATTAACTGGGAGGATCCAAGTATATTTATGAATTCAGTTATTGGTTAACTAAAATTATTGTTTGTTACCAAGGATAAAATGTCTTATAGTGCCACCTTTGTTTTTAAAATCACTTATTAATGCAAATAATTAATTATCTTATTTAATTTTTAGAATATTGGGTTTCTTGGAATACTGGACAAGTCCATTAAACTCTGTGCCTCAGTTCTTTAAAAAGTAACCATATTATTTAAATTGGTCTTTTGAAGATTTTCCCAACATTGATTCTTCTACCTTTAGAGGATATCTTAAGAATTATTTCTGTCTAAATACCATATAATAATAACTATAAAAGAATTTTAAATAGTTTATATACATTTGATTTTATGGACAATTAGAATATTATAAATATACTTAAAAGATACAGTATTCTCTAATCTGGGATACAAAAGTAATCATAGTCTAATATAGGTATTTGTGCTTTCTGTGATTTAAGAGTATCCTATACTTGTGCCTTTCTAGAGTTGGAGATACCTCAGAGTAAGAAGTGTTTTCTTGTGTCATGACATTCTTCTTTTTAGCTTCTTTAGGAGGGTAATATGTAATATGCATTATGATAGTGAATTAAAATATTTGCTAAAAGATGCGTAAAAGCAGTTGTGGACTAATGGTCTAATTGGAGAAGCCAATTTAAAGCTGATAAACACAAGTACATGTTCTCTTATATGTAAAGGATAGTAAGTTACACTCTTACTTTTACAAAGGGTATATTGGACCATTTTGGGTTATTTGACATCTCTTCTGTCTAGTTTTATCCAGTTTTAAAATTTAACAACTTTTTCTGTAGACCATCTTAAACAGGGATGAAGCCAAGAAAAAAGCAGGGGATAGAATGAATGGAAAATTCATTCTTCTGTTCAATAAAATTATTTAATAAAGGAAAAATATTTGCTAATAATTGTTTACAACAGTAATTATATGAAGTGTGTATGTGTGAATAATATAGTTCTCCTTGTGAGTGAAAAGACGTTAATTTTGTGCTCATATATTAGGTTATTGACTTACATGCTTTTAAAAAAAATGTTTTCCTTCCCTCCCAACAGAATCTGTCTATGATCTTCTCCCAAAGGAGTTACAGTTACCTCCATCTAGAGAAACATCTGTAGCATCAATGAGTCAGACAAGCGGTGGTGAGGCAGGCTCGCCTCCTCCAGCTGTAGTTGCTGCTGGTATGCATTTCATTTTACTTTTTAAAGAAAACTAAATTATTATCTGGCCAATGTGAACAGTGCTGGCAAAGTTCATATCAAAGAGTATAATTTGAGGGCTTGTTTTCGGAGATTTTTTAAGTATATACTTTTAACATTAAAAATTTCAATATAATGTTCTTGATAAAATTATTATTCCTTGCAATTTCACATTGGCAAATCTATTAGTACTGTCTCCTAGAATGCACCTATCTTCAACTATGTGGAGAAGGTTAAAGCTCTTCTGTTGCCTGCACATAAGAAGGTTAAATACCAATCTATGGATAGAAAATTATATTTGAGCCTCTGTTTAACAATTTTTTTAAAAAATTTGCTCAAAGGGGAAAACATTTTGTATAATCTGAAAAAGACTCAAGCACTCAAGTGTCTTTTCTGTTTGTAACGTGTTTCTATAACCTTTTCCCTACATTTAAGAACATACATGGCTTTAGACATTTTAAATTCGATTGAAAGTAATAGAAGATTTGAATGTAATATTTATATAAAGACTTTTTTTTCATCAGTGAAAAAGTATTCAAAGTAATGTTTGAAATTTATCAAATTTATTTGTACTCTGCTCTCAAATCATATACTTTATAATTATATAAAATTTGTTCAAATTTTGGATGAATTAAACTAAAAGATTGATGGACAAGTGAATGGAAAAAAGTCTTGATTAGTGATCAGTTACTAAGAATGCTTTCAGTAATAATGTTAGAGTGCCCAACTGTAATTCTTTTTTGGGGGAGGGGCGTTTATAGACTACCTAAGTGTGTTTAATTTTTTTTTTTAAGTTTTAAAATTATGTATATACTCTGAAGTTTTATCTTCCCTACTAATTTGAGGTTTCTTGTTTAATATGATACCTCATTTTAAATGGTACTTAAACTCCATCAGAGAATTGTTTTCAGTACAGTGTTTCAAAAAGAACAGCGAAGTAGAAAGTTACGATTTAAATGAGGATTTTGGTGCTATAATAGAACTTCGGGTATTTTTCTCATTTGCGTTAACCTATGTACCATTAACCTGTGTACCAATCTTTCCCCTGAGCTGTATAGTGCAGTATGCAGCCTTCCTGGTTGAGGGCAGGAAAACTTTAAACATTGCAAGGAAACTTACCAGCCCTGCTCACTTTCATGTGTTGCCAGACATTTGCTAACAGATTCTGTGGATTTAACTGTGAATTTTTTAGTAATCAAATTATTAAGATGACCTGGTCTCACGTTATAATTCACTGGGTTCTGAAGTGTCCCTAAACATTTTTTCTGGAATTAAAAATTTTAATCGTTTAAAAATTATATCAGATAACAAAATATGAAAAAAGATTGTTTAATGAATTATTTCACTTTAAATCCACAGGTAGAAATTGACTAACTGATTTCTTTTGTATCTTTTGAGATTGGTTTTTAAAGACATGTTGAATCTGTATAGAACTAAAAGTCTGTTTCTTCGGTGCTTTTTAACGTCTGTTGACAGTAGATCCAGTTCCTTTTAAAAGCTGAAAAACTGTTAGCTAGGCTTGGAAAAAGAACAACACTTCCTTTAAAATAATATCAAACTCAATTTTAGAAGTTTTTATATATAAATATTGAAAGTTCTTAAATTTGAGTCACTAATGGAATGTTGATCCTCCCTCCCTCCCTTCATAATTCTTTCCAGATAAATTAGGTTGAAAACTTTGAGTTAAAAAATCATGGCAATAAAAAAATTAACCAAAGGAAGTATTCTGAAGTAATAATAAACTCTTATTAGATAGAGAAGTTATTGACATTTAAAGATGATGAGAATAAGGAGGTGACCTTGGCAGTTTTCTTATATTCACATATGGAAAGTTTCTGTGATCTAAAACCACAAGTCATTTTTTTTTTTTTTGACTTGTTTACTTCTAGTAACCAACATAGTCTTATTCTTATTCTAGGATTCTAATGTATTATTAGTAGAATTGAATCTTTGTTGTATAACATTATAGGTAAGAGAGTTTAAATTGCAGAGTGATTATTGTAGGGTGAACAGTTAGTGTATCATTGAGTTCCTTTTTTAATATGATATGTTAATATCCTTAGTGACATAAATGTCAAAGAGAGATTTGGAGTAAATTACCAGTTACTCAGTGTTTCCTGGCCAAAAGACAAGATGTCTAGGGAAAGACAAATTAATTTAGACTTCTGTGAGTTTTTTTTTAATCTATAACTTTTACTGTTTAAATATGAAATGCATAAAAATGATGACTCTTGATGTAGTTAATTCTTCAGAGTTTTGAAGGAGCCGGATTGGCTGCTATCAGGTATGAGGGCCTGGTGGGAACAGACTTCTAGTTCTGCCATAAAGGTTTGTGTTTCACAAGTTCTAAATCAATTTACATTTTAAAATTTGGAGGCTGGATATATAGGTGTTCATGTACATTTTAAATCAAGTTCATGTAAATTTTAAATGTAAAAATGTATTTCTCAGATTCGCCAATCTAGATTTTTTTCCCTTTACATGTTACTGAGGGAATGAGTAAACATGATGCTGCTAATCCACAATCCAGAATATTGGATAAAAGAGTGTCTCTTAAACCTTTTTCTGCCTCTGCAGTAGTCACACTTTTACATACTCCCATTAACAACATATTTTTATCTGGTAAGACCCAGGGTTGAGAGTGGGGCAAAGAGGGCTTAACTCTTCCCCTCTCCATGGGGACAAATGTCAAAATCTGGGAGGTGTAGTTGAAGATCAACAGTTTGAAATTTGTACTCTTCTCCTCCTTTTAAAGACATCATTTTTTGTTCCACTGGTAAGGTACTTAAGAGTTTGAGGTTCAATATGTGAATGAATAAAGGTTTTATAATACAGAGTTTCTGAAGAATATTGTAGGTTCTTAGTCATTAAGACAGAAGCCATTTTCCTAACACAAAGTTATCCAGTTGAGTTGATGGTATTTTTTGGCAGAATAAGAAGTTGATCAATAAGAAATGCAAACTGTTAAAGTATTCTTTTTATTTGGGTTTTTTCCCCCAATCCTGTAGTATAGGTTATAAAGAAATAAAATGTAAGTATTATTACAGAGAACTAAAACAACTAGACCTGAAGTTTGAGTTTTTGAAATGGCAGGTATTTTTCTTAAATAACAGCTTTATTGAGATATAATTCACATACCAATCAAATATTTTTAAAAATCTACTTATATGTTTACAGTTTTTATCCTTAGATTATTTTTCCAAATAGGAAATCTTTCACAGACGTGAACAGTAAACTTTAATCTTCATTTTAAGAAATCAAATTATTTTCTTGTTCTATCCTAAATTCTATTTGTTTGCCCTTACTTTGTGTTACAGCATTATGTTTATTAGCTTATATCAAAATATAATTTTGATAAGGTAACTGTTTCAGGTTTCTTTAAAAATTTTTATTCTAATTCTTGAGATACACAGTGAGTTAATCACACTATAGATTTTATAATTCAACCAGAGAATTTTAGGAATAACTAGTTCATAATTCTTCTATTGTTTGTTTTCGTAAAATTGTTATTTTGCTTTCAATAGATATATATTAGTCCTTTTTTTAGAAATGGCATAACATAGTCTTGGTACACTAATACTTTGTAGCAATTTTTAACATGTATATGTATGCACAGTAATAAATCGCATACAGTAGAAATCTCGACTAGTTGGATCACTGGAGGTTTTTAAAGGCTGTAATTTAAGTTAATAGCTTTTATGAAGTATTCCATGTAACAAACTGTTCTGTTGAAAGAGACTTCTTAAATAGTGCTTTGAGTTTTATGCCACAGCAAATACCTAACAAGTATTTCCTATACTGAAAGAACTTAACTTAGTGCTGTTTACACTACAGAAGACACTAAAGAACTGAATAATGTCCTATAATCAAATAACAGTTATGCTTTAATTCACTTCAGGCATCTTAATCACCTAAAGTAAAATCCTAAGAATTTCTAAACTATCCATAACAACAAAACTGTATACAAATTGAGTTGAAGAAAATATAAACTATCATTTTTGAGTTCCTACTGGGTAATAGGAATTGTACCAAACAATTTGCATGTCCTATCTCAGTCCTTCCAGGCACAGGATACTTCTCTTGCTTCCCACTAAGGTCTAAGTTCTTTTCTCCTTGCCATTGTACTTAAGGGAATTTAGCATTGTGAGCTATCACTTCAATTAGGTAAACACAAGATATTGGGCTAGGCAGTGTGTAGGATATTGAGTTGAAAAAGCTCTACTCCTTTTCTTCTGCAGATTTCTGGATCTGCAAAATGGGAATATGATTTCTAGAAGAATATTAATTTTTAATAAAAGTGATTCACAGGAACAGAATACATAGGCCATTGAATTTATTGTAACTTATTTACTAGTGTTAGTAAATATTTACAGTTATGTAATTTGTATTTTCTTGAGTTGACTAAATTTAAGGAGTGACTTTGCCTTTGCTCTCTATCTAGTTTAATGTATTTCAGAATTTTGCCCATTTATGTAGTATACTATTCCTAAGGTTAAGCCCAAAGCCCATTAACCTGAAAAGTAATTCACCTACGTAACCTGTGTATTGATGATGTGGCTAAAATGTGAATTGATCTTGGTTATTCCATATGGCCATTCCTAATTTTCCTCGAAAACCGGACCCCTTCCAGAAGGAAGGCAGATCATAGTTATAAAGAGTTGTTACATATAGTTGTAAATAGGTTTAAAAACTCTATTCCTCATTCTGTCTTTTAAAATTACATAGTAAATCTAAATACATACATTTATACATGTAGAAATATATGTTTATGTATGTATGTATGTATTGATTTATGCTAACATCTGCATTGTTAAAATGAAAAGCGTCAGCATACTTGGACCACAATGGTTAATTCATACATAACTATCAATTCAAGAGACTATGCATATTATAAATTTTCATTGACAAAAAGTACACATGGCCTATTATTATTGATTTATTCCCTAAATATTTACATTTTTATTGTCTTCTTAATAATTTTAGCAACTTTTATAAATACTATGATTTATTCATTTTCTGATAGAATAAGCACGTTTTTATATTACCTGAATCTAGAATAGCATTTTAAAACTGCATAGATTCTCAACCATTCACAGACAAAATACATATATCAAATAGACAACAATGTCTTTTTATATGTGTTTTGTAGAATTTCACATTAAGAAATTAATACACAGAACTGGGCTTACTTTTTGTATATTACCATTAAGATTGATAATATCACAAGCAAAAAGTATTGTTATAACTAGTTGTTTTATAACAAGTAGTTGTATAAATAATAGTAATTAAGTTATATAAAAACACTGTAACTGGGGCAGGAGTGAGGGGAATGGATTAAGGTAGGATACAACAAAAGACTTCATCTGCTTCTGTGACATTATTTCTCTTAAAATAAAATCATCCATAGTAAAATGATAGCATTTGTTAAATATGAGCATAGGGTGTACGGGTGTTAGTTTTAAGTATTTCATAATTTAAAAAATACCAGAAATCAAAATGTGCAATGAACCATGCTCTTAGAAAGTTAACAAAAGTGTGGGATATATCAGATACTTGACGAATTTATTTTAAATAAGGGTGCATTAACTTTTCATCGATAAATTCAAGTATATGTCTGTCAGCAGTATTTATTTAACCCACTGCAGTTAAATTCATTCTTCCCTTGTTATCCCTTTATAACAAGGTGTTACTGTCAATTAGATTAAATTGGAAAATGAGTGAGAAAGTACCTCAAAGCACCAGGCCTATATAGCTACAGTCTAGATTAAACACACACAGAGACACATTCCCATACACACACACACACACACACACACACTTTATTTCTCTTTATTTCTCTTTATTTTTCCCATATATGAAATATGATAAAATTAGCATGGACTTTGGAATGTAAAAACCTAATTTGAATCTGATTACTATAGACAGAATCTTGTGGAAGTTCAATAAATTTCTAGTAATATTACCCCTTTAACTAGACAATATTACCAACTTTTTCTTAAGGTTATTATGAAGATAAATATGTAAAATACTTAACATTACCTGACAATTAGTGGTCATTCAAAAGACATTGACCTTGCTCCCTTATGTATTTATTTCATTTGTTAATAAGGTTTTAAAAAATAGATCTTATTTTTATAAAAACAAGTTTTTAAACTTATTTTGCTTCTTTCTTTCCATTCTGAGTCTACTTTTTAACCTTATTTTGAAGTTTTGCCTATCAGTCAAGATATAGCCACACATGAGCCTTGGGATTTCCTTTTGGACTTACTCTTTCATGTTGATACTCCTTCACTAGGAACTCTTGTGAATAAAAGAAACATTGATAGAAGGATGATGAATCACAGGGAGAGCAGACATTTCCCAAAGAGATGATTCTGCAAAGTTGACTGTTTACAAGTTCTTCCTAGAATTCTCTTCCCACTTTTTAAAAAATGAAATGATAAAGTTGCATGATCAGTTATCAAAACTTCTAGTAGAGCAATTTATGACTTCTGTTTTTTCCCTAGACAGTTCATTCTGTCTACAGTTGGATCTAATATACACTATAATCCAGATCCATGTGTGAAACCTGAATAATTAAATTAGAGGATTTAAATGATACAGATACTATTTTCTTTCCCTTTTTTGGCCATCTCTAAAAGAGAGAAATGTGTAGACATTGGACTAGAGTTGGCAAGAATACCTTTATATTATTTAATCTAAACTATATTAAAATGTATTATATGATAAAGCATTGAAGTGACCTTCAAATTGCATCCCTTAGAACTGTTTTTCTCTCCAATTCTTACATTAGCATAGTAGTAATCTCTTTTTGTCTTGAAGTTACATTTCCTTTCAAGTAGTATAATAGCTGTCTTTTTTTTTTTTTTTAACCGGTACTTCCTGGGGTCTTTGACAGTAATAAATATAGTCATCAGCTAGTATAATTATTCCCTTTTGTGTTTAAATTTATGAAGGTGAGGATTCTTTCTGGGATTTTTAGTCTTTTCACTCAGTATCAATGAGTGATGCTACCCAGTTGTACTTAAATCACTGGATAATAGATCTTTCTCTTCCAATAGGAAAGGATTTAAAAATCAAATTGTGTAGTATGTACTTAATACATATTTTACACTGTGTTTAGATACTTTGGTTTGGATAAGACAAAAAATATATTTGAAACATTGCTCTGTCGGGGCACTTACACAAATTTTGTTAGCATTTTAATTTTTAGGAAACATTCTTTAATAAATATTCTGTGAATATATTAATGGCACTCAGATGAGATAAAAATAATTATTTTAGGAGAAATCAGATTAAAAATGGGACAGTAGTTATTGTGTAGTATTAGAACCCTGACTGGCAGTTTGATGGACTGGAGAAGAAAAAGATGATCTCCAATAAATCGGTAACAAGCTTTTCAGCTTCAGGAATAGTGCTAATTATTTTTTTTTAAATAGAGCCTCTAGGATCAAGCATTTAATGCACAATAGCATATCTAATTTAAAAGTGTCAATTGGGAACTTTTTTTGAGAGGAGAATAAGGAAGTATGTGGAAGTTGGCCTGAGAAATGAAAATATGCTTTTGTTGCTAAAATGTAGATATTTCTTACTGCTTGAGTGTATTGGTCAGAATATATCCTCTTCCACTCTTTAAGGTATTTGTGTAAGGGCACAGCCTAAAAACACCTAGAGAGAACATTCTGGCTTATGGATTAGATTGCATTAGTAAACAGAAGAACAAATTGGTGAATATGAGTTAACAAAAATTTTGAGTAAGAAATTTCCCCACATGCATTTATTTGAGTGTTAATAATTTAATTTTTTGAAGTTTGTTTTGAAACATTGCTTATTGTAGCATGTTAACTTATGTTGGGTGGGGAAAGTGCAAATGGAAATTTGAAACTGTTTTAAAAATGTAAATTAAATGATCGACCCTACAATTTTTGGTTTTTTTGTTTTTTTAATTTTTGTTTTTGGTAAAATAATCTGGATTGCTTATTTTATATGCTGGGATGCTAGTTGTTTTTTCTATTAATACACTTAACTTGCATTCTAGCTTCGCCATTCAGAGACAGGCATCGTGTGGTGGGTTGTGTGACAGTGTCTGTCAATAGTGAAGACAAATAGTGCCAGAGACACTTAACCCATCCAATCTCACCCAGGGTATAGGTCGGTCTCGTTTTCAGACTTCTTCATAAGTCGTTTTTTCTTTCTTTCTTTCTTCCTTTCTTTCTTTCTTTTTCGGTTTCTAAATAGTGGATTGATACTGATTGAAACTAAAACTTTTTGTAAAGTTTTGAACTTTACATTAACATTATAAAAAGAAAAAAGATGAAAAGTAGAAAATGAAGGTTGGCATGTAAGGTGTTGACAAAGCAGGTTTGCAGCCACTTTGCGTGTTCTAGATTTTACAATCCTTTGGCAACATGAATGTTCGCCTCATGATTTTTTTTCTCTCAATGTCTTTCTTCTTTGATCTAAAAATATGTCCTTTTATCTGGTGACTTTTATCAGACAAGATGTTTAGATTTGAAGTCATTGTTACCAAGTAAGAAAAATGAAATACTTAAAAAAGAATAACTCAGGTTGAACAGTAAATGTTTTAGGCCAGAAATTGTTTCCAGATGAACTGTTGCTTTTTATGATTCTATTCTGAACAGTCGATAGTTTACTCTTTCTCCGTTCCACTATTGGTTCACTTAGCACACTTGCAGAATTGGATGGCTTTTTAAGGAAACTCAACTGATTTTGCACTGCTCTTGAGAAGTTATAAGATATAAGTGCAAATTTAAATGCAAGGGATCATGTTTTTATCTTGGAAGCTTAGTTAAATGTCATTTTTGTTATATATATTTTTGTATCAGTGAAAGATACTTCTTTTGAGAACTTAAAAGAGTGTCTCTAATCTCAAAGCTTTCTATAAGTTTAGTTTGTTCCATATAAAGTATCATCTCTTTTTTATGGTATTTTAAGCACTAAAATGATATGATAATTTAAATAATTTCTCATTCACAAATCTAGAACTAATAGTTCTTAATTTTAAAATATAGTTTAAGCAGTATATAACATCTACATGGGTTTCTGTATGTGATTCCATTTAAAAATCCATTTTCATTTTTCTAATCAAATTAATACAATTGCTGCTTGAGCAACCCAGTGCAGAAGTGGCAGGGTTAGGGGTGCCTCAGCGCAGTCAAAAATCCACTTATTATTTCACAGTCGGCCCTCCGTATCCTCGACTCTGCATCTACAGATTCAACCAACCACAGATTGCATAGTACTGTATTATCTATTTATTGAAAAAAATCTGTGAATAAGTGGACCCATGCAGTTCAAACCTGTCTTGTTCAAGGGTCAACTGTACTTGCAAATTCTGGTATGTCCATGTAGATATGATCTCTTTTTATCCCAACTGCTGAATATTCATAGTGAACTTTAATGATTCCATCAATTCTGAAAATAAGTCAAGTATACATTTTTAAATTCACCATCATTACTGGCATTTGGTCTGGTAGCTGGCTACTGCTTACTGCTAATAATAGATTTATTAGATTTACATATAGAGCACTAAAGATGTGATGCTTTCCTTCACTTACACATTTTAAAATTATTCTTTTGAGATTATAAATTTCCATCTGTAAGTTGTAGAAATAGTCTGTCAGTTTTCCCTTTAGTTTGCTGTGCTACCTGTGGTCACATAAAATACTATGGAAAAATAAAATTCTTCTAAATTCAAAGATAAATTTTTCATAGAAGAAAAATCAGTAAAAATTTATTCATGTTAGGTGAGAAAATAATTTTAAGAAAAAATTTAAGAATAACTTTCAACTTTATGAAGAATTGTTAAGGGATTTAAAAAACAAAATTGTAAAGCTATAAAATAGAAATACATTATGACCATTCTGCTTGGTGAGAAAATAAAAGCAATTATTTAAACATCTTTATGTTGGAGTGTTTGTATTTTAAGTAGCAGCACTTAAACATAGTTTCTACATTCCTAAGAGATAAAAATGGAGATTCAAAATCAAAACAGAAGAGGAGAGGTAGTTAGCATATCTTGTTTATAAGAACTTAAAAGTAAAAACAGAATG
Organism: Camelus ferus; assembly: GCF_009834535.1. Lineage (NCBI taxonomy): Eukaryota > Metazoa > Chordata > Mammalia > Artiodactyla > Camelidae > Camelus > Camelus ferus. Next base: position 45,580,588 of record NC_045704.1, read on the forward strand.
TATAGAGGAGGCAAGATTGCATTAGCATTTTAATTCTACAGAATGTCAGTTAAGCTATTTCTTGATATTTAATAACATAGTGACTGAAAGATTTCTTGTAAATATTTTAAGAACATTCATAATATTCCCAGGAATGTTCTTTAGTGCTTTTATGGAAATACTTGGAAGTGACAAATTAGTGTTTGGAAATCTAAAATGTTCTTGATATTATTTTTATGCATTTATTTTTTAATAGATAACATTAAGAATTTGTTATTTTTAATAAATTTATAGACCCACACAAGTAGGTAATTTGGCTTATATGTAGCTTCAAGAAAGAAAATTACTGGCACATTCTTCATAAAAATAGCAAATAGTTACCTCTAAACTCTTTTAAGTTACTTCTAAACCTTCCCTGTATCACATAATGCTGTTATACTAAGATATATCCTAAGCATTTTGAGTAATGTATTTTTTAAACCTGATATGTGTCCATTATGAACACATTGGTACATTTTTTTGCCCATTTAACTTTAATATACTTCAACATATATATCAAATACTGACTTCCCATGAATCAATTTAATAACAAATTGAATTATTACTACATGACAAGTCATAGTGTGTTACATGTCAGGAGGGTCCAAGATGAGAAAGATGTCCATGCTCTTAAGGAGCCCATAGTTCTTATCTTCCACTTCACCTCACGTGGCATTATTAATGCACTCAGATGATGTCTTGCTAACATGAATATAACATGCTTATGTGAAGAGTTTTGTACACCATTTTCATCATCAGAGGAACAATGCTACTATTGTAGAGAGCTTTATAATTTTCAAAAATTGTCTTGTTATATTCTTAAAGTAAGTAGAACCTTTGTAATTTAGGATCAAACTGAGGTAGCCTTTAAAGGATGCTTACTACTGTCTTCTGACAGAGTTTATGTTTCAGCTTCATAGTTTTGTGCTAATGAACTTTTTTATTTAGTAAGTATGTCCAGGAAACTGCAGGTAAAATATTTAAAATTTGTGTTAGGTGTCCAAGGAAAATGTATAGAATAATTTATGTAGGGTATGAGATCACAGTTTGGAATACCTGTCCCAGAACAGACATTTATGTGAGATTATATCAATTGGGTTTTATAACCATGATTGTTTTGATAAGATTTGCAAGATAAATCACATATACCTTAAAGAGCAATGCTGGATTATATCTTGCATATTGAATTCATAACTTGCTTTTTAAGTTCATGATTGCATTTCACCTGACTCTCCATCTGTCATGGACAGGGATCCCTGAGATGTTCATATTCTGCATTCTCATGTGCATGGTACTTAGATTCAAAAAGGTTGGATGGGGAAAAGCTGCTTTATAGAAATACAAGTTCACAGCATTCATGCTGCATGTTTTGTGTGTTCCACTGCAAATACTGCATGCTGCATACTTGTATTTCTTTGAAAATGATGAGCATAGGCTCGTATACACACAAAAATTTAGCTTCATTTTTGCCAATAGTTGGAACAGATGGAGGAATGTTAGACATGCTATCTTTTCTATTTTTTTCTAAAATGAATTATGTAATATTTTTCAAAAAACAAGGAAAAAATTGGTTATTTAAACCCAAAGTGGCTACAAATCAGCTCCTAAACTGTCACTGACATTAGCATCTAGATTTTGTAGTTTTTACAAATCTTTGAAAATACTTATTTACTAAGAAAACATTGCATTAATGCATGATACAAAATTGATAAATTTTTCTTTAAATTGGAATGCAGTTTAAAGTGACTGAATTTTCCAATTTCAGCTACTGCATTTGTCAAGAATACAGACTGGAAAATGGAACTGGTATCATCTAGTTGCTCTAGGTACTTTGACTTATGGTAGTTGGGAAGAATCTTTCCATGTGGCATTTATGTAGATCTCATTATTGATGACTAATACTAATAACCGTGCTCTTCAGCCTTGACAGCAATGAAAAATTGTGAGTGAATTTAGTTCTTCCAAATGACTTAAGTGTTTTGGTACATGTTTTCAATTTAAAAATAGATTTTTTGGCACTTGGCTTTTTGATTATCTGAACATTGGCATTCTTAAATTTCACTCTTTATATAATTGATGTGAATGTAACAATTCCAATAACTGCACATCACCATTTTAAGTTTTATCAAACTACTTCAGAACAGTGGCATACTTGGCTGTAGATAAAAATTAATTTTGGATTTAAATGTATTTTTAGTTACATCACGTTACCTATTTTCATTCTTGTATGTGTTTATGATTATAAACCTTTCCATATCCTATACAAGATAAAATCGTATAGGACTGACAACTTCTGACCTTAACATTAGTGTGCCTTCTGAGATTATGTTAAGGGTTTAGTAGTAGTATTTTTCAGTGAGCTGTTATGCCAGTTGCAACACGTTTTGAAAAGATCTACTTTTAACTCTTCTTGCTAGGCATAATAGATAAATGGTTTTATAAAAAACCTTTTTATAGGAACTAATTCTGGTACTCTCTAGAGATTTTTTTCTACTCACTTCTTTTTTTGTTAGACTTCAGTCAGTAAAATTTACTGTTACTCATCTGAGGAGATTCCCTTACTAGTTAAAATCAAACAGGCCTTTTAAAGAGAGAGGAAATGGACAGTGGTAACCAATTGCTTAGTGTGTAATCAAGTTCTTTATAAGAAAAATCCGTCCAGTAATTAGTCCTTACTGTTTTTCATTCTACCATAAAGGATGGATTTATTACTTTAGAGATCATGGTTTTGAACTGCTACTTCCTTCTTCTAGAGACCCTCAGTGGTTAACTTGCTTATCTTCTGCAGCATAGCATGTTCCAAATCAAACCTTTTTCACTTTTATTCTAGATTTTACAGCAATCATAGTGACGATACCAGTTCCATTTTGCCAGCAATTCAGTTGATTATATATTTTTTCTATTTATTTCTCATTTTATAATTGATATCTGGAATAATCAGCAGCTCTTTTCTCATTTATTTTCTCATATTTTTATTCCAGGATTTGCCTCTGAAGCAGGGAGTGTCTGCATTAAAAATGACCTGTAGTTCTCTGCTTCATAGGTTAGAAACTTATTTTAATATTTTGTGGCTAAGCACAGTCCCACTTTTCAAATTCTATAATGAATTATTTAATTGGCATTGAATGTGGACCACAAGCATATATTTCATATTGGGGTTTTCTTTATTATTTTAAATGATTAAAATTCAATAGAACATCCAGCTGAGGCAATAAATGCTTTATTCTTGCTTTACAGCTTAAAACATTAAATTAGATTTTTTTAAAAATCTATTGATTGTAATACAAGTAAAAATAATGCTATTTGGGCATTTTTAAAAATTGCATTTCTTAGGCCTTGTATTGCTTGAAGCATTTATATTCTAAAACTTAACCAAATTCCAACTATTCATTTTGGGGAAAAACAATCAGTTCACAAATCACATTTTCAATGGGACTGCTAGCCAGCATAGGTGAAAACATGTATAGTGTATTTACTCTTAAATTATACACTGCAGATGCTTCTTCAGCTCCCTCCTCTTCCTCCATGGGCGGTGCTTGCAGCTCCTTTACCACCTCTTCCAGCCCTACCATTTATTCTACCTCAGTCACCGACAGCAAGGCTATGCAAGTGGAGAGCTGCTCCTCAGCCTTGGGGGTAAGTAACCGAGGGGTAAGTGAAAAGCAGTTAACCAGTAACACAGTTCAGCAGCATCCATCAACACCGAAGAGGCACACAGTCTTGTACATCTCACCACCACCTGAGGACTTGCTGGATAACAGTCGGATGTCCTGCCAGGATGAGGGGTGTGGATTGGAATCTGAGCAGAGCTGCAGTATGTGGATGGAGGATTCCCCCTCCAACTTCAGTAACATGAGCACCAGTTCCTACAATGATAACACTGAGGTACCTCGTAAATCACGAAAGCGAAATCCAAAGCAGAGGCCGGGGGTCAAACGACGAGATTGTGAAGAATCTAATATGGATATATTTGATGCCGACAGTGCCAAAGCACCTCACTATGTGCTTTCTCAGCTTACCACGGACAACAAAGGCAACTCAAAAGCAGGAAATGGGTTGGTATTCACATTTTTTTAAAGTTCTCTCACCATTATGCAAAACAAAAAAATAAATCATTCCTCATTTTTCTTAATTGCTCAGCTCAAGTTTGCCTCTAAAGCAAAGATACTAATTTTATCATTGAAATATATGAAAAATTTTAACTTAAAATTATCGAGTTTCACTGGAGAAGAAAATAAAATACCAGTAGATTTTACGAATAGATACCTTAGTATGATTAAGTACTAGAAAATGAAAATAGTCTATTTAGAAATAACTTCTAAATTTCAGATTTATATTTTAAAAGGATTTTAAAATATTTTTACTCATGGAAATAACTAGCAATGTAATGAATGGTTCTAGCTAAAACAACTCTAACTGGTTCTAGCTACATTTACCAAGGGCCTGTTTGTGTTCTCTTTTACGTCTCCCCATATGGTTCAGTCTGTTTCCATTTTTGTGAAGATTTTAAACTTTCTTTTCCTTTTTTCTTTTATTTGATAAAAACTGAAAAATTAAATTGATAGTTTGATTTTCATCATTTAGATTCATGTATTTATTTTAAGCTTTTCTTTGATACATTGTACCAATTCAGGATTTTTAAAAAATAAATATGTCACTTTTTTTTTTTCTGAATCTGGGTTATGTTTCTGAAGAGTTGATAGAACAGGATCATGGAACACTTTTAGTTTTCATTCATCTCTTCCAGTTTACAGTACTCACTAAATATACTTCAGTAGCCATATTACAGAATATTTACATCTAAAGTATAAAATACTGTGACTTATTTTTAACTCCTTTAATATTTTCGTTGTAATATTTAATTTCTAGAGTTTTTATTATATTTCCTACAGTATATTCAACATAGTTTGATAAAATTTAACTCACTGGATTTTGAGAGATTACTTTTTTGGGCGACAGGGTATGTATAGTCCTTTAGTTGACCCAGAATTTCCTACAATTTCAGGTTGTCACAGAAGGTGATGGAGAAGCTTTTGACTGGTTTACTATTTGATGACATCAGTAGTATCTTTTAAGTTAAAAATCTGGTTGAGTGTTACAGAGAATAGTCTTTTTTTTTTAACATTTTTTATTGATTTATAATCATTTTACAATGTTGTGTCCAGAGAATATTCTTAATATATATTAAACTTGTTCTGAAATATTCTCTCAGTATATTTTTAAAGCAGAATCTATTCAATACTACTTTCTTCTCCACTTTTATGTAAAAATTCTTTGGGGTGATACAGTTAAATTAAAATGCACACTTAAATGTTTTTCACTTTTTGAAAGTCCAAATTAGGAAATTTTCTAAAAGAAAACAAGGTATACCCATTCCTAAAGTGTTACCATTATTAGCAGAGTCAAAAATTCTAGAACATATTTGTAGAGCTATCACCTATAGAATAATGCTCTGAAACTTAGATCTAAAAGGCTCATGTCTGTCTATCATTAAATACAGGTATGTGTTTATTTGGGCTTCTATGGAGAAAGTGGGGTTTTTTTCAAGTTCCATAAGATAGATTTTCATATTTATACTGAAATAAATGTTAAGATTCAAATGAAGAACAAATAAAAGTTTGACTTACAGTTAGTCAACACACATGGTTTGCAGTTGCTGTTAAAGAGATATCTTGACCTACATCTTTTCTGCTTCTGCTTTTGTATGATAGATATATCTTAGAAATGATTTGAGGTTACCCAGGGAAAGTATAATAACATTTGTCAAGACAAAATCTCTCATGAAATAATTCATGGAACAGAAACTCATCAAGCAGCAGAAGAAATGTCCAGCTTCTTAGGTAATGGAAAAATATTTGACACTAGCATATGGAAATGATGGAAGAAGTTTAAAATTTGAATTTATAAGAAGTATATTTAGGAAAAGATAAAATCATATGTAAATATAGAAAAATGGACCTTTGAAAACAGTTGTTAAGAGGATCTCAAAATAAAGTCCTATATTCTTCAGCAAGAAAGATGTTAGAAACATGAAAAAAATTTAGAAATGTTTTGAGAGATAAGCTATATATATATATATAGCCTTAGATCTAATATGCCATAAATTTACAATTTATGTAATGCTAAATTATAGAAAATGTACTCTCAAACATGTGTACAGCAGTTTTATTGACCTTCAAGAGGGAAATAGTATTTTTGTATAATTAAAATGTTATATAAAAGAGTTTATTAAGAAAATAAAACCATTGTTCAAAAAACTTCTCAGTATTTAAACATTCCTGGCCATATAATTCTTAAATTCTTGAACTAAATGTCCTGAGAAGCAGTAGCCCAATGTCTCTTCTAGATATTCCTAGAAATTAAGATATGCTGTCACTTGGATGTGAAACCTGTTCTAGGCATTTTATAGTGAAAATTATTTTTGTGACGGACAACCAGAAGGATGTGCAGCACAAAGGAATTAGAATGTCATTTTAAGCCTTCTGGACAGAATATGCCAAGACAGTGGATTTCCTTTTTTACATGTCATTTAGAAGTAAAATCCCATACAGTTAGCTACTACTTTCTTGTTTTTCCTTAAGCCATAATGCCTTAAAAATTAGTAATTCGAATGACTACTTTTCTAAGAATTAGTTATTATTTTCATTGTTTTACATGGCTAGAGATCTAAATATGTATGTATTCCATGTTTACATTTAAACCTAGAGAATAAAGTTAGTTTTAAGGGCTTTTAAAAGTATCATTTCAGAAATTGTTTGATTACACATGTGATTCTTCTTTAAGCTGTACTGTATATACTTTTATTGACTCACTTAATAGTTTTGATCCCAAATGAAATTTTTTTAACATTTTTTTATTGAGTTATAGTCATTTTACAGTGTTGTGTCAAATTCCAGTGTAGAGCACAATTTTTTAGTTATACATGAATATACATATATTCATTGTCACATTTTTTTTTCTCTGTGAGCTACCACAAGATCTTGTATATATTTCCCTGTGCTATACAGTATAATCTTGTTTATCTGTTCTACAATTTGAAATCCCAGTCTGTCCCTTCCCACCCCGCGCCCCCCAAATGAAATATTTTGTTTTGTTGAAATACTGAAACTGTTTATCTTCATAAATATTAGCTTGGCTGGCATAAGTGAATATAAAATCCGTATCTTACCAAATCAATTGGTATACCAAAGTTTCCGTATATTTCAGACTAAAATGTTCCCTTTTTTATTATAAAATTACTAGATACTAATTATAAACATTTGAAAAATATAGAAAATAGAAGAAAATAAGTAAATCTAGTAACTCAGTATAACTACAGTTAGCATTTTGCTGTATTTTTGTTTAGTCCCTTTCAGTGCATTTTTTGGGTATTTTTTTACATAGTTTCAGTAAGTGAATATTTTTGCTTCGATTTTTAAAATGAGCAAAAAACAGAGTATCACTATAGAATTTCATATATAAAGGACTGCACATTGTATTCAGTGTAAATTTTTGAATTTCTACCAGAATGATGGAAAAAAAATAGGATTTATTGCCCTTTGTTCCAGCTTCAACTCAGTACTTTTGTTTGTAGAATTTATTCTTCCAGGGCCTTTTAAAGTACTTACTCAGATAATCTTTGACTTAATTATGTCAAGCTTCATCAACAAATACTTTTTTAGCATCTGTTGTTTCAGGAATTGTGAAAGTTTCAGGGAATATGAAGATGATTGAGTACAATACTTACCCCCCAGAACTCAGTCCAGTCAATCTTACTGCATTCCTTTGCATTCCTAGCTGTGGGTTCATTCCAGTTCCAGGTCCCATTGCAAGTACAGCCTTTCCCCTCTTTATTATTGATGACTGAGGCAACAACTTGGTTAAAGATGAAGGGGTAAGCATTAAATCTAGGTTTAAGGCTGCTTAGCCATCTTTGCTTCTCCATGTTTGAAGTCATAATATTCCTCCTGGGACCTGTTTGCTTTTCAAGGAGATTTTGTCCACAATCATTTCTTGACTCCTGTATCTTCACTGTGAGTGTTAATTTAGGACTGGGAGGGTCATACAGAAAGTATTATAGGCCGTGGTTCTGTTTTTAAATGTACATGGGTGATTTTTAACTAATAGTATTGCTTCCTATTTATATTTATAACATATTTGCAGTACTTCAGATTAAATGTCAACCTAAAGTCCTAACAACCATTTAAAATATTTTTCTTTGAACATACATTCCACGTAGCAAATGCATGATATACAAATAAATGTTAGAAACACAATTTAAAAAAATAAGTTAGATTGCCTATCTGTAAGACTCTGCTTATATAATTTTTATATGCTTAAGACTTTAGTTCTTTAATCATAAATAAAAATACTCTGATAAATTAAACTTCTGGGAAAGGTTGTTTAAAGCTAATTTCCAATAAAAAATTAATAACTGGGTTTTTTATTATAATTTTTTCAATTTGATGTACTGAGAAAGACATCCAAGAGAATATGCTACATGTACCTTTAGTTTTCCTTAAGACCTTTTGGGGTTTTTTTGTTTCTTTTTGCTACCCCCACTTTTCTTTTGTTCTGCAAGTCTTATTAGAAAATAATGGTAATCTTGTAGCTTTATATAACACTCACACATATTTGTAGTTTTTAAACTTTTTTTTTGACTGAAATGCAACTTGAAAGGTTATAGTGACATTAGCTATTCTCTTTCCTGTTATTCCCATCTTAATTGCATTCAGTCTTCCTCCTGCCACAAGTATGCATTCTTTGTCTTCTCTATCCAACTTACTTTCTTTTTTTTTATTATATAATTAAATTTTATTACAAACTTTTAAAAGATTCTTTGCTAATAGAATGTATCATCCCCTAGGCTGTATTTTATTTTGTCAATAAGATTAATTAGCTGTTTTTAATGTTATTGCCTATTCTGTTTCTTCCTTTATCTTAGATGACTTTTATAGAAAACTCTTTTTGATACTATTTCCATGTTGTGCTTTGACTTCTCAGAACATTGGAAAACCAAAAAGGAACTGGAGTAAAGAAGAGCCCTATGTTGTGTGGACAATATCCTGTTAAAAGTGAGGGAAAGGAGCTGAAGATAGTTGTACAGCCTGAGACGCAGCACCGAGCTCGGTACCTGACTGAGGGTAGCCGTGGCTCGGTGAAGGACAGAACACAGCAAGGTTTTCCTACAGTGAAGGTGCTTACTTTATTTAGAAGTATATGAAGAATTTTATCCACTTTTACTTATTAGTTATTTTGTTTTTAACCAGCAAAAGCTGCCTAAAATAAAATTACTAGCTATATGTACTAGAAATTCAAGTCAAAAGTCTGACTGAAGCATAGGCCAAATGTTGTTACTCAGATGTCATTTGAATTTTAGTCTAAATGAAAGGAGAAATAAGAATGTGTTATAACAAGTAAAATAAATGGAAATCATGGATTATCTTCCCCTTACATTTGACATTGGTAGCAACTATATTAGATTCTTCCCATATTTAAGAAGAAATTTTAATGTGAATTCAGAGACATTGTAAAAATTACTTGGAAAACAAGGTTTTTGAGATGGCTGAAGTAATGAGGACTACTCAACTCAGAAAAGAATTGATTGATAGGTAGTCTTCAGTTCAAGAAACAGGGTATCAATTGAGTCTTTGTCTTTTCAGAATTTAGACTAGAAGAAAAAAGGAAGGGCACTCAGTATCTGGGATACCTTTTTCAAAGACTATTTCTCTTTGAAGACAAACCAAAAAAAAGTAGGATGGGGATATTTAACAAGTGTTCCTGCCCTTTGCAAAATGCAAAACAGGGAGGAATTTTGTCTAGTCACATGGTAGATTCTTATAAATACAGTTTGTGTAAATGTGTTAGTTGGACAATATTTAGTTGGACTGTCTTTTGTCTTATACTTGAATGAAATAATGTTAGAAACTTGGGATCAGGAGACTTACTCGGAACCATTTATAAAGTGTACAATATCATTCCTACCCCTCTACTACTCACCACACCAACTCTTCTTCTATCCCCCAAACTCAGGACAAGTAACAGGCAAGTGAGAAATTTAAATTATGCTTTGTGTAAATATTTGTCTAACCAGACATTTTGATAGTTTGGTAAATATTCTTAACCTAATTGCTCTGGCTTTAAATTATGCCATGTCTGAGTACTTATCTGCAGAAGTATTGTTAGATTAATTGCCTAACTGTGATAGGGAGTGAATTGACTTACCTCCAAAGTTTATTTATTCACTCACTCAACAAGAATTGCACCCCTCTATGTGCCAGACACTGTTCTAGGTACTGCTGACTAACAGTTTGGATAGATTGCTTATTTGCCTGCTTATTTGCCTCATTATGTTGATACACGTAGATACTCACAGAGATACAGCTATTCTAGGATAGAAAAGATGTATGAGTTTTTTAAAGCACTTTGATATGCATTGTACAAGTTATTTTTGATTTTCTCCATTCTACATTAGCAGTTTCAGTATTTAACTATAAGTTGATCAAGAGCTAGCATTGGAAACATTTGTTCCCAAATGCTGTATTAAATATTTATTCTTCAGCATACAAATTATAATTTAATTTATGAAGACTTGCTTGAGACCTACAATGACCCATAGATCCTGGTTTGGACCAGCAATTTTTCAGACCATAATGTTTTGGCCCAGGATTTTATGATGTTGTATATATGCAGCTAGTCTATGAAAATGAGCTCTATTTCCCTATTATTTATATAGCTGCACTTCAAACACTTTTCCTACTCAAATAGCTTTAACAGAGTGAAATTTTAGTGTATGTACTTTTATTTGATGATGATGGTAATGATGCCACTAATACGGTTTAGTGAATTTTTCCATTAGTGGTGGTGGTAAATCCTAAGTAACACACATGCTTCTTTGGCAGTCCATAAATTTATTAATACCTTAAGGACTGTGTATTCATTCTCACCTGGTTGCACAAATTAATTTCAAATGATAATTTATCATTAAACATACGAAATTTTAATTAAAATGTGATTATTGCAGAACTAAAGCATCATTTTCTGCAGTAACTTAGCCAACTCTCCTTTATGAAAATATTTTACCTCTGTTTTTCTTGAAGATTTAAGTTTTTTTTTTTTTATTGTAATCTAGTTATAAATATAGGACTTGGTCTTAAATATTTGATTTTACAATTAGGTTATTTGAAATGCTAATTAATGTTTATGCTCCATGTTCTCTCACTCCAGCTGGAAGGCCATAATGAGCCAGTAGTGTTGCAAGTGTTTGTGGGCAATGACTCTGGTCGAGTGAAACCACATGGATTTTATCAGGCCTGCAGGGTAACTGGGCGAAATACAACTCCCTGCAAAGAAGTGGACATTGAAGGCACTACTGTTATAGAAGTTGGCCTTGATCCGAGCAACAACATGACACTGGCGTAAGTACTTAGTAAAAATGTTTTTTGCTATTCATTACACTTTTATCGAGGCAGGAAAAATTTTTAGTTTCTAATGTATAAAAGAAGATTTTGAGTATTTTTTAAAATGTTTTAAACATTGCAAATTAAAAAATAGATTATTGCTGAATAGTAAATGAATGAAATTGCTAGAGAATTCCCAATGTGAAAGGCAGGGATATAAAAGCCATGTGGAAACCTGGCTTTTGGGAAAGTAATATAGACTTACATGTTGGAATTAATAATTAACATTAAAAATAAAATTACAAACAATTTGATTTGCTTTCCAAAATTCTGCTTTCTGAGTGTTTACAGTAGAAACTAACAGAAACCATTCATGGTGCCTTGACCCATCTTGGAATGAAATAGCATTATTGCTAGTTTAAATTTACCTTTTCTATTTTCCTATATTAAAAAAATTATGTCTTGGGGCTATTTTTCATCTTGTGCAATTTTCTTGCCTGAAAAATATTAGAAGTGTTAATGCCTTAAATTAAAACAAACTTTTTCTTAATCCTTTTGTTAAGGACCTTTAATCCTAAAGAAGACTCATAATGACAGCAAATATTGACATCAATAAACCTGTATTGTAATCATTTTTATTGGATAGCTAAGGACTTCTCTGCTTGGTTTTCAGGGTTTTTTGAAAGCCATTTTGAATAAATAAGAAGGTAATTGGAAAAGGGAAATTTTGAAAGTAAAGATTTTTTAACTTTTGAAATTATAAAAACATACATAGTAGGAGATAGGAAGTTACTGATTATAAAAATATTACTCATTCTTTGTAAGTTAAAAAACACAGAATAATTAAAAAAGTAAAAATTAGTAATAATAAAATAGTAAAAAATACCCTTCAAGAGCCAACTTCCCAGAACTAATTACTGTTTTTAAATTTGTTGTTTCATCCTTGTTTTCTGATAAAATTGAGGCTATACTGTACTCATTGTTTTATTACCTGCTTTTCACTTACAAGCATTTTTTCCATAACATTAAATATTATTTATAGAATTTATAAATATAAATATTATTTATAGTTCTGATGGCTATATATAGTTCCATTTGGGGGAAGCTGCTAATTTTTTAAAACTAAAATCCATTCCCTCTATATAAATGCAAAAAGAAATGTATTTGCTAATTTGCTTGATTTATTTTTTTAAAGCAAAAGTATTTCTTGTAAACCATTACTTATGTTTAGATTTTGAAATAGTGATTCTTGCTTCTGTACTATTTTTCCATTATTATTATAAATGAAAAGTTGACAGGACTAGGAATTAACGAATATTTAGAATTTATCCTTTTGTACTTTTTGAATTTGGAACTGTATGATTATATTACATGTTTAAAAATTAATAAGGAAGTAAATTATTTTTAAAAAGAAAACTTGTTTAAGAGTATTGCACTATTTATACAACAGAAAATATCAGTTAATGTAATTTTTTCTGTGTTAGGGTGGACTGCGTAGGGATATTGAAATTGAGGAATGCTGACGTTGAAGCCAGAATAGGGATTGCTGGTTCCAAGAAAAAAAGCACTCGTGCCAGATTGGTTTTTCGAGTTAATATCACAAGGAAAGATGGCTCCACTTTGACGCTGCAAACACCCTCTTCTCCTATTTTATGTAGTAAGTAAGAAAATATGGAGATGTTAAATATATGGAGGTTTTCTTCATTTTCTATTAATCTTTGAGACATCTCAGTTTCAGTTGTTTTACACACTCCAGCTTGTGAGCATTATTTGAAACATTCTTAAAGCTGTAGTCAAATTTTCCAGAGTAAACTAAAAGTGGGTAATTTCTAATAAAATTCAAAAGGTATGTCACATTTTGTAGTTTCTTATTATCATCCTATCGTAACTTAAAAAGTAATTTGAATAGTTTACCTGAAGTAAATTACAAAGCCAAAAGATTTTCACAGCATCTTTGTTGTGTAATAAATTGCTATGATCCTGTTTTGTGTTGGAACGTAAGAAACACTAAGATAAGCAGACCTTGGTAAATGTATAGCATTTGGAGTTCTGATTACAAATTAAAGTATTATAGCATAGTGGGAAATGAAACTCTTGTTTTACTAACTTTGACATAGAAAATAAATAATGTGTGTGTTTAAATTCTGTCATGTTGTATGTGCCTCACCATATAGTCCGGTTTCCCTGTAATGAGTATTATTACAAGTAATAGGAAAATTTTTCCTTTATATATCCCTTAAGAAAATTTTCATTAAGTGTAATTTTCTTTGACATGACTTCTGAATTCAAAAGATCAGAAGAAACTCCATTCAGTTGAATTTTCTGTTGGATTGTTATCGCTTTTTGACCATGGTACCGCTAGGACAGTAGCAGAACCTTTGTTATTTATTTGTGGCTTAGTTTTGCCAAATTATTCACTTTTTGTAAATCTCATTTTTCCCTTTCTTTTAATTACTCTCAGAAGTGATTATATCCATATGTTAGCTTAGCAAATACCCTAATTTTAAAAAGAAAGTAATAAATATCTTTTCTGGTCTCAAGAGAACACAATTGGATTTCTCTATTTTTCATTATTATGAAAATTTTGTTTTGATACTAGTTTTTTCTTTGGATTATTTCTGGGTAATGTTCAATTATACATATACTGCTTTTGAAGTTTGTAGATTCCATGTCCATTCTATTGTGTTCAGTTAGGGACAGAATAAGTTATTGGTAGATGGTATATTGAGTTCTAAAACTTTTCTAATTGAGGTGCTGAATTGCTATAATTCACAATGTGTCCCAACTTGAATATTATTAGGGTGGAGTTTCATTTTTAATGGGGCATGTGCAGTTCTTCTTTTACATGATCTAATACTTTGAGTATGACCATGGCCACTCTCTGAAGGCCAGATCCAGGAGATGCTCAATAATTCAGATCATACTGCCTTAGCAGAAACTGGGAAATGGTTGTCAACTCTGTTTGTTTGTTTCTTCTTTCATTAGTTCATCCATTTCTTTAGTTTCTAGTTCATTGAAGTATATATACTTTATATATACTTATATTAAGGTATAAGTTATAAGTATATCCAGCTAAAGATGATAGAAAATAAAAATAAATAGAAAACATGATTTCTGAGATTTTTTTCATCTGTAAGTATTACTGTTATTTGTTAATTATCACCACTAATGGTAATTTATGGCCACATTGCAAAAAAATGTATCTATGTCCGGGGTGGATATGATATTCCTAAGAAGCAGCAGCATACAGTGGAAGGCTTATATATTTAATAATAAAAGTTACCATATTTTGAACTCTGGATGATAAGCTGGGGATTTTGTTAACCATTTTATAATCATTGTATCATTTAACCCTCACCATCACCTTTTATCCTACAGTTGATGAAACTGAGACTTAGGTTAAATAGCTTCCTCAAGGTCACATAGCTAGTAAATAGTAAGACCAGGACTAAAAGTCTCTTCTTTTTAGTTACTATGCAATATTGCTGCCACAATCATTTAAAATTACAGTGCTGAAACCAAGGTTGAATGATTCATTTTATTCTAGCCATAGCCTCTGGCTGGCTGGGATTATGGTTATAGTAAGAAATTATGTTAGAAAACTGTTTTCTCTACCTATAAGATTTATGTTATGTAATTTAGACTTTTTGTGAATTTAGAAAGTAGATGTCAGTTTATATTAGGGGACTTTACTTAAATACCTATATTGTCCCACTTACTTTTGTAGATATCACTTATTATGGAGATATAGGATATATATTTTTATTCCTTTAGTTTAGTGTTGGGTACTTGCCATCTGCTTAGAGAAACTGAATTAGATAAACATGAGCTGTATTTTCTTTTAAAGGCAGAAGTACCTTTGCAGTAATGGTTCCCATACCTCTTTTTGAAAAAAAAAATCTAAAATAATCATTAATTTGTAATTAAGTTTGCATGATAGTTTCATATTTGTTTCTTATTATTTTCATAGAATTTCATGCAAACTGATTTTTTCTTAAAACAGTATAATTAGCTTAAATATTTATTAATTTCTATGAGTATCAGTTAGATCTAATCATTTAGGCAGGAGTATGCAGATCACACCTCTTAATGGGTGAATGATTTGACTTTTAAAAAACTCAGTCTTTGTAATGAATGTCATCATTCTTTGTTCAAAATGTAATTTTACTTAATCTTAATGGGTTCTCATTAATTACACCACCCAGAAGTCTGTAGGTTGGTGAGACAATCCTGCTTTACTGTTTAACTGGCAACAAAATGAAATATTTTAAAGTTTTTATTACTTTTTAATTTTTTTGCTAAATATTAGATTAGATGAATGGGAAAAGACATTAACTTTAATACTACTTTTCATAGTAATCCCTTGTCTCTATATTATACTCTGTGGTTTATAAAGTGCTTTCATGTTTTGTTGAGGTTTTAGGAAGTTAATGTTCCTTTTGTAATTGGAGTTAGACACATAGGAATTAGAGAAATTGAGGTGAAAATACCAACTTTACTACTGATAAAACTGTTAGAAAAAGGACTGTCTTCTTTAGTCTATAGTAGAATCAATCTATCCACCCAGTCAAAGCAGCCCTTCATAATTGCGGGCTCTTACCAGCCAGCAGCAGTCTAATACTTCTGCTTTGTGTAGATAGGCAGATGTAGAGGGTGGAGGGAAGAAGACTGGGCTAATCGTCCCCAAGCTCTGCTTACAATTCTTCAGTAGTTAAGACTTTCCTCCTCTGTAGTATTACTATAGTGGAGTTTCCCATTAGTAATTATGCTACATTATCCCATTTGATCCTGACACCAACTCTGCGATTTTAACAGAATAGAAATGAATTGGTTTTACTTTTTATATAACAAGAGAGAGCAGAAATCTTGTTAGTTCAAGATTGGACATGGCAGATGAAAGGGACATCTGATTTTATTCGTCCATTGTTTAGAACTGATATCTACAATAGAATATGGGAAGTAGGGTATTGGCATATAGGCATTTAATTGGTTATTTTAAATTTACATACAATCAGTCATGCTTTCTGTCCTGTAGAAGACAGTTTCTTTTTTCTTTTGTAATAGTTTATATTATATTATAGTATAGCATATATTATATATTATATATTAATATTATATTAACTACTATAAAGATGTAATTTGCATACCTATAATTCAGCCTTTTAAAGTGTAAAACTGAGTGGTTTTTATTATATTTAGAAAGTTGTATAACCATCATTATTACCTATTTTAGAACATTTTTATTACCACCTCAAAAAGAAATCGTGTACTATCACTATTAATAGGCATTCTCAATTCCCCTGTCACCTCAGTCCCTGGAAACCACTATTTTGCTTTCTGTCTCTGGATTTGCCTACTTTGGACATTTCGTATAAATAAAATCATACAATGTATGGCCTTTTTGTCTGACGTCTTTTGTTTAGCATGTTTTCAAGGTCCATCAACATTATAGCATGTGTCAGTATTTCATTCCTTTTGATAACTGAATGATATTCCATTGTTTGTATATACCACACTTTGTCCATTCATCCATTGATGGACATTTGGGTTGTTTCCATATTTTGTTTGTTGTGAACAATGCTGCTGTGAACACATGGGTACAAGTTTTTGTGTGGACATATGTTTTCAATTCTCCTGGACATATGCTTGGAGTGGAATTGTTGGATCATATGGTAGACAGTTTCTTGTTTAACATTTCTCTTAAATCCATCTTGTGACTCGTAGATAGTTAAAAAAAATTTTTTTCTCTATACTTCTACTCCCTGTTTTAACATCATTTTTTGGAAAATATTGAAGGGAACTGAATTCTTTGTTTTAATTTCATCATTTTGTGTCTGTTACTCAGTCATTTTGACTTACTTTTAAAAAACAAAATGTGATATACCACTTAAAATTTTTCATATTCATGTGATCAGTCAGTAGATTTTGGCAGACAATAAATTTGTTCAGATGAGTTTTTTTTTTCTAAGCAATTGTGCTTATTGGGGCTACAATTTAGTTCACAGAAACAGTACTGTATTCTAACAAAATGGTACCTTATTGCCATTTAGTCGGTTATACAAAATAAACAATGCTTCTGAATCCTGGCTATTTGTTAAGAGTGGTGCATTAAAAAAAAAAAAAAAAAAGACATGCCACTTAATCAGAATCTCCAAAGGTGGATCTTGGGAATGTTTCAGGAAAGCTTAATAGTTAATTTAATGGGTTATTACAATGTACCCAGCTTGGGAAATAAAGACATGATAGCTTAAGGAGCTTACAGCCTAGCAGGCTAGAGGGGAAACAGACAAGTAAACTTCCTATTATATTATATTATAAAGTGATATAAAGGCTACAGTAGATGCATGAATAAGGTAGAGTGGGAACATAGGAGAGAACAACATCAAATCCAGACTGCTTGGAGATGGTAAAACTTGTGCTGTGTCTTGAAGGACAAATAGAAGTAAGCCAGGCAGAATGGGGTTTACATGTAGATCATTCTGGACAGAGGGAGCAGTGTATAAATATACTCCATAAAAGGGTTTGCTTCTTTAGAGGTATTAAAAAAGAGTTTAATGTGATTGGAACAAAGAGATACCTATGAAGAAGTGGTAAGATTTGAGGCTAGTAGAGCTGGGCAAGATCTCTTTTGTGACGAGATTCTGTGTTGAGCTAAAGAATTTGTATTTTCTCATGACCTCTTTGGAGAGCCTGGGACTTGAACTTAGGCCCTGGAATGGGAGTTCTGAGGAGAGAGGAGAAGTAAATAGTATAATAATACACAGTGAAACAAAGGACTCCCAAATATTTTTATTAAAAAATTTGGAAATGAGAATGTTTTTTCTATTGTGAGTTTCTGGTTTGTGTTTATTTCTGTGAATATAACTTTTTTGGCAGGTTTGAGCAGCTGGAGTAGAATGAGAGGTAAAAAGGAAATAGATTAATAAGAAGGGTTAGATTTGGAATGGGAGGTAGAAGGAAACAGGAAAATGAGAGGGAGGTTAAAAAAAAAAAAAAGGGAAGTGGGGCCAAAAGGTGCTAGAGGTAGAAGGGAGGAGAGGAAACAGATACTTGATCTTCCATCTAGAGACACTCCATGGAAAGAAAGCCTAATGCCAGAATTCAGGTTGACCTTGTGACCTTAGGGAAAAAGTCCTGCTTCTATGTGTTGGTTTAACAGTGGCCATTTGGATCCGTTTGTCTTTTTGTTTGTTTGTTTCTAAAGGGATAGGAGAATCATTCTATTTTACGTTCTTGACATCTTTAGACTTCTCCAGACATTATATATATATAAATGCTTTTTGTTTTGGTATGTTATATTATTTGGTTATACTAGATCAAATTAAGAATGTCAGTTTTCATAATTTTCAGTACCTACCCTTCTAGAGTAATTTTTTAATATGGCAGTGTTAATCATGGCTTTCTTAAATAAAATGTATAAAAGATTTTATCTTACTAATTCTTATTGTAATAAATCTTGCTGAATTTAACAAGTTGCTACTTTCCTAATCTCTAGCTATACCACAACTTTTTAGAGAAAGGGTAATATCATTGAGTAAACTTTCCTTCTCTTCACAGGCATTAAAATGCCTTACTAAAGTTGAAATACTTGCTTTGTTATTTTTCAGTATTCAAATATTCATTAATTTTTTCAGCTTTATTTTTGAGACTGCTCTTTGAATAGCATCTAAAAGTGAATTATTGTTTTTTTAATACCAGAAAGGTGACTGCTTTTTTTGTCATAATTTTTTAAAGCAATATGATCACTTTTAAGAGTCAGCTTACTAATTACTTAAAGATAAAAATAAAACAGTCAGTTCTGAAATAATCCCAACTTTAATTCTGTTTAGTATGGCATCTGTCCTGTTAGGTAACCATTGAACTTTTTAATAGAAAAGACCTTTAAAGTTCAAAAGTATTATCTTGAAAAATAATAGACTAGTTCTATAAATACAAATATATAGAAGATAAATACATATTGTACCTTCAGAGAGGCCTCATTTGGCCACCATATGCCATTAATACATAAAAGGAAAAAAATGAGATTGGGAAAAAAAGTTTTGATAATCATGAGTGAAGTGGAATTTCCCTATAGTATTTGAAAATGGGAGGAAAAGGGTATAGACTGTCCATTCATTTTGTTGATACAATATATTCATATAGTCTTATACTTATTTTATAATCAAAATAAAATTTATCATATTTATCTTGAATGTCCTTTAGAAACAAATATGTAGTTCCAGTGTTACTCCAAAATTTTTTGTTAGTTCAGTTAATTCTTTATTTTAAAAGGGTATGTAATTGCCAGTGTACCACCAATAAGTATTTCCATTCTGTTCACACGTTAACCCTATGGGTTCTAGACAGTGTATGTGTATATATCTTCACAATTTCTTTTAAATTCTCAGACATAGCTGAAAATATTACTTGTCATTTACATACTTAATTAGGATAAGACACTTGTTTGTGTCAATAAGTGAGGTTAAATAGTGCTACAGTAACAGAAAACCAAAAAAAAAAAAATCTCAGTGGCTTACACAACAAAGTTTTACTTTCCCCCCTCGTTTTATAATGTGTTGGCTGCAGTTTAGAAGCAGGTCCATTTCCTTCACTCTGGAATCCAGGCTGAAGAAGCTGCCCTTTTCTGGGATATTGCCATTTTTGGAGTAGAGAAAAATGGATATGATGGAATCACGTGGGGCTCTTAAACAGAACTTTTGCTTGGGACAGACATATTACTTCAGTTCGTATTTCATTGTATGAACAAGTCACATGGCCAGTCCTGATGTGAGTGGAGCAAGAATGACGTGAATGGAGCAAGAGACTTCCCAAAAGGAAGGGCCTAGGGAAAGAGGGGCAGTAAATATTTTAATAGGAATAATTTCCCACATTACATTCTTGTAAAGATAATATTAATTATTAATTATGTAAGTATCTAAGGAGAAAAAAACCTAAACTTTCCCTAAAGTTTAATGGAATATCTCATTAATTTTTCAAATTCATGAATTATACAGCTGTATTTAAGTTTACTTTTGCAGTATGTATATTGTAAGGATTTCACTGAAATAGCAAATAATGTAATCTGTGTCAAGGTACTTAATCTTAGGGGAACAATTTTTTTAGTACCTATAAGGTATTTATTTGCATTAACCAGTAAGTACCCCAGGGATTATTTTCGTGGAAAACTAGACCTTCGATGTCAATAAGGAAGAATATTTCTGGAACCAGGTGTATTGGGGAAACTGTATACTATACCCACTTCTTGGTATTTACAGTGTACATCAGAATGTGAAATGCTTAGAAAAATCCTTGTGTTCATTTAGCTTTGCTTAACTCAAAAATTCCCAGATTTAATTGACTTTGGAACCTGTTTTACTAAGCACTACTTATTGAAGTTTAAGGAAGTCATGGCATGAGGAAGTTGGTAGGACAATTATAAATTATTTATTAGATCTAGCTTCTCAATACTTGTCAACCTCTTTGTTAATTTTAGTAGTGGTTAGTCAGTCTTTGTAATTGAAAAACAAGTACATTTTATTTTTAACCTTAGGGTATCCTAATTCAGGGAGATACGCTGGTAAAAAGAATTATTCTGAATTGGATTCATCTGTTTTCAGGTGTTCTTTTGGTTTGGGGCCTCTGAGTCCTTCCTGGGTTTTGATCCTTGAAGAAGCTCTCATTACCAACCACCCAGAGATTCACATTATCTCAGAAGTCTTATAATGGTGTAGCATAGCTGACATTTTTAAGGTTAGGATTGTGAGACAAACTTGTTTTTAAATTGAATTTTTTAAAAATATTGAGACAAAAAACATGACCAAGTTCGTATTTTATAACTTTTTTATTCATGTAATGAGAAAATAAAAATGATATACAATAAATTAAAACATTATCTTAGACATTAGTCTGTCCCTTAAAATTTTTATGAGTTATTAAAAATTAATATGGACTTTTCTGGTTTTTTCTTTACTTTCTCTTAAGGTAAAATTTAAGTTGCAGAATAAAAGAAATCAAATTCAGGGGTCAACAAAGACAACTTATAGAATTGGATAATTGAGAGTTAATTTAGGTAAGAAGTAAATGTTGGTGGTTCTTTTTATGGAATGCTTATATATACCCACAGCTCAGCCAGCGGGAGTGCCAGAAATATTAAAGAAAAGCTTACATAGCTGTTCGGTGAAAGGAGAGGAAGAAGTATTTTTAATCGGCAAGAACTTTCTAAAAGGAACTAAAGTTATTTTCCAAGAAAATGTTTCTGGTAAGTAGGCATAATACTGCCTTAGAGATTGTTGCATGTTTCACTTTATTATAAAGATATAGTCATAACTACAAAGTACAAAAATTTTCAAAATTTTATTAAGTTACTGTCTTTATTTCAATCAGATGAAAATTCTTGGAAGTCAGAAGCAGAAATCGACATGGAATTATTTCATCAGGTATAATTTAAACCTCTTATAATTTATTATTTATTCTTTGAGAAATTCAGTTTTGTTCCAAAATTTTTCTGAATCAACAGATTAAATTTCTCATTTATATGGGGTTGATGTAAATCATTCAAAGTTTCTTCCTTGGGTTTCTTTACCTGAAATAGAATTACTTGAATTGAGGCTAGCAAGGACAGTTCTTTATTTGAAAAAGTTATGGGCATTAGCAAACTACAGTTGTTAATAAAGGAAACATTTCTTTTCTAGTATTTATTTGCTCTGAGGATTTGGATTATCTTAATCTACTATTTGGTTAAATCAAAGGGAAACTTATTTATTGAGTACCTGCTGAGTACTAAGTACTAAGGTGTTTTATGTTTGTTAGTTACTCTTTTGCATTCAGGCACACTATTTGTTACACTTATATTAAAGAGTCTGTATTTTAGGACCTGACTATGTATTGTTTCTCGAATAACAAGGGAAAAAGAGCTTGAAAACAAGGATAAAGAATAGACTTAAGAATTAGTATGTAGAGCATCTAGGACCAAACTCATAGAAGTTGAAACTAACAAAAGAGAAGGACAAACTTATAAGTAAATCAGACAGAAGGCATATGCAGAAGAGTAACATAGATATAGTTCATAGAGAAGAAAGAAGAAGGAACAAACTAATGTGTGTAGTACATAAACCCTAAAATTTAGCATTAAATGCTGATGAGAATAGAAAAGAGCACATGAGAGCAAGCAGAGAAATGGAAGTGGCAAAAGTTGGAGAATCTATAGCCAATTTATCAAAAAAGTTTGTTAATTCCTTTGTGGTTTAAAAAATTTAATTAAAAAGTTTTAAACTGTATATATCTAATATATTGCCTAACTCAAAGCTAAGGGTATAGTGCTCCTTAAGACTGCCCTCACTTCAGACACCAGCCATAACTTCAGGGATCTTCTGGCCATTCTCACTTTTGAACAGTTCCCTTCAAATTCAAGGGTTCCCACTCACCCCTCAGATTTGCTAGAACAATTCACAGAATTTAAGAAAACACTATACTTAACAGTTTCAGATTTATTATAATGAAAGGACACAAATCAGAACCAGCCAAAGGTAGACACATAGAACAAGGTCTCGGACGGTCCTGAAGGTGTAATTTCCTCTCCTAAAAGATGCCTTACCTTCTCAAAACATCGACATGTGCCAGCATACCCAGTATTGCCAGTCAGGAAGCTAATCCAGACTACTGGTCTTTGGAGTTTTTATTTGGGATGGATTATATACTGCCTGTGTAGCTAACCTTTAGTCTCCAGTTCCACCAGAGATTGGAACTGATATAACATGTTTCAAAAGTCCCCCTCATAAATCACTTAGTTAGACTGTTCAGTGGCCAAAACCCTTAAACAAACAAAGATACTTCTATCAGACAGGACATACGAGGGGCCTAGAGATCACCTACCAGTAGCCAAGGGAAAAGGCTAGACCTCACTTTGAGTTAAATTAATTCCTCACTATATAGTATCATGTAAAGTGGAATTTCCTATATACCTAGACAGATACTATGTAGAAAGTTTCCCTCTAGCCTTATGCTACTATATGCTGTTAGAGATAGTGGGACTCAGCAGCCATTCCTTTGCACATTTACCATTGGACAGTCTCTGCTGGACTAGGTTTAACTGAAGTTCTAGTACCTGCTTTTTCACTAACAGTCTGTGTTTATCTATGTAAATCAAGTTGCTCTTGTGCCCCAGTTTTCTAATCTATAAAATAAGCTCTTTTACTAGATTATTTGAGGCTCCTTCTAACTCTGACATTTTATGATTTCTTATATAACTTGTTGATCAGACTATGCCTGCTCCCCATGAACAAACAGTGGCTTTCTCTGGAGGACTCCTAGAGGTTTGGGCCAGTGTATTATGACTCTTCTGTGTTCCTCATGATATTAAGAATTTAATGGATACTAATGAAAAACTTGTTGGTTCTTTTTATCACTTTGAAGAAAAAGAGGAATCTCTGGGGTCTGAGGTTCTTTTTGAGGGCACTTCAAACCCTAATTTCATCCAGGTTCTTATATGCCTGTAGTTTTGGTCCTGACCAAAGTTTAATTTATCCATGTTAGACTTTTGTGTGCCCTGAACATGTTTTATTTTTTGATAAGTTGGTTAGATTGATATAAACTCCTTTGCTAGTAATATTTTATTACAATTGGTATTCTTTACCTTATCCTGTGGTGCAGTTTTATAGATAAGAAAAATTGTTTTGGAGACTGAGAGGCTTGCCTTATAAATTATATAAAATACTAATGAAATAGCCCCAACAAATTATAGTCTTAACTTTCTGCTTCATATAGAACTTAATATTAAGTCTTTGTTTCGTCCTCCTCCTCACTCCCCCTTTCCTTCTTTCTCTCTCCTTCCTTTTTTACTTTTTTCTTTACCTTTGAGGCGTGGGGTAGTTATATTTTTTAAACACATTTTTCAGGGCATTTATGCCAGCTACAATAGATTAAAGAAGAATAATCATAAAAATAACCCATGTAGTGGAATGGAAAGGAATTATGTCCTAATTTGGTGGCTATATCTAGAGGTCCTGGGGTTTTTGCAAGCAAGTATGTAAACAAACTAAATCATAATATGATCTTTCATTAATTCTGTGGTTCTGCTGTCCATTAACAGAAATTGATCTTTTTCAGAGAACGCTTTCTGTCTTTTTTTTCTAAGGGGCTTTCTGGAAAAGTGTTTTAAAGTGAAATTAGAGCTGAGATATATAAAGAGTCAATCCTAGAAACTATATTAAAGAAAAAAACCACAAAAAGTTTTGGAGTGAAGTGTGATCAGAAAGTACATTGAAAGTAAAGAAATTTTGAGTGTGGCCAATAAAGAAATAACAGGCCTATAAAGAAAAGTTGAAAGGGCCTCTACAATAACTGAAAATGACCAGAATACGGTATAGTAGGAAAGACCCCTTAAAGATAACTGCAAATTATAGTTAAGAATAATTGTAATAGCATTCATTTGAATCCCAGAAATCAACTCATCAGTTATTAAACTTTTTCTATTACATAAAAATTAAGATTAACAAAGCGTGGGAAAATAGTCTTTATTTAATATTTGGCTGTTCTAGTCAAGGCCATAATATATCTCGTGCTCATGTATGTCAAATTTGATAAGCACATGGTCATATCTACTGCCATTTTAACAACTTTAGATGAATTCCATAGGACCTTAATTCCCTATTAAACATATGTAAAAGATAGACTTAAAAGATCTCTCTCCCTCCTCTCTCTTTCTCTCTCTTACATAGAATATGAATTTTTTCTCATGTATATGAATTTTTTAAAAGATAAGTTGGTTTTGAAAGAAAGCAGGAGAGTTTAATACCTTTAAATGTGGAGATGATTTTAAAAGGAAAGAAACTAAAAACATATATTAGAAACTAAGAAGTGGTCTATAATTCAATTTAAATACAACTTGTTTTACAAAACATGAAATAAACATCAGTATATCAAAAATAGAAAATTGTATAGATTATTATTTCTCAACCCTTAGTCTTCTGGGTCCTTTCTATTGCATTTTTTAGAGTGTAAGAATAGAAAAAAAGGTGGAGCTTTGGGGAAGATGGAATTTTCAGTATAATTATGGAAAGAAAGTTCTTGGAAGAAATGCCCAAAAAAGAGCCTCAGAATTTGTGGGATCAACTAGACTAAACAAAGGCTTGAGATCAAGTTTAGAGGTTATATATTTTCAAACTGGTTTTATTAGGAACTTTGTTTTATGTGTCTCCAGTTATTTTTATATATATATCCTAAATTGCAAAATGAATGTGGCAGTGATAAATTATCTTTCTTTCTTAGGAGAGTGAAAAGTATCTAGCACCATTGCTTGTAAGCTCTGGAAAAGAATATCTGCTAGGAAAGAGAAAATTGTTATTTTGAGCCCAAGCAGATTTTTATAAGAAATTAAAAGTCACATATTCTTCACTTTTTACCCCAAAGAGCATTCTACCTACTGCAGAGGCCACCCAATCTTTTTTATGTTTTGTCTGTATGAACTCTTAGCTCAGTGATAGTTAATTGCTCTTAATTTTTGAAAGTAGTACTTAAAAACAACTTACTGTTCACCACTCACAATTTACTTAGTTTTTAATTCAAATCGCTTGCAGAATTTCTAGATTTGGATTGAGGAAGTATGAAGAATTAGTATGAAAATAGGCTCATTTGGTTTTAAAAAGATTTCAAATTAGATTTGCTTGCATATGCTCTTCAAAGCAAGTGGAGTAAAAGTTTTGTTTGTTTGTTGGTTGGTTGGTTTTGGGAGGAGGTGTAATTAGTTTTACTTATCTATTTTTAGAGGAGGTACTGGGGATTGAACCTAGGACCTTGTGAATGCTAAGCATATGCTCTACCACCTGAGCTATACTCTCCCCATAAAATTTTTTTTTTAATAAAATATGCATCTGACTTTTAGACACAAATTCTGTTACTAATTACCAAGAAATACATTTTTATTCAGAAAAGTAATTTCAATAATTGAGTTTACCAAATAATTTTAAGACCAGGAAGATACTTCACAAGTCCTTTTATTTAATCATCTCTTTTCCTG
The DNA here is from genome assembly GCF_009834535.1 of Camelus ferus. Lineage (NCBI taxonomy): Eukaryota > Metazoa > Chordata > Mammalia > Artiodactyla > Camelidae > Camelus > Camelus ferus. Next base: position 45,606,976 of record NC_045704.1, read on the forward strand.
TAGGTAGGACTGCTTTATGATGTAGTTGCAGTGTTTAAACAAAAGAGGAAAAATGAGGGTGCACAAGATTTAAAAAAAACTCTGTTTCTTAGAATTGAAATCAGTGCAAGTACATTTTTTGATGGCCTCATGTGCAATTGAGTATATGCTTTCAGATTTCTGCCCCCAATACCTGTGGATGTACACACATTTATTTATACATGGTTTTTCCACCTAACTTTTAGAAGTGTGATTTTTTTTTTTTTTTGAGATGGCTAACTGGGCTCAGGAAGCATTCTATTAATGCCATAAATAAGAAGCTCTTTTAAAATTTATAATGTGACTGTTTGGGGGAGTATTTATAAGACAGCTTAGAAACAAATGAAGTGCTCAAAAATTCAAGCCTTGACCTTGGCCTCATTTGTCACATGTTCTTTTCAGTTTTTCAACTGAGTTAGCCAGCTACCATAGTCATCAAACTCACTTCATCCTCAGCTGTCAGCATTGGCCTCCTGCATATCATACTCAGTACAGAATCATAATCACTACCCTTCCTTGATGCTCTCTCCCATTACTATAATATACTAGGGAAGAAGAGAACAAGTCAAATATGGTTCACGGTATCTTCTAAGAAGGTAGAGTCCCACTGAGTGAGTGCTGGTGAAACATTTATGAACTCTTCCCTTTTCTTAAAAGGATGCTTTCTACCACCGTTCTCACAAAAAATAACTTTAATTTACTGTAGTTTGGGTAAACTGAACCCTATTGACTTCAAATGAGAAAGTGGTTAGGAAGCAGTTACTGTGTTGCAAAGTACATCCTACTGTTACGGTTGTACAAAACATATGGTAACTGATATTGTGCTTGGTGGGCGTATTTTTTTCTTCAAAATTTTTTCATTCTTTTTTCACCAAGTTTTTTGAGTATATTTTGTGCAAGATGCTTAACAGTGGAGATAAAAAGAACAAAGCATCTAGGTTCTCATGGAGCTTACATTCTTGTGATTGGAGAGGGACAAAAAACAAGCAAATAATAGTAATTTCAGGTGGTGATAAGTGTCATTGTAGACATAAACAAGATTTTTTGATCAGATGGGAGAGGGATGCTGCTTTAAATAGGATGGTCAGAGAAGGCTTCTCTGAGGAGATGACATTTGAATGAGACCTGAAAATGGGTAAGGAACTAGCTATTTGAAGATGTGAAGGGGTGGGTATTCTAGTGGGAGAGAACAGCAGGTTGAAAAGGCTCTGAGGTGGAAATGAATTTATTGTGTTAAAAAAAAATGGACTGAGAAGGCCAGTGTGGCTGGAGTGTAACAAGCTAGGGAAGAATGGCAATGAGATAAAGTTGACAGGGCAGAGACCTTGTGAGCCATTGTAAAACACTGATATTTTACCTTAAAAGCAATTTTAAGATTAATGTCCTGATGCCTGTGAACCTGAACTTTAAAATAATACATTTTCCCCCCTAGTCAGACTTTTTAAACTTCATACTAACAGGAAATGTACTTAATTATAGTATTTTATTTCAAATTTTTAATTTAAATATTTCTGACCCTTGTAATTTTCTTTCAATTAGAATCATCTTATTGTGAAGGTTCCCCCATATCACGACCAACATATAACTTTGCCAGTATCAGTGGGAATATATGTAGTGACCAATGCTGGAAGATCTCATGACGTTCAGCCATTCACTTACACTCCAGACCCAGGTATGTCAAAATAAAAAAATTTTTAAATTCTGAACCAAAAGTAATGATTAATTTCTAGTTCTTTGGAAGAATATGAAGACCAGCCAGCTTAAAGGAGAAAGTTGTGTACTAAGATGAAATGATATCAGTATTTTTTGGAGATGGCATTATTTCCTAAGATGATGGCCATCATACACTGTTTTTACTTTTACATTAAGAGAATCATTTCTGCCTTATGCTCTAATAATAAAAGAAAAGCTAGGGATGCTCTGAAGTCAGGGTCTCCAGAGTTACCATGTAAGTTACTCCTTAGCAAGAATTACCATTCATTGAATACCTCTTACATGCAGAAAGGTGAGAGTGACAACTTTGGGAGACTGCTAATAGCTTTTAGATTAGCTGGTTTATAGCATGCATTTTGGGAGAGGCGAGAGATAAACTTGGAGTGATAAGTGATGATATCGCAAACAGAATTATATGCCTGTAACGTTTTCTAATTTTTGTGATCATATCAAATAGCAAAGACTGTTGATGAATAAATATTTTAAATATAATGTAAAACATAGAGGTAAAATAAGTGCTTTAGAAACCAAAGCAGTAAGAGCAATTAAATTTAGAAGATCTCTGGTTAAGAAATAACTTGTGAGTTTTTTGCTCACATTCATTTAGTTGCCTCAAGAAGAGAAGACTTTCTGGCAGACGTAGGGAGAACATTTTGGAAATGGAAACTCTTCACATAAGCCTTATTGACCTAGGCTTGGTTTCTGCTGTGCTTGCCTTTGATTTACTTCATTCCTACCTTAGGCATACTTTAGAGTTAGCAATTACTCCATGTCTTGTAAGTTTATTGTTACGTTATTCCCAAATAGTCAAGATTCAGTGAGGTATAAAGCGAAAAATGATGGCAGGGAAAGAAAGCCCTGGCAACAAAAAGTAATGGAAACAATAGCTAGGACAGAGGTGCAACAAGTCTTGATAATTACTTTCTACCACCTTAATGTATCTGTTCCCTTCCCCCCCCCCCCAATTATTGTCTGAGTTACAACATTGGTTATTTCCCACCAGTTATCTATAAAAGTATGCCACAGTATAGCACTAATGAAATCCTCTTAGTACTTGTTTCAAAATAAAAGATAACACGTAGAAATTTCAGACAGAAAAAGGCAACGCTTTAACAAAAATAGGAAAGAGGAGATAGGCTTATACTTAAAGATGAAATATTTGATTATTTTCTTTTTAGAAATGCCTCAAAAATCCACAAAAGTCTGACTTAAAACTAATGGTAAAGTACTTTAGTAACTGCTAGTTAGTAAATATTGACATTCAGTACTTCGTGTGAAGAGAAGCTTGCTTATGTGGGGAGAAAAATGTAATTAATACATTTGTGTAGGAAAGTAAGAGGGAAGTATGTGTGTGTGGGAATAGTCTTTACAAATTTTAATTTTTGCTATCCTGAAAATACTGAGGTTTTGTTTCTGCTGATCAGTTACAAAGAACTTTAGGACTTTGAAATGCTTAGCATTAGCACTATGAATCCTCATTTCTTAGTGATGAATGCTGATTATTAGAAATTTCCCTTTGATAAATTGCCAAATAAAACAGCTTTTAAATCTTCTATTTGAAAGCCTATACTAATTGGCTGTATTTGGCCACATTTAGGCAAACATTAACAAATTATTCTTTTTAAGTTTTTCTCCCTTGTATTTTATATGTCATAGACAGTAGTTACTCTCAGAAAATCTTAATGAATAAATACATAATATGCAAAATTTATGGTGAAATATAATGTTTCAGTTTCTGCCTTTATGATGTAGCTAATTAAAGAATCTTCCCATAATTTCACTTTTTTGTATTTTATAAAGTGCAAGCATCTTTTTAGGTGTGTATGAGAGAGAACATGATTTTAGGAAAACTTGGCTATAGAAAATTTGCACCGTTTCATTATGATAAACTAGTCACTGTTGTGATTCTTCTGGAGACTGTGTTTAAACATATGAGTATTCAGTGGTATTGAATTACTGTAGTAATTATAATAGCTAAAACAGGCCCACCCCAATTTTTGTGAGTCAGAGTAGAAATGATGACTGTGATACCATTTTATCTGAATATTTAAAAGTTATAAATTAAAATAACGAATTATTAAATAAAATATATCCTGTCTTCCTAATTTGATCAGGACACCTTCATAATAGCCTAGAAGGCCAGATTTGAATTTAGAATTTTCAAACTGCTTGGAGTTCCAAGCTGGAATATGGCAATATGAGGAAAGATTCCCTAGCCTGCCACCCTTTTCCTTCTCCTGGCTCCATCCTCTACCTGGAGGGCCTTAATACACTGGCTGCTGCTCCAAGCTCTGTTCACGTTACAGGCCTGAGATTTCACACATAGTCTAAAGCGTAGTTACACAGAAAATTTGGGAATCTGCCAGAGAGAGGGCCCCTCTAAAGCCCTCTGGGTCTGTAATGCCAAAAATATATTGCATGTGCACGCTCTCAGGCATGCACTTTGCAGAGTCATAAAATTTTTGCTTCATTGCCTGTTAGTCACTGAAGCTTTGCTTAACCATTAAAGCACCTTGAATTTGTTTTACTTTAGTCTATTAAGACACAGAAATCATATTAGTTATTTTTTGCAGTGACTCTGCAGTGCTGATTCCTGTAAGAAATGGAGGCTAAAATATTCATATTTTTTGTTGCTTTAGAAACAGATGACTAAAACTTGTTTTAAAAGTAGAAATTTAAAATTTTTTCAAAGATTAGTTTCTATTTTTAAATCTGTAATTGTTAGGATTAATGTTACACTTTAAAATTGTCTACGGATTTCCTTTCCAATCAATCCCATTCAATTGATAATTCCATTCAATTGATAGTTCATTCACATTATCATTTGTTGCCCCTCCTCTGAATCTTATGCTAAGATAAATTTGTGTACATTTTGTCTCTCTAGTCATAATTAACTGTTTCTTTATATTCTCTATAACCATCATTTCACATTGTCCTGTTAAGAATAAATTGAAAATAAGCTGACTCAATTCCCAGTTTGAATAATTGAAAAAATAGAAATTAACATCTATTTAAATAAAATTCTTATACAACATTTTAAGCAAAAACCTGTTTATTTGAAATTTATTTAACTTTACCATTCGGAGCTGATCTCTACCTTAAACAGTCATTAAAATTTTCATGATAGATGTAGTTGATATGACTAGGTATAATAACCTAGCAATTCTCCACTAATAATAGCAAAGATATTTTTTCTAAGGCTTTATAAAAAGAATAATCATAATATTATAGATTTTGTATGTTCATCACAGTTTTTTTTTAAATTTAGTTCAATTAACTGACTAATGTTTCTGAATGAGTGTTTTTTAAATAAATCATTTATGTAGGTAAATGGTGGGATTTCTTTAATGCTAGTGTTACGGTATATTTGGTAAGTTTAAAAAGTCCCATAAATCTTCTGCTCATCTGATATCAATTTGTGTACTGTTACAAGAAAAAAATTTTAAAGTTGCTATTGCTTTTATTTTGTTTTGTTAAGTAAGCGTATGCTTCTGCTCACTTGGAGATTGGTGAATTTTAGAGCACAGACTGCTGGTTATAAAAACTCATCTCAACTTAGAATCTCTGCTAAACAAATAGTTTAGTAATGCTTTGTGAGAAAATATTCCAATTAAAGGGTTTTGAGATAACACAGTTTGTTACAATAAGTTTAATAAATACTTTAATCTTTTTTTGTTTGTTCTAATAGCAGCAGCTACTGCTTTGAATGTAAATGTCAAGAAGGAAATATCTAGTCCGGCAAGACCTTGCTCTTTTGAAGAGGCCATGAAAGGTACCAAGTTGATTCTTCTCAAAAACTATAAATTGGTGATGCTATATATATTCTCTAGCAAACCTTACTATTTTATTTTCTCTTGTGTACTCAGAACACACAACAGGGTAGTATCTTCCATATTGTAAAATAAATACTTGTTTAATGTTACTGAATGCAGAGATTTGTTTCCCAACACTATATTTCCCTTGATTCACCATATAAACAACTTTTTTTCCAACATATGTTGAAATGGAGGAATCTTCTGTTTTGTTTTGTTTTGCATTCCCTAGTATTAAAAATCTTAAAAGTATATGTAAAGTACAATAATGTATGTAAAGTAGGCTATAAAGTTTCTTTCTTCTTGTAGTGCTTGACATTGAGACTAAAGAGACCAAAATAAAAATTGTTGGTTTTTCAGTCCCACTCCTGGGCATATATCTGGAGGAAACTCTAATTCAAAAAGATACATGCACCCCAGTGTTCATAGCAGCACTATTTACAATAGCCAAGACATGAAAGCAACTTTAATATCCACTGAGAGATGACTAGGTAAAGAAGTTGTGTATATATGTGCAGTGGAGTACTTCTCAGCCATGAAAAAGGGAAAATGCCATTTGCAGCACCATGGATAGTCCTGGAGATTGTCATACTAAATGAAGTAAGCCAGAAAGAGAAAGAAGAATACCATATGATGTCACTTAAATGCGGAATCTTAAAAAAAAAAAAGATACAAATCAACTTATTTACAGAACAGAGAGTCACATACATAGAAAACAAACATGGGAAGGGGGTGGAGAGGGATAATGTGGGAGTTCAAGATTTACAGATACTAATTACTATATGTAAAATAGATAAACAACAAGGGAATTATATTCAATACCTTGTATAGCACAAGGAACTACACTCAATACCTTGTAATGGCCTATTATGAAAAACAATATGAAAACGAATACATACGCGCACGCACACACACACACACACACACACACACACACACACACACACACGAATCACTATGCTGTACACCAGAAATTAACACAACATTGTAAATCGACTATACTTCAATTAAATAAATAAATAGTACTAGAACTTAGAAAAAATGAAAAACTATTGGCTTTCGAAAAAGTTGCTTTAGGCTCTTTAGTTACCATTCTTTATTCTGACATCGTTATTTCCCAATAGATAATGAAGATGTCTTCAGGATGTTATAATGTGGTAGATTCTCTTCTTAGCAGATTTCTAATAACTATGATATTCGATTATGATGCTTTTGTAGTATTACATATGAAGATGTCAGTTACATTATGGCCGTTGATTTATTCCTATAATTCTAGCTTTTACTTGTATTTTTCTGCCATGAAATTGAGTTAAATTAAATTTTAAACTTTTAAATACTTATTTTTAAGGGGCATAATACATGTAATACATTTTCTCAGATACAGTATCATTAGTAAAATTCAGCATTCCCATGATATATAATGTGTTTATATAGCTTGCCATTATCATTTCTGACCAGGAACATTTCCAGAATAGATTAGTGAGGAATTATACACTAATAAGTAAACTGCCCAAGATTATCTGATTTGACTACAGGAAAATTTACAAATCTTTGCTATGGATAACCATAGCTAATGTTTATCAAGTGCTAGGCATATACCACATTCTTTACCAGCATTATCTCATTTACTCTGCCAAACTCTATGAGGTAGGTAATTTTATGATTCTCATTTCACAGATGAGGATAATCAAGGTTCCAGAGAGGTTAATTTGCCAAAGATCACTTAGCTAGGATGTAAAGAGGATAGGTTGAGTTTCAGTGTGTAAGGTAACATCTAAGCAATAATAATTCAGACCATGTTTATTAGATGAATAACACCATAATTAATCAATCATTTTAAAAAGTCAGGGACATTTGTGGTTTGTCCTTTGCCAACTTTCATGTGTTCGTGCTTTTCTCCAAAAGTTCCTTGATGCTCCTTTCATAGAGAATCAGGCTGGTGGAACACCAGACTAATCCAAGTGAAATTTCTTGTACAAGATATTGAATTGAAGGGTGAAAGGTTTTAAACTCTATGTTTAATTTTGGTAATAAAATTATTTAGTTATTTGATCAAAATCTTACCCAAGCCTCAAAAATGGGTAAGAAACAAACACACATACATATATATTTTTTTCACAATTCAAACGATCTTATTTTGACATTTTTATCAATTGAAACCATGTAAAATAATTTTATGAAGATATAAAATTAAATAGAATACTGAACTACCTTACAAGTTTAAAATTTGTATTTGTCCCTTTTAAATACAATATCATTAAATTGGAGATTCCTGATCAGTTAAAAAAACAACAGCTTTCAACCAGGAATTTTCCTTGACAAATGGCTTATTTTTGTGATTCCTTGAAATCAGAGCTTTAGTATAACACCCAGGTGCCATCTGAGAAATTTGATTAGGTGCACTTTCATGATGAAGACTGAGCAACATAAATGACTTTTAAATTTGTGTTATGACATAATCCTCCAAGTAACAATCTTTAAAATAGTCACCAGTTACAGTAAGATTTAGAACTTCATGTACAAATATGATGTTGTGGCCAAATACTGAAAACTTTCACTCTGAAGTTTCTCATTCCTTGGAGAGGGTTTGCAGAGGGAGGTAGAGAGTACAGGCATAACTGCACAACTACTCAGTGAGATATTAAGTCGAGTGCTAAAGCATCATGATTCATTTTCATTTTTACCCAACTGTGTATATATCCTTAACACAAAGCAATACAAATTAAATGATAAGATAAAGTGTACAGTATAAACTATTGTTAACAGTTGCTTGGGAATATTTCCAGGAAGTTTTCTGTATCTCTATAGGTGCAGTAAGATGTGAATGAAAATTCAAGATAGATCATTCAAAGACTCTGTGATGCAGGTTTAAGACCCAGAGATAAAGTACTGAAGTGCAGTCTCTCAGTTTCCAGTTTGTAAGGAGTGGTTAATTGGATGAGTGTGAAAAAACAGTTGAGAGCATATGTTTTTCTCTAACTGGTTGCCACTATGCAGAAAGGTTTAGGAGCATGGAGGATTCATTGAGTTAATCTAGTTCAATCTCATTTTACAGGTAAATAAACCAAGGTTTAGAGAAGTTAAGTGATTTGCTCAAGGTCACACAGCTAATAACTGACAGAGGTTGCAACTTAGATTTCCCCCAAAACTCTGTTTTCTTTTTGTTCTAGTATTTCCTCCCTTATAAATCTTAATAATATTTTAACACAACATATTTGTATGTGACCTAAATGCTGCTTGCTCACAACAACCTTTTAGAAAAGATTGTTCTAAGTTTGAAAAGTTATTATTTGACATGGATGGAAGGAGAACCCTGTTTAAAAGTTATTTGGCATAATCCATGTTAAGTTTTCATAAAATAGTTTATAGTTGTGTGCATTTTATATTACTGTGGTGTCTGTGTGTACCATATTTCTAAATATTCAGTATTAAATTGATACTTGTAAAAACCTTAACTTGAAAAAGTTATTTGGCATAAACTATCAATAACTATTTTTTATAAATTCAAATTGATATTGGGAGGGTTAAATATATTTGTCTTATTTACTTCCTAGATCTCTGAATTGGCTTAAAATTTCTCCCCCAACTTCTAGGTAGTACACAAACTTTACTTGTTTGTATTTTTTCCCTCCTTGACTAAAATGTAGCCTCCAGATAGTAGGGCTTTATCCATCTTATTCACCACTGGATGTCCAGAACCTAGAACAGTGCCTGGAGCTTTGTAAGGGCTCATTAAGTACATAGTGAAGATGTAGGAAGAAAAGATAGGGTGACATCTCTCAAGCCATTTAATATTGTTCACAAGTCCATTAAGATGTGGTTGTGAGTTCTGAGACAAGATAGTATAGACTCACTCTTCCCTGTTTCTCCCTTCTAAATCTACTCAATACCTTGGAAATATTCAACAGTCATAAAAGGACTTTGAAATACAGAAAGACTGACTCAGGACCTTAGAACTTATAGAACAACACCAAGTGAGTTTCCTGGGTTTTCCTTTTATCTCCCATTTATCTAAATTGGGCAGCAGTTGCAACTCAGAACTAGCAACAGGCATAGACAAAAAATAAGTCAATAAATAAGCATGAAAAGCCTGTTCTCTTTGGCCAAAAGAGCAGGAAAGGGAAAGCCCAGTAGAGACTTAATGGGATGACTCATACCTAGTGATAGCGGGTGACCCATTAGCAGAGTTTGGAGGCCAACCCGTCCCCCACCCATACCTGCAGTAGCAATAGCAGAACTTAGAAGGGTCAGCCCATCCCATGCCTTGTGCCTGCCAAGTAGTAGTGGGCCCAGTCTGCCAACAGTGGAACCCAGGAAGGCCAAGACACAGGACTCATATGTGCTAGCAGCAGCACATCAGTCTCTGCATGAGTGTTAACAACAGAACCCAGAGGACCAACCCGTCCCCCACCGCACACCAGGCAGCAGCATACAGACCCCTTCCACCTGCACTGGTGATACCAGCAGGCTCTGTGTCTTTCTATCCTTCCCCCAACATCAGAGCAAGACCTAGACCTGGCAACTCCAGGCCTTCCACCCACGAGTAGAGGAAGATACAGACCAAATGTCTTCCAAACCTCCACCCAGTGATAGAAGGCAATCCAGGGGCAGAAGGTAAAACAGCCCAGGGTCTCCCAAACCTCCACCCAGTAACAGAGAGCCACCCAGCCCAGACCCCACAGTTTTTGACCTTATACCCAGTGACAAAAGACAGCCCACGTAGTTTCTTCCCTCCCCCAGCAACACCAAAAGTGATAGAATAGGAATCCCATTAGTACCAGGAGACCAGAGAACATGCCAGGAGAAATGTTTTCACTCCTGCAGGTTCAGCATCCCTCACTCACACCTAATGACACCAGACAGCCAAAGGAAGCACCTTCTACTCCTATAGGCAGCATCAGCAGGATTTCAGCTGGAGCCCATACAAAGCTAGCACAGAAAGCAGACCAGAATAGGGCTCAGAAAACTAAATAACCATTGGCCATACAAAGACTTTGTGCATACGGCCATGGGAAGATCTGTTATCTTTGCATAGGCATTAGACAAGAAGTCCTTTTCTTGTTTGTCTATACCAATAGACATAACTATTTGTCATTGGTCTCCTTGGGAGGAGTAAAAGACTTGCTCAATTTATTCTACCTATTCTCACTTTCCAGAAGGGGAAAAAATTATGATAATAAGAGTTATTCTCTGAATAAATTGGGGGCAAAATTGTATATAGATCTATTAAGCAGTAACTGTGTAGGTGATGCATTTGTTAATGGATATTTATATGCAGTTTTTAACTGAAATGTAATATAAACTTGTTTGTAGATACTATACAATTAACCAAACAGTTTACAACAAACTTAATTGACTGTGATAAAGTTAGATTGATTAATTCATTTCTTTAGTCATTCAACAAATATTTATTGATTACCAGCTATGCACCAGGCAACAATAAAAAAATCTTGCCTTCACGGAGCTCATATTCTAACAGAGTTTAAAAGCAAGAATAGCAGTTGATATTATAGGATCAACTTAAGACAACACTAATGGTCTTTAAAATTGCCCTGAATTTCTAGGGGTGGGCCTAGAATACTTAAATGCCTGTCTTATGCATGATCTGAAGCTTTGTCTCAGTCAGAATTGGATTGTGAGTTGAATGGTATTGGTAGAATCTAGGTGAAAATAGGTCCAAAGGACTCATGAGTAAATGATCAATTTCTCAGAGTAATAAAATATAGGATATCAAAGTTAAATGGGCACTTTCCTCTTCCTTCGTAAGATCAATTTCCATAGGAATTATTTCTAGCCAGTTGACTGTGAGACAAGTTAAAGTAAGACTGGATAAAGTTTTAAATATTTTTAAGTAAAAATATTTGCAAAGATAACTATCCTGCTTATATACCACATTCCATTTTAAAATTCTCTTTGTAGCCAAGATTTTTTCTCAGTATCAAATTAAGAAGCCTGTGTATAAAAATATCAAATCACTATGTTGTATGCCTGAAGCTAATATAGTATTATATGTTTATAATAGTTCAGTTAAAAAAAAAAGAGAGAACTTTAACAGCTATGGCTTCTGGGAAACCTATGTTTCTTTACACAGGGTCTGAAAGTAGTGGTAAACTTTTAGATCAAAATTTGGCTATGTGTTCCAATTCAGAAGAAGACTGTCATTAGTGATTTTCAGTAGGCTCCACTAAGTGCCAATGGCAGACTTAAGTAGACGAAAAAGAAAGAGAATCAAGGAGAAAAAGTAGATACAATGAAGTGGTCAGACCTACTTATCTGCCTTACATATAGCCTCTGTTCGATTGTTAATCTCTAACTATCCCCAGAAATAAGAGTAGATGGAAGTAGAAAAACACTTGCTGCTTTTGCTTTGGAAATTTAATTGGTAGACCTAAAAGAGTCCTTTAATTTCTGAAAAGAAAAAAAATTTAACTTCTATCTAAAAGAGAAATGTGTTCATTTGTCAACTTGGCAAATTCAAGTTTTCTAAGACATTTAATTTAGAAAAGCAAAATCTGTTTGGCTAATTAATGGCATCTTCTAATGAGAAGTTTGAGTTTTGTTGAGGAGAGAAATCTGTCAGACAGTCCTGTAGCCCTTAAAATTTTGACTTTATATACAGCCAGCCAGCCAGATACTAAGAGGAGAATGCAAGAGTTGTAATTAAGTAACTTTAACCTCTTGGAGATTTCTACGCTGTATCCTGTCATGTTAATATATCATGGTTGTGTTAAGCAGTGTAATTCAAGGCACCTTGGAAGGGTCCTGGGATTATCACTTGATAGCTGAAATGCTCAAGCTTGTTGATATTTACCTTGTGGTCTTAGACTCTTACTAGGAGTCCTCAAGACACTGCTCCTTAAAAAAAGGGAATACGCATTTTGATACACCAATAGTGTATCTCCTGCTGCCATCATAGCATCAAAAAATAGACATTTAAATCATGACTAATGTGTTAACACATATTAGAATGAAATAACTGATGATTTTAGTGATTTTTAATTTTTCTTTCTTTTTTTTGGTATGTGTGCAGCAATGAAAACGACTGGATGTAACTTAGATAAGGTAAATATTCTTCCTAACGCTCTGATCACTCCACTCATATCAAGCAGTATGATTAAGAGTGAAGATGTTACTCCAATGGAAGTAACAGCAGAGAAAAGATCTTCCCCTATTTTTAAGGTGAGCTACAGTGACTAGTGTCCCACATCTTAACCTCAAATATAAAAACTGCTTTATTTTGAATGATTTAATTTCTTTTCCCTGTGTTTATGCTTTTTACTTTTCCTGTTTCTTTCACATTTGTTTCTCTTCAGATGCACTTGATATATTTTGCTTTTCAGAGTGAATTATTTATACTCAAATAAAATGGCTACAAAGCAACTTCCAGTATACATTTTCAACAAGGGTCCTAAATGTTAACTTGACCTGTGGGATGTGGGGAATTAATGAATGTACTGGTTTAGCATTTTCAGAATTAGAGACATACAATTTCCTTTTCTCCTCCAGTCCTTTCCTGTAACTCATTTCCTTTTTTCACTTGTTTCCCCCTCCACCATAATGTTACCAATGATCCACAAAATGGAGATATTTTAAAATTTACTATTAATTCATAAGCCATAGAGTTAATGTGTTCTTACTGTCCTCAACATATCAACAGCTGATTTTTCTTCTCCTTCCTTGTTTGACTATATTTGCTTATGGTACTCATTTTAAAATCCTAATGACAATAAGGCATCATGTTATGACTGAGAATCGTAGTCTTAGACCTGTTCTCCAAATTAATCATATAGAGTGGAAAACTGGTCCTGCATATGCATATATTTTTATAATAATTTTTAAAGTATCATATGAGCTCATTTAATATTTATATATACATGTTATTTGGCGATTTTTATTTTTTAGACTACAAAGACAGTTGGATCAACTCAACAAACATTAGAAAATATCTCTAACATAGCAGGAAATGGGTCTTTTTCATCATCATCATCTTCCCACTTGCCTTCTGAAAATGAAAAGCAGCAACAGATTCAGCCCAAGGCTTACAACCCAGAGAGCCTGACAACTATCCAAACACAGGACATTTCACAGCCTGGAACCTTTCCAGCAGTTTCTGCATCTAGTCAGCTTCCCAACAGTGATGCACTACTGCAGCAGGCTACACAGTTTCAGACAAGAGAAACTCAGTCTAGAGAGGTGTTACAGTCAGATGGTACGGTGGTGAATCTGTCGCACCTGACTGAGGCGTCACAGCAGCAGCAGCAGTCACCACTGCAAGAACAAGCACAGACTTTACAGCAGCAGATTTCATCAAGTATTTTCCCATCACCAAATAGTGTGAGTCAGCTGCAGAGTACGATTCAGCAGTTGCAGGCAGGAAGTTTTACAGGCAGTACCGCTAGTGGCAGCAATGGAAATGTTGACTTGGTCCAACAAGTTTTAGAGGCACAGCAACAGTTATCTTCAGTTTTATTTTCTGCTCCAGATGGTAATGAGAATGTTCAAGAACAGCTTAGTGCAGACATTTTTCAGCAAGTCAGTCAAATTCAAAATAGCGTAAGCCCTGGAATGTTTTCCTCAACAGAGCCAGCAGTTCATACCAGACCAGATAATTTAATAGCTGGAAGAGCTGAAAGTGTTCACCCACAGACTGAAAACACATTGTCTAATCAACAGCAGCAGCAACAGCAACAGCAAGTGATGGAATCGTCAGCTGCAATGGTGATAGAAATGCAACAGAGTATCTGCCAGGCAGCTGCCCAGATTCAGTCAGAGTTATTTCCTTCAACTGCTTCAGCAAACGGAAACCTTCAGCAATCTCCAGTTTACCAGCCGACTTCTCATATGATGAGTGCATTATCTACCAATGAGGACATGCAAATGCAGTGTGAATTGTTTTCTTCTTCTCCTGCAGTTTCTGGAAATGAAACTGCTACAACCACCACACAGCAGGTTGCAACCCCAGGCACAACCATGTTTCAGACATCAGGTTCAGGAGATGGAGAAGAAACTGGAGCACAAGCAAAACAGATTCAGAACAGTGTCTTTCAGACAATGGTCCAAATGCAACATAGTGGGGACAGTCAATCTCAAGTTAACCTTTTTTCATCTACGAAGAGCATGATGAGTGTTCAGAATAGTGGTACCCAGCAGCAAGGTAATGGTTTATTCCAGCAAGGTAATGAGATGATGTCCCTCCAGTCAGGGAATTTTTTGCAGCAGTCTTCTCATTCGCAGGCTCAACTTTTTCATCCTCAAAATCCTATTGCTGACGCTCAGAACCTTTCCCAGGAACCACAAGGCTCCATTTTTCATAGTCCAAGTCCTATTGTCCACAGTCAGACTTCTACAACCTCTTCTGAACAAATGCAGCCTCCAATGTTTCACTCTCAGAATACCATGGCTGTGTTACAGGGCTCTTCTGTTCCTCAAGACCAGCAGTCAGCCAACATATTTCTTTCCCAGAGTCCGATGAATAATCTTCAAACTAACACAGTAGCACAAGAAGAACAGATGACATTTTTTGCAGCTCAGAATTCAATTTCTCCACTTCAGTCAACATCAAACACTGAGCAGCAAGCTGCTTTCCAACAGCAGGCTCCAATATCACACATCCAGACCCCCATGCTTTCCCAAGAACAGGCACAACCCGCCCAGCAAGGTCTGTTTCAGCCTCAGGTTCCCCTGGGCCCCCTTCCTCCTAATCCAATGCCTCAAAACCAACAAGGAACCATCTTCCAGTCACAACACTCGATGGTTACCATCCAGAGCAACTCTCCATCCCAGGAGCAGCAGCAGCAGCAACAGCAGCAGCAGCAACAGCAGCAACAACAACAACAGAGCATTTTGTTCAGTAACCAGAATACCATGGCCACAATGGCACCTCAGAAGCAGCCACCACCAAACATGATATTCAACCCAAGTCAGAATCCAATGGCTAATCAGGAGCAGCAAAACCAGTCAGTTTTTCATCAACAAAATAATATGGCCACAATGAATCAAGAGCAGCAGCCCATGCAATTTCAGAATCAACCCACAGTTTCCTCACTTCAGAACCCAGGTCCTGCTCAGTCTGAATCTTCACAGACCTTGTTCCATAGCTCTCCTCAAATTCAGTTGGTGCAAGGGTCACCCAGTTCTCAAGAGCAGCAAGTAACACTCTTCCTGTCTCCAGCATCCATGTCTGCATTGCAGACCAGTATAAACCAACAAGACATGCAACAGTCTCCTCTTTATTCCCCTCAGAACAACATGCCTGGAATCCAAGGAGCCACATCTTCACCTCAACCACAGGCTACTTTATTTCACAACACTACAGGAGGCACCATGAACCAACTACAGAATTCTCCTGGCTCTTCTCAACAGACTTCAGGAATGTTCTTATTTGGCATTCAAAATAGTAAGGAACTCTTTCTAACTTCTCATTTCTTAAATGTTATTGGTTGAAATGATCAGATTATTATTACTAGAAGGAAGCAAGCACAATGGTTTTAAGAGCACAGATTGTAGTTAGAACTGAATTCAAGTCCTAGCTATACCACTTATATGGACTGAGACCTTAGGCAAGTTACTTGACCTGCATGAGCCTCAATTTCCACATCTAAAATGGTGATAATATTATATACTTGATAAGGATATTGGGAGGATTAAATGTAGTGGTTGTGTGTGTGTGTGTGTGTGTGTTTGCCATTTTAAGCTATAAACTTGAAAGGAAAAGGAAGTAAGAATGACAAAAAATATTTCAGCCAATTAAAGTAAGTCATTTCCAAGGAGATAGAAGTCCATCTAATGTTCATAATACCATGGAAATTATAAGACTTATGATGAAAACTAAGCAATGTTGTATTTTTATACCACTTAGAGGAAACCTGGGATGAATTCCAGTACTGTTCAATGAAAACCTTTTTTGGAGACTGTGAGGTGCCTCACTTTTAGCTCTATACTGAGTGAGCACAGTAGTGAATTTCCCCCAGCAACTAATAAATATCTTCTTGTGAATCTTAACAGAAAGTAACTAATCAGATGTCTTCTCTATTTTAAATGTCTCTGCAGACTGTAGTCAGCTTTTAACTTCTGGACCAGCTACATTGCCAGATCAGTTGATGGCCATAAGTCAGCCAGGCCAACCACAAAATGAGGGCCAGCCACCTGTGACAACACTTCTTTCTCAGCAAATGCCAGAGAATTCTCCACTGGCATCCTCTATAAACACCAACCAGAACATTGAAAAGATTGATTTGCTTGTTTCATTGCAAAACCAAGGGAACAACTTGACTGGCTCCTTTTAACTGGGTATGTAAGTATTGCATTTTGGCTTCTTTCTTACTGAAAATATCAATAAATTTTACTATTCTTAACAGATTTGAGTTAAGTAATAACAGTGTTTAGACTCTGATCTTTTAAAATATGGCTTTCTCACAATATGGTGCTTTTTTACTCTGAGTAAATTACTCTGAATGATAGCTTTTGGTTGTATTGTTAGTTCTGGGCGTCCCTTCTGGCTCTAAGCTTCTTTGCCTTGGAAGACAAAACATCTGATGATGAATGTACTATATATTGGATATTATTATGTCTCATTTCTCCCTTCCTCAAGAAATAAATATTGAGTCTGAAAAGTCTGGCAGTATAAATATGATAAAGTATCGTTTATAGTACTGTATTATACTTTGGGATCCTTCAGGGTGAGAGGAGCTTTATAAATGCTTTCCCTTCCAAGTGAGTATATTAAACTTCTTCTTTTTTTTAGAAATTCCATGAAGAAAATCCTGATTTCAAGAGATCCTGAAATCTGTGATTCCATGAGGATTATTGAACTGTTACTTTAAAAACAAAACAAAATATGAAAAACTGTGACTGAGTAAATAATTTTACTCTGACTGCAAAAGAGCACACCTATGCTGTCTATTGCAGTGATTAACCACCATCATTAACATCTTTATATTTTATATTCCTAATAACAGTGATGACTGAGAATCTATTTGAGTTTCCAGCTGACAGAATTAATTCTTGCTATTTACCTAGGCACTATTATATCTTTAAAAGTACAGTTTAAATTGATAAGCTGGACCACTCAGTTGTTATTGCTATTAGAAAATAATTCATATTGTCATGTTTACTTTTGTTCTTCATTCATATTTTCTTTCCTGCATTGTTTTAGTCAAGTAGTGGTTTCTGAAAAAGGAAAGTTTAAATAATAACTAATGCTGTGATTTTTCAATATAAAAAACACAGCTATTGGCCAAAGTGAAGGAATTTTTTTTCAGTTTTTATGGAGAAACTGAAGAGATAACATTTTGACAAGTAAGCTGTATTAAGAGCTCTACACAGATTCAAGACCTCTTTATCACAGACAACATACAAACTGGGAACAGCTGGAATGCTATTGATTTTGTTTTTCAGAGAGTTGTTAATTCCCTGTTTCTGTTAATGGATTTAACCATAACTGCATAGAAGAATAATCATCTTGCTCTATAAAAAATGAAAGGGAGAATGTATGGTAAATTATGTTCTGATATCCTCCTACAGTAGTTAAAACTGAGTAATTTGAGTGTTTTTTTCTTATCCCAG
This sequence comes from Camelus ferus, assembly GCF_009834535.1. Taxonomy (NCBI): domain Eukaryota; kingdom Metazoa; phylum Chordata; class Mammalia; order Artiodactyla; family Camelidae; genus Camelus; species Camelus ferus. Next base: position 45,625,083 of record NC_045704.1, read on the forward strand.
TCTTCGACTGGTGTTCCCTTTTTATATTCATCTTTATTATTATTCTCCTCTTCTTTATTTTATTTTAGACAATTAGTAATATACTACTAACTTTGTGACCCTGTGGTAACTTAAATGAAAAGGCCACTTTGACCTGGGGTAACCCAGCAACTCCTGCAGCACAGGCTGGGGAGGGGGCCACCTTTTCAGAAATGAGGGGAGCTGATTCCTGAGAAACAAGAAACTGCATTTTTTTTCCATGAACGGTGCTGTTCTGAAGTCTTCAAATTTTTCCCTCTAATAGGAAATAGTATAAATTTTAATTAAAAAAAAAGACAAACTAAAATATCTGGAAACATCACTTCTCCCTGAGCTGCAGTGGGTGTAATTCACTTGTCACCTCAGTGCTTTACAGTCTGAAGTGGTCACTTATCTGATGGTTCCCACAAGCCTTAGGCTTTACAGGGTCATATCATTGACTTAAAATGAAGAATTAATTTGTGTTACATCTGTAGAGAACAAAAATAACACACTCCAGAACTTGCAGTTGTAGCATTAGTTATACAGTTTTGGGTGTTCTCACCACCCATGGGATGCCTGCTTCTCACTACAACCTGTTGTCTGGACACATGCTTGTATCTTATTTTCCTTTTGGCATGTAGAAAGCTGTTAATACAGTTTAAGGCCAAATTGTATGTGGCTTCTATATATAGATAAGATGTTTTGGCATTCTTGTCTGTTTCCTTTATTTTTTAAGTGTACAAAAAAAGATCCTGTTAATTGTTTGTTGAAGGCTACTTTTCTGTTTTTGTTTTTGTTTTTTAATTTTAATTTTTTCTATCCTATACATTTTGTTGAACTTTGTGGAATTGTGGTGTTGGTTTTGTTTATACAGCCAGATTTTTCCCCCCTTTTGTGGTGGTCTTCCTTGGTTCTTTGAATGTGCTCTTCTTTAATTTGTTTTTTCTCTTTGTTCTCATATATTCTTCCCTCCACCCCCAACCCTTTCTTTCTTTCTCTCTCTGATTGAGAGGCATTGAATTATGTTTTCAGTAGTACAGGCTTCTTGCCGATATGAAGGGAACTTTTCAGAAAGAGACCTACTCTGGGTCATTTAATTTTGAATACAGTTTTCAATCGTTCAAGTTTTGGATGGTTTATATCTAATGTGTGTTTCATTTTTTTGGAAAGCTATATTTTGTATTTAGGAAATGGTATACTATTTTGCTATTTGTACTGAGTGAGTACATTGGCATAAATACAGAAATTTATATATATACATATATATAAACTATTCTTTTTTGCCACACATTTTTGTGGTAAATTTGTGAGTTTGTCTGATGTTCTACCACAACGTGGCGTCTGATAACAGTGAGGGGGGGAGGGTTTGTTATGTCTTTATTGAGTATTTAAGTATCTTTTGAAACAAATGACCTGTTCATCTGTGGCCATTCCATCAGGCAGTTCCTTGATGTGATTAGTGGGCTAAAGGCAGCTTACTGTGTGTTCGCTGGATCTTTCACTCAGCAAAATGTTAGAGTAAGGAAACCCATATAGGCAGTTGCGTCAAATGGTGTTTCACATGAATGAGCCATTCAGTCTTTGCTCACTATATATTTAATATTTTATTATTGTTGTTATTGTTATTATTAATTGGCTTTCTGTATTCTATGCCTTTTATTTATAAAGACACTAAAAAAAACATGTTTGTAATTTTAATAACATTTTCCCCATCTTGTAATATCCAGAGCTACTTTATAAATTCTCTAAACCAAAAACATTTTCTTCAATATATCTCTTCTCTCCCCACCCCATAAGGAAAAATTACCCAATATAGTTCAGGTTATGAGAAGGACTAGTCACACAATCCAGTGCTTCAGTTTTAAAATGTGAAACTCTAACTGCAAAAGGTTGGCTAATGTCAGAAAGCTTACTTACAGGTATAAAAATAGGAGTAGAAATAAAATGCTGTAAGTTTATTTCTGAGTTTTCTGAATTTTTTTCTAAGAGATTACCCAGGAGACTCAGAAAGTCTATCTGTTCATCGAGTTCCAGTTAGAATGTTAACACTGCTCTATAGATGAAGTGGTGGCAAAAAGTCTGGCTTGTGTGCTGACTTCTGTTCTGTTGTTTAGCAAGAGGTTTATCATTGTAAAATGCTGATTGCCAATGCCAAGTCACCAGGGACCAATTTTCTGTTTTATAATATCTAAGTTGAGAACAGAACATACACCTGAACTGTAGTGGTTTGATTGGATGGAGGCAGAAAACCCAATGTTTATTTTCATAAATTTTGTGGTTATTTATATAAGGGCTGTGCTAAGCTACCATATTCTTATTCAGTAATGATGGATTTCTTTTTAACATTGTTAAATGTTCCTTACCCCTAAAGGTCAATATTAAGTACCGCATTATGAATATACAATTTGGTTACAAAAAATGTTTGTCGTCTTATTAAAAAGTTAGCTCAACGGTCAGTGGTTGATACTTGTGCTAATAATGCAGTTTCCAGATTACTGTTACAAGTTATAGCTGCATCTAGGAGAGACTCCATGAGCCAGCAAAGGCCTTGGAAACAACAATTTATTAACTTTTACTTATGGCAGAAGGACCTAACCAAACTATGAACCGTATTTTATTTCTTTATATTGTTATACTCAATAGTTCTTTCTTCTAGCAACTTACATTAATGCTTGGAGCTTATCTTTGTGTCTGTGTAAGAGAGAGAGAGAGAGAGAGTGTGTGTGTGTGTGTGTGTGTGTGTGTGTGTGTGTGTGTGTGTGTGTGTTCCTTATTGTCATTCCATTATATATCCACAGCAATGTAGGAGAAGATAATTAGAAGTCATATTTTGCTTCTGAGTTTTATCATGTTACCTTTGTAATTAGAGTATTATGTTATTTAACCAATGCAAATCTGTTTTCATCAGTTTCCCTAGAACAGATGTTTAAAGGGCTTTGTTTTATTATAGAAGCAGTATCAATGAGGGACCTTCCTTCCTTTCTTTTTTTATAATACTGTATATGCTATAGTTGGGAATTTCATTATAGTACATTTCTTGCTCATCAGAACCTGTTAATCTGCCTACAAAAATTGTGTCAAAGGAAATGAGAAAGAAGTTTTATCTGAGTCCCGGTAAAACTAAGATTATAATTCCTTTTGACCATTTAAGCCATTGTAGATGTTTCAGAAAAATGAAATCTGTTTAAATATATCAACAATTGTAGACTGGAGTTAAATGCTTTAATAGAGTCTCAAATTCAACATGGTTTATAAATATCCACTGGGAGTAATTTGAGAATTTTTTATCTTTCTGTTGAGAATTTCTGTTCTAATATCTGTTTTCTAGTTGATTTGTTTCTAATTAATTGAAAAATTATATGAACCTATTAGCTCTACTCTGCTTCATGACCACAGACTTCATCCCTAGACAGCCACGTTACATCTGTATGCCTTTGGTTATACTGAGGGACTTAAGGAAAGAGAGAGACAGTATGTATAGTTCAGCAGCTTCATTAGAAAAATAACTCAAAATATGTATCCTACTAGGCGGGTTAATAGAATCTCATAACATGTATTTAAGAAGAGGTTTTCTCCATTGCTTATTTGTGTCATTAGAGCTAAATTGTGAAGATAATGTTCATTATGTAGTAAATATCGGAATAATACCTAGAATATCACTTGTGAATTGTCCCAGTGTTCTCATTATTTCTTTAATCCCCATTTATTTTAATGTCATTTTAGCCTCATTTATTAATAAAATTCTATTTTTATTCCACTTTCAGGAAATTTTTTAAAATTAATATTTTATATCTAGGTTTAAATGCTTATAGAAAAGTGCCTTTTTACCATGATAGTGCCCCTTTCTTGTAATTTCATTTTTCACTATTGCCAAAAAACAGATAAACAAATGACTTTCATAGTTCCAACTTTCACTTTTTTCTATTTAGTCATTCTTTTCTACATTTCTTGATTAACCATAGACAATAACTTTGTAACTTTCTGACTCCCTTTGGCATAAGAGGAGCAGAAAAGATACATAGTAGAATTGTTTCTTTGAAGGAGGGTAAGTGAAAGATCACAAAATTATACTATTTAGGCTTTATGTAAATTAGCTAAATTTATCTTTATCTTGACCAGCTGATAGGTTTTATCTGAATACTGATGAAAATTTTACTATATGTGAGACTCTTAAATATCTATAGTTTAAAATAAATAAATAAATATATATAGTTAAATTTCAGAAAGGAAGAGTTTGAAGCACCTTCTCTGATCGTAATTATAAAATGGATGAAAATAAATCACTAACACATAGTTTAGGTAAAGCCTGGTAATGTCAGTTTGCCATCTAACTGTACAGAGCCCAGTAATTCATTATACTGTACTTCTTGCCCATCAGAACCTCTTAGTAATCTGTCTATGAAAATTAATATCAGTGGAAATGAAGAAGTTATATCTGAGTCTATCCAGAACTAAAATAATTCCTTGCAGCCAGATACAGTTGGATTGAGGGGATCCCTCTGGTTTTTGTTAATTTTGCCTATGGTTCCAGCCCTTACTATAGTGGTAGTGCCTGAAGAAAGGGTTGTCAGCAACAGGTCAGACTAGTAGTAGCTTAGGGATAGAGCTGCCTTCCCCATGTGAGTATTTCCATGACTGTTATGGCACTGAAGACTGCAAACCTTTATGCAATATTCTTAACACCCTAATGGTATTATGCACTTTAATCATTCCAAAGAAGTCAAGAATGCTGTATAATGATGATTCCTATCTTAACTACTTAGAATATTTATATCCCTTTTATTTTGGCTAGCCAACTTGGTGTATGTGTTATGTGAATATTTTCTAAAATGACTGTATAGTAGGAATTAAGACTTTGAAATGTAATTGACTATAAGGGGAAATGCCTACACTTCAGAAAATCATTTTAGAAACATTAAGGTGTTCATCTTGCTAATCTGTATGTTTGAGAGTTCATTAAAACCAGCCCTCTTCCTATATATTTTGTGTCATATTAATAACATTATTGTATATACTTTTCTACATATATAGTATGTATAAACCAATAGTTCTCAAAGTATGCTTCTCAGCCCACCAGCCAACATCAGTATTTCCTGGGAACTAGTTAAAAATGCAAAATCTTGGGCCCTATCCAAACACAGTGAATCAGAAACTCTGGAGTGGGACTCAGCAATCTGTGTTTTAACAAGCCTTCCAGGTGATTCTGATGCTTGCTAAGGTTTGAGAACCACTGGTGTAAGTTGTATACAGTAAGATCCAGAAAGGGCTATTTTTGGGGGTTTTTTTTTTGGTTTTTTTTCACTCACACAGACACAGTTATACATTGTTTTTGATGTAAATTCAACTTAACCTGGTTATCTATAATCATTTATTGGCAATGATAATTTATTCTCAGTACTGCCTGTAGAAATACAGTATATTTTATGTACATAAATAGTTACTCTAGTTATTGATAATTCAGTTAACTTAGTTTGGCATTTTCTACCACTTATTAAAAAGTTTACATTAAATGACTGATTTAAATATATAGGTGCAATGTTCTATATTTATTTTAATTATTATGACATTTAAAGTAGCTAACATAATTGACAGGTGCTAAAACCTCCTGTTTATCCATAAAATGGGTACACTGTGGCAGTGATAATACAAGCTTTCTTTTCATTGCCTCTTACTTTACCAGCAGACCACAATTTTGGCCTGGCTTGACCAACTCTCAGAACAAAATTATTTGTCATTCCTTGTAATTACAGTTTTACCCGAGATATTTAAACATCATGGCTGGCCAGGTCAACAAAGCACCTTATTTAATTTCTTTTTTTAATAGATAAATCTTTAAAAATAGCTTGCTTTGTATGAGAACTGATGCAGTAAAAATATAGTATCCTTGGAACTTAGGCTTCAGACAAGATATTAAATAGGACCATGCATTGTATAATTTGGACATTTCTCCCTTCCCAATTGTATGCATCATGGAAAATAAATTAACCACAAGTAGATTTATTCATTCATTTTAATCTCCCTGTATATTCAGTACCTCTATAATTTTTCTAATTTTCCCACTGTTTACAAATCACCAACTAATAAACTCGTGAAAGAAAAACGTTCGTTTCAAAAAAAGTCATTGTATACTCACTTTATAAAAATCACCACTGCTGTCTACTTAATACCTGCAGTGGAAATGTAAGTGGCTTACTCTACAAACTTTGGTGCTGGAAATGCATAGACAAACTGTTGGGAGATGCTCAACCTACATTCCTCTTTTCTTGTTCCTTTCCCATCTTCCCTACTTTATTGCATAGTATATTCCTGTATCGAAAGCATTCTACCATACCGCAATTCTGTTTGACTCCAACTTGTAGTATTTCCTTTAAAAGCCCTGTGTTTAACCATATCATTCTGCTCTTTTTTCCCAGAGGTAATTTGCCTGGTTTGAAATAGTTTGTAGGGATTTATTATATATATGTGTGTGTGTATGTGTATATATATATATATATGTGTGTATATATATATATATATATATATATATATATATATATGTGTGTGTATATATATATATATATATATATATATTTTTTTTTTTTTTTTTTTTTTTTTTTTTAGCTAGTGAACCTCAGGACAGCACACACACACAGACCCCATATCAGATGTTTGGGAGTAGCTTTGGAATCAGACTGTGTCCAATAAAGAACTATCCTGCACTGAAGTGTTTGTGACTTTCAAAGCTACAAACTGATTCCAATGACATTGAGCTAATTTCTTTTGATCTAATGAATGTATCTGCTCACCTTGTTCCCTTATTTCTAATTGATAAGCTCCAAGTATCTGTTACTTTTTTTTGACAATTTTTACTGAGTTTCATTCACTTCTTTTACTTATTCTATTAATAAACATAATACAGTTATTTCATTAGCCTGTTCTCAAGTAGTTTAGCTACCATTCTGCCATTTAATTTTTTTAATTCTATTTTGTTTGCTTGAGCACACTGATCAACCACTGAACTGCCATCTTCCATTGTCCTGCAATGATATAAGGGTTACATTTTTGTGTATATGGCTTTCATAGTTGGGATTCCAGAACACTGACACCAGATATTTTCAGTTTGTTCTCTGGGGGATTTTCATTTGCATCTATGTTTTTAGCTATCTGTGATAACTTGTTAAATATTAAAAAGATATTTTGCTTCTATTGGAACATTTGTATACTCGCAACTATATTTCTGTAAACAGCTGCAGTCAAAAATAAAACATTGAAAGTTTTCATTTTGTAGTGGGTGACTCTTTTTTTCCTCAAATTTTGTGAATCAATTCATATCTATGAATGTCAGTTTTGAGCAACAGGAGTATGTGACAAATTATAAAAACGTTAAGGAAAGGTATGAAACACAGAAGTATTCTTAAGTAGTTACACTGAGCCTACTATTTTGCCAGGCAGTGTACAAAGTGACTTAGTATTACAGAATTTTTGTTTGTTTTAACTTAGTGTTTCATGTTTAGTAAAACAGTACATAAACATGGTGGCAAATCATGTAGCATGGATGTGCTTTTGATGAAAACCAAGTCTTCCCAGCCCTCAGTCCCACATCCAGAGGCAGTCTATTTTTCTGTTATGTCCACACACATATGCAGACACATAATAGTGTTTATCAGAATGTGGTATGTGAAATGTATCACTAGTGGTACTGAAAATGATTCCAGGTGATACACAGGTAAACGTTATTTGTAAACACATATGTAAGTATTTGTACATTTGAATAAAATATAAGGTGTCTGCCTACTAAACTATGGGGAAATGTGCATCAGACATATTAAATCAATACTGATACAGGCGATACATCAACGTCATGTATACAATATATAAATAACTAAAACTTCAGAACCGCTGCTTTAAACAGAATGCTTATACCTTCATATCAAATGTAGACAGTGTCTGTTGATTCTATGAAAGTGACTGAATTTTTAACACATCCAAATGTATATACTAAATGAGTTGTCCCTTTAGGAGTGTGTATATGTTTCAACAATGCTGCCATTGTTCTAAATATGTTTAAAACAGCATATGTGGGCAAAAGACTGGTCTGAAGGTGGGACTACAAGTGGCTGCCAGAAAAGCTGACGCACTCCTGGGTTGCATAATTCAAGTTTCAGTGTCTAGAACCAGGGAGATGTTTGTCCTGCTTTACTGGGGCTGGTAAGAGTACTGCTCTGTCATCCTATGAGGACCAATTTTCAGCAGCCATATAAATCAGGCCTGTAAGAGAGTTGAACGTCATTTATCCCTGCTCAGGACACACGGGGACTCTAGAAGTATAAAAGCAGCTACGGTTTCTTAAAAACACTTGATGGTCTTTCTCTCAGGAAGATGGCTGATTGCTGCTCTCGTGTTCTGTTTCATGTTGTCATTGTCCCTGCTTCGACTGAGGCAATATAGTATTTACAAGTGTAGTCCCTTGAGTTTGCCTGCCTGGGTGGAGTTCTGGCTCCTTTACCTGCTATTTAACCTCTCCATTCCTCAATTTCCTAATCTATGAGGTGGAAAGGAAAACAGAATGATCCTCTGAGGGTTGTTACAAGAATTAAGTAAATTAAACAATATAAAATTGCTTAGTTCCTGGCATCCAGGAGCTGAGTGCCTAGTAAGTGTGATCTTGTATTAGTAACACTAGTCCTGATACTACTTTGCTCTTCTCTTTTTTGCACTAGATCCATATCCTTTTGCATTTTTCAAATTCACGTACCTTTAATTGTCCTCTTTCTCTAACATCAAAACCTTTTCTCTCTGAGTCATCCCCAGTGGCATATAAATGTTCTGTAATGTCCCTTACCTCTTAAAAAATCAAACAAGTAATATTCTTTGGCTATACATCCCCCTGTACACACTATTTCCACTTCCTCTCCTTCCAGTCTGTCTTGAATCCATTCCAGTCAGGTTTCATCACCCCGCTCTACTGAAAAAGCTCTGTCAAAATCACCAGTGGCCTCCCAAGGGTCAGTTCTCATGCCTGTTTCACTCGGCTTATCAGCAGCATCTGACACTCTTTGAAACACTTTCTTGGCTGTCAGGACACAACACTCATCTCTCTTGCTTCACTGGCCACTCCTTTTTCATTCTCATCTTCTTGACCTCCTAACATTGGAGAGCGCTACAAGTCAATCATCAGATCTCTATCATAACTTGGTTTTTAGGTGATCTCATTCAGTCAACATTGCTTTATATACTATCTGTATGTTGAAGATTCCCAAGTGTATATCTCCGGCCATAACTTCTCCTTTAACTCCAGGTTCCTATTACCCAATTGTCTACTTCACAGTCCTAATAGAAATCTCAAACATAACATGTCTGAAGTCACATTTTGATTCTCCCCTTCCCACCTCCCATATCTACCCCTAGTACTCTTTCCAGATTCTTCCTCATCTTAGCAAATGAAATCTCCATTCTTCCAATTGCTTAAGGCAAAATACCTGTGAGTTTTTTATTTGACCTTGATTCAGTCCATCATCAAATCCCGTGACTCTGACCTTTGAAATATATCCAGAATCCAACGACTTCTCAACGTATCTGTTGCTGTCAGTCTGATCCAAAGCTTTTTTTGCCTAGATTGTCATTACAGATTCACAACAGTTCTCCCTGCTTCTGTTATTGCCCCTTATAGTTGATTCCAGACATACCAGCCAGGATTAAATGTAAGTCATATTATGTTATATCTCTGCTCAAAACCCTCCAGTGACTTCCTATCTTTACATTTCTGCAATGTTTAAGAGGCCCTTTGTGGTCTGATGGCAGCTGTGTGTCTAACCTATCCCTCTCTTGCTTTCTCTGTTTTAGTCATACTAACTTGCTTTCTCTCCCTCCAACACACTGATCATGCTCTTGCCGCAGGGGTTTGGGCTCGTATCACTCCTGCCTGGCTTCCTTCTCTCAGATATCTACTTGTCTCACTCTCACTTTATCAGGTCTTTGCTCAAATGTAACCTTGTTAGAGGTCTTTCTTGATCACGCGATATAAAACTTGTATCCCATCTCTAACTCTCTTACCCTGCTCCTTCTTCCTAGCATTTATCACCACCTAACTGACATATCTGTTCTGTTGTTCTTCACTAGAATTCAGACTCCATGAAGGCAGGTATCTTGTTTTGTTCATTGCTGTATTCCCAGTGCCTAGAAGAATGCCTGGCCCATTGATTGGATAAATCAGAATAAATCTGGCAAACCAGAATAAATACTGCCCCTTGGCATTTATTTATCACATTCCATGTTCTTGATTTCTACACCACTCTCTTTCCTGGATCTCTTTAATGTCCTTTAAATTTCCTGAGAGGATCTTAATAGGTTCCATTACCATTCAGAATGAAACAGCCCTGTCGGTCAAGCGTTCAAGCCAAGTCACCTTAGAGGCTTCTGGCCATAATTTATTACTGAATCCTCTGATTCCATCTTCCCCAGTAGATTCCACTTTTGCCTAAATGCCTCTGTCACTAGCTTCACTGAAACCAGTGAGTGTGGTTCTGTTTTGTAGAAATGGATTTTATTTACTAAATTTGGAACTGTTAGAAATTTACACAAAACTGCAATGAACAGAAAATAAAGTATTTTCAAACTGAAGCACCCAGCCATCTACCTTGTGGATGCTGTAGATGAACACCCAGTGCCTGCAGGCATCTAGCACATGCAGTTCTCCAGCCGCCGTTTCCTCCGCAGGTAAGAGGCTGTTCCCAGTTTCAGGCAACTTGTTTTGCACCATTTCTCATGTTTTTTTGTCAGTGCACCACAAGAGGGCGGTCTTTCATCACATTCTGCTTAAATTATACTGACACCAAGGAGAGATGTACTTTAGTAATTTAAATGGGACGTTAGAGTGTTATATCAATATTGTTCACTGAAGTTAATGAAACTCTGGTCTTACAATTTTATCTCAAAAGTCATGGGACCAAAACACATTCTTAAAAGGAAAGTCATCAGTTTAGCAATGATACAGGAAAAAACTTCCAGACAGTCGTATGGATCAGAAATAAAGTACTGAGAGTACACTTTCCTTTTATGAATTCATTCATTGTAAAGGATGTGGTATATAGAAAGTGTTGGTTTGCTTGTGCAGACATTAAATTAGAAGATTGAGTTAAAAGATTTTTATTAGCTTTTCATTTCAAGGTATCTATGTGGATTGTATACTAACAACAAAAGTTGAAGGAAGGCTGACACTCATATTAGGAATAATAGTCACTGTGTAGTAATTAAAGCCAATATATATCACAAGTAAGCGTAGAGTAGTAACTATTAAACAAGCCCCTTAGATCAGATTCCGTCATCTCTTTCTCTGAGCAATTCCCTTTTGCCATGAACCACACAGAGGTAATTAAAAGAAAAATAGATAATTGAGAAGTTGGGTGCTCTCTAGCCAGATTTACTCCTAAAAATATATCCTTAAAGAGAGGGATTAAATTGTGCTGAGGACCTTAAAGAACACTGTCTGGCATCTTTCTATACCTTTCCTGTCTTCATTATCCTCAGAGGCCTCTTGAGCCAAATCAGATTTTGCCATGATAGCAATCGTAAGAACCAGTTATATTTATGAATACAGTCTGTTCTCTCTCCTGTTGGCATGGGAAAAGGAAAAACACCAATCATCTTAAAGAAGCAAGCAAGTCAAAGAAGCTTGAAAAAGAAACCTAGATTTGCCTACATTTTAGAAGGAAAGCAGGTCTTGTGAATCTTATTTTCTAGCTTTGATCTGGTTGTCCGCTGGGATGGGCTTGCCCAAGTGATGGCCCACAGAAAGGCCAAAATTCTTATTTTTTTGCTCATCCTGCACCTCCTTTTTCATTAAGAATCCTGCCTGGAAGTTTAGGTCAAAGAGGCTACTTGGAGCAAAATACAGCGGCGTCTCATCCCAAATATTCTCCAGGCGTTTCTTCCATCCTTCCAGGATCTGAATTCGGGCATCCTCGGGAGTGTGGCCAATGCCATACGTCAGCTGAGGTTCCAAGACTTGGAAGCCACAGAAATGCAGAGTGCCACTCTGGGGATTCACAAAGCACAGAGGTGAGTCACGGAACAGACCGCATGCACCTTGTACTGTACACAACGAAATAAAATGAAAGTTAACCTGAGCTTCCCAGGAAGACACCCCACAGTGGAGGCCAGAGGCACTCTGGAGAATTAATTCACCTAGTCTCTCACCTTGTGTTCTCTGTACGTACGTAGCTGTTACCTATTTTAGCTTAGTCAGATGTGCTCTTCTTTAAATGAATAAAACCTTGAAACTGTGCCAGCCTGGGATTCTCTGCCAAAAGTGCTGGAAGTTCTGTTACCTAAGGGAGAGTCTCAGCTTCTTGGCAGCTGACTCTTGCCAGAGCACAGAGGTGTGCACTTCTCTGCTTCCACGTAACTAGACAAGTCTTAATAAGTGATTCTTACCACTTATTCTCCAATGTTAATAGTAATTCCCCAGTATTTTAGGAGGCCACCTCAGTTGCTCTTTTCTCCAACCCCCTTCCTGAGAAGAGATTATCTTGAGAGTCCAAGTGACTGCCAAAAAGCCTACTTCAGACTTCAGTTTTGTAAGCTGGACTAAATCATGTCTTCAATTTTCTTAGGCTCTGTTAGTCCCTGTGACTGTGGCAGCACCTTAGAGAAGGACAGGAAGATTGGAGAGAGATGTCAGTCTTCTGGAGAGAATCGAGGCACGTGGCTATGCAAACCTAGGGTTATCTGTACGAGTCCTTGGTTAGGGGAGAGTGGTGTTTGGACTTGTGCACACACTGGTTGTTCTGTAAGCACAGGGTAAGTCCTAAGAGGAAGCCCCCTGCAGTTCTGAAGCATCACTGTGCTGTTTTTCACACCTCAGGTCTGTTTTCAGCTGCCTTCTGGAGGATTTGGACCCCATGGAAAGCTCAGTTAATCCCCCTGAAGGGTCACCAAAACAAGGTACCTGAATGGGCCAGAGAATAATGTTCATGTCCCCGTGGATACCCTGCAGAGAGTACATGGAGCTGCTGCCACCAGTGGTGATGGAAAGCACTGCCTTCTTATTCTGTAAAAGAAAAGTCATTACCTTCCACAGCTCCTTGGTGACAGTAAGTTAATGAAACAGCTCCAGGGAAAGGAACACGCAAGTCCCCCCACCTGCTGTTTATGTTACTTTATACCTTGGCTCCTCTGAGCCGCTCTGTGTGACTGCAGAAGTACCAGCCTGGAAGATGGTACGCAGAGGGGTGGAGGGGCAGGCCCGGGACTGCACACTCCCGGATGCGGCCAGTCAGGTGAGGGTTGTCATGGCAATGCAGAGTCAGTGCTGACTGCTGATGCCTACGTGGAGTTACTCGCTTGTTGTTTTTATCTGTCACCCCACGGTGCCAGGCATGTATCCAGGCATGGAATCCAGAAGTTCTCAAAAATGTTTCTTGTATAGTTTGGGGTCTCAGAAATGAGGCTAGACTTTCTTTTTTTATTATTATGGTGGACAATTTCAAACATACATAAAGAAGAGAGAATAGTATAATGATGCATTATAACAGTACAAAACAGTGTAATGATGCATCCACCGTCCAGCTCTCAGTATCTTGCCATTCTACTTTTATTTAATCATTTAATCTGTGTTTCTTTTAATCTAATCCCCTCATCCCTGTTTTTCCTGGAATATTTTCAAGAAAGTCCAAGATATCTGTGAAAATATCTATAAAACTTTGGGGAGAGACATGCATGCCTCCCACAGGGGCTTGGAGCCTAATCTTGGTGTCTCATCTGTGCTCAGAACTCCGCCTCAGGACAGACCCTACCCAGAATCCCGGTGTCGGGAAAAGCAGAACCATCCACCTACCCGGAAAGGTCCCTTGTCATACATGGCAGTATACGTGTAAGCAAATTCCCCTATGAGCACGCGTTCAAACCAGCCTTTCAGGATGGCAGGGACCCCAAACCACTGCAGTGGGAACTGTGGGACAGAGGACAGAAAGGTCAGATGAGGAACACCCCTAGCACAGAAGAGGGGTCAGGATGTTCAGCTGCTGCCCGTGATGTCACTGAGGGTTGACCCATTCTTCGGGCCCTACTGTGCCTTCTGGAGGATTTAGCACATGAAAGAAAAGAGAGTTACTGTCCTTGGTCAGTCAACAGGACACTCCTGTTTCCACCTAAAGATACAAACATTGGGTGGGTGTGAAGAAAGCCACATGCAATAAGATGTGTTTCTGTGAAACCACATTTGGCAGCAAAGTCTAAACAGCGAGGATTGCAGGCAAAGTTGGCTTCAGTGTGCGTTGCCTAAATCAGTATTTCCTCAAGAGCCTCTCTAAGTGGGTGTGGAATCAAAAATATGAAACATGTACCTTGTGCTCATGGATGTAAAATCCTATCACTTAGAATAAATAGAACTACTCCCATATGAGAAACAATGATCAGTGTGACTGAGCTTCATCAGGGAATTCCCATGAGAAAGTCCTGTTGGGCCTCTTGTCCTGATAAAAGCCAAGCAAGGACTGTACCAGTACTTCTCCTTGGTTCATGATTTCAAGGCAATGACGACAGGAACACACCCAGAGATTAAAAAAACTAGGACAGAGAAGAAATTTTTAGGACTTGTTAGCTCTCTCTTTGAAGGGTGGTTGACCTACAGGAAAGGGGATAAGAAAGCAGTGTTTTAGGACAGAAAGAACACATGACTGAGAGCAAGACTGGCGTCCTCACCCTGAATCTGCCACTAACGTGAGCGTGACCCTTGCCACGCAAGGCCCACACCTTCTCTAAGTTTCACGTGCCTCATATGTAAGAAGGGGGGCTCGAGTGACCTCTAATAGCTCCTCACATTCTCGTATTTATGACTCTAAATGTGAGGGGCCAGAGCTGCAGCTTTTCGGCTATAAATGTGTAGGTTGTTCAGGCAAGCACATCTGGCTCCACGTGAAGGTTCTGCAGTCAGGGCTGGTTAGCTTGCTGGGTATGAAAAGTTTACTCTTTCAAGTTGTTCTTTGAGAAGTGAGAAAACTAAGCAGGGGCTAGCCCATATGGCACCTCGGTATCGATTAAGGCACTCCTTCCTCAGGAGATTTATTTCCATGTTGAAAGACTATCGTATATAGTGTGCTGGTTTTGCCACTGTCATCTGTCAGGACGCTGTTATAACTATGTTAATCTGCAGTGTGTACATTGCCCTTCAATGTGTTGCTTTTGTGCAGTGCACAACCTGCATAGATGTGTTGATAGTAAAGAAGACTTACACATTGGATAGAAGCCAACTTTAAAGGCCAGCAAGGTCCTTTCCAATTCTAAAAGTCGGTGATTTTAGATGCAGAAATTAAAGCTGCTGCTGCCGCTGCCTTGTCTGCACTACAAGAGCATAGAAAATGTGGACCAAGAGGGGATCCTTTGGGTCACTGGCTAATGGCGTGTGGCTTAGATTCAGAGCAATAGGTAGAATAAGGGACTTCAAAGGTTAGAGTCTTTGCAGCTGATAAAATAATTGCAAAAGCCACAACCAGTATCACCCTTCTTGTGAAGTTTCCGGTGTCACATATGTTCCATGTTCAATATCAAAAAGCTGGTTGGGATTGGTAGCAGCAAAGTCATTGAGGACAGTCTGGCATTTTCAGGAAAGGTAACTTACAAGAGGCACATAATTTTCAGTACTAACTGCTAAATGGCGAGGCAGCTTCCAGGGGAGAAAGTCTGGGTTCGCTGCTGGAACACATTAAGCCAGGCAATGCACACAGCAGCTGGGAAGCCCACTGGCAGAGAAGACAATCCCTCATGCCTTACTCCGCAAACCAATTTCAGGATGCTTACTGAGATGGGGGGGCATTGCAAACGTTGAGTGATCCCACAAGAAATCACTAATTGAAGAAAAGATTAAACACTCTGGAAAGAAAAGCTCTAGGCTTACATGCCACCTCAGCTGTCACATTCACATTTTCAAAGAGTAATTCAGCCAGAGTCACAATACCTGCAAAGCTGTGTAACACTGCGCCTTTGAAGTAATCACACTTCTTTACTGAGAATATGGTAGAGTGTCACCCTTCTTTATAGAGAATATGGTCAAGTGGCTAAGTGACTTTTCTAAGCTCACATAGCTAATTAGGTGACAGGTCTAGGACAATAAGAATGCAAGTGTCCCGACACCCCTTCTGATGTCTTACCACACCTGAAAAATCACCAGGTCTGCCGCTTCCAGCTTCTTTTGTTCAGCCACAATATCCGGGCTCAGACGGCCTTCTTTATAAGCTAGAACAGACTCGGCAGGATACTGAAAGTTCCCGGGGTCCTTCAGTTTACCTGCAGAGAGGAAAAAGAGAGGCCAATGCCAGAGGGGCCAAGGCGGGGCCAGAGAGCCCACAGGCGAGAAGTTCCACAAAGACTTAATTAAAGGGGAGAGCAGCTCCCACCTGTGATGTCCTTTCTGGAGATGACAGGATTGAAGTTCATGGCATACAGATCCGACACAATGACCTCCCATCCTTTCCTCTTCAAAGCCTCTACAGTGGCCTCCTTCATAGCACAGTTGAAGGACGTCCTCTCTGAGTGCGCCAGTACCACCAGTGCTTTCCTGACTATTTAGACACACACAAGGCACATGGAGAAAATCAGTCATCAACCAGCAAAGCTCTGGCTACAGGGGGCCCAGCTGGAATCCAAAATGGAAGATACGACTTTGTTAGACACTGGGTGATGCAATCCATCCACTGCAACCAGAAATATATTTTTCCTTATAAGTACCAACAAATAAAGAAGGCATTTTAGCTTAATGGGAAAAGAGTGGCTAATTTAATAAATGGTGTTGGCATACTTAATCAGCCACCTGCATGAAAATAAAATTATCTCTTTAGAAAACTAATACAAGGTGTTAGAAGTCAGTAGAGTGGTTACCCTCATCAGGGGGAGTGACTGGAAGGCCACAAAAGGGGCGCTGGCCACGTCCTGTTTCTTGTGTTTCTTGATCTGGGTGCCGATTACACAAGTCCGTGTTCAGCTGGTGAAAATTCACTTAGAACGTGTGCACTTTTCAATGTGTCTGTTGTATTCAGTAAGTTTTTGGTTTTAACTATCCCGCTGACACACCACATCGCAGCAATAATTTGCTAGCACACAAAAGATCTAAATTTTTTAAATGAAACTATTAGAATAGTATCGGATGAAACAGAAAATTTGTATTGCTTCAGGACTGAGAATATTTTTAAGGAAAGACTAGAGATTCAGAAACCACGAGGGAAAAACTTGACGGTTAAAGCCACATAAACACCAAAAATTTGTGTTTAAAAAAGGTCGCATAAACAGAATCAAAAGACAATCAGCGAGGAAGAGATATCCACAACTCTTATCACAAAGAGTTAAAATCCCGAAGAATGCCTACAAATAATTAGAAAAAGACAGTGCATTAGAAAAATAAGTCAAGGATATGAACACATGATTCAAAGAGGAGGAAACTGCAAATGACAATAAACAAATGAGAAGGCACCCTGCCTGGCCTGCAAGGAAAAACAAATTAAATGAGATATTATTTACTCATCAGATTGGCAAAGCAATTTAAGACAAACAACAACGAGGGCGATTAAGACTGAAAGAAAACCAGCACGTTGCCAGTGGGACTATGAATTGCCTCAGCCTTTGGGGAAAGTAATCAGGCTGAATCTTTAAACATTTCAGAGGCACATAAATCTTTGATCTAGTTGTTCAACTTTGGGGAATCTGACTGAAAGCATCAGGACACATGAGCAAGGATATGCACTGGACCATTCCCATCATTGGCAAAAATTAGATAAAACCCGATCGTCTATTTAGGCAGCACATTTGACATACTGCAGAATATTATGCAGAATATTAACAAGAATGAGTTAGCTACATGTATACAGTCACCCTGAAAGATACCATAGTGTATCTTCAAATGATAAAACAAAGTGCATGTGAATTCAATTTTACAAAAAAGAAAGAAACTCCGTACATGAAGGTAGATTTGCAGTATGTTGGTATGAGGGGAAAACAGATGTGGAATGATCACATGAAACTGTTAATAGTTCTCTTGGGTAAGAAAGAGACGGCAAGGGGGTAGAGGCAGAGTGGAAAGATGGGGTTTTTCTTTGATCTCTTCTGTATTAATAAAATTGTTAGAACAAGCATGCTTTAATTTTGCAATAACAGCATGTAGAGGGTGCTTACTACGTGCTAGGCAACAAGTGCTTCATATTTATTTTTCAATTATCACAGTAACCCTGTGAGGTAAATAGAATTAATATCCCCATATTATGGATGGGAAACCTGAGGCACAGAAACTTTAAGCAAGTTACCCAAATGGGTGGTGAAGCTGGAATAATTTTAAAATATTTAAGCATGGATAAATCCATGCAACATAGTGTAGAGGGCGGGGAGGAGTTCCAGAGGAAGTTTACCACCACCTTTCTCCTAAGAATTGGTGCCACAATTTCATACCTTACTAACTTAACAGTGGCAACTGTGGGTGGAGCTGGGAGGGAAAGCACCTGCAACTTTTTTGTATTATTTGAAGAAAATTAACTAGAAAGGCACAGGTGAACCTTCAGTCCTCGTCCTGCTTTCAATATTAACCACACCTGGCAGAGGCAGCTCCTATTGGGTTAAATTCAGCCAGGTTTAAGCTTCAGGCTCCCGCTTGCCAAAAAGGAGTATTGCCAAGCTTGGTCCTGGCATTTCAGACTCCATACACTCAAATTCTGTGGAATATAAATTTGATGAGGATTTATATGCTTTGGACAACACCTGGGAAAAGGGAAAGGAATTCCTGAGGCTGAATTCCTGAGGCTGCGTCCACAAATTCCACCCCTGTTGTTATCACTTCGCAGACTGAACACTACTGAGAGAAATGTGAGTATATTAAGCTTTGACATGCATTTTATTTGTGATTTATCTTTGCATTAGTCATATCAGTGTTTACTGAATACTGCTGTGTTAGTTTTTATTCTCTTGGCTTACTTACCCATATATTTTTATTTTTTAACTTCTTACCAATATTAACAAACATTTCCTAAGTACTAAAACATAAAGGTGCATCCTAAAAAATGAGAAAGTTAGGACATCTATCCCCTGCTTTCAAGGAACTCACCATCTACTAGGTACAGTAGATGCATGACTGTTACCTTCAAAAACAAGAAAAAAACAAGATGAGACACAAACAGGAAGATTATATTTGCAAGAAATATAACTAACAAAGTTTTGTTCCTAAAAACAACCCAGTAGCAAAATGGTCAAAGGTTATGAATAGGCAATTAACAACATTTATTTGCAATTAACAGAACAGCCATGTGTATTTGCCAGAGGTAAGGGTAAGTCAAGAGATTTACGACCCAAACGTAATTAATCCTGAGTGTCTTGTTTCCAATTCATTTTTCACAGGCAAATCTGAGGGTTTTTTGGACTTGGAGGATTCAGTTTCCCTCCTGCCATTTAACTAGCTACATGACAAGCTCGACCTTCTAGGAATTTATCCTAAGAAAGGCATAAGACACATACGCAAGTAACACATAGAAGACTCTTCACTTCAGGGCGGGCCCACCACCAAAGGCCTTCAGAAGGATCTGCCATTTGAGCCGAGTCTTGAACAATAAATGGGATTATTATCAATACCTCTAGTTTACCATTCATTTCTGCTGGTCATGCACATCATTCACCCGTCTGATAGAGGCGGTCAGATCTAACCCAGCTGATAACATCTTGTTACTGCTTCTCTCTCCCTGCACGGGTTCCCTTTCAGATCTCAGTCTCCAAGCAAGATGCTCCCAGTTCAGCCTCACTCCTCGGTGTCCTGAAAGCCCCTCATTCCTTCCCCATTATCCTGCCTTCCATTTCCACCTCATGTTCACACCAGCCAACCTTCTTTCTCCCCCTTAAAATGCGAATGTTCTCAGTGACCCATCTCTCAGCCTTGGCATCATAGTTTATTGAACACCTACTGTGAATGAGGCACTGCTCTAGGCATTTGGGGTATATCAGTGTACAAAAGAGACACAAATCTTTGTCTTCATGGAGAGTACATTCCGGTGGCCAGAGCATCCCTTGAGGGCTGACCTCTGTCCCCATCTATTCCTCTGACATTCCACAATTCTCTGCCTTCGAACTCAGGTCAATCGGACACCAAGGATTTTTACTAACCTTTCAGATTAAACTGTACTCTGTCAACCTGCAGTTGTATTGATGGCCAACATAGAATTTAATGACAAAAAAAGATGAAGCTGGCAGAGAAAGAAAGGGGTTGTGGTACATCAGGTTAATGTAACCCGTGTCTAAATACCTTTAGCAGTAATAGATATATTACCCACATGATCATTTTGGCAGGAAGAATAAGCAATCAAGGAAAGCCTATTGGAAATAAAATAGTTTTGTGCATCCTGGTTCTGCCCTCTGGGCTCACTGGATTCCTCAAGGAATGTGCAGGCCACTTGGATGCATCTATTGGTTGTAAACAAATGCTCTGGATGACTCAGTTAACCTCAAGATTTGGTTAGCTGGGGTAGGCTACTACTAGTTATACAAGATCTGAATCCCATTTTCCCTCCTTTTGCCCCCCCCCCCATTTTTTTGGTCTAAGTTTCACATACAGAACATGCTGTAGGATTGAAAACTTGGGAAATAGTGCTTGCCCTCGTATTTCAGGAGTGGGTGCTGGTGCCCTCCAGACAGCTGAAGAATGAATGAAGAATAAAGAATGAAGAATGAAGAGAAACAGCCACTAACTTGCACTCAGGAAGCCTGGTCAGCTACTCTCAGCCCTTCCCAGATGCTTCTGCTCTAGGGCCTCTTCCCTACCACCCCCGAAACTCTCAGTGGGCTTCCAATCCCCAGTTAAGCCCTTTTTTCGGAGACTCTAACTTCTTTGTCAACTATAAAAGCAATCTCCCTCCCTCTCCTTCGGCCCCTCACTTTAAGCAAGATGAAATTGTGTGTATGTGAGTTTTCAGAAGGCAGAATTAGGTTCAGAGGAAAGGAAATTACAAAAAGGTAGAGAATTCTGCCCCAGACGAGGAAATAGATTTCCAGATCTTAGCGCTGTCCAATCTCAGAGCGAGGCTCTCTGGGAAACAGGGCCTCCAGCCCCGGCAGGTGTTGCAGCTGATTCAGGATGGGAGAGGCTGTCCACACATTGGATTAAAGGTGGTGACCTCCAAGTTCCCCTCAGGTTGATGGCAGAGAGGGGAGACTCTTCTCATTCGCCATGCACCCAATACAGATCAGGTTTGCCCACTATAAAGGTCACAGTCAAAAATGTCTCCAGGCCCGGCAGCCCGGAGCTGGGTCTGGCATCTGTCGAACTAAGGGGAGCTGCTTCCCCCAGCTCGGCCTCACCTATTGTCAGATATTTGAAATTTTCTGCCGGAAGTTGGGAATCCACATTTTTAAGTGAAATTGCCCATATTTATTTTAAATTTTAGCAACTTCAAAATGTTTTAAACATAGTTAAGGCCAAACTAGGTGTGCCAGCAGGCCGATTTTGCCTCTGACAGCCGATTTCCGACCCGTTTGGAAAGGAATGTTTTACTTCAAGGTCAATTCTCTCCTGAACGCCCACTGGAGTTTGTGGGGGTTGGGTAGGAACAGGAGCTCCCCGCTCCCGGCGTCTTGTCAGGGCTCATCCTGGAATCCTGATGCTTTCACTTTTCCAGTTTTGAGTCACGAAAGAAAACTCAGGCCAAGCCCTGAGCCCTACAGGTTCCTGCGGGAGAACGAGGGCGGGGGACCTCAGGGCTCCTCAGAGAAGACTCACCAGACATGGCTCCGGCGGCGCGCTGATTGGCTGAGCTCCTGGTTGCCGGGGCGACTCAAACCGGGGAGGGGTGGAGACAAGGTCTCCACTGCTGAACCGGCTGCAACCCGGGAGACGTCACAAGCGCTGTCCTCAGAGCGCCCGCTGCTTTATACCCGGTCTGGCTCGGCCCACAAACGGGAGGGTTTGAGGCGGGCGGAGGGGGAGAGGGGGGCCGCAAGGGCGGAGCTGCCGTTCAGTTCCTGGGGTGCGGAGCAGAGCACTCCGTGGCTGTGATTCTAGGAAGGACTGGGAGTTTGGGGGCAGGATTAGGGACCAATGATGTGGAAGAGGGGAGCCGAAGAGCCGCGAAGTGAGAGGGGCCTCATATGTCTGAGTCGGGGTGGGAGGCATGCCCTTCTGGACCCTGTTCTGAAACCCCCTGGGGACAGAAGGAGAAAGTGTCCGATGGAGTCACAACATTCCGTTGGGCGCGCCCTTTGTGCCTCTCCCAGCCCAGGGAAATCGCCTTTGCACGGAATGGGACAAGGAGAGGTGGTGCAGAGGACTGCAGTCCTTTAGACTCAGGTTCGCAGAGTCACTATGACTCTAGACTTTGGTTTTGGGAGCTGAGACAACCAGGGAGACTTGCTCCCAGGGAAGTGAATTTGTTTCTGCTTTTGCAGGGTTCAGAGTCTGCATTTGGGGGGCCCCAAGAATTCACTTCCCTGGGTGAAAACCCCTCCTCCTCACAATCGAGAACTAATTGGTTTTGCACCCCAAGAGCTAGTCCAAGACTGGTAGGGGAGACAGCACCAGGGGAAGCGTCTAAAGACAAGCCGAGACAGATGAAAATGTAGTGGATTTACCCAAAGTCCTACTTGGGGCAACTGAACAGAACAGAGCAAAAATTTTAAATGTCTACAAAGCACTTATAGTAAAAGTCCTCATCCTACAGAACACAGAGGAGACACTGTCAAAAGACGAAGGAAAAAGAAATAGAACTTTAAAGTGTAACCCTCAGAAAAATTACGAAAATTACTGAGAAAATTCAGAGGGAAGAGATGTGGGAAGCAGACTCTTAGGGTGAAGTACCTGGGGAGTGGAATGTAAAGGGGTGCCAGAGCACTCAGTGATCAAGATAAAGAACTCTTTAGGGCAATGTTTTTAAAAATCACTTTGCAGAAAAAAGTCATGACAGACAAAAAATTAAAATATGGGGATGGGTATAGCTCAGTAGTAGAGCATGTGCTTAGCATGCACGAGGTCCTGGGTTCAAACCCCAGTACCTCTGTACAAATAAATTAATTAAATAAATAAATAAACACCCAATTACCCCCCAAATAAATAAAGTAGAATATATATATTTTAAAAAGTTAAAATGTGACATAAAGACCAGCTTAGTAACAATACCAAGCCAAGCAATATTAAGCCTAAAGCAAAAGGAAGACTCAGTGAAAACTGTTTTGTTAAAAACAGAATTCAATGGAGTATATTTTAAAGCTCTTACTGGCTTTAATCAACAATTCAAGAATTGGGCCGCATTCAGTCTAGCAGATAGAAAGAAGCTCTGAGGAGCTGTCCAAATTAAAGACTTCTATAGGCAGAAGGGAGCAGGAACTAGAATTTATCCTAGGCAGAAGATGGGTTGGTTATTGCAAGGTTACTTTCCTTTAAGGGATGACAGGGATCTATCAGGCAGATTACCTAACTGATGCTGATCAGGCGTTTCCTGATTGTCTCATTTAAGATTCCACTTCTGGGAGAGTCAAAAGTATAAATAAGTCTGGTAACATGGGGCTTAGCCTAATCACCTCCATTTTGGGACTGTTGGTTTTAACAATGCCTTCCTTTTGTTCAGACTCTCAGCCTGAAAGACATGATTAAAAAACATTTTTTTAAGGTGTTAGTGCTACTCCCAGCTAAACTCTGAAATGCTTGCAGTTTTTGCCGAATCTCTGTATAGTATTCACAGTGCACAACATCTGGTTCACTTTCTTTACATCAGTCATTCTTTTTGATCTTCTGACATGCCAGTCTTTGGGAAACTATTTGCTTGGGGGTTAATGCATTTAAAATATGCATTTAAAACTTTTGAGAGAATACAGCACACCTTGGAGATTACTATGATTGTTTATAAGCAGGGTGATTTCCAGTGTCTGGAGTGCGCTTCAAAGCCATGGTCCCCCAAGACCCCAACCAATCAGACTCAAGTAAGTCAAAGAAAGACCCTGTTGAAGGAGTTACTTTCTTAAGCCGACTGGCTTATCCAGTGATCTTATGTAGTGAAGTCTCAACTTCTCCAGAAGTGTCAGTCCAAGTGCAGCAAATGGTGTTGGCCACAGTACAAGCACTTCCTTGCTCAGCTAAAGATAATCAGGGGCTCTCTTATTATCAAGAACAACTTTAACCAGAGAGTCTGAGGATTTTTGTTGGGCAGCTATTGCTTTAGCAGAAGATTCTGCAATATCTTCAAGAGTTAAGGAGAGATTCTTAATCACAGCCTCATTTGTACTTACCCTTAGGGCAGCAGGGATCTGCCAAAGGAAGAAAATTTTGAATCATGTGTGCCTCCTGATAATCCCTGTATGAGTCTGTGACTCGGCACTAGAAAAGTGACAGCCAGGAAAATTTAAGGGTCTGTAGAGTGCAAAGGCAGTTTTATTCTGGTTACCCTTAGCATGTGTCCCTTTCATCCCTTTCTTTGTATAAAGCCTGGATGCAAGTTTCCCCGGGTTTGGGATAATTAATGAGAGTCAGGGAAATGGACCCACAGGATTAGAGAGTCTGAAACAATAGAGAGGAAGCTGCGTTTGTTCCAGAGAAATTAAGGCATTAGAAATCAGGGAGTAGTGGAAACAGCCTAAATGTCCATCAACAGATGACTGGATAAAGAAGATGTAGTATATTTATACAATGGAATACTATTCAGCCATAAAAACCGACAACATAATGCCATTTGCAGCAACATGGATGTTCCTGGAGAATGTCATTCTAAGTGAAGTAAGCCAGAAAGAAAGAAAAATACCATATGAGATCTCTCATATGTGGAATCTTTAAAAAATAATAATAATAAATAAATACAAAACAGAAACAGACTCATAGACATAGAATACAAACTTGTGGTTGCCAAGGGGACAGGGGGTGGGAAGGGACAGACTGGGATTTCAAAATGTAGAATAGATAAACAGGATTATACTGTATAGCACAGGGAGATACATACAAGATCTTATGGTAGCTCATAGAGAAGAAAATGTGACAATGAATATATGTATGTTCATGTATAACTGAAAAATTGTGCTCTACACTGGAATTTGACACAACATTGTAAAAAGATTATAACTCAATAAAAAATGTTAAAAAAAAAAAAAAGAAATCAGGGAGTAGTTTGTGACGGCAGAACTGCAAGATCGCCAGCATCATGGCAAATCTAACAGTCATCTGGAGATTTGATTCCCCGCCTATGCAATGGCCTGAGATATGTGAACAATGACATTATCTTTCCATGCCAGAGCAAGGTGAAGAATCATAAAGACCTTCATGGTGTAGGAATTAGAAAAAGGACAGTCAGAAAGTGAAGGGAGAATGGAAAGAAACATTCTTGATCTGACACCTTGGGAGGAAGTAGTCTACCTTGATGTTGGCTACTTCTCTTCCTAGTCAATTTGATGTTGAAATCTCCAGTATTTGCACAGGACCAGATGTCAGGTGGAGCCTTCTTCAGTCATGAAATATGCACCCAAGTTTCAACATCTTGTAATTTGGCAGTGGTATCAGTGATGAGGTGTACTTGGTATGGTCCTTTCCATGAATCTGACTTTTACAAAGCATCAGAGTAAAACAATAACTGTCCATAAGTGACAAAAAACTTTAGAATGCCCATAATTAAAAACAGGATGACAATTATTACAGTGGAATAACAAGAAAATTTGGCTATTTCTGTGATCTACAAAATTTTAAGATCATAACTGGAATTAAGACTGATAATGTTATACCAGGACATAACAGATTTCTAGGAATTTTACACAATTTCTAAAACACCTTTATTAATAACACGAATCCATACAAATATAATCTAAGGAGGTTTAATGTCACTTCTTATTTGATAATGCTTCCCATGTAATGTAACAACTCAAATAAATGTAAGTAGCTTAACATCTCACCAGATGAGAGACAAATTCTTTAGATTTTCCAGGGGCTTTTTTGGAAAAGCTTAAAGAAAGTTGGAGGTCAAAAGACTCCATTTAGAATTTGATTTTAGGAAAATGTCAAAAAGTTTGAACATTTGATTAAATAGGATCACAGATCATTATGAAATAATACTGAATTATGTATTTAACCAAAGTGACCTTAGATGATGATAAAGGCAATACAGAAATTTACATTGTGAACAAAACTTCTCTATTTTAAGGAGACTGAGTTTTCTTAAGTAATCAAAGACTTGATACAGACAGCATGCACAGTAAGTTGTTTTGGTAAAACACAAAATCTTTGAGGTCCAGGCAGATTGCTTAAAAGTTAAGAACACTCACAATGTCCTGTCAAAAGCAAACCAAAAGTCCAATAAAACTTTGTTCTTTTAACAGAGAGAAAACCAAGATCTAATTTTGTACCAGTATAATTTTGATATTAAAATTTATTTTTAAAAAATCTTAAATCCTTTCTATCTTAGCCAGCTTGATTACACATAAAATTCCCTTTCCAAGATTCCTTTTTTACAAATCTTCTACAATTGTTTATGTCCATTCAGATTTTGTCCCTATTCCCCCTTTTTCTCATTTGGGAACAACAAATCATTTTACTTTACTTACCTACTTTTCATACAGTTGTTTCCTTTCACCCTTATTATTCCTAAGTAGTTTTTAAAACTTGAGATATAATTGACATGTAATATTGTGTAAGTTTATGGTGTACAATGTGTTGGTTTGGTACATTTATATATTGCAATTTGATTCAGTATCATAAGCTAACACTTCATCATGTCATATATTTATCATCATTTTTTTGTGTTGAGAACAGTAATATTTAGTCTCTTAGAAACTTTGAAGTTTATAATACAGCATTGTTGACTATAATCACTATGTTGTGCCTTAGATCTCCAAAACTTATCTTCCTACTAATTATAGTTTGTACCCTTAAACAGCATTTCTCCGATTGCCCTCCCCCCAGTCCCTGATTACCACTGTTCTACTCTCTGTTTTTGTAAGTTTAGTGTTTTTGGATTCCACATGTAAGTGATATCATATGGTATTTGTCCTTCCTTGTCTGGCTTATCTCACTTAGCATAGTGCCTTCACGATCCATCCATGTTGTTGCAAGTGGCAGGATTTCCTTCTTTCTCATGGCTGAATAATATTCCATTGTATATATTTACTATATCTTCTTTATCCATTCATCCATTGACGGTCACTTAGGTTGTTTCCATATCTTGGTTATTGTGATTAATGTTGCAGTGAACATGATTGTACAGATATCCCTTTGAGATACTGATTTTAATTCCTTTGCATATATACCTAGAAGTGGGATTGCTGGATCATATGGTAGTTCAGTTTTTTGAAGAACCATCATACTGTTTTCTATAATGGCTATAGTAAGTAGTTTTAATTATACACAATGATTAGAATTTTTAACCCTTAGAATCCTTTATTTCTAGTGAAACTATGAAATAAGTAACTGAGGATAGTCTGTTAAACTGGCATTCTATGGATTGGCAAATTTATAAATACATTTTATAATTTCTAGAAGTATATTATTTCTCACAGCAAATTTTTCAATATGATAGCAAGGTGTTTAATAATAGATCTAATTATCTTTAGTTTCTCTGTAAAAGGAAACCCAAAATGGATAAGCCTAAGTAATTAATGGTTCAATATTTTATCTTATTTGGAAATGATCTACTTATTTAATGAATATCCATCATTTAACTTATCTCAGCATAACTTTAAGGTTTCAAGTGCCAAAAAGACGTTGGAAACTATTTTTAGGTAGACATACCAATAATACCATAATTATTGTTGAAAGTGTCATTTGTAAATTTTTATCTTAGATCTGTTTAATTTACTTGTTCTTAAAAATTATGTTTGGGGGAAGGGTATAGCTCAGTGGTAGAACACATGCTTAGCATGAACAAGCGCCTGGGTTCAATCCCCAGTATCTTCATTAAAAAAAATTATATATATATTATATACATATATATATATATATATATGTATATAATATATATACACACACACCTAATTACCCCCTCAAAAATAAAGTCAACAGTGTCACATAAAAATTATAAAAAGTATTTTAAATTTTTAAAAATTAAAAATTAAAAAAATTATGTTTAGATTACTTAAGAAAATTTCATGAGACATTAAACAGCTAACCATCATATAACATTATTTTTCTTGCTGACAAATTCTGTAAAAAGACAACATGAACTTATTTCATAAACCTGGGTAGAATAAAAGTACTATATTTAATGCCAGTAACTCTAAAGGCATACCTGTTTAATTAAACCACAGACAAACTAGCTTTACTTACCGAAGATGATCCTAGAACACGTAAACTTGAATAGGGCACTTTACACGTAATACCATCTGGAGGTAGAAGAGAATTACGCATTTATAACAGATAGACATACATAAACATAGAGACAGACACAAGCAGGATCTTAAAGCTTTTGTTTTACAATTTTAGCAATGGGACAGATACGATAATGCAAAATTTACTATTTCATAATGGAACAGTTGGATCCAAATTGTGTTTCTGACAGGTGGAGTAAGTTAAGTTTTCTTGCTCTGATAGCTAAAGCACTTCACTAATACTTGTGAAGATTTTTAAGATTTTTCATAAGCCTAGTTTTCAAATAGCCTTTTCCCCCTTCTGGTAGCAATGACCTTAGTTCCTAGCCAAGACCAGGTAGAACACTGACATCTTACAAGGCATAGAGAAAGTTCCGCCAAGAAGGACTTTTTTTTTTTTTACAGTATCTAGAAGCCTTTTAAGTTGAATAGAGGAGGTTTTGGGATTGGTAGAAAGAAAAAGTGGCTTTGAGTTTCTTCTAGAACTCCATTTCAGTTCTTGTAAAGGCTCAGTCTGCAAGACAAGGACAGTTGTTTTCAATTCCTGGAAGAACTGGGTTGCAAACTTTTGGACATCAAGGTGCTTGTCCATCCATCCATGTACACTGTCTTTAATTTGCTTCTTTATATCAGAGAGAAGATCTTAGACTAAAATGGAAATCAAAATATTCTTAGATTCCTATGCTCCAGATTTAGAGGTTTGTCTTTGGGATGTTGTCCTTTCCCTCTTGGTTCATAGTTTCATTTAGCTTAGGGGACAAGGACTAAAAAAATTTCCTAAAAGGCTCTGAATATCAGCTTCCATTTTGGCCAATTCTGACTATAGAGCCACTTAAAAAAAAAAAAAAAAGTTTTCTTTCAAATATCTTGTCCAGTTTCAGCAGGTACAAACAGTAAATATTCCTGGCAGTATTAAAAAACCCCTTGGATGCAAGAAGAGTCCCTAGAGAGAGTGCAAAGCAGACTGCATTCCCAAGATCCAGAGCCTTCCTATTACCCCAAAACTGGCTTAGGCTCTTGGTGGGTGCCCTGCCAAAAAACACAACCAAGCCAAAGATCAGGAGAAGGAAAGATCTGTTACTACTTGCGGCAAGTAAGGAGAACACTAGGGATCTTTCCCAAAGTGGTGTCTTGAATAAAAATAGGGAAGCTTTAAGCTAAGGGTACATGCATATTCATGAAGAGGCTTGGGCGGTCTCAGAGTCTGAGTTTAGCTGATTGAAGTCACGTGGGTCAGAAGGATCAACATCATCATCCCTTAGGTTCCAGTTGATCTGGTGGTTGAGCACTTCAGGCTAATCTTTACCATTGAAACAGAACTGGGAGTCTTACAACTGATACATTATCTTCGCTATTGTTACTTCTCTTGCCTGATAGCAGTGGTTTGTTTCTACATTCTTTAGTCCCTTCAAGATCATTAATTACTGAGACCTTTCCAAGGGCAAGCACCGTGGCCAGGCTTAGATCACAAAATGGCTTAGGCCAAAAATGGCTTCTCTCCTATCATGAAAACCATGCCTGGTTCTCTTTCTTTGGGGATCCCCTACCCTATCTGCTTACAGTCCCAAAGACAGCCCAAAGAAAGACTTAGACAATTCCCCTGAGAGCTGCCAACAGTCAGAAGACCCTCCCTGCAGATGGAGTGCAATCAACATCTCTGGCCACATCTATCTGAAAATGGGATGCAACTTACATTTCTGCTCAGCCATATATTGGGGCCACCAACCAGACAGTTGAGCTCCCTTTCTTATACAAAAACTGACAACCAGGAAGAAAGTCAAGCCAAGTTGTCAGGACAGAAAACGAGACAAACAAGAAGGCAGTAGCTATCCCTGAGAAAGATCAGCAATCAGTGGGTACCTCAAAACCAAAGTCACGAGAGTCTGAATTAGGAAAGGAAGGGACAAAGGGAACTTGCACCTTTCTCTCTACACCAGGCACTGCAGAGACTCAGGGAAGCTGACTTTTGTAGGCATCTTTACCTTTTACCAGCTTCTGTCAGTTTTCCCAGGATCCCATCTGCAGGCTCTGGAGCAAATGGGGCTTAAATTAGAGAATGTAGTGCAGGTATCTGTCAGAATTTGGCAAGGTTTTTCATCAGATTTAATTTTAGTTTCCCCTTGGCTGCTCAAGGGAATAACTGGTAGAGTTTACCGGAGGGTCTCTTGGAGTCCCATCAACCCGGGAGGCACCCACATGAGGGCCTTCTTCAAGGATGGATATGGGGGCATTCACGTTGGTGTTGAAGGATTTGACAAAACCTTCGAGGACAATTTTTTTTTCCAGTGCCCTGATAGCTTGCAAATGAGACACTGATTTCTGGGTCAGTGTTTTTGATGACAGACCCCTATGAGTGTGCGGTGATGGAGTCCCGGGTGTTTCAGGTTTCTGGCCTTAGAACTGGCTGCAGCTGTAAGGTCACTAAGTTGGTGGACTTTTGTTGCAGTTCTACAGTCTCTCCAGAGTGGAAAGGTGGATAAAGGGTTAGTAGATGGTGAGTACTCAGGTAAAGGAGGCTAGAGGGGAGTAGTAGGAGTCACCTCAGTCTTTGTTTTAGGTACCTCTTGCGTCTTTATATATATACATTTTTTTTTTTATAAAGATCTAGGCAGCACAGTCCAATAGAGCTTTCTGTATCTGGGCTGCCCAAATAAAGTAGTCCCAGGCCACATGTGGCTATTGAGCACTTGAAATGGGGCCAGTACAACTGAGGAAGTGAAGTTTTTATTTTAATTAACTTAAATATAAATAGCCACATGTG
Organism: Camelus ferus; assembly: GCF_009834535.1. Classification (NCBI taxonomy): domain Eukaryota; kingdom Metazoa; phylum Chordata; class Mammalia; order Artiodactyla; family Camelidae; genus Camelus; species Camelus ferus. The sequence goes on from NC_045704.1 coordinate 45,656,104, forward strand.
GCTAGTGGCTCCGGTACTGGGCAGTGCAGATCTAGAATGCAGGGGAGAGAGGGAGCTGGGGGTCACAGACTGAGGTGTCAGCAGGCTGCTGGCTATGCTCTCTCCCCTGTTTTTCCATTCTCTACCCTCCTCTGTCCACTCTGGCCCTGGGAGGCTGACTCTGAAGGTGGTATCACATGCTTTCTGGCTTCCAGGTGTGTCTAGGCAATGGGATGAATCTGCAGTTAGAGGGCAGGAAGAGAAAGAAGGTTAGAAGGCAGGAAGAGAAAGAAGGTTAGAAGGCAGGAAGAGAAAGAAGGTTAGAGGGCAGGAAGAGAAAGAAGAAGGTTCTTCCACCTCCACTCCTGTCCTGGACCAGAGCGGCCCATGTCAGTGGCTCCAGCTCTCACAGAGCACAATGTATTGGCTTTGCCTTGAAATATTCCAACAACAATGACCACAGAAGGGAAGAAAAAATGAAACAAGACTGGCAAAACATTATTGAGTGTGGAAACTGAGGATTGGGTATATGGGAAGTCATTATCCTACTTTTAATTTTGCATGTTTGAAAATTTTCCATAACAAAAGGTTTTACAGAAAGAGAAAGAAACTGAGCTGTTTGAAGTTTTAAAATATTTTATTTTAGAATAGTTCAAGATTTACAGAAAAGTAGCAAAGATGCTATGGCATCCCCATTTTACTTAACCATGGTACTTTGTTGAATTTAAGAAACTGACTGAAGTACAGATTTTAGGCTCACTGAGTCTCAGTTTTCTCACCTGTAAAAGGAGAATTTGGATTGCTCTGGGATGTTTTATCATTAATTTTAATTACTGAAGTAACACATGAATACATTATATTTAAAAATAATATTTATATTTTAATCTAATATTTGTCACAAATTTTAAAAGTTAAATAGTTTCCCAAGCTTATGATAAACAACCGTCCCCCATGCCACTCTTCTTGACTTGAATGTCTTTTTCCCAATTCTTCTTAGTGATGCTTTGTGGTATGCCATGTTTTAAGTAATGTGCTGTTGTCTGACTTACCATTTTAAGACATTATCTACTGGCTTGCAATTATGAAAGATGAGGATAAGTACTTTGCAGTAGCCGCCAACTCCTCCTTTTCTCCCTCTATTCTCTCAATATGGCGACATAAAAACTTTGGCCAAATCAATATTTAGGGTTTGTGCTGTTATGACAATGAGTCGAGCAGTGAATTATGCTTACGTAATTATTTCCTTCTACAATTTTTTTTGTTTTCCTAGAGTTAATATTTGCCTCTTTTTTCTCATTATTTTTCTTTACTGCAAGCACAAATTGTTCCCAAACCCTTCGTCTAATTTGTAAAAAAACAAACAAGCACACCATGAATGTTATTTTTCATTTGGTCAGACTCATCAGTTTTGTTTTGTTTTGTTTTTTAACTTATCATTTGTATTCTTTGGGAAAATGCATCCTGGAAGTTCTCTGTTCCAATCTGGGCTAATCGCTGAGGTTTGCTGCACAGCTGCCTTTCTGGGATTCCTTTCACCTCTCTCTTGTATTAGATCTCGAGTATTTCTCCTTGGTTTACTTTTTTTTTTTCTTTCTGGTTTATGTCCTCCAATAATTTCCTAAGAGAGGGTAAATGAAAGGGAACTTTTGTGATACATTTCATACCTGATTGTTTGATATCTGGCTGTTTGGTTGTATATAGAATTCTATGATTGTGGAGAATCTGATGCCATTTTGCTTCCTGATCATTTGGATGTGACTTGCTTTTTTCCTTTGTAAGCACCTGAGGTCTTTTTATTCCCAGTGCTCTGAAATTTTGCCAAGATGTACATTATAGGGGTAACCCCCATATGACCTTATTCTATAATTTTACATACATTTACATACTACTATGGAAACCATATTGTATTATTTTGTGCTTTTCTAAATGATCAAAATATATCATGCTATGCTTATCACTGGACAATTCTTCTAATGTTATTATCCCTTCCTGTAAGAAAAGTCAACAGAATTTATTCCTTCTTCCCTACAGAGTAGGAAATGATGATCACTAAATCATTGAAGACTTACTGTGCATCAAGAACCATTGTAAATACATTTATATGTATTAACTCATATTAATTCCTAATGCAACCATTTGAGAGAAATGCTATTATAACATTCATTTTAAATGGTTTTATTGAGATATATAAGCCATAAAACGTGCCCATTTAAAGTGGACAATACAATGGCTTTTAGCAGAGGTATGGAAGTTTTGCAATGATCACAATAATATAATTTTAGAACATTTCATCACCCACCGAAGGAAATCTGGTACCCATTAGCAATCACTCTCCATTCCCCTGGTCTTTCCCCCAATCCCTGCCTATCCCCACCCTTTAGTCCCAGGTAACCACTAACCTACTTTCTATATCTATGGATTTGCCCGTTCCAGGCATCTAATAAATGGTATTATACACTAGATGGTCTTTTCAGACTGACTTCTTTCACTTAGCATAACATTTTCAAGGTTCATCTATTACCAAGTCCAAGCTCGTACTGTTCACCACACAACAGGCCAATAAACTGAGAGACTGAGTCCTTGGGGTGAGGAATAGCGACTTTATTTGGAAAGCCAGCAGACTGAGATGATGGTGGGCTAGTGTTCCAAGAATCATCTTACCCGAGTTAAAATTCAGGCTTCTTTTATACTAAAAGGGGAGTGGGTGTGGCTGTTTGTTGCAAGCTTCTTGGTACCAGAATCCTTTGTTCTTGTAGCTGTCCGCTTAGGTCTGGTCACAGTGTTCCTGTAAACCTCCAACAAGAAAATTATTTTCTGTTCTGCAGGTTTTTATTTGTATATGAATGGAAAAGTGTGACACATTTAAGGGTTAGAGCCTTGAGAGTGGGCTGTCAGGTATATTTCAGGCTACAGGCACATTGTTTTACAAAGGTGCAGAGCCAGCGTGAAACTAAGCACAGGCAACAGAGCACAAAGTTTACAGCTAGAGGAATAGATCCAGTATGGTGCCAGGTGTGTTCTTCTCTGTTACTCATCCATGTCAGTACTTACTTCATTTTTAATACAATATTGCATTGTATGGATAAGCCACATTTTGTTTATCTGTTCATCAGTTGATGGACATGTGGGTTGTTTCCATGTTTGGCTATTATGAATAATGCTATTATGAACATTTGTATACAAGTTTTTGTGTGAACATATGTTTTTATTTCTCTTGGATAGATATTTAGGAGTAGAATTGCTGGTAACTCTATGTTTAACATTTGAGAAACTCCTAACCTGTGAAGTAGAGAATAAAACCCCCATTTTACAGAAAAGGAAACTGAGGCACCACATGGCTGTGTGGCTTGTCCATAGCTGTAAAGCTAGCCCATGGTGAAGTCCAGAATTTGAACTCCAGCCCTCAGACTCCAGAGCCAGCTCCTGGCCCCTTGTTATCAGAGTTAGAGCCAGAAAATTCTTGAGTCTAGCTCCAAGTCAGCTGCTAACGCCCTTCTCTCTGAGCCCTGGTTGCCTCATCAGTAAAAAGATGGGTTGGGGCTGCATGGTCCTAAAGGTGCCTCCAGCTTTAATTTGCTGTCAGTTTAAGATTGTACAATTCCCATCATCTTCTCTGAGCAGGCCCCTGCCTCAGGAGTGTGTATGTACTGGGTATTGTGTGTCGCCTGAAAACGATGTCCTCAAGGCCTGCCCCGTATCCCCAGGGAGCAGGCCAGCACCATGGAGCTGTAGGAAGCTTTGTTGATTGTCTTCATTATCTAGAAATAAAAAGCAAAGAGGGGCAGGAGAAACCTCAGGAGTCCCTCATCCCCCTTCCAATGAAAGAACACAAACAGCCTCATTAGTCACCTGCTAAAGCACTGTGTCCACACATGTGGCTCCTTTTTTTTGCACAAGAAGTCCCCAAAGTCCCCTTGCTTTTCTCTGAGCTGCAGTTGATGGACTTAGTACAATAGCTCAGAGCTTGGGCCTGTCGGGGGACCTGGGCATCTGTTGTCCTCAGTGGTTCCCGTGGCCACCAGCCAAGTGTCCCTGGAGGGAATAGGTCCTTGGTATTAGGAGAGAGGAGATTCTTCTCCTGTAAACCCTACCCCTTCCTGCCTCCTGTCTCCCTGACGTGGTCACCACTGCAGAGAACACAAACCGTGAGGCCGGACTCCCTGTGTTCCTTGTGTCCTGCTGGAATTCTGTCCTGTTGTGTCAAGTAGGTCATCATCCTCTGCTGGACTTAGAGTGCTCTGGTTAAACCGAACTTTCTCCTGAAATGGCATGCACGTGCAGTGAAGAGGTTTCATCTGATGCAGCAAATTGGGTTTTGGTGCCAGATCACAGAACATAAGGTAGAGAGGAGTCCCATTTTCAGTACCTGGGCCTTTTCACCGTCCTTAGTAACTCTTCAGCTTTTGCGTGAACACCTCCAGGATGGGGGACTCATTTGTCATTTTCCCAGTGCAAACTAAAAGAAAAGAGCTTGGAAAAATATTTCCTGCCTCTTTGAGTATTTTCCCCAAAGTGGTCTGAGTCATGCATTCACTTCCCCTGGCATTTATTTAATACCATTTAAGATCCAGGCACTGAGCTTCCTGAAAGGTACAGAAAGGTAAACAACACCCAGAGTTTGAGGAGGGCTAAGCCGCTGTTAGTAAACACGTCCCCGTCACCGTGCTTCACAGAATTCTGTCTCGTTGTCCTAATTATGCAACAGATTTCATTTCTGAGAATTTATCTCTGAATACATGAACACACACACATAGTGATCTAGACACTGTCAACATTCCCACTCTAGATTTCTTCCTGTTCCTATGTGCTGGGGTGAAAAAAGAAGGCCCAGAGTTTGCATTTGCTACTTGGCTGTGAATTATGGTGATCTACTTCCTTGAGGGAGCGTTTTGGAAATGTCAGTAACACCACTCTCTTAACTGTATCTATCATGTACTAAAGAAGATATCTGTACGGAAGTGTCAGTCAAGAAACATTCCCCAGTAGAATTCTGGTTAAATATGAGTTCTGAATACCCTGAGCTAGCAATCAAAGCTTTCACAGACAACTTACTTATATAAACAAGCATTTCCTACACCCGTAGTCTTGAAATCAAGCTAAATATAGAACTTCATCATGATTTCTATCTTTCTACTATTAAACCCCAAATCAAAGATTGTTTTCATTTGTCACATGTCATTAAAATAATTGTGTGCTAGAATTTTGGATTTTTCAGTTAAAATGTTATCCTCATTTTCAAATATGGCTACAAAATATGAGACAATGCCTTTATTTCTGTGCAGTCATTCCTGTCTGGATGATTAGTTTAGTGGGGTTTCTTTTTCATGGAGGCAAGCAGATTAGCATCTTTCTATTGTACTCTTTTATAAAAAATTTTATTTTATTGAGTATAGTCAATTTACAATGTTGTGTCAATTATTATACTCTTAAAAAGCAAAATTTATCTTTTAATAATTTGTTCTTGTATGTGCCTCTCACATAGGCCAGAGGACTTGAAATTGCCTGTGTCCTGTGGGGTAAAGGCAAGCCCAGCTGTGGCATGTGTATAAACAAAGCTCCCTATAGCTCGATTTTTACCAATATTTACACCATTCTTGTCTGAGTTTTGCTTCTTTGCAAAATAGATGTAAACAAAATAGATGGGTTGTCTTGGAGAGTAGACTTAAGTAAATGGATGGTGGGTCATCATCTCTCATGTGATCACCATGAGGCTGACATCCCCGTAACCAGGGAGTTTTGAATTCCCCATGTTTCTGGGGTTGACTCCGGAGGCCACTTTATTCTTAGCTTCTTGATGAAGTTCTCTTCTGCTTTATTTTGGGGGCTCTTATTCTTTCCAGGATTAGATCAGGACTGTGTTGGCTTTGCTTGAGCTCGGTCCTAATAAATGAATCCTGCAGCCCAGCTCTGGGTTGGAGCTCTCAGGGGACCAGGAGAGGGCTCTCTCCCCTTTCTGCACAGTAAAGCAATCAGCAGGTGAAAGAAAGAGTCGTTTGCAAGTTCCTAAGGACTGAGAAGCTGGAGTTAACAATTTGCAGTGTGTGCATTCACAACACACTTTATCATAACATTCCAGCTCACAAGTTCCTTTCAAAGCCACGTGTATGCGTCTCTGCAGTTGTAATTGTCGCTGGCACCTCTCACTCAGCATTTCTAGAATCCCTCCTTCCAGACATTGGGGTTGTGTTTCTTGTTCCCATAGGGTTGAGTGGCACCACAAGACTAGTTCTGGCCATTGAACTAGGAGCAGGATCCTTCTGAGGTTTGCTTTGTTGGGCAAGACTGGAGCAGCCTTCAGTCTAGGAATGATTGTTTCCCACTCCTCACGACTCACCTGGTGCCTGTGAATTACGAAGTTTTCCACTCTGCAGAGTGGGAGCATGAAGGGCTCCCGGACTTGTGTAAGCTTCAAGGATAGCTCCTCTGCTTTTGTAGGGTATGTCTTTCCCCAGCCTTAGGAAGCTCCTCACATAATGTGATGATGATCACACTTAGCTGAGGACTCAAGGGGGCCCCTTTGCAGACCTCCAGAGTCCCCCCAACCCCCACCGGAGTCCTCCTCCCTACCCATGCTCTCTCCTTCCCAATACTCTGTCCTATGAATTCTAGCCTTCTGGGCTCTCCTGGACGCCCAGCTCTGCTGCTGTAACCCAAGGAGACTTCTGGTTCCACTTCTTCCCTCTCCTAATTCTCTCTAAACATCAAGTTAGTGCAATTGTGACGCTCATTTCATTTGTTTCCCCCTTTCCCCAGGACCACCGCACACTGCCCTGCCTGACCTCCAGAAGCTGCAAATTGTTATTTCCTATACTTTATCTGGTTTTCAGTTGTTTAAGGTGGGAAGGTAAATATGAACCCTTTTACTTCCTCTTGGCCAAGAGTAAAACTGCATGACTTACAGAATTTATTCTAAGTTTAAAGACAACCCTAACCTTTCTCCAAAACCAAGCTAGTATTCTGGCTCTGTCTTCAATAACTGAAAATGAAATTCTTAAATCAGTTGGTAGAAAGTTGTGCTTCACAGGTGACTAACTATTCAGAACACTTTGAGGCAGCAGGTGGAGTTACGTTATATATATCACTTTTTAAAAAGCTAATATTAAAAAAAGCTAATGTTAAATGTCACATATGTGAAACAACAAGTATTTGTTGAGCACCTACCATGTTCCAGGTACTGTTCTACGTGAAGATAGAGCAGTGAACAAAATAAAGCCCTGCGCTCAAGGAGCTGACATTCTAATGGAACTTGTAGCAGATTATCTTTTCCACAAATTGCCACAGCAGCATTTTCTTTCTTTCTTTCTCCCTTTCTTTTTCCCTTCCTTTCTTCCTTCCTTCCTTTTCTCTGTCTCTCTTTCATTGAAGTATAGTTGATTTACAATGTGATGCTAATTTCTGGCGTACAGCATAGTGATTCAGTTATACATATATGTATATTCTTTTTCATTATAGGTTATTACAAGCTATTGAATATAGTTCCCTGTGTTACATGGTAGGACCTTGTTGTTTATCTTTTTAATATATAGTAGTTTGTATCTGTAAATCCCAAACTCCTAATTTATCCCTTTCCCCGCCCCTTTGGTAACCATAAGTTTGTTTGTTTTCTATGTCTGTGAGTTTCTTTCTGTTCTGTAAATAAGTTCATTTGTGTCATTTTTTAAGATTCCATATATAAGTGAGATCATATGATATTTGTCTTTCTCTGTTTGATTTACTTATTACTTAGTATGATAATCTCTAGGTCCATCCATGTTGCTGCAAATGACATTATTTCATTCTTTTTTATGGCTGGGTAGTATTCCTGTGTGTGTGAGAGAGAACCTCTTTAGTCAGTCATCAGTCATCAGTCATCTGTTGATGGACATTTAGGTTGTTTCCATGTTTTGGCTATTGTAAATAGTGCTGCTATGAACATTGGGGTGCATGTTTCTTTTTGAATCAGTTTTCTTTGGATATATGCCCAGGAGTGGGATTGCTGGATCATATGGTAACTCTATTTTTAGTTTTTAAAGGAATCTCCATACTGTTTTCCATAGTGGCTGCACCAAATTATATTCCCACCAACAATGTAGGAGGTTTCTCTTTTCTCCACACCCTCTCCAGCATTTATCATTTGTGGACTTTTTTAAAATGATGGCCATTCTGATTGGTGTGAAGTGATAACTCATTGTAGTTTTGATTTGCATTTCTCTGATAATTAATGATATTGAGCATCTTTTCATGTGCCTATTGGCCACAGCAGTATTTTCAGTCTCACCTGATCTTCCAAAACCTTGACACTTCTCCCATCAAGATGTGGAAATCAAATTCTTTTTTTTTAATATGGGCAGGATTTTGTAACTGCCTCAACCCATAGAATGCAGCAGAAATTATGCTGCGTGACTTCCACCACTTGGTCATGTAAAATGGTACCACTCTGCCAGCATCTCTCATGATGCTTGCCCCTGGAACCCAGCAACCATGCTGTGAGGAAACCCAAGCTATAGGAGGCCACCCGTAGGATTATGGCTGACAACTCCAGCTCAAATCTCAATTTACAGCCATTTGTCAACCACCAGATATTTGCATAAGTGAGTCTTTAGATGAATCGAGCCCCCCCCCCCCCCCCCGATTTCAAGTCTTCCAGCTGAGGATCAGACATAATGGAATACACAAAGCTGTCCTTGACCCACAACATCCACATGTGTAAGAAATGTTTGTTCTCTACTAAGCTTTGAGGTATTTATGCAGCCATAACCGGAGAGGCAACAATATGTCAAATGGTGATAGGAATAAAGTGGGAAGGGGAAGAGAGATGTGAAGTTTGCATGGGAGTAGGCAGACTGCGTAATAAGAGGGGTTGGCAAACTATAGTCCATGGGTCAAATCTGGCCTTTTTTTTTTTTTTTTTTTGGCTGTTTTAATAATGAAGTTTTATTGGAGCCCTTGATAGCTGTTCACCACAGGCATTTCATTTATGCAGTTTGGGGTTGCTTTTGCACTGCAAATGGTGAAGTTGGGTAAGTTGCAGGTTTTTTTCTTTACAAATGTGTAATTTTTGTTATCTGAAATGTTATATTTCTTAAGTAAACACAGTAAAATATTAAGACTTGACAAAGCTGAGTGTTGTGCACTATGGGTGTTAGCCCTTACTTTTCTGTACGTTTGACAGAACAGAAGAGGGGGAGGGGGAGGAAACAAGATCATTACATGACGTGGCCCAAGACTGTTGAAGGTAACAGCACCCATACCTCATAATGATGTCCTATAGACTAAATGGGCTAATACAGATTACAGAGCCTGTAATATCGTTAAGCACTTGAATTGGTAGCTTTTAACAATGGAGTACTAGGCAGCTGATAAAAGAACAAGAACTCTATGAACTGACAGGGAGTGGTTTCCAGTGGGAAAAAATAAAAAGTATACTGCCTTCAGTGGGAGAAAAAAAGAAAATGTAATATACAGCCCACACTTACTTTTGCAAACCCACAGGGTAAGTCAGAGAAAAACGAAACACTATCATCAAGAAGTTAAGGGTAAATAGGGTAGGGGAGCCAACTGGCTCTAAGTATCCCTTTTTGTTTTGACTTTATACTTAAGTTTTGACTTTTGGAACCATGTTAGTTTTTGTGTTAAAAAAATAGGACAGGAAAAACCTTAAACTGAATTTAAACCAAAAAATTTAACTATATACAAATGGATAAGAAAGCCAAACAGGAAAAAAAAACCTAATACAATGAAAATTTGAAGCTAGCACTGTGTATGTATATACTATCGATGTAACTTAGAAATCTTGTACTCAGCAGGTTGACTTACCATGTAATCAGCTAACCTCAGGTGTAGTGCACTGAGGACCCAGTGATCACTTACATAGAATTCCTGCCCAAAGTGCCTGACCTCCATTTGGTAATGAGGAAACCATCTAGCAAACCCAAATGTACGGACCTTTTTAAAACCTAGCTTGAATTATTACAAAGTCAATTTCACAAGAGACAAAAACTGCGAAGCTTCAGAATTGGGGGAAAATGCTATGAAGGACAGTACTGGGATAATCTGATAAAATGTGAATTGTTATAGTAGATAACAGTAACGTATCAGTGTTAAAAGTCCCGAATTTGATTACTGTGCTGTGGTTATGTAAGAGAATATCCTTATCCTAGGCGATTTTGTGTGTGCGTAGAAAGGGAAAAAGCAAACGAGGAGAAATGTTAACAGTGGGAGATTCTAGGTCACTAAATTTTCCTGGATGGCTAAAAAGTTTCAAAATAAGTTAAAAAGAAAAGAAAGAAAAAAGGTAGCTCTTAGTTTTATTATGCTTGATCCTTGGGTGCACACCTGAAGTTTGCCTCAAATTATCTAAGAAGCAAAAAAAAAAAAAAAAAAAAAAAAGGAGGGGGAAAGAGAACGCACAGACACTTGCAAGCACATTTATTAGAAAAATATTTTCACTTGGAAGCTGTCTTCGTTGAAGGTCAAAGATCTGCTCCAGGGACCGTTGTGCTTTCGTGAGACCCCTTGCGGGCAGGAACTCGGGGGCTGCGGACCGCAGGGCCCAGGGAGGGCCGGGCTCCGCCACACCCGCAGCCCGGGACACCCAAGTCCCAGGAGCCCCGGAAGCCGGGAGGCGGTGCGACCGGCAGAAAAGGAGAGCCAGGAGCCTCGGCGGCCCGCGTGGCTTCACCTTTTCTTCACGAACTTCTTTCTGGAAGCATTGGGATTCAGGCGTCTCCTGCCGGCTCCCAGGGCGCAGTCGCGGACCTGCAGGACGGCCGAGCGGCTGCAGACGTCGTTCTCCGCAAAGGGAGACGCCCCGGCCGTGTAGTCGGGCGCGAACACGTCGGTTTTCTGCCGGGCCTTCCGGGACAGCCGCAGCTGGGGGAAGCGCTGGTCCTCCGTCAGGTGGGGGTTGACGGCGTACTTGCCCCCTTTGGGAGTGGGGAGTGAATACTGCACAGAGGACAGGAAGGCCATGAGGGGGGCGCGATCCCAGTTCATACCCGTCAGAGCTCGTTAACTTGAAGCTCCCGCCGCAACTCGGCCGAGGCTCCGTCACTGCCCACTGAGCACCAAGCACACGACCTGCACCTCCAGGATCAGACTATCTTTGCCTAAGTTACTTATTACTTACAAGTAATAACCTTACAGGATATCTGGTAATCTTGAGTTTGGTAATTATACTGTGGGTACACAAGAAGCCACCTTAACTAAGTGATTAAAGTTACTATCACCAGTATACTGGGCACTAGTTATTCAGCCCTGCAGGATGCACTGCGAAGGCTTGCACAGCATCACTGCTGAGTGTTCCTGCCCAAACCGCACAGCCCGAATCTAACCGAGAGGAAACACCAAACGAACTCCAGGTAAGTGATATTCTACAAAGCAACTGCCTTGGATTCTTCAGTAATGTCAAGGTTATGAAGGACAACAGACTTGAGAAACTACTTGTGTTTAAATGAGTTTAAAAGAGACTAGAGAGACGTGACAAATTCAATGTGCTGATCCTAGACTGGGTCCTGGATCCCGAAACCTCCTTCAAATGCTCTACAGGAAATGTTGTGGCGAAGTTCAAACACTGTCCATAGGTGAGATGATAGTATTGTAGCAATGTTAACTTTCTGGTTTTGTTAATTACATGGTGGGTATATGAGACAAAGTTCTAGTTTTAGGAAACACACTAAAGTACCTTGGGGCAAAGGGACATCATGTACAATTTACTCAGAGGATTTAAGGTGAAAATTTACGTGTGTGTGTGTGTGTGTGTGTGTATGTATGTGTATATATATATGAAAGCAAATGTGGTAAAAGGTTAAACTGGGAAATCTAAGTGAGGGGTAAATGGGAATTTATATTTTCAGCAACTTTTCTATGCATCTAAAATTATTTTGAAACAAAGTTAAACCCTTCCCGTGCATTAGTGGCATCTGTCACAGCTGGAGAACTCAGCACTAGGTCAGCAACACTCAGACTCACCTGTCTCTCAACCTTCTCTCCCGTTTCCTCGAAACAAATCCCCAGCCGCCGTGTATCCAGCCCAGAACCCTCTTTTGTGCTGAGCGTTTACACACCCCTTCCCTTTTGGTTCTCGAAGCTTCTGGAAATTCTGCCCATCCTCAAACTTCTGCATAGACCTAACCTCCACCTTACTGAAAATGATCCCCCTCTCTGTGACCCCACAAGTATTTGGCCCTTGTTATTTCCTGCCTGGAATTAGGGGTTCTTTCTCGTTAAGTTGCAAACTCCTCAAAAACCTTGCATGGAGGCTGTTGTGCACTCTCCCCATCTGTCTGGGTACCTGGATCACAGGCTTTCATCACCTGTCTTGTAGAAACCATCAGATCGGTTTGTCCTCTCTAATCTTTTGAATCTGGGCCCTGCTGTTAAGGGAGCGGGAGACGCGCACTCACCCTGAGGCCCCGAGGGTTCAGCACCTTAGGGTTGCGGGAAAAGTGCATGTGCAGGGTTCCGTCTTCGCTGACGGTCACAGACACCTTCTTCAGGGTCTTGTTTCCACAGTGTGAACAGAACACTCGGCTCATGTCAGATGTTGTCCTGGAGGCACAAAGGAGACGCACTGCCCTGGAGCTGCAGGCAGCAAACCCAGGCCTGGCATGCAAGGTGAGTGGGGCCTCAGAAGAGGAGACACCAGAAATGTGCACAGCTGAACTGCACGGCACACCCGCCTCCTGCTGCTGACAGAAGCAAACTGCTGCTGCACTGCTCCCGGTGAAGAGGTAAGTGGCACAAGGAGCAACTGAGTAAGTACGAAAATTGAGCAGAATGTCGTTAAATTCATAATGAACTCTCACTGAGCTTTGTCGGACATTGTTCTACACGTTTAACATCAGAACAACCCTATGAGGTCAGTGTATCCGCATTTTACAGATGGGGAAACAGGGGCGTGGTAAAAGTCCCAGAGCTAGCAGTGCAGGTATCAGCCCAGCGCGTCTGGCTCCACAATCAGTGCTCTTCACACCACCAAACTTCCTCAAGGGGCATATTCTTACGTTATTACCGTAATTACTGAAGACCTTGTCCCCAAATGTCGACCTGGGCATGAAGCCAGGAGGCAGTTCTTGGAGGTGCTGAGAATTTATTAACAAATTATACAGGAGACACTTGAATGGGTGTGGGTGTGGAGGGCAGACCCCTAGGCCTTCCTCTTTCTTGCCCCCTCAACCCCAACTGTGGACCTTGGACAGGAAAAGCTGTCCTGTCAAGGACAAGCAGGAGCCCTGGTGTCTGTCCCTGAAGAATTCTCCCTCAATTCCCAGTGGTCAGAAGGCAAGAGCTGTGTGAAACTGCCAGAGAAGCCGAGCCCTTTACCTAAAGTCTCTGCCAGTGAACTAAGTCCCCATCAACAGGTGCTAGGAACTAACTGTTCTGTGCAAGAAACTATCACTGGGGCTGGACAAGAACGGAGAACATTTCCAAGTGTTTCTGAGAATGAAGGTTAACCTGAGGAACTCAGAACTTCTGTAACAAAGGACAATGAGGGAAATGAGATTTCACAAAGCAAGAAGCTTCACTGTCATAAGCCTGGGATGTTTACACACTGAAGATGGGGAAGACTGTAGAGGCAGCTTTGAGGAGTGGCTCCCGGGCAGACCTGCAGAGGATGGTGGCAAGGCTGGGTTGCCAAGCCACAAGGAACTGGTTGTTTTTAAGCCTGTCAGGGAGCAAGGCTCCAACTGGGCTATTCTACCCTCAGTGGAACAGCACTAAGGAGACAGTGAGAGACAGTTTGCTGCTTCAGAAAGCAGCACACACAGGCCTCCGCAACAAGGGGCTCTTGGAAATGATCTACAGGATGGCCACTGTGTCTAGACTCAATCTCGGAAAGGCTGGAAACCACCGCAGGGATATGTCCCCAGGGCCACGCTTCGACAGCAGGGCTGCAGTATAGCCTCTCCCACTCCAGCCAGACCTCTGGGATCTGGTGGCCTCCCCACAGAATACCAGCCCCTCCCACAAGAAGAACCAATTCAAGAGTCAGAAAGGAAATGGAGAGAAGGGCGCGGTCGATGAACCAACAATCCACAAGAACGGAGGGCTTCCTCTGTGCCAGACATGTGCTCTTTTATGTGATGGCCTCCCTAGTTCCTCACAGCCACCCTTCTGATTTCACATAAGAATGTGAAGGACAGAAGAGTTAACCAATTATGCAAAGTCACAAAGCTAGCAGGAGATAGAATCTGGATTGGAACCCACGCAATCTGGATCCAGAGTCTTCAAAATAAAAAATGTCAGGGGGGAGGGTATAGCTCAGTGGTAGAGCACATGCTTAGCGTGCACAATGTACTGGGTTTGATCCCCAGTACCTCCATTACAAAAAAAAAAAGAAAAGAAATCAAACATAAAGTAGACAAAAGAGCACAATGAACCTCCATGTACCTGTCACCAGCTTTATCTCTACTCCTGACCATTCCTCCCACTTGTGTATTACCCAGAAGTCATTCCATCCGTAAATATTTCAGTACATGTCACTAAATGATTAGGACTCTGCTCCAGAACCCACACCCTTAATCCTACAGCACAAAAGTAAGGACTAAAAATACCCCTAGGATGTGTCAGGTGGGAGGTCACTGCCCACCTCTGTCCCAGGGGTTTCAGTGCCCTGGTCGGGGTGGAACCTTAGCCTCGCAGGAGTGACGTGACGGAGGGAGACAATAACTGTACACAACAGAAGGCTCTCTTTCAAGAAGTCTGTAGAAGGGATAGGAAGAGAGGAGGATGTTCTATAGAGGGGCACCGGGCTACGTACTTGAAACAGCCGTGGCAGCGCAAGATGTAGCTCCGGGCCTCCCGGATCAGCATGCCGTTCACAGCCAGCACATGCAGCCCCATCTGGAGCAGGACATTCTGCCACCAACAAGGTAAAAGTGGAAATGAACTCAGAGCAAAACCAAAATTTTTTCAACATCTGTATAACTACAGTTAAAAGAACTTCACAAACCCTGGTCTGGCTCATAAAGGGCTTTTGCTAAGGAAAAGCAGCTTAGGGTGCCTCTTAAGACATATAAACAAGGACAGGGACCCAGTGCCATGGTCTGTGCTCATCACTTCGCCAAGGTTCCCTGTTGGCAATCTTTCTTAATAGAGACATATCAAAACAAACAGCCCCATTTCTGGACTGGAAACCTTCTCTCATCCAAATACTCAACTGAACACAGAACACTATAAACCCTGAATGAAAGAAAAGCACCAACAGATGACAAATATTAAACATTAAAAATGTAATATACTGGGGGGAAGGAACAGCTCTGATAGCATGTACAAGGTCCTGGGTTCAATCCCCAGTACCTCCATTTAAAAATAAACCTAATTACCTCACCTCACAAACAAACAAAATGTAATAATACATTTTGTCAGTATATGATTCCCTGACCTCTAAGCAAAACTAAAAATTACCAAGGAGCAGAGGCAGTTACCAGAATGAGGAAAAGCAGCATCCCACGACAGCTCTGTACACACCCCCAAACCCGACGGACCACTGCCCGTGGCAGGTAAGACACAAAGCCCAGGGTCAGCCGATGCCCATTCCACCCACCTGCATGGCGAAGTCCGTAGTCACACAGCCGACCCGCACGTCCTTTGGGACTGCGCACTGCTCCAACTCCTGCTGGATCTGCCTGATGTTGCTGGGGGTTATCCACCCACCCCCGTCGTCATCCTCACTGTCCTGGTCCTTCCTTTCTTCAAGTCCATTCTCTTCCTTCTCCTCCTCACTTGGGACATCCTCACCTTTGTCAATCTGAAACGTTAACAGAATTGAAATTCCCAGTCCACAGGAGTGGCAAGGAGACGCCGGTGTGTGGCCATCAGGAGGGTATCGTAAAGCAGGGTCTTACCAGCAGCTCCTGTAGTTCACGGTCAATATTAGGCAAAGGGTTTCTCCAGAACACAAAGGAGCTGAACTCTTGGTCCTCAGGCTCACCAGCTGGGGGTCCACGTTCTACTGCTGCTTGAGGGGGTTTAGGCTGAGGTTAAAAGAATAGTAATTTTAAAACCTGAACATTGAAAGGGTTATAGATGAAATAATATGTAACATACAAGTCAGGTCAGACAGGGCTAGACAAACTATGCTGTTTATTTAGGTAAATTTGGTTCCTTGTACACAGATAACTTGTGGAGACCTGACATGCAGCAGAACAGAGCAGAGTGTGGCCTATTTAAAAAATTACCTTTGAGGGCAGATGGAAACCAGAAATGTGTAGAGGAGTTTCTGGGTGCTGAATTGATGAACTCACTTTAACCTTTAAAAAGAAAAAAGTGACAGCTCTAAGCAAAAAAAACAGAGGTTGAAAATTCAACATGGAAGAGTAAAACAAAATATTTTCCCCCCAGTTATTGAAGCAAAAGATACTCAATGTTTTTTAAAAAGTGGAAAACATAAAAAATATAAAGAATTATTCAGCAATTCCACTACCACCAAATACTTTGGGACATTTCTTTTTTGTCTCTAGACATAAAGCTCTAATGAATACCATTATGTGTAAAACATGGAAGCACCTTTGGTTATATCCTTAGGATAAATGCCTAAGATTGGAATTTTGGGGTCAAAAGATAAGCTATTTTAAAGCTTCTAATACAAAACATCTAACTCCTGCCCAAAAGGCTGCAGGAAAGGGCAATTTTTAGGAATCTCAAATTAACAGATGCCAAAATGGGAAACCAAGCTCAGTCACAGAGTCAAAGTTTATGTAAAACTATTCCCTTAACTCCCACCCCCTCAAAACATTCTGGTGACACATGGAAGTTCGTATTTTAGGCATCACTTTTAGACTTTTTGGAATGGAGGGCTCTAAACCTGGTTGAAAACAAGGGAGAACACTTTCAACTAGTGTAGAAACATGAGTCCACTATAATTTGATGACTTTAGGCAGAGAAGATCAAGTAATTCTTTGTAAACACTATTTGAAATTAATTATCATAAGGTTAGTTATCTTTCAAAATCCTCTAGGCTGGAAACAGCCAGTAGGGCCCAGGCACAAATCCATCAGTCTTTTCAACCCAGGCAAGGTGGGCAAGTCCCTAAAAGCACAATAGGAACCCAGAATTTTGAAGGTAGCAAGGGTTGAAAAATTGCAAGCACTTGTTCTTTCTTGCTTGCTTCTGGAAAGAATTCTTTTTTTAAAATAGTAGTGAGACTATGGTTGATTTTACTCTCTTTCTGAATTTTTTAGTTTAACCAACCCTTACTAAGAACCTACGGGTCAAGACTGAGACAAATATGCTAACTGTATGAGCCTTGTCTGGATCCTGATCCAAACAAATAAACTATTAAACAATTTATAAGATAATTGAGAAATGTGAGCACAGACTGGATATTTGATGATACCAAGGACTTAACCATTAATTTCGTATAGGTGTAACATTGGTTTTGTGGGGTTTTTTTTTTTAAGAGACATACCTTATCTTTATCTTTAAAGACACACCAAGAAATATCTATCAGTGAAAAGATATGATGTCTGAGTTCAAAATATTCAGAGCTAGGGGTGGGTAGAGATGAAAACAGATCATGAGTTGTTAAGTGTGGAGGCAGAATGATGAGGACATTGGAGTCCATTATACTATTCCCTCTGCTTTTGTATATCTGACAGTTCTCGTAATAAAAAAGTTAAAACAAGACAGATAAAACCAACAATCCTGCTGATTTACCTTTTCTGGTTCTTGTTTTAGGTGAGATACCCCAACAAACTCTGCTTCCAACTGGTAGGTAAGTGCTAGTACTTGGATATCTGTGGCAGAGAGGCTGGGATAGTCTCCAGTTTTCTTTGAAAACTCAGTCACTGTAAACAAGAGATTCCAAACTTTGGTTAGAGACAGAATCAAATGACCTTGGATAACCACAATGAAAGTATGAAAAAGAACTTAGGACCAGTATCCCAGGAAAAACCTCTTAACTCTTTCATCCATTTCCTGATCTTTTCCTACTCATAACTAACTCATTTGTTATTCTCTAACACCAAGATTCCTGCCAGTTGGGTTTAATGTGACATCCTATTGAGTGTAGATGAATGAACAAGAGAACAAAGTTAACAGAAAGTCACTGCAAGTTAGCATAATTCTGCAGATGACAGGAGTTCCTTAATTAGACTTTCATATTACGTTAGAATAGAAGGTCTCTTCTCTTCCAGCAATAAAATTCTAAGTACAATGTAGTAGATTAACAGAATGGATGATCAGATTCCAAAATAGGAAAGTTAACTCAACAACAACTGCTGTAGTCTGATGAAACAAAAATATTGGATTTCTTTGTAATAAATACTGGACAGTTTCTGTGTATAAACTGCTCCCTCCAAACCAAAACAAAACCCCCACCATATCGATGTTTAACCCACAGTATATGCTGCTGTTGCTATTGTTACTCAACTGAGACATCAACAATAAACTCAAACAATAATATTTTCTGACACATTAACAGAGAGATGTCCTCTGCTCCACTGGCACAAGAAACAGTAAGTAAAATGCTCACATTTCCTAAAAACCAGCTGTTAATTAACAGCAGCTAAAATGTATTGGGCACTTAACTATATACCGGGCACTGTGTTTAAAGCTTTTCATTTCATCCTTCAGCCAAATCCCACGCGGTACTATTAATATTTCCTCAAAAAGACAAAGTAACTTGTCAAAGATCACACAGCTAGTAAGTTGGAGAAAGCTACAGAAGTCACAGACTAACGGTGTACAAAAGGACATCTCCGATATCAGCCTTTAGGCCCTAAAACACTTCCAACCACTGAGGACCCTCCCTGGGCACGATCGTTGAGCCTTGATCCCTGAGGAGAGAACAACAGTGACTCTTAACCCAAGTGAGAGTTGTTTCGTTTTCATTCAGAATTAATGTAAAGCCTAAAATCCATCTGTTTTTCTACCTTGAGACCATCCTCCACATCCAAAACAGTCACCACTCTCATCTACTGAAAATGGGTGAGAGTAAGAGATCTGGGTGCTTCTATTTTTAATCCCTTGCGCGGGACACTGTGCTGAGTGAGCTATTTCTCATTTGATGCTCCCAGCAACCTCTGAGTTAAGTACTATCATTAATACCATTTTACAGATTAGTCAACGGAGGCCTACAGAGTCTGAGTGACTCTAGCACACAGCTAGTAACTGGCAAAAGGACTGGCTGACTCACGACCCACTCCCACCACGATCTCCTAGGCAGTGCAATGTCTAAGTCAACTGCTGATAAAGTAGCCAGAATCCAACCAGCTCCAGAGTAAGTGCACTCAGCACCCCAGGACCCAGGTTCGCCATCAACAGCCGGCAGAGTCACTCACCAAGCCGCACATATTCCGGGAAGGGATCCTTGAAACGCAACTCGTAGGGCAAGACCGCGAGCCGCCTGCGCGTGGCCTTGTCCCGAATCTCGCTAACCACCTCCCGAATGGTGTAGATGTTCTTCCCGATGTCCTACGAGGAGACCGGCCCAGTTCACACCCGCCCTTATCACTCAATGCGATGCCCGATTTCCCGCGCTCCTTTAGAGGCCGCCAGCCCAGACCTGGCTCCTCTCGAGAGCTCCCTGTACCTGCAGAGCCGCGTCGCGCAAAAAAGCCCCGGCATCCGCCACAACATGCTCCACCGGCGCCATGTTGGCCAAACTAGGCCGAAGTGCGCATGTGTGCAGAGTTTGCGCCCACCCTTCAGTCCCAGTCTGGGTCTCTGCGAGTGGGGAAGAGCAGCCGCGCCTAAGTGGCGTCCCCTGCTGGCCGCGCCCGCATCTTCCACCGGTGGGCTACCCGCGCGCATGCGCGAAGCCGCTGCCAGCCTGTCGGGTGGGCGGGGTCAAACACTCGGGGGGTGCCTTCTGAGGAAATTCGCTTTAGCGTCCGCTCTTTATCTCCTTTACGTTTAAATGTAAAACCTGTATTAGTCTCATTGTTAAAAGTTAGTCAATAAAGATGACCTAATTTAATGATCACAACAACCCTAGAGAAAGGAATTGTTTTAGAGGCAACAGCTAGTTAAGACAACTAGGCCCAGCTAACACGGCTAGTAAGTGGTGTATCAAGATTAACACCGAGACAAACCGACCCGCAGCTGCTTTCTCATCCATTATTATGTCATACCGGCCGCTGCTTGCTTACTTATCCCCACTTCATTTTGAGCAACTTGGGACCAGGGTCTGTCTCCTACTTGCATTAATATACTCACTCCACTTCCATAAGTAAGGGACCTAATTCCTTGCTGAACTGAACTGAAGGGGTAGTTCGTTAACTTCTAAATTCCCTTTCAAATCTGAGCTTCCATTATTACGAGATCTGATCTGTCAGAAATTGACGCTGACGAATTTTGGCTGAATGATGACTTGAGTTTTCAGTCATCCATCTTCAGGAGTGTTGAGTTATTCTAAACTTTCTCCTTCAAGTCTTCATTCCAGTTTTACTCCTTGATTATAATTTATCCATTCTATCTCCAAAAACAAACAAACAAACAAACAAAACCTTCAGTGCCCCGGGGTCTTCAATAATTGCCCAAATCCATTTTCCTTCCCCCAACGAATGTCAAACTTTTCTCCCCATTCATTTTCTCCAACCTCCAGAGCCAAAGTTTCCTGTCCCCGTTGCCTGAAATAGAACAGTTGAAGGCTGTTTCTAATTTTCTAGTTCATCACATCAATTAAAAAAAAATTCTTCTTGCGGTGGGGTGGTGGTAATTAGGTTTATGTATTTATTTAATGGAGGTACTGGGGATTGAACCCAGGACCTTATGCATGCTAAGCATGCACTCTACCACTGGGTAGTCTACCCTCCTCCCCCACTCTTTATTTATTTATTTATTTATTTTTTTATTTCTTGGCATTCTCGTTTTCTGTGCAGAACTTTACATTGCTGACCATATCCTCTTTCTGGACTGTCTCTCCTTGCCTGACTTTGGTGATACTTCACTGCACTGGTCTCCCTATCTCTCTGATGGCTTCTCACCTTCCTTCACTGCACTCACTGCTCCTGTCTTGTACACAGGGGACCCTCCACAGAACTGTCTTGGCCTCTCTGTCTCTTTTAAGTTTTCTCCTCCAGCAATACTATCTGTCCTCAAGGCTTATCATATTTATGACCTTATAGAGATGCTTCCTGAATCTATAGGCCCACTCCGTTTATTCCTCAGCCTAGCTTTCTGACCACATCCATCTGAAAATTTTTGGCATCTTCACGCAGGAGGAAGGTAAAAACTAAGGTAATTATCTCTACTGCCCCCACTTAACCTTTCTTAACAGGTTGAGATCCTATTTTTACTAATGGTATTACCAAAAAAGACATTCAAAGTAAGACTCTCTGAGTCATCTTTATTTCCATGCTCATTCTCAACTCGTACTTCTCTTGCTAAACTTTACTGATGTCACTTTTGAAATGTTTTGGGTGCCTGAGTCCCTTCTACATGCATTCCCATTACCCTAATCAAATTTTCACTTCATGCCTAGCAAATGTAATCCACTCAAAACTAACATTCCTATCTCTAATTTTTTCCTTGATTGACTGCTCCTGTTGCCTAAAAAGGGAGAGAGTATATGGGACCGAGACTTCACAATAAAAAGGCTTTACTGAAGTTGGTGAGAATTCTGTAACCACGAGGGTTAAGAATGATATAGAACAGTGTTCTCAAGCTTGAGTGTGAATCAGAATAACCTGGAGAGCTTGCAAAAACAGATTGCTGGGTTTCATCCTCAGTCTCAGATTCAGTAGGTCTGGGTGGGCTGGGGAATTTGCGTTTCTAGTAAGTTCCAGATGCTGCTGCTCCTGCTGACGTGGGGTCACACTTGAGAATTGCTGATTTAGGGGAAGAGTCAGGATGGGAAAGATCAGAATGTGAGCCTTTATTTTCTAGTAAACATTAAGAATACTTATTAATGTACAAAGTTTCTTGACACTTTGTAGCTTTTGTCATTTTTGGGGTTAACAATCCCTTTAATCCCATTTCTGTTTCCTTGTAACGCTAGTCTCCAAGTCCCCTGAAGTCTCAGAAGGACTCTCATTTAGTCAACAAATGTGTCTTGAGAGCTAATTTATACCACCATGATTTGGGTGATATAATAGCTATGAACAAAGTGATATTTTGTGTAGTATCTGGGGGCACCTTCAGAGTTCATGACTTTGGAGCCAGATCTTGAAGGATGAGTAGGGTAAAGGCATTGAGGTATGAAAGTCCAAAGGGGATGTTCAAGGAATTGAAGGTAGTGCCTGCGGTCTCACAGAGTGTCTCTCTCTGACAGGGGACAGGGTCTCTCAGAAGTAAAGTGAGTTCTGAAACACTTCAACTTTTTTTTTCCCCCTGCTATCACAAATTATGCAGTCAAGTTTCCCTCATTTGGGGAAATTGCAGGGGTCAGCACATCTGAAGTTCAATGGGTAAGCCTCGCCCTGGAAAAACCACCATTGTGATCATGGTATCTCCCCTGCCACTAAGTATACACTTCAATTTTTTGAAGCTCCTGTTTTTTAAAAAGCAAAGAAATCTCAAACATTATTATGAAAATTATGGTTATTTTAAACAGTTTACCTTAACAAATTAACACTTTCAGACACATGTAGAGGGATTCAGCATGTAACTCATTTGGTGATAATGTCAAACTTTACATGTGAGGCCCTTTATGAAGGAAGAGTCTTGTTTGCATGGTGAAGATCTGAGCTCATTTTCAGGACTGGAAAATGAAGAGGCTATGAAACTACATGGTTAACAGTGGGCTAGGGGGTGAGAAAAACTTGATGCAGAAGAAACTACGTGAACTCAGAGTATCCCTGGAATTCCTCTGGACTTTCTTGTCTCTGCCTTTGCCCTTGTTTTCTCTTCTGCCTGAAAATTCTGCTGGCCAATTCCTGCTTACTTAGTCTCCAAGAAGCAACTCAGTTGTTCCCTCTGTAAACTGGTCCTGGTTACCCAAATCAGATTTCTCCTCAAGGACAGATTTGAACTCTTCTTTCTCTCCATACTTAAGACATTTCAGTTCTATCAGTCAATGCGCAGTTATTACTTGTGCTTTGCATTATAGTTAACTGTGTGTGTCTTACTTCTTCAAATAGGTTGGAATTCAGGGACCACGTTTTAGGGGTCTTTTTCCTTAAATGAACATTTCAATTTACTTTTTAACCTTTGGGAAGCACCTTTGTGATGAATTATTTCAGGTTTTTTTTAATGTGTCTTTAAAAAAATCTCCTATACTGTAGAATCTACAGCAGTGAATTCAGTGCTCAGCAAAAGCTGATGAAATCTGTTCATTCAAAAAATTATTTAAAGAGGCCTCTTGTGGGCCAGGTATTGCTTTAGGAGCTGTGTTATAGCTCCTGTCTTCATAATTTTTGCAGTGGTAGACAGATTTTATATATACACACACACATAAGGAAGACAGCTATATAGATAGCTCCTATCTGACAAAAGCCAGATAGTGCTAAATTAAGGAAACAAGGAGAGAAACAAAACAAAACAAAACAAACAACCCCCCCACCCCCACCCCCAAACAGGAGGAGGCTTGTAGGAGGGGAAGGAAGAGATGAGTTGCAATTTTAAATCAGGTGATCAGGAAAGGCTTCACTGAGAGGGACAGTTGAGCAAACAGCTGAAAGAGATGAGGGGGTGTGTCATCTGACTGTCTGGGGCAAGAGCTCTCCAGGAAGAAGAAAAAGCAAGTCCAAAGGGTAGCGGATGAGTAGCTGGAGATGAGATGAGAGAAATAAAGGAGAAGGGTGGGAGGGCCTGGCCAGGCAGGGGCTTTATGGGTCACAATGTATACTTTATAGCTTTTACTCCTTTAATGCACAGCACCAGCCAGCTTTGCCTAGTTCCTTCTTCCTTTTGGCAAGCACCTACACAAATGCCACTAAATCAAAGAGGCCTTTCCTAATCCCCTGGAATAGAATTAGTACAACTCCCATCAGTGGAGCTAGAGAAGTTTTAATAGTTTTATAGATGGGATTAATGTAGGAATTAAGGTATTAAGAGAGGGCTGTAGCTTGAAAGGCCATCTCCTGGATGGATATGGAATGGGGATAGGAAAAGTAGAGACTAAGTGCTCAACCAGTTTAATTTGTATGCATCATAGGCTCCAGCCGAACTGTAAGACCCCAAAATAACAGAATAATTAGTGCACAGTGCTTAAGGCTAATTAGGTGATTAGTATTAATTTTAGTTAATGGTGATTAAAAGTGAACAATTGAGCCTTCATTCAATTTGTCAAAAGCTGAAGTTCTCGACCATCAGTAAAGAATACTGATTTAAAACGTTTTTCTAATTCATAAAATTCTTTCTACTCTGTATATTACGGAAATGGGGGTTAGTTAGTGTGGTGGGGCATTTTATGGACCCCAGCAAGGGTTTTGGAGCTTTTCTACCTTTGCTTTATGTCATAAGAACAGATGCTCCACAAAAACTACTTTTTCGTTTCTAGGGCCTGGAACTCTGCCTACCACATAGTAGGTGAAGAGTTGTCAGGTATAGCAAATTAAAACAGAATATACCCAATTAAGTTTGAGCATCAACAACGAATAGTTTTTTAGTGTAAATATGTGCCAGGCAGCATTTGGGGCACACCTACATTTACACAGTTTATCTGAAATTCAGATTTAACTGGGCGTCCTGTATTTTATCTCGTAACGCTAAAGAGCTCAAAAAACATCTGCCGGCTTGATTGATTGAATGCCTCCTCTCACCTGTAAAACTGGGCTAATATAGATCCGCCCCCGCGGTTGATGGGAGGAGTAAATGAAGCGCCTGGCACTCAGCGAGCCCTCATTTTACTTGGTCGCTCGGGGACCATCTAGCCGGTGGAAAATCCACCACTAAGCATACAAAGGATAAGAACGCCCGACCAAGGTTCCCAGGCCGGGCCTAGGTTGCCCACACCTGCGGGCCCGGCCAGCCTCTTCCGGGTCAGGTGACCGCGCGTGGTCACGTGACCTGGACCGAGTGCGGGCGGTGGAAAGCGGAAGTGGGAGAGGAGTTGGGCGCCGCTTCTGTGGCCGCGGCAGGTAGCGAGCGCCAGCGCGGGGGCGCGGCGAGCGGGCGGGAGGCGCGGGGCGGGCCGGGGGCGGCGGGCGGTGCGGCGTGGGCCGGGGGCGGCGCGGCCCGGGCGCCGGGGGGCGGCGGCTTCCTGTGGGAGGGGCCTGGCGCGGCGGTTCCGGCCTCAGAGGAGGGGTGTCCCGGCTCCCGCCCGAGCAGGGTGGGCGCGGGGGCTGCTCCGAGGTGGGCGCGAAGGCAGCCGGGGGTGAGGCGGCCATCGAGCCCTTCCGGAAGGGGAACGCATCCTAGGTGCCAGGGATGAAGAGGAGTGACCTTTGTGGAGGGATCGAAACTGGAGGAAGGGGCGACTTGGGACTGAGCTGGAATGGGTCGCCTGAGGATGGGCGAATGACATGGAGGGAAAGAAGGAGAAATCAGGAAGATGCTGCCTGAACCGCACCTGAAACTCTCTTCTTCCTTTCTGTTTGGAAATGATTGGTACCCGAGACTTTGATTTCGGTCCCATTCAGTTTTTAAACTTAAGGAGAGATCACAGAATCTTGATCCTCTTGCTTTCGTCACACCCACTTAGTCCTGCTTGGGTAGGTTTTCCACTTTGGGGGAACCTAGCTCTTCAGATCATCTTTCTTTGAGATTTTCTCAGATCAAATCAACTTCTAGGCTTAAAAAAAGTATGTGGGCACCGTGGCCATAAAAAGGCTTTTAGCCTGTTGGGCAGACCTAATGCCAGCATTACCTCAACAACAGAGCGACTGCTGTAACCTTGGACTACCTACACTGCTTTATGACTTTTCCTCTTTCTTCACTTTGAATTATTCAGTTTCCTTTACCATGTGACTGCTTATCTTGACAAACTGTAACCAGGTAGCATGACTGATAGGTCTGTGTTGTGTTCTTTAGAACTCTGACCTGGATCATGATTATGAGATTAAATGCCTGTGTTAAAGCTGTTCATCCTCTTTTTCTTCGTGTTCACTGACATTTGCAGAAGTGGAATGAATTTCATGGTTGTGGTATACCTGGAGTGAATGTTCAAATTAGACATTCACAGGAGCCAGAATTGTTTCGGTTACAAGTAGGAAAAAAAAAAGTACTTTGCTAATGTGTTATGAGTTCAGGTTTTTGGAGTATTTGACAAACACTTAAAAATTGGTTTTTGTGGCAGCCCTGTGCATTAGGTTGGGTGAGCATTATTCCCATTTCACAATGGACAAACGGACCTAAGAGAGATGACTTGAGAGTGTTTTGACGGTATTTTGCTCTTTCTTGCCTACTGGTCTTTTCCTTCCTGCTAGACTGCAAATTCCTCATGGGCGGTTGGTGGGGAGGGGGAGGCGGCCACATCTTATTTGGCTTATTTGGCTACTAGCCTGGCATGCTGTGGGTGCTTGGTAAGTGTTGAGTAAGAATTTACAAAAGTTATAGACCTGTAAGTGGAGGACAAGAGATTTGAACCCGAGTCCTAGCTCTTCTCTTGTCAGACAACCTTGCCATTTTCTCTTATTGGTCCATATGAAAATGACAGACATGAAAAAAAAGGCTTGAATTGGCTTCTCAGTCTTTTTAATTTGACGACTACTTTTCCATTTACAAAGAGCTTATGACAACATCTCATGTGCTCTTCACCACGATCCTGTGAAGGTTGGAGTTGTCCCTATTCTGCAGATGAAGAAACTGAGGCTTAGTGAAGACTTTGCTTTAGAATCTAGAAGTAGGGAGTGAGCAGGGACTCATGCCGAGGCCTTTTACCCTTAGACCCATTATTTTCCATTTATATAGAAGCAATATGAAGTTTTATTTTAAATTTTTTCAAGTATACAAAGTATGACATTTTCAGGGAAAAATAGGACAGATTACAGCAAAAATTGTGAATATAGAGTATACTTGAAATTTAGAAAACCCTGTGCAATGCCATAGCTTCCCCTTGCTCAGAAAACATTTTTTCATTCAATGAATATTTCTAAGTGCCTGCTTTGTGCCAGGCATTGTTCTGGAGTTGCATTGTCCAGCGTGGTGGTCACTAGCTACATGGGGCTGTTGAGCACTAGAGATAGGCTATGAGTATAAAATACACACCAGCTTTCTGAAGACTTAGTATGAAAAAAAAAAGGTAAAATATCTCATTGACTCTTTTAATAATAAATGATAGTATAAATATATGCTGTAAATGATAACATTTAAGTTTATTGAATTAGATACAATAGAATTGAAATTTCCTGTTTCTTTTTAAATGTTTTAAAAATGTTTCCTAGAAAATTAAAAATTATATGGGACAGTACTGTCCTAAACACCAAGGAATGTAGTACATAAGGAAGGCAAAAAGTCCTGTGCTTGTGGATCTTAAATTTTAGTGGGGAAAGGCACAATAAACAAAACAACCAGGTAGACTGCACATTATGGCGGGAGGCAGGATGTGGCGTGTCAGTGGGGGGTTGTAGTTTTGTATAGGGTCCTTAGAAAGTCTTTCTGAGAAGTTGGTGGTTGAGTGAAGATCTGAAGGTGAGAGAAGGAGCTGTGTGGCTAAATGGGGACATAGCGGTCCAGGCAGAGGGAATGGTACATTCAGCAGGTTGGTGGATCAGCCTGGAGGCCAGTGTGGCTGGAGGGGTGTGAGTAAGAGGGGATGGAGAGGATGAGGTCAGAGAGGTGTTGGGGGTAAGGGGAGAGATTGTGGGCCATTGTGAGAATGCTGATTTTCACTTAGTGAGCTGAGGCCACTAGAGGGTTTTGAGAAGTGGAATCAACATGATTCATCCTGCCTTCTTTTTTTTTTGAGGGGGGGAGGTAATTAGGTTTATTTATGTATTGAAAAAAATTTTTTTTTAATGGAGGCACTGGAGATTGAACCCAGGACCTCCTATCGTGCATGCTAAGCATGTGCTTTACGACTGAGCTCTACCCTCCCCCTTCATCCTGCCTTTTAACAAGCTCATTCCGGTTGTGGAGAGAGTGAAGAGGATAAAGGTAGAAGCAGGGAGACAAGTTCAGAGGCTGTTGCCAGGATCCAGGTGAAGGATGGGTCGGGTGCTGGTGATGGAGATGGTGAGGAGCGGTTGGGCCCTGGGTATATATTGAAGTATACAGCCAGCCGGGTGTGTGGAGGTGGGATGTGAGTGGAAGAAAGGAGGCACCGATGACTCCGCCAACTTTGGTGTGAACAGCAAGGAATGGAGTTGTCATTCACTGCAATGGGAAGACTGCAAGAGAGCTGGGCTGGGGCTCAGTTTTGTTCACGTTGATTGTAAAATGCCTCGCAGAAATCCAGGTGAAGGTGTCGTGGGCACTTCGAAGGAAGTCTGGAGCCGGGCCTGGGCTGGGGGTGTCCATGTGGAAGCGATTAGCATGAGGATGGTATTTAGAGTTAAGAGACCAGGCAAGGTCACTTAGGGCATGATGGGAATATGTATCCAAGAGGCTTGCTTCTTGCTAGAAGGTAAATTTTGAAACAGAAATCTCAGTTTATCCTATTACACCAGTAGTTATTTTTAAGTATAGGAAAGCATTGTAGTCTGTCTCAGGGAACTTAGTTTTCTCTCCTTTTCACTTTTCATTTAATGACCCTTTTGAAAACCACAGGCTAATGGGTTTCTTTTTTCCTGAGGAGGCTACTCTTCTAAGCGTGCATCTCTGTAGGGCCGCTGAAATCAGTTTCTGGAATTAGTTGGGCTTTCTGGGTTGGCAACCAATTTAGACATCTCGAAGAAGGATGGAGCCTGGAATGATGGGTAATGGGGTCTTTTTTTTTTTTTTTTGGCATGCCTTTTTTTAATTGAAGTATAGTTGATTTGTAGTGTTTCAGGTACCTAATAAAGTGATTCATATATATATACTTTTTCAGGTTCTTTTCCATCATAGGTTATTACAAGGTATTGAATATAGTTCCTTGTGGGTAATGGGTTTTTAATGTTTAAAATATTGGTTCTACCTGACATGTACTGAATGCAGGTTGTTGTGAGGCATCCCGCTGTTTTATAGATTTAAAACAAACAGAACCTCACTGAGGTGAAGTGACCCTTGTGAGGTCATGTAGCTAAGACATGGAGGAGCTGGGATTTGAATCGGTCCTCTGAGTCCAGATCTGATGCTTCTTTCCGGAAGATGTGCAGTAGTAGGTGCATAAGCATCAACTTCCACTGGAATCAAATCAGTGAGCTGCTTTTGCATGACTTTAAGTCGCTTCAGATTATCAAAGACTCCAGGATTTCTGAGAGGTAGGGACAAAAGGGAAGATCTTGTTTCACTTAAAAAGAACCAGCTGACTCTTTTTTGGAAGGTTGCAGTCCCCTGCTCCTGCCTCTCCCCCGCAGCTTGAAAATGGACATTCAGTGATGTAAGTCAGGTTGTTAGTAACTACTTTTAGGAAACTACTGAATACCAAGACTTGGTAGCCCCTGACCTAGGGTAGGTCCTCTTCCTCTTTGTTATCCATGCCTTTGTTTCTGTTTTGTCATTGGAACTGTTTTCCAGTTTCTTTTATTACTAGTTTATAATTCCACTGTGCTTCCAACGATACGATCTCCCTTGTCCCTCCCCCTCTTTTTATGTGCTTGGTCTTCGTACGGATGTCCTTTGGCCAAGTTCAACTCCATTTGATTGTTTTTCAGTATGGGCCTTGGGAGAATGGATGGTAATTCTATGCAGGACAGAGGAAGGAGGCCAAGAAAGAAACATTAGTGTTGGAAAGAACCGGAAAACTGTGAGCGTGTGAAGGAAAGGAGGAATCTTTTGAGCAGACCTTTCTCATCCACATCTTTGAGACGTGAATGCAGGGTGGATCTATACTTATAAATTAGAAGCTCTGCCTATTTCTACAGCAGGCTAATTAGAAGGAAAAGTTTGGTGCTGGTAAGTAGGTTTTGCTCTTCCGTGGCTCATCTGCCACACAGGTCCACAGGTCTCAAGATCAGTGTTCAGTGGCTTCTTGACTTGAAGTTGGGTCAAGAATGTCAGGCATCTCAGAGCCTAAAATTTCAGCATCAAGAAGAACAAGTTTAGCTTGTAGTTAATACTTAAAGAACATGTAGCACGTGCCAGCTGCTTTACCTGAACTCATCTGTTCCCTGCAGTAATCTTATAAGGTGGGTGCTGTTATTAGGTTCATGTCACAGATAAGGAAACTGAAATTTAGAGAGGATAAGTAATTTGTTCAGTGCCACTCATTGGCTCGTGAGTGGTCAAGCCTATTTGTCTCCAAAAGATTGACTGGTTTGAAAGGTTCTTGCTGAAGTCAGGTGATACAGATAATCAGCTACTTCAGGTGTTGCAAAAGCTGTCACTTGTGAAGTCAGACATGTGATTGCTTTCTCCCACAAAAAGCTCTTCAAGGATTTATTTAATGGGGGTCTCTTAGAGCAAGGTACCTGAGCTCCTAGAGGGTAGGGGCCCGATGGCATTCTCCTCTGTATTTCCAGGGCCCAGCCCAGACTGGGTTCTATGAACAGCTGTTGAAAGACTGACCCTGGCTCAGGACTGGACAGGGTGAATCAACAGGGTCTGAAAGAGGTCCAGTCAGAAGGTTGCTTGCCTTCCTGCTAAAGGTGCCGTTGACTGTTACAGTTTCCTGGCTTCAAGAATCAACCTGTCCTAATAACACAAAAGTTGGGTTGTCCATTGACTGATGAAAGAATAAACAAAATGTGGCTATCCATACAATGGAATATTATTCAGCTAGGAAAAGGTATGAAATACTGATGCATGCTACAGTGTGGGTGAACCTGGAAAACATTATGCTAAGTGAAAGAAGCCAGCTGCAAAAGACCACATGATGTATGATTCCATTTATTTGAAATGTCCAGAAAAGGCAGATCCACAGAGACAGAGAGTAGATTAGTGACTGGGGGCTGGGGAACAAAGAGGAATGAGGAGTGACCGTTAACGGGTATGAGATTTCTTTTGGGGTGATGAAAATGTTCCAGAATTTGATAGCAGTAATAGTTGTACAACCCAGTGAATATACTAAAACCCACCAAATCGTGTGCTTTAAAAAGGTGAACTTACGGCATGTGAATTATATTTCAACAAAAATAAAATATAAAAAAGAATCAAACACACATCCTCTCCTCTGCATTGTGTGGAGGTTAAGATTTTGGTGCAGGTGACAGCAGCCGCCATCCTTTTTTTCCTGCCTGCCACATGTTATTCAGCTTCCTCAACTGTTCCCTATTGAACATGTTAAAAAAAAATTCTCCCTGCTTTTTTGATCTCAGGTATTTCAAGTATTTTAACCAAAAAGGACTGTGATACATCTTGGTTGTCTTTCTGGATGTCTTAGGAAACTGAACCAGGAGGTGGACCTCGAGATGTTTGATTTCACTAATAAGGACTCAAGAATTACTCCCCTAGTGAGTAGTTTCTTTGAACAGCCAGTGGTTTATAGGCAAAGAAAGTTACCTTTTTCTTCTTTCTTTCTTTTTTTTTTTTTGAGTGTCTTTTTCAAGAGTTATCAGTGTAACGGCACTGTTTCTTCCTTTGGGGCAGAGCTGATAAGCCCCGGCAGCTGAGAGTTCAGGTTGTACCACAGATGAACTCTGAACTGAGGGTGGTTACTCTTTAGATTGTGAGCCCAACACTGGTACCCAGGTAGGCGCACAGTAGGAAAAAGGAAGAAATCACGGGGCAGGAAGAGCTAGCAAAGTAGAAAGGCAAAGAGAGGTAAAGAGGAGGAAGAGGATGGTAAAGCTGTCATGTGAAGACCAGAGAGAGGCTGCCTGTTACTTTTCTACTGTAGCCGTTTTTACTTTATCCTGTCACTTGTTATTAAGGCAGAGTATTCTTATATTTTCAAAAGATAATCAATTGTTGTGCTAGTAGTGGCATCAACAAGTTGTTTTGAATAGAGCATGAGAAATATTCTTTTTATAAAAAATAGTAAAACATAATTGTACATTTAGGATTCTGTTTTGTGTCTGGAATCACAATTAAGAAACATGACAATTTCAGCAAGACCATGCCGCCTGTGACTGCTGGGGTTATTTCTTGAGGGAAGTTCCAGTGGGGCCTGAGTCCAGGTGGACATAGGAGTTGGGTCCCCCCAGGTTGTGTTGTTGGAAGAGGACTTCCAGTTTCAGCCTGACCTGATAAAATCCATATCTTCTAAAAACCTTTGTTGCTCATGGAGTTAATTTCCAACTCTTTATATGTGTAACAAATTAGCACAAGCTTGATTTTTAAAACAACAGGCATTTGTTCCTTTATTGTTTCGGAGGCCAGAAGTCCAAAATCAAGGTGTCAGCTATGTGAGCGGGGGCGACACCCCTCTGCGCTTTAGGGAAGAGTCCTGTGGCTCCAGGCATTTGTGGGCTTGGGGTTGTGTGACTCCAATCTCTGCCCCAGTCTTCCTTGCCTTCTCCCCTGTGTCTCTTCTCTCTGTCTCCCATAAGGATGCTGGGCCCATCCTAAATCCAGGATGATCTCATCTTGAGATCTTTAGGTTAATCACATCTACAAGGACCTTATTTCCAAATAAGGCCACATTCACAGGTTCCAAGGGGGTTAGCCCTTAGGTATATCTTTTGGGGTCTACCATTCAGCTCACTACAGTAATTAAATGTAGATGGGATGCTTTTATAAAAATGAAATAAGGACATCATCTCATGACCTGATTTGAAGAGAACCCTTTTCCTTTCTTGAATTTAAATTTTATTTATACCCCAAATAATGCATACACTTAAGTTGGGAAAGTCAAATAGCATTCTTGGCTTACAGTACAACAGCAGTTCCTTGATTCACTCCTTTTTCTTCTTGATTCTTATTCTATAGAGTCAGTGACTTTTGACTCTTAGAGCTCTTTTCTGGTATTGACTTCTGCACCTCTAAGTGGTATCCTTATACCCTCATTTCTTAGCTCGTGAGTTTTATCTATTGTCTTTTAACCCCTGAAGGTGAAGATTTAGCTCTCTGGCCAGTCTCTACAAACACCCACTTCTGATTACAACCATATCACATTTTGATTAAACTGTTCATGCTATTACTTTTTTAAAAATTGAAGTATAGTTGATTTATAATGTGTTAGTTTCTGGTGTACAGCACTGTGTTTCACTTATACACATATATATTCTTTATCATTATACGTTATTACAAGTGGTTGAATATAGTTCCCTAGACCCCTGTGCTATACAGTAGGACCTAGTTGTATATCTATTTTATATATAGTAGTTTGTATCTGCTAATCCCAAACTCCTAATTTATCCCTTCTCACACCCTTTCGCCTTTGGTAACCATAAGTTTGTTTTCTCTGTCTGTGAATCTGTTTCTGTTTTGTAAATAAGTCATCTTTTAAAATTCCACATATAAATGATATTTCTCTTTCTCTGTCTGACTTAACTTCATTTAGTATGATAATCTCAAGGTCCATCCATGTTGCTGCATATGGCATATTTCATTCTTTTTAATGGCCGAGTAATATTCCATTGTATGTATATGTGTGTGTCTATACATATATATATATGTATCACATCTTCTTTATCCAGTCATCTGTCGATGGACATTTAGGTTACTTCCATGTCTTGGCTATGTCAACAGTGCTGCTATAAACATTGGGGTGCATGTATCTTTTCGAATTAGAGTTTTCTCTGGATATTGTTCATGCTATTATGATTATAGATATTCACTGCTGAGACACACAGTTTATTAGGACTACATTTCCTTTCTCATACAGCTTTTGTTTTTATTAGAGTTGCATATTTCCTGATTTTTTTTGTTTGCATAATTTTCTTTGTATATATTACTAGTTGAGCACCAAACATTCTGATAGAGCTAAAATAATACTAGTTTCAGTGCAGTCAGATGCCTCGTGTAATCTATTTTGGCCATTTTCTTTCTTTCGTCTAGAGATGACACTTCTTATAAACTCTAATCGGGACTGGTTGCTCTCCAGGCTAACGCACAGTAATACTTTGGGATTTCTGTTCACCGTCAATCTGGGAGGTCCTTTTGCCTCTCTCATGTGAATACCCACTAGACTCCAACTTTCTCATTTACTCCCCTGGAGCACATCTTGCAGTAGCTTCCTGAGAAAATGAGCTTTGTAAGCATTTTTTTTGAGACGTTACAAATCTGAAAACGTCATTGTTTTCCTGTCATACTTGATTGTTGGTTTCCTTGGTTATAGAATTGTAGATTGTCAATAATTTTATCTGAGATTGGAAAGCATTGCATGGTCTTCTAGTAGCCAGTGTTACTGTTGAGAGGTCTGATGCCATGCAGATTCCTGTTCTCTGTTAAGGTGACTGGAAGCTGATACACCCTTTGTTCTCATGTTCTGAACTTTAATGATATCGTGCCTTGGTGTGTGTTTCTTTTTTCCATACATTGTTCTGGCCACTCAACTGGATTCTTTTTGTCTAGAAATTAATATTCTTCAGCTTAAGATGAATCTGTAATATTTCTTTGATGATGTTCTCTTTTTTTCTCTTTTCTATTTCTGGACTTACTCTAGTAAGTCAGACATTGGACATTTTAAACAAATCCACTATTTTAACAAAAGTCTTTTCTCTCCTATTTACCATCTTATTTTTATTCTTGTTCTACTTTTTAGAATATATCCTCACTTTATCAGCTTCGTTTCTGCTATCAGAACTGTCCTTTCCAAGAGCGTTTTCTTGTTCTGTGAATCAACCAACCAACCAATCTCCCTCCCTCCCTTCCTTCTTTTAAAATTACATTCTGTTCTTGTTTCATGGGTGCAATATTTTCTCTTATCTGTCTGAATTGTTTTGAGACTTTCTTTGACCTCAGCTACATTTAACTGAGTTTTTAAAATTGAGATACAATTCACATATTTTAAAATTCAACATTTTGACGTGTTCAATTCTGTGGATTTTAGTATTTTTCACAAAGTTGTGCCATCATCACCACTATCCAATTCCAGAACATTTTCTCACCCCATTTTATCGCCCAAAAAGAAAACCTGTACCCCTGTACTCAATCCTCATCCCTGGGTAACCATTATTCTACTTTCTGTTTTAATGGATTTGCCTACTGTAGATATTTCATATAAATGAAATCATATAATTGGGCCTTTTGGTCTAGCTTCTTTCACTTAGCATGTCTTCAAGTTTCATCCATATTGCAGCGTGAAACTACTTCATTCCTTTTCATGGCCAAATAATATTCCATTGTATTGATAGATTACATTTTATTTATCCATTTATCAGTTGATAGACATTTGGATTGTTTCCACTTTTTGGCTATTACAAATAATTCAGCTGTGAACATTAGTGTACATATTTTTGTGTAGACACATGTTTCAGTTATTTTGGGTATATACCTGGAAATGGAATTGCTGGGCCTTATGGTAATTCAGTGTTTAACTTTTTGAGGAACTGCCAAGCTCCTCCAAAGCTGCTTGCAAGCAATGTATAAAGATTCCAGTTTGTCCAAGTTCTCACCAAAACTTGTTACTGTATGTTTTTTGATTTTGGCCATTTTGGTTTGTGTAAAGTGGTATCTCATTGTGGTTTTATTTTCCATTTCTCTAGTGACTAATGGTGTTGAACATCTTTTCATATGCTTACTGTTTATTTATATATATTCTTTGGAGAAAGTTCTTTTTAGATCCTTTGCCCATTTTTGTCTTAGTTGGATTATTTGTCTTTTCACTGTTGAGTTGTAAAAGTTCTTCATGTATTCTGAATACAAGTCTTTTATGAATATGTGATTTGTAAATATTTTCTTTCATTCTGTTGATTGTCTTTTCACTTTCTTGATGGTGTCCTTTGAAGCACAGAAGTCTTTAATTTTTGATGAAGTCACGTTTATCTAGTTTTTCTTCCGTTGTTTGTGCCTTTCCTATCATCTAAGAAACCATCTCTTAATATAAATTTATACCTAGTATAGATTTATACCTGTGGTTTCTTCTAAGAGTTTTAGAGGGTTGCTCCTGTATTTTGGTCTTTGATCCATTTTGAGTTCATTTTTGTCTGATGTATGAGGTAGGGATCCAACTTCATTCATTTACACATGGATATCCAGTTGTCCCAGCACCGTTTGCTGAAAAGACTTATTCTTTTCCCATTGAATTGTGTTGCAGTCTTGTCTAAAATCAATTGAACATCAGTGTGGGTTTGTATTTGGACTCGCAATTCTCTCCCGTTGTTCTATACATCTGTCCTTGTACCAGTACCACACAGTCTTGATTACTGTGGATTTTGAGTAAAATTTGAAATTAGAAAGTACAAAGCCTCCAATTTTCTTCTTTTTCAAGATTGTTTTGGCCATTCTGGGTCTCTTGCATTTTCTTATGAATTTTAGGATCAGCTTATCAATTGAGTTCTTTTCTCTTTGTTTTGATACCTGGCTTTTATGTCTGAGGCTCTCTTCAAAGAGTTGTGTGTATTTAAGTGTGCTCGGATCCAGATGAGGGAAAGTGAGTGAAGCTGGGAGACAGTGACCTCGTAGACTTTCTCTTATCTCCTTGGATCCTCATATGGTGCCTTATCCCCACCCTCAGCTATGCTTGATGTTCTCAGGTCTGGTTTAACCTATCCAGAGACTAAAGTTTAACTCTCTTGTTTGAGATTAGGGAGAGGTAACTGCCTAGCTGAGCTAGATGGTGACGGAAGTCTGGGGCTCTTTTCCATACAGACTTTGACTAGTCCTCCTATTTTTAGCCCCACTCCCCCCCATCACAGGCAGTTAGGTTTCAGTTTCAACTCACTTTCCACTTTCCAAAATGTTGCTGCCATCTCTGTCCTCTCCTTTTCCATTCTTTTTCAGTGGGTTGATATTTTGGGGGTTTCTTTCCTGCAATTTTGATGGAGTTTGAGAAGGGAGCCGAGATAAATACGTGTATAGTCTGTCATGTTTATTGAGAGCCCCTGAAATTTCCTTTAGGGGAAAAGTTGGTATCAACGAAGTTGGTACAATAGTCTCCTTGGGAAACATTCCTGACACAGCTCCTTCATTCTGTTCCTAGAGTTATATATTGCCTTATTTTTTCATCTGCTTTTTTTATTTGCATAATTTTAGTTTCACCTTGAACATTCTGATAGAGCTAAAGTACTTCCTTCAGTGCAGTCAAATTAGTTGAGGTATCACCTGGTTCAGTAACACTAATCCAGTTCTTCTCACCCCAACTTCATTTTGAGATCATCTGGGTAACTTTTAAATAACACAACTGTCCCCACCCAACTCTAGAACAATCGAGTGAGATTCTCTTGAACATATATGTTGGCATATTAGTATATATGCTGATGCTGTGTCAAAGAAAAAAGACTTTATACTTAAGACCCAAAGTATATATTATTATAAACTGTAAAAAAAAAAAAAAAAGAATATCTGAGGTTGAGGTTTGGTTGTCAGTGGATTTTTTTTTAATGTTCTCCACATAATTCATATGTGCAGAAAGAATTGAGAACCAGTGCTCCAAGGCGTTTCATATTTCATTAAGGGTAATTTGCCTAACAAGATAAATTCAGTTGCATCTCTTATCGCTGTCCTCCTCCTCCTCTTTCACTGCCCTCCAGCTACTCTGGCCCCCTTCCTTCTACTCCCAAAACGCGCAACCATCTCCAGAGCTTTTACTCTTGCCCTCTTACCTGTGTGGAGTGTTCTAACGCAGATACCCTCAATTCCCTCCTTCACCTTCTTCAGATCTTTGCTCAGAATTCACCTTCTCCATGAGACTTTCCTTGTCCACAACTTCTAAAATTTCTCCTTCCAACCCCCACCCCAAATTCTTATCCTCCTTCACTGTTTTGTTTTTCTCCATACCACTTGTCACCTCTATGGTTCTCTTGTTTGTTTCCTATTTGGCATCCCCTCCCTGCAGTGCTCTTTCCCTGTGTATCAGTCTCCTACTGTATAAAGAGGGCAGTGGGTGGACCTTCATTTAACATTGCCCTCAGGGCCGGTTTTTATTTGAGAAAATCTTTTTTCTCCTTCGCTTTGAAGGATAACTTCATCAGATTCAAAATTCTAGGTTGGTTTTTTTTTTTCTTTCAACACTTTAAATATTTCACTGCACAAAGACTTGCTTCCTTTTTAAATTTATTTTTTGATTTTTTTGTATCTATCCTGCTTGATGTTCTCTGAGCTTCTTGGATCCATGGTTTGGTGTATGCCGTTAATTTGGGGAAATTCTTGGCCATTATTTCATTTTCTGTTCTCTTTTCTGGCATTCCAATTATGTGTATTTTGTACTTTTTGAAATTGTTAATAAGTTGTAGGTACTTTGGGGTGGGATCTGACTCCCCTTCTATAGTAATGGTTATTTGTCTTTATACATGGTTTGGAAAGGTTTTACTGTCTTATAGTATCAGGGTGGTATCTTATTAATGGATTTGGAAAGACAGACAAAGCCCCACATAAATAACATGGGTTATTGTTAGACATTGGAGGAAGAAAACATGGAGGTCTTATCTACTCTGTTTCTCCTGCTCTTCCAGTTGGTTTTGTTTGAGCCTTCTTTGGAGTTTGTCTGATTGATTTTGTTTTGGGGCCATGAAGTATATAGATCAAGAGGTTTGGTCTTTCTCCCATTTAACAGGCCATGTAGGGCCTTTGAGGTTCATTCTTGTGAATTCTCTCGAGTTCAGACCAAAGGCTGAAAACAGCTAAAGCTCAGAGAGAACAAGCTAGTTTAAAAACTACCCTCAGTCAAGTTTCTTTAGGAGAGAAAGAGTCCCAGTAGATGAAAAGATTTTTAAATTATTCTTTTTAAAGTCTATAAATAATGAATTCCCAGCTTTTAGTGCTTTAACCTCTGTTACTAAAAGCCCTGAGGCTTGATTTATCATCATTAATCTTTCCTTCATTACTCAAGATATCATCTTTTTTCCCCTGTAAAATTATTGTTAAATTATGAAAAAGATCAGACATATGAAGTGGTTCAGAGAAGAAGATAACAAGCAGTCGTCAAAAGCCACCATCTGGATTTAATGAATATTAACATTTTGCCATATTCGCTTCAGAACTTTTTCCTTTAAAAAGTGAAATGTTGCACATACAGTTGAAGTTCCCTTGGTCTCTCTGATTACTCAGTTCCCCTGCTCCCTCCTCTGCTGCTACCCCCAAGTAACTTCTGTCCTAAACTTGGTGTGGTTCCTTCCTGTCCATGCTTCTGTATTTTTCTTCCATTTATGTGTGTCCACGGCAGTAGATAAACAATTATTTTGTGTTGGTTAAAGTGTATACCAATGGCATTATACTAAACTTAGGCTACCACTTGCTTTTTTTGTTTCTTTTTCTTGTTCTAGTATTATAGTTTGTGGTTTGTACATGTAGATTGAATTCATCTATTTCAAGAACTATATAGCATTCCACTTTAAAAAGATTTCACAATTAATTCATTCAATACCCATTGATGGACATTTAGGTTATTTACAAATTTTTGCTGTTATAAACATTGCCGTGAACATCTTTGAGCATAGCTTCTTCTGCATTTGTTGGTAGACTTTCCCCTGGCGCATACCTAGAAGTGGAATCCTGGGAGGTACAAAATATGCATCTTTAACTCTACCAGAGATTGCCAGGTGCCATCTAATTTGCACTATCCCCAGAAGTGTGTGAGGCTTCTCACCAACACTTACTGTCAGATGTCTAATTTCTTGCTAATTTAGTGAGTAAAAGAGAATTGATCTCTTTATTGCTTTACCAAAAAAACTTTAAGGAAGTCAAAACGTCATCCTTTTGAATTTCATAAAATTGATGCTCCTCTTCATTTGTTTGATAAATACTTACGGAGTTCTTACTAGGAACCAGGCACTATTCTAGACAGTAGGCTACAGGGCTAAGAGATGGGACACACATCTCGGCCCTCAGGGAGCTTACATACTAGAGGAGGGAGATAATAAATAAAATGAATCAATACAATGTGAACCGTGTCTGTGATGAGTGCTAAGGTGGAAAGGTGAAATAGGGAAGGATGGGTACTATGTGTGTGGAGAGATGAGGTTGGTAGGGTGGTCATGGAAGGCTCCTTAAGAAAGCAACATTTGAGTAAATGCCTGAAGGCAGTGAAGGAGTAAGTTGTATATGTGAAAGAGCATTGTAAACCAAGAGGTAGAAGTCTGATAGGGGAACATGTCTGGCGTGTTCAAAGAACAGTGAGGAGGCCCTTGTAGCTTTGGGGTAGGGAGTGAGTGGGGAGAGAAATGAAGATGAGGTCAGGTGTATCACGTAGGTACTCCAAGGTCATTTTAGGGACTTTGAGGTAGATGGGAAGCTGCTGATAGCGTCCAGCTTTTGAACAGCACAGTGATACGATCTGATTACATGTAAAAAACATGACTCTCGCTGAATATGGACATTAGATTGAAGGAGGCAGAGGGCAGAAGCAGAAAGAACAATAATCCAGCTAAGAGATGATGATGCTTTAGACCAAGGCAGTGACAGTAGAGGTGCAGAGAAATGTTTGAGCTTGGAACTGTTTTAAAGGGAGAGCTGACAGGATTTATTGACAGGTTGGATGTGGGGTGTGAGAGGGAAAGAGGGAGCAGGAATGAGCCCCAGCATTTTGGCCCTGAGCCACTGGTTGGAAGGAGTTGTTGTGAACTGAGGTGCATGAAGCCGAGGGACATGGCTGAGGGGGCGCATCAAAGCTCAGTTTGGTCAGTAGACAAAGAGGATCTGAGGTTCAAGGGTGAGGTTCATACTGGACACACCAATCTGGAACTGTCAGCAGATACATGGTATTTAAATCCATGAGGCAGGTTGAGATAAACAAGGGAAGACATGCAAAGCTTGAGCTATGGGACACTCTGATGGTTAGAGGTTAAGCAATAGAGAAGGAGCCAATGAAGGAGGCTCAAAAAAAGCAGCCTGTGAGGCAGGAAGAAAATCAGGCAGGTGTGGTGTCCCGGAAGCCAAGAGAAGAAAGTATTTCAGGGAGGAAAGAGCGAGCCATCACATCAGATGCTGCTGGTAGGTCATCTAAGACAAGGATTGAGAATTCACTACTGGATTTAACAGCATGGAGGTCTGGTCTCTAGAAATCTTGATAAGAACAGTTTCAGTACTGCATTTCAATATGTTGCCCCTAATACTTTTAGAGTTTTCACTTCTACTCTATATGTAAGATTTGAAGTAAAATACCTATTATGGACTAGTCCAGATAAAAAACGGGTCACTCGAAATTTTTTTGGACTGGATATGTCTTACAAATAAGGCAGATGATCTTGTTTTGTTTTGGCTAATATCTCAAAGCATAAAATTCTTTGACTTGAGCTATGGAAAATGTCAAAATCAGTGTGACTTAGCCACATTTAACTCATACAAAGAGCTTCCATCCTTTGAGTAATATGGTGAGTTAATAACCACGTTTTAAGGCTGGAACAGCTCTTCCGAGCAGGGAGTTAGGAGGAGAGATCAGGTACAAACAGAATGAAAGAAAGTGCGAGTGGTGTTGAATAGAATAGGAATCTCATACTGTTTTTACAGCAGCCGTTCTCAAGCGTGACCCTCAGATCCCTGGTGGCCCCTTGAGACTTTTAGGGTTTTGCAAGATCAAAACTGTTTTCATAATAACTCTGCCTTTTCCACTGTGACACATTTGCACTCGTGGTGCAGAAGAGAGGGTGAGTGAAACTGTTGCTGCCATAGCCCGCATCAGGGCAGTGATGTGTTTCTCACCACTGCACACTCAGTAAAAAGGGAAGAAAAAGCCAGTTTCACTTAAGAATGTGCTTGATGAAGCAGTAAAAGGTACTCATTTTATTAAGTCTTTACTCTTGTGCACACATCTTTTTAATATTCTGGGTGATGAAAATGGAAAATTGAAACAGGTGCCGAAAGCACTTGTCCTGCACGCTGAAGTATGATGGTTGTTTGAGAAAAAGTACTCGTATGGTTCTTTGCATTGAGAGCTGAATTAGATAGTTGTGTTTTTCATGAAATACCATTTTTACTTAAAAAAAAATCAACAAACTAACGTCAATAGAGTTGGGTATTTAGCGGACATTTTCCTGAAGATGAGTGAAGTGAGCTCAAGGAAACAACTGACTGTTTGTTGCCAATGATAAAATAGGAGTTTTTAAGTGAAAATTAGAATTTTGGAACACTTACAGCTACCACAAACAGCTTAACAGCTTCCCAGTCCTCAGAGTCTTGAGATCAGTTGTGATATTCACAAGTGTCATTTTTTGGATAGTGTATAATGAAACGTGTCAACATTTGGAATGTCTACAGAACTCAACCAATATTTCCCAAATGACAAACGACGATGTTACAAATTATATATGAGCAAAAGATCCCTTCGAAGTGCAAGGTAGACTTCTGCTTCTAACCAAGATGGAGTGACAGGAATGCCTTCTGGCTAAGGATGTCAATCAAGAATCATTTCATGTGCTTATTGGCCATTTGTGTATCTTCTCTGGAAAAATGTTTATTAAGATCTTTTGCCAGTTTAAGAAATTAGATTAATATGACTTTTTAAAAAAATTGTTGAACTATGACTTTGTTTTCGGAGCTATTATTTTAGGCGGTCCCCGCTCAAGACTTTAACGTAATGGTGCCGTGTCCTTAGCCTGTCCAGGTCCTGCCCAGGTTCAGTAGTCATTACGAGAGAAACACCACTCGCCGGAAGTATCATCGCCGCGGTTGCTTGGATGTTTATATTTTCTTGCTTTGCCTCTTTAAACACAAAGATATTAAAATTGGATTGGGTTCCCAGTCTCTTATCAGGTGCCCTCTAAACCCACTGCTTTGCTTGTCTTTCAGTTTCCTGGTGATGACATGGCATCTGCCAGCTCCAGCCGGGCAGGAGTGGCCCTGCCTTTTGAGAAGTCTCAGCTGATTTTGAAAGGTGAGTGGCACTGTGTGACCTGTTTGTCATTTGAGGTCCAGCCTCACCTACAGGGAAGAGGTGAAATTATACCTCACCTTGGCTTGTGAGCCTAACTCTTCATTCTCAGGGCGTTGTCCTATTGTAGCTGGAATCCTTGAAGAGGAAGGAAGAAAGGAACTTATGGCAAAAATTCCTTCATTTCCTGGGGCTCTTCTCTATCTACACTCGTTCTCTTGGTGATCTCATCCAACCATACCACTTTATATGCCCCCAATACCAAGATCTCCAGCCTGGCCTTGTCTCCGAACTCCACTAGCCCACTTGTCCCCTCCACTTGAATATTTAGTGAACATCTAAAATGTGACAAACCTGGAACTCCT
Organism: Camelus ferus; assembly: GCF_009834535.1. Taxonomy (NCBI): domain Eukaryota; kingdom Metazoa; phylum Chordata; class Mammalia; order Artiodactyla; family Camelidae; genus Camelus; species Camelus ferus. The sequence continues at coordinate 45,699,121 of NC_045704.1, forward strand.
GATTTTTTTTCACAATCTCCTGTATTCAACCATTTAGCAAATCTTGTTATGTTCATCTTCAGAGTGTCTCCAACATTCAGCCACTTCTCACCACCGCACCGTCCCACTAGCTGCCGTTGTCTTACCCTAGATTAAGGCGATAGCCTCCTCCTGCAGCTCCTGGCTTCTGCCCTTTGCCCTCCTTCATTTTGTTGATCACACGGCAGCCAGTGATATCGTTAAATGTAAGCCAACTCTTGTCACTCCTCTGCTCAAACATATCAAGAACTCGCCCTCTCACTCAGTGCCCAAGCTAAAGCTCCCACAGGCTCTGACCCCTGCCATTCCTCATTCCTGTTCCGCATTTACTCTGCTCTGGCTCTGTACATAGGTCCGCATGGTCCTCCTTGCTCTTCATTGCCTGTACTGGCCACACTTCCACCACCGGGCCTTTGCACCTCCTATTCCTGCTGAGTGAAATGCTCTTTTGGCCGAGTTATCTACCTGGTCTGCTTCCTTACTTTCTCTAGGTCTGTACCCTAAACTCACCCTCTTCTGCGAAGACCTTCCCTGATTCCCCATCTAAAGCTCTGCGGAGGAGTCATGGGACCAAAAGATGCCCTGGGATGGGGAGCGGCACTCAGTGCCTGGGCTCAAGCCTCTCAACATGGTCATCTGGAGGCAAAATTGTATCTTTTGTCAAAATTTTAAAATTATTATTTTTGAAATATAAGTGTTACTCATTTATTTAATACACTCACATACAATTCTTTCCTTTCCTCCAGCCCCTCAGTGCCCCTGCTGGGAGGTAACCTACATTATCAGTGGGTGCCCATGTCCCCACATCTTCACCAACACAGCATGTTGTCAGATCTTTTTTTTTTTTTTTAGTCTTTGCCAGTCTGGTTGGTAAAAAAAAAAATGTGCCCTCAGCATACTTTTACCTTGCATTTCTTTAATTACAGTGATGTTTAGTGTCTTATATGTTGAAGGAAAATTTGTCTTTCCTTTTCTGTGGATTGTCCATGCGTATTCTTTGAATGTTTCTTACTGAGTTATTGATTTTTAAAAAAATTATGATTTAATTTATTTTAATTATTTTTCTTGGTGTCTCATGGCTACTCCAGCCCTTCTGAGGAAGGAGAAAGATTAGAGTGAACTGATAGGGTTTTGAACTTGGGACTGCAGCCTTTACTGCCTTATTTAATAATTAGCAGGCAGAGGTCTAAACAGAAGCCTGCCCGTGGAATGTGGTGATATCCTGAGGTCTGTGTTTTGGGGCATGTTATTCAGGAACGCGCGCTGACTTCTAAAGGTTTCTCTGTTGCCTTTCCCCAGAGTGTATTTTGTTACTAGGGTGGAGAGAGCTACTTGATAATTCAGGTGCATCTCATTATATATATGCATTTAACCTGTAGGGATTCGATAATACTGTCTAGGAATATGGTGGGAGAGAAAGAGGAGAGAAATAACCATTTAAATAGTGTGAGTGGTTCTTCCTCCCGCGCATTTCGTTGATAGAGCCCCTGGTGTAATTTGGGAGCTGTTGCTATACTGTTCCCTCTCTCTGCCTCATTTCCCTGTGCCTTTCTGTAGTGCAATCCTAGGGTTTTAAGAGACTTTTTAAATACACCAAGGCCTTCAAATGTTAAGCCAACTGTTTTATCTGACATTTAACTCAAGACACACTGAAAACACAGCAAGCAGAGCAAAAAGCTGGCTCTTTGGAACCTCTTGAAGGATAATATGTCAGACTACTCTGTTGCCTTCCTAAGAGCTTTTCAGGGGTGTAATTTTGGCCATATATGATTTTTACCTTGTTGTTGACTTCAAAAGCTAAATCTTATATGAAGATGTGACTCCATTTATAAGAAACTGACATTTATATTTCATCAGTAGTAAATAAGCTTCCTCGATAAACCTGAGACCCTTATTTTGGCTTGTCTTTTAAGAATAAGAAACATTCAAAATACACCTGCTTATTAATTATGAATTACTGAGGGGAAAACGTATCTTTACAGTGGACTGACCTGACAGGTCCCACATTAACCAAGGGATCAAAATTAGCATCCCTAATAGGAGGACGGCTTAGGGTGTACAGTACATATACAGCATAACCTACGTAGTTAGTTTGCTTGACAAAAATGTTCAATGTGAATCTAACCATGAGGAAACAACCAGAAGAATGCAGGATTTGGCGCATTCTATAAGACAGCTGGTAGAAGTGTTTAAAAATCATTTTCATGGTAAAATAAGGGAGCACATTCTAGATTTTAAAAGATTAAGGAGACGGCAACTGAAAACAATTTGTTCATCTTCCTTGGATCCTGGATCAGGGAGAAAACAGCTATAAAAATATGTTCAGAACAGTTGGGGAAATTTGAACATCGGATGGATAACAAATGATAGAGGCAGTGACTGTAAATTTTTTTTTGGTGTAATGTGCTGTAGTTAGGTGGAAGAGTGTCCTCATTCTTAAGAGTTGTGTTCTGAGAGGAATTAGGGCTGATCTGTCACAACGTCCACAACTTAGTTTCACATGGTTTACAAAAAATGTGTGTGTGGGTATATATACGTGTCCAAATATAGACATAGATATCTTTGTGCATCCTCTACTATCCAATAGGGTAGCCAGTATAGCCACATAGAACTATTCACATTAAAATTGAAATTAAATAAGATTTAAAGTCCAAATCCTCCATCTCACTAGCCTTATTTCAAGTGCTTAATAGCCACATGTACCTCATTGCAGTGTACTGGACAGCACTGAGGTGGGATGTTTCATTATGGCGGAAGTTCTCTGGCTAGCACTGATAAAGACGCACACAGAGAGAAAAAAGCAAATTTGGCAAAGTGATAGCAATTGGTGAGGAGTGTACAATTATTTATTCTTTCAATTTTTCTGTGGATTGGAAACTTCTGAGTAAAAGTACTGACTGCAACATGTGATCTTAGATTGAGTCAAGGGCTAGAAAAAATTGTTTTCTTTCCTCTAGCTCTAATGGATATTAATAGGATAACTGGCAAATTTTGAGTAAGATCCATACATTAGATAATAGTATTAAAGAGTGTTAAATTTCCTGATGTTGGTAATGATGCTATGGTTATGTTAGAAAATGTCTTAGTTCTTAGAAAAGACCTACTGGGAAGTATTTGGAAGTAAAGGGGCACAGCATCTATGACTTACCCTCAAAATTTAGGGAAAAAAACGTGTATGTGTATGAGAGAAAACTAAGGTGAGGAGAGAGAATTATAAAGCAAATATAGTAAAAAGTTAATATTTGGTGACTCTGGATGAAGGGGTTATAGGAATTCTTGGTATAACTCTTGCAACCTTTCTAAATATTTGAAATTATGTAAATTTTTTTTTTTTTTAAGTTAAAACTATAAAGCAACCTAGAGGACAAAAAAGGAAACATGGCAGTGTTCAAAGAATTGGCCTGGGAGCTGGGAGACTTGGTTCCAAGCTTAGCACTGTCTCTGACTAACTCCGTGATTTTGGATATGTTAGCTCACCTTCCTGCATCTTAATTGGCCCAGTTATTAAATAAAGGGTTTGAACTTTTTGATTTCAAAGAAACTGTCTAGCTCGAAAGTGACAGGAATCTCTAGCTAGTTCCTATTACTTACTTTATTTGTTTAAATTTAAGGGTCTGCATGCAGAGCTACTCTCACACCACCAGGTGGCCTCAGTTAACCTTGGTCTATGTGTGAAGCATTCTCATTTTTCCACTCTGGGCTGCATTTACCAGCACTACTATGACCTTTCTTCCTACTGCCATCCCCTGTTGCTCCTATATCTTAGCCACAACTTCTGTTGTTGTTCCTTGACTTTCTCCCTACTGTTCTTTTGGGCCTGGAAGACAGGTATTGATAAAAACACTTGGACATGGCTTTGCCCTTTCCCTTCGCTAAATTGTGGACCCTTTTAAGGACAGTCACCTCTCAGAAGGGTCCAGGAGGGAGAGGTTTGCGAACTCTTGATGGGAGCTTGGGCTCGGGCAGTCTTGTCACCATGGATAAGGAAAGTCAGTTGTTTGCTCTGATTTGGGGTATACAGTAGAAGCCGCCTGGATGTGTTTTGTCCTAGTGACCTGGAGTTTCCACTGTGGCTGATAAAGCTACAAGAGGAGCTTATCTAGCATGCAGCCCTGGGTGTGTTCTTGCCTAGCTGGTGCTGAGTCCCTGGATTGCTGATGCCATGCAGACATCAGAAATGCTGCCACCAGAAGGAAATGAACAGAAGAGGAAAGGCAGATAGTTAACAAGACCATGGAAAAAATATTCAGTCTTGCAGTAAACAAAGAATAGCATTAGAACAAATAAGCAAAGTCTGGTAATGATACACGGCATAGTGTGGGGTCAGGCTGCCAGGTGCACATCCTGGTTCAAAGCTCCCTGGCTGTGTAGCCTGGGGTGATGACCTAGCTTCCTGGAGCCTGTTTCCTGCTGAGTGAGATGGAGGGATGTTATAGCCTGCCTCATTGCAAGGATTCAGTTAGATAGTGTGTGCATAGCATAGTGTCTATAGTAAGTGCTCATTAAATGTTAGCTATTATCTTTATATTGTTTTTTTTTTCTACCTACATGATTTTTGAAGAGTGAAAAACTGTAGTTAGTGCTATGCAGTGTTTGGTGAAATGGATATGTTTCTGTAGTGCTGACAGGAGTCTACGTGGGTTTACCCTTTTTGGAAAGGAATTGAGCAGTTTCAAGAACTTTAAAAAAATGTTCATATCCTTTGGAAAAATACTCAGAAATGCATGCAGATACTGTATACATGTGTGGTCATTTTCCCCAAGTAAAAAGTTGGAAGCATTCCATTCAACAGTGAAAGAATAGTTGACTAAATATTGTGTATCCTTACAATGGGCTTATGTTGCAGCATTTTAAAATGGATTTTGGGGGAGAGAGGAATTTTTTGTAATATACTTTATTTATTTATGTATTATTAGTATTTTTTAATTGAGGTTCTGGGGATTGAACACAAGACCTCATGCATGCTAAGCATGTGCTCTACCACTCACTGATCTATACCCTCCCCCCAGGGAGAGGAATTTTAAAGAATTAGGGACATAAAAGATGCAAGTCTAGAAAGTCTGAATTTACCAACATCTTAATGGTAATTTTCCCTGTGTTTTTAGATTAGGAGTGATTTTTTTCCCTTGTGCTTTATATGTGTGTGTGTGTGTGTGTGTGTGTGTTGTGTGTGTGTGTGTGTGTGTATAGTTATATCCTCACATTAAAAAAAAAAAGTCTTTTTAGAATGAGGAAAAAACAAAATTTGTTTTTAAAAAGAAAGAACGAAAAAGAGCAAGAACACCTGCCACAGGGGGGCAGCTGGGAGCCCTCTGACTCATCCTTGACTTTTTCTTTCTTTCTCGTCCAGTGGTGTCAGCAAAGCCCAAGGTGCATAGTCGTCAACCTCGAATTAACTCGTTTGTGGAAGTGGCAGTGGATGGACTCCCCAGTGAGACCAAGAAGACTGGGAAGCGAATTGGGAGCTCTGAGCTTCTCTGGAATGAGATCATCATTTTGTAAGAGGAAATCCCTTCTCTCTGAGTGCAGCCACCTGGTGGGGGGAGAGAAGGCACTGCAAGGGGGTTGTGGGAGATCCAGGTCTCCTGCATGGCCTCTGCCCCTTCTGCCTTTGGCACCTGAGGCACCTTCTCTTGAGGCGTTTCTACATCGTTGAGCTCACAGAGCATTCATTATTAGCTAGATGGTTACAGGACAGCTTTGTGGGGGAAAGGGTATATGTGAGTGTCTTCTTCTTTGGGGTTCTCCCCACTTCCAAGATGTCAGCCATATAGTTTGTCTGTCTTCTTCTAAGTTACAGGAGTGACTGATCTTCTTGGTTGTGATGAATCAAGTATTTGTTTTCCAGGAATGTCACGGCCCAGAGTCATTTAGATCTGAAGGTCTGGAGCTGCCACACCTTGAGAAATGAACTGCTAGGCACCGCCTCTGTCAACCTCTCCAATGTCCTGAAGAACAATGGGGGCAAAAGTATGTATGATGGATGTGTGGCTAATGCGATTCTTTGTGGGGGGGGGGGGAAGAGAATTGGAAGGTGTGGCTCTCTCTCCACATGGCAGATAAACCTGGTGATGCAGTCTCAACCAGGACCAGGGGCCACAGTGACTCTGTTCCCTGGGGCTGCCATCCGTGGAGTTTTAGGAAGGCTGAAAGCTGCTCTCTGTCCTGTCTGTGGAATTCAGCCCCCTTGGACCAGGGCCTCTAGTGGTGGGATACAGTGATATGCACACTTTGTGTCCTTCCTCAGGGATGAATACTTTCCCTCTGTCTCTGCCCCTCTTTTCCTGACCCAGGAGATGTGTGGCATGTAAAATCAAACTGTCAAAAGCCTCCAGCCTAAATCATTGCTTTCCTTGTCTGATCCTCCAAACAGAACAAAGGAGCATCGTGTGTGTGCAGGTGTGTGCATGCGAGTTTGTGTGGGGCGGTGTTACACATCGTGCCCTGTGCTTAGTAGGCGCGCAATCAACATTTCCTGGATGTTGGAATGTGATGGAAGCTCTATGGTGATTATGCAGGGTGCCTATGCTGCACGGCAGTCTAACTCCCAGCGTCTGTTTGTGGTCAGTGGCATAGCTCGTGGCTCGGGTATCTGGACCCTTCCTCATAAAGCCTCTATTCAGAGCAGAACCAGCTGTGGCGACAGAACACCACGGAAAGAAAGGCTCCTTTTTCTCCTGATGTCTGCTGTCTAGCAAATGTTTTCTGAACGTGGATTTAGCTTAAGAGAGATGTGGGGGTGGGGAATGTCGAGTCCCAGGGAGAGCACCGCGTTGATTTGTGAGCCTGTTCTTTCTGAGCCGCCTCTTGAGCGGTGTTTGAGGCCCCCTGTGGTCTTTTCCTTTCTGCTGGGCGCGCACAGACGTGGTGAACCCACACAGGACTCAGGAATTGTTTAAAGCCAAGATCTGCCTCTGTTCTAGTACTGCAGAGAACTCCCTGATGCTCTGTCTTCTGAGCTGGTCTTTATTTTCCCAAATGCTGGCCTGCTTTTTATAATTTGATTCTCAAGGAAGGTTATATTTATTATGTCATTGGGAAATAAACTTGTGGGCATTCTCATGTTAGGATCGGCAGCCCACATGAGTGTCCTTCTTCTCCTTTTTTGTTTGTCTGATTGGCATACTTTTGCTTTCAATTATAAAAGTAATTGCAGAAAAATTGGGAGTTGCACAGAAGCACACAGACACACAAAGCAAATAAAATTCTGCTCTGGGCACAGTGCCTAGTGATAATTATTGTTAACATTTTGACGTATACCCTTCTGAGCTTTCTTTCCTGCGTGCAGTATATTAATATTTAAGACGTCACTGAAACAAAATTGAGATCATACATGAACATACTATTTTGCAACATGCCTTTTTCTCTTTAAAATGTATTAACGTATCTTTATTTTTTATTGTGTTAAAAAACACATAAAGCTTACCATCTTAACCATTTAAAAATGTACAGCTCAGGGGTACTAAATTCCTTTGCCGCACCCATCCCACCATCCATCCTAGCACATTTTCATCTTACCAAACTCAGTCTGTGCCCCTTCAGCACAACTCCCATTCCCTCCCTTCTCTCAGCCCCCACCATACTTCTCTCTGTCTCTGTGAATCTGCTTACTCCCGGTGCCCCATATCAGTGGAATCATACAGTATTTGCCCTTTTGTGTCTGGCTTATTTCACTCCTCATAATGTCCTTAAGGTTTATTCTCATGGCAGAATCTCCTTTTTAATGCTGAATAATATTCCGCTGTATTATGGATAGACTGTGTTTTGTTTATCCAGTCAACCACCCAAGGACACTTGGGTTGCTTCTACTTTTTGCATAGAGTGAATAGCGCTGTTGTGAATGTGGGGGTGCAAATATCTCTTCAAGTCCCTGCTTTCCATTCTTTTGGGCATATACTTGGAAGTAGAATTACTGAATCATGGGGTAATTCTATTTTTAATTTTTTGAGGAGTAGCCATACTGTTTTCCAAAGCTGCTATATCATAAAATACATCAATATAGCTTTGATTATTATTCCAGAATTCAGGTTGTTTTTTTTTTTTAATTGAAGTACTGTCAGTTACAATGTGTCAATTTTTGGTGCAGAGCACAATGTCCCAGTCATGCATATACACACAAATATTCGTTTTCATATTCTTTTTCATTAAAGGTTATTACAAGATACTGAACATACTTCCTCGTGCTATACATCAGAGACTTCTTTTTAAAAATCTATTTCAGAATTCAGTTTTTGATGACTGTTTGGTAGTAGTCTATCAGATGGCTGGCTGTATGAAAATTTAAGGTTGAACATTTGGGTAGTTTTTAGTATTTCACAGTCACAAATAATGTTATGGTGATAAACTTACACATTTATAAATCTTTGTACCAACTGTTGAAAATTTATTTATTTGTGATAAATTGTTGAACACAAACTTGCTGGGTTTAAACATTTTTCAAGGTCTTGACACATGTTGCCAGATTACCCTCCAGAAAAGTTCTACCAGTTTATCTTTACATCAGCAGTCGTCGAAATGGCTGGTTTCTATTGCACCTTGGCATTTATTGGACCTATTTATATATATATATATTTTTTTTTTTTTTGCATGTTTGATAATGAACATTATGCCAGGTTTGCTTCGTCTATTTCTTTCTGGCTGCAGTATTTTGACATAAATCACAGATGTCTCAGCCTTTTGTCCTAGATTCGTCATCATGCATCTCACTAAAAAAAAGGACATTTTATTAACATCATTACTGTACCATTATCACAGCTAGCAATATTTATATGGATTCCTCATTATCACCTAATACCCAGTTCATATTCAATTTCATCATTTATCTCCAAATATTGTTTTATAGTTGGTTTGCTTGAACCTGGATTTGGGCAAGGCCCACTCATTGCATTTAGTGTTTATTTGGGGACTTTGAGGTCCCCCCTAACTCCACTCCACCTTTTTTTAAAGCTGTGATTTACTGAAGGAGACTGCATGTTTTTAAAGTGTGTTTATTGCCTTATTAATGTCCTTTACTCATTTTTATACTGAAATGTGTTTTTCTCTTTTGGTTTTGAAAGAGCTCTTTACATGTTAAGGCTATTGTTCTTTGTCTTATAATTTGTAAATGTTTTTCCAGTTTTTCATTTGCTTTTTAATTTTGCAGGCTTTTTTTCTTTTTTCCATACAGGATGTTTTAAACTTTTTGTAGTCAAATCTGCCACCTTTTATATTTTCAGCCTTTTTTATGTTTTGAAAGTCTTTCCCTTATTCTGAGATTAGGTAAATGATCATCTGTATCTTCCCCTAGTTCATTGTAATTTTATTTTTTCATTTACTTCTTCATGCAAATGAATTTATGTTTGTGTGCACTGTGAGTAAGGGATCTGATTTAATTTTTCCCAAATAGTGAACCAGTTAATTTAGCACTATTTATTGAGTGATCTATCTATATCCCCAATGATTTGAATTGCTCTCTTAAGCATATACTAAAAACATATGTTGACTTGGGCCTATTTGGGAACTGTCCATTTCATCTGCTTTTTTTTTTTTTTAATCTGCCTTTTCAAATCACTCTGACTCAACAATTATAATGTTATATTTTTAATATCTGACATTCAAGTTTCTATTGTTTTCAAGATCTTCTGCCTCTTCTTTGCATGGATGACACCATCACATGAACTTTAAGTTACTTTGTCAGGTTCTTCCTCTTCCTACTCTCCTACCCAAATCCCTTGAGATTTTGTTGGAATCCTATCATATGTAAAATTCCTTTGCAGAGAATTTCCATACTGATTCTTCCTGCCCAGGAACATGGAATGTCTCTAAGTTCACTCAAATCATTTTGAAGTCATCTTCTTCAGATAGATTCTTTTAGTTTTTAAAATAGTTTTGATGTAATTTTCAGTGGGGTCTTTTCCTACTACGTCTTCTAATTTCATGTTTGTTGTTGGTATATGACGGTTAGTTTCTGTACTTTTTAAAAAATAATCAATCAGTTGCTGAATTCTTAGTATAGATTCTCAACAGTTTCTTTTAGGTTTTCTTTGGTAGACGTTCATGTGGTTACTAAGATCGATCATTTTGCTCTTCCTAGGAGATAATTATATTTCTTTTTCTTGTTAGTTGCTTTGCATACAACTTCCTGTTTTAGTGGTGCCAGAGCGGGCATCCTGCCCTTCCTGATAACCATACTTCTAGTGATTCTTCCCTGGCTGTGAGGTTGGGTATTAGTTGGTATCTTGTCTTCTTGGTTTGTTAATCGTTGTTGTTGTTGTTGTTGTTGTTGTTGTTGTTGTTGTTGTTGTTGTTGTTGTTTTAAAATCAAGATGGAGGTTGAAATTTTAGCAAATATTTTTAAAACAACTATTGAGATAATTATATGATTTTTCTTCTTTCAATTTATAATATTAATTTCCTTGTAGTAGCCATCTTAGAACTTCTAGAATATACCTAATTGCTCACGGTAGATTATTCCTTGAAAATTTTGTTGGAATCGCTTGTTAATATTTTATTTGGGGTTTTCCCAACTATATTCCTAAATGATATTTGTCTGTAGTTTTGTACTATTTTTGTCAGCTTTGGAATCAAGGCAAAGCTAGTTTTATAAAGTAAATTGAAGTGCTTTCCAGCTTCAGGAATAGACTATAACATGGGAATTATCTGTTCCATGAGTGCAGGAAAGAGCTCACCCATAAAACCAGCTAAGTCTGCCAGCTTTCTTTGAAAAAATTCTTTGATGACTTTTTCAGCTTTTTTCCCCATAATGACTGATTTGTTCAACTTTTCTGATTTATCTTGTGTCAATTTTGTTAATTCATATCTTCTGAAAAAAGTTTCATGAGATTTTCAGATTATTAGTATAAAGATTTTAGATAGCATTCTTATTTAAAAAAATGTTTCTGATTTTTCTCCCTTAAACATGTTGGTAATTGTGGGTTTTTCTCCCCTTTTTTTGGTAAACATTTTTGCTTGAACTTTTGGTTTTTAATTTGTTTTTCACAGGACAGCTACTTGGACCTATTTATCAATTATACTGTATTTTCTAATATTAATTTCTATTTTTAACTTTGTTAACTTTTTTCAACTATTTGCTCTAGATCTGCCTTATTTATTTATTCAGTCAGTCATTTATAGCTTTTTGAGTTGAAAGCTTAGTGCATTTATTTTTGTCCTGTCTTGTTTAATAATGAAAACATTCTTGCTTTAAACTTGTCTTCGATTCCCACCCCCTCCGGGTATTCAAATTTTTTTCCTTTTTAAGAAAAGTGCACAAATCTTAAGTGATACAGCTCGGTGAATATTTACATATGTTCACATCTGTATAATCACCACCAAGATCAAGATATAGAACATTTCCAGGGCCCCAGAAGTTTCCCCATGTCCTTTCCAGTCACCATCTCCTTGCCCCATGCTGAGATAACCACTATTTGGAATTCAGTCACTATTGATCACTATTGATTAGTTTTGCCTATTCAATTTCATATCAGTGAAATTGGATAGTATGTTTTCTTGTGCCTGGCTCTTCATTATATTGTGAAAGTCGTGCTTTTGCATGTGACAAGAGTTGTTTTGGTGGGGAGAGTATAGCTCAGTGGTAGAGTGTGTGCTTAGTATACACGAGGTTGTGGGTTCAATCCACAGGACCTGCATTAAAAAAATAAATAAACCTAATTACCTCCCCTAAAAATTTTTTTTTTAATTAAGTTTTTTTTTTTTTTTTTTTTTTTTTTACTGAGGTATAGTATACTATTCTATGAGTATACCACAATTTATTTGTCTAGGCTCCTGTCGGTGCACATTTGAGTTGTTTCCACTTTTTAGCCATCACTAGCAAAGCTGCTATGAACATTCCTATACATGTGTTTTGGAGGACACAGACATGTACTTATGTTGAATCTGTCTGTCTGTCTGTCTGTTTATCTATCTATCTATCTATCTATCTATATCTGTCTATCTTAGGGACTTGGTTCATAGGGTGGGTGTATGTTTAGCTTTGGCAGAGACTGTCAAACAGTTTTCTGATGATGAACCAGTTTGCCATCCCATACATTTTGCCATGTTCTGCTCCTTGTTTGTAATTACTGTTGTGATTTTTCTCTTCGAGCCCAGAATGATTCAAGAGGATGTTTTCCATGGCTCCCAGGGGCTGTCGCTGTGTCTGTGGCTGCAGCTCCTGCTGCTCTTGCCGACACCAGCCTTAGCTCTTAGGGCATGTGGCTGCGTTGAGTAGTGAGGCACATCAGATCCCAGTCTGATGGAAAACTTGGGTGGTAATAGATCAGTGGGCTGCTTTTTCTTAGGAAAACAAATCTAGGATGACAGTGGCATAGCCAATATAGATAGTATTCTGGCCATGTTTCATAAAGCTTTCTGTTGAGAGCAAGGCTGTCTGGTAAAAGATTGCAAATTTGTCGTGTAGAGAAGTAATTAAGAACATGTAGCTTCTGGAGTCAGGCTACCTGGGTTTGAATCCTGATTCCACCAGCTTTGAAAATCGGGCAGTCACTTAACTTCTCTGTTTTTCTGTTTCCTTGTGTATAAAATGTTGTTTTGAGATTAAATGAGCTAATAGCGGTGCTGACAGGTGGAAGTGCTGGAGGAGGAGGAGGAGTAATGGTGGTGGTAGTAGTAGTAATGGTAGTTATTATTGTCTCCTCTGATACTTTGCTTCCCAAAGATTGGAAGGTTCAAATCCCAGAGATGGACAGCAGAGACCCAGTCTCCTATGTGGAACCTCCTTGCCGAAATGGGAGGCAGTCCCAAGGTTGTTTCAAGAGAGAACTCGAAGACTGGACAAATGCAGAAGCTTTGGGGGTGTGGAGTGGGAAGGCTGTCATTAACCTGGGACCTTTCAGCACCACGGTCTTGGCGCCTCCTCTCCTCGGGGAACTGCTGGGCTGGCAGTGTTACCAGGGTGGTGTCTGAATACAAACATGGTTTCACAGGGTAGCGGGTCACAGTAGGTGAGGTGACTCCTCTCACTGTGGCCCTGTCTTCCTGAAACCACTTTTCCCCGGAAAGGGCATTTTTCTGCTCCACAAGACGTCATTCATTCTTTCATTCGCTCCCTTGTTTTCCCCTGGGTGAACTTGGAAGTTGACTGGGAAACTCAGCTGATGTTTCCTGCCTCCCCAACCCCGCCCCACCCCACCCCGGGCCAAGGGATGCTATGGTGGAGGGTTTTACTCAAGTCCGGCGGTTACATAATGGTCAGCCTTGGCTGACTCTGCGGGGACATTGACCTGGCTGTGGCTGCACAGAGGACTTGACCAAAAGTCCTAGTTTGGCTCTTAAGGATAGCTCTAGTCATCTCTGTGTGGAAGCTAGCTTTTGAGGTTGAATATCAATTTTGAAAAACCTTTTTATTAGAGGAATTGTCAAACATAATCCCCATCTGCCAGCTGCAGTTGTCATCAACATAGGTTTCATTTGTACCCGCCCACTGGATGATTTAATTTTGGTTTACCTGGGTAGCAGGTAGGGTCTGAGATTCTCTTGTGTCTTGCAGTGTTCCTCTCCGGCAGTGCAGCTGGCCTGAGCACTGCAGACCTTGGCATGACCAGATTGCCCTGCTTTCAAGGAGGGAAATGTAGCCTTGAAGTAGCTTTGAAAACAGAACCTTTTCATTCTGAATAATATCAGAATCATAAACAACAAGAATAGGACAAAGAACTCCCCTATACCTTTCACCCGACTATTAATATTTTGATGTGTTTGCCTTCACATCGTCTCTCTCTGTATATACATGCATAATGGTTTTCTGAATCATTTAAAATGACAGATCTTGTGCTTCTTTATCCCACATATTAAGTGTCTTATTTCCTAAGAAGAGGGATGTTTTCTTACCTAACCACTGTACAATTAACCACTTGAAGCTGTCTAACATTTTTACCTATTTATTTTTTGGGGAAGGGTAATTAGGTTTGTTTGTTTGTTTGTTTGTTTGTTTGTTTGTTTGTTTATTTATTTATTTATTTATTTATTTATTTATTTATGATGAAGGTGCTAGGGATTGAACCTAGGACCTTGTGCATGCTAGTTGCACACTCTACCTCTGAGCTATACCCTCCCCCAACTTTTTTAATATTGTTATATGATTCATATTTTCCAGTTGTTGCAAAAAATGCACTTCAAGTGATCCCCGCCATCCCCATCCAGAATCCCATGCAAGATTATGCATTGCATTTGGTTGTCCTTAAATCTGGGGTCAGTTCCCTCAGCCGGTTTTTGTCTTTGATAACATTATCATTGTTGAAGAGCGCAGGCCAGTCTTTTTATGGAATTCCCTTTGTGTGGCTTTGTCTGATGTTTCTCCTTCGTCAGAGTCAGAGCGTGCGTTTTCGGCAGGAGCGCTGCAGCAGCAACGTTGTGTCCATCTTGGTGCGTCACACCAGAGGGCACACTGCTCACCTTGTTTCATTATTGATGACGTTAACTTTGACCATTTGGTGAAGGAGGTGTCTGCCAGATTCTCCACTGTAAAATTACTATTTTCTCTTTGTAATTAAAAAGTAATTTATAGTGATATACAGTACTTTGAGATTATGTAAATATCTGTTCCTCATCATACCTTCACCTACTAGTTTTTGCATTCACTAATGATTGTTGTCTGAATCAGTTATTAATCATGATGGTTGCAAAAATTTTCTTTCCAAGCAAAAATTTTCTTCCCACGCAAAAATTTTCTTCCCAATTTAGTCATTCCTTCTACATTTATTGGTTGGCATACTGTTGCAAGGAAGAGCTTTTCCTTTATGTAGGTATGAATGATCAGTCTCAACTCATGGATTCTTATTTTATTTGGTGGGTTATAATTTATCACTGCCATTATTTTGATGCTCAGTTATCCCAGGTTTGCCCAGTGGGTGACTCTTCACGCCGGCTCCTGTATCCTTTTGACTTGTTCTCATCATCTGTGTTTTTCCAAACAGCATCCTATGTAGACAGAATTTACTATGTGATAAAGGTGGCATTTAAAATCAGTAAAGAAAGGTGAACAAATGGCATCGAGACCATTAGCTAACCTGGTGGTTTTCAAAGAATGGTCTCTAGACCAGCAGCCTGAGCATCAGCTGGAAAGATATTAGGAATGTAAATTCCCAGGCCCTATCCCAGTCCTCCAGGATCAGAAATCCTAGGGATGGGGCCTGGCAATCTGTGTTTTAACAAGGGCTCTGGGGGATTCTGATGCCCGCTCAAGTCTGAGAACCAGTGTGTTACCTCTTAGGAAGAAATCAACGTAGATACTTTCCCTACACCAACACTTGAGATGGTTAAGTTCTTTATTTAGTTTTTCAACTTTTAACTTTTTAATCAATCTGGAGTTCATTTTGCTGTATGGTGTAGGATGAGGATCTTGTATTTTTTCCTAATGGGTTTTACATAGTCTCCCTGTTTTTATTGGAGAGATTGTCAATATCAGGTTGGACAGACCTCTTCTCACTGCTCTTTTTCTTAAAAACCTTCTTGATTCTTGAGCCTTCATTTTTCCTAAAAGGCTTTCTGTATTTACACACATATACACACACATATATACATACACACGTGCGTGCACACACACATCACATATACACACAGACATGTAAAGTTACCTATTTCTGTGTCTATATATTAAACATAATGAATTTATACAGAAACCTCTAATTCTAATTCAACCCCACAGGGTTCTTCCTGACTTTCCTCCTTTCTATAGGAGAGCCCTGGCTCTCAGCATCATCCATATATGTACACATTTCCTCAGTTCAATAATGCACAGGAGGTGGTTGGAGAATTGCTGTACCCAGACCCACTGTGAAAATGAAATACCTTTGGAAAGCTCCTTGCTTATGCTCTTTGTTTTCTATGTATGTCTGTTTTCTTCCCCTGTATGTCTCCCAGAGTTGGGAGAAAAAAAAAAAAAGGGAAACGAGAGTAAAAGCAAACAGCTCCCTATTTATTTAAAAATCTTATAAGCAAAGGGTTGTTACTTTACGTTTCAAGGACAGATAGGCCAGTCACAAGAGGGGCACGGCCTCCCTCACTCTTCCGTGAGGATGGAGTGTTCCAGTAGGTGGGCTGTGCGTCTCGAGGAGGCAAGCCTGACAGACACTGCATGCATTTATTTGAAAGTAAACACAGCGCTGTTTTTCCAGTTTTTCAACTGAGAGATAAATCAAACTACTGATCCTTGGAACTTGAGTCAGAGGAAGAAAAGAGAAAATTAAAAAAAAAAAACTGCTCCTCAGTTAAAAACAATTTTAAATTCAAGCTTGAAAAATTATTCACTGTTTCTTCAGCTGAATAGGAGGCAGGCACGAGACAGACGTGAGAGGAAGTGTGTGACAGTTGTAAGCTGGCAGGGGGCTGTTGTTTAGGGCACAGCTAGAGCCTCCAGTGCCGTGATCAGCCTGATGGTAGAAATGGCCAAACCAGTCCTGCGTAGCCAACTAGTTACTTTTATGAACCTAGTAAACCCCTAAGACCTCGTTATTTCAGTCTCATGGAATGCTCACAGAAAAGTTCTCATAAATTTTTGTCTTGCTCCCCAAATTGAAATATTATAGTTTGTATCTTTTGCACCCACCCTGACTCCAAACCACAGTCTGTGGATGCACAAGTCCCTTTTTTATAAAGTAGCATAGTATTTGCATGTAACCTATGCACACCCTCCCATATGCTTTACATCATGTCTAGATTATTTATAATACTTACTAAATGTAAATGCTTTATAAATAGTTGCTGGAGCACAGCAAATTCTAGTTTTGGTTTTGGTTTTGGGAGCTTTCTGGAATTTTTTTTCCCCGAATATTTTCGATCCACACTTGGTTGAATCTGTGGATGTGGAACCTGTAGATACAGGGTTGGGGAGAGGGTGCTGATTGTATTAATATCTTTTCTCCTTTTAAAAGCAACATATACTCCTAAAACTGAAAATGTTATTTATTTTTCTGATTATTATTATTTCATAATTATTGAAAAAAAAGACCAAAAAACCCCATTGTGAGTGCTTAGTATGTACCAGGCATTGTTCTGAATTCTTGATATATATATATAAAATTTTTTTTCTTCCCATATAGTCATCCAGCATATCTATGAGGTAGATTGTATTGCCATCCCCTTTCATGAGGAAATAGGCAGATGTTATGTAACTTGCCCAGGCCACATAGTAGGTGGTGGCAGAATTCGGATTTAACCCAGGCCTTTTGGTCTTGAAGCCTTTGCCTGAAACCTCTGTACATACTTTCTTCCAAAGACCCTCCAGGTTAAAATCCCTGGAAATTCTTTTATTCAGAGCTAATCCTGTTAACATTTTGTTATATATCTACTCAGCTTTTTGGGGCATGGCAATCATATATATGTATATGAATGTATAACTTTTTCCCCAAACTTGGAACTCACTATACGTATGGCTTTATAACTTTTTTTCCACCTCAGTGAAACTAGATCCATTTAATGACTCCAATAGTGTTGTGGTTTTTTTTTTTTTTTTTTTTTTTTTTTTTTTGTATGACTGCACTACGGTGTAACCAAATCTTGTATTATTGGCTATTTCTACTTCTTTACTGCTATAAGCAAGACTTTTTGGTGAATTCTTGTAAGGGTATCTTTGTTCTCCTGCCTTTCTTTTTCTTAGGGTAGTAAATTCCTGGGCATACATGGCTGGGTCAAAAGGCAGGCGTGTTTTAAGTTTTTTGATGCCCATGGCCTGCATCTGCTGCAAAAACTGGACCCGTTTGTACACCCACTGTGTGCACACGTGTGCCTGTGCCCCTTACCCTGGATCGACTTCGCTGGGCATTGCCAGTCTGTTTGGCTGCGCAAGCGATTTCTCTTTGTTATTTTAATTTGCCTCTCTTTTCTTTCCTCCTCTCCCTTTTCTTCTCGAGAGAACTCACAGGTAGCTTTTTTCCCTCACTTCCCTGCTGCAAGTGCTGTATGAGGTCTCCAGTCATCTCCGTGTGGCTCAGTTCAGTGGTCAGTGCTCATCCCCAGCTCACTTGCCTTGCAGACTGGGTACAAGGACTCCATCCCTCCTCCTTGAGGCATTTTTCTCACTTGGTTTTCTGGGCACCATGCCTGACTGGTGTTCTGTCTGTGTATCTTTCTGGTCACTCTTTTCCAGTCTCCTTTGTTGGTTTCCTCCTCACCAGTCCAGGAACTCTGGGGTATCCCAAGTAGGTTTAGTCCTGCAGCCACCTCTTGTTAATTGACACCTCTTCCTTACATGATCTCATTCAGCCTCATGGTTTTAAATGTGGTCCACACACCTGTGATTCACACCCTGAGCCTTTCCCCGGGCAACCTGATATATTTCCAGATGTCTGATTATCATCCTCGAATTAACATGTCAAAAGCTGAGCTACCTGCTTTCCCATGGCTTCCCCCATCTCAGGTGTTGCTTGGACTAAAAATCTTGCTGTTCTTCTTGATGCCACTTTCTGTCACAATCCACATCCGGTCCATCAGCGTGTCCCACCCACATCCCCTTCAAGATACATTCGAGGATCTGACCATTTCTCAGTGTGACAGCTGCTGTCACCTGTGTCCACCTCACCACCACTTCCCGACTTAGGAGGCAAAGGCCTCCTAACTGGTCTCCCTGCCTCATTTTCCTTTGTCTCCCTATAGCTTATGTTTGAACCCAGCAGCCAGAATGATCCAACCCATAGGTCAAACCTCCAGCAGTTGCCCATTGCACTGAGAGTAAAAACTGAAGTCCTTCCCTGACAGCCTTCCAGACTGTTACCTCTGTTACCTCATCTTAGCCATTTGCCCTCACCACACCTGCTTCTGGTCCAGAGGCTCCTTGCTATTCCTCCAACCCACCGCAGCTCTTGCCTCAGGGCCTTTGCACCAGCCTTACCCTCTTTCTGAAATGCTCTTCCTCCTGGGTCCTCCTGGCTCACTTCCTCACCCCCTTCCAGTCCACTCAGATGTCACCTCAGTGAGGCCTTCCCTGATCAATTCAATGATTTTAAAGCTTTTTACCAAGTTGTGCAACATCGCCTTGAACTTTCCCACCACCTCAGTAAGATTCCCTCCTGCTCATTTACCATTAATTCCCATTCCCACCCTGAGCCCCTGGCATCCTTTAATCTGCTCTCTATCTCTGCAGACTGGCCTTTTCTAGACCTTTTCTACCAGTGGAATCATACACGTGGCCTTGACCAAACTATCTTAATTACGATTCTTCCCTACCCACCACCCCCTATTTCCTTTCCCTGCTTTATTTTATCTTTAGCAGTATCCCCATATAATACATCTATTTTGACTGTTTCTCTCACTTACTGTCCTCTGCAACTGGAATGTAAGCTCCACTGGGGCAGGTGTTTGATTTTTGTTAACTCTTTTGCATCCTCTCCCCTCTGTGCCTAGAACACAAAGAAGATACTAATAATATAATATATAATACTGTATAATCTTAGCAAACTATATATTATATTTGTATTTAATTAGATTAGGGAGGATGGACATCTTTTTGTGTGACCTAGGTTTTGGTGGCCAGTGTCATGGCCCATCTCTGAGGCAGAAGTAGGACCAGGGTAGTGCCGGGTGCCCTCTCTGGGGAGGCATCAGGCTGAATCCATCCCCAGCCTCCAAATGCAAGCCTCTGTGTCATTTTGCCTCCATCCGGTTGCAGTTACATCAGTGACTTCTGTTCTCTTGGTTGGCACCAGATGCCAGGCATTGGGATTCAAAACCATCTTAACTAGTCTCTGAAAAGCGCTCTGTGTGTTGCTTTCCATCATCCTGTACCTCAGGCAGATATGACCAAGCCAGAACCTCAAGGAATTCCCGAAGAAGCCAAAAGCCACCCACTCCCCCCGACCCGATGCCCCCAGCTTCTCCAAGTCACAGCCAGACCCAGCCCGCTGCTTCGGTGTCCGCGGAGGGCTGTTGGGAAAGAAAAGGTCCTTTTAGCTGAGAGTCTGAAAAGTAAACATACAGCTCCTGCAATGAATGTTAAAACAGACCTGCTCTCTGTGTCGCTGGCTGAGAGGCTGCCTTGTGAAACCTCACTTGAAGAAAGAAGAAAAGCTTTGTGTCAGGAAAGCCTTCCCTTATACGTGGCTGCCTCCCTGTAGCCTCAGCCGTGTTCTGTCAACGTACCGGCCTTGGAGGTTGGCCCGCCTCATGGGAATCTGTGTTTGAGCAGTGATTCCACCCCTCAAAGAATGAATGCCGGCCGAGGCTGTCCCCCTTTTTCTTTTTCTAGAGGTATATTGAGACCTTTTGCATTTGAATCCATAAGTAGATGGTCAAGACAGTTTTCCCCTCTTTTCATTTTTTTCTTCTAAGACATATGAATTTGTAAGTGTTGAATCAGGATTTTGTGCGAGAGGAAGTTTCCTTCTCTGTAGGGCATTTTCTTAGGATTATGAGATGTGCCTGGGTTGGGATGGGGGGGTGGTGTAGTTTATTTGCAGCATTCACACAGTGAATCCCTTTGAGCGGGATGCTTGAGATACAGCAGGAAACAGGGCATACCATCCTGGATTTTAGGATCTGGGGAGGAAAGTGGACCAGCTGTTCCAGCTGTGACGGAGAGGGTGGAGGAAAGTACAGGGTGCTCTGGGACTGTATCACGGAGGACTTAACCTTGCCTGAGGTTGGGGGGTGTGATGGAAGGCTTCCCTGAGGAAGTGACACCAGGACTCCAGAAGGAGGAGAAGCGATTGTCCAGGCCAACAGGAGAAAAGCACTCCAGGCCGAAGGAACAACCTTCATTTCATTTGTAAACACTTATGCATACATATGTAACTGTGTAACTGATATGGGAAATTGAGAGAAAAGTATATTCACTGCAGATAATGGAAATTTAAAAAGTAAAATTTTTATTTCATAATTTGACTCTTCAAACACAACTTAGTATTCTTCTCTGGTTCATTTATTTCTTTGCCCTTCTACATACTTATTTTTACAAGGTTGTAATAATAGAATGCTTTCTATTAATTTCATGTTCTTTTTTTTAACTTAACATTGTAGTGTAAATGATTTTCCATGTTCTTGTACACTTTTCATGGTCATTAATCCGAATCTTAATTGTAGCGTAATATTTCACTCATCTGAAACTGTAATTTTTAAAAAGCCATTTTTTAAAAGCAGGAAATTTTTTTTTTATTGTGAAATGATTACCACAGTAAGTTTAGTTAACCTTCATCATCTTAGGTAGATACAAAAATAAAAAGGAAAAATGGATTTTTTTCCTTGTGGTGAGAACTTTTAGGATTTACTTTCTTAGTACGTACAGCAGTATTTAGTCACCACATTGTACATACATTACATCCCTAGTCCTTATTTATCTTATAACTGGAAGTTTGTACTTCCTATCTTCATCCAGTTCCTTCACTCTCCTGATATTTTAAAAGAAGAATCTTAACTGTAAAAGTTTTTTTTCTAGCTGGGCTCCTGCATTTTGCTATTGAAAGATCATTGAAAAGGAGGTTTTGTTCATTGAAAGCCTGCCTCTGCCGTGTTTATAAACATGGCTTTGATTCTGTGCAGTGGGGAAGGTGGTGTGGGTGAGCCGTTAGGATGGACCTAGTCTAGGAATCCTCGGAATTGCTGGGTGATGAGGATTCCCCCTGCCTTGGGGAGGAGGAGGAGTCCTAATGACAAGGCAGCAGTAACTAATGTGAACCGACAGTTTATTCTAAAGACGTAACTTTCCCAGATCCGTATTTATTTCGCCTAAGTCACTTTAAAAAATTAAAAATAAGCTATAGCTTGACAAACAATGAGATTTACCAAGACAGATGAGGCCTTTTTTTTTTGTTTCCTGTGTTAAAGGGACCCTTGGTTGATTCAAGAGGGACTCTGTTTATAATATACTTTGTTAGATAGATGACTGTGATGAACAGCCAGTTCTGAAGTGTGTATGCATGTGCACTTTTTGTTTTTGTAAGTAAAGAAAAAGCGTGCGTAGCTGCAGGGGCTTTGGCCATAGAACGCTGGGACCCTGATGCAACAGAAACAAGGGCAATCATGACTGATGATTCTGTCTTGTACCGGAATGAGGATGCACGTGCCTAACCTCTCCTCCCTTGTTCCTGTGGAAGGAGGGGAGCTGTCCCTCTTCCTCCCATTGGAAGGGCAGACTCTCCGTCCATGCTTTGGAGCCCACCCTTTCCTGCCTACTCAGGAATCTTTTCTGACTTCCACCTCTCTGACCGTTCTTCTCTGTCGTCTTTGTGAGGTCATCTTCATTTGTTGGACTATTAACTGAGTTTCCTGCCGTTCCCTCCTCTTATTCTGTGATCGTCTGTACCTCCCCTTACTGCATGACCATCCTGTGCAGGGAATCCATAGATTTGCATCTTCGGCCTAGACCTCTCCTCTGAGCTCCACACCCACTGCATGACTACTGTCTTGCTGTTTCCTTCTGGATATGCCAGAAGCACCTCAAAATCAGCTTGTCCAAATCTGAACTTATCACCTCTTCCCCAGATCTGGTCCTCTTCCAGTGTTCTGTATTTCAATGCATAGATCCTCCATTTGTCTAGTTAAGTAAGTTAGAAACCTAGGAATTGTCTTTGGTCCCTCTACCTCTTTTTGCTAATCTGTTTTCAGATTCTCTTGGTTTTTACCTTTGCAAGTCTGCCCACTTCTTACAGCCCCACCTCTAGTGTCCTGGCCCTTGCCTCTGGCCTCTTGTCTGTTCTGCTTGTATCTAATCTTACTTCTCTCCAGTCTCTTTTCCACGCTATGGAATGTTTTTGGAAATCACGATGCTGATATTGTCACATCTTGATTAAAAGCCCTTAAGTATCAGGCTGCTGCTCTTAGGATAGAGAAGAACTCTGACATGGTGAGTCCACAAGCCACTGCAGTGTCTGCTCACCACCTAGCTCTCCTACCCCAGTTGGCTCACATTCCAGTCCAGCCCCACTCATCTGTGTTCAGTTTCCTGAATGCAGCCAGTCCATTGTGCCACGGGGCCTTTGCACATGGTATTTCCTTTGCCCGGAAGGGTCTTCCTCCCCAGCCTGCTTCACCGCCTAACCTGCTAGCTCTCTACCAGAAACTTCAGATCACAGTTGAGTTGTCAATTCCTCAGGAAACTTTTCCTGATGCCCTGACCAGGCCAGATACCCAGCACTCATGGGACCATAAGTTCTCTTGTATGAAATCTGTTTCACAGGTGCAACTTTACATTTTTTTAGTTACTTCTGTTTCTCCCACTGACTTATGAGGTTCCTAAAAGCAGTGACTGTATCTGTTTTCATTCTTCATTATAACAGATCTTCTAGCCCGGTGTCAGGCAGAGGGTGGATGCCCAGAAAATGCTTCTTGAATGAATGAACAAGGCAAAAAGGAGAAAAATAAAAGTTTACAAACTGGCTTTGAAAAATGAAGCCATTTTCATTTTTAGAGGAGTTAATGTAACCCTCAGTAGATCAAGACTTTAATTTAGAGATGATGAAGGATGAACTTGCAGCAGCAGCAGCCTACCAAAGGTAGAGTCTTCCTTACACCCTGTGTTCTGGGAAGACAGTGCCAAGGTGGGGGTGAAGTGGACTGAGGGGAAGTGGAATGAAGCAGAGCCAACATTGGTACCCCGGTGGGAATTCCAGTGTTTACAACCTGCCGCTAGCTTGGGAGAAAAGACTTTCTCTTGTTAGGCTCTGGCTAAGGTTGGAAGCCAAAGAGACGTTGTAACAGTAAATCCTGGAAGCCTCTGGCTTCCTTTACTGCGAAGGGGACGTGAAAGAGGGTTCTCTTTAAACCTGGGGTAGCCTCCAGTCTGTGTGTGTCTGTTACGGGGAACTGGGTCTGGAAAGGAGGCTGTTTTCTCTCTGCCCTTCTGGAATTTCCTCCAGCTCCGTCCCTCTGTGCACCAGTGTTTCACAGCTCCGTGTAGAATGGACGCTGACCTGTTAATGAAAGCCCTGCTTATTTTCACTTTCTTTTGATGGGCCTATGGGACTGAGGGCAGAAGGAGGCAGGAAGAAGGTTTGTTTGTTCCACTGAACAGCTCTGTTAAGGCCAAATCAATCACATCTTCATCAAGCTTCTGAGACTCTTGGCCCGAGAATACTTGGTCTTTCTTCAAAGTATCCCACTTTTGTGTCCTGTTTTATTTTTCTCAAATTTTCAGGTAAATTCTTATATTTATATTCTGAGTTAGGAAAAAAAAGGAAAAAAAAAAGATTTTTCCTCTTAAAAGATATAAGCCTGTACACACATACATTTTGGTGAGGGACAGTGATGGTGGAAGATTCTAGAGCAGAAAGTTTTTTCATACACTGCAGTAAAACTGTCCAGGCAGGACTTCTGGATTTCATAACTGAATTGCATTCTAGGGGCACAGTTTGGCAGTGTTGGTTTATGTAGGTTTTTTATTCTGTTGGAATAAGGAAAGCAGCTTCCATACCCTATTTATCTATACTTATTAGTACCATATGCAAAAAACATATTAAAAAATCCAAGTCAGGAAAAGGAAAAAGTAACTCTTAGAAAAATATTACTCATCCCTGTTGCACGTAACAGCTCTTCCCAATAGGAAATTATTAACCTGAAGCCGCTTGCAAATCTGAGACTTTGAAAATAAGAGTAGGAGCTACTCCCTCAGCAGTTTGACTGTTTATTTTCTACCTTTTTGTATTTCAAACTGTATGTGTGAATGTTGAATTCATGTAAGTTTTTTAGTTTTCAGTCACTGTTTGTACCTTAGGTTTGGTGGCTTGAAAAATAAAGTGGTAGAAGTTGCCAAGAGTACATTGGAAGAGTAGCCTGTGAGCCCCCGTGTGCCCGTCGCCCAGCTGCACAGATATGGATTGCAGTTCCTACCCCCCCTCCCCACTAGGCTGTTTTTATTTAAGTCCCAGACATGTTTCATTTACAAATATTTCAGTATGTATCCCTAAAAGATAAGGACTCTGAACAGCCATAACTATAAAACCAATTTCATACCCAAGAAACTTAATGGTAATCATTTAGTATCATCAGATGTTCAGTGAGATTCTACATTTCCTCAGTTGTCTTAGAAATATTTTTCCCCCACCATGGGTTTGTTTGAATCAGGATCCAAACAAGATTGATATGTCTCTTAAGTCTCTTTTAATCAGTATGTTTCTCCATCCTCCTTTTCCCCCTTGCAATTCATTGTTGAAGAAACTGGACGGTTTGTCCTGTAGTTTCCCACATGTTGGGTTTTGCTGTTTGTATCCCTGAACTGTGGTTCAGCATGTTCCTCTGTCCCTCTCTGTTTCCTGTAAACTCATCCCTATCGAACTCAGGATCTAGAGGCTTGATCTGATCTGGGTTCTTATTTCTCTCCTTTTGATGAGGTGGTGTGTGCTTCCATCAGGAAGCACCTGCTCTCCGCTTGTCTCTCCTTGTGTGCTAGCTTTTAAAGGGATCTCTTGGCACAGCCCTTGAGGATTTTTCAAATTCTTTGCCTCTAGCTTCTAATAGCCAGCCCTGCCGCTGTCTGTCAACTTCCATTAAGTTGCATCACCAGTTACCAGGTCTTGGTCACCAGTGGGTACTTAGAACAGAACAGGAGTACGTTTGCTGATTGCTGAAGTTAGCATGAGCTCAGGGGCTTGGCTTTCTTGAAGGAACTAAGGTCTCTTGCCAGCGGAATAGTTTCATTATATATGTTCCGTTTGGTCGTAATTGACTCTGACTTCCTCTAGCCATGCTCTCACTTGGTGCTCTTTTGCAGCCCCTGCCTAAGACTTGCCCAAAGCTTTGATTCCAAGAGCCTGGGGGGGCCTGTGGGGCCTGGCGATGTGCTCGGTGGGGAGCCATGGGTCTTTCCTAACAGGGGCTGGAAAGAAGGAGGAAAAGGCAGTCTCCCATAGGCACCCTGTTCCCAGACACTGCTGTCGCCTTGGTCTGAGCCCCCAGCTGCTCCTGCCTGGAGTATTGCAGTAACCTCCTCCCAGGTCTTGTCTGCTTCAGCTCTTGCTCCTCCTGCAGCCATAGTGGTTGTGCTACAACAGAAGTCACAGCCCTTCCTTGCTCACAACCCTCTAATGGCTCCCGATCTCATGCAGAATAAACGCCGGAGACCTTGCAGGGGCTCCAAGGTCTTCCTTGTGAATCTGATTTCTGACTGCCCTCGTCTCCTGCTCCCCTCTTTCTTCATCCCCTCTGACCACACCAGCCTCCCTGCTGTGCCTCAGACCTGCCCAGCATGCCCCCATCTGTGTTTCCTTCTCTCTCTGCCTGGAATATTCTTCCTCCAGATACTTATGTGGCTCCCCTGCCTCATCCTTCTTTTAAGTCTTTGCTCAGTTGTCACCTTCCCAGTGAGACACTCTCAGCGCACCAAACCCTCCTCCAAACTCTTGCATTTTCCTTCCCTTTCCCTCCTTTCATTTATTTTTCATGCATTTACCACCTTCTAACAGATTATGCAATTTAGTTTTTAAAAAAAGCCATATTGCTTATTGTCTGTTTGCCCCAGCTAGAATAGAAACACCCAGGAGCACAGCCTTTTGTCTGTTCTGAGCCTGTTGGATCTCAGTGACGGGAAGAGTGGGCGCTCACTGCACACATGGGAACTGCACACTCACAGGCAGAGCAGGGCCAGGAGAGGTCGAGGGCTCGTTGGTGAGTCTCTTATGCTAAATCCGATTCTCCTTCTGGAACTCGCCTTACTACACCCATGTTTTCATCAGTTTTGTGACTTTTGAGCAGTACCTCAAAAGGCAGCGCGAAGACCTGGTGCAAGAGAAAGGCCCTTTGTGGAGTTGACAGTGTGGCCGCAGTAAAACCTGAGGGCCCCACGGCGAGGTGGCTAATGCTGCTATTTATAGCTCGGATTCCAGTATATGTTTTCCAGTCACACTTACTCCTTTCAGCCTCCCCTGTATGCTCAAGCTTGTCACTCAGTTAGCTCATGGTTTCTTTAGTCCTATTATGCATTGTAGGGCTCCCCTGGCTCAGGTTTTTTTTTTTTTTTTTAAAGAGAATAATAGAGTGTTCTGTTCTCAGAGGTTTAATTTTTTAATAGCCTTGCCAATTAAAAAAAAAAACCTTTTCCCAAACTTTTTATCATGAAATTTCCAACCTACAATGTAATTGAAAGAGTAACACAATGAATGCCCAAATGCCCTCCACCGAGAACCAACACTTGCTAAGATTTTGCTCCATTTGTTTGACCCTAGATGTGTCAGCCTGGGGGTGTGTGCATGTGCATTGTTTTCCCTGAACC
Source organism: Camelus ferus (assembly GCF_009834535.1). NCBI lineage: Eukaryota > Metazoa > Chordata > Mammalia > Artiodactyla > Camelidae > Camelus > Camelus ferus. Next base: position 45,726,263 of record NC_045704.1, read on the forward strand.
ATTTGAAGGTAGACATCATGACACTTCAGCCTATTCTGCAAAACCATTTGAGAATAAGTGTAGATGTTATCATCATCTACTCTTGAATCTCTGAAGAGTAAGAACATTCCTAAATAAAGCCACAGTACCATTATCAAACCTAAGAAAGTCAGCAGTAATTTCAGACATTATTCAATATCCAGTCTGGATGCAAATTTCTCCAGTTGTCTAAATATATTTTCAAACCAAGGTTTAATTAAAATTCACACAAGAGATTTGGTAGTTGTGTTCCTTTAAAGGAGTCTTCTTCTTGCCTGTGCTTAATGACACTGACTTTTTGAGGAGTCCAGGATAGTCACTGTATAGATGCCCCATATTCTGGGTTAGTCTGATTGTTTCCTCATGAATTTGTTCCTCTGTCCTCTTATTTCATGTAAACTGGGAAGGAAGTTTAGAGGCTAGATTGGACTCAGGTTAAATGCTTTTGCAAGAGGACTTTAAAAGCGATGTTGTGTACTTCATACTGTATCATGTCAGGAAGCATGCGGGTGTCAGGTTGTCTTGCTGTTAGTGATGTTCATTTCAATCACTTGGGTATGATGGGGATGGACTGAGGTCTCTCTGAAATTTCCTTTTGGTAAGTAGAACAGTAGAGGGTTATGTTCTCAGAAGCTTAGTTTAAAGAAAAAAAAGACCTCCCCCTTTACTGGCTCTTTTTGAACTCCCAAAGAGTTGCAAGGTAACTTCTGAATCTACGCATATATAATGACTGCTGGACACAATGACCAGAAAACCAGACAGAAGAGCTAAGCTGGAACCTTGAGATGAGACCATGAAGAGAAAAATGTAGGCTCTGCCCAGGCTTTGTCAGAGGACCATGGTAGGGTGACTGTCAGGAGTTTGAAATGAGCAGCAAGAGGCCTTGGGCTCTTCCTTCTTCCTATTGAATATTATCATCCCTCCAGGAAGGAGGGGAAAAGTGTACACTCCACTTGTAAAGTGATGGCCTTTGAGATTTCAAGAAGGGAACCAAGGAGCCCTTTGAGAATGCTCATCTCAGCACATTTCTGACAGTGGTGGACAGGGCATCTTTAAGAAGTATCCTAGAAACAAGACTAGAAGATTGTTCATCCTTGCAGTACAAATGTGGCTGACCTTGGAAGAGTTTGGCTGACCTTGGAGTTTGTTGCCAAAACGTGAAAAAGGTTAAGAGAAGAAAAGTCAAGAGAAGAGCAAGAATACAATGAATGGGTTAGACTGAGAGAAGTTGGGACTCTTCAGCTGAAAAACAGGAGAGTCAACAGGGAAATAATAAAAATGGCATCTTATCAGGAACTTACCAGGTGCTGTTTAATTCTTTACATATGTTTTCTGAAAAATGTGTTCTTGCTGCCTCTGTTTTGCATGCAGAGAGACCAATGTTCATGTTAAGTAATTTGTGTAATACTGCATAGCTACTAGGTAGTAGAACTGAGATATGAATCCAGTCTGCCTGACTGGTACTTGCCCTCGGTCTCTGTGCTCTCCTGCCAGCTAGGGACTTAGGGCCTGGATCTCAGCATGATAGTTGACTTTAAAAAACCCCAACACATTTATTATCTCAAAGTTTCAGTGGATCAGGATTTGGGAGCAGCTTAGCTGGGCATTCTGGCCTGGGATCTCTCATGAGTTTGCAGTTGGTATATTGGCTGGGCTGTAATCATCTGAAAGCTGGACTGGGGCTGGAGGAGCCACTTCCAAGGGGGCTCATTTGCATGGCTGACAAGTGCTGCTGCTGGTTGAAGGGCCTCAGTTCTTTCCCCCTTGGACTTTTTAAGGAACTAGTTTTCAGATTACAAGTGTTAATTTATAGAAATATTTGGAACTCACCAACCCACTTAGGGAAACTGACTGAAAACAGACTCGAAAGGATTTGGGGTGATCCATTTCAGGGAAGAAAGATTGAGGGAAGGGAGAGATGCTTTGAGAGCTTGAATACCTAAGGATAACTGGTTTCTGCCTTATCATGGTAGATCATCGAATTGATGGAGACTTATTTTTCTGCTAAGTTCTTAAAGGGCTGTGTCTGTTTCTTAGATGCAGGGCAGTTTTTTTTTTTTGGTAGGGGGAGATTGTCTCTAGGAAATGCTCATGGAGATAGTTATTTATACTTGTTCTAGAAAACAAGTTTATAATAATACAGTAGCAACTAAGAGATAGAATGAAGTGGTGGTTTGATGGGTAGTGTGGGTGGGGAGGGAGGTTGGAATATGTGGCACTTTCCTGGTCTGGCTTTGTAAGATGTGGGGAGGCATGGAAGGACTGCATACCCTTTGGAAGTCCTCATAAATGCTGCTGTTTCTTGGTAATTATCAAACAGCCCTGAAGCCGAGGCTATTGCTCCTGGGCAGTAACTGGATGGAAGCCGTTCAGTGTGGCCAGGCTTGGCAGTGGGGTGGGTGGGGGGTAGGGTGTGTGTGCTGCGGTTTCCAGACCGCCCAGGGATTGGTGCTTCTGCCTCGTGTCAGTTTGTTCTTGTTTGCCCACAGGGCTGGATTTGCTTAGTGCTCCAGAGGCTGGGTGACTCTGAGCTGTCTTCTCACCCCAGTCATAGAGCCACGTGTCGACTAGTCTCGCCTTACGGGACTCACCCGGGTCCCTGTCACTGTGGGGCTGACTTGCCCATATTGAATTTTTGTTCTTTAAATTTTTTTTTTGCCTTATTTCAAAGTGAAACATTTTCAGGATTGAAAATTAGCCAAACAAACAACTTTTTAACACAAATAAGTCCCTACAATCCTTTATCTAGAGATGACTCCTGATGGCTTCTCCTGGGGCTCTCCTGACCTGTTTCAGTCCTTTTGGCCACCGTTCTTTGTATGGGGAGGGGGGATGGCTGCTTGTGACTTCCTTCTTCCTCTGTATGCCATCCACATCCTTTACTATTCTCTTATGATCCTGCAGGTATAAGCAAACAAATAAGTAATTTAGAAATTACTTTGCTAACCTAATGATGTAAAACGTTTAGGAAAAAACGAGTACAGCCTTTCCCACCAGACTAATACAATGATGACAGTCAGGCATATTCCTTCCCATTCTTTCTTCCATGCCATAAGACAAGTTTGAAGATGCAGAGAAATGTTGCCAGGGAAGCCAGAGTAGCTGAAGTAGGGGCTTATAACTCACAGAATCTTAACTCGGGGTACATCTGCTTTTGTCCACTCATGTTGCTTTTTGTGTCCAACAGTGGAGAACACGCAGCTGACCCTGAACCTGCAGACTGAAAACAAAGGCGGTGTTGTCTCGGGTGGTGAGCTGACAATTTTCCTGGACGGGCCCACTGTTGATCTGGGAAGCGTGCCTAATGGCAGTGCCGTGACGGACGGTGAGTGCCGCCCTGCTCCCCGGGGCTGTGCCGGGACGGGGTGCGGTGGGGCAGGAGGGCCGGAAGAGGTGCCCAGAGCTTGGTTCTATCCCTGGGTTTGGGGACTGCTCAGCCAGCCCTGACTCTTCTTAGCATTGTGGATCAAAATCATGGCATGATTTTTCAAGGACTATTTCCTGATAAAGGACCAAAATAAATGTCAAGTCTTTGTAAGCAAGTTGTTTGGTTTGAGAGCAGGGAAAAACATCTTTTCATCCCACACGGGCTTTGGAAAATAAAACATCTTTATTAAATGTTACTTGGGCCCGTTTTTCTTCCAGTTAAACTTCCTGGGGATCTCATCTTTTATGAGCCAGTTTTGGTCGGGAAAGAGGAGCCATATGTCTCAGAGATTCACATTAGCAAATTATAGGCAAGAAGCGGGGATATTGGAGAGTGTCTCCTGCTCTGTCCTGAATGTGGGCAGTTTGTTTCTTTTGATCTAGTCTGAAATTAGTCACCTTTGGATCTAGCAGGAAATTACTTCATGAAGGCTGAGATCTGAAATGGGTTGGCTTTCTCCATAATTTTTCTCATTAAATGTGATGTAACTGTGGCACTTTCCAGGCCCCTAACAGGCTTTCTCTAGCTTCAGGGGTGAGATTTGAATTCTGTTTCAAGGGCATTTGGGTAAGATCTCAGTGATTGGCTGGGCCTTGACTGCTAAGACTCCTTATTCAACCAGGCTGTGTGGTGCTCGCGGTACTTTTGCTGTATCTAGAAAAACACGTGCCATTGACTCATTCAACACATAGATCCATAGTTGAGCACTTGGCTTGTACTAGGTCTTGGACCAGGTGCTAGCCAGATGGCAGGGACAAAATTCACATGGTCTTTACTTATCTACTTGGTGGGGGCAGGGGATGTTAAGCATCAAATGAGGAAACTCATATGTAATTATATAATTGTAATTGTGACACAAGCTATAAAGGAAGAGTGCTGTGCTTTAGGGGATCTCATGTAAATTGGGGGCTGGGGAAGGTTTCTCTGAGGAAGCTGAGACCCGCTGGAGTATGAGGCGTTTAGACAGGCCAAGGAAGGGATGTGGGATAAAGGGGTGGCTGAGTAAGAGGTGGAGGGATCTCAGGTGCAGAAGCTCTCAGGTGGGAGGGAGCATGGCCCGTGGTGGGTACAGAGGCAGCCAGGGTGGCTGGATCATGGGGAGCAAGACAGGGAGTGGTAGGAGGTGAGGCCACAGAAGCAGGTCGGCTGAGACCTGCAGCCTTGAAGACCTTAGTAAGGATTTTGAACCTCATCCAAAGGAGCAGAAAGCTGTTGAAGAGTTTTTGATCAGGAGAATATCATGATTTGATCTGGATCAAAACTGATCTGGCTTTTTAAAAGCTCCCTGCTTGTGATGTCGAGAGACGCCCCAGTTCCTTGCCCCCATTGCATGGCCAGCATCCGTCCTCTGTCTTCTGTGGTGTGGCCGAAGTTCATTTAACATATAAGACAGCGTGCTCGTAAGTGCCTTTGACGTTCTTGAAGGTCTTGGAGAAGAAAAATTATTTCCCAGGTTTGAGCCCCTCTGTTTTGTGGCCTCAATCAGATCTCACCCGGCCGCCCCTGTCCTTCTCCTGCTGGTGGCTGCAGCTTGCTGGACGGACCGCATCCCACCGGGGTGGGACGCTCTAAAACAGAAGTTAGCCCCGTGCCTGTACCCACATCTCACACAGAGGTTTGAGCGTGTCAATGTTTCTGTCTTTTCCCATGATGGGTCCCCTTTCCAGGTTCACAGCCACCTTCAAGAGAGTCCAGCGGGACAGCTGTCGCTCCAGAGACCCGGCACCAGCCCCCCAGCACAAACTGCTTTGGTGGGAGATCCCGGTAAGACCCCCATCCGCCGCCCCACCGCTGGCCTTGTGGATGAGAGGAGCTGGGAAGTCACTTAGAGCTCTTGAAAACACGTTGGGAAGTAGTGAGGAACAATTTATGTTAGAAACTGTTGGAGATTTCCAGAGAGCTTATAACTAACTTATAAGACTTATAAGTGTGTTAAGAGGGCCTGGGGGGAATACAAAACTCAGGATTCTCAGAAGGGTCGTGGATTCCTTGACAAGATAGGGACTGGCCAAATTGGGTATTTGGATAAGAGGAACTGTTGAACAGAGCTTGACTGCTTTTTTTTTAATACATCCGATACAGCGGCCACAGCTATCCTTCTAGGATGCACACAGAAACACCTAGAGCAGTGGTTCTTTGCATGTGAAGTTTCCTGTCTGTGCATTCCTGTTTGTGGGGATTGATTCATGATTCCCTTGGGAGTGTTGGTGAAGACCTTCTGCACTCAGAGTCTGAGCTACGTTATACTTGTTACTCATCACAAATGACGTAATTTTATTTACTGACATTCCCATCTTATACTTGTGTTGTGTTAAAGGTACAAACCATTTCCACAGCAGTTGAATTCCCAGGCAGGGGAATAGTTTTAAGTGCATTAGAGAGATAATGAGGAGGTTGGGAACCCATTTTCTTGCTTATTACAATGTACAAAATCCCCAGACATTTTAAGGGAATATTAAGGAAAAGAATCATATGGAATATAGTTTGTAAACCATTATTTGCACAGAGTAGGCGAATAACTGGTAAAAGTCTTCCCAGACAAATCCCAGGGACTAGGGGTGTAATGCTTTAAGAAACAGAGTATATTTTAGCCATTACCCACAGCAGCTGGAAAGGTCCCTCTGAGGACAGTCGTCTGCCTCTCTGGATTTGGTTGTTTTGAGGGTTTGTGGGGTTTTGGTGCCTGACAGGTGTCAGGAACAAGAGAGGGTTGAATATTTTGTTCAGTTGTCTGTAGCATCATTAGAAGCAGAGGTACCATTTCCTTGTCGTCTTTTCTCCAAGCCTCTGCAAATGTCTTATCTCATACCCTGAAGACTGGTCACTCTTCTCTGTGACTCACAAGATGACCTCTAAGTTGGGATAAATAGTTGAGGCTTACCAGTTAAGGACCGACAGTATAATTGGCAAATCTTGTATCACGAGAGGCATGATTGGAACCCAGAACTAGAGAAAACAGAATCTATTCAGGGGCGAGTAGATGGTGGAGAAGAACACCTCAGCCATTCACTCTTTGAGAATAATGCCTTCTTAGCTCTGGCATTAATACCCGCCATCTTGGTCCTTTAGCTGGTTGGAAAGTTGGTGTCTGACAACTGATGTCAATTAATTTGGTGTAAAAGGCAGAGTTCAGCTCTTGACAGGTTTGGACTTCAGTTTTTGACCTGTTTGTTGCTCTCTGAAGTTCTCTAGTTGATAGACCTCGAAAGTCACATATCTGGATACCCCTTCTCTGGTGTTGTTTGTGTTGGGGATTGTTGACTGTTACAGCAGCAACCAGGCTTCAGCAGAAAATGGGTTGCACTTTTGCCCATAACACATGGTAGACGTTCACTGTTAGTTAATTACTGGTGGGCAAAGTGCTTTCTAGGTCGTTTAAGCCGTATGGGGAGGCCTCCTCTGTCTGCCCAGCTACTGTAGCATTTTCTATGCGTGGCCTGTGAGTTTCCACAGGCCTCTGCCATCTAAGTTTATCATGTGTTCGCATGGAACCTGTTGCCATTCAGCAGCACTTTTGGAAGTATCACCGAGATGTAACATCTTCTGCTTCCCTAAAACCCCCCTTTCCCCACTGCTGCTGCATTTAGAGAGGCCAGCCTGCATGCCTAGGTGGCAGCAGAGTCGTCTACTGGATGAGCGTGGGGCTTTGGAATCAGAAGACGCAGATTGAATCCTGGCCTGTCATTTACTTGCTGTATGATATTGGACAAGTCACTCAACTTCGCAGCCTCTCAGTTTTTTCAGGTGTAAAATGGGGCTATCACCTGGGTCACTGTAGGAATGAACTGAGCTGAACTACATCCATCTGAGGGCCTCGTACTTTGGGAGGGCTCTGTGAAGGTGATGGGGTGGGGGTTGCATCTGGGGACTGTCTTTTATGCCCCACTTCCCCACTGCCAAACCTGGGAAGTAGGCATTACTGAAACATTCACATCCAGGAGACTGTAGTTAGGAGGGTGATGAATCAAACCTTCAGGATTCAGGGACAATCCTCTGCTGTCCTTGGTTTCCTGAGGTAGAGAGAATGATGGGCTTCTGCCTGCCGCCTCCCAGACTAAATATTTAGCTTTCGCTGTCTGAAGGGTAGGTTTTTCTTGGACTTGTTGCTGTTCTCCATGATCAAAGGTGCTCTGACGTGCCCATGAAGGTGAAGATTGCAGTGTCAGATGGACCTTTTCCTCTCCTCTCCCTGCTTCATAAAGCCTTAGAACTGGCACCATGTAAGGGTTTTATCTTAAGGGTTCATCTACCCACGTTCATCCAGCAAAGCTCCCATGTGCTTGCTGAGCACGGCCTCACAGCTCCATCTCTTAGTGGGATCTTGCCCACTCTTTACTGATCATCAGGTGAAGCACCTCTGGTTGTTTTACCATCTGCTCTGCCACATGGACGTCAGCATAGGATCACCACCAACAATTCATGGTCAGGAATTTATTAGCAGACAGACCATGTCAGCGTCCTGCTAGTGGGTCTGGCTGAGTAAAGAAAGAGTTACTATCATAAATTGTTGTGTGGTCTTACAGTGAAATACTGTAAGATGGGGGAGAGATAGTTACAACAGTACGGTGGAATGTCAGAAACATAGTGTTGAACAAGAGCAGCAGATGATCACAGGAAGAAGTGTACAGTGTGATGTCATTTATGTAAAGTTTAAAAATTTGAAATGAAACCCTATTTTTTTTTTTATGGATACCTTCACAGGTGGCAAAACTATAAAAGTGGAAGGGAATAATGAACCATTCTCCTGAATTCAGGGTTATCATGTGGGGGTTTAATGAGGAAAAAAGCATGATGAAAGCTTCTGGGTACTGGAAATGTTATTTCTTAGCCTGGATGGTGGATCCCTGGGTGTTCATTTTATTATTCTTTTTTCCAACTGAATATATATTTAGTGTATTCTTTTGTTTACATGGTATATTTCACAATTTTAAAAAAATGTATCACTCAGCAACTTAGGTAAACTAAAACAGCATGGTGTTAGTTTGGAGAAATTGTTGTCTGCTGTTAAGGCAGACAGATTTCAGAACTTAGGGTTTCTCCAGGCTCGCTGATAACGGCTCATTCCTCTCCCCTACAGTTTATCTATGTAGCAGCCTAGCCAGTGATTCTAAGTCTGTGCTCCACGCTGGCCTTGTAGGTCTTGCTTTTGTCACTGAGGAATCTCAGGTTGGAGAATTAAGTTCGGGCCTTCAGGGAAGGGGCTCCACATGAAAGCTGGTTCACTGCCAGATAATGTGTCAGAACAGCACTAATCTTGGTGGCCCAAGAGGGCTGGTCCAGCACCATTTGGTGTTTGGAGTGTGGGCCGTGACGCGGTGCACCCAGGGTTCTGTCTGTTAGTGTGCCGTCCTGTCCAGGCAACTCCACCAGTGTTCCTTGTTCCCATGTATTACGGAGCCCCCTGGGAGAGTGTGTGCTCGTTGGCACAGGGAGTCCCTACCACACCCTTTAATAATCCCCCAGTGTTTATTTTATTTTGCTGGAATGAGGGCTGGCTTGGGATCAGTGCCTAAGTCAATTCAGGTTTTGCAGCTCTAATGTGTCCCCGGTACCGTGCGCTCATCGCCTCGCGTGGGGCTTGCCAGAAGCATGGCGTCCGCTTTCCACAATGAGTTCACAGTCTTCGCGATGCATGAGACGTACGTGAAACAGGCAGATGAAACTGTGGGCGCCGTGGGAAGCTCAGAGAGAGAAGGAAGCAGTGTGTGGAGAGGGGAAGACTAAGGAGAGGGTGGGTGGGAGTTTGTAGAGAGACTCTTGTCCGTTGCCCAAGGCTTCTGTGTAGTATCTTAGGGACTGACAAGTTGAAGGTGCTAACTGGTGAGCTAGAGAAGCAACCAGTGCAGTCTACGTGGAGGGAAAAAGTACCCAGCAGAGGGGAGCCATGCTGGTACTGGCAGCTCCCTTTGGAGTCACTTTTAGGTGAGAAAGGGTTGTGAAATTCCTGACTGAAGGTGGAAAGCCAGGACGTCAGGGTCCCTCTGTGGTTTGCTGATTCTTCATCACCTGTGAGTTTTTCCCCTCCCCAGCTATTACATGAAATCCAGGAGTTAAGGTGAAGTCAGCTAACAGATGAAACCCACAGGACTGTCTGTGAGCTATGCTGCTGCTCCAGGCACAACCATAAGATTTCTTTTGACTTAAGTACTCGCTCCTCCATCTAGAAGCCCTGTAGATTTTCCATAGTCCTAGAGGGAAATGGTACCAACAAATGGAAGAAGGCATTGAATTTGCTTTTCGGTTCATAAAAGTTTTTCATTAATAGGTCTGCAAACTGTGAAAGGGATCTCAGTTAAGAAACTGTCTATATGAGCTTAAGAATTAATTTTCTACATTCTGTATTAGGTATGTATTTATTTTAAGAGGATATGTGAATGTACATGAGTGTGTGTGTGTGTGTGTGTGTGTGTGTTTGGTGTGAAGGGCTGGAGGCCCTCGTCCCCCATCGGCTGTCAGTATTGGCCAGTGTTGGTCAGAATCTACATTTTAACAAGTTCCCACATCGTTCTTTTACGTGTAAAAGTTTCAGACCCTTCTCTGTTAGAGTTTTCACCCACCCTCCTTTCCTCTCTCCCTTTTTATGCTGCTCTGATAAAAACATATCAGATTGATTGACTTGCTTGCCTTGGCATTAATGACCACTGGACATTTAAAAGAGCTGTCATCTTGGAGACTTTCATAAAGGCCCAAGGTCTCTGGTGAGCTCTAAATAGCTCATCAGCTGTGTCTGCAGACAGCCCAGCCCAGAAAGGAAAGAAAAACAAACTCAGCGGGGTGTGAGGCTGCTGGGAACACTGCTGGGAACACTGCTGGGAGTCCTGGGAGGGCCAGTGGGGACTGGGAAGCAAAACGAGCGGGGAAAGCGGTGGACGGGAACTGAGCCTTCGGGCACTGGGCCATTCTCTGTCACTGTTGGCCACTGCCGCCTGTCCTTGCACTGAGATGACTAAAGCCTTCTTGATTTGGAACTGTAGTTATTTGGAGATGTCACCCTGTCAGCGCAACCCTGAACTGAGCATCTTTACAGTTTCCATTCAGGCCTCCCATCCCCATATCTGGCTGTAGCGTTGGTATGATTGCTGGGGAAGAGAAAGGAGCAAGAAAAGGAACCTGTGTCATGCATGTACTCATTCAGTGATACCTGAGACCTGGCCTTGCACACAAGGAGCTTGTGGGGCTCTCCTCTGAGCACTTGGTACATGAGGAATAGGATTGAGGCTGTGACACAGTGGAGGTTGAGACTTGACTCAGGGACTAATAAGAGCACTGTTGTAGGAATGGTGAGATAGGAGTTGGTGACTAGCTGTGGGTGGTGGCAGATTGGAGAGGAGACGGGAGAGAGAACTGGGAGGTGTAATCATTGAGGTGGACTGGGCTGGGTGACTCGCTAAGACAGGGTGGAGGATGAGGAGACATACAGGGGACTCCCAAGCTCTTGGACTGTGATGCCATTGGTGGAAATGAGAAATGCAGGAGGGGAGCAGCTTATGAAGCTGTCACTCTAAAATGGCATCCCCTGTAGTGGTTGTGATTGGTGCTTAGCTGGCTCGGTGGAACAGTGCTACAGTGTGGCTCTGGGGCAGAGTTATTCCTCGGAAAGTGTATCCGTGGGAGGAGGAATGCAAACCAACCCTCGGAGATGCAGAGCAAAACAAAATGTATTCCTGACAACGGGGCCAATGGAACGGTCACCACAATTTAGGGCACAGAGGTGACATTTCTACTGTAACCAGATCTGTATCTGGATTCTAGGACTTCTCAGTCCTACAGAATTGTGACCAAAAGGGAAAGAGTTTAGAGAGAAGCCAGTAGAAAGAGTATGGGTCTCAGAGAAAAGACTTTTTAGTCGTGGGAGATTGGGCAGTTTGGGTGTGTGATGACTGAAGACCAGAACAGAACTGACTGCAAATGCTTTGGACAGATGTGGATGGCAGGGAAAAGGGTTACTTGATCCATGGTGTTTGTGGCTGTGGTTTGGTATGATGAGGTTAGACTTTTCCTTTAGGATTCTGTTGGCACGGGACGGCTCCTTTTGAAAGTGCCAAGGTCTGTGGAAGTGGAGATTTGGGGTTTGGTTTAGTGACTGTCTCTGTGATGGTATGCTCAATAACCTAAATAGAACGACTCCTTTTAAACACTGGAACAATTCTATATTTAGGTTTTTCATTTTGTATTAGGTCAAAATAGTCACAGAACTGAAGTACAGAATTTATATTGCTTTCTGCTTTACACGTCACAGGGTTGTTAGTATGTGCCTATAACTTACTGAAAATACAAAGAAGATATTGGTCTCAATATTCTTTGGGTCTCCCATCCTTATTTCTATTTATGCATTAATTTACTTCATTCTGGCATCGGCCGCTGTCATTCTGCCAAAATTACAGCCACGAAGGCCCAGCTGACCTATCTGCACGTTTAATAACCGTGTGGACCTGTCCTTTCTGAAAACGTTGCCTGGCTTGGCGTCTATAGTAATGTGAAATCCCAGAGTGTTCCTCTTTTTTCTGGTTTTATTGATCTCTATTTTTTAAGAAATGCATTTGATCCATGTGAAAACACATATAAACGTATTCTATAACAACACGATGCACTATTAAATAAGACGTACAGGAGAGGTCTCGTTAAGAAGGGGACCTGTGAGCAAAGACTTGAAGAAGGTGAGGGATTTATCCAGGAGGATACCTGGGGAGGAATGTTGGGCAGAAGAATGGCAATTGCAAAGGAGCTAAGTTGGGAGTGTGCCTTGGGGCTGAAGGAGTGGTAGGCAGGCCGTCCTGGCTGGAGTGGAGGGGGTGATGGGAAAATAGGAGGAGATGACGGCGTAATGGGTGGGGCCAAATCATATCCATAAGTTTCTGCTTTATGTATTTCAAGGTTACTTTTTTGGGTCCACAATACCAATTTGAAATATGCCTTATGGGCAAATGGAACATTTTATCCTAATCTGGTGATCCTCTCTTCTCCTAGTGCCTTTTTCTCTTAAAATTTATTTGGTCTGAGCAATAAAAAGGAACAACCTAGAACACGGGTGACTCTCAGAAGCCTTATGCTAAGTACAGGAAGCCATACACAAAAGGCTGTATTCTGTATGATTCCCATTTATATAACATTATGGAAAAGATGAAATTATCAGGACAGAAATCCAATCAGCAGTTTTTGGGAATTGAGGGGAGGGATTGACTGCCAAGGGCACCAAGAAATTTGGGGGGGGCCATGGAAATGTTCTGTGTCTTTTTTATTTATTTATTTATTTATTTTGTTTTTTAGAGTTGTTATTATTAACATTTATTAGGTGCTTGGTTTATTCCAAGCACTGTTCTAAGTTCTTTAAGTGTATTAAATCATTACCTTCACCACAATCTGTTATTATCCCAAATTTGTTAATGAGGAGACTGAAACTCAGACAGCTTATGTTAAAATGTACGGCTGGGACATGAACCCAGGCAGAAATGTTCTGTGTCTCCATGGTGGTGTTGGTAACATGATTGTGTACATTTGTGAGAACTCATTAAACTGTGGCCTTAAAAAGGGTGAATTTTAAATATATGTAAATTTTGCCTGAATTTTAAAAATCATTTAAAAAATCTGTTTGGTTTGACATTAGTGTAACTTCCTCAACTTCCTTCTGTTTTATATTTTCTGGGCATATTTCTCCCCATCCATTTCATTTCAGCCTTTCGAGTGCTTATATTTTAGATGGTGTTGCTCACAATAGCATTTAACTGGATTTTAAAAAAAAACAACAGTATGAGGGGGTTGTGGGAGGTTGAGAGAAATATGTGAAGGGGATTAAGAGGTAAAAACTTCCAGTTATGAAATAAGCCAGCCATGGGGATGTAACGTACAGCGCAGGGAAAATTGTCAATACTATCGTAATCACTTTGTATGGTGACAGATGGTTACTCACCTTATTGTGGTGATCAGTTTGGGATGTCTGTAAATGTCCAACCACTATGTTATATGCCTGAAACTAGTAAAATATTGTATGTTGCCTATACTTCATTTTAAAAACAAGATTGAAGGGGGAGGGTGCCAAGATGGCAGAGTAGAAGGACACACAACTCACCCCCTCCCACGAATATACTGAGAATTACCTTTGCAGACCCATTAATTCACACAGAACACCTACTGAACTTTGGCAGACTATCTCTTACTTCAAAATACAAGAAGAGTCCTCACAAAAACCGATAGGAGGGAAAAAAAAAAGATTGAAGAAAAACCCAAACCAATACGATACCTTTTGTCTTTAAACTGTCATGGTTATATTTCTTGTAGTTCTTGATCTCTTTTCTTCAAAGATGATCTTTTTTCATCATCTTGCCTTTTAATTGCTCTCTCTCCTGCCCTTTTGGTTTCCTTTCGCTAAGCTAACTTTCCACTGTAAGCCGGTGTTTGGACCTGCCTTTTCTTTGTCGTGATATGTTGAAGGTATCTTTGGCTCACTGATTATTCAATAATGGAGTGTGGAATTCTGCACCTAATGGTGTAAAGAAAACAGAAACTCCTCCCCTGGCTCCCTGTCTGAAGATTTTCTGTTTGGACTTGGGCCTTACTTGGACTTTGATAGCACGCCTATGTGTTGGGTCCACTTCGTGTGCTTATAAATGGCGTTTAAAGGTACAACTTTTTAATGAAAAAATGACAACAATTTAAAAAATGAGATTAGTGAAAATCTAGAGTGGGATATGGTGTGAATAACTGACATTTGGTGAAGGAGAAAGAGAGATTAGGACATAATTGGTTTTGTTCCTTTTTTTTTTTTTTTATAATTTTACCTCAAAAATCTGACCTTTTTAAAAAAGGTAAGCCGAGAGCTTTATTTTAAATCACATCATACGATTTCGCTTTACACTTAGAAAGGAACGATAGACTGGGGACCCCTGAGGAGTGAGCTTTTCCTCTTCCATCTAAAGCACTCTTTTTTTGGAAGGGAGGAGGGCCATAGCAGCAGCGGCGCTGCGTGCTCAGGCAAACTCACCTGGGCCTTCTGGGTCTTGTATCCCTACCAGGGCCTAGAGTGGTGCCTCGCTGCACGTAGCAGCAGTTCAGTAAATACTTGAGTTGAAAGAGTCTTGTGTTCCTGCTTCTCACTTGCCAGAACTTCGGGGTGGGTCTTGCTACTGGTTTACATTCCTTGGCACCTCGGCTTCTGAGAAGTGATAATTTCAGGGGCACTGGGTACAGGGAGGGCTTTTTATCAGGATGGCCTTGTGCGTTCCAAGGCTTGGCCTAACCGCCAGGAGCCTGGTGGGTTCCCACTGCCTCCTCAGTCTCTCATGTTCCATCTGTTTTTCCCTTTATGATTGATATTTTCACTTTGAACCCTTTTCATGGACTGTTCTTTTCAAATTCTCTCAACTTTTAAGGTTAACATTGGAGTCAGAGACATGTTGACACATGTCTTGTTTGGAAAAAGAATGTGTGAAGTCCTTGTGCCTGAATCCCACCAGAAAAGTGTCACTTACTCACTAAGAACACTAATGTCTCACGTATGTATAGCCGTTCAAACCCCCAAGTGATCCTTAAATGTTAGGAATGTGTGTGTCTTATGAAGGACATCATCCCTATGACATGAGCCCTGAATCTGTAGGGCGTTGCCATCTCTGTGTAAGGCCCTCTACCTAGAGTGAGGTGGGGTGCCCGGCAGGAATTCAGGCCGAAGCTATTGCCTAATGGTATGTTTGAAAGTTAATATCTTCTTCTGTGGAAATGGATATTTATTTGTATTGAGGGGATGTGTTCGTCTTCAATTGCTGTGTAATAAGTCACCACAGATTTAGGGCTTAAAACAGCATCACGTATTAGCTCACAATTCCGTAGGTCAGAAGACCAGGACATTGTGGCTGGCTGGCTGGTCTCCTAAGTGTCTCGCGAGGCCAAAATCAAGGCATCAGCAGGGCTGCTTGCTTATCTGGAAACTATGGTAGAATTTGCTTCAAAGCTTGTTCGAGTCATTGACTGAATTCAGTCACCTGCAGTTGTAGGACTGACGTCCCCATTTCCTTGCTTGCTATCAATTGGGGCCTCACTCAGCTCCTTAAGGTCACCCACTTTCCTTCTCATATGTGCGGCCCCCACCCTACCATCTTCTAGCTGGCAAGGGTGTGTCATATTTCCCTTGTGCTTTGAATCTCTGATTTTCTCTTCTGCCCTCCACTTCTGACAATTGCTAGAGAAAGTGCTCTGCTTTTGGGAGATGATGTCATTAGATGGTCTCCCTTTCTTAAGGTCAACTGTGCCATATAATACCATAATATTATCATATATTATTATACATCATATATGATAATAGTGTTTGCCATATAATACAACATAATCAGGGGTGTGATATGTCATCATTTTCCCTGGCTTTAGACATTAGGGTCTTTGGAGGAGGAGCATCTCAGAAATTATGCCTACCACAGAAAGTATCCTTCTTAATTCTCCTGTTTAATCACTTGCCTAGACTTTACCTCTTGGAGAGTGCTTGAAAATTATAGCTAGAACAGCAACAAAAAAACCCCATGATAAATAAAATTTGGTTGGATTTGGAGATTGTCTTGTAGTTTTAGTAGATATATTGGCACAAAATAAGTCTAATGATTTTTATTTCTAGATCCTGTTAAGGGAGAATGTTTGTACATGATATTGAGGGCTAATCTTTCTGGAAGACAGTAGTTCTGACACTCTCAGTGCCTGGTATATTGTGGATTCCATCTCGGTGTGGATTCCATTCTGTAAAAGAGTGGTGGGAGATGGGGAGGTGAGGAGAGACTGGATTGCCAAGAACATGGGAAGTATTAGAGATTACAGGCCCAAGAGTGCTTTTGTATTTATTTCATAGCTTGCTTCTTTTATTCATTCAGCAGATGTTTTTATATGCCTACTGTGGGGCCAAGCACATGCTCAGTGCCGGTTGTACAAAGGTACACAAAACAGACATGGTCCCCCACCATGGACCTTGTTGATGTCAGACGTTAAACAAGTAAACTTATCATTGCAGATAGGAGTGCTGTCAAGGACTAGGTTAGGATGCTACACGAGAGACTTCAAGGGAATTGAGTGCAGCCTGGGAGACGAGGAACATTTAGATGACGATTTGGATGAGGAGCCAGCCGGGTGAAAAGTCCAGAGAAGAGTGTGCCAGGCAAGTAGATCAGCAAAGGCTCTGAATTTTCCTCGGGAGGAGTTTAGAGGGAGGTTTGGAGGAGTGTCCGTTGAGCATGTTCTTTTAGGAGGTTACTTCCCTCCTGCTGAATTCTTGCTTTTGGGACTTGTGTCAGAACGCTTAGAAATAACGCCCCAATATACTGTCATCCCTGGTACCACAGGGTCTGGGACTGGTCCAGGTTCACACCAGACCTGATGCCCGTGGGAAGAAGGTGGAAATACTTTTCTGCCCCCCACCCCCGCCCCTGTACCTGAAGTTGCAGCTCCGCATTCCTTTCGGGGTCAGTCCCAGGCCACTGCCCCCTGCAGGTGAGTGGAGGGTCATGCCCACCTTGCTGCCTGCCTGAGCTGCTCAAGCATCCTGTGCCCTTGTACCATCTCAGGACATGGGACAGATAAGTCACAGGCTGCCGCCTACAGTCACGGAACCCGAGGGTCATCCACTGCTGCCCTGAGCGGGGGTGGGGCAGGGTGAGACCGTGACTGCTTCCCTTGGACTTCAGCTCTCTTTCAAGTTTGGGAGGATGTTTGAGCATTCTCTTCAGTAAAGCCCGACATTCAACCTGGAATGAGATGAGATGAGTCCACATTTGTATATTCTCTGTTAAAGTGAATTTTTCAGTCTCAAAAAGCTGCCACCATTGAGAAGATTGCTCTGTACCCCAGGTTGGGCCCAAGTCAGTCACTTGTCTCTCTGTAGTGTAGAATGGACTTGACAGCAGATTTATTTTTACCTTTCCTGTCATTTTGGAGGCTGGTAGCTAGAGGCAGGGTGTGGAGTGGAGCCGTAAATTACCCTTGGAATGACTCGAATGGTCCCATTTTTAACTCTAATTGCGCCTTTCCCTTTTCACCTCTCCTCTTCCTCCCCCTCCCTTCCCCCTCTTCCCCATCCACTTTTGAATGAGAAGACTTGAGGAGGGTGTAGGTGGGAGCAGGTTTGCTGATTGATGCCTCTCTGAATGGTGGAAACCTTTTCTTTTCCCATCACTGCTTCCCATTTTTTCTCCATGCCTCTATTTTAAGTGGCTGGTTATTATTATTTTTTTTCCTTCTGGTTCTTTACTGGAAACCGGCCCAGCCTCACTCAGTTTTGTTTCCATGCTGCTATTAAAAGACAATGCCCAGTTAAGAGGACTTGGAGGAGGGGCAGGAGAGCCGCCTCGTGGTTGTAGTCATCCAGGCAAACATGGATTCCCTGGACTGGAATGTGAGAAGAGTTTTAAGTTTATTAAGCAATTTTAACTTGTGTCTTTTTTTTTTTTTTTTAATGGAATGAAAACCGACTATCAGTGGTTTCATCCTGGAACTTCTCTTGCTGAGCTTGAATACTAATGGACCAGAATTCTGAGGTCGAAGAACCTCCCTTTAGCATTCTGGGCCTCTTTTACCAAGATAGAAAAATATGCTTGGCACTTGGTATCTGGTCAGCCATGAATTCTTGACATTTGGGAGAGATGTGTCCCCAGGCTTTGAAGAATCTTTGTATTTATTAATACAGAGTGTTTGTAGAGTCCTGAGTATTGATTAACTCACATTCTCACCAAGGATTTTGCTTTCTGGGTGGGTTTTTGTTTGTTTGTTTGTTTTAGCATATCCTCATACTGTAAGTTACCTACCTTTAAAAAAACTTTTGCTTATGTTAATTTTTTCTCATGTGATGAGCTGTTTTTGCAGTGACTGAAACACATAAACTGCTTTTTAAAATTATTAAGTTAGGTTTATGGAGGTATAATTCACATGCAGTAAAATGCACCCTATGCAGTATACAGTTGTATGGGATTTGACAAAAGTATAGGCTGGTAACCACTACCATAATCAAGATGTAGAAAGTTTCATCTCCTGGAAAAGTTCCCTCCTGCCCCTTTGTAGTCAGCCCCTACTTCTTTCTCCACCTACACGCAAATACTAATTGTTTTCTTTCCCAACAGTTTTTCCTTTTCCTACATGTCATAAAAATGGAATGATATACTCTGTAGCCTTCTTTGTCTGTCTTCTTCCACTTAGCATGATGCATTTGTGATTCATCTATGTTGCTGCATGCATCAGTAGTTCATTCCTTTTATTTGCTGAGTAGTATTTTACTGTGTGGTTTACCACAGTCTGTCTATTCATTCACCATTTTGAGGGGTTTACAGTTTTGGAAATTATGAATAAATTCACTATAAACATTTGCGTACAGGTTTTGTGTAAACATGTTTTTGTTTCTCTTGGATAAATACCTGGGAGTAGGATTGGCAGTTCGTATGCTAAGTGCATGTTTGATTTCATAAGAAGCTGCCAAACTGTTTTTCAAAATGGTAGTACCATGTTGTGTTCCCTCCAGCAATGTTTGAGAGTCCCAGGTGCTTTGTGTTCTTGTCAGCACTTGTTGCTGTTAGGTGTTTTTTTGTTTCTTGCTTGTTTGGTTGGTTTTTTTACTTTGTCCATTCTAACAGTTGTATCATGGTATCTCATTGTGGTTTTTTAAAAATTTTTTTAATTTTTTTTCATTGTGGTTTTAATTTGCATTTCCCAAATAACTAATGGTGTTGAGCATCTTTCATGTGCCTATTTGTCATTTATAGATCTTTGCTTCTAAAATCTTTTGATTTACATATATATATATATGTATATACATATATATATATAAATTTTGGGTTTTTTTTAATTGCTGAGTTTTGAGAGTTTTTTTTAAATATTCTAGATAGAAGTTTTTGAATCACATAGGTATTTTGCAAATAATTTTTCACAGTCTAATGATTGTCTTTTCATTTTCTTGATAGTACCTTTGGAAGAGCAAGAGTTTTGAATTTTGAACCTGCCAGTGGCTTTTTAAATCAATTTCCTCATAAAGGGTATGATATGCTTGTCAATCTCAGATTCTGAGCCACCATCAAATCTTGAATTCCATTTTTTAATTTAGCAAAAAAAAATTTTTTTTCTGTCTGTGAGCCATCACTTTTTTCCCTCTTCATTTTGTTTTCATTGACATCGTTGATGCTAGGGCTGGCTTTTTTTTTTTTTTTTTTTTAACACAAAGAAACAGAGTTTTGTCTTGTTTAATTACTCCACAAACTATTACCTATATGATGATGATCAGCAGAGCTGCACTGGGTGACAATGCCAAGTTGTCAGCCAGGCTCACTCACTTACCCAGTGGCCCCCACACAGCAGCACTGTCGGGTGTGATGCAGGTGTGTCTGAGCAGAATTACAGATCACTGCATGTCCACTAAGATGTAAGCTCCTTGAGATCAGGGACTCTCTGTTTTGTTGCTAGCCCTAGAATAGGGCCTAGTGCTCAGAAAATAATGACTGAATGCAGTTCGATGAATACCTTCATGAAGGGCAATGCAGGATGTCCCATGGCATCCAAGGCTGTGGCTCTGAGGGTCAGCTCAGGACTTAGGCCAGCACTGTGAATGTCAAAGCTTGAATGGCAAGGAGCAGCAAAGAGCCCTTTCCTGGGGACCTTACCTGCTTTCCAGAGTGTGGAGAGAGAATCCCAGGGCCCTGACCTTGACTAGCATTTTTTTAGGGAGACCTCAGTTTCTAAGGGAGGAACTTAGGTAAGTCCACACCAGCACTGTAAGGCGTACAGGCTGTAATGAGAGCTGTATCTCTGTAACTGGGTGATGTGAGACCATTTGTGGAATTCTGCCGTTCTGCCTCCTTCCGACCGCCCCAGGCCTGCATAACTCCTCCCCCACCCCCAAAATGGTGGAGGGATCAGGCCAAGGTTGAAGTCATGGCCAGAGCCAAAGCCAGGCTGCCTGTGGTGGAGCCCAGTTCATCCCCACCCCATCGCCCTGCTTTTGTCCTGATCTTCTTTTGGCTTATGGTGTGTGGTTTCAGCATTTGGGCCAGCTTTTAATCATGACACAGTCCCATCTTCTAAGGGCTGAGTGAGTCCTCCAAAAGAAGAAACTCCTGAAGAGAAGATTTTCCTTAAATGTTGAGGCTTTCTCCTCCTTCTGAGAGTCTTATTTTACTGGTAATTCAAGAGGGAAAAAGTGGAAACTCCAGATTTAGGGCAAGCGAAGAATTTGGGGGAAGGGAGGGTGTGTGTGCGCGTGTGCGTGTGCGTGTGCACGGTGGATGGGTAGTAGGGTGGCTGTGGGCCACGGGCAGGGAGGCAGCAATTCACGCAAAGTGGTCCCAGCTGCCCCTAGTTTAGGGCTAATCCCGGCTCTGCTCCAGCCTGTCATTCAGGGTAAGCTGCTGTCATTAGTGGTTAAATGTTTCTGAAAGTATTCTCTCTCAACTCTAACCACATGCCCTTTTGGGGAAGGGAGGGAGGGGCCAGGAGAGTAAGGGGACCCACCCTGTTGTCATGCCCAGCTGCTCTGCAGAGGGACAGGGAGCCTAGGGGACTAGAAGTAATCACGGAGCCCGTGCATGTGACACAACTGATGTCGCATTTTCTGTGCTGCCCCACATGGCCTGCCATGCCTTGAGGGTCGCAGCCCTCTGCCATGGGCTGTAAGTACCGAATCACAGAGGCTTTTTTTTTTTTTTTTTTTTTTGTCCTTTTAAGGGGGTTGGCTGACACAAACCTTCTATTAAGCAATTTTATCTCTCTCAAGCTCTCTGCCCTCAACACATATATACACATTCACCAGTGGCTAGAGACTGTCTTTCCCTTTGGAACTAGTCTATACTCATCCTGCTTTCGATTGTGGTAAACTGCTCAATCCTAATGTTTCTTCCCATGAAGTGGGGACACTGAGATATTTTTCTTGACTGAGGTGTGGTTGACAGCTTTTGATTTATAAAATTAGCTCAGGGAAAAACAAGATGGAAAAAGAGAGTCCAAATTAAATCTTTATTTCCATAGCTCAGTTGTGCCCTCTCTCCATTTTTAACTGCCACACAGGCTTAAGGTATGAAGGACTCTGGGCTTTGCTAGGTCTCTCCTCCTCCTCCTCCTCATCTTTCTTCTCCTCCTCCTCTTCTCCATCTCCTTATTCATCCTTCTCTTCTTCTGTTTTGGCCCAAGAAAAAAACTTTTTTTCTTTTTAAATAATTGTGTTTTTTCCCTTGCTCAAAAGTAGAAAAGCAGAGAAAAACCTAGAAAAGCACAAAAGGAAAAACTAAAGGCACCCACATACCCAGCTTCCCAAGATAATCACTGTGAACATTTTGGTTTGTACCCATCTTGCTGGAGATGGTAGCCGTTGGGGGCACTTCTGACTCCCCTAGGAACCTGAGTTTGTTGTGCTGTAGGTTTGTCCCAACATACTGGACCAGAGAGTCTCACCAGGAGAGGTGTTCTGGGTGGGTATAGAGCCTCCCAGTCGGGGAACTCTCTTTACTAGGGTCTTCATCTTACCATTGGCCAAGTGACCAGTGAATGAATAGCCTGGAAGGGATTAAGCCTAAGTCCCAGGTTTCCCACCCCCCAGCCTTCAACCAAAGAGCATGGGCTCTTGACCTTAGAGCACCTGGCTTTGAGTCTTTGCTCCATTGCTTACTTTTCTTGATGTCTGTTTTCTCATCTGTAAAATGGGCATGATAATAGTAAGCTTCCTCTAGGGTTGCCATGTTAAATGAGATGGTAACATGTAAAGTGCACAGCGCACCACAGGTACCTGGAGCATGATGTTCTAGCTCAGTGCACATTAACTTCCGTAGTCATTGTTTTCAGTTTATTGTTGGTGATATCTTCACTGCCCTGTGTTCCACGGTTATAAATTGTTCTCCGGACCTCTGTTTCTCGGCATGGAGGGGGTGGTCTTTTCTTCACTGGGTAGTATTTGAATCATCTCACTATTGAAAAGTAGTATGTAATGATTAAGTAGTAGAATAATCTCCTTTGACAAAACTGAAACCGAAGACCAGGGGAGCTGTGACATTTTCATTGAGTGAATGAAGTCAAGCCACGACCGGACCATGAGAACACATACCACCTGTTGCCTTGTGTTCTCTGAAGACGTCAGACGGATTCTTTGCTGCTGGATCCCACCATTTTCCTTGTGGGATGGATCCCTCTCTGCATTGTTCCTCATTTACTTGCATGGACCAGAGTCACCTTTTCTAGATAAAACATGTCAAGTACATGTTGGCTGAAGTGGTCTAATGCCCCTTGACCTTTATGGCCAAGGGAAGCTTGTTTCTGGCTGTAAAGAAAATGGATTTGAATAAGTTTGGGGCTCTTTTTTTTGGCTAACAGTAGAAATATGTCATCTGTAGTCTGTCCAGTGGTTCTTGTTTATTTCTTACATTCAAGCCCAATAAAAATACTGTGATGGTCACAGGATATTTTGCCAGTTATTTCAGATGCGGGTGCAGTTCACTCTGGATTTGTTTACTTCAAGTGGAAAAGTTTACCCAAAATTGCCTTCTGTGCTTTTACCAAGAAGGGAGCTTACCTGGATCTCTCTGTTCGGGGCCAGCTTCTGTCAAGTCAAAGACAAGGAGGACTATTACAGGGCTGATTTCCCATAAATAGCAAGAGAGGGAATATGGTGACTTCAGTGGGGCACACTCCTTTCTTTTCCACAGTGACTTATATCTGTCTGCTTTATACTTTGAACCCCCAGGACGCACAGACATTCAGGTGGTTCGGCCAGAACAGCCACAACAACCGGCGAGCAGAGCCCCAGTACTAGCAGCCGGCACCACCAGCCCGTCAAGAACCCAAGCCACAGTGGCTTGGCCAATGGCACAGGTGAGTGACATTGCAGAGCACCAGCCCAGACTAAAGCGTGTCCTCTTACCTGTTCTCGCCTGGAGCTGGGGCTCTGCCTGCTGTGTCAGAACGCAGGGTGGGCGAGAGGTGACTCCCATACTGAGATGGAATTTGAATCCATCAGTCTCTCCATGACCCATCTTCTTTTCTCTCTGGCATATCCTGCACAGCCAAAGTTATTCTCCACGTGGCTCTTCTAAAATCTTCCTTTGCACAGAAATAAGAGAGTATTGATTTTTAGATTTCTTTCTTATCGATGTTGGATTTCCTGGTGGGGAGAGTATCTTATTTATCCATGACACTTTAAAAAATTTCCTTAATTTAAGGAAATGATCAGACTAGGAAGAAAGAAGTCTAACTATCGTTAAGAGCTGGCTTAGAGAAGATGGCCATGCTGTCGAGTGGGTGGGGATGCTGCTGGACCAGGAGCGAAGCCCAGCTGCCACTGGGGGGCCTCCTGTGCCTGTTCCAGGGAGAGTATTTGCCCCTTTTGAGAGTAGAGAGCCCTTCCACAGCCACGTGGAAGGAGTCTCTGTACTTGGTTCTGCTTCTCCAGTAAGTGGGAGGAGAAGGACCTATTTCAACACAAATCAGTTTTTGTCATGCTTTTCTTCTGTCTCATCAGGACAGTGTTGAATTAAAAAGGAAAAAGACAAAGAAAAAAGTTTTTTTTTTCCTGAACATCTTGAAGATTGTCAAATCTTTTGTGACTGTTGGTCATTTGGTAATTTGTCTTAATTTGGGGCAGGTGGGAAGGGATCCAGAGGTTTGCTTCGATTTAAACTGTAGGTGGATTAAATGCAGGTGTTTAAATCAGTAAGTTGACGTTGAAATAATTCTGTAGATCCTTGCAATAGCAGAGCTGTGGCATGAAAGATGGGAAATGTGGGGCGGTACAGCTTCTGCAGATACTCGTCACCATGGTACTGTTACCGCCGTTTGTGTGACAGACTCATCAAGAAGGGGAAAGCGATTTGGATTACTTGCTAATGCCTTTCAGTTCTCTGGCAGCACCGTATGAGGGCTGCAGAGCCCCTTTGATGGCTTATGGTGCCTGGTTATCGTGTTGTCTTGACAGTCTGGCTGGGAGGAGTGGCCTGTGTCACTGTGGGTGCGGTGGCCTGACTTTCTCCCTGCGGTTGGGGACCTGCCTGCAGTAATTGAGTTGTCTGGCTCGCCCTGAGCCTTGAGGACGAGGATGAGCTTGGAGGCGAGGCGTATGAGCGGCTGCTGTCTCAGCCCTCTTGGCGCTCTTGTGCCAACCACTGTATCCAAGTGCTGGAACAGCCAGTCATAGGAGCTAGGGGTGGCCTGACTGCCCGTCTGTGTGGTGGGGACAGCAGGGTGGTGGCCATGGACCGTGTCAGAGAAAACCATTTGAAGCTCCACAAGCACCAGTAAACATGCTTCTCTTAGAAGAATAAGTCACTCATAGAGGAGTAAGTCACTCACAGATGGGCAAGGGGAACTGGCTTTTGGAACAAGTGGTTACCTGGATGCCGTGGCCGTGACACCAGCTGCTTTGTTCTTCGAGGGGCCTACGTTATTGTGATACCAGTTTCCCTCAGCCATCTCTGCTTTTCTTATAAAAACTATCAGCAGATTGACTTTATGTGGTGACGGTCTTTGAGTCATTCTTACTGGACATTGAAACAGGTCTTTGTTTCCCCTACACTTACTTTTAGGAATCTTTGCGTATTGTCCTTATCTCCAGGAACATGGTGTATTTCAGCAGACAAGGCAGGTGCCAGCCGCATCTTCAGAAAGCCAAATATCTGTAACCCCAAACTGCCTCAGACATGTTTTATGCTGCTTGCACCTGAAAGTGCAGACTGTTCCCAGAACGCATCTGTAAGGGACAGTTGCTGAATGTTCCTGTTAAAGTGCTAAGGCTTTGGCCCCTGTCTCGTCTCTCTCCTTTCTGCTGTGATGACGGCTCACCTTTGCTTCCCAGCCAGCCTGGGCTTTGTCGGCTCTTCAGTGTCTATCCAAGGGGTATAGAAAGAGCTCACCTTTCCTTTGGGGAGCAGACAGGAGGACCCCTCTTTGGCAGTGCAAAGCTAGAAGACGGGTTGAGGCTTTGATTGAGGACATCACTGTCCGTCAATACGGCGCTGTTAGAACTATGAGGACCGATTCCAAGATGGTGGTGGTAGTGAGCCGTGCCTCCAGGAAATGTTTCCAAAGACATACAAGATTTATTTAGCAAGCCTTTTTGGCTGCGCTCTGCAGTTATGCATGAAAAAGACATTTGGGGCAGAAACAGAGCCGAGTTCCAGGTGGTTTTTTCATGTTGTCACAACTGTAAAGTATCCATTTTTGTTAAATGAAAGTGAATGGCAGCCTGTCTGTATAAATATATTATTTCTAAGTTTTAGAAGTGGTGGATCGAGACCTAGGCTAATGCCATAGCACTTTACTGAGACTTGTGTGCAATGATTTACTTTCTAATTTTTTTTATTGAAAACTTTATCCAAAAAAGAAAAAAATTATGTCTCTCACTCACTCCTCCCTCAAATGTGATTTCCATGCATGTAAGGTTGGGAGTCACACTGGCTGCAGTCAGATTCTGTCCCCTGTGTATAGCATGTGTATAAGGCCCAGTGACTCGTTGGACCTTTGTTTTCTCATTAATAAAATTAAAACAGGAGTGTATATCTCATAGGGTTCTTATAAGGAATAAATTATATAAAACATAGAGAGTCCAGCACAGCACCTGGGACTTAGTAAGCTCTCAGAGTTAGCTTCTATCTTTATGAATAATTTCATACAATTGTAATTATGCATTGTGAATGTTCTTTTCTTTCCCACCTCATTATTTTTGATACATGTGTCCATGTCCTGTAGTCCTCTTATTTACCTTTTTTTAGTGGCCTCGTACTACTTCGCAGTTAATATGCCATAATTCATATAACCATTTCTCAGTCCTTATGTATTTCCCTTTGTGAAACAAAATCCTGATGCAAACATCTTTGCACGCAACTTTTGTTTCTTCTGGAATGAAGTTCCTGATTCAAAGGATAAGAATTTAAAAAGTCTAATGTATATTACTAGATTGCCTTCCAAAAGGTTTGAAGTAATCATAGGCATTGTAAGGCCTTGTAAGGCCTTGTAAAATTTTCCTTCTGGTATATTAGGTTTGTTTTCCCCTTGATCTTGTAAATGCTGGTTTGTCATTTTGCTGACAGGTAGTAAGTGCCACCTTATTGTTTGGCCTCACTGCATTTCTACAGTTATCAGTTGCTTGACTATTTCTTTTCTCTTACACGACTTTTCTCATAGTGTCTGGTTATTAGTTTTGTGGAGATTTAGAAGTTTGTTTTAGAGATTCATGTAGTCTGTAAATTGAAATTGGGGTAAAATACTCATAACATAAAATTTACCATTTATTTAAACCATTTTTAAGTGTGTCATTCATTGGCATTGAGTACATTCACAATGTTGTGCAACTACACCACTATCCATTTCCAGAACTTTTCATTATCCCAAACTGAAACTTTGTACCTTTTAAGCAAAAACATTCTCCTTTCTCCCTGCCCACTCAGCCCCAGCCCCTGGTAACCTCTGTTCTACTTTATGTCTCTATGAATTTACTTATTCCAGGTACCTCATATTATGAGTGGAATAATTGGTCCTTTTGTCTCTGGCATATTTCACTTAGCATAATGCTTTCAAGATTCATCCATGTTGTAGTATGTATCAAGATTTCTTTTGTCCCTTTTTCAGTTTGAATAATATTCCATTGTATGTCTTTACCACATTTAATTTATCCATTCCTCTGTCAGTAGACATTTGGGCTGTGTCCACCTCGTGGCTCTTGTGAATAATGCTGCTGTGAACATGGGTGTACAGGTATCTGTTTGAGCCTGTGCTTTCAGTTCTTTTGCCTGTATGCCTTGGAGCAGGGTTGATGAGTCAGATAATTCTATGTGTAACTTTTGAGGAACCCTCAAACTGTTTCCCAGAGGAGCTGCACTGTTTTGCATTCGCACCAGCAGTGAATGAGGGTTCCAATTTTTCCACATTCTTGCCAACACTTGTTTTTTTCTGTTTTGTTTTGTTTTTTTGACAATAGCATCCTAATGGGTGTGAAGTACCTAGGTACAAGTTTTATCTGTTATATTTATGATTGTAAGTTTTCCCCCTACATCACTGTTTTTAAAATCTCATTTTCTGTAGTTTTTGTAGAGGAGGAGTTAAAAACTTAAAAACGAATTGTGCTGAGCATTTTTTTTTTAATGTTTGTAATTTTACCTTTTGCTTCAATAGTAAAAAGATTATCTCTTGTCTATAAATGGAATAAATACTTTATTCTGTTTTACTTTTTTTCATGTTAAAAAATAACTACCCCAGGGGAATTTATAGTAGTATATCTGTATCTATACATAGAGAAGTGTACTGAAGGCTGGGTGTAAATTAATTTTTTTCTATGATGGGGTCCTATTATCCCATAAACATTAGTTTTTTTCTCACTGTGGTTTTACTTAGTGTTTATCACTTACTATTATCTTATATGCAGCTGAGTATTCGTTTCTGGACCCCTTACTCATCCCATTCATTTGTTTCTGGTTTTGAGCCAGTCTTGTGTGATTTTGATTGTTGATTTGTTACAGGATGTTTTTCTAATGTCTGAAATAGCAACTCCTGCCTTATTGCTTTTTCTCCACGATATTCTTTGATAGTTTGTACACTTTCAAAACACATTTCAGACTCTGAATGCTTAGAAGCATGGTGGAATATAAATGGAATTTCTATGAATCTATGTATTGACCGAGGAAAGATTGAACTTTCCCATCAGGTGACATGGTATGGCTTTATCCATTAAAAAAATTTTTTTTAATGGAGTTACTGGGGATTGAACCCAGGACCTTGTGCATACTAAGCACACGCTCTACGACTGAGCTATAACTACTCCCCCTGGCTTTATCCATCTTCTTTTTTCTATCTAATTTAATTGCTCTTCTTTATATAGTCCTCACTCACCCTGTGTCACGCTAACTATGAAATATTTTTCTAGTTTTGGTGGCTCTTGTGAAGAGCTGAGTTGATCGAATGCATTGGAAAGCATTGCTTGGGTTTCACGGGTGAGAGATACTGACTGCTTTACTGTGTATCCTGTGTTATGAGCTGATCTTCAGTTTAAAAAGCTACCATTGCCGGCAGCCGCCTTCCCCATGCCCGGGTGAGGGGGCTGAACAGACCTGTGTGTGCAGCTAGAGCCTGTGCCACACCACACATGCACCTAAAGACCCTGGAACACACAGTGAGCTGGCGAGGACTAAGAAAAAGAATTTCAATTCCTGATCTTTTTTTGGCTAACTGTGACTAGGGTATGTCTTAGTCCTGAATGAATATCTGATTCATAAAGTTAGAATGTTTAACCAACATCACAGAGGGAACCTTGTGAAATGCCCACAGTTGCAGCAACCGGAGGCCATCCCACTGCTGTTTTGTCCTCACCCCATTTACCCTCTCATCTTGGTACCCAGCTCTTCTTCCCATACAGGAAAGCCCTCTCAGCCGTCTTCGTTTCTCTCCCCCAACCCCTGTTTTTACTTAATGGTCTTCCGGATTTGAGTGCTGGTTCTGCTCCTTGCTTGGCACCTCTCT
Organism: Camelus ferus; assembly: GCF_009834535.1. NCBI lineage: Eukaryota > Metazoa > Chordata > Mammalia > Artiodactyla > Camelidae > Camelus > Camelus ferus. The sequence continues at coordinate 45,755,139 of NC_045704.1, forward strand.
GAATGGTACTTCTGGGAGCCTCAGTTTTGTCTTCAGTAAAATGGGAATAATATTGTCTTCCTTGCGGGGCTGCAGGGAGGATAAATGAGCTAATGAAAGTGAACTTGCAAAAAACAACCCGGAATCCCGGACTGGATCTTGGAATCATGAAAGGACATTAGTGGAAAAGCTGGTGAAATCCAAATAAAAAGTATGGAGTTTAATTAATGGTAATGGACTAGTGTTAATTTTTTTTTAGCTTTGACAAATGTGCCATAATTAAGCGAGGTAGTAGTATTACATAGCATGGATGAGGGGCATGTTGTCTTTGTTCTATCTTTGCGACTGTTCTATAAATTTAAAATTATTCCAAAATTTAAACAATTTTAAAAAGAACCTGCTTTGCAAATGCTATTGTTAAAATGTGAAGTGGTTTTATTTCAAATATCTTTGGCTAGATTATTAGGCCTTTTGCACACGTATTTATTCAACAAAGTATTTATTGAATGCTATTTTGCTAAGCACCGTGGACAGCGCAAAGAAGTATCAAATAAGGCCTCTGCCCTATCATCTGTTTCAGGAAAAGAAGCTGAAAAGACACTGGCAGCCAAGTACCAACACAGCAGATGTCACCAGGCTGAATGGTTGGGTAGCCAAGACTGCAGGCGCTGGGGGGTCTGCAAAGGGCCGAGTCTGGGCTGAGTGGCAGCAGTGGTGGGGCCTCTGGAAGGAGGGTGAGGTGAGCAAAGGGATGGAGGCAAGAATGCAGGAGGCAGAGAGTGGAAGCAGCAAAAAAATGAAGGTGAACAAATGTGCCCTCACTCTCAAGAAGGGTACTGTCTTTTGGGAGAGATAAGTTGTGTACATCAAGTAATGAGGACTAATAGTGAACACTGGTTATATTGAAAAGAGCTAAAATGCAAAATGCAGCAGTTCTCCAGGGCATGGTGAAATTGTAACTCCTTGTCTTCCACAATCTCATTTTTCTCTCCACTTGAAGCCACATCATGGCTCAGTTATGGTGCTCTGTCACTACTTTACTGGGGTGACCGTGGGACAGTAACTGAACTGTCTGAACTTTAGTTTCTTCTGAGTATAAGCTGCGATGGGGTGGATTTACCCCTAAGGTTTCAAGCCCTTATGTTCTAAGAACATGTGTGTACATATAGGCACACCTTGTTTTATTGCTCTTCACTGTATTGTGCTTTGCAGATACTGCATTTTTGGCAATTGAAGGTCTGTGGCAACCCTGCATTGAGCAATCTGTCGGCGCCATTTTTCCAGCAACATTTGCTCACTTTATGTCTCCCTACCATATTTTGGTAATTCTTGCATATTTCAAACCCTCTATCTGTGAGAAGATTACGACTCACTAAGATGACAGTTAGCATTTTCAGCCATAAAGTATTTTTTAATTAAGGTACCTTTTTTTTTAAGACATAATGCTCTTGCACACTTGATAGTCTGCAGTACTGTGTAAATATAATTTATATGCACTAGGAGACCAAAAAAATTTGTGCGATTAGCTTTCTCTCGAGATTTGCTTAATTGCGGTGGTCTGGAGCCAAACCCACAGTATCTCTGAGGTACACAAACAAACACACTCTCTTTGTGAACACGGAGTCTAAGTGTAGACGTATAAAGTTGATAATTTTTCCCAGTTTGTTGTTTTTCTTTTGATTTTAATTTTGCCTCTGGTGGTTTTTATTTATTTATTTGCCATTTAGATTTTAAAAAATTTAATGTAGTTGAATTCATCAGTCTTTTATGACTTTTAGATTTTGTGTGATACTTCAGAAAGTCTTTTCCACTTTGAGATTATAAAAGGATTCTCTATTTTCTTTAGTTCCTCTGTGATTTCATTTTTTATGTCAAAATTTCTGATCTGATTAAGGAGTGAGGAGTGCTCTTACTCAGTTTTTGTCCAGTACTCTACCCAGTTGTCACAGTACCATTTACTAAATAGTCTGTCTTTTCTGCAGTAATCTAAAATGTCACCTTTGTCATATACGAAGTTCCCAAATTCCAATGTGTATTTAATTCTGTTTCTGAACTTTCTGCTGATTTAATCAGCATCTGCCTATTCATGTATTGGTGCCACATTGTTTTAACTGTTGTAGCTTTATAATATGTGTTAGTACCTTGGAGAACTAAAACCCACCCCCACCCCATGCACACATGCACATAGGATTCTTCGTGTCTAGACTTTTTATGACTATTCTTCTGTTTTTAGTTTTCCTTATAAATTTTAGAATATATTTAGTTCTCAAAAAAGTCATGATGGTTTTTTTAAATGGAATTGAGTAAAATTTATAGATTTGTACAAAGAGAATTGCCATCTGTTGTGTTATATAAACTCAGCTAAGATAGGAATATAAATATAAATTCTTGCATTTTTGTTGTGGAAACATTAGTTGCGCAAAATATAGTCATTTATTAAACAACCAACGTAGTCTGTGTGCCAGACAATGTTTCATATATTGGAGAGAAAGCAAATAAATTAATCATAGGTAGTTCCTAGGCTCTTCATTTGTTAAGATCAAGCTTAGCTTCCTATCATGTGAAGAAATTTTAGTTTCAGCTGGCCACTGGCCTCATGTTAGCCGATAGGATCACGTGGCTGCTTCAGAGTTATTCGGATCTTGGGCCGCATTAGAGAGGGAGAGTGGAGTGAGTGAGCGGTTCAGGCTCTGGGGTCAGATGGTGGGGATGTGAATTAGGTGCCCTGTGACCTTGAAAGTTTGTTTAACCTCTTGGAACTTTTGTTTCTTCAGCTGTAAAATGGGCAGATATTAATTGTATCTAACTTGTGGGGTTGTGTCTGAGGCTGAAATGAGAAAATCCAAAATGCTTTGCACTTTGCCTGGCAGATACTGGTGTTCTGTACATACAACTAACGTCATTTCTATTGGAATCTGACTCTGCTGGTCTGATGGTGTTTGATTTGTTATGTTCAGTTCCTGATGCCAGTAGTTAGAAATGGGAGGCGATAGAAGTTATCTACGAGAGGCAGCCAGGTGGTAAGAGGAGGGTGACCTAGAAACATTAAAGAAACTGTTGGCCTCTGTACTGAAACAAAGAATGAGAAACAGGGTGGCCAGATACTTATGTTGTACTGCTTGGGGCGTGGGGACTAAGAACCGATGTCAGAATTCAGTTTAATGTGAGAGAAATCTTTTTGGCAGCTGTGTCTGTTCAACAGTGAAATGGCTCTGTAGCGAGCTGCCTGTTAGAAGAAATGTTCAAGGGGAATCTGGCTGGTCATTTGTTAGGGAAACCGTAAGAGGAGTTTCTGAATTAGGAAGATGAGGCTAAACCAAGGGGTTTTCTTTTGAAATTCCAGTGTCATTGTGCACGTACATAATCATGTATGTAGAAAATTCTCTGTGTATGGCTTTTCCATTTTCAAAGAATTTTAATTCTTTGAAATGGTGTTTGATCCCTTTTTGAGTGAGAGGATATTGCAGTGCCTTGGGGTCCTGATGAACAGGAGTGATCATCAAAGAAATGGAGAAATGAAGAGACTCAGGAAACAGCTTATTTCACTTTTGTCTCTTTGCCTGTTTCTACCTTGGAGACAAGTCCCTTCTCTTGGAGCCCCATCTTCTTGCATCTAGGGTGTTAATCCTTGCTCCCCACTTTGAGCATGAGGCTTTAAAGGGACGAGTGTATTATTGGAAGTTTTCTACCTCTTATTGTGTACGGAGCTTTTTGAAGGAAGATGCTGTTTGTGCCTAGCAGACAAATGACACGTTTAAAGAAAAGTGTGCAGCCCTATAAACTTGGCTTTGGCCTTGGCTGTGCTCCGTGAAGCACTAACACACTTCCCTGTTACCTTGTTTTTTCTCCTACTCTTTTATTGCAGTAATTGTAACCATAGTATGTAAGAAAGTTTTAATAAAGTTTTATAAAAGAGGTGATATTTAATAATCTGTTTATTTCAGATCCATCTCCCAGGTTTCTTCACGGAGGCCATTACTGACTCGCTGTAACTTCCAAAATACGTTTTGTAAACCTTTTTGCCATCACCGGATAACATGCAGGGTAACCTTGTAGGTCTTGTGTTCTCCTATTTAGTGAAAAACCTAGTAAATGTGAACTCAGCTCTTAGCTGATCTCTAAAATATGATTTCTATATTTTCAGTGAACGATGAACCCACTGCAGCCCCTGATCCTGAAGAACCCTCTGTTGTGGGTGTGACGTCCCCGCCTGCTGCAGCGTCGAGCGTGACCCCGAACCCCACTGCAGCGGCTCTCCCTGCCACAGCCACGCCGGCCGAGGGAGAGGAGCCCAGCACTTCGGGTACACAGCAGCTCCCAGCCGCTGTCCAGGCCCCCGACGCTCTGCCTGCTGGGTGAGTAGCCTTCTGTCCCACAGCAGCCCTCCCCACTACCTCCTAAAGCAACAACAACAACTGGGGGCTCCTTCGCCAGGGCCGAAACAAGGGGCTATTTATTACCTGGTGGCTTAGGAGCCTCTAGGGAGGCTGTCATGCATAGGAGTGAGGGAGGCATGGAAGAACTGCTTGTTCTGCATAAATCTTGAAAAGAACCTAAATCATCTGGGGCAGAATCAATGCTACCTTATACTGTGACTTGACACCAACAGCTTGACTCAGAAGAGAGTGTGGCTTTCATGGAACAAGGAGCTCATTTTGCCTTCCGAAATCACGGGAGGGTGTTCGCCTAGATCCTGCCTGGAAAACAGCTATTCTTTCTTGCATTTTATCTTAACGTGCCATGGAGGGCTTGAGGCTCTGAATGTTACTATCTGTTACTCCTATGGCCAGAGCTGAGGGACTACTAGTTTTCTTGCCATCCTTTAGTTCAGAATTCAATCTGATGCTAAAGGCCTTGGATGACAAGCAGATGGCCCCAGCAGGCCAAAAGGAAGTTCAAGGTTGGCCATATAGTAAGTGGAGATGAAGAGTGTGGACCTGGGAATCAAGTCCCCACTCAACTCTACATGACCTTGCAAGAATGACTTACCATCTCAGTGAGGAGGAGAGGGTAGTCATCCATATCTCCCCGGGAGGTTAAGGGGCTCAAATAAGAAAGCACATGTGAAGCCCTCATCCAGTGGTGGGTGTTATACCTGGTGAATGATATTTTTGAAGGGGTTGTGAAGGAACCATTAAGGAGGGGAATGGTTCTGAACCAGAAAACAGTCTTATCTCAGGATTACCAATCACAGCCAGGGCCAGTCCCACTGTGGACCCACAGCCCATCCCGGTTATCAATTTGGTGCTGAGGAGACAATGTCCATATGCCCCCAGTCACCGTGGTTTGGCCAGTGGTGGTGATGGTGGGTGGGTGGTTCCTCTGAGCCCTTGTAATTCATAGAGGAAAAGGGAAGGGTGGACTGTCTCTTGCTTGATGTATGACACACTGTATTGCTCTTGAGCCACTTTAGAAAATCCAGTTGTTCAAACAAAAATCCTAAATCTGAAGGTACTTGCGACTTTTACCACATACATTTCGCATCCCTAGCATTTGGCACACTGCCTAACTTAGGGTTCTTAGTAAAGCACGATGAACACATGAAAAGCATTGCACCTAGTTCTTAAAACCTCAGACCTGTAGAGACTTGGGGGTATTGAGGGGCAGCTCTGAAAAGCTTGTTGTGAAGTTTCTGATTTTGTGATAAGATTCATAATGAATTGCTTGTGTGCAACTCCTCCCTACGGAGTTTTTTTTTTTTTCTCCCCTCTCTTGTATGTGGTAAGGATTGCTCGAAAGACCTTTGTTTGGTTTATAATTTCAAATCTGTTTATAATTTGGCGGGGGGAGAGCGGAATCATTTTGGCAGAAAGGGGAGAAAATGGCCGCCTGAGACCCCCGTGAGCTGTTTGTTTTCTTTCCGCTGAGCAAATGCCTGGAGGGCGGGCTTCACTCCTGTGTCAGTCACAGGCAATTAGGGCTAATGGCTCAACGTGTCTTTATGTAGGGCGTGTGTGAGGGTTACTGTTCTCCTGGATTGGGCTCTTCCTGTTTCCAGACAGCTGGAAAACTCCAGGCCCTGAAAACTCTCTTTCTTCTAAGTCTGGCGGTTGGAGTGGCGCAGGGAAGCCGGCTCCCCCCACCCTACAGTCCCCGCCAGAGGCTGAAATGCTTTTCCTAGGTAGAATGTGGGCAGCATCTTCTCTGTGGCCTGTGTAGAATGAGATGAGGCCCTGTGTGCTGGTCTGGGGAGGTCACACCCCACTATAACACATATGACAGGCCCAAGAAGGGTACTGAGACCCAGTTTTACAGCCCAAATGGGCTTCTGGGTGCCCATCCCCAAGACAGTGAGGAGCTCCGCTACTTTGCAGGCTGTCTCAGGGCCTGGGAGTCATCGGCTACCTAGATTGCCACCAGCACTGCTGAGTGCGTGGCAGTGGGGATGGCAGGCTTTCAGGGCACTGCTCTCTGGTGGCTGGCCAGAAAGGGCACACTTGCTACAGCCAGCCTTCCAATTCACAGACCTGCTGTCCCCACCCCAGCTTATTTACAAGTTTAGGAGGTCCAGGCGAGATAGGTTATTCCTCTCTTCCTGGTGTCTTGTCCTTAGGAGTCAGGGACCACTTTTAAATAAAACTCTGAGCATAACATTTCACCACTTAGAATGCTACAGTGGCGTCCTATTGTCTTTAGGGATGAATTCTCAAATTCTTAATAAGACCTAAAAAGCCCTGCAGGATAGGACCTCATCTAGCCCTCAAGCCTTCCGTGGAAGACACTGTTTACTTTGCTCTCTAAGCTCAAGTCATAATAACTTCTTTTAGTTTGACAAGTGTACCACCTTTTCTCTGGACTTGGGGACCCTCTGCCATGCTGGTTACCCTTTCAGAAACCATCCTCACCATTTCGTCGGTTAGTTTCTATCTATCTTCAAGTCTTAGCTTAATCAGCACTTCCTCTGGGAATCCTTCCTCTATCCCCCGTAGACCAGGTCAGACCGCCCTGTGTACTGTAACTCTTCTCACACATATAATTGCTTGTTTTTCGTTTCTGTGCCCTGCTGGGCTTTAAATCCAAGATGGCAAGGAGCCTGGCACAAAGTTGGCCCCCAAGACGTATTTGTAATGAATAAATGAATCAATTTAAATGCCATCTTTTTTTTTTCCTTCCACCTGGATGAATGTTTTTTGCTTCTTTGATGCCTCAAATAAAGAGCAACTATGGCAGGAATATTGCACTTTCTTCCCAAGAGCAAGACCTTAAGAGGTCATTGGCTGGGTTTGTCTGGCTTTGGGTTCAAGTATGAATCTCTTACAGGGTCTGGACGCTCTTCCCTGCTCACTAGGAGTCCGCATGCCCTGCGAGACACTGTGGAGTATGCCTCCCCTTTGCTAAGGCATTTCTGAGCCACACTAGATTGCTTTTTCAAGGCATCCAGCTGACTTTGTCTCTTTCCAACTTTATTTTCTCAACTCATTCAGTCTCTTTTACTGAGTGTTTGGGCGAGGTTCACTTGGAGATCTGAGGGGCTTTTATGTTTGCAGTTGCTGCATTGCCTTTCTGAAACTTGTAGCAGTTGGGACTGGTCATAAAGGTGTCACACGTATCTGTGTTTTAATTGACTGAAGGCTACCGAAAGCTGGGCTGCAGAAGTCCAGATAGAATACCCTTTTTCCCTTTCCTTTCTCCCTGTCTCCAAACCCTTCTGCTTTCTGTACCTTTTAATTTAATTAGCATAAAAGAAGCCAGTTGGAAGGGCCTGGTGTTTTCAACTTGTAAATGTCCGTTAAAGGAGAGGGTGCCAGGAAGGCTCAGGAGACACGGTTAGACAGTGGTCCAGGCAGCGGGCAGTAAGGAAGGAAGCCGCTTTGATCACCTGGCCCTGCATCTGGTTTTTATCAGCACGGAGCCCACTTTGGGGACTGAATGCTCATTAACAGATCGTGTGTACATGGCTTAGATAAACTCCAAGCGCGTCCCAGGCTGTGCAGCTCACCCCATCGCTCGCACACAGAGGCACATTATTTCACCCTGGCAACCTGCTCTGTGCTGTGGTTTCTTACATAAGGGAGGCCGTTGTATTTGACTGCTGACTTACCTCAGCACTGCCATTTCACGCCATCCTTTTTCTCCTGCAGTCATTGGCTGCCCTGTCTGTTTCCTGCCTCAGAGTAGAATTAATTGAGGAGGGTGTTTTCTAGATCTTTTGAATTTGCCATCTCCCCTACCCCCAGGCCCGATTATAGAGATCCAGAGGTCCTTTCTCCAGGTGGTCCTTGAGACACTATCAAGGATGACAACCTGTTAAGAGGTCTTTGATGTTTTCTCTGTTCAGACACTTAAAGAGACGCTGGAATTTGGAGCTTCTCTGCTAAGCTATAAACCAGCCGTTGCCGTTGAATTTCATTCCAAACTCAATTTTGGCGCTAGCCAAAGATCTTTACCCAAGGAGTTTTAAAACAGTGCTTCTCCAACTGTGAAGAACAAACTCCCTTTTTTCTTTTTTGTTTGTTTGTTTTGTTTTAATTGTTTTTCAGTCTATTCCAAATCCTTACTTTTGTCCTCTATTCAGTGACACAAATCTACAGATCCCATAGTTGGATGTTGTGGTAATGCCAAATTGGTACAAAAGTTCTAAATGCTTAGAAATTTCTGTACTTTTCCGGTCTCTAAATGGTAACAGTTTGATCCATGGACCATACTTTGAGTAGCAGTGGATTAAAGGATTATACTGGGAGAATCTGTGCCTTTTTGCTAAGTAGTACGGTTTAGTTCTTGACTCTGCAAGAATTATTAGTTAGGTAATGCCAGATAATCCTTGTTTCTCTGGCTTCCTCCTCCTCATCTCAGAGCAAAAGCCTTATTTCCAAAGAGTCTACTGCTGTCAGGTCTGGCCTGTGAGATGTTCTCACCCTACTGTGTGTATGTATTCCTGTGTAATTATGGATTTTCATTTTTATTACACTCTCTTGAGAGGTCCTCAAGGGCCGAGATTATTGTTTCCATCTTGGTATCCCCAGCACCTGGCATAGTACTTGGCTTATAGGGAGATGGAGTGAGAAGTGTTTGTTGAATGACTGGATAAATGATTTCGTTCTCAGTAGCCCTAAGCCCTAAGTTGTTTTTTTGTTTTTTTTTCTTTTTTAAAGGTTTTTGTTTTGAAAAATGAGGGGGAAAAAACCATAGAAGAAGAAGAAGAGCAGCAAATAAATACCCATCGAGATTTAACCATTGGTGCTTTTCACACACCTTGTGTGAATTAACCATGTGTAAATGTTTCCAGTATCTGGGGAGCACTGTTTCATACGTAGGTTATTTCCTGCAGTCTTCACAATACTCTGTGTAGTTGCTACTTTTACCCTCATTTTGCAAATGAGGAAACGTCAAGCGCTTTACCCAGGATCACATATACAGACATACACACATGAACATACATCTACCAATATTTGATAATCTTAGGGTATATGCTTAAAAAAATTTTTTTGGGGGGGTAATTATGTTTGTTTATTATTATTATATAAAATTATATAATTATATATAAAAATAATGATTTTATTATTAGTATTTTCAGTGGAGGTACTGGAGATTGAACCCAGGACCTTGTGCATGCTTAGCACGCACTCTACCACTGAGCTTATACCATCCCCCAGGGTATGTGCTTTTAAATTTTGTTTTTTTACTCTACAATATTTTAAGCACACAAATAAGAATAGCGGGTAATGTAAGAAATATCTGTGGGCTCACTGCCCAGCTTAATCAAACTTTGTAGCATTATGTTGCATATGCTATAAACTTCTCCCCTTTTTTAACTCCTTGATGAAGAAAAAACATTACTAATAAAGTTGAAAGTCCCTGTGAATGTGTCCCTGATCCCATTCCCTATAGACAGGGATGCATGGAATTTGGTACATTCATTTAAGCTGCTATGTGGCATTCTGTTGCATGAGTAGATAAAAATTTATTTGTTAGAATCAAAATTTGTTTATATTTAATGTATATACTACATATCATACAAATGTAAGATAACATATTTTATATTTGTATTTATTTATAATCAACTGTTTGCCATTATACACAATGCTACAATGATGTTTTTTTCTTTGCATGCCTTTTTGTGGCATGGACTTTCTTCTTTATAGGGGGATGAGATCTTCAATTTTTTTTTTTTAAGAAGGTCTTCAATTTTAGTAGATACTATCAAATTGGTTTTTGAGTCAGCGCTCTGATTCACACTCGCATGAGCACGCATAAGCATTCCTGCTAAAACTTAGAATTGTCAGATTTTTTTTTTTTTTTCACTTGGCCAATCTGATGGGTGTGAATGGTATCTCTTGATGGTTCTAATTTGAATTTCCTTGATTATCATTGAGATTAAACCTCCTTTTAAATTGTGTGTGTGTGTGTGTGTGTGTGTGTGTGTGTGTGTGTGTGTGTTTTAACTTGGTTCTTGAATTTCCTTTCTTGTGAATTATCTATTCATATATTTTTGTCCATTTTTCTTTTTGGCTATTTGTCTTTTTAATCTGCAGGATTTCTTAATATAGGCTGGATACTAATCGCCTCTCAATGGTGTGCATTGCAAATATTTTCTCCCAGTCTGTGGCTTGTCTTTTCCCTTTTTTATTGTTGCCTTTTATTGTACAAGAGTTTGGATTTTTAAATAGCCGAATTTGTTAATCTTTTTCGTGTGCCTTTTGTGTGTTGTCTGACGTACTTTCTTACTCTGATGTTGTAAAAATTTTATGCACATACATGAACTCCCCTCCCCCAGCATGCTTTGTTAATTCTGATATGCATGTTATTTCACATTTAACTTCTTTAAAATCAAGGTTTACAAGCATTGGAGTGTTATAGTTTAATTGGCAGCATTTTTTTCTTTCTTGGTGGTATGTTAAAAATCTTACAATTGGTGGCAATTTAACCTTAATGAAAAATAGTATATTTATATAATTTTTAAACAAAATTTTTATTATCATGTGTATGTTATTTTTTCACTTGCTTTTTCCACCCAACATATTGTAAACATCTGAACAATTCAGTATTATCTACAGTGGTATTTTAAATGACTGAATACCCATAACATAATTTATTTTACTGATCCTCCATTTTGGAGCATCTAGATGGTCTCCAGTTATCTGTAACATGCTGCGACTTACTGTGACAGATGCACTTACAGCTAAATCTTTGACACATAATTATTTCCTTGGGTTGTGTCCTCAAAGCAGAGTTGCTGAGTTATAGGGTTTTCACATAGGAAAGATTTTTGGCCAAGTTGCCCTGTGGATACACCTAAAACATTGTAGATCACCTAGACTGCCATTTAAAAAAAAAAAGTTTGAATAGCCCCACCCAAAAATAATTTGCCCTTTGGAAAGAGTACACCCAGTTTTGCTTCCACCCACTATTTTTTAAGAGTGACTATTTTACTACATTGCCCAAATTACCTGCAAATTTTTTGGTCTGCAAAAATGTTAATTTTTTTTTTTAAATACACACCATCTCCAGGAGTTGTCTTGCTTGTCATTGAAAATCTATCTTTTTATGTTGCCATCTTCCATTGAAGAGCTCTGGGGACTTTTCCAAGGCAAAGAAAATGGGATGGTTGAAAAACAGGAGAAGAAAAAAACAGACCTTAATTCAGAGTCCTACTAGCTACCACTGTGCCACCCTGTGCTTAAAGGGCAAAAAGTGCTGGTTATTGATAGTTTTAAAAAAGAGGGTTAGTGTGCTTAGATTTAAAGGAAAGCTCAGTATTTCAAGAAGGATTCTTGGGGGAAGGTCTGAGTTTAACACATTTCTTACCCAGTCTACAGAGGACCTACTGAAGCAGTGAAAACACAGTAGGAAATGTGTTTCATTGCACACAGATTTCTGACTCATAAAACAGTCTGACAGTGTCTCTAGAGAGGAAATAAATCTTATGGTTTACCCGGGAAGTGGCCAGAGCTTGGGGAATAGGATTTGATTGAGTCAGTTTATTACAGAAGCATAAAATAAGAAAATACAAATTCCATATAATATTTGCATGAGGAGAGTTGAACTTCTACATGGGCAGCTTTAAGAATACCTGAATACTTTCAGTGTAGTTTTCCGAAGTTTAGTTTTTGTCTAAGTAACCATTAAGGCATCTTTTCTTTGGGGGTGCATAAATGTTCTGGCGTGACTTTGTTTTCTGATGGAGAGAGTATATTTTGAATGAGAGTCAGCTTTACTAATACCCAGTGCTTGTCTTAATAAAATGTATTAGCAAATTATAAATAATATAAGTTAATAATGTTCTAAGAATTTTTGAGTAAATGTTAAGTAACTTCCTGCAAGAAAATATGGTTCATATGAACAGACGGTTTCCTTTCAGATAACATAGGAGAGACATGATTGGATGTCATCCTAATAATGGAATTGAGATTTTTCAGCCTTTAGCTTTTTTTTAATGATTATGACAGTGGATGGGGGATTGGGGCATATGCATGGGAGACATACAACTGAATAAAGAGTAGTTAAAATCTATAGAAGCAAAGAGAACTTAGGTTAAAAAAAAGGTACAGAGATTAATTGAAATTGGAGACTGCTTTTTAAGTACTTTCAAATATAAAGACCCTGTGTAGTCCATGGTCCAACTGAATGTTACGCATCGAAGGCCAAGGAGCAATGTGTTGGGAAGGGACCTGAATCAAGCTTGATGCTTTGAACACTGTTTCTGAGAGCATCAAAGAAAGCTATTCAGTGGGAGAGGATATGACCCACGTGACCAGGATACAGTATCGAGACCCATGGGTAGTTTGATTGAAAAGCCTTTTAATCTCAGCGTGAAGAAGATGCTTATGAGGTTCAGAAACCTAACCCCTGCCAGGGATGTGCTGATGAAAGGTCGCTGCCAGTATTGCTTTCTTGGCATGGGGAGACCAAACCAAGACAGTCAGAAGGCTTAATCTATGTGGGTCAGCAGGTACTGAGGAGAAATGAGAATCGGGAGGCTCTTTTGATTGACGATAGAATTGACCAACTCTGCTGTACAAACGGAGGGGAGGGATTTGTATGAATTCTGAGGAGTCGTGCAGGTAGGGAGGAGTTGAGAGTTCTCTAAGAAAAGCAGCTAGGCCAGGTCACGGATCAGGGAGGACCCACATGGACATTTAATCCAAGCAGGAGTCCAATTTTAAAAGGAAAAATGTAGATACCAAAAAAAAAAAAAGGTAATGGAAGAAAGGTCTTATTCCTCTGGTAACTCTTTTTCTAGCTAGGCCAATTGAGAAGGTTCATAGAAGGACACTGAGATTTGCCGGACAATGACAGTCCCCGAAAGAGAGCCTTTCATTTCTAGGATCAGCTGGGATCAAAGATCGGTTACACAGGTCTCGTCTAGGCTTGGGAAGAGCTGCCATAACTTGTGAATATAAGCAAAGGGGACTTCACATTGACTTCCTTTCTGGCAGTGTAGGGATACCACTATGTCCATTAAAGGCATTTCCTTCATGGAATTTTAAGAATTATCCCATCTTCAGATGAAAATATTAGCCAAAGTATAACCAAACCAAAGTTCTCTCCTTGCCTCAAATGAACTATAAAAGAAGTCAAAAGTTGAGACTAATGAGATGAAAGGCATAACAAAACAATTGTTGGAAGAAAGAAAAATGTGTTTTAGGCGCCTTTTCTCTCCAGTTGCAACAACAAATATTTTGTCTTTATTCAAGGGGCAGCCCCACCCACGGATTATGGATGGTTTTCCCAAATAGCGACTGCAAAATGAGCAAACTTGTTTTATTGGTGCTTTTGTGCCATGAAATTGCCAAGGACAGGAAGGATATAGTGAACTTCTTAGGAAATGCTGAGGAATTCTCAGCTACTTAAGTCTTATTAGGAGCAAATGTTATGAAAGAGTGGTTTGCTACCGTTGCCTTGAGGAGCTTCCACATTTCAGTACCTACCCTTAAGCCAAGTATCTTTCTCAAGACTTTTTCTTATTTCCAAATTCAGATGAAGAAAGAGGGTATTGGATTTGCTGCTGGATTAGCCAGCAGACAGGAGGAATTTAGAGAGCTGGTGTGAAGTCACAGTATGTTAGCCAGACTTTTTTTGGCTGAAAAGTCCCCACCAGAGCCCCACAGATGGGATACCAGGCACTGAGCTGGCAATATTTGTTATTGTTTTGTCTTTAATTCAGAATGGTATTAAGAGAGAGATCTTTAACTTTACTCTGTGTGTATTTTCATCTGGTCAGTTTTGCGTGAAGATTCTGCCCTCTTAATAAAAGACTGAATGAAGTGCAAGGATCTTCCTTTTGTATTGTGTGGAACCAGGGCACCTGGGAAAGTCACCAGTATCCACTTCAACCAGAACCTTGAGCGGGAATTCCCGGGAGGAAAGATGTTGTCAAGCACATTTTAATGGTGTTTGTAGCACTTGGATCCTCAACCCAATAGTTGATGCATTTTGAGAAGTGGGGGTGTGGAACTGCCAGACCTCACAGTTCCCAGGGCTAAGCCTCCAAGTGAGGCAAAATATGAACCCTCTTCCCATGGTTGTATCTGAGTAGAGGGTCATGATTAAAACGGAGCCTAGAAATTAACAAGGTGAACTCATGATAATTCCTCCGCAGTCGTCTTGATCCTGCAGGGCCCCCTATCTAGACTCTTTGCTAGGGAAAGCTGTTTACATGGAGGTGGCATTGGAAAGGCACCTCACACCTAGTCCGCTGCACAGTGGTTCCTTATAAGTTCCAGTTGACCTTCCTGTTACTCCTTTCAGCATGACATGGTAAAACTCATGGTCTAGAGAGTCAGAGCTGAGTTGGAATGCCACATAAGTTACATAGCTTCTCTGAGCCTCAGTGCCCTCATGTCCCACCTTAAAGGATGGAGGCAGGGACTGATTTAGGTAAAACATGAGACTGTAGCTCATTGTGGATGCTCAGTGGGCGATGGTTACCTGCTTCTTGTCTTTGCCTTAAAAAACCTCATGTATATCTGTATCTGAATTAGCCTTGGAGGGGCTCACCGGTGCAATCTGCTGATCAGACCTGTGAAGTGGTATTGAATAAAGCTGATGCCTGTCGGAGTAGACACACCAGGCTTGGTAATAGGAGCTAGGACATTTCTTTTGGTATAGCGTTAACTCTGCTGTAACATGTGTGTTCCCAGAAATCACCATGATATCCCAAATTATGCAATAAAAACCACAGGGCTTACTGGAAAAAAATGGGTTGGGGCATAACATTCAAAAATTTGTTAGTGACACACACAAAAATAGGAACCTAACAACAATGGTTGCACAGTTTTACACATGTTAAATAGCTGAGATCATAACACCACAATAAATATTATGTGTTTCCATGAGAAGACCTGAAGTTTGCTTGTCAAGCAGGTGTCAGAAGGGTTGGAGCTTGTGGGTGTTGTCGTGAAGTAGTACAAGGAGGGTTTTCTGGAATCAGACGGGGGTTGTAATACCTGATGTGGATGCATATGGTATATGACACACAGTAAAGTGAGGCAGTTGGTAGACGTGTGTGGTTTTGTGTATTCCTGCATGACTGGGTTCAGCCGGGGGAAGCCTTCTGTGTTCATCTAGTGTTTTGCAAAGGCAAAATCATACATAAACAAACACCCAATTCACACTATGCTCACATTGCTCTCTTATGTATCAATCGCATTGGAATAGATTTATGTTTCTAAACAAGCATTTCAGCAGAACTGATTGTACTAGCTTCCCGGAAAAGGTCACCTTCCTCTAGGCAGTACCCAAAAGTAGAAGTAAATAAACTCAAAGTAAAACATAAAAGGTCACAGAACCATTAACATCCTTTATAAAATGGTGATCATTTTATAAAGTCCATAGGTGAGCTTTAGGCGAGGTCTGTGGATCCCAGAAATTGTGCACACGTTTTTGTTGGTAAATATGTTTTGGAAGGAAAGAACCTTCAGCTCTTATCACATCCCTAAAGGGATCTTTGATCCTGAAATGTCCAAGAAACACTGATTCAGAAAAATCCGCAGAATGTAGATTCACATGGATCGTTTATGGGAATTTACTGCAATCTCTGGGCTGCCTAGTACACTGAGTCCGTAAAGAGGAGCTGTTTTAGTTTTCTGAAGAAGCAGCTGTGGTTGCCACCGTCAGTGACAGTGTGGAGCTGGTCTTCCCTGAGGGTTGGTCGTGCATGTGGTCTTGGACATTTCCTGTCAGATTAGCCACATCACTAGTGAAGGACTCCTTTGAGCAAGGGCGTAGGCCTTTCTATTCTATTGTGTGTCTCACGCTTCCCTTGACTTGATTTTGCAGATGGGAGCAGCGAGAACTCCCCAACGGGCGTGTCTATTATGTGGACCACAATACCAAGACCACCACCTGGGAGCGGCCTCTTCCTCCAGGGTAAGGCTTGGCCCAATGAGACCTGAGGCTCTAAAACTGACACCAGGAGCCCCCCATCGGCTTCTCTGCCACTGGCTGCCATGGCCATCTCTCTATTTTCCCTCCACTCTCTTCCTTTCTCTCTCCCTCCTCCCACAGTCATCCCCTTCTACATCTTTCCCCTCTTTTTCTACTTTCCCTTCTCCCCACATGCACTGTATTGGCCATGGGCTTTATTAAGTGGTATTCACAGCCTGCATGGCTGTTGGGTTCTGGAGGAGGAGGGCTGGGGAGGCCTCCTGGGTCACTGGTGTCTCAGTGGCCTCAGTCATTTCACCTACAGAGATCTCCTGTAGGGCCTGGTTTTCAGTCTCTTTCTGCAGAGGTAGCAAAGGACATTTCTCCTGGGTCACTTAATTGCTTTTCCTACTCACTTACCTTAGTTCTGCTCTCATTTCTTATGACATGCTAGGATGTTTAGAGCATCTCTATGGAGAAACAGAGCATGAGGAAGCCAAGATAGAAAGGGTGTTGATGCATTTCAAAGCGCCTGGTGTCCAACCAGCCCCTGAAGATAGCATACTCCTCGTTCAGCTGGGCTTTGTGAGAGTGCAACTAAGTTCTCCAAAACCAGAGGATGAGTAAGGCTTCCAAGTGAGGGAAGACTGTCCAAGTTCAAGGAGAAGGGGTTTGGTTCCCTGTCTGCCAGGGACAGAAAGTTCTTTCCACATGTGTCTCCCAGTCCTGAGAGCTTTCAAAAGGGAATGTATTCAGCTCTCAGGAAAGAATCACCCACCTCCCACGTAAAGCAGCCATGAAGGCTCCTGCAGAAAATAGGAACACTTACTTCCCCGTCCTGAGCCCGTGGTGGGAGAGGATGTTGGAGGTGGGGCGTCGCGGGAGAACTCCTGTGCTCTGTGTGTTCACCGTCAGACATGTGCCAGGCAAATACCACCTCACCTTCCGATCCTACCAGTTTCCATGGACGGGCTGCTTTTAGTTTCAGTTTTCCAGCTGAATACTTGTGTTTTCCTTTCCTTCCCTTACCGTTCTGGAACTCAGACTCATAATCCGTCGTCATGAGCTCTCACTCTGTTTTCTCCTTTGACTTTAAGTCCAGAGAACTTAACAGAGTTAAACATTGACTCCTTAGAAAAAAAATTAAACATTTTTTAATATATGGAAATTATAGAAGTTTTCATATTGCCATTTTCAAATATGTGCAAAGTAGAGAGACTGCTCCCACACTCAACGCTTAGCTTCAATAATTACCAACTCATGGCCACTCTTGTGTCATGTGTACCAGGAGTTGGCAAACTGTGGGCCTCTGGACAAAATCCAGCCCTCCACCTGCTTTTGTAAATAAAGTTTTATTGGAACACAGCCACTCTTATTTGTTTACTTGTTGTCCGTAGCCGCTGGTGTGCTCACTGACAGAGCTGAGTAATTGTGACAGCGACTATAGCCTGCAAAGCCTAAAATATTTACCTTGTGGCCCTTTGTAGAAGAAGTTTGCCAACTCCTGCTCTGTAATCCTCGCTCACCCCTCCCCGACCCCATCCCAGATTATTTTGAAACAAAAAACCCAGACATCGTATCATTTTATCCATATTTCAGTATATTTCTAAAAAGTGTTCTCTTATTAAAAGTACACCTACTATATTTGTTAACAGTATTTACCTACCACCATCAAATACCCAGTCAGTAGTCAGATTTCTCCAGCTGCCTCACAAAATTAATCACTGACTTTTAACTGGATGTGTTGCAAACTTGTACTTTGTGTATTTACAGCACATGTATTTAAAAGCAGTGATAACTCTGTTAAGCTTGCTGGTTTCTTGCCTCTTAACCTCTCTGGTCTATAAGTTATGTAGGCCTTGACCTGTTGAACATTTGGATGGAATCTAATTGAAGATATGTAATGGTGTCTTCTAGGATAGGCTGAGGATTTACTCTTCTTCAAGTATTGAGGTGGGATATGATCCAGTTTCCTTATTTCCAGGCTAGTTTTAATGTTGTATTGGGAGGTGGCTCAGTGCTATTAGTTCTTTCTGAGTTTCAAGCCCAGACCCTTGAGCCTCTGGCTCTTAGTTCTGCTGTGTAGTAGGGAACCCAGAGAGAACAGAGTGATCAAGCTTGCATCATCCTAACTAATGAGAGAAGTTCCGCCCCAGGGAAGTATTTCCATGGGGAGAGCAATCTTGAAACTACAGATGGAGCCATTGTCTCAGCAGACCTAGTCATCCCAGAGCAAGGCTGAGTCAGAGGATTTACTTGGTCATGGCCACATGCTTCTGTCCCACCCATGGGACACTTGGATGAAGACCAGTCATTTCATCCAGGAGCAAGAAGCATTGGACCTGGTAGTTAAGGATGAATGTGGTCATTTGCTGTGTAGTCACTCTTAGGTGGTTCTCAGACCAGGGGTGAGCAGGGACAGTGATCACCGTAGAGCATGGTATTGAGGAAGCCTCACAGAGGGATCAGACTTGGTCTTTGGGAAAGGGTGGAGGTGGACTTCAGTAAGAAGGGGAAGGGGGTCCAGGTCAGAAGGACAGTGTGAATGTAAAAGATGTGCTTAGGGAATGATGCATGGAGCGGTTTTGCTGGAGTAGAAGGTTTGTGTGAAACAGAGATGCTCAGGGTGTGTACAGCAAGGCCCTTGGTGCAGAAGCCCAGAGCATGAAAGGGCCGACTGGGCCTCCACTGCTCTTTTTATGGATTGTGATTTTGCATAATATTTCACCTGAAGTCAAGGGTGTGATGCTGCTGCTTAGAGGTTTGAAATTCACCAGTGCAGAGGACTTCTAGTTAGACATAGGGATTGAACGTGTGTTTATTTCCATTCTTTCCTGAAAAGCCACTAAAATGGCAATAAAGATTATAAAAAAGTAAAATGATGAAGGAATGGAAGAGGAGGAAAAGCATATGGGAGATTGCAATCAAAATTTAGTTGCTGACAGATAAATGGCAGAGCTGAGAAAGCTGAAACCCAAACTTACAGTGTGGGGTTTCTACCAGGAAGGCAGCCAGTTTGCACCATGGAGCCCTGGAAAGCCTCAGTGATCAGAGACATATGGGATACGTGTGCACGCGCCCACGTAATGAGATTAAAAACCTGAAGTTAAGTTTAAAATTTGTGCAGGGAGCAGTTAGATTCCTAGGCTGCTAACCATCACTCCCAACCCTCTGCCACACACATGCATGTACACACACATGTGGCCATGTGACTCCTGCTAGTGTGAGAAGTTACTGGGAGAGCAGAACCAGCTTGGAGAACACAGCCAGAGCTGAAGGCAGGCATGGACTTAGAGAAAAGGGATTAAGTGAGGTTGCTGTCCCTAGGATAAAGATTGGAAAGTTTGTTTGTTTGTTTGTTTGTTTTGTTTTCACTGGGGAAAGTGACCAGTCTAGGAGAAGAAAATTACAGATTGAGATATTGGGGGATCTTCTTGTGAAACAGCTGAGTGAAGCTGCGAGTCAGCCTGCCCCCTCCTGCGTACCTGGAGCCTCCAGTCAGTGTTTTACTGACTCACTTTCAAATGTCAGTGAACAGCCAAGGCCCAGCAGACAGAGAGAAAGGGGACTTGGTGAGAATGTGGGGAACTGAAGAAACTTCAAAAAGTAAAGCCAAAATTATAATTCCTATCCTCAAAGATTTGGGAGAAAATATGGCATCTTGGCAAGAAGAACAGGAAACTATGAAAGGAACCATGCAGAAAAGAAGAAGAGCTTTTAGAAATTAATATATATGACAGCAGAAATAAAAGGATGAAATGGAAAGATTAAAAGATAAAGTTGGAGGTAAGAAAATTGGAGGTTGAATCCGGGGAGATCCCACATCTAAAGAGTAGTTCTGGCAAGAAAGAAGAAAGAAATAGAGGATAAGAAAGAAAGAATTAAAGAAAGAATTAAAAAATTGCCAGAACTGAAGGATAAAATATCCAAATTCAAAGGGACTACCAAATTCCCAACCCAGGGAATGAAAAAAGACCCATCCCAAGGCACATCCCTAATGGAATTTTGGAACACCGAGAGAACACTTCAGAAGCTTCCAGAGGGGAAAATGGGGTCAGGAATTGAGAACGCCATCCTTCTTCTCAATAGCAGCTATGGAGCAGTACCCTCAAAATTCTGATGGAAAATTATTTCCCATCCAAAAATCAACTTTTACTCCTTTTATTTTTTAAATTTTTATTTATTTGTTTGTTTATTTTTTAATGGAAGACCTGGGGATTGAACCCAGGACCTTGTGCATGCTAAGCATGCACCGAACTCTACCACTGAGCTATACCCTCCCCCCAACTGTTACTAATTCAGTTGAACCTCAAGTCCATGAAGGTTGAAGTAAAGGCATCTTCAGACATGCAGGGTTTCAAAAAATTACCTTTGATGCATTCTTTCTCAGAAACTATTAGATGATTTATTCCACCAGACAAGAGGAAATCAAGAAAGAAGTCCTGAGATGTAGGACACAGGGGACTCAATTCAGGGGCCAAAGATGTTCCCAAGAGGAAGGTGAGGGAAGATGATTCAGGACTATAAGGTTGAGCAGGCCTAGAGGACAGCTGTCTAAGCTGGACAGAGGGTGCCTAGAGAGATGTGGCTAAGAGTTAAGGGACACTGAGGGGCCATCTGTCCTGTCAGGATCTGGGGGTGAATTAGTGACAGAGCCTTGAAAACCAAGCAGAATAAAACATGCAGTTCTTAACTCTAGAAAGTCATATTTGTTAGAGAGTGAAAGTTCTCTAGACTCGAAGTTCTCAAAGTCCTTACCTCTACAAAGTCATAATCCAAATTCTGAATATTGATTTAATGACAACTTTCTAAATTGGGAGGATGGAGGGGAGGGGGCACTGTGTGTTTTAGGGGTTGGAGTACAATGACTAAATTCTCAGCTTTGATAGTGGAAAGTCTGTAAATAATATCTAATATGGCAGAAGTCAAGAAAGTGTGGAATGAGCGTTTATTTAGAAGCATGGCTGTCGATAGAAGAAGTAGTCGAGAGTTGAAAGTAGTCGCTTCCCCTGAGGAGCAGGAGTCAGCAGTGGGGAAAGGTTGGGTAAGAGACACTGGTTTTCCTTGTTTCCCCTGTGGTACTATTTGTGTTTCAAACTACAGATACATGATTCCTTTGCTAACCGATGAAAATAAATAAAAATCTCTAGTTGAGAGAATTTATGAGAAAGGTGGGAAGGTTCCAGATTATTGTGCACCTTGAACATTGATTCAGGGTTTTGATGTGAGGGCAGTGGGGAGTGAATTGAAGTTTTTGAGCAGGAGCATGCCATCAGGGTTCAGTCTGCTAGGGTTACCCTGATGGTAGTTTATCAGCAGGATTGGATAGGGAGATTAGTTTAGGGATAGTTGGACATAGAAATGGAAAGTCAAGGGCAAGGAGACAAAACAAAAACAAGCCCTTGGGCTGAATGGCTTACTGACATCTTGAATGATGGTGTGGTTTTGTCCCTGCAAAAGGAACCGATGGGAGGAAGACTGGGAAAGTCTCAGGTTTGGGGCGAGAGTGGTGGCATTTAGTTGAACCCCAAGTGATAGCAGGTCACGAAGGCTGGACAGTCAGTTCAGCAGGCGGAATCCAGACACAACCTGGGAACTGGCCATGGGGCTGGTAGCCACTTGAGGAGAAGCCATTTTTAGGAGACTGTCAGTTTGAAAGAATCTTTGAAGAGATAGCCAGAAAAGTCAGCTAGGAGGCTAACCCTGAAAATTGAGGAAACTATCAGACCAAAGCATGATAGTCACAGGAATAAGATCGGAATTCAGAGAAGATATGAGAAGGGAGTTAAGGAACAAGTGCTCCAGCACTTTGGAGTCATACAGTGTAATCCATATTGGGTTCCCTTTGCATTGGGTTAATCCTGTTTTCTTCAGTGGTATCTCTTGTCTTTTTTACACTCCTTTTATCCCCATCCCCATTTCAAGCTTACAATGGAAAATTCAGGCCTATACCAAATTTGAGACAATGCTACAGTGAATCCTTTGTAACCATTGCCTAGTACTAACAGTTAATAACATTTTGTTTCATCTGACCCCACACTTTTCAGGGGAGGGGATGATGAATTTTAAAGCAAACCTTAGTCATCATACCCTTTGATCCATAAATACATCACATACATCTCTAACAGGTGAGTTTTTTTTTTTTAAATAACCAAAATACCATCATCCAACTCAACACAATTAACAGTATTTCTTTTTACTTCATGTCATAGACAGTCTGTGTTCCATTTTCCCCAATTGTCTTAAAAACCGTTTCCACACTTGATATTTTTTGAATCAGATCCAAACTCAAGATCAACACATAGCTTTTGGCTGGTATATCTCATAAATCTCTGTCTCTTATAATCTGTAAGTTCCCCCACCCTTTCTTGTTTATTTTCTGGCTATTTGTTGAAGATCCTGGGCATCTGTCTTACAGAATTTCTCATATTCTGAATGTGACTGATTGTGACTCGTGTTGTATGCATGCTCCTTTATTTCTTATCTTTCATGGTAAACTGGTCATTAGATATGGAGGCTTAATTAGATTTAAATTCACTTGTAAAAACTGAAATGTAATTTACATACAGTGAGATAGATCTCAGGTGTACAGTTCACTGAGTTTTGACAAATGCATACACTCATGTAACCCACACTCCATCAAAATGTGAAACATTTCCGTCACCCCGCATAGTTCCCTTTCTTGCTTTCTTTTCATCACTTCTTCCCCGTGTGTTTGGAAATCAAGTTACACCTTGTACCAAGCACAGCTGAGAATTTTCGCTCTCTGTTTTAGCCCTGCCTTGCCCGTGGATATTTTAGGACCAACTTTGGAGAGACTGCTTCCTCACTAAAGATAATGTGGAGAGTCCTGCTGTTGTTTGCACTGAGTCTTCTCATCATGACCGTGCAGTGTATTTTCACTGGCACCTTATATCAGGACAATTTCAGTTGCAAGTAACAAAAACTGGGATCCAAATTGGCCTGAATAATGAAGAGAATTCATTGGCCTCATGTAACTGAAAATTCTACGTGTGGATCCTAGTTTCATGATCTAGTGGCTCAACAGCATCACCAAAGGGACTGGCTTTTCCCCCATTTTTCTGCTCTGCCATCTCTTGGGTCAACTTCATCTTGTGTTTGGGTCCAAGATGGCAGCCCATGGCTCACAGAACTGTATGCTTTCTTAGTCATACCCGGCAAGGAAGAGATATTTTCTCTAGAATTCCTAGCAAAATTTATGAGAGTCACCCTGATTGGCTCAGCATAGGTCACATGCCCACTCCTGGTCCAGTCAACAGTTCCTCTCCAGTGTTGGAAGTAGAGTCAGCTTCCCTAGAACCACTTGGATCTCTGAAATGGAAATCAGGAGCTGCTGGTAGCAAGGGATTGGTTGCTGCGAGGGCAACCACAGATGTCTGCTATAATCATCCAAGCCCCAGAAGCCTCTGTGACTGGGGCCTGCCTGGCTGTGCCTCCCTGGAGCAGCCAAGCGCCTGTGCCAGAAGCCACACCAAACCCTTCTTCGAGGTCCTCCTTGCCAGCCATTCTGAGATTTCTCTAGAATTTGAGGGTACGGGTGAGATGGGCACAGTGTTCATTCTGAACTTAATGTTTTCAGCTGGGAGAAACGCACAGACCCCCGAGGCAGGTTCTACTATGTGGATCACAACACCCGGACCACCACCTGGCAGCGCCCCACTGCCGAGTACGTGCGGAACTATGAGCAGTGGCAGTCGCAGCGGAACCAGCTCCAGGGCGCCATGCAGCACTTCAGCCAAAGATTCCTCTACCAGGTGAGAGGCCAGGGGCTTGCCACGAGGGCAGGGAGCCTCTGGGCATGGCAGAATGTGCAGCCTCACACATTCTCCATCGACCTGTTTGGTGAGAAGGGAAAACAGCTGGACACGTCGGTGCTCTGACCCTAGAGATTTTACTCATCACGGTGAAATTCCTCAGATTCCAGTGTTTCTGACTTTGGATGTCCAGCTTCTGTGTTTATGGACTCAGTATGTATGGACTGTATAGACTCAGTCTGAAACTGAATTCCCCATCTTTCTTCCAGGTCTGGATTTCTCATCTGGTCCCCCCATCCAAGTCCATTTACCCCGACTTGAGACCTGAAGGTCGCTGTGACCTCTCCCATACCTTGCCTTTTCAAATCAAAGCAGTCACCCAAATCCTTCTTTCCATTGCTACTGCTGTTTTTCTTCAGATCTTTATTATCTGACAAATTCTCAAGGATGGAGGGACCTTTAAATTTCATCTGGTTCTGAAGTGGGCAGTCTGTGGCCTTTGGGTCAAATCGGTCCCCATCTGGTTTTGTAAATAAAGTTTTATTGGCACCCAGCACACCCAGTCGTGTTGATGTTGACTGTGGCCGTTTTCATGCTACAGAGTTGAGCAGTCACAGCAGAGACTGGGTAGCCCACAGAGCCTAAAATATTTCATGTGGCTCTTTACAGAAAAAGTTTATTGACCCCTTGGCCTAAATCAACCTCCTTCTATCTGATTACTGATTTTCTTTCTCCCTCCCAAGTGAACGGTCAGGCCAGCCTCGAAATTGTTCTCTCTGGTGGCGTTCTCTCTCCTCCAGCCTGTCCTGCCTGGTCTTAGCAGAGCAATCTTCAAATCTTACAGTCATTTTGTCATTAAAAAAAAAAATCACTGTCGAGGGGTTAAGGAAGTGGGGGGAGGGCTTTAGTCTACATTGATCACCGGCTCAAAACCTTCTGTGGCCATTACCTACAGAATAACATTTAAACTTTCTAGTCCAGGATTCAGAGTGCTGTGGTCCCAGATTAACCGTCTAATGGTCTCCCATTCTGTATCCCTTTAGGAACCGTCCTTCCTGGGTCTCCATTTCACTAGAGCCTCTACTAGCGACCTGGTGCTTGGTAGGGAGCCCAGCCACACAACCTCTTTGGCAAAGAGAGTTGGGGTTCCCAGATTTGGTTGCATTTTCTTACAGCCCCTTGAACATGAAGCTTAGGATCTGCAGTAGAATCTGCACAGGATGTGGTGCATTAGAGGCTGGGAACTTTTTGAGCCGGTCCACGACATTACCACGTTTAACCCACATTGTTTCTACTTGAAGTGGACCTTAACCCCACGACCCATTTCTAAATGCTCAGAAAACCTGTAATTCCATTTAATTAAGTAGCCTTCATCATCAGCTTTGCCATTATTTCCAGCTCTTACCCTGCGCACCCAAAGCAGCAACTACCCCTCAAACGCAAGACATGGTAGCATTGCCCTGGCTGGCTTGTTTCTTCCTCTGTCTGTGGGGGCTGACTGCCCATGATATAGTGAGGAAACTGATGAGGACCCCGGTTTCCTTAGTGTAGATGAGCAGAAAGCCCGGTGTTTGTCATGTTAAGTTGCCTCCAGGGTCAACGATGATGCCTGTTTACAACCCGTGCCCAGGGGTCCACCTGGTGCAACACTGCAGAGTTCTTGTGCCAGGCCTCCCACTCCACAGCCCCTATCACACATGCCGGCCATCTGGTCTGGCATGTTTCAAAAAGGGATGGGGGCTGGTCATTCTCTGCATTTCAGAAATTGTTCCCCTTAAGCTGGGCTCCAAAGACTTTCCCTGCCATTTTCTTGGGTGGCCATGGCTACAAAACTGGCAAGGTCTGGGCATCTTTGTCCTTCAACCTAGAGACAGGGGTGTACTTTAGAAGTCTCACATGGTTTTGTCTCCCTGCTTACCCAGCTTCTCAAATCAAAAAAGAAAAATCCATTGAAGGACTCTTTTTCTTACCCTACCATACACCGTGTGGGTCCTGTCGGTTGACTGAGATGTTTGGTGTGTGAAAGGGAAGATTCTGGAGCGCATATCTGCTCAATCTTTTGGAGCTTCATTCCTCTCGCCTGCCTCTGTCATTTTAGCAACTTTATTCCAGGCCTGCAGAGGTGGAGCTTTGACTTGAAGTGTCCCCAAAAAGTAAAAATTCTGTGCTTAAAAAAAAAAAGCATTCTGAGTCCTCTCACATGGTTTTCTCAGCGTAGCTGGGGATGCAGGAGGGCTCTGGATGGAGGTGATGGTTCCCTTCCTTTCCTCCGTGAAACAAAACTCATATTGAAAAACCTAGTAGGAATCTTTTTTGGGTCAGCTTTCAATGTCTCTGTGCTGATTTCCCTCCCCTCTGGATTTGGTTTGCCCCTCTTGTTTGCTGTGGTGCCATGTCCTGGTTACAAGTAAGAAGAGTCGCTTTCATAGAGTTATTTTGGGGTTTGGCCTTGGCCCAGGATTTGACTCAGAAGACTTGAGAGCTGATACTATACCAGTGGCTTCCCCTCCTCCTCCTCCTCCTGCTGCTGCTGCTGCTGCTGCTGGGCTGAAACCGGACCTTGTTCTTCTTTGCTGCCCTGCAGAGAGCACGAAATACAGTGCAACACGGGAAATTACGGGAATCCCAGATGGCAGTCTCCTGTAGTTCCTTCCTGCCGTCTGCCTCAACGCACACCTTTTTCGGTCTCTCTGTTATTGTCCCCTTATTTCTGACACACTTCCCTCCCCTCATGCCCCAGCGTGCCTTTGTTACTTGTGATCATCATACACATACTTGTGTTTCATCCTTGTGGTTCTGCTTTGCCCTCTGTTTCTGGGTCCTCCTGCGGTCCACTGACCATGCACGGCCCGGTCCTGCACATCTTATATTTAGATGGGACCCTGGACATAGCCTTCTACTGTTTCTGTGGCACCTCGTCCTCCACTCCTGCCTTGGTCCTCCCCCAATATCTAAAGGAATAGCCGGTGTTGGCGGGACAGAAGCAGATCATTCACTGGCTCCTAACGTGCAAATGCCAAAGTGCTTTATCCAGCAACAGACAAGGTGTTTCTTACTCTGCAGAGAGCCCCTTGGATCACATTCTGAAGCACCTGGGTTTTGTTCTGCACCCACTGGGTGCACCCTTAAAAAAAAAAAAAAAAGGAGCCTGCCTTCTACACTGTAACCTCTATGCCCTTCCCAGAGTGTTTTCTTGTCCTCAGCTGTGTTTGCTAGACATTCTTTATTTGTGAGTTTGTACCTTAAAATATTACAGGACTTAATGCTTTGTCCCTAAGGGACTTGAACTCAACGTGAGCCCTCTGGCTGGTGGCCTGCGCCCCAGTTCTCCCAAACCAGGGATGGTTACCAGGAAAATTATTCAACAGCGTTCCTTTCTCTTCCTGGTAATAAAGAAAACTGTCTTGTCCCTGAGACTCACTTGCACATCCCAGGATCTCTCTTCTAACCACAGTCTCCACCCCCACCCTTGCCCCTTTCTCTGTGCTTTTCCAGCCGTGCTCTTGGTGACACTGAGGATCTTGCATCTCAGGGGAAGATGTGCTGGGAGAGGAGGGATAGTTGGCTCATTGGAGATGGGGGGTTTGGGGGTTTTGGTTTTTCTGGCCATGATGCATAACTGTAATTTTTTGTATCTCCTTGGCTTCTGTTTGCTTCTTTAAAAAATTTTTCAAGTTGGACTATATACATTGGGGAAGAAGTATCCAAAATAATCAAGTGTTTTGCTTTAACTGTAAGAGGGAAAATTGTGATGAGCGTCAGCTTCTGCTGACTCCATTTCATGTGTTGTTTGAGTTTATCCATTTCTGGTCTTTCTCCCATTCTCTCTGCCTCCTCTTCTCTCCCCCTCTTACAGGTTTGGGGAGGAGGTGATTGGATAGGATGAGAAAGAGAGGAGACCAACGAAATTGTTTTTAAAAAAACCACCTTAACGAAAGAGAGCCGACATTGTGTGAACTTTCTGACATTAAAAAAAGGCAAGGGTTCAGAAAGGAGCTGAGAAACATTTTTTTATTTCTAGTTCAGTGCAGGTCACGGAGGCGGTCAGGAAAGACTTTTTTGGTGTGTTGATTTGTAGAGTTAAGCAGGAGATGGCTTAAACCCACTGAAGCCCAGTTGGTACCAGTTGGGAGCTAATTTCCTATCCTAGTTCCTGAATGCTTTGCAGATTACCCACTTACTCTGGGAAAAAAAAAAAAAGACCCAAATCAGCAAACAATTTTATACCAAATGCTGTTTCTTTTGATTTCTTAAAATGACCTTTTCTGTAGTCCCTCCCTTTTGCAAGGACATTGCTCCAGCTCAGCACTTCCCCGCTGCCTTCTCCTCTTTGGCCTCCTTATCTGAAGCGCTTGCGCATTTCACAAGGTAGTTCTTTTCCTTCTGTTGCCGAACGCTTTTATCCCTACTGTTTTTGTGTATTAACTACAAAACAAAGTTGCAGGAGCTTGGATTTTATGAGATACTGACCCCCCTGCCCCCTCCACAGACACCAAAATAACCTCTGTAAATTTGGGAGATTTTTTTCAGTAACCAGCAGACAAATCTGAATTGTGGTGGAGGTTGTAAGCCCACCCTTGAGGTTGAGGGCAACGTGCCCTAAGTCTAGGACAGCCCAGCTTGCCGCACATTCGAGCAGTTGCATTCTGCCTGGCTGGGAGGCCCTTTGCTGAAAGGGGGCTCCATCCCATCAAGGAACCTATGGTTTCAAGACTTAAACGTCTTTGTTGGAACTTGCTTTGGAAGAGTTGCTTGTGCTGCCACCTTGGAAAGAAAGTTTCTCTGTCCTTTCAGCCAGGGGTGGAGGGAGGGCCGTGGAAGGGGGTTTGTTGGCAGTTAAGTTCTACCAATGTTTTCTCAAGCCGAGACTGAGCTCCATTCATCCTCCTGCCCGTGTGTGGCTCCCTCGCCCCCAGACGGGGCCAGCTAGGCAGCCCGAAGTCTGCACTGAGAACTTGATCCCCCTAATGTAACGATTAAATTTTAGTAAGGGAAATAAAAATGCTTCAGCCAGGAAAAAAAGAGAAAAAGGAGGGAGAGAGAGAGAGAGAGAGAGAGAGGGAGAGAGAGAGCAAGCACAGAACAATACTTGTTTTATTTAACTATGAAGAGTCTTTTGACAGCACCCCCTCCCCGCAGGATATGAGAACTCTCAGGCAACTGCAGCCCTGCCCCAGGGACCTCGAAGCAGAGTCAGGCAGGGAGTGGGGGGTTCTAATGTAAACAGTGACCCTGGAGGCCTGGAGTCGGCTCCCCCTTCTTTCTCCTGTCTCCCCATCTCTCTCGCCACCTCGCCCCCAGCCCCACCCCTGCAAACAGGCACACACAGAACACTGAACAACTTCAGGTTCAGGCCGGAGGAGAAGAAAGGTGCTTTGTGAAGGGAAGCAAAACATTCCTAGGGGAGGCGAGGGGCCTGGGGCCTGAATGTGCCCTCAGTCTGGGCCGCGGCGGCCCACCGCCGCTGCCCCCTCTCCCCTGCACCCACGAGGGAGGTGGAGGAGGAGGGCCAGCCCCTAGCCAGGAAGCTCTGGGCGTGGGCAGGGCTTGTGGGAATGATTTCATTGGAAAGGCCTGCGATATTTTTTCCCCTCCCGTGTGTGGTTCTTGGAGAAAGTTGGAGGTGGTGGTGATTTCAGTCGCCTTGGCCGAGCAGGAGCCGAGCAGAGGCACCCGGCTGAGCTTGCCGGCAGCCCCGCTCCGGCCCTCTCGCCACGCCTGGGGCCTCCTGGCTGCCCTGGCCCACCTTCCCCCCCGCACACCTCTCCCTCCCCCTCGCTCCACCCTCTCCAAAACTTAACTGGGCCCTCAGCGTGCAGGGTTCTTTTTTGGTTTTTCTTTTTCGAAGAAGACTCCCGAGAGGAGCAGATGCCACCTAAGGCTCACTGTGTGCCTTGCAAAGAGCTAAAATGTGGAAATGAGTCCTTGGCGTTTTTATCTTTATCAGTTGATTTATTTTTAACCAGCGGCTTTTTTTAACCTTTGTGTTCTGCTGTGTTTCTTGTGTTTAGTCTTCGAGTGCTTTCTCTGACCATGACCCATTGGGCCCTCTCCCTTCTGGCTGGGGTAAGTACTGAGTTCTTCTGTGCCCTCAGCCGCCTCAGCTGATGGTCTACCTTGCTCCATCCTCTTTTCCTGGCTCCTCTTCCTCACTCTCATGCCTCAGTTTCCCATTTTGGCTCCCTCCAGCACACCCTCTGGGGAGGCCCAGCTGGAGCATTTGCAGGTGATGGGGAAAGTAACCGGGTTCCCCTGCACCCCTGTAGCACTCACCTGCTGTAGCTGCAGGAGGGTGACCCTACAAAAGAAATCCCTGAGCAGCCATAGGACTGTTGGGTTTTGGTGCTGACTTGCAAGATGACTCCTCAAGAATCCATCCTATTATTGACTAAGGCACTTTGACACTGGCTGATTCCCAGGTGCATTTGTTTCAGGTCTGTGGCTGTCTGCTTGGAAGGAGCCACCTTACCAAATGTTTCTATGCAGCTGAGATGTTGGAGGACTTCAGCCTAATTTTGACTGATGGAAGCCACCTTCTACTTTTCTATACGGCTGTGAAAGAGGCCAGAGGGAAGCAGATAAGAGAGTTGAGCGTGGGCTGGCGACGTTATGAAAGTGCATCTTTGCTAGTTTATAATGCCATGCTGGATTCTCCTTGTCATCGGAGAATTCCAAGTCCTTGGTGTGATTTGCCAATAATGAGTTAGAGGAATGGACGTGCAAGACTTAGGAGAGATGGAGGCTTTATGGCTTTTCTGGGAAGGAGTGGGCCTGCGCAAAGGGGTCATGAGAGATGGTGGCCCTCAGTGCATCCTGCAGCCCTGAGCTGGATCAGGGTTTTGTTCAGTGTGCAAGAGTCCCCGGGAGCGGAAGAGGGCAGTTTTTGCAGGAATCGGTGTGTATCGGGTTGAATTTATTTGTTAGCAGAAGACAGTGACTGCTGGTTTGGTGGTGTTCTCAGATGGTATTAAATTGGAGGGGGGTGCTCCCCAACAAAGATGAAGAAGCTGACAATGATGGGATGAGCATCACCTGGAAAACTGCAGCTTTTGAGCTGGATCCTCTCTCTGCAGATACAGCTCCTCCCTGGTAGTAATTTGCAAGGCTGCATCCGCTCCCTTGGACCCGCAGAGTATCACTTAGTCACTTACCACTGCATTCCAGAGGACTGGAAAGGCCTCCTAGCTCTCCTAGTGGGAAAGAGGCCCCCACAGAGAGCTTGGTTTTCTATTAAGGAATCCCTTATGCATACAGGTGACCCACCTGGCTCCCTGTACAGATGAAAGGTCATTGGTAGCTCAGAGATCGGCAGCATGTCGAATGTGAGAGGGTCAAACAGAGGATTCCTGGCTGGGCAGTGCAAGACTCATCAGATTAAGAATCTGTGAGGCTGTCTGGCAGGCAGTAGACTGTGACCTAGAGCAGGGGACCCAGAGTTGTTCCTGGATTTGTAGAGTCAAGTGATTTATTTCTGTACCAGTTCTGTTAAATGATCACCAAGTAAGAGCAGCTACAGGGTCTTGAAAACAGCTCCCAGAAGCCAAGTGTGAAATATTAGAGATGAGAATAGGAGCCATGGTGGAGTCAGTGCTGTTTACGAATGATCAGGAGAACACAGAAGACTATATGAGAAAAAGAATATCTGGCCGAGGCCTCAGGAACCTGCCTGATCAAATCTTTCGGACTTCGTGTCAGCTTCCCCAGGGTGGTGGCAGGACCATCTTCCCAGGGAGAGTTAAGAGTGAACAGAAAGAGCAGCAAAACCATAGGAGAACTGCGTTTAGCACAAGCCTGCTGTCAAGTCCCCTGTGTTCTCCTGCACCCAGTGCTGGGTCCCTTTCTGAACACACCCAAATCCATTTCTTCCTAAATGAGGTCACCTAAGGACTTTCCCAGACCCCAAACTACAATACCGTGTGTAGCGAGGTGGTTCTGGTGGGCCATGGGAGGACCCCACAGGACACTGGCTGGCTGGACAGATCTCCCAGGCTTGGTTTTGGCCCTTGGCAGAACACCAGTGGGGGAGCTAGTTCAAAGTAGAAGCTTCTGGGCTGGGAGCAGATCCTCCCTCCCCTCAGAACCCTCTCAGAAAGCCTGTCTTCTGTGGGATGGTCCCACCGGCTGTTCTGGGTGGTGGTAGCTCTGTAGCAAGGCCGGCCACCTTCTATTCTTTCTTTCCTTTTGTCTGTGTTTTTGAAATTTTCATCAAGTACCAGTAAGGTAGAGAGAGACCGGGACCCTGGGTTGATACTGTGAACACTGCAGCCTGATACTTGAGGGGAGGTGGCTGGGCTCCCCAGTTCTGTGCCTTTTTCAGCTTTCAGTTTCCCTGTGGCTTCTGGAACTGATTTTTAAAATTTCTTTAACTTCTCCCTGTCATTATAAAAGAAGGAAGTCTATTAGCATTACTTGTTTCCAGGACAGAAACAGGTTTGAAAGCTCAGGAACTTTGAGGTGGGAAAGGTGACAGCTCTTGGGTTCGGAGTCTTGCCCACCATCCACCTAGAGCTGCTGGGTGCCCCTTTCAATCCCTCTCAAGGACCAGAATCGCCAGCTGGAGTTGGGTGTGCCCCTGGAGCCCAGACTTTCTCCCTCGAACAACTCAGAGCCATCGTTACTACACCAGTAAAGGGCAAGAGCGTAAATATTGTCCAGAGGAGAGTGAGAGTATGTCTGAGCTCCCCAAGCACTGCCCTGTCTTGAAGCACACACTTAGGTGTAAGACCAAGATGGCTTTGTAAGTGCCACAACCCCAGGTGTTTCTTTGCACATTTGCTACATAGAGGTTTTCCTGGGATGTGGGAGTTTCAGAGCAAAACTTTGCCTTTACGCAGCAGGGTTCACAGGCTCTGTGGTGCAGAGCACTGATCAGAGAGAGATGAGGGAAAATGGAGCTGCCCCCCAAAGGCGTTGCCTGTGGGACAGAGGCACCTGGGTCGGCTGCTTCCAGTGGACAAAGCAGTTATAGGACCAGCGAGCAGCTGTGATGGACTGAGGTGGGGGCCAGGGTTGAGGGGAGGCTGGGCTGTGGCTCCACTTTGCACACAGCTGGATGCAATTATGCCTCTGGTTTCAGCTGGGCTGCTCCCCCTCCATGTTGCCACACCACCCCCTTCCCTCCAGCAAATCAACCAACCAGACGGTGCTTGATGTGGAGTTAAAAATGTGTATATACCTCCTTACTCTGCAGTAGGGAAAGATGTCTTTGTCATTTTTGCCAGTGACAGATTTGAGTGAGCCAGGCTTTTGCTGGTTTGACTTCTCTAACAGGTTGGGAATAGGGGAAAGACATTCAGACCTGGCATCTAGGAGGTGGGAGCCAGAAGGCAGATGACATGGTCTCAAATGTCTCAATCTGAATGCCTTCTTTTCTTTCTTCTCCCCTGGCAGAGAAGAGACAGGACAATGGACGGGTGTATTACGTGAACCATAACACACGCACTACCCAATGGGAGGACCCTCGGACCCAGGGGTAAGGAATCGGGCCCGGAGAGGAGCTGGGCCAGGCCTCTGTGCAGCTCCAGCATTGGCCTCGTGGCCTTGGACTGCATTTGTTCTCCATGGCCGATGTTCTGGCACCTTTAGCCACACACAAGTGCCCTGTGACCCTTAGGATACAGTGTCGGCCCAGTGAGAGCTTGCAGATGGCACCTTGAATTGACTTTCCTCATGGATGGAGAGTGGCCTGGCTGGCAGCTCTTGCTGTTCTCTGCCACTTGTGCAGGCTGCTGATCATGTGATTTCAGAAGGGTTGAGAACTACCCCCCTCCTCAGACACTCTATACTCCCCACCCCCAAGAAGCTAGTCTGGGACTGGGCAACTTGGTGCCTCGGGATTGCTGGTGGCCACTTGAGCCACGGCCGTCCACGCAGGACTGGTTTTTTGGCTTTGAGACAGTGAACGACCTCTCTCTGCTGCAGAACTGTCCTCAGGACTTGGGTATTGCCAAGTGCATTTCCTCAGGGTCCGGGTAAAAGCAGAGGGAAAGCAGCATGTAGGGGACTCCAGCCTCCTTAGCGTAGGGGCCTAGCAGGTGGTGCCAGCCCTTCACCCGTCTCTTCCCATGTTTCCAGGATGATCCAGGAACCAGCTCTGCCCCCAGGGTGGGAGATGAAGTACACCAGCGAGGGGGTGCGTTACTTTGTGGACCACAACACCCGCACCACCACCTTTAAAGATCCTCGCCCCGGGTTTGAATCTGGGTAAGGACTTGGCGCAGGTGACATCACTCTCTGTAAGCACAGGCTGGATAGTGCTGCTCTTACTGCCCTCTAGTGGCCAATTTTGACATCACTCTAGTGGGGATGAGGGGGAAGGGGCTCCTCAATTCAGAGTAACACTAGTGGTCTTTCTCTAAAAGCAAGGCTGGCTTTATTTCTGGATTTTCTTTATAATCCTCAAATAGTGGCAGTCACTTCCTTTCTTTTGGTGCCTCACTTTCCTCATCTTTAAATTAACGTAGCATCAGCTTTCCTTAGGGCTAACAAGATACGTTGCTAATTTTTGAGAAAGCGCATGGATTCCAGAACATCTTTGCTCTTCCCAGGGCGAAACAAGGTTCCCCTGGTGCCTACGACCGAAGTTTTCGGTGGAAGTATCACCAGTTCCGTTTCCTCTGCCATGTGAGTTGTGGTACCTGCACCTCCCTTAGAGATTGGGGTTATAGAGTTATTTCTGCAGTTTCCTAGCCCAGCAGCAGGTGTCAGAATGCTTGTCTTAGGTGGGAGCAGGTCACTTGTCTCACCCTGAGCAGTTATGTGACCTCGTCTCCAGGAAGCAAACTTCCATTCCTAGGAGAACTAGTTCTCCCTTCCCAGCCCAGGGGATGGGGAAGCCTGTTCAGACAGACAGCTGACCAGACTGAATCGTTACCACCAAGGGCCCGATTTGAGGTTTGTGTTGTTTTTTTTTTTCTTTTCAGTCAAATGCTCTCCCCAGCCACGTGAAGATCAGTGTTTCCAGGCAGACTCTTTTCGAGGATTCTTTCCAACAGGTTAGAGAATAATCATCGTGTCTAAGACCAGGGGCAGGCAGAAGGCTGCTCCCGCTGCTCTGTCTTCTGTCATGTGGCCTGTTAAGCCCAAATGGTCAGGTTCCCAAGGCATGGGCCTTGGTGACTGGTATCTGCTGAAAAGCAGGCCTGGGAATACCTTGCCCCCTGCGCCAAGCCTGCCATGGACGGGCGCGGCAGGCTGGCCATCATCTCCTGTCTCCCCAGATCATGAACATGAAACCCTACGACCTGCGCCGCCGGCTCTACATCATCATGCGCGGCGAGGAGGGCCTGGACTATGGCGGTATCGCCAGGTGAGCTGGGCGCCCTGGGAGGCTGAGCTGCACCCCGCTTCCCCAGGCTACAGGACCCATGGCCAGAAAGCTGCCTCCTTCTTGCTCAGACTGTTGCCAGAGCTGTCTTGCATCTTCAGGAACGGGCATGGGTATGGCCAGTCTGAGTGAGCACTGGAGCTGGGTCCTGGGGTCCCCTGCTGGGGTCATGGGGGGCTTCCAGGGGAGGCACTCAGGGCTCTGACTCTCTACCAACCAACATGTCGTTATTTCTGTACTTTAACCAGTCCGGCTGCGCCAGTGGGCAGTGGTTAAACATTGGTATTATGTGGGTGTCCATTAAAATCGATCCTGGGCTTCCTTCCTCTTGAGGCCTGGGTGTCCTGCTATTTACCTGGCATGTCTAAGCCATCTCACAGCCCAAAGGGCATTGATCAATATGACGCTGCATGTTATGTGCTGAGGGTCAATAAAATTAAAGTAGCTAATGTAATCCTAAAAACAGCTCAGAGCATTGTCTTGCCCTGACCCCAGTCCACCTACAAAAGTTAACATACTCTCTGGTAAAACATTGCCTTGGACGGTGGGGCACCGGGGCCCCAGCAGAGAGAAGGCACATCTTTGCCTGTGGTGACCGCTCAGCTTACTGACCTCTTGTGGTGTGGGGACATCTTCTCGCTTGGTGTTGGGTTAACTTGCTTCTGGTCCTCTGTTTGCTGGTGATGTTGCCCTCTGTCTTGGCCCCCGTGGATCTTTTCCCATGGTGATCATGGTAACCTCCTCTCCAGGCTCTGCTTGGTGGTGTGGCTCCTGCCCCGTGTGTGTCTGTCTCTCTGTGTCCTGCCAGTGGTTTTACCCTATGGTAGGTTACGTCATGCTGTTCTACCACAGGGTAGAACCACGGACAGGATACCGGGGCACCCTCTGCATCGAAGGACTCCTCGTCTGCCCGGCCACAAACAGCCCAGCAGCCAGGGACTGACCCCCTTGGGACGTCCCCTTGCTGGTTTAGCTCTAGCTGGAAAAGACTCTGACTTCTGGCTTGAGGCTTGTACCTAGGGCGCAGAGATGCTAAGGCATGGATGTTGGTTCAGATGAATGCGTGGAAGTATGGGAAAGGGTGTGGTGGTGGGGCCTGGGGTGAGGGGATGGCAAAGTGCAAGGGCAGAGAGATATCTGCACTATAGCTGGTGGGAGTGAGGTGTAGATGCCGGACAGGTTACAGAGTTTTCGTGCATCGGGAGTTAGGGTCATGTTACTGTGTATTCATTTTATGTTGCCTACTCAGGTAGGGTGGAAACAGGGTGCCTGCTCTTCATATAGCGCATCTGCAAGATTTAGAAAAAGATGCCCCTTTTCAAGATACTTCTGTGTTGGAAAATGTTCACGATATACCGATTTCATCAGAAAAAGGCAGCTTGATTGCTGTTTGCAGGAAAATTGTTGTGATAAAAGTACAAATCTATGATATTTTAATATAGTGTCCTTGTGCAGTGCACAGCTTAGAAAACTGTGCATGGTGGCTCAGGATGCAAGGAACCCCTTTGCCGTCAGGTGCTCTGGATATCAGATGGAAAGTCCTGGAATGCAGCACCTGGAGCCAACATGCATGCACGCACCCAGATTTTCCTGAGCGTCATCATCAAGTGCAGTTGTTCTGGTCCACCCTGGGTCTCACCCCACCCTGTTCACTGACTGACCAGTTGTTCATAGAGGTCAGCCCAGGTGCTGATCCCAGTGGGGATGACTCCCCAGGACACATGTCTCCAGACTAGGTGCAATAGGATGGCAGAGGACAGTTGCATCTCCAGTGTGGG
Source organism: Camelus ferus (assembly GCF_009834535.1). NCBI lineage: Eukaryota > Metazoa > Chordata > Mammalia > Artiodactyla > Camelidae > Camelus > Camelus ferus. The sequence continues at coordinate 45,792,302 of NC_045704.1, forward strand.
TGCCCAGGGAGAGATCCAATAGTCTTGTTTTTCTCTCTCTTCTCTCACAGAGAGTGGTTTTTCCTCCTGTCCCACGAGGTGCTCAACCCCATGTATTGTTTATTTGAATACGCTGGGAAGAACAATTACTGCCTGCAGATCAACCCCGCTTCCTCCATCAACCCCGACCACCTCACCTACTTCCGCTTTATTGGCAGATTCATTGCCATGGTAAGACTACACACCAGCAAGCAGCCCTGCAGACTGGCACCCCCCTCATCCTTCAAGAACTCCTCCTTAAAACTGAAGAAGCTAGCGACAGTTCTGGAGATAGTTCAGAGCTCTCTCAGTGGCCACCCCAGGGTGTTGAGAAGGTTTTGCGTTCGTTCGTGTCAGGCTTGTCATGTGAAAGCCCAGGGTCCCCGGATCGAAGGCTGCACTTAACATTCCGCACCTCCCCGTTGAGGGTGGGCGATGACCGGCACTCCCTGCCTGCTGCCCATCTCCGGCTGTTGCCACGAGCTGGGTAGCAGCATTTGGGAGTGTCTGACTGAGACTCAGTCCTTCTGGAAGGGGGTTTGGAATCTGCAGTAGCTTAGAACAGAACCCTAGTAGGCCAGGTGGTGCAAGATGAAGGAGGCATCTGTCAGGAGGAGGGCAAAGTAGGCAAGGGGAATCGGATATTTGAGGGTGAATATGGAAAGGGGGTCACGTCCCGTGTGTCCTGTTGAATGTCTCGTGAGCGAAGAGAACCAAGATTGAGGAGGGAGAGCCCGTGGGAGCCACAGACCTGCTGCCGTGTTTGGTAGTTTGAGGTGTTTAATGACTTTCCTTTGCTTCTTCCCCTGACTTCCCAAGTGAGTGCTTAGCCCTGCCTGACTAAATATGTCCCTTCCCCTTGTCTGGAATTTCTTGGCCAAGGTGCTGGGCTCAGGAAGTGGGCACATTCTTCCCAGTTCTAGAGACCTGCCTGGCCCTGCAGCTGACAGGACAGACCAGTAAAACTCTAGACTATTACTCACCACTGGCCCGCCAGCAGCGACGTCTGCATTATTTTTGGCTGCCTCTGCTGCCCAGCTCTGAGCGTCAGTGAGTCAGGGCTGCCACCTGGAGCTGCCCTGACTGGGTCTTCTCTGTGTGCGCGGGGCAGGCCTCTGCTAGAGTCGGGAGCCTGCGTGCAGTGGGCTGGAGGTGGGCTCCTGAGCAGGCCAGCTCTGCTTGTCCATGAGGTCTGCCGGTGGGATGAGAGTCTGCAGCTGGGACCGAGAGTGCTGCTTGTTTCCCAGACCCTCCCGTCGGCCCCCCGCGGTAGCTGGATGCCCAGGAGGGCAAGGAGCAGTAGCTGGGCTTTGATACTTGCATCCTAGGGAAACCAAGCCTCTCTGCCATGTCTGCCTTCCTTCCTCAGGCTCTGTACCATGGGAAGTTCATTGATACAGGCTTCACCCTCCCTTTCTACAAGCGGATGCTAAACAAGAGACCAACCCTGAAAGACCTGGAATCCATCGACCCCGAATTCTACAACTCTATTGTCTGGATCAAGTAAGTCCCTTCCCTGGCCCAGGCTGGAAGGGGAGGGCTCTCTGGTTGGTAGAAGTGCAGGTGAAGCTGCACAAGGTCTAGGTCCCCCAGGCAGGACAGCTCTGGAACTCTCTCCTCGCATCGGGGAGATGTCCCGTGCCAGCATGCTGGGTTCTAGGCCACCTGTGAGTCCCTGTGTCCTATGGGCACTTAAGTGAGTGACAGAGCAGGATCAGGGGAAGATCCCTCAAAGACAGATACCTTCCCTTTTGGTCTCTCTTGCCCCCAGAGAGAACAACCTGGAAGAGTGTGGCCTAGAGCTGTACTTCATCCAGGACATGGAGATCCTGGGCAAGGTGACGACCCACGAGCTGAAGGAAGGTGGTGAGAGCATCCGAGTGACAGAAGAGAACAAAGAAGAGTACATTATGTGAGTCCCGAGGCCCAGGGAGCTGGCGGGCCCGGGCACGGGGGGTGGGGGGGGGGCAGAGACATGGCTAGTGTTTCCCGCTGGGCCTCTGGGGCCTCCTTCAGCCAGGCCCCCATGCCTGGCCCGTGGGTCACCAGGGATGGGGAGAACGTCCCAGTCTGCATTGACTTGAGGTGGCTGCCATGGCCAGTCACAATGCTGACCAGGGCCAGGGGAGCTAGAGCCCGAGGCCCTCTGTTCCAGCTCTGGGTTGCTCTTTCTTTCCAGGTGATAGACTTCAGGACGGTAGGGATAAATTTCTTTGAAGAGGTTTAAAACTTAGATGTCTCCCTCTTCTTTCTCCTAACTGAGAGGGTGTCAGGGTCCTGCCTGCTTCGATCCACTATCTCACGTGTGTTTGTGCACGAGTGTGCCCAAGCACTCAGGTCCCTTGGTCCCGTCTTTTCACCTCCGTGATCTGAGGTTCAGTCAGCGGCAGTGGGAGGAGGTGGGGGAGATTTCCAAGATTTAAGTGTCTCCATGTTACTGTGAGGTTTTAAAGGGTCTCCCCGCCTGCCTGAAGTCAACTCTCAGCTGAGACAGTGACCTCCTGGGAAGCCCTGAGCTGCTCCTGAGCAGTGAGCTCTGGCTCCACTGATGGCTGGTCTTTGGTTTTAGGCTGCTAACTGACTGGCGTTTCACTCGGGGTGTGGAGGAGCAGACCAAAGCTTTCCTGGACGGCTTCAACGAGGTGGCCCCCCTGGAGTGGTTGCGCTATTTTGATGAGAAAGAGCTGGAGGTGAGAGCCAAGGTTGTTGGGACCCTCAACCCCTGCCTCTGGGGCAACCCTGCTCTTTGACAGCCTCACTGTGTCCCCACAGCAGCTCACCAGCAGAACCCCAGACTCCACCAGGACTGTGGCAGCTGGCGGATAATTTTGATTTGGGTCTCACACTACCCTTACTTTCAGAGGGTCCACGTGCAAGACGTGTTATCCATACTTTTAAAACTGCTAGCAGAAATAGTTGAAGATGTGTGGGATGGTCTCATCTGCCAGGGAGCGGATGAAGCTGTGGGCTGGTGGGAGAGGAGCTGGCGCTGGGTCACTGACACTCTTTCTCCCCCCCGCCCCTCAGCTGATGCTGTGCGGCATGCAGGAGATAGACATGAGCGACTGGCAAAAGAACACCATCTACCGGCACTACACCAAGAACAGCAAGCAGATCCAGTGGTTCTGGCAGGTGGGCCCAGGCACTGGTCCCCGTAGTCAGGGCAAGGGTCTTGGCAGGGACGTTTTAGCAGGACGCGAGACCTGATTCGACCCCCACCTCGAGGATGCTTGTTGTGTTATCTTCTCCCTCATGTTTGACACGCTCCTCGCCTCCCCCAGTTTGCAAAAGGAGATGAGAAACCCGACCTTGGGACGAAAGGAGCTGTTGCAGCTGGATTGTGTCCACTGCATTTGACAGGAGCTGTCAGTGGTCAGCCGTGGGCCAGCTCCAAACGCTGGTGTGCAGAGGGGCAGCCTGCAGGCAGGAAGGAAAGCTCTTGTAGGTCATGTGGCCTCTTTGCAGCCAGGTGGGACAGGAAAGCTCCAGAGAGGCTGAACGAGCTCGCTGTCCTGGCTGTGATGAATAGGTGCTTTTGTACGTGGGGGTCTTGGCATTGTGGTCGTTATGAAGTATAGCATACGGAAAGAAGGTTTTTTTGTGGAGGTGAAATTCACATACCATAAAATTTACCATGTTTAGCATTTTACGGTAGACAGTTCAGTGGCTTTTACAACGGCTTTTCACAGTTTTGTGCAACCATCACCACTATCTAATTCTAGAACATTTCATCTCCTTTAAAAGGAAAGCTCATATCCATTAAGCAGTCACTTCCATCCTCAGTACGTTTTTGAAAGCAGAACTTGAATAGGAAGGAGAGTATTTGGCCCCGAGGTATCCTCGAGTCCAAGAAATGTCATAGATTGGTGGGAATGGTTTGAAAACCCAGCGTCTTAGAGTGGCTTTGGTGTTTCCCAGGTGGCAGCTGTCATCCCCCATCCAACCCAGGCTTTGTGTTCTCAGCCCCAAAGAGGGGCCCTGACTCACTGGAGAGTTACAGGTCAGGTGAAGTGCTGGGCTGAGGGGGTCCCTGACGCTGCCTGGGCTCTGGACTTGCAGGTGGTGAAGGAGATGGACAATGAGAAGAGGATCCGGCTGCTGCAGTTTGTTACTGGGACCTGCCGCCTGCCTGTTGGGGGATTTGCTGAACTCATCGGTATGTTTTCCTTTACTCTGCTGGCGCCCTTGGGTGGAGTGAGGACAGCTCAAAGTAGGGGCAGGACCTAGTGTCTTCCTGGAAGCAAGTGAATGGGGGTGGGGCAGAGCCGGAGGAGTCGGAGGAGTCGGAGGGTCCTGCCTTAGGAAGAGACTGTCCTGTTACATACAGTCAATTTTTCTTTGGATATAGGTAGCAATGGACCACAGAAGTTTTGCATTGACAAGGTTGGCAAGGAAACCTGGCTGCCCAGAAGCCACACCTGGTGAGTGTGCTGGTTTCAGTGGGAGGTAACTGGAACCTGAGATCCCAAGAGCCCCTGAGGACAGCCCATGGGCAGAGTAGCTTCAGGGCTTTGACTTTGGCAACTCTTTGGGGCTCCCAGGTGTCGGATTTGGAGAGGAGGGGCTAGGGGTGTCTGGGCCTCTGATCTTTTGGGAGTTGTGACAGCAGTTATGTGCCCTGACAGCCATACCAGGTTTTAAATATCGAAACACTCCTATTCCAATAGGCAAAGAACCGCTATCCAAGTGCCCCCTTGCAGTTTTCCATTTCCCCTGCAGCCCTGCCTCCTCCCCTAACCCCATCATGGTCCAGGGACACAGCAGGGCTCTCAAAGACCCTTTTCTGGTGTCTGGCTGGCTGGTACTGTGGTCAAGCCACAGTCGCGGGAACTCTTCTGACCCGCTGTGGCCAGGCTGGGGCCAGGCTGTCAGAGCTCTGACCTCCCTGTGCTGACTGCTCCGCTCTTCTTTCCCAACAGTTTCAATCGGCTGGATCTCCCACCGTACAAGAGCTACGAACAGCTGAAAGAGAAGCTGCTGTATGCCATCGAGGAGACTGAGGGCTTTGGACAGGAGTAACCGAGGCTGTCCCCTCCCATGTCCCCCAGCGCACATGTAGTCATGAGTCCTCCCTGCCCAAGAGGCCGCTGGCCCTGCAGCCCCCGGGAGGCCCCTGCAGATGGTGGCCCTGCATGGGACCACACTCATCAGACTGGTGGCAGCAGAGCCTGACCTCAAGAGGCCCTGCCTGCTCCTCCCTCCTACCCACTGGTAGCAGTCTGGAATAAAGTCCCCACGTCACCTTTGGCCCCATCACCCATTGCAAAGTCTGGAGGGCTGACCCTCTTTGCAGAGCTCACCTTTCTCCCCTGAGACCAACCCTAGGCGTGTGTGAGTGTGCAAGGGAGGGGCCGTGTCAGAAGCCCTGGGCCTCACAGGCTGGTTAGATAAGGAGACCAGCCATTCGGGGTAGCCATTCTGGGCTGAGAAAGCCCAGGGTCTTTGCCAGTAAAAGAGGTTCTGTTTTATATAGAACTTTTCCGGTGAGCTGTACAGATGAAGGTCTGAGGGAGAGGAGCTCTGGATCAGGGCCGCCTCGCATCCCTCCCTAGTTGGCTCTCCACTGGAGGCTGAGCAGCAAGGCCCCTCCCTCCACTCAGTGCTGGCCAGTTTGTTCTCTCCAGCAGAGAAAGGGTCATACCAGCTGCTTGGGTGTCAGTGGGATGGAAACAGCAAACTCCCTCAGACTTTCTTTCCCTTTTACATGAACTTGAAGCGTTTGGTGTGTAGGGTTGCTTTGTGTTTTGTTGTTGGTATGCTGCTGTCACTTTCTGTCAAGGAGCTGGTGCACCAGGTGTGGCTGGGACCTTGAGGGACCCAGCACTGCTGGTCCAAGAACTTCCCAAACAGCTGCTCCTCTTAGGAACCCGCTTAGCAGTTCTGTGAGCTCAGGCAGGCTTGCCCTGGTGGCCCAGCTTCACGGCAGCCTCGTCCCCGAGGTCTGGACAGAGTGGGAAGAGGGTTGTTGTCCCGAGCGCCACCCCAGCCTCGCCACCTCTATAGAGAAGAACTCCCTTTGCTCGATGTAGTGATGGGGCACATGCGGCTGACCTGCCAGGCCCCCGGACCTCCAGGTGGGGCCATTCGTCTGGGTTGAGGATGCAGTGGATCCCAGCCACCTGTGGAGTGTGTGCACTCTGCCTAGAAGTGAAGCTTTCCCTTCACATAAGAAGTGACGTGCTTGGAAACCAGCAGGAGGGCCCTGAGCTGCTGCATACCGTCTGACTTGATTTCTCGTGCTCGCGCCAGCCCCTTCCGTGGGCATTCTGCCACATGTGGAGATCTTCAGGTGACCGTGCTCCTCTGGGATGCTGCGGTGGTGATTGTCGCAGACTCCCCAGTTAAGGCCTTCAGGGTTCTAGCTCCAAGCACCAGCTGCAGACTAGCTGGAGCTTCCTGGGTCCCCAGGCAGGCCCTCAGACCGGTCATGGGGCCTTCTGAGGACAGTCTCATGTTCCCAGGTCCTCATCCTTACCCCGGCCCATGGTGCGTGTGCTGATTTGAGTGACTCAGCTCACCGCAGCTCAACCTTTCTTCCCTCAAATCGTTTGCTGTGCTTCCCTGCAGCATCTCACCATGTTGGGGGTTGGGGTGCAAGCTGCCATGTGAGGTTTGGAAGCCTCAGGCTCGTGGGTATGCAGGGTGTGTTCATGTGGGTGTGCGTGTGTACATACGTGTATGTAACTGAGGTGTCTGTACGGAATGCCCTTTGGTAGCTCTGAGTTGGTCACCGGATCGTTTTGTAACACCCACCCCCTTGCCTCGGTATTGCCAGTTTCTTGTGCAATAAACAATCAGCAGCTGTGGGTGGTGTTGGCGTGGATGTGTCCCAAATCATTGTCCTCTGGGTGCCACAGACCCTCCAGGTCTGGATGGGGTGGAAATTCCATGAACTTGCTGGTTTGAGGAGGTGTGTGTGTCATTAACCAAGACAGCCACCTTTCTGATGGGCGGCTGAGTCCTTGTCCAGGGATCACGGGCCTCAGTTCTTGGTCACTGGCCTCACAGCACCCTTGTGGCCTGGATTTCTTTGAGCAGTTGCCGTGGGGCCAGAGCACTAACAGCTGAGGCTGCAGGTTGGACAGGCTTCAGGAACGAGGTCCTGGGAATAGTGTTCTGGGCAGATACTCATTTGAGAAACATTTCCTGGGGTTCCTTGAGTTCCTGATGTTAGAGGCACTCCCCAATCTTGAACTCACGGTCAGACAAGGGCTTGCCGCCCACTTTTTTGAACATTTAAAGGTTCAGATAGGACCCATCAGTGTGGTCTTGATGCATCAGACTTGAAATGAGTTTGTCCTGGATCAAGCTTTGCTCTCATTGGGCTGCTTTCCGAGGGAGGCAGAGATGTGCAGAGCACCTCCACCCCAGAGTTCATCGGCTGAATTCACCACCCCCCAGCTCCAAAGCCTTTTTTCCCTTGACAGGGCAATGCTATACTTTGAGGAAATTATCTGTACACTATACAGACGTCTCATCAAAAATTCGAAGAAGACATCACAAGTGGAAATTGTTCTCTACTGTCTTATCCCCAGAAGTAACTCCCGTTCCATTTGCTGTCCTTCCAGACTGTTGTGGGTAAAAATCATATATACGTATAATTTAAACATATACCTGAAATGAGGCCTTAACACATGTTGGACAACTCATCTTATTAAATGAGATACTAGGGACACTTCTCCATGTTTGTCAACATAGGTCCAATGAATTCTTTACTGTGTGGTATTCCCGGTCGTGGTCGTTCTGTAACACACCTGCCTTTGTCCTAATGGGCACTGCATTTGTGTCCCCCAGTTTGCTGTGACTGCTCTCAGCCAGGTCTTGTGCACCAATGCTGCTCTTCCAGGAGGCGGCAGTCCTGGAGTTGGATTGTTGATTATCCACCTTTATTTTTAGGCAAAAAAAATTTTCATAAAGGTTTAAAATTCCAGATAGGAAGGGTCCAAAAGGAAACCCCCCTCTTTTGTTCCTTAGCCCTTCTGATCACCTTCTAGAGGCAACCATTGTTGCTGGCCACTTTTGGATCCTTCCAGATAGACTTTAAAAATCCCAACAGATTCCACTCAGTTACCCTTCAAAAAGGTTCTTGTTTCACCAGCCTTGGCAATGGACAGGACCCCTTGCCACCCCACTCTGTGAATCTATGAGCTCCCTGTCTGTCCTTCCAATTCTTCTGTCAGTTTTCCATCTCGTAACTCTGGGCATCTGCCCTTTGACTTTTACGTGATCAAAGTGTTGTTGTTGTTTTAACCAAGTATGTTCTATAGTGAAGTCTACTTTTTCCGAAAGTTTATTCAGAAGACTGAAAAGCAACAAAATTGTTTACATTACTGTGATTATATAATTGCTGTTTACTCCAGAAGTAGATAGTATAACGTAGTACAACTATTTCTTCCTCATACAGCTCTGTCACCCTAGGGGTTTTAATTCCTGATCTTTGCTTTTATTATATCCTCATTTTTTTCTTACTCTGAAGTGTTGCAAGTTAAATTAGATAGGCAGGAAGACTCCCCACCCTGTGGGCTTTAATTAGTTCCTGATAAAATTAACCAAAGCTATAAAATTATTTTGGGAGTGAAGAGCAGATAAGACTTCCTTTGTCACCCAAGGTCCCCCAGTGGGGCTTCCAAGTGCCCACAGGACTTAGTGTCAGTTGGGACCTCACTGAATCTGGAAAGCTCAGTTCTTGCTACCCAACTGCCCGTCTTATCTTGGGACTCACATCACCTTTCTCTAAAAACTTACACTAAAGATCTTCCATTCAGAGGATTGCTTACAAATAGCAGGTTCTTCTTGTTTTTGAGCCAAACTAAGCAGCAATAAGGTTCTAGCCTCATCTTGGGGAAGAAAATGGAGTCAGTGCCCTAAGTTATTATCCCCAGCTCACTTCCCTACAGTCTTCCCCAAGAATATAATTTTAAATATGCCTTTCTCCAGGTTCCTCTGATCCTGAGGCTGGTTCAAGTTCCACAGCCACAAGCTCAGTTTCCTGTGGTCCATGCTGCACAAGTCAAGCCCCAATCAGCTGACTCAGATTGGAGCATGTGACTTTTCTTTGGCACACGTTCTCTTATTTCTACCTTTTGAGCATCATCATGGACTCAGGGCCTAACTCCAACTCAGCTGGTCCTAGTGACAGTAATTACTGTTCTCTTTTTAATGCTTATCACAATTTTGACCCCTTCAGTTCGACTCTCTTGTCACCCCTCTGGATGTCTTTGAATGTCTGCATGATATTCCAGTCCCAACTCTAGTTCTCTTGCCTAAAATCAACTACTTCACTAGGAGCACTGGTTATTTTTGGTGTAAAATACTCCTAGAAACCAAAATATGGGGCTCTGTCAAGGTGGCACCATGAACTCATGACTTGATCAGCTTCTCTGCTCCAAACACATAATATGAAAAGAGAAGATAAAATATAAAAAGAGAGAAGGGGGTGGAAAAAGACTGGTTCAAAAATGAATAAGTTCATGTGTTAGAAATAAAACAAAGATGCAAAGCGCTGAGCAAGACTGAAGCTGTGGGCCTGCTGCACCTAGAGCCTGGCAGTGGTGGCAGAGTTCCGCTGCTCTGGAGCAAGGGGTCTCATTATCCTCCACGATAGATGGGGGGGTGGGCACCATTGTGTACCCAGCTATGGCTCTGAGAAAGATGGGAGACCCAAGGAGGCAGAAACTCATCAAGCCAAACCATCTCACTGGTTCTGACCTGAATCTATGACATTCCCAGGTCACCCCAGGCCAGAGCCCCAGACTGCACTCAAAGCCCAGGCTCTTGGACGGAAGCCCAGCAGGACACGACATGGCAGCTGCAAAACCATTAGACAGGAAAGAGTGAGCGCAGTCGGAGAAGGAGCTAAAGAACAATTCCTTACTCAAATTTTTTTTGGCTCCAGATTTCAGAGAAGGACACTCATGAGTGGTCTCTTGCCTGCTGATCTTTGCTGTAAGGGGATTAGTTGGCAAGTGGGCCTATTCATGGGGGCCTTCAATGGCCCTGTTTAGAGGCCTTTTCTCTCGGGTGACCAGTTTCTCCAGAGGTGACCCCTCTGTTCCCTGCCTGAGGGGAAGACTTTACCTGAACCAGTAACCTGCCTGTAGGCTTCCTGGTAACAAGGAGCAGGAGGGAGCGGGGCTCTCAGAGTCCTGGCCACTGACTTGACCTTTTCTCTACCCTCAGTCCTCTGCTCTGACTCCAGTCCCTGAGCCTGGGGCTTCACTTGACCCCTGGTCTCCTGCAGCTGGCAGAGGGGAGGTAGCCAAGATATATGGGGCTTGACTGGGGACCTGGGTATCCCACTCTTCTGTGTGGAAGCTTTACCCAGTTTTCACCTCTCCTCCTGCCTTCCTGCTGCCCCCAAGTACTGAGTCTCTGAGGACTCGCTCATTTCCTGTCTAACTCCTCCCTCTGCTTGGTTAGTTACACTCTTCCACCTGCTTCCCACCTCTGAATACTTTGTTTAACAACCTTGTCCATCCCTGAATCCTCTTCTGCTCTTTTGCCCTTGTGGATTAAGACTTTCATAAAGCTTTCTTGACTTTGGCAGGCTGGAGAGGGAGAAGAGATGCTTAATCTGCTATCAGTTAACTTCCTTTCCTTTGATAGGTCTACCTGCGGGCGGCTTGCAGCTGTGCATAGAGGTCCCACTTGGGGCTTGGATGTTTCATTATATTGAGTTTCAGCTAATCTGCTGTGTTTACCCCCATGGCACTAACTCCTTTCCCCGCTCAGAACACACCCTCGTTGGCTAAGCCCCTTCCACGTGAATTTGAGGCTGGGGCTCCTGCTGCCTGGCCATTGTTCCTGCTTTCCTTCTTCTAGAAATGTGTCGAATTCCTTTGTCCACCTCTCAGATGCTACTTCTCAAATTGGGTCAAATGGTGAGGGCAAAATGAGAAGTGTTTGCCATTCACTCACTCATTGTAGTGGGGTCTTGGCAGGGAGAAAACATACATGTGTCAGAACTGATTTTTGCTAATCAGTCATGATTTTGCACCTCACCTCTTAAGAGCACTGGCTTGGTTCCTAACACTAAGAGTTTGTTTTGTTTTGCTTTGTTTTGTTATCTCCAGAGCCACTGGCAGCAATAGGTAGTTCTGCTTACAAATGAGAGGGATGTTTACTTCTACATTTTCTATTAACAGTATCTTTGTTCTAAGACTTTCATTAGGTACTGAAATTAAAAATGAAAAACCCGCTTGTGGGTTACCCTGGGGAATTCTTGTTTATATCTGTAGGAGGCAGGTCTTCTCAGGTGGCCCCTACGCCCCCTTCCTGGGATGCACACCTCCTGGTGTAATCCCCTCCTCCTGAGTGGGGCTGCTCTAGTGACTTACTTCTAACCAACAGAATGTGGCAAAGTTGATGGGCTGGCTCTTCTGTGATTAACTTACAAAGGGTTATGATCTACTTCTTGCTAGCTGATTCTCCATCGCCTTCTCGGCTTGTGTACTTGGATGAAGCAAGCTGCCGTGGTGGGGAGGCCCATATGGCAAGGGACTGAGGGCCTCTTCATGTCAAGAGCCAGTGAGGAGCTGAGGCCCTCCATCTAACATCCCATGAGGAACTGAATCCTGCCAACAACCATATCCTCTTGGAACTTTGAGACGGCAGGAGCCCTGCTGACACCTTGACTGCCACCTGTGAGCATCACTGAGCAGAGAACCCAGCTAGACTGTGCCTGGGTTCCTGACCCACAGAAACTGTGAGATAATTGTACTGTTTTAAGCTGCTAAAGTTTATGGTAATTTGTTATGCAGCAATAGATAACTAATACACTATCCCAGGTCAGATTAAATGTCCTTGGATTAGCATTTCTTCCATGTCCAGGGTCCTGAACGTGGTCATGATTTTTAATAAATGAAAGAGCTGTGGCATGGAGTCTATCTGAAGATCAAGAAGTCACACTAAGGAGTACAGGCAGAAAGGTACCAGTATCACTCTTCTTCCTTTTCTTGGGGAAAGAAAATACTGGGGGGTGGGGGTGGGGGTGGCATAGTAATTTGAGTCCTTGCCTCCAGCCTGTGGCCTGACATCGCTTCCCAGGTGGCACTGAGGGTCTCAGAGGCCTTGGGTCTGGCCCAGCCTGCGACTGTGGCCCTCTGCCTTTAATGCAGGAGGCAAATGTCATTAGTGCTTACCTGGGCTTCCAGCCAAACCCAGTTGGCAAGAGTCATGTCCAATCTCTCAGGGACAATTTTGGGTCCATTTCCTGTATAATTACAGGGTGAGTGGTAGGGTAGTTGGTGCCATTGCAGCAGTGAATAAGCCAGAAGGATGGCTTTTGCTGCCCCAGGACTCCCACTGGGTTTGGTTCAAGGGACACATCTCCTACCCCAATAGAGCCTTCCTCATAAGAATCCCCTGGGGGACCATGGGCATAGAAGTGTTCTTTTCTTCCAGAAGGGAATTCATTTCATCCTTGAACTTTCAGTTTTTAGAGTCATTGTTGTTTGCTACCTCTTGTGATTTGTTCACATTGGTTAAAATATGGGGTATATGGAGTGTATGCGGTGGGGGAGAAGTGGCTCACGCACTAACCTTTGGCTCTTATCCTGTCCCTACTTTGAACAGGAGCACACATCCCTGAGGCATCGGCTGTCTGCCATGGGGTACAGGAAGCCCCTGGATAAGTATTTTTTCCAGCTTTATTGAGATATAATTGACATACAATGTGTTAGTTTAAGGTGTACAGTGTGGTAACTTGATGACTGTGTGTGTGTGTGTGTGTACTGCAAAATGATTACCACAGTAAGGTTAGTTAACACATCCATTACCTCACATAGTTACATTTTGTTATTGTTGTTGAGACCATTTAAGTCTGTGCTGTGGTGAGAACATTTAAGATCTACTCTCTTAGTGACATTCAAGTATACGATACAGTACCGAAGGCTATCTGTTGAAGGGTAGGAGGTGGGGATAAAGCCGGGGTTGAAAGTGAGGAAGAGGCGATAATGGATGAACTAAATATCTTAGTTGGTTATTTTGGTTAAAAGATTGGTGAAATTATGTTAGTATTGATCAGACACTAGCTGTAGCATAGAGATAGAGGTCAGTGCTGGTGCTAAGCTGCAGAGAAGGAAGACACTTTGTGGAGTGTAACAGTCACATATGTATGAGGAGAGATCTTGAGCTGGGAAAGGACTTCTTAACTATGATCCACACAGGGCTAACCATAAGGCAAACATTTGGTAGATTTATCTACATTGAAGTAAAGGTCTTCAAACTTCTTTTTTTATTTTTTGAAGTATAGTCAGTGTACAATGTTGTGTCAATTTCTGGTGTACAGCATAATGTTTCAGTCATACATAGACATACATATATTCCTTTTCACATTCTTTTTCATTATAAGTTACTACAAGATATTGAATATAGTTCCCTGTGCTATAGAATAGAAACTTGTTGTTTATTTTATATATATTAGTTGGTATCTGAAAATCTCGAACTCCCAATTTATCCCTTCCCACCCCCACTGGTAACCATAAGTTTGTTTTCTATGTCTGTGAGTCTGTTTCTGTTTTGTAAGTAAGTTCATTTATGTCTTTTTTTTTTTTTTTTAAGATTCCACATATATGTGATCTCATATGGTATTTTTCTTTCTCTTTCTGGCTTACTTCACTTAGAATGACAATATCCAGGTCAAGCCATGTTGCAGCAAATAGCATTGTTTTATTCTTTTTATGGCTGAGTAGTATTCCATTTTAACTTCAACTTCTTTATCCAGTCATCAGTTGATGGACATTTAGGTTGTTTACATGCCTTGGGTATCTAATTCCATATGTGCAGAAACCACATGGAAGGAGTCTTAAAAACAAAGATTCCCAGAGATTTTAATGCAGGAGGCAAATTGTATAAATTTACAATGCAATAGACGATATCTGTAAAGAGTAATAAATACTCAAAAGGCATCATATCAATGCTTTTACTACATTTTACTATCATGTGTGTTCTTGAGGTTATTTTTAGCTGTTGTATCCATTTTTAAGTAATACTGTGTAATGCTGTGCTAAAGTGCATCTTTTCCTAATTCATGTTGGTATCTTGAAATCAGCCATGGTGGGAGTATTTACACCAGGGAAGTTGGCAAAGGCCACAAATCAACACCCCTCTTTCTTTTTTTCAGAGAACTGGTTATTACACATTTACCAGCACACTGCTGAGTATGGTTCTGAAAGAAATCAGGAGTATCAGTAGTGAGGAAAATCAAAGCACGAGCTATCTGAAGGGCAGAGAAAAACTTGTCTATTCATTGCCGAGTAGTTGTGTAGAATACAGCAAGGGTGGAGGTGTGGCAACTCGACCCAATCCTTTTGTACCTGTATGCTCTCCAAACTTCTTCAAAATTTTGCCTGCATGGTTGCAGCCAAAAACAGAAATGGCGGGAAGCACCTTCGGGGAAAGTTCTCAATTCTATGCTGAACTGGCAAGCAAATGGTTCTCTTGCAGAGGTGAGATTAGTTAATGGTGCCATCTAGCGTTGAAGAACAGATTGGCTCCAAAGAGGAATGCATAGAAAGATTTCTCTTGATTTGGGCCTTGGACACATTAATAACATAGTTTCCTCTTCCTTTCTTTTCCTACTTCCATTTCCCTATTTCTGGGGTCATTTTCTACCTACTCCCCCAATGAGAATAGCCATTTGTGTGGTTTTTTTTTTTTTTTTTGAAAGATATGAACTCAGTGTTGCTCCTAGGCAAAATAATACCAAATGCTGAGTTAGCATGGCATAGATATGCAAATCAGCACTTGCCTATATTATGTATGATGATTTGGAATGAATTTGTTTAGGGAAACTGTAGCAGTCTTCTCTTGTGGGTCACATAAATCAAATGCTTCTCTGCTTTTCCAACATGCCCGATATCCTTTCTATTTCCTGTGACAGGCAGATGAAGTAGTTTGGTTAGCATGTTGTAGTGTAATAGACAATCCAAATTCATTCTCAAGTTTTATTTCTGCTTCATAGATATCTTTGGTCAAAGAAAAGTCTTGTTCACAACTTCCCAGTGAATGGGGTCTTTCATTCTTTTATGAGGACCTGTGTTGTCTTTTATTTGAAGTTTAAGTAATCGTGTATGTTGTAACTAGAGGGTCCTCCAAAAACTGGAGTAAAATTCTGGGGTTGCTCATTCCTATTAAGACAGGTTTTTACTTTGCATCTTGCACCCTGGAGAAGTAATATGGTAGCCCCTCAGTAAAGGTTACTTCCCTTTGTCCCTTTAGTGATTGATGATCTGAGTAAAATTAAAGAACATTTAATTAGTGGGCCCAAAGCTGTTGTTCCACCCTGATAGTACCCATCTTTTCATTAGGGATTACTAACCTGTAAGTTCAGAAATATTCCAAATGTTAGTTACCAAACAGAAAACCAGTAAGGAATAAATGCCATCCTCTCTGTAACATGTGTGGCAAGAGCAGCCTGAACTCTGTAGGTCATTCTGAAATGTTTTGAAAAGGAAGCAAAAGTAATGACACAACTCTGGATATGATATCCCAGAATTGGGATCAGAATTTCTCCAGGATACTTAGTGTGTTCAAAAACAACAAAAACAGTTTAGAAATCTCATCTTGAGACTGCCAAGCTATCCAAACACATGGCTTTATTTTGAGTGAAGATTGTGGGTTTTGTAGTCAAGTCAGCTACTAAAAGCAATTTCTGTTCACCCTCTTATACAGCATGGCAGCAATTTTGCCTTAGAAAATGAGCCTAAATGACTCTGGAGGCTACAAAAGATTTTTGTTAGAAGCAGGAATTGAAGATCCTGTTAGGAAGGTAGAAGCCAATTTTGTCCGTATGTGGGTCAAACTATTAAATGTAACAAATGCCTGGGTAGTCCCATGTTCTTATATGCTCAGTAAACATTCCAGTTTATCAAACGGTGACAAACTTAAAAGCCTGTGGCATTGCCTTATTTCATTAGACTCTGGGGAAACTTTTAAAGTCCAGATCATTCTACTAAAGGTAGACCTGAATCTGGTGTGGTTTCACGTTTGCCCCCTGATCCTACCTAGGATCCCTAGGGTGACCTTTTCCTCCTTCCCTGCCTAGCTTCAGAACCACTGCATCCCGGCTCCTTCCTGTCCACCCTGGAGAAAGGTTCCCTTTCTCACATCAGTGTGTTCTAAACATGGCAGCCAAATCTCAAAAACTTCAACACACTCCTGTGGTTTAAAATACATCTCAAGCTTTGAACTACGTATTTCACACTTTTTATTCAGTTAGGTGTAACAACCATCTGACCACTTTGATTACTGCAATAGACAAATAAAACTTGGTTCCCTAGTTTTTTTCCCTGTACTTTCTTTTAATCTCAGAATCTTAATGTATCTTGAAGTGACCACTGATGTGGGCGCTTCTATTTATGTAGAATAAAAGCTCGGCTCTACATCAGCCCCAAAATTTCCCCTAACTAGTTCTTTGGCAGGCAGGTAGGTGGATTGAAAATGGATGCATCTGGTAACTTTGAGGCATTGTAACATTATGAAGTGGCCTCTGGGATTTAACTGACTTAGTTTTTGTTCTATGTTATTACATTGTTAAATATGTGAACATTGGTAGTCCATATCATACATTAGAGAACTCTTAGATTCCAATATCCAAGTGACAACCGTTAATCAAATGATTAAGTACCTTGAACACTTACTTTTGGGAAACCTGGTTCTATCCCCACTAAACTTGTGGTCTGATGTACTTAGACCAACTGCAGAGTAAGTGAATGTGTCTCTTATGAAAAACTGCTCTAAGAACTTATTCACAGATGAAGAATCTGGGGCATTAACCAGGACCCAGGTCTTCTGGGCTCAGTTGAGAGTTCTCACTACAGCTGTCTGTTTTAAAAGGAATGAGACTTTCATAAAAGATTCCAAATCTAAGATAATTCTCAAGGCAGCTTCAATTGAAGACTGTCTTAGCTGCTTCTGAAAACAATGGATCGCCACTCCCAGTCAAAAATGACTAGAACACGGACTTAAAAACCAAGCCATTTAATTGTGTCTTTGAAGGTAAACAATATATTGAGCTGGAGCCCAAGCCCCAAGAATGCCAGAGCGACGTGTCTGAGAGGTCCCGTGGGGTGGTACTCTAGAGTCCAGAGGGTCAGACCTCAAGGTGTCCCAAGGCAGACAACTTACGAAATTTGTGCATTCCATCCTGCACTTTTGCAGACTGCCAGAAACAGATCCCAAGTCTTTTGAGATGGGGAAAATTCAACTCCTGGTTTTATAGGTAAGAGAATGAAGAGTACCAAAAATGTTACATTTACTTGTCTTCTCTTTTCTCACATAGAGTGAGGCCTGAGCTATCACATCCCCACCTCACAGCAGCCTAAGCTGCAGTTTAGGTACAAGATTAGTCCCTCTATCCAGAGAGTTCTCATCAGTACAGCTTTTTAACAAGCGCTTACAGTGAAAAGAACCCTCTGGCGGCACACTGAGTTAGTTTATAAGGTTTTAATTTACAAATTAAAAAGCTACATGTTTTACTTTTTCTCTTTTTTCTCTTCTTTCTTTACATCACTCTTTTCCTTATCTTTCTCTTTCTCTTTGTCATCTTTTCTATCTTTCTTGCTGTCTTCTTTTTCCTGCCCTTCTTTCTTCTCTGCATCCCGGTTGGCGATCTTGTTGTTGATGAGGTTGTGCAAGGCGACCACGGAACGGATCAGTGAGGCCAAATACACAACCACCATCTGGTCGTTGGTCTTCAGGTAGAAGGCCTTGACAAACTCCTGCAGGCTGACATCTGGCAGCAGGTTGAAGACGTCCTGCAGCTGGTAGATGATCTGGTGGTTGATGGGCAGCTTGCCCATGGCCACTTTCTCCAGGTAGCTCCTGATATCCAGAAGCTTAGAGTTGAGTCCCTTCAAACCATGGACCTGGTTTGTGATCCGCTGGGAAAGAGTGCCCACTGTAGTGTCTTTGATGTCTCTGTAGTAACCCATGAGAAAGGCAGGAAAACACATCAGTGTATTATCACACAGTTTCTCACATTCTAAGAAAACACCCAGTTTTCCAAAAGAAAAATGTTACTTCTTTATATGATTAAGATTTGAGTGTCAACTGTCTTAATTTTGTTTTTATTTGGAGGCATGTACTTCGTCTTTCTCATCACAGGGCATTTTTCAAAAGAAAAAGAACTAAAATGAAGCCATTTTCACTCTGGAAAAAAAAAAAAAACCAGGCTCTCTACTTAAACTTCTCTGTTCCTAAAAAGGGTGGCATTTTCTCCACCTGCATCTACAATGTTGTGAGAAGCTTTTATATCAGTTAGCAGTAACTTTTTGAACTGGAAGGAATCTTATTCTTTGAGAACATCTCTGACCCTTTCACATAAGTCAGGGTTATGTAAGTGGAGTATTTTAAAATAAAACCCCACCCCAAGATGCAGGAAACTGGTTAGCTACATTCACTGAAAAGGACGTACATTGGAGGAGCACTTGCTTGCTTTTATTTTTCACATCTGTTCCTGTCACTGTCAGCACGACAGTTTCCGGACAAGGCGTGCTGCCCAAAGTCATAAGTCGTAACTCAGGACACTTTAGGGATGATCCGGGACAAGAACCCAAGCCTCTGTACTCCTGAGATGGCTGTCTTCCCTACACCGAGCAGCCCCTTGGGCTGCTTCTGATTCTGATGCTAAGTCTCACCGTAACAAGTGTTCCACTCCAACTTCCTCGGCTTCCTCTGCTCCAATTTCACTGGTCACATGCTCAAATGTTTTTGAGGTTGGGGTTCCATCCTGGGAGAGGAGACTTAATTAGTCATTTACTTACAAATGAACAAACTGGCGCATGTTCATTTTCACGCCTTGATTCTTCTGCTTTTAAGTCAAATCACTTTGTGGGTGCACTATTGTGTTTTCCATGGCAAAGGTGGGTAAAGTTTGCTTTGAAAGCTTAGTCTTCTAAGCTAAAGTCCCAGTGATCCTGCTCAGTGATGAGCTGTGCTGGGGCATCATCATTAGCTTGTTTCTGAGAACAATCCTGATATTCTGTCAAGCCTGCAGCAGGGATGGACACTTAGGGAAGTCTCGGTTAGGCTGAATTTTATGGACTATAATAGTTCATTCAAAAATAGGCAATATATGGAGTATCTGTACTTGAGGCAAGCTCATGTGAGAAAGTGTAACTTTTAACCATCTACTGTCCCTTAGATCAAATGATTAGAGCACCAAAACAACGTAGTCAGAGTAACTGACTTGCTGGTGGCCGGAATTAATCAAGGAACCCATTAGTGGATGTGGTTCACTGTATTACCTAGTGACCTCTTGATGGGACTCAGGAGAAACTTCTCAGATCTTGTGCCAGAAGAGGCTGTATACTGCCTGTAAAGTCTGTAAAGCGTCTGCAAGGCAGGGCAGCATAGCAGTGAGCGCACAGACTTTAGCCAGACTGCTTAGGTTCAAAGCCTGGCTCTGCCATGAATGTAATAAGGGAGCTGTGAGACTTTGGGAAAGTTACTTCACTTAAACAAGTAGTATAAACATTAGTTGCTATTATTTTATCCAGGACAGTAATGAATCCTGCGATGGCATTTTCTTCTTGGCTTTGTATGCTACGATGGTCAGAGCCTTTAACAATCTTGCAGGACTTCATGGAGTGTCTTTTCAGGTACTATTTTTTCCTTGGCTTCATCTTATGACTGGTACATCCCCTCCGTCATGTTTCGTTACGTGTGTGTGTGTGCATGCTTGCATATGTGTGTGTAAGAACAGCTTCAAATTCCTTTTTGAAAGAAGCAGGGAAAAATTTAACTTAAAACAACTGTATCAAGACCAGGGATGAAAGCCTTATTGCATCTAGGCAAAAATTTGGATCTAGACTCTCTGGTAGCAAGGCAAAGAGAAACAGGAGGCTAGAGCTCAGTGCAAGGAACATTTGTAGGGAGCTAACTTAAAATAGCCTTTTCCAGATTTTAAAACTGAATATACGGACAACTGTAAGGAAGAAAGACAGCCTTCAATCTTCCCTCCAACTTTTGACTTTGGAAATTCACGACTGAACTCTTTGTACACCCTAAGTGCAAATATTTTATGCTCCCAACAAAACTCATGTACAGTTTCACATCAAATCCTATCCTAGAATTTGAGTTCAATTTTCCTGGAAAAATAGAGAAAAGCCACTCTGGCAGCTCTTCATGTCTATACCCAAGGCACAAGCTCATGGACGCAGAGCAGGTGATGAACGCCATGGAGCTGACTGTTCAGGTGTCAAGACACATAGACAGGTCTTGCCATCGAGCTCCTGGCAGCTCTGACTTACTCTATTTGAAAACCTAGGATTTAGTCTATAGGGACCAGAAATCTTTAAGGAGAAGACTGTCACAGGAGGGACCAACAGTGGAAACTGTACTAGATTAAAACAAGCTCACCAGGCTCTGCATTCACTTTACTGAGACCATCTCTGGGCAGTCATTTGACTGCTTTCAACTCCATCTGTAAAAGCCTCAATTTCACTTGTAAAAAGGGGCTTTAGATTTCTTTGGTCCTCTCTATACCTAAAACTTGGTGATATCAAACTGTTGACAGAAGTCAACAAGCTTTTCTTTGTTACAAAGTATCTGTTGACTTGAAAATGGGGGGAAAAACCCAACTGCCCAAAAAGTAGCAAATCTATTCTCCTAGGTTCACAGCAAGATGACTTACATCATGAACTTCTTCCACTGAAATATATGCTTCCGTGGGCAGTCCCAGGTCCTTTGGTTTCACGTCTATAATGACCAATACCTGGCATAAAAAAACATCTTAGCAGACCATCTCACACTGAACACATAAGGAATAATTGCAGCCATTCTGATCGTAACGATTACTGAAGATTTTTCATTCATTTTCCAGATACGAGCCAGAATTTTCACAAAAAAAAGACTTTACATTTCAAATTATCATATCATTTGCTCTGCTCTTCAACCCCATCCATTAACAAGCTGAGTAGTAGTACAGTGGGCTACCAAGCAGAAGGAAATTACAGTCAATACAGCCAACATTTTAATCCCAACCCCATACTTAAAAGACCTTCCTAACCACTCTGAATCTCACTTTTCTCATTGTAAAGAAGATAACAACCCCGTATAGTTATTGAGAGGATTAAGGAAGATAATCATATACCTGGCACTTAGCAGATGTTTACTGTAATTTACTAAATCCATTGGGTTACTGTATACTACACGTAACACTGCAAATTAACACAGGAAGCTTACAGAGAAAAAATGGTGAAATGATTCACTACCCATATCCTTCCTAGAATGCACTTTTACTTGAGTTAGCTGGCAAAGACTATCAGTCAAGAGTTTTAGAGTACACTTACTGAGTTAGGGCAGTATCGTTTCATGAGTTCATTGATGGCGATGTCATTCTTGTGTAGTTTAGGGCCTGTGTGGTACCACCCAACTATTCTTTCTCTGGCTGGGAAGGAAAATATTAGTGAGTTTGAATTGTTACCTAAAGATCTATATAATTCCCTCAAAAAGGGTAAGAACTACACTAGTTATGTTCCGTACCTTTTTCAAAAATTCTAGACATCTAAACCTTGACATACTCATGAAATCTAAAACTCAAATAACAGATTCTCAGAAAAAAAGCAGTGAGGGAAATCCAGAGACATCTATATCTCAGACTAGTTTAGGAGATCAGTCATACATGAAACAACTAGAAAACAATTCCAAGGCAATATATAAACAAGTGCAAGTTCATGTCACATAGATTGCAACTGTGAATGCTGTGGGAATACTCATTTTCAAAGCAATGTGGTTGCTGTAATGAAATAAAATGAAAATGTAACAGAAGGAGATATTTACCCTAGTGGTACTAAAACTCTGGGGGCAGGTGGATTTTATTTGATCATTCTTTGCTTTTCTGCTGCAGAGAGCTGGCTTTCTCCCCTGAAACCTAGGTGGTCTAGCTGGCCTTAAATTGTTACTCTAGTTTCTCATTTTTTCTATCTCATTCCTTTACGACTATTAGTCATAGTTTAGCTAAGTGAAAGGGCCTTTGACATTAAACAGAAAAAAGCAAATACTTAGAAAAGGCATCAGGAACATGTATGAGCATTTACACACACACACACACATCAATGCCATAATGCCACATACCATTGACCTTCTTAAACATTCCATACATGTTTTCCAAATAATCATGGTCTAAAAACCAGACAGAATCATCTTTGTCGTCTTCATCAAAAGGGACTAAAAGGAAAAAAAAAAACAGTTTAGGGTGCTGGACAGAACTCTAAGGAGTTCACATTCCTTATACAACTGTGGACTCCAAGGCCAGATCTAATCCATGTGTTTGGTTTGTCTGACATAGTATTAAAATTATTTTTGAGTTGCTTTATTAAAACCTGGGAGATTTCACATACAAATCCAGACTTCCAGGTTCTCTTGAAAAACTGGAAGGTCCAGCAATAACTGGCTAGAGCCAGAGGCCACCTCCTTTGAAAAGGACACATGTCCTTCAGTTTGCTAAAAGCTCTATCACTTCCTAATACTTCCCATCTGGCAAATTACTGCCTGATCCTTTTAGACACTGGAGTTAGGGATCTCTAGTCTAGTGGCCATGCCAGCAATTATTCTGTTCTTTATTATTGTTGCTTTAATCATTAAATATATGGATACCTTCTTGTAAAGATTCATGAAACAGAGTGAAAAATAAGGTCTTTAGCTCCCCCTTGCCTACCCATAACTACGGTTAATAGTTTAGTGCAGGGGTTTGCAAACTCTATTAGCTGCCTATTTTAATTGTTTTAATATAATACAGCTATTCGTTTGTCTACATACTGTCCACAGTTGCTTTCCTGCTACATTGGCAGAGCTGAACAGTTGCAGTGGAAACCGTATGGCCTGCAAGTTTAAAACACTGACTATTCAGTTCAGTGCATGGCCTTCAGTCTCCCTTTTCTTCACTTAAGCAATTCTGAAATAGAATCTCTTGGTTGTAGTAAAAAATGGAGACCACGGAAATTTCTTTCTTTTTAAAAGTTAACTGACATTTTAACCATACTCAGAAAACTATAAAATTTGTCTATTTATTTTTTTAAAAACTGAGGTATAATTTACAAATTTTTCTTTTACCTGCAAAACTGTTGGATACATCAAGTACTTTCTTTTGCCATGACCCCAAAAGCACACCAACAACACGCTTCTGGTTTCCGACCTTGCCTATTCTGAATGAGAAAACAGAAGGTCAGTCTGGATAGGTATAGACAGAAATGGACCCAACAATAAGATACTCAACGGGAAACATCAATGGTACAGATACAATTTAGCTTAGCTGGGAACTAATCCCACTAAGCAAATGTAATAGGTTAGTCCTTAATAATTAAATTCTAATAAATATGATGGGTAATTCATGAACTTTGTACACTGGCAGTTTTGCTCACTGCTGACTGAAAAGTAATACATGCTTGGGAAAAGATCTCAAACTTTATAGAAATTTTAAATGGGGAAAATGAAAAATCCCTGGATCTCAAGGTTTTAAGTTATATGGTTGGTGTCTGAAAACACACTTAAGTTATATTACCACACTTAATTTTTTTTTCCTTTGCAGCTTACCTTTCTCTTTTAAACTTTCCCCATCTTCTCTAGCCTCAAAATCTTTTCAGGGATAAAGATGCTGAAGTATAACCAGTTTTATGCCAGCTTGCGACTGTTCTCTGTAACATCTATTCTGTGTCAACAAGTCCCACTAGATGTTATCATTCTTTGTACTTTTTAGGGGCTCAGAAAATGATTCTCAACCAGAGGCATGTGTGTGCCATTTGTGGTTTTTCTGAATGGCTTAATTACGCAGAAGCTGGAAGTGAGCTGGTGACTAAGCGTACTGGGAGGAGTGCTCAATGAGTGAGGAAGATTACTTTAGAATTTCTATCTCCCTATCAAAGCTCCTCAGTGACTTTGTGCTATGGAGCTACAAGTACTTCAATTATACAATCTCATTTCATTGGTCTTCATGTAGGATTCTCCTTTAAACACGAGCAAATGTGACATACAGAAACAATACAATTCTATGTTCAAAGGAAAGACAAAGCCACTGTGAAATGAACTACAATTGCTTAAAGTTGTGGCTTTCACACTGATTTATCTGTATTTATCTAAACCTATGGTTTGGCAAATTTATAAATACTTACTATATTTAGGGTTTGGATCAAACAAAATTAAGGATTCTGTATTCTGGTGGTTCTGATTTTTTTGAAAATCACCATTCAAAGGAAACTTCCAAACTCATGGGCTTTTCTTTTGGTCTACAAAAATCCATTTGTGCTTTTAAAAACCCTACAATTGTTATCTGACACAGCAGCTTGCATTGTCTGCTGTACTACGCTCTTAACAAGTGTTTGTTGAACTTACTGAATAGAACTGAAATGATGCCTGCCCCCTTAGCACCTCCACTAATGGGAGAAAAATAGTAATTATTGTACAGTGGGAAAGCTCACATATACTGTTAGGTTAAGGGTCCTACAAAACAGTGGAACTGAACTGGGGGCCCTAAACCTCACAGAAATCTTGAGTTTGTTTTTGGCTCTGGTTCAGTTAGGAGTTGAACAAAGCAAGTTGCAAGAGAATGGACACAGCAACTATGGCTTTACAGCAGATGCTCCCAACTGGTTCTTTACAGTTTTCCAATTCAAGTAATTATCGCGTAAAACTTACGAACACGTGTATCAGGTCCAGCAGGAGGAACAGCTCAAAAACAAGCAAGCGAAGTCGGAAGAAACATCGGTGGGATGATTTATTATCTTACTCATTAATGCTAAAATCTCCTAGTCTCATTTTAAAAGAAAATCTTTACAACTCATCTACGTTTTAAGGTATCGTCAAACCAGATTCCCACTTCGAAACTTTCACAAGTTAAAGCCACAGGTCTTCCAGGGAGCCCTTCGGGGCGCTGAGACCAGAATTTCGGTGACAGCCTTCCAAGGTAAAAAAGGCGAGTCTGAAGGGCTTTCCCACAAGACATCAAGTCTTTTTAGCGAAAAGGGGCGGACGAGGTGATAGATGGGCATGAGGCCTGGGGATCAGGGCCAAAAGGAACCTTGGTTCCCATACTCTGGCATCGTACGGACTGGGTAAAAGGAACGAGCAGCCTAGTTCCTGGAGTGCCGGCTGGGGGTCGGGAGGGACGATGCCGGGTGACTTGGGCTTCGTGAAAGGAGATTGGTCTGGGCCCCTCGGAGACTCAGGTCCTACCCCGGCCCATCAGCGCCCCGCGGCCGCCGCGCCGTCCCCAGCGCGCCCGTGACTCAGCAGCGGCGGCGCCGCGGATCCCGGTAGGCCGCCCCATGCCGCCCGCTCACCGGTTGAAATGATCCACCACACTGAGCAGCACCAGGGGGTGGACCACCACTTTCTGCACCGCCAGCTCCGGCATCGCGAAACACCCCGCCCGCCAGGCCCTGCTCCCTACGACCCGCAAACACCGGCAGCCCGAGGAGCGGCGACTCTCTGGGATTCTCCAGGCCCGGCTCCTCCTCTTCCGGCCGGGTCGCCGCCGCGCGGCCCCTTCTTCCGCTCCCAGAATGCCGCGCGCGCCGGCCCCGACTGTAGCTCCCGTCGCCACTGTGAGGAGAGCAAGTGCCCTGAAAGGCGGGACCCGCCTCGGCTGACTGACTGCGGGTTTCCCAGGTCTTGAAAGCTAACGGGATTCTGGAGACTGATAAAGGTTGACCTCCTGGTGTTTGGCCTGTACCGTCACCCGCGGCGGCTTTATGCCTCAGTCAGTGCCTTCCTAGCTGTCCGCCCCCCCCCCCGCCCCCACCTGAAGACTAGAGAAAATACTGAGAAAAAAATGTAAATAGTAGTAACTAATATTTCCACCATTCAAAAAATGTTCACCTTTGCTTCCAGTCAGAATCCTCCAGAACTTCTTAGAGGAACTAACTTTTTATTTTTATTTTTTATTTTTTAGAGGAACTAACTTTAAATATCAAGCATTAGGGCATGCTTTTACAGTAGGTTTGGTAATTTATCTCATCGTCATTTTATTGTCAGGGAATCTTTACTGTGGACACTTAGCAAATAATCTACCCGTCTGTGTTTTCTACCTGTCTTTATGTTACTAAGGGCTAGAAGAATGCAATTTGTGCCTAGAGTCAGATCATTCAGGTTGATTTTCAAATAAAAAAGTTGAAGAAAAAATGAAAAGCAGTAAGGAAATACGTTTTCTCATTTAGCTGGGAAAGAGAAAAAAGAGCACTAAAAGGGGAAACGTAAGAGACGAGGACTTAAGCTTATTTGCAGAAGGAGGCAAATGACTTAAAATTCATACAAGTTTATATTTCTGTCTGACTTTAAGTTGCTGTTATTTAAACAAAAACAATACTTCATCAGCTTGAATTGTTGAGTTATTGTTTATCCTGTCTTTGAACACCTTTTACCTTCTCTCTATCACTAGAGGATCTGACCTCTCTGAAGAATGACCAAGTGACTTTTGCCCTGAATCTTAGCCTCTTTCCAGTATAACCAGGGGGCTTTTGATATTCTTTCTGGGTCTTACCCATCACTTTCTTCATATACTCTTCTTACTTTTGGGAACACTTTGGATTTTCCTCATTTCTTTTAATATTTGTGATTTGGCTATCAGAAGATTGCTGCTACTTCTTAAGACAGTAAAACTTTTAAATTAAGAAAATTTAAGTCAGCCACATTGTGTGATGTGTTAAAGCATACTTGTTGGTATTTAGTGCCTGTCAAAGTAGACATTTTTGTTTTGTCTTTTGTATGGTGCTATTCTACACGGAGTAGACATATATCTGTTACGAAAAGAGCTTGGAAGGGTTTTCCCCCTTAATTTTTAAGATCCAAAACTTATTTTGATTTTTTCTTATGTGTCAAATAAGGCATAAGAATTGGAGTCTAAAGGAAGCTTTTTTGTACTAAAATATATAAACAGTATAAAGAAGGCAACGTGAAATCACAGGGAAGGTATTTTCCATGGTGCTTGCTTTCTTTCTTTCTTTTTTTAATGGAACTGACTTGAAATCATAACTGATCTAGCCACTGCTGGGGCTGAATTCATTCAGAGAAGTGCAGGAGGAGATACAAGAAATCCACTTCTTTTGTTCATTTAATTCTGGACCTAACTTTAAGAGGATCTGATGAGAGCATAAGGCTATTACTTTCCTTTGACCATCTTTGTGTGTGTTTTTTTTTTTAAGATGTAGTTTTATTTTATTTATTTTTAATTGAGGTATAGTTGATGTGCAGTATGACGTAAGTTACAGGTGTACTATATAGTGATTCAAAATTTTAAACAGTTATACTCCACTTACAGTTACTATAAATTGTTGTCTATAGTCCCCATGTTGCACATTATATCCTTGTAGTTTATTTTGTACAAAGTAGTTTGTGTTTCTTAATCCCCTACCCCTATGTCTTTCTTTTTTTTAATGTTAAATTCTCCTTTTTCCAGGTTTCTTGAGATGTAATTGACATCTAATGTGTAAGTTTAAGGTGTACAATGTGATGATTTGATACACGTATATACTGCAAAATGATTACCACAATAAGCTTAGTTAATGCTTCCATCAGCTCACATAATTACCATTTTTTTGGTGTTGTGAGAACATTTAAGAGCTACAATATATAATACAGTATTGTTAATATAGCCACCATACTGTACCTTCGATCTCCAACTTACAATTGGAAGTTTGTTCGTTTTGATCACCAATTCCTGCTTTCCCTACTCCCAGCCTCCGACAACCACTATTCTATTCTCCATTTCTGTGAATTTTCAATTTTTTTTCAATTCTACATATAAGTGAGATTATCAAGTTGTCTTTCTATGTGACATGTTTCACTTAGCCTAATGCTCTCAGTGTCCATCCATGTTGTCACAAATGGCAGGATTTCCTTCTTTTTTATGGCTGAGTAATATTTGTGTGTGTGTATGTATGTATATATACACACACACACATACACACACACATAAACACACACATCACATTTTCTTTATCAGTTCATCAGTCAGCAGACACTTAGGTTATATCCATGTATTGACAATTGTGAATAATGCTGCAGTGAACATGGGGGTACGGACATCTCTTTGAGGTAGTGATTTTGTTTCCTTTGAGTACATACCCAGAAGTGGGTTACTGGATCATATATTATATTTTTAGTTTTTTGAGTTTTTCATTTGTAGACATTTTGATGATAGTCATTCTGAGAGGTGTGAGGTGATATCTTGTCATGGTTTTGATTTGTGTTTCCCTGATGATTAGTGGTGTTGAGCATCTTTCATGTACCTGTTGGTCATTTGTATGTCATCTTTAAAAAAAAGTCTATTCAGGTCCTCTGCCCAATTTAAAATTGGATTAGGTACTGTAATCCCTTACCTCAAATTCTTACCTCATGTGAAGGTGTTTTTGCATGTGGATAGTTGTTCAAATTGATGTTTCATAGGGGAGGAATCAGTGCTAGAATTCCTATACTACTGTTTTGTTCATGTCATTCACTCTAATCCACATTTGTCTTTCAATTTAGGGGAATAAGCCCCACAGACACTAGTCATCTTGAAGGAGTTCTTATTTTTGTAAGGTCTGGAACATGGAATAAATGTCCTGCAAGTATGACAGCAATACTTTGAACTCTGTAGCCTCTATTTATCATCTTACTAGATTTGGAAGAAAAAAAAAAGAAGGAAGATATACCACCTTTAGCCTAAGCTGTATTCTTTGTTGGGGTTCAGGCATCCTTGGGGATGGACCACCAGGGTAGGACCACCAGAACTTTACTTGCATGAGTCACTGAGAAACCCTGAATGGAACTCATCTTAAGAGTCAGGTAGACCAGTTTGACCCAGAAACAAACCTTCATCTTTATAGGGAGAACATTGATTCTTGAGATAGTATGAATCTGCCACTCAGATTTACCTCTCAGTTTAACCCATCATGGACTTATATCTGAGTCCAGAAAGCCATGTTGGATAAGCTTTATGAGAAAATTGAAAGAGCTATTTCATAAAAGCTTTGTGAAACATTTTGGCACAAGTGGGAGCTCTGCTTATGGTACTTCTCTAAGAGAGTATAACCAGAAAACGTGAGGAGACGCCTTCTTATGCACATTGCAGTTTTAGCCCCTTGAGGCACCAGTACTTGAACAATAGTGGTGGCAGGAGGCTAGTCTGTAGGAGTTGGTAGTGTCTATCAGCGTTAGTAGGCCTGGGGGTTGTTTTGACATAGAGCAGGAAAAAATAAAACCAAGGATGCTCGTTTCTTGTATGCATGTACAACATCTCTGAGTTTCTGAGAAACGTTTGGGGTGTGAGAAGCTTAGTAAAGTCTTGCAGTAACAAGTGGAATGCAATGGACAATGAAACACTGATTTTATGTGTATATAGGATAGTATTACGTATTCAGCAAAGACTATCTAAAAACAGCTCACTGCCTATTGCAAATTTCATACATAGCTCAAGTCCTCTGTCGGTCATTAAAAAATATTTTTCCTAAGAGGAGTCCTTTAACTTTTCTTTAATCATCTCATAATAAAAGTAAGAAAATAGTTTAAAAATTCTAGTAGTATATTAATCAAAGTTGATGACATACAAGGAAACATTGGGGAATGAAAAAGTAAGGTTTTTAGAAGTAATGTGTACAAAGGCAAAAAGCATTATAGGGATATATATGTGTGTCCTGGACTGTGATTATGTTAAAATGAGATTATCTCTTCTAATGGAGGCTATTATATATGTGCATTGGAGGTAATCTTTGGAGAATTATTAATATCCTTCCTGTCTCTTGCCTGTCCCATACAAAACATTTGCTCTAGTTTTTGGAAGGCTTCCATCTGTGGGGAGGATGTGGGTCAAGAAGAAGTTAGAAAGAGGTGATATTTACCTTCCAACATGCAAAATTGGGTTATTCAATAAGTGAATACCTTTGAAAATCAGGACATTGTCTTGAGAGATAATTTTCTAATCTTTTTATTCTCTTTGTCTCTACCCTAGCTTGGAGATTTCAGTTCATAGGGTCTTCATGTAGTTTAAGGAAATGCCCCACTCACCATGAAGGCTTAGCCAGAGTCAGGAAGAATGAAGAAATGAAGTGAAGGAGGTGAAAGAAAACCCCACTCCTTTTCCTTCCAAGGGAACTGACGGAAGGAGATGAGCAAGGTGGTCAGATGTGAGTGTTTTGGTTTTCCTTTCTTTGAGCTTTGTCTCCTTGTCTCAGAGAGCGGGAAGTGTGCTGGATGAGTGAGGGTACTAAAAGGCAGGGATGAGTTCTTTGTACCTTGTTTTGGACTCAGGAAGATCATAGATTGCCCTGTATCTGCCTGGGCACAGTCACATTGATTTGACAGCACAGTGAGGGAAGTGGAGTGAAGGCATTCACGTTTGACTGCCTGAGCTGCTGTTGGTTCTGGTATGGCATGGACAGAACCCATGAGTGGCAAGTAGGGCAGATCTGTGCTCCGCACTAAATCCTGTAGCACAGGATGCCTGATTTGCTCTTAAACAGTATACCTCAGAGGTGCTGAGATGGGGCCGGTTGGTCTGGGAGCATTCCTATACCAGCTTAGCCACAAGGAAGAGTCCCAAGTATACCAGTCATGAAATGTTCTTTGGAGGCCAGCAAGGCCCCCAGCAACCAGGCTGTAGGTGACTGTATCAGAAACCAGCAGATACTGGCCAACATACATCCAGGGACCAGCACAAGGAGTAGGCCCCTTTCATCCATTGCTACCAAGTCTTGTACACCCCACACCTCTCTTGTATGCCAGCAATCTTAGGGAGAAAAAGGAGTTTAGGAGAAAGCCACCTAAGTGATGGAAACTATTCTAAAGGGACTGTTTAACTTAAGCCAGTTTGGACCTTTAATTTTTTAAAAGTTATTTTCCCCATGTTGATCAGCGTATGGAGGGTTGTGAAGGAAGGTTAGTTATAGACAAAAATAAGAGTACAGGTTCTGGGCACATTTGAAGGTCAAATTAAATGTGAGTCAAATTTGTGATCCCCCATGTCAGTAGGTACTGTAATCCCCAAACCCTGCACTTTCTTTTTCCTTAATGGAGACAGTATGTGGAAACTAGAGTAGTGTATCTTGGGTGTGAGGACAAAAACTTTAATTTCTGGGGAAAACTTAGTTGAGCCACCCTGAGTTTTGTATGGATTTTCTGTAGTCACGTATAATCTGGCTGATGGTGATAGGCAGTTTATTAAAATAACTTATGCGTAAAACTCTTTCCTGAATTGCAGATCAGGACAGACTTCTGTCCATAGGATCTCTCCCCTCAGATGCCCTGTGTCCTACAAGCCTCTCAAGTTGAGCAGGATAAAATTGAATGAACTTGCCATTTTTCTTCCAATGGTTGCTTTTTCTTCTGTAGGAGCTTAGCAGATGCTAAATCAGAAACTTAGTGTCTTAGTCAGAAACTTGCATGTTGTTCTAGATTTTCCATTCCTTTTTCACAAAAATCTGATTGGTTAATCAGCCCTGCAAGTGTTTTAAAAGGCTCGTCACTGTCTGGCACCTGCCTGCCCTTCTTGCTTCCTTACATACCTTGTGAACACCAGCCAGAGTAATGATTTCTCTGGTGTGCCATGCTCATTCATGCTTTGTGACTGTGCATATATTATCTCTCAGCCTACAGTGTTCTTCCTTCTCTTGTCTGCGTATAGAACCTCTAAGTTGTCCTTTGAGTCCTTTGAATTCAGTAACCTTGGTGAAGACCTTGGCCCCCAGGACAGTTAGATTCAAACATTTGGCACATGGTCTGTTCTTGCACTTATCATTTTATTCAGTCCCTGATTATTTTCAGGTTCCCACAGTAGAATGAGAGGCTCAAAAAGATAGAGATTTTGTACTGTTCATTTTTGTATTGCGCAGTGGGTTAGTGCCAGACACATAATAGCACCCAATAATAAACACTTGTTGAATGAGTCAAATTCTTGAAGCCATGTTTTTAGAAACTTCTAATAATTTTGTGTTTTACTTTTGATTCTTTACAGAAGATAGGTAAACTAACATTTATATTGCTAAGAGATCTTATGCAGAGTCTGCTGACCTTTCAGATGATTCTGAATGTTTTTAATGTTTCTTTACTTTTGAATAAGCCTATATGCAAAAATAATGGCTAGTTTGCTAACATGGCCTTCAATTTGTCTACTACCTTCTGCTTAAACTTTAACCTCTTCGAAGGTGTGCTTTGTTTTGCCTCATAATGTACAGTGATGTGAGGTTCTTTATAAGTGTAAGACATAAGAGATACTAGTTTAAAAAAGTACTCTATGAAGGCTGAAGTATTAATATGAAATATTACTAGATAATGCTTCAGAAAAAAGCCTGGAGGGAAATAAAATTGGTAACGGTTGCTGTCTTTGGAAACAATGAGTAGTATATTTCTTTTTGTTTCTTCTAACTGTTCTAGGTTTTCCAATTTTTCTGTAGTCTTCTTACTGTTTTTTAGTAGAAATCATTGGAAATAGGTTGTCATATTAGCAGGGCAGAAGAACATAGATGGTTAGTAGTGCTGTCTCCA
The DNA here is from genome assembly GCF_009834535.1 of Camelus ferus. Lineage (NCBI taxonomy): Eukaryota > Metazoa > Chordata > Mammalia > Artiodactyla > Camelidae > Camelus > Camelus ferus. The sequence goes on from NC_045704.1 coordinate 45,824,774, forward strand.
CAAGCAGACAGACTTGTACAGCAGACAGACTGTTTCCTCATCTGTAAAAGTATATAATGATACACTTACTAATGTTCCTTTGTTAGCCAGACCATTTTTTGATTCCTTTATCTTTATCTTTTGTGTATTACTGTAGATTTTTGCTTTGTGGCTACCATGAGGCTTACACAAAACAACTTGTAGGTGTAAAAGTTTATTTTAAGCTGATAACAACTTTGATCACATACAGACTACCGTTTTCCTCTCCGCTACACACATTTTATGTTTTTGATGCCACAGTTTGTATCTTTTTATATTACCTATTCATTAGCGAATTATTGTAGCTACAGTTATTTTTAACACTTCTATCCTTTAACCTTTATACTTGAGTTAAGTGATTAACACACCATATTACAGTATTAGAGTATTCTGAATTTGACTGTATGCATACCTTTAACCAGTATGTTTTACAATTTCATGTGCTTTCATGTTACTAACTAGCATTCTTTCATTTCAGCTTGAAGAACTCCTTTCAGCATTTTTTTTTTGTAAGGCAGGTAATAGAGGTGATGAGCTCCCTCAGCTTTTGTTTGGCTGAGAGAGTCTTTATCGCTCCTTCATTTCTGAAGGACAGCTTTGCCAGGTAAAGTATACTTGGTTAGAAATTTTTTTTTGTTTCAGCATTTTGAATATACCACCTCACACTTTCCTGGTCTGCAATGTTTCTGCTGAGAAACCTGCTGATATCCTTGTAGGGGTTCCCTTGTATGTGAGGCATTTTTTGTTTCTTCCTTTAAAATTTTATCTTTGATTTTTGACAGTTTTATTATAATGTGTTTTGGATAAAATTATTTTGGATTGAAATTTTGGGGTAACCAAGGAACTTCATGAACTTGGATGTCCAAATCTCTGTCAGATTTGGGAAGTCCTCAGCTGTTATTTCTTTAAATATGTTTTCTACCCTTTTTATCCTCCTTTCTCCTTTAGGGACTCCAATAATGCACAGGTTGTTTCTTTTAATGGTGTCCCACAATTCATGTAGGCTTTCTTCATTCTTTTTCTTCTTCTTTTTTCTTTTTGTTTCTTTGAATGAGTAATTTCAAATGATTTGCATTCGTGTTCACTGATTCTTTCTTGTGCTGAGTCGAACCTGCTGTTAAAAGCTCTCCATTAAATTCTTCAGTTCGGTCATTGTATTCTTCATTCCAAAATTTCTGTTTGGTTCTTTTTTATGTTTTCTATTTCTTTGTTGAAACTCTCATTTTGTTCTTGTATTGTTTTTCTGATTTCATTGAATTGCTTATCTGTGTTCTCTTGTAGCTCTCTTAGTGCCTTTAGTGTAACTATCTTGAAGTATTTGTCAGGCAGTTTTGTATATCTCCATTCTTTGTGGTCAGGTGCTCGAAGTGTATTGTTTCCTTTAGTGGTGTCATGTTTCCCTGATTCCTCCTGTTCCTATTGCCTTGTATAGATGTCTCTGCATTTGAAGAAGCAGTCACCTCTTCCAGATTTTATGGACTGACTTCAGAAAGGAAAGACCTTCACTTGTGTGAGAAGGCAGCCTGGAGTGTGCTATGGCCCTGAGTAGTGATGCGGGGTGCTAAGTGTAGGGGTGAGTAGTAGCTCTGGGTCCAAGGATGTGTGTCTTGTTGGCTCAGGCAGCTGAGGTCCACCACATCAACAATTGCATGATCCCTGGTGAGAGCTGTGAGGGGTCTGCAGTAGCTGCAATGGCTGTTGAGGTACTTATGGTGCCTCCAGGTCCAGTGGCTAGGACCAGGGCAGGTAGTAGTTGGTGGCCAGAGTAGTGGTATATGCATACTTGGCTGCAGGGGCTGGCTGCAGGTGCCTGGGTGGTGGCTGGGGCCTGCTGCAGACATACATGCCATGATGAGTGCTCGGGCTAGCAAAGGAGGGTGGGGCCAACTGTAGCACATGAGCAGCTAAGGGGACCCTGGCTGTTGGTATAGACCTATGTGACTGTGTGGGCTAGCTGTAGGTGTGTGCATTAGCCAGACCATTTTAATTAAGAACTGTGCTTTAACCAGCTGAAACAAAGGGAAATTCATTATCTCATGTAACAGGCAAGTTCAAGGGCTCCACTTATTCCAAGAGCTTAAATGTTGCTTCTTTCTCCTCTACCTTTTGGCATCCTTCAGTGTTTTGGCTCCATTTTCAGATGGACTTTCTACTAGTGGTTGGGAGACATGTTGATAGCTACATACAGTTACAGGTTTAAATCTTTAAAGGAGAGGAGACTTTGAATTCCCAACTTTTATTTATGAAATTTGATTGGCCTTACTGGAACTCAGGGCCAGTCCTTGACTGCTGTGCCCAAGGGAATTGAGTTCTCAAATGTTCAGTTTAGGATCAGTTTGGAGATTGTGCACCTGTGAAGGATCAGCCACCATGACTAGATGGAGTGGAGAAGGAGAAAAGGAGACGTTGTAAATGAAGTAGGGGATGAATGCTTAGGCAAAAACGAGTCTATCCTGTGATATAGAGAGCTTAGCGCAGTTCTTGGAACATAGTAAGAACTTAGCAGATGTTCCAGACATGGTTATCATTGAAGTGTAGGGTCATCATCATTATTACATATTGTAACAGACTATAAGAATTTTGTGTTTTTATTAACTGGTATTTGTATTTTAAATAATCTAGCAAAACAAGAGTTGAAATTCATCTTTTGCATTTGCTGAGTATTTCTTTATCCTTCTTTTGCCTCAGGTATATTTAGTTTATGGAAATGTATTTTTAAAATTCCTTTTTCTAAGTGTATTGGTGATCATTTTGATTTTTCATAGGCTAATTATTATAGAAAGACTGGTTTTGTTTAAAGCAGTTTCCCTTGTTTTATGCTTTACACAAGTGATGGCCTTACATGTTGGCCCTAGATAGCTGTATGATTGTTATTCCTCTTGTTGTTGTCATATTTCATTTAACTGCAAATTAAAAAGAGCTAAAAAAATTACAGCAATTTCTAGTTTATATCCAGGAAATAGAACTCTCCACAGGAACCCTTGCATGGTACAAATATGTTAGAAAACCATTTTCCATTGTGCTTTGAAAGCCTGTAAGGAGGCCACAGTGGAGCACAGTTCACCTATCTTGGATGAGGCCCAGAGAGACTGCGGTGTGCAGACCATAGGAAATCTCCCATCTGAAGAGTTAATTTTCTTTCAGGATCAGTGTTAGTGGCTGCTGCGATTAAAACAAGACGCTTTAAGATTGGTACAGGCGCACATAACAGTTGATTATAAAAGAAAACCCAGGAGGCCAGATTTAGCCTTTGGAGCTACTTTGGTTTGAGCCTTTATTTTGAATTTACCTCTTCCTTCAATTGCACATGTTTTCAGCTTTATTAAAAAGAATTCATTAAATTAACATAAGTAAGCACACAGTTTAAAATGTCTTGAAGTCTGTTTTTGTCTTTTGTTTTTATTCTGATTCTTTTCAGAGCCATTCTTAATGACTGTAAAATTAAGCATTTTTTTTCTTTTTCTCTGTTTTTGCCTGACTTTTAGATGCAGCTTTATGAATGTATTATCAAAACAAGTACAAGGTTTGAAGACAGATAAAACTTTTCATCTTTTAAAGGACAGAGATATTTTTACTTTTCTTATTTTCTTCAGGACAATAAGTCAAAGAAGCATTTATTTTTAATTTGAAAAGCCAGGACAATAATATTAAATAACTACTGTTGGAAGAAAAAAATCAACCATAATGCTAACCTTGAATGTAGCAACTAGTTTTAGTTTTGTATTTACCTTCCAGTTTGGGGCACATACACACATTCTTTAGTTAAGACTGACGTTTTAATGCAACTAGAAAAACTGTTAAGGAGAAATTTAAGGCAAATTGTATCAATTTGAAGTTGGTGTACTTTTGCTTTATGAGTAGAGCAATGTTTGTCAAAAGTAAACTAATTTTTTTGCTTTCTGGAAGAACAGGAAAGGGTAAAACTCTTTAAAAAAATCAGTACACTGTTCATATAACTTGAAATTTTCTTCTTTTAGACATGGAAGTCAGAAGAGAAGTAGGCGTTGACCTGGGTTTGTAATAATACTTCATTGTCACTGACATCCCCTCAGGTTTTCCAAATTTCTGCAGTTTGTTCCTGCAGGTACCTCTTACCTCCTCCAGCCAGGACCTTCAAGCTGTCTTCTACATTGCTGGTGTTCTTTTTTTTTTTCCCCAGTGTGAATTGCTTATGCTATGTCCTTAAAATCCTTCAAAACCTTTCCAATGCCTACGAGATAAAATCTGAACTTTAAGAAGGTATCCAAGACTTTTCCCCACCTGGCCTCAACCAACCACTCAGAGCCTCATCTCCGATTGCTCTGACCTGTCAAACCAACCTGAAACTCCAACCACTTAATCTGTTTCCAAAAGAATTTGCTTTTCTCTGTGCTCATCCTGTTCCCACTTTCTGAATTGCCCTTGACCCCTTAAACACTGGAATTTCTAGGTCTTTCCCACCCTTGAGAAAGACCACACTCAGTAGTTCATCTCTTCTGTTGGAATTTTCCTTACCTTCCCTAGGCAGTGTTAGTTCCTCTGTCCTGTGGTTCCTCATGGCACCTTGTGCATATTTCTATTATACTGCTCATCGTTCTTCATAGTAGTGATTCATTTGACATGTATCTCTTTAGTACTAAGGTACATGTGGAGACCAGGATCATAACTTAGTCATCTTTTTATCTGCACCTAACAAGGGTCCTATAGCTGTTAAGTGTATTGTGTAACTTGGGTAGTATGTTACACAGTACATCCATAATGTTTGGTCAGTGGTCTTTTAGCATGCAGTATTCTCTGTAGTTTCTGATTTAGCCCCCTGCTATACAAAAATAAAACAACACAAAACAAAACCAGACTCAAATAGAATGAGCAAAGCTCTTTGATTAAAAATTTCCCATCAGTGAATGTAATGTTAATTACACCCATTGTTTCAAATATAAATGAAATATGATAAAATCATTCAAAACCAAATGATGTATTTTGGGTAGCTGTAATTTTTCACAAGGTACTAGGTACAATTTTAGGTTAGTGTCAGGTAACCTCTTCACCTTCATTTCTCTCAATACCTTTTATCATAATTTCTGAAGCTCCCCTTTGTAGTTTGAGTTAAAAGTCCTGAGGCAAGCTGTTCAGAAGTCTAACACCTGCTTAGGGCTGAACTGGCAGGGGGAGAAATTGAAAAGCAGTGAAGAGTCTTTTCAGTAAAGTACTTAGCATTTTAAATAGTAGTTGTTTGAAAAAATAATGGTAATAATAGTATTGGAAACTCTCATACCATCCCACGCAGAGAGAGGAATGTGAAGCTGTTTAGTAGATTCATACTTTGAGTTCTCAAAACCCTTCATTTGCAAAGATAGTTCAAACTTGATTTTGATCAAATTAAACTACTGAGAATGTGGACTTTTCCTTGAGCACAGATTTATACCTTCTCTTTTAAAATTCAAACCCTTTTCCTTCTGACATCAAAGAGAAAGGATTGAAGGCTTTTAGAATCTTATCCTAAGATACCAGAAGAAAAAAAAACCCTGGGATAATGGTTATAAAATTAGGAAGGGAGTTTTGAAATAATTAAATTTTGATTCTCATCTGCTGCTGTTTGATATTAACTATAAAGTACCACGTTCTAGGTTAATGAAAAAGTTTTAAAAAGGTGCGTGTACTTTTTAACCCTTAATGTTTTTGTATAATTCCTATGAATTTCTGCAGCCTTTTACAATTCAGAGTGGCAGACTTTTTGAGGTTACATCTCTTAATTTTTTATCTTTTTGCTTCTGTAACTGGAGGAAATTATTTAATTTGTTTTTCCAGCAGAGGGAGACATCTGACCATGAACGTGGTATTGCTACTTGCCAGGAGTATTCTGTAGCCCATTTTATCAATATACATAAAAAACTCAATGTTCAAATTAACTAGTTCAATAAGTAATTTAGCTCATTGATTTTTGGGCATATCCTAAGTGCCATTACAAGCTACGGATATTTTAAATGCCATTACCTAATAGAAGGAATGTTTTAAGCACCTTTTATTGATTTTATTACTGCTTTATTTTGCTGTCTTGGTTTAAAATCATTTTAACCACTCCGTAATCAAGAAGAAATATATCGTTGGTGAAATACAGTCAATTTCCTAAAAACCTTTGACATCGTTAAATAAGGAATTACAGTTGTTAAATCATGTCAGGCAATAACTGAGAGACAGAAGAGATATAAAATTTTGAGCAGTGGGCCAGCATACCAGTAAGCCATGTTGACCTCTAACATTCAGATTCTGCCTATGACAGTCACACTTCAGGTTTGCTTATGGCTTTTACATCAGTGAAAAAGATTTAAAATCTCAGGTAGCAAGGAAGATGGAAGAATGATAGCAAAGTATAATCCAGAGGCAATTACAGTGCTTTTAAATGACCTCTTGTGACTTTTGGTGAAAATGATTCTCTAAGCAATTTTTAAATTTCATTTGCTTTACTTGCTGGATTATAGTTTATTGATATTCTGCATAAGAGGGAACCAGAGCTCACAGAGGTTTTTACCACTTCCTTCTGCTCATTTGATTTTATATTAGCAGTATTACTGAGCTGATCAGCTGGTAGACAGGGAATATGGTCTGTACACTGCTTAATCAAAGAAGTGTAGAAGTGGGTAGTGAGCACTGAAGCTTGATACAAGCCTGCTAATGAGTTGATTGCATTGACATTTGATGTAATTTAACTATAGAGTGGCAAATATCAATACCTGTATATGATTTGGCAGATGATTGTCGAACTGTGATTAGAAGTTTAGAATGATTCCCGGTAAAAGACCACCTGGCAGTAACCCAAGAACAGAGAACTCAGTTTTCCCCATTAAATGGAATAGGTCCAGAAAGTCAAGTGTTTTGATCATTAATAGAATCTTTCTTTTAGCAAATGTTAGCTTCAAGAAGAAATTGATAATTATGCATTGGTCTATTAAATGATCTTAGGGAGAGCTCTTTTCATTCTTTCAAATGAGCTCATATCTATAGTTGTGGCAATTATTCACCAGCAAGGAAAGAAAACTAGTTAAAATGCTGATAGGTGTCATTTCAAATATATCAGAGATATTGGAACCATCTTTGTAGAATTAATCTATTTGAGGCTAAAAATCAGATTTGGTTATAACATTATTATTATATATTAATTTATACATTATATAAGTATGTTGTAATATGAAATAATTTAACCTATATTGAGTATCTATTATATGTAAGACACAGTTGTAGGAGTTTGAAATACAAAGAATACCAAGATGATGCCTTCCTTTCCCTCAGTGATGGAGAGTGGTAGATGGACAGGTGCAATGCATGTCCCATGGAAGGGATGGAATAAAGATTCGGGAGCTGTGGCAGCATTCAGAAGAGTAATAGGTTTCTCTGTGAGAAGAGAGGGAGGGCCTTATGGAGGTGTCACTTAAAATAGATTTTGAACAGTTAAGAGATGAGCATTCAGAAGTAGATGGACAAACAATACAAAAGCCTTTTTTAAAAAAATAGGTTTTATTTTTAGATCAGTTTTAGGTTCATAGCAAAATCGAGCAGGAAGTATGAATAGTTCCCATATGTCCCCTGACCTTACAGGTACACAGCCTCCCCAGTAATCAATATCCTTCATCAGAGTGGTACATTTGTTACAATTGATGAACCCACACTGACATGTCATTATTACCCCAAAGTTCGTAATTTACATTAGTGTTCACTTTTGGTGTTTTGCATTCTGTGGGTTTTGACAAATGTATAATGACATGTATCCACCATTACAGTATCACACAGAATAGTTTCACTATCCTAAAAATCTGTGCTCTTATCTAATCATCCCTCCCTCCCACCCAACCCCTGGCAACCACTGATCTGTCTACTATTTCCATAATACAAAAAAGCTTTTGAAATGTTTGATATACCATCATATGTGTGTGATGTGCAAAGAACAATGAAATAAATAAAATGTGTTCACAGTCTAGCTGGGATGTTAGAATATTACCAATATTTCTGAAACCCTGGAGTATTCCTCCCACAACTGCTCCCTTCTGCCCTACCAATACTTCAAATTATTTAAGATTCTTATACCTAGCTGCAAAGCACACAAAAACCTAGATCTCTTAAGACCCACAACCCCCTTATTCTTATATTTGGTTAGGTCCATGCAGGATAAAGTGAAGGAATGGGTTGACGTTTGTCTACTAAATTCAGATTATTAGAAAGCCTTTTTTTTTTTTTTTTTTTTTTTCTCCCAGTGGAGTGGAAGAGAAAGGGGGAGTTCTGGATAACCTAAATGACTGTCAATATAATTTGAAATAGGACATAGTCTAATTTATTCAAATTATTGTTTCTGTTTCACTTTGAACTTTATAGGCCTTTCTTTTCTTGCTCAGTATATCCAGATTGAATGACTAAACTAGTATCAGCTTATGGCAATATGGTAGAGCCACATATTTGCCTATGGAGACTCATACGGAATTTTCACGCATATGAACTCCCATGTCAGCATGGAATACTCATCTTTAAATTTAGCAAAAAGTATTTCAGAATTAGTTTTTAATTTGGCTGATGACTGTGTTCATATTCCTCCGTGTTCATTTTCTAGTTTCATAGGACTTCAATATTTTATATTAAAGACAATGGTATGTTGAAAGTAGAACTCCGTAGGATACAGTCTTCTCCGCCTCCCTCTCAGACCCACTCTGTAGGCCAGTTCTTCACCTGCATCTGGATGAAATCTCAGACACATCCCTTAACTTTTCTAGCCACTCTTAGATTTAAGAAAATACACTGTGATTACCTCTAGTCATGATAGCAGTCTACTTTTATTTATTAATAAAAGTGACCAGTCCAATGTAACAGTCTGAATTTTATTAAAGTTCAAGCCACTCTTCTTGCCTAGCTTGGTGTTATTTTAGGTTGAGAAGCCCACAGGAGAAGGTGAGGATGGGTTGACTTACCTGTTTCCTTTTTGGAGCTGCTTCTCCCCACCTATCCCAACCCCAGGGTAGTAGTGGGGGAGCTAGGGAGGCGGGGCAGGCACAGGAAAGTCTTCCTTGGCAGTCCTGTCCTAATCTGCTGGTGGTGGTCTCTAGACTTGGTGGATGCTCTGACTCTAGATATGCATTCTCCTGGGTGCCACCTCTGGGAATGGCAGACAGCAGCTCCCATGCCTCTCCTCTGGCTGCATTCCAGGGTCCATCTCTAGCCTCTTTTTACTGAGGTACCCTGACCCTTTTGGATTGGGATCTTTCTTTCTTTTAATTAATTAATTAATTAATTTTAATTGAAGTACAGTCAGTTACAATGTGTCAATTTCTGGTGTACAGCACAATGTCCCAGTTGTGCACATACATACATATATTTGTTTTCATTAAAGGTTATTACAAGATATTGAACATAATTCCCTGTGCTATACGGAAGAAACTTTTTTAAAAATCTATTTTTATATATAGTGACTAACATTTGTAAATCTCAAACTCCCAGATTTATCCCTTCCCACCCCCTTTCCCTGGTAACCATAAGATTGTTTACTAAGTCTGCGAGTCTGTTTCTGCTTTATAGATGAGTTCATAGTATCTTTTTTTTTTTTTTTTTTTTTTTAGATTCCACATATGAGTGATACCATATGGTACTTTTTCTCTTTCTGGCCTACTTCACTTAGAATGATGATCTCTAGGTCCATCCATGTTGCTGCAAATGGTATTATTTTACTCTTTTTATGGCAGAGTAGTATTCTATTGTATAAAAATACCACAACTTCTTTATCCAGTCATCTGTTGATGGACATTTAGGCTGCTTCCATGTCTTGGCTATTGTATGGGATCTCTTTTTAAATGACTCCCTTACTGCCTCTCTTACATAAGGGCCAATCATGCAATTGCTGTGGGGATTAAATGAAATAACGTATGTAAAGACCTCTTCCTGGCATATATTTGTTGAATAAATTAATTAGTGTTTTACAGGTTACCTTCTCTTTGGGGCACTTTGCAAATTATAACCCTAACCATACACCAGTCCTGTGAGAGATTTAAAGGGACTCAGATGTGTTAGGTTATTTGCAAGGTCACAAAAGTACAAAGTGGCTAAGCTTAAATTTGCATCTAGCTCTATCCAATGCAGGGGTCTGTTGTCCTTTAAACTGTGGTCTGCTGCCTTCTGAAACAGCCTGGCATGGGTCTTACTGTTCTAAACCTGGGAAATCTGGTTAATAACCCTGAACTCCAGTACCCATTTTGTTTTATCAATTTCTTAAATGTCAGATGTTCTATAAATCTACCGGAATGCCCTCTTGGATACTTTCATTTGTCCACAGCTATATGACATTTGGACATCCTGACTTCCTTGATGTGAGTTCTTTATCTCCAGAGACCTGGGCTAGGTTTCTGATCAACTTAATCAGAGATTCAAGGGAATTCATCCTGATAATCCAGACAGAACCTGGATTTTCCTTCCAGAGAAATGCCTCAGTGTTTCGTAGGAGTTCATAGCATATGTGGAGTTCTGAACCTTATGGAATAATCTCTGCAGGTAGTGAGATGACAGTAGAGAGGTGACCACACATCTTTCTTTTGCTTCCAGTGGTGGTGACCAGGTCTGAGCTATCAAAGCTCTGCTGTGCAGACTGCCTCAGAGGACTCCCAGGGTGACCATGCAGATTGGAAATCTCACCAGAGAGGCCTGGAAGAATTTGGAGTATTGTTCATTCTTACTCATTTGGGACGATGGGTTAAGAAAATTTATGTTGGCTAGAGGTAGACTAGGATAGAGCAAGCCATAGAAGGGAAACAAAATCTCTGGAATGTTAGTTCTGATTTGTTTCAGTAAAAGGTTGTTTAATAAAATCCTAATGGTAAAGCCAGGTCCTGGATATACACTGCTGCTGTGAAACGTGTACTTAATCAGAATGTTCTAAAAACCGACATTAAAAATTAGCTGTTGTTTAGCGCCTTTAACCTTATGTCCACCAAGCTGCAAACTGCCGCAAGTAGATAATTTGAGTCTGACTTTTGTTTGCCCTTGTTGCTTGCAGCAAAGAGAAGTTGAACCCCAGGTTGTTGGGGTTCACCAGTTTTTGGTGTACAGAGAGTTATTCAGCCAATTTGAATGGAATACTAACCCTCCTTCACTCTGCTGTGGAGATAACTGTCACAGGGAAATACAGTCAAAATTCTTACTATATGCACTATAAAATAAGTGAGGTCTTTTGAGAAGAATACCAACTCTATTTAGTCCTTATTTTGGCTCTGTGGAGAACTTAGTGATAATTAGGAAAAGATATTTCTTGCTTTTTGTGCCTCAGCTTCCTCTACAAGAAAGTACAAATAATTAAGCCTGCCCTTCAGAACTTTGTAAGGCTGTTTAGCAAAGTATATTAAACTCCTTGGAGAAAAAGACTACCCAGTGAAGTAGCTTTGTTATTCCTTTTAATGTCAATTATATTCTGAAATACGATTTCAGAATTTCAGGATCCCAGGACCTGTGATTGAACTGGCAGCTGATTGATACAGTGGAATTTAGCATTTTCTTTCTTGACACTGAAACAAAATTTGCTTTGGCTAAAAGAGGTAAAACATACAATTATGGTCAAAAATGTAATAATAAATCTACTGTAACAACCTTCTTTCCACCGCATATCTTTTCTGGTATTTATCTGAATATCCATCTCATGAAAACTAGAAGAGATTGTAATTTCAGTACCACCAGCAACTCTGTGAGTATACAAAACCATTTAAACTATGAGCTGCTTTTATTTTTCCAGTGTGCATATCTGAAAGCTTTTCATTTTTTCTTTTCTGTTTTGAAAATTTTAAAAAGGAGACAAACGGTTAAAAGTATAGAAGTTCCACGCGTGCTGCTTTTTCTACACCTTGAGGACTAGCAAAATCTTTAATATGAGACTATATTTGTACAAAGCAAAACTTCAAAACCACTCAAAAGCTTTTCTTATTAACTGCTGTCAGTCCTGTGATTTACAGAGGCAATAAAGAACTAGAGGGGGCACATTTATCATGGAGTTCAGCACACCAGGAGCCATTTTCTCCAGCGGTAAAGGCAAGTGATAAAACGAATTCTTTTGTTCTATAACTGAGACACATTCTCTGTTACCTGTTCTCTAGACTTGGGCATGCCAGGCGTCTTTGGTGGCAACTTGGCACTGCCTCATCCACACTTAATGATAAATTGTTAACGTGAAAACATCGATGATGCATCTGGCACACCTGGCAGTGAAAGGTGCTACGTGTTAACCTTCAACACAATAGTTAGCTGCCAACATTTGTAGTACTAACTCCCAGTTTACTTTGAATGCTTTCTCTCTGTGTGTGTGTGTGCGTGCTTTCTTTGGTTTCAGAAGGGAGTAGATGGGAATGTTAAATAATGTGGGTTTTGTTTGTTTAGTAAAGAGCATAAAAATTTGGATTTTGAATTATAAATTTCCTGTTGTATCAAAGAACGCCTCATCTGAATTTTGGTACTGAAAAGCAAAATCAGTTCCAGTACACATTTTTTCGATTTGTTTTGTATTTGATCTTGAGTTTGTGTTTTGTGTTCGGGACGGGCAAATGTGATACACAGCCACTTTTCAGCTGTCTCTGAGCATTGCTTATATTTGTGGGTTTTAAAATGAATTCGTAAGACTTTGAGCTAAGGTGGAGACATAAAGGCTACAGCAGTTTTGCTCTTTGGGAGACTTAAAAATGGGGCATTTTGGAATATTCTTTAATTGAGAACATCCATCATCCAGTAGTATTTATCAAGCACTTACCTGTGCATGACAATGTATTGGGCACAAAGATTATTGGGAGAAAGGCCAATGATTTGGAACCAGAGACAGTGGTAGTGTTTATACCTTTGGGAAAATAAACACAAATGTTAAATTATGTATGCTATTCCTAATGGAGCAAGTTATATAGTTAATTTAGTCTCAGAAAACAAGAACACTCAAATAATATCTCCAGGCATTTCTCAATTATACAGTCATTACCTATGCTCCTGTTGGTGTATTAATAGAAAAATACTATGTTCAAAAGACAGTCATAAGGCAGAAGACATGAAGAATCCAGGAAAAAAAATTCAGGCCAGGCACTTTTGTGAGTTATTGGCCATTCTTACAAACTTTTAGCTGGGAAGGTATTTGAAATGGAATTATGTGGGAGTTTCATTTATCCATCTGTTCTTTGCAATGTATAATTTAGTGGTTAAAGTTATTCTCTTGCTTCTGTCATTATCAGTTTCTTTTCATAGGAAGGGGAAATAGGTCCTTATATCAGTAATTTAGTAAAAGTGCTGAAAAGCCCATTACCTCTGTTGGAAAGAAAGCAAACCACCCCTCATGTGTGAGGGCTGGCAGGCTTCAGAGAGATGAGCACAACAAGAAGCTTCCAGTGAGAGATGATTTTTTATTTTCTGAGATACTGACCACTAGACGTTCTTCTTGAATCCACCTAGCATTTTCTCACAGCAAAGTTATCTCCTCTCTAACCCGCACCTCCAAAAAGATTTCACTGGTATAGAAGATATTGGATAGAGAAGGGGGAAAAAAGCAACTGTTTGAATAAAGAAGTCATGTCTTTATGTACTTAGGAAGGGACCGCATCTGTCCAGAGGGTGGGGGGAAATTGAACACTGTTTCACGGTGTGCTTCTTACAGTATTTCCTTAAACAAAAGGGAGCAGCTCTCGTGTAGCAGAGAAAGCATTATTACCAACCTGAGCCTATGGAAGCCTGAAGCTTTGACTAATTTGGATGTCTGGGCACCATTGCAGAAAGACCTGGTAATTGTTTGCTATGATTTTAGGTCCATACTTCAGTGTTGGAAGGAAAAACTTTTTACAAAGGCTTACTTTTTTTTATATGGCTTTGAAGGGAATTGTATTTTATTTCTGATACTTATTGTACTGTAAAATCTCTAGTCTCTGATATTTAAAGGTGGAAACTTTTAACTTCCTTAAAAAACTCAACTCTTGGGACTTTTTAGTACTATAGTCTCTCAAATAATCCTAAAGCTTTGAAAAATGAAATACTTTACTTTATGAAGCAGTTTGGGGGTCATTTTTCCCCCTAAAATGTATGCTTTTATGTTGGGTAGTTTAAAGACCAGCTGTTAACTGAAACCAACCGTCAACGAAGTTATATAAAGTTGTGTTTCCTATTAGTCCTGTATCTTTCCTATTGGTCATTTATGAAAGGACACAGGAACATCTAAGAGAACTCTAAACAAAAATTGAAAAAACAGATGAAAAAACCCTATTGCCTTGATGGCTTGCTATTTTTTTTTTAAATAAAAAAGAGCTTAGTAATTATTGGTGGATTGTGAAATAAGGCTTGTGTTGCTAATTTATCACAAAGTTATTTGTAGTAGCTTGCAGTTGAAAATTGGTGTTTTACTAGAATTTCAGAGGATCAAAAAAAAAAAAAAATCAGTTGAAGTTTATGCCTGGGAGCACCATGAAGGAGGAACTATGACATTTTCAATAGTTGGGCATGTATGGGCCTCTAAAGGTGTGTTTATTATGTTGTCATGGTGAGCAGTGAATTAAAAAAATAACAAGACTGCTCCTTGGGTAGTTGTGACTTATTGGTAGTTATCTTTACAAGAGTTCCATGCTGACTTAAGTAAAGATCTTCAGGGAAAAAAAAAACAAACTTTATTTTTCAAATAAATTCAGCTAAGAGCCCACAGGCTTCCATGACACCGCACTGAATTATTATTAATGTGCACTGCTGTGAGAATAATGCTTGCTGCTGTTTAACAATAACCCCGTCCTCTGGAATTTCAGGAAAGTGGTAGGAAAATGAGAGGCAGATTTAAGTGCTGCTGCTGAATTAAACGTGCTGGTTGACGGGCACAACGTTTTTATCGTTACTTGTGCAAAGGAGTGTAGAAAGAGATCTTTATTCAGGGTCAGGTCACATGTGGGACTGGTAAGGTTGTTTGAGAGGCATTTTTGGCAAGCACAGGCATTGCTCCTGTTCAGGAAAAGGTTTGTTCGACCTATTGCCTTTACCTTGGATGTCCCATTTCCATCCTTCTGAGGGTGATGTGTGGTATTTCTTGAAGGCAGAGATACGATCTTTTAAGGGTGTCCCTCATTGACTTCAGGAGTCTGTTATTAAAATCAAATATTGAGCGCATCATTGCTCATTAGTACTTTTTAAATTGGATGTTTAGTAGACTTGCTTTGAAGTTCATTACTATGATTATAGATACATTTTTCATTTGGAATTATCTTTAAGTTCAGGCCTCCCAGCCTACATTTCCAAACATATATTCCACTCTCCCTAGTAGTTTTTCCTCCTCAGTCTCTCTTCGCCCCACACCCCCATCTTCTAGCCAGGCAAGGCTATTTGCTCTTTTCCAAATATGCCCTCTACTGTCTTGCGTCGTTAGTGCCTAATATCCACGTGGCTTTGTTCATGCCGTGCAGGTGCAATACGCTTACACCAACCCATATGCATTCTATAAGGTCCAGATCATAGTATATTACTTCAGAGAATGGTTCCAAATCCCCGCATGTACTTTTATGGAATAAATTTCTCCCCTTCCTCCTCTCCTACTGCACTCATTTGTTACAGTGTATTCTTTATTATTTGTTAGTGCATCTCCTCTTCTTCCACGGATGGTGGGCCCTGGACATTAGGGCAGTGTGACTCTTTGTATCCTGCATGTGGTCAGGTACAGTACCTTACATGATTGTACAATGTGGGTAGTACATAAATCTTTAACAATTGGAATTCAGTCATAGGTGATTGCAGATTCTTTATAACATGAGGCATTCAAGGAGTCTGGAAACTATTAATTAGACATTTAATTGTAATTCTGGTGGACGGAGTTTTACTTTATTAGGGAGGACTCAGGGCCGTTAGGGGGACAGAGGTTTCTGAAGGGTGGGGTTGGTGAAGTTCCTTCTGCTGTGCTGTGTCTCCCTCTGCCTCTTGTGCCTTTGCACGTGCCGTCTCAGTATGACTTCTTGATGGGGTGGAGAAACTTCGACAGGCTATCTGAAATCTGGTATTGTGGAGGACATTTAAAACACTTACCTAAGTTGTATTTGGTACCTTTTGAAACTAATCCTTAATTTTCCACAAATCCATAGGAATCCTAGAGGTCACTTAAAGCCATCAACTCACCTAGAGAAATCTCTTCCTAGACCTTCCTCATTGTGTCTGTCAACACATCAGTGATGTGGAGATTGCCTTTCTGACCATTTAAGGAAAGCTGAAGAGGGGGTAAACAGTCTCTTTCTGTGATAACTTGTTCATCGTTGAAGACATTTTTCCTCTTAAGTTTTCCTTTTTCTAGGCTGAATATTTCTAATTCCCTTCACCACATTAATCCAGCTTCCCATCCAATGCAGCTAATTTAGATGGACACCTCTTCAAAGTCACCTGTTTTACTGGTTGACCAATGACCAATCCAGTTTTCTCTCTTTGGAATCTGACTCAGAGACAGGAACTGTAGCCAGTTAAATTGTAGGGAGCTAAGCTAAGGGGGCATGTGGGGAAAGGCCTGAGTTAGCACCATGGCAAGCCAAAATCAGGTGAAAGCTTAAGTTATGGTAGAGCTGAAACTACAAGTTAGGGGAGGCTGAGTGTAGAAAGGATGGAGCAGAGTCCCATGAAGAGAATTAATGAAAAGACTCATGTAATTCCAGAGAGAGATGGAGATAGAGGCCATTTCAGGGGGGCCTCTTGGGAACGGGAACTGAGAGGCCTTCTTCCAGTGGCATCTGCCATACTGGTGTGTGGCACAGGAACAGGAATCCAGCAGTTACGCAAGAGGCAGTTTAGTGCTCATCTCTTGAGGCAACAGTGGTTAAGATCACGGATGCTGGGATGAGACTGCCAGGGTTTGAGTCCTATCTCTGCTGCTTACTACTGTGTGCCTTTGGGCTAGTTACTCTTTCTCTGGGCCTTAGTTTCCTCATATGTAGGATGGGCACATACTAAGACCTACATCATAGTGTTGTTGAGGAATCAAACCAATTAATGTGTGTAAAGCATTTTACTTGAAAGAGTACCTGGTCTCCAAAATGTTAGCCTTTACTGTTATCAAAAATAATAATTGTTGTGCTTGTTTTACTGTCTAAAAAATTGTTCAGGCCTTATTTTTGAAAGTAAAATACAGTGGTTAAGATAGAGGACTCTAGGTTCTGCCTGCTTGGTTTAAAATCACACCATTTCCAGCTATATAACATAAGTGTTACAAGCTTCTTGTGCCTTTATTTCCTCATTTATCAAATAGGAATAATAGTAGTACCTACCACATAGAGTTCCTGTGAAGAGTAAATGAATTAATATGTGTAAAATGTTTAAAATAACTTGTATGGAAAGGATTTTAAATATTATATTATTGTATCTCTTGTGATTATAGCATGACTTTGGGTTCTGATTAATACAAATTGTTTTTATGACGCTATATGAGACCTAAATATAGTTGCTTAGATGCTATTTTGTCTCATTTTTCTCTAAGGGAATCCAAGTCTCTCAGATGGTCATCTCCAATGTGTAGGGCTACACCAGGATCAAGGTAAAGCCTGGAGATGTCTAGTAGGCAGTGGAAAGTGTGGACTTGGAGGTCAGAAAGAGGTCTAGAATAAAGGTCTAGATTTGAGTAGGCAAAGCAAAAGCCATGGGAATGGGCAAGATCATCTTGGTAGAGTGTTCAGAATGAAAAGAGAAAAGGCTTGGGACAGATCCCTGAAAGAGATTTTGGGGATGGCAGGGACTTTGGAGTGGGGCAGAGGTGACAGAAGAACATGAGCCAGCAGATCATACTCAACTGTAGTCAGGCAAGTGATATTAATAATGAACATTACTGAACACATGCTATTGTCAGACATTGCTCTAAGTTCTTTTATTCATTCGTTTCATCTTCTCAACAACTCTTAGGTACACATTACTATATTTTAACTTTACAGATGGGAAAAATTGAGATACAGAGAAATTAAATAATTTACCCAAAGCTGTGAAGTTTGTAATTGATAAAGCTAGAGGAATTTGAACTTAGGTAATCTGATAGTAGATCTTGCAGTCTTAATGGCTATACCAAATGGCATCCAAGGGCAAGTAGAAGAAAAATCAGAATAAATAAAGACTAAAAAGTTGTCTGCTGGCATTTAGATTGTTGATGTTTTCTATTTTGGTTTATTTATTTTATTATTAACTGATTCAAACCAAAGCATGTGTTGTTCTTTACCAATAGCAACTTCATGGTATATTCAGAAGGTAAATAGCTATGAATTGAGAAATGAAAGTATGTTGGTCAGTTTTTGCTACAATAATAATGCATAACAAGTGACCCCAAGATGTTAGTGGTTTATACCCATAAGCACCATTTCTTGCTCATGGATCTGTAGTTTGGCTCTGCTTCAGGCTACAAGACAGGTTAGGTTGGTTCCACATGTGTATTAATTTGTTATGGCTACTGTAACAAACTACCACATACGGTATGGCCTAAACCACAGAAATTAATTTTCTTACAGTTCTGGAGGTTAGGAGTCCAAGATCAAGGTGTTAGCAAGTTTGGCTTCTTTTGAGGCCTTTTTCATTGGCTTGCAGTTGGCCATGTATTACTATGTCCTCACTATGTTCTTTCTTTCTTTGGTATATACTCTTTGTGTGTCAAATTTCCTCTTCTTATGAGGACACCCATCAGACTGGATTAGGGGCCACTCTAACAGCCTCATTTTAATTTAATCATTTCTTTAAAGACCCTATCTCCACGTATAGTCACATTTTGAGATACTAGGTGTTAGGACTTCAACATATGAATTTGGGTGGGGAGGAGGGACACAATTCAGCCCATATGAGTGTGTCTCCTTATTCTAGGACCTGTAGCTAAGTAGGGCAGAAGCACGGGATTCCTACCTCTCAAGGCCTCAGCTTAGAACTGATACACTGATCCTTCTGTCCATGTTCCATTGTTTAAAACAGGTTTCATGACCAAGCCCAAAGTCAATGGGATGGGGAACTATTTTCCATCTACAGGGGAGCTGTGGGATGAATGGGGAGGGAAAGAAACACTGAGGACAAACAACATAATTCACTATAGAGCAATAGGAAGTTTTTTTTCAAGAAATTTTGTTAAGGGAAGTAGAAAGATGGGGTTGTAGGTAGATGGGGGCACCTGTTCTCACAGACATGTAAATGGTGGGTAACTAACAGGTTTCACGGACAGTCTTTCAGAACAAACCTGCCAGTGGCATGGAATGGAATAGAAATCCTTCTCCTCCAGCCACACTTGGCCTCTTGGCCATCCCTAAATGCCACCTCTTTGTTCACTTTGTTTTCTGCTGAATGCCTTTCCCCATTTTCCCTGGGTAACTGCTATTCATCCTTCAAGATTCAGTTCAAAAGTCACTTTATCCGCGATGCTTCTGTTTCCCTGAGGCGAAGCAGGTACTTCGTTTTCTATTCTCTCATAGCATCTGTGTTTTAGCTTTTATTACTTTTAAAATTATAACTTTGTGTAACTCGAATACTAAATTTTCTCCTGTCTTTGGGGTCCAGCATCATCAAGCTCAGTGTTTGCACTGGGCCCATGGGGATGTGATCAGTGCTGCTTTGGGCCCACAAACTGAAGTGGCCACCACCACCACAAAACCTGAAATGACTGCCATCCTCACCTACTACACAGAAACAAAAACCAATAGTAAGAATTCAAGTTCACTTGTATAAAAATCTTAAAAGAAATGAGGATTTTGGAGGGGAGGTCGAAGAAGAGTTTACGTTATACTCCAAGGACAATAGCTATAAAAATCCCTTCTAGATATTTATGCTTTTGCCTCAGGTTTCTTCTTGGTCATTAGGGATTCTTTAACTGCCCAGTCCCTCTGGCTTTTGCAGGGCTGCTGGCTTGTACAGTGCCATTCTCATAGAAAATGATGTATGTGGTGCTCCCTGGAGTTGTGTGTTGTGGCCCTGAGCCAGTTGTGTCTTCTCCCTTGCACATCTGTCTATACCCTTGAGACTCTCAGTTGCTAGTCTCTATTATGCAGAACGATTCAACTTGGTCCATTTTAGTCCTCCAAGTGCATAGTGGTACCCTAGAAGAGGGAAAACAGGACCCGCTGACTTTAGAAGGAGGTTTAGTTACCATTTTTGATTATTTTAGGATGCCCTTTAGTGGGCCCATATTCTTAGGGGCTCATCAAGACATTTTCTAAACCAGGATTATGTCCCCTTATAAGAAATTCTTATTGTAGGTCTTGTGATACTGCAGTTTCCTCCATATCAGTACACATGTTCACTTAACTGTTTCCAGGCTAGACTATGATATTCTCTAAGGCAGGAATTTTGCTCTACTCACTTTTGTATTCCAACATCCACAACAGTCCCTGCAATATGGTAAAGACTTCAAAAATGTTGGCTGAAAACCTAGATAAGTACAATTCAATATTCTTTATTTTAAGGTATAATCAGAAAGCCAATGGAATGTGAATTAGAAACTAGTAAATATGTTGCCACATTGCCAGGACTGAACTAGAATTGTTACTTTATTGAACCTGAACCTGAACTAAATTGAAGCAAAGCTTCTTTATATTTTCATTGTTATCAGTTAGAATTGCTTATTGGCTTGAACCAGAGATAAATTGCTTCACTGCTGAACTCAAAAGGAAACTAATTTGAAAAACTTGTTAAGGTTTGTTCTCTAGTTACTTAGTAAGGTACTTGGACAGTCTATGAATATGGAATTGCCATTTCATTGACAGTGGATCTAAATATATTGACTGGTAGGTAAGATCTTTTTCTGTTTCTTCCAGTAAGAATACAGGATCTCTTATAAGATCATCTTAGTGGAATTATTCTAGGGCTTGCCAAAATATTGTGGATAATCTCTCTGTCTTTGTTTCTCTCTCTCTCTCACATTCTTTCATTCATTCCTTGCCTCATTGCCAAAAACCTATTCTAGAATAAGATGAAAATCAATTAGTGAGGAAATCAGGAGGTGGGAGTAGAGGATCTGGGGGGTGGGTAGGAAAGCAAATAAAGATAGGAAAAGTAAAATAACACAAGGAAAACCTTTGTATCAAAGTATGTGCCTAAAGGTCTTACTCATTCTACTAAATATAAACTGTAATAAAAGTAACGACAATAATAAATAGTTAAATTTTATCTGATAGAAGAAAGTTGGATGAATTATGAGAAAAAAATCTTTGTATTTAAATTTTACCAACTTTTATTTTCCTTCCTGATTTGTGAAGAATTTATATTGGCTTACCATTCAAAAATATCATTTCCCGCATTTCAGTTATTAGAATTCATTTGCATGGCAAAATAAAATCTGGTGAGTAATTTCATAGTTGTGTGCTTTAATTTGGCTATATGAATCAGTCCATAGAAAATATTTCTTAAAAGTGTTTTCCTCCTGTTAAGAATAATACGCATGGCTCCAAATAGTCTTACTTTTATGATGAAATGCCACAGTCTCATCTGTTATCACAATTTGATGATAGCCCCTTTACTTTTCCCATGATTTTATTAGAATTTAGAAAAGGTTAATTAGTTATTTACTGACCTTAGTTGTAAGAAGTTTAAAAAAATTTAACATTACAAGACGTTCTAGTAGGGTATGAAGGTAACACCACAAGGGGGTACTATGATTTTATCAAATTTGTCCTGATAAGTTGGCTCAGAAAGTGAAATGAGTAGAGCATGCAGAGTTAATTTTAATATGCTAATACATCACAGCAAGTTGAGAACTTAAATAAAATGATACAATTAATATACTTTTATGGGATGTAGAAAGACTTAGTAAGGTCATTTGTAGATTATATTAGAGCTACATTTAGACTTACTGGGTTTAAAATTCAACATTCTTGAAAGAAATCAGCAGATGTCTGACGTATGCATTTTAGTGTCCTTTGAATGAAGAAGTGAGTGTTGAATTGTGTGGATTTTGTTCTGGGTTCTTAAAATAAATTAACTTTCTTGGCTCCCCTCTACATACATCTAGAATCAAGTCTTTAGATAGTAATTTCTTTAGTGTTGCAACATAAAAATGTTGCAGTATGCTAATCCTGGAAGGGATTTTTTGAAAGGATATTTAATCATAGAAGACTTCAGTTTCTTAATGTGCTTCTGAAAGTGATTCTGCAGGTTTGCTTGGTGATACATTTGAGAGGTATGTAGTCCCTCTTGGTTGGACAATTCTTCTCTTTTATTTAGACTGACATCTTTGAAGGTGCTTATATGGGCAAAGGAAATTTCCTTTTTTTGATGTAAAATCCTGGTACTCTATTTTTGCACTGGTTTTACCAGGTGTTGCTCACTTGCTGCTCAAGGTGGACCAGGGGTATTTGAAGTAAGCTCGTGATTCATCTATGTGGAAAAGAATTACATGTTTACAGACTGCAAATAGAGCTGCTAGGTATTCTGTCTTTTGTCACATGACCCAGTGGCACATTGGACCAATATTTAGTATCATGCTAGGATTAAATGAGATAACGTGTCTAAACTGCCTAGCATATTAGCTGGGGCAGTGATGAAGCAACCCACAGCCTTAGGGCTGGTGGAGGCTTCCTTGGCTCTGCCATATGGCTCTTGACCTCACTGCAAAATGCAAGATTAGAAAACTGCCTCTGTGTCTCTGCCTCTCAAATATGCACAAATGCTAGAATTTAGTGGCTAAAAAGCACAGCCATTTTTCTTGACTTCATCTGTTCATTAAAGTAAGCAATCTATATTTTAAGAATTTGTGCTTTACTCCTTTACAGGACTACATACAACTATCCTTATATTGTATTTTTTAAAAAAAGCAACCCATAAACCTTTTGAGGTCTCTTAAATTATCTTACCCTAAAAAAGGTTGCTTCTGACCATCCAAGGACGTAATTTGGTAAAGGATTTCTTTCTTTCTTTTTTTTCCTTCTTATTGCCAACAAGGGACTCCTATTTACTTGTAGGCCCTGACTTGCCTCCATCTTTAGAATGATTCTGATCTTGAGCAGCGGCAGCTGTTTCATAAAATGTTTTCATTGGTATCACACTCTCATCTTGGCTGTTCAGTCCTCATGCTTATTTCTCAGAGCCTTTGTGTAAATTCAGTCATTTGTAGTTTTTACTGTCTTAATCATCTCCCCCTGTCCTCAGCTCTCTGTGCCTTTCTCCTAATGTCAATATGTGGTATTTCAGAATCTGAGCTCTACTTGACCATCTTCCTGTCTGTTCTGCCTGGAGATGATCATAATTGACTTGACTGGAAGACTTAGTTCCCAGTGTTACTAAACTTTAAGCCACTGAGAATCAGTCTCTTCTTCTTTCTGAACTTTGATATGTTAAGCTTAACATAAATATATCTTTATGGCTAATAAGAAATAGATTACAGAACAGTATGTATAAGATAAACCCATTTTTACAGAAATAATGATGCCTATCATTGGCTCTTAGGAGGAAATGAGATACTAAGAAAGAAATTCCTGCTTCTGATGGAAGGTGCAGTGGAAGATAGAGGCCCCTGTAGGGAGCAGGCCTTGGCTTATGATGGAATTCCAAATATTGTTGTAGGAACTAAACATGGTGGCAGGAATTGCTTATTATTGTTTTCCCAGAGCCAAGTACAGCACCTGTTACATAATAAGCCCATAAAAAATATTTGCTGAATGAATGAAATGAGGAACTGAGCCCTGAGCACAGTGGGACTTTTCATGGTATATCCAGCCTGTTCAGACGACTTAACTCCTTGGCTTTTCTGGGACAAGCACCTTTGACAGTGACCTGCAGCATCATGTCATGGCCCCAGAGGATCAATAACATATCATCTGCTACTGGCCATATCTTTGCCAGATAGGATATTCATACAGGTATCTGGCATTGCTCCTTCTAAACAAAAAGGCTTCTTTTCTGAAAGGGCCTTATTTATTTGATCAGCCTTGAAGATGGATTGGGGGATTGGGATAAACTGTTTCCTTGAAGATTAGGGAAAGTTAAGGGAAAGAATCATCTTTCCTTAACTCCTCTGGCTGACTCAGGGACTGACTGACATAGTCGGTACCCAGTACATCTTTGCTTCTTGGAATGGGAGAGGCTTGAGTGTCTTACAGATTGTGACAAAAGAGTCATAGGAATGAAATGGGGTAATTGATGGGCAAGGCCCTGGGCAGGCATATGAGATGGGGTCAGCATCACAAGGCCCGAGGAGGAACACTTTTTTTTTTGACTCTTCAAAGTCAGAAACTAGATTCTTCCCTGCCCTCATCTGCCATATCCAGCTGGACACCATGAATGAAGTAACTACTTCCTAAACATCTTGAGGTCTAGTTCCTTCTCTTTTTCAACTGCTGCTGTCTAGGTTCAGGTTCTCACTTTTTGCAGCCTAGACTACTGTAACATGGTAAAGTTCTGTACTGGCCTTCTGTAATACAGCAGGCCAACAAAATGCGGTAATATGGTAAAGTGCTGTCTGCAATATTCTAACAAGTGTCCTTCCCTTTATTCTAGTCTGCCTCAATTGAATGTTCACCCTGCTGCCAGAATGATCTTTCTAATATGCAAGTCTGATCATGTGCACTTTCCGTTTAAAAAAAAAACCCCACAGTGACTCCCCATTGCTTTCAGGATAAATCCCAATACCTTAGTGTGGAATCCAAGGTTCTTTGTGATCTGAACCATGCCTACTTGTTTAGCTTCACCTAGTATAGCTCCTTGTATCAGACCCTAGACCTCAGCTGTAAATCCTGGAACTTACCAGCTCTTTTATTCCTGTACCTTTACCTTTGCAGTTCCTTGAACTTGAAAATATCCTTTCCGCCTATTTCATTCCTCTGTACTTGGTTATGATGAGTGAGGGCTTGATGGTGGAGCCATCTTTCCTCAGGGCCTGATATATTATCTCTATGTCCAGTATTGATCAGAGGTAGTATGTCTGCCTCTTCCTGTTTCAAAGTGTTTGCCTTGTTTTGGGATATTCACATTGTTTCTTATTTTCTGTTCCACTTTAAAAGTTTCAATGCTTTTTATGATTCGCCTAAGACATCATATTTCCAAATCCCATTGTAAGCATAGAATGTCAAAAGTCTTAATCATACAGTAAAAATTGAAGAGATGATTTCTACCAAGTTAGAAGCTGTTCTGTCATGTTCATTGTCAAGGGAAAGCCTATTTTTATTTTAGAGTTTTCCTAAAGGTAAGGCAATGGGACTAATGTGGGGTTTTATATTTGGTGGAGAAAAAGCAAAGAAGGGAGGATGGGTAGAAATGGAGAGGTGATGATTTTAAAACACTTGCAGGCAAATATACTCACTAGATACCTTTTTTCATATTAAAACCTTTTGTGCCTCTTTCTGGGAATAGATATACAAATAAAATGTCTCTTGAATTTCTGTGGAGTCTTGATAAGTATCATGGGGTTTATTCTTGATTATCCGTTTGAAGCTTTAATTAGAAGAAGAGTATAGTAATGTATTTTTGAAGCAGAAAAGACATAGGAATAAAAAAATACTTCAAATAATTCTCAATTTCTTTTTAGCAAGATCTGATACGAGCAGAAATAATTAGGGTGATAAAGTCAAACTGGCACTAGTAAATTTGACTAAAAGCCAAGAGCAGCACAGCCAGGACACTTATGTTCATGTTTAAATTACTCAAGTGCTTAATTGTATAATTTCAGTTTCAATTACCAAATGCCCTTACTTTTAAAATTAGTCCTTTGGGTATTAACCGCATGATGTTGTTATTAAAGTTGAAAATCTGCTATTATGGTTTAGAGGATTATTGTAAAGTTGTTGGCATATGTCTTGTTTAATAAATAAGCTTAATTGTGCATGTAATCTGGTAATTTAATAATGATGAATTATATTTTACAGAAATGTAGAATGACTATTTTCTTCTTGGGGTAAAACAAAATTACTTTTAAGGATTTATTTTCCAGAGGAAATATTTTATTATAAAAATACCTAAAATATCTCTTATACCATGTAAATTCCTGTAAAGAGTAAGACTTAATGGAGATTTTACATAAAAATCCCCCCTCCCATATAAAAGAGGTTGACAATAGGGAAATGAAGTTCAATTAACAAGGAAGTGATGTTTATACATTTAATGCTTTCTCAGTTTGTCTCACCTCTAGAATATTGAGAGTATGACAAAGTAGCCCATGCAGTAGATTAGTGTATTTTTGCCCCATGAGGCACATTGCCATTTGGATATGAACTTGCAGCTGCTATTAATGTTAATGAGCTTCACTAGTCGAGAAAGTCCCTTGAGCTCATCTCGAATTACCTTAGGAAAAACCATCTGACTGGCATTATTTTGTTCGTATTTCTGTCAGCTTTAGTTGTCTCTGTTGGATTCTAGTGGGGAAAAAAAAAGCCATTTGTTTTAAACCTGTATCTCAGAATAAGAAATTTCAGAATTTTAGAATTCGAGTATACACTTTTTCTAAATAATATTGGCCTCACAGTTGATTCTTAGATGAAGTCTTTGCATCAAGAAGAGTTGCTTTTTTGACCTTTGCCTTCATTTGCTGAATAAAGAAATAGAGGGATAAAAGGTTTCCTCATCTTTTGTAAAAGATAAAGGAATAAATCCAACTCTAATTTAAAAAAAAATCATTTGACACATTACCTGATTTATTTAAACACAGTGAGTGGAAATTAAGAGTGTTTTCAGAAAAATTGAGTATAAGTTTATGATGGGTCCATAGAATACTAAGCAACTGAAAAAAATTATTACCTGTAGGAAAAACAATAAATTGTATTAGAAAAGAAATGAAATAAATTATACCATGAGGCTCATTTGTAAATAATACTTACATGGTCATGTTAAATACTGATGATTGATTTAACCAAAAATTATGGTACAACTGTGTTGAGAAGAAGAGGTAGAAGGAATTTTGTGTGTGTGTGTCGGGGGTGGGGTCAGTGGGTGGGTGGATAGTGGTATAAATCTTCATTTTCCATGATAGAAAGTAAATAGATGATAAGCATATTAATTAAAATACAGATGGAGATATTAAAAGAAAGAGCTAACATAATCCAAAATGTTGGTCTCTTAGAACTGTCATTAATACTCCTCTCTTCAAAAGGTGAGCCAGTGTCCCTATTCTTTTGAGTGTGGGCTGGACTTAGTGACTCTCATTTAATGAGTAGAATAAAGCAGAGTGATCGTATGTGACATCTCAGACTAGATTATAAAAGTTTGGGTTTTTTTTCACTCGCTTTGGATAAAATTAGCTACCATATGTAAGGACCCTCAAGCAGTCCTCTAGAGAGATCTGTGTGGTGAGGGACACGTAGGTACAACAGCAGGAAGCTCAAGATTGGGTCTGGGGTAGAGGCTGTGCGTGGATCTGTGTCCTTTAGTGGTAGACTGAGTGATCATTTTCTAAGATGGAAAATGAAGACTTTCATATCCTGAAGCATACATCCTGAAAACTGCTTTCTAAAATATTTTAACTTCTTGGTTGTCCCTATAAATCTTGGGTAGTGAACAACTCTAAGTGGGCCTCATTAAGATTTCTATAATTAAAGTAGAACATATTATTTAAAAGTTCTCAACAAATGTTATGTGGCCTTGTAGGGGTTAATTAGTTTAGTAATTGGTTCTATTTATTTAAGAATATTGAATAGATATCCTAGCACCAAGATCAAAGCAGTTCATTTTTCTTCTGCATGGTGCATTCTAGGCACCTTTCCTTGGAGAGTGGCTGTTCGGTGTTCTAATTTTATGAGATAGAGGTTGGGGTGTTCTGTTAGGCTGTTATGCTTGGGAAAGCCCAAGGCCTAGTCTCCCATCCCTCACACACCACTGTATTGCAGCCAGAGCAGATAATCAATGTCCCCAGTGTATGGCAGGACAAAAGCTGACTTTGGTACTTGCTTATATTTCTGGATTTCAGCTTCCACTTTGCTTTTGTCTTCTCAGGTGACCCTTTTATTAGTTCAGCTTTGCATTTGTTTTATTTGAAATTATGATACCCAGCATTTTTAGTCCTTTGCAGTGGGAGAGTTGCTCAGGGTCTCTAGTCTGTTCTGTTGGCAAAGATCCTGATTTACGTAAGCCAGTATTTGTGAACAGTTAGGTCTGTGATTAACAGTGGAAAAAGAGATTCCATACTTGAGATGAGGAAGCTGGAAAAAAACAAAACAAAACTACTCATTACCAGCTATGACAGGCTGGCCCCCACGCATATTCTATTAGCCCACCTATGTTTGCCTGCAGCTGAGGTCAGTCCTGGGAAGGCCGAGCTTCTTACCTTAACATCTCCCGCTTGAGGACTTCTTTTGGCTTTGCAGTGTCTGGGCTGGGCACAGGTGCAGCCTATAGGGTGGAGTTGGTTCGGTGCTCAACCTCCAGCCAATGAGGGCTGGGAGTTGGTAGATAAATACCCCACCTCCCAGAACTCAGGTGTGTAGGTTCTGCGGGGTGTAGCGTCTCGGAGGGTCCCAGCAGCATTCCTGCAGCGCTCCTGCAGCGCTGTGCTCCTGGTACTTGTCAGGTAATCTGTTCAGTGATGAATTTTATATGGCTTTTTTCTTTTCCTCTCTTCCTCACTGATGCCTTGTGGGACCACTTTTCAAATCAACTACTTGTATCTTAGAATCTGCTTTTGGGGAACTCTTAAGATGCCTCCATGTAGCTGTAAACTTTTTCTTTTCTTTTTTTAACTCTGTATGCAACGGAATCAGCCTCCATGGATTTTTAAGATTAAGAATTCTCCATGTCAGTTTTTCTTGCTAAAATACAGAAATGACTTCTCTTTGAATTTAACCTTGAAGAAAAAAAGGTTAACTGCTTGGTGACAATTTTGGATTGATAAGTGAGGTGTGGTGGTTTTGTGCTCTAGTCTCATTTAAAAATGCTGGAGGAAAAGTGTTGGTAAAGCTACCCTTTCTTTTGTTTTTTTTTCTAATATTTAAATTCAATTTGTCTTTTAAAGTGTTTTAGAAGTATCCAAAACTAGTAATTGACCCAGAAGGAAAAGTGATAAATCTTACTAGAAATTCTGCAGATGGGGAAGTGGTAGCATGAGGTGATAACACAGTGATTACTACTGCCTAAAAAGGTGAGAAAATGAGTAGAATAAGTATGAATTCAAACCTCTGTAAAAACAGTAAAGAGGCTGTGATTAATGTTGGTAAGAATTCCATCTGTTAAGTATGTTTTTCTTTTGTTTAATCTTACATATATTTTTGGGAACATAAAACTTTTAATTTGCATGTTAGTTTTGTGGCCTTTTTTTGGTGTCCACTATTGCATACCCGAAGTTACCTCTCATTAAGGAGTTTTCAGAAGTTTCCAAAGTTGGAGATAATTGAAGTTGATAATGTGTGCAGATAGCTTTGATTTTTGTTAGACAGTCAGTGGGGAGTTGAGATTTCCTTGGTCATGCTGGAAGGAAGTTTTGAGCAGGTTGGCATGTCATTAGGGGGCAGGAGAGAGTGGAATATCATGACCTTTGAGCTTAAATCCCTATCCCAGCCTGTTGCTAACTTTGTACACCTGGGCAAATGCTAGTTTCTCATCTGGAAAACCCACTTGTTAAGGTAGTTACGAGGGTTAACAAGATAGTGATATGAAAAACGAGAGTCCCTGGCATGCGATAGAGCTCTGTGATGCTAACTTCCTGTATGCAGAAACCTTGAAGTAGTCTGAGCAGGGTGAATATCTCTCATTCCTATTCCACACTGCCTCACTGGTGCCTAATTTCTCAAGACATGTGGTCTTGAATTTGTAACTTTGCATGGGAGCTTTTTAGACCCCTTCTTTTAGTGCACTAACAAACATAATTGTTGCATAGCTTATTTCTCCTCTCAAAACATCTAGTCCTAAAGCATGGATCTTCCTCCAATTATTTCAACTGCAGCATCATTTCCAAAATTGCTTTGTCTGTGGGGTTGTATTCTAAGTACTATAAAATCACATATTTGATCTACCCCATTTCTTTTGAGAATTTACTTTTGGCTCAGCTCCAGGGTAAGTATTTTATTTTAGGGTTCTCCTGGGTACTGTACCTTAGGCCCTAATAGGCCCCAAATTCTTGAGAATGGCTCCCAAATTATAAGGCCCCAAAATGTCATATTGGGGTGCCACATGACTCAGTTTCAGGATAATGTTACTTTTCAGAAACACAGTTGAGTTACCAAGAGAGAGCAAGGTATTAAAAATTGGTCCCAGTGTAATTATTTGCTCCATAAGGCATGTTGACCAGTGCTCCCTACAAGGTGGGTGCTTGCAGCCAGTAAGCTTCATTCTTAGGCATTTCTGCACTAGTAATTTGAGTTACATACTTAGCATGAGTATGTTCTTAAGCCTGTTTATGCCAGTTTTACTTGATATTACAACTATGCACTGTGGTTAAATGTTATGTAGACTGATGAATTATGAGTGTGTAAAGAGTTGTTTCTATGAAAATTACATTGAATACTTTAGAAAAACTCAGACATGCTGCTAAAAATCCTGCCAAATTAAGTGTTTAATGTTGGAAAATATCACAAATCCAGAAGTGTTCTGGTCTTAAATTTCTGGCAAGTATCTGGAAATCATAGACAGTATCTTAGGTATAGTTCATACAAGAAAAATAGTGTGATACTCCAGTTGGTGGACTTACACTGAAAGAGAAAGTCTTGGTTTTATTTCAAATATTTGGTGGTAGCAGGTATAAAATTATAGCAAATAGATGGCTTGGATGGTGGAAAAAAAATTAAGTGCCTGCATATTGGGCAGTTGAAGGGAAAAATTACCCATTGAATAATCTGTAAAGTCATCTACAGCTGAGTGAAACATTTATCAAAATATTTTATTGATGAATATTTTTACAATGTTTACAAACAGGCTTAAGGTGTAAGATAGTGCTTAAAAAAAAAAAAACAATTACATGAAAAGTAGACTGTGCATCATCAAGATCCAAAGAAACTTGACAGCAGTGGCCTGCAGTCTTCCATGTGGAGCTTAAAATTGCCACCTCAGGTTACTGACCAAGCCACAAATCCTAGAGTGCTTAAATGTCTGAATTGTCTGTCTTTACTGGTTTACTGCAGCTCACAAAATATTGCCTGGATGTACTCTACAAAGAATTTTCTATGAAGTACATTTTCTAAAGAAAACTTTAGCCGAAAAAATACTAAAAAAAAAAGCTATAATCTTCTACTGTTGCTTCTTTACATCCCAATTTTGAGGGGATATAAATGCCGTGTTTTCCCCAACAGATATAACATCTTTGATATAGTCAGTGATGGGTTAAGGGATTCTGGAATGTTTATAGAATAATACAAGTGAGTTTTTGATTTTTATTTTGAAAACAATTGAAGAGAAAAAGGTAGGTAGTGCAGAATTATTAAGAGACATCAACATGATAGATACTATTTATACTGTAGTATTGGAGTAGAATGGTTTCTGGTTTGGCATGTACTACATCTTGGAGAACACTGGCCTGAACTTGACAGCCACTGCACAGAATCCAACTGTATAAGAAGAAAATAAGACATAATTTATTAGTTTGCAGATCTCAAACAAATCAAAGGTTACAGTGATTTTTTTGGAAGGATGGTGTACAACAAAGGATTGAGAGTGACAATTTTAAGGAAAGTGAAATTGTGAATAATGCAGAAATTAAACATGCCAAAAAAAATAGATGGAGCTGAATATGAAGAAGATGAAAACAAATCAAGAAGCAAGCATTACTCGTATTGTGACTAAAAAATGCCCCTTTGCTGCACACTGGACCACAGCCTGAATTGGCAAGTCAGCAGTATGGTACAAAAACATGGAAGAACTAGATGTAAAAAAGTTTTCCATCTTTTAACAAATTAATACTAGATTATTAAATGAATATATATTTATATTTTAAGGTAAAATGTTTAAGATACAAATTTATTTAAAAATTATTTTTCTTCCTTTAACCATTAACATTAAAAAAAAAAGTTAACCTGTGAACTGTTAACTCTGAATCAGTTAATAGAATTTCTGCTGTATTATTAAATATGCCTTCTAAGTTTCTCTTAGCTTGATTCTTCTCAAATTGGATTCACTGAGTTGAATCTTTATCAGTTGGGACTTGCGAGGCATTCAGAGTGAGCAAACTTAGCCCCAGCATCTTCCAAGTGACACAGCAATGCCTTCATAGGCCAAGAGCAAGGTGATTATTTAGATGTATAGGTGACTTGAAGCTGTAATCTTCACCCACGTCCCTTAGACTGCATTGGGACATTTCCTATACCAGTCAGTCAAATAAGTACATACCCATGGACTTGGGAACTGAAAGCTTTTAGGATGGACTCAAAGTTAGCCACATTTGAAAATCCGACTAGTGCATCAGCACCATGCATCCTATAACTGCAGTTGCACATGCTACAGCTCCAGCTTTGCTGTGATGCCGGCAGGATTGGTGGCAATTTTGTGAGCTAATAAAATTATTATGGGATTATAAAACTCAATCTATATGCAAAGCTTTTATGTGTTTCTGTTTTAGTTAACATTTTGTCTTTTTTACCACTTTTCCCCCTCGATCACCCTTTGGCTATTATAGAGTTGAGGCGGGAATCTCTTGTGGATTGTGTGAGCTTCAGAGAAATAAAGCAAACAGAACTACAAAAAAGACTTGGTTCTCTGTTTTTACTGCCTACATGAACAACCTCCCACTGTTTCCTTTTCACAGTGAACAGGACCTAATATGCATCATATTATGAACCTTAGAGCTTCAATTAAGTGATTCGGTCACTCTGTGTTGGTCATTATGTAGAAATGACAGAAAGTTTTCTTCTTGCTCCCAGAAATTGCTGATATTCCTTTGGGAGAACTAAATAAAGACACTGTATTAAGAAGAACATTAAGAAACCTGACAAATGAGAACAACAGACAGCAGAAGTCAGCATATGTTCAAAGGAAAGTGACTGCAACCTCAGTCACTGCATTTTTAAAAAATCCCCATCTCAGATGGTTAACAAAATGCTCACATACTTTCTAATGTGTTTTTCTCATGACATGGTGTATTCTAGTAGGCACATTTGTGGGAGGAGTGGGCTTTTCTTTTACAAAAGATCTGAATCGTATGCTGGAGTGTCTATTTAAATGGGATTTTTTTTTGGTTGTTTTAAAAAGGCAATATTGAAATAAAACAGTAGTAAAACTATACACTAATAACCCTCATCCTCTCTAGTTTTGGATCAAAATAGAAAGCTATTGTGTTATCAGTAATACAGATAGGAATTTGATACAGTTGACAATATGGCTACATATCTGAGCTTTGAGGAAGGAAGATTACAAAAAAAAAATCAAGTCAGTATCAATTATTATTTTCCTATATCTCTGTGCATCCCTTTTGCATCAAAATCCCTTGCTAATGTCATGTCACTCTTCCTGTTCCCCTTATTCAAGATCTTCAGTTTAACACCACTGTGGTCCCAGAACATCACAATAACACCTGGCTTTTGTTCTTAGGAACTTCTCCATTGGATTAGGCAGTTGGTAGGCTCTTGGTAAATGTTTCTTCTTTACCATTTCTCTCTTAGCTGATCTTACCTACCAAT
The DNA here is from genome assembly GCF_009834535.1 of Camelus ferus. Lineage (NCBI taxonomy): Eukaryota > Metazoa > Chordata > Mammalia > Artiodactyla > Camelidae > Camelus > Camelus ferus. Next base: position 45,858,229 of record NC_045704.1, read on the forward strand.
CTTAACTTTCTCTGCGCCTTACTGGCATCTCCAGCCATCCTAGTGTCGTTGTTCCACCCAAACTATTTGGTAGAATTCTATGATTTCCCATCTCAAGGGTGCCCTTTCTAGTACCTTTGATCTGTTATGGATACTTTACCATTTGAAGTTTATCAGACTTTCTTCTCTAGTTCCCCACCCACCCCTACTATACACACAGAGAGACACCCACACTTTGCCTCCTAACTCCATAGCATTTGGTCAGCAGTAGTATACACCAAGCCCTGGCCTTTTCCCTCTGCTGTTTTCTATTTATATTTGCTGTAAATAATTTATGGTCTCTATCAGGGTGTGACTTGACTTCCTAGTTTCAGAGAAATCAGACTACCCAGTAGGACTACATATGCTATTTTTGACACATTATTTCATAGCCCTTATGACTTTCATATTTTTCCAGCAGTCTCTGATGTTTTCTTTTCTCTAAAGCTGATCCCTCTATTCTGGAATCCCAGTGCCACACTTAATCATATTCACTGCATCCTTGAAATCTTTCATTACTCTAGTCCTATCAGCTTATTTTGCCCTCGGTGTTCAATATTTCTCTTCCAATTTTGTTTTCTCTGTCAAACTAGATTGGTAATTCATTAATTAATTTGGTATGCATTTTAAAGAGCTACTACCCCTCTTCTGTTTAAATAGCCCTCATCTGTCTGGTTCAGATAAGAAAGGATAAATTGCTTGACTCATTCTTAATGTTGACTGGAAAAAAAAAAAAGCACAGGAGAGTTGTGAGTTAAGTTTTATTTGGGGCAAAAGTAGGACTATAGGTGGGAGACAGCCTCACATAAAATGTTCTTGAGAAAATATCTGAAGGCCTGTCCTACCAGTTATTCTCAGAGCACCAAGTGACTCATTCCTGATCTCCTCCCAGAACTCGTTTAGGGTGTGTTGAAGGCCAGTGACTGCAATCACTAACGACTTCATTCTTGTAGTGTCAGATGGCAAGTGACAGTTTTCAGCTGGCACTATTATCTATCCATTTTCAAGATAATTAATTTGTTCCTAATTATGCTCTAAAGGTAGCCAATTAATTTCTTAAAAAAGTCATTTTGAGCTCATGGATTGGAACTTACTTGATAGGTTTCAACTCTTGTAGAGGCTTAAGGTATTCCAGGTTTGGCCAGTGAGGGGGTCTTTAAATTGGCGTCTGAATTTTTTTGGCATGACCCTGGTAGACGTTGCTAGCTTTCCTGCTATGTGGGATAATAAAACATTCAGGCTTATTTTATTTGTTTCATGCCAAGGATTTAAAAGTCAGTTATTTCTCTAAGAATTTTCTTTTGGTCGGAAATGGTATTCCATCACCATGATCTTGGCACTGGGGAGGTTCATTACTATATTTCATTGTATTATTTCTGTAAAATGCCCTCTAGTATTTTGATTGGGATTGCAGTGAATCTGTAGATCAATTTGGGGAGGGCTGACATCTTAAAATATTGAGTAGTTCATTTGGTGTATTTCACTTAATTATGCCTTCTTAAATTTTTCTTACAATGTTCTATTATATACAGAACTGTGTATAGTTTTTTTTGTTAAATTTATACCCATGTGTTTCTTACTCTTTGGTGTTACCATAATTGATAATGTTCCTTTAAGTTTATTTTCCAGTTTTTTTCCCTTCCTGGTATGTGGAAATATGACTGATTTTTATATATTAGCCTTATATTCTGTAGCCATGTTAAACACATTTATTAGTTGCTTTTTAAAAAATAGAATCTTTAGGATATCCTACTTACAGGACATTGTTGTCTCTGAATAGTTTCATTTATGCTCAATCTGAATGCCTTTTACTTCTTTTCCTTGGCTTATTCATTGGCAAAACCCAACAGTATAATGTTGAATAGAAGTGGTGAGAGTGTGTATCTTTGCCTTGTTCCTGATCTTAAGGAGAAAGTATTCATCAGTCTTCTACCATTAACCATGCTGCCAGATATAAGTTTACACAATGCCCTTTATCAGGTTGGGAAAATTCTTTTCTATTCATAGTTTGATGGGAGGTTTTATCAGCAATAGATGTTAAATTTTGTCAAATGCTTTCTCTCCATCTATTGAGTTAATTACAGGTCTGTCTATTAATTCAATAGATGGAGAGAAAGGTATATTCATTTACATAGCATGTAGCTGGACTTCTAACCTGGCTTGAGAGTTTCTCTCCATTAAAACTGGCATTTAACTTATTTTTATGTATTATAATTATAAACACATTTAGTTCTCTACCTGCCATGTTTACATATTTTTTTTCCAATTTACTATGCTTTACTTCATTTTTCCCTTTTCCTGTGTTGAATTTATTACTTTTGTCTTCCACTTTTCCTGTGCCATTGTTCTTTGTGTTTTGGGTATTATATATACTTTCTATAGTGTTTTTTTTAAACATTTGAACTTCTATTTTTCCTCAATGCTTAAAATTATTGTTTATTTATTACTTATGTACAAAATGAGAACCCCAGCATGTTTTTCACTTTTCCTCAATCTGTCACCTTCTATGTTGAGACTATCTTAGATTTTAGTTCTAAATTATTTTCAAATCAATTATTTATACTGAAATATCAGTTTTATTTAGTTTCATTGTCTAAACTTCATTCAAGTTAGTACTTTTTTTGTCTGCCATACCTTCCACCTGGTCCTTTGTGTTCTGACCTTTGTTCTAGTGTAATCACATTATATGTTCACTTGGGATCCTAGGCCAGTATTTTACATTGATTAAGTTTCATTCCATTATTTAGTCACTCGAGATACCAGACTAAAAATTTTCTTTGTGTGTTTACACATTTAAGGCCTTTATTGGCTATTATCATAGGTCCCTCGCTAACTCAGTGGTTGTTTGTCCAGACAGTTCATTATTAATTTTTAGTTTTATACTCTTGACTGAATTCTTGCCTTCCTCTATGGAATGCTCAGTCTCTGAACTATGTAAAATATTCAAGCATTTAAAATATATACTCACATGAGATTTCACTCGAATAGGCCTTTATGAATATTCATGTTGAAGTATTTAGCCTCAGGGTGTGAAATATTAATCTCTTACCTGAGTTTTACATCTAATTCTTTTTCAATGACATAGAAGAAAATTAAATGTTACCTGCCACCAGGGGCATCATTAGGACAAGCTCTTTAGGTTAAAGCTCTAAAAGAACTCAGTCTCAAATAATTTTTGCTGTTTCCCATCATGCGACAGGCAAAATTTATAGAACTGTTACCCTTGTTTTTGTTCAGTAGTGACCTATCTAGCCAGATTTGATGAGCAAATAACATTAAAGTTTAATTTCTATTGTAAATATGGCAATCCAATTTTTTTTTTTTGTATTAGGATTTGTCATAAAGAGTACATGCCTAGAGATTACCACTTACCAACAGAAACGATAAAGATAAACTCACTGTGATGAGTAAGCAGTGAAAATAAGTACTCTAAATTGAGCAGGAAAAATTAAGAAATGGCATTGGATTATGTTTCTGTTGTGGTACATGTTTGTATCTGTATTTTGTTTTTTGGTTAGTTGAGATGGATTTTTCTGAAGGGCTGGGATATATAGAAAGTAGAGGGAAAAAGGCAGCTGAAGGGTAGTTTTTTGTGTTTTCCTTTTTTTTGTTTTAAAAATAAATATTCATTGAAGAAATTTAGAAATAATGGGTAAACAAAAATAAAGCCCAAAATACTTTGGAACCTACCAACAGGAAAAACCACCGTGTAATTTAGTTTCTTTTAGTTTATTCTGTCTTTTATTCTATATTAAAAATTCAGATGAATATATTTTACAAAAGCAGAGTCATACAGTATTGTTTTGTAATCTGCTGTATTTCAATAATTATGACAACTTTCTTGGCATCATTTTAAATAGCTGCATAGTATTCTATTATGTGGATGCATTACAAGTTATTTAAATATAATTACATATTTTTGATATTTAGGTAATTTCCAGTTTTATGTTACTAAAAATGGCATTACAGTGAATATCCTGAGAGTTAAATTTTTGCAGATATTTATTATTATTTCTTTATTAGGATAAATTCCTAGATAGGAAATTGCTTAACCAAATAGTATGCACATTTTAGCATTTTAGATTAAGTATTATCAAATGGACCACCAGAAAGTATGTATCAGTTCATACTTCCACACCTTCCCTGAAGTCAGTTATTATCATTACAACATATATATATATATTTCCTAATTTTATAGGGAAAATTCAATAACTGATTGCTTTTAATTTTAACTGTTTTAAAATTCTACCTTTATCTCATGAAGTATTTTTTTTTTTTAAGGGTGATTTCTTGAAAAATAAAAGAGCAAAAGAAAATTTTTCTTTCCTTTTTAGTGGAAGGAGATAGAATATCTTCAAAAGAAATGATTTTCATTTCAAGGATTAGTAATAATTCCATAATTGTGGAAATCAATGCATTGGTAGGACATCATTCTCTTGAGACACAGATGTTTTTCCATACTTTTTTCATTGCAATTAAGTTCATTGTGATGAGGTTTTACTTGTGTGTAATTCAGCAAATTTACATTTAAGAAACTAACTGTGGGTTTGTAGATTAATGCAATCCTATGAATCTAATGACTGCCAGAGTCTGATTCAGGGTTAGAATTAAGAATCACATGGGTGGCCTCGGACATAGGCTAACCCAGAATAAGTAGTTTACTTTCATATTTTGGTTTTAATCCTGGGTGGAGAGAGATTCCTGGTAGCATGAAAGGATAGTATTCCAACCAATAAACAGCATTTATATTATTCTAGAATTGCTATAATAATAAAAATGTTAGTTTGGGCTGAGATACTCAGTAATAAAAGTTCACTAACATGTACATGGATTGACCTCACTAGCTCAATTTTGAACTCTAAAAGCTTATTTACATTTACTTTATTGGCAGCTTTATTGGAAGATTAGCCTGGGAATTGGGAATTCCGGTGAAAAATGGTAGCCTGGAGGCATCCTGCTTATGTCTACTTATTTAAATGCTCCTGGAATTCTACCTGTTATCAGTTACGTTTACTAGATCATGGGAGGTATTTGGCAGAAACATAATAGGTTATCCAGTTTATTTGTTTATCATTATTGTTCTAAGACTGATAGTGATTGCTTAAGATGATCATTGTTTCTCTTACCCCTTACTCACCTATTCCATTCATCTTTTGTGTTTCACCTGTCCCTAGGTGAATGTACTAAAGAACATGAATTTGCTGAATTCTAGGCAGCTCATATCCCATCATGACAAAATCCCATTTGAAATCTTGAGTGACTGTCCTTCCTGTAGAAATTAAGTAGGAATCATTTATCTGCCAATCAAAGCCCATTGCAGTAAAGGTCATTGCCTACCTTTCCAGCTTCATGTTTCATGATTAATCTGCAGTGTTTCATAACCTGAGTAGAACTCTTGCGCTCCAAACTTCTTTCCTTTTCAAAAAGCTTTTCTCTCTCTCAAACTGGAATGTGCTTTCCCTTCATGTGCACAGAGAATCTTGGGATATAAGGTTTGGGAGAGACCTTCAACATTTATTGTTTCTGATTTTCAAGACTCAGAACACACATTCCTGTCCCTGACTTCTGGTTGAAATGATTTATTTCCTCTGAATTTCTATTTATTCATACTCCCTTTAAGACAGCATTGATCATATTCTGCCTTATTTTATGGTTGTTTATGTACTTGTCTTATTCCTCTAATAGATTAAAAATTACTTGGGATCAGGGACTGCATTTTATATCCTTATTTTTGAATTCCTTGTAGTACCTAGTACAGTGCTGGGCATATATTACTGATAAATTTACATCAATAAATGTCTAAACAAAGATGTATTGAGAAATTGTTGGCATTACTATTATTAATGTGATTATGTGGGGATTTAATTATGATAGATAGTAAATTTTGATGGCATCCAAAACTTTGAGTTTTTGTGTATGGGAACAAAGATTGTAACTCTACTGAATCTTACTGAAGGGAAATTGAAAAATTTTATTTTTTTTTAAAACTGATGTGACTTCAAGTTAACTTAAAAAAAAAAAAAAGCATTTTGGAGGGAAAATTACCGGTCTTACAAAACAGCAATTAAGGCTGTCCTGAGAGATGGGAGTGAACATAAGATGTGTGAATTTTTTGTTCACCAAATTTATTGATTCTGTCATTGCCTTGTCCAACCATCCTGAAGGGATTTAAACCTCAGCCATTTAGGGAGTTCTCTTTTTTACAGTTAACCAGTCACTGTGCTTAATTAATCTTTTAAGACAAGCGCTTATAGATTCATTTCCTACCCTCTAGCTCAGCCTGGATCATTTTAATAACTGCCTAATCACCTTTCTTCTTCATGCATCCTCACTCTCAGGGCACTGGAAACACTCTCCTTGGAGTCATCTGCAGAAATACCATCAGTAAACTCCTGCCCCAATATCACTGTGGCTTCCTGTTGATGAAATCCAGACTGGAGTTTTACTGTCCATGCTCTGGCTAATCTGGTTCCATTCTATCTGTGCAAACTATCTTGATTTTTGCAACGGGCTTTTTCTTCCCTTTACTTAGAGAACCATAATTTGGAGGTCTTTCCATGACTAATCTTTTTATAAGCCATCTCTGGTTTGTGCTGCAAGGGGCAGTTTTCTCTCTTCCTCCTCTTACTTCAAACTTTGTCTCTCTGGCCAGGTCCTGTTACCTCCACAACAATTCCCTGATGCTCCATCCTCTCCTCTCTTGCCTGTTTATTGTCTGGTTTGCCCAGTGGCCCACCTGCTGCCTATACCTGGTTTCACCTAATATACCGAGCCCTGGCACATGGTTGGTGCTTTGGTAAAATCTAGTGAAGTAAAATAGAAACCAAGAATTGTGTTTATTTTGTGTTGCATTGGTGCTTGGTACTGTGCTAGGGAGTGGTAGGAAGGGTCTATACCTTGGGAAAAAGTTCTACCTACAATGGATGATACTGCCTTTCAGACATTTTATGATGTTTTCATGATAATTTTATCTACAGTAGTGAATTTTTCTTTTCTTTCCCCCAACTTATGAAACTCATAAAGACTTCGAATTTTACTGAAACACCTTTCATATGATAATTTTAGAACACATGTGATAAATAGAATGAAATTTAACATTGTCTTTTGCATGACCAGAGATTTATATCTAAACCACAGCAGTAGTTGGCCATTGGTTGGAGTTGGGCATTCAATGTAGAGCTCAGGACCTCTGGCCCCAGCCTCTTTTTGTCAATTTAAGCCAACTTCCATAAAATTTATTTAGAAGAAACCTAACCAACTTGGGAATTCTGATTTTTACAGGAGTTGCTAATGGGATTTGTGTGTTCTCTGTCCCAGGCTGGTCCTGCACAGATGACGATGTGTAGCGGCAGTCCCTGTGTTCCCACAGAGAGAGATGATAGCCCATTCTCTGTGTTGAAAGATGAAAGGGCAAGAGCTTTCTGATGGCCACTTTGAAAATTCCGCATTCTCTTTTCCTTCTTGTTCAAAACATTTATTTCTATGTCTAAGTATTATGAAAAACTAATCATTGCCGTTCTCTCTTTGTTTCAAATTAGATGGTTCCTTGCAGTCTAACACCTGATTTAGCTCTGCTTTGTTGTTCAGATTTTACCTTTTATTTCGGTACAACGTTTAACAACTAGTAAAGCTCCGTGAACATCAGGGGATCCAACCATTGACAGTAAATGACACATACCATGGCAGAAGCCCATCTGCAAGCTTTGTCATATTTATATAGAAAGCTCTGTGTTTTCTCCACAAGAGGGCAGGAAAGTCTGGGCTGTAAATACAATTTTTCAAAAAAAATATAGTCATTAAGACTTTACCTTCCATGCATATTTTTAAAATACAAAGATGTTCCCACTTTAAGAAAAGTGTCCACTAGTAGATGATTTTTAGTGTTTCTCATCTTCTGGACAGTCACTCTTTGGCTTTCCCTCTTCTAGATTTTGATCTTAGGTTCTAATTGCTGTACTAAGTGTTGTCAGGCTATTGTTATCAGTGACCAAAGCAGCTTCTTTTCATTGACTCATGATTTTAGATCTTTAATAATACTCTGGGGCAAAGGAAAAGACCAACGTTTCACTAGCTGTTTCTTGCCAACAAGAAAATAACACCCGTGTCAAAGGAAAACAAAAATCACATAACAGCTTTGAGGCCAGTCTTGATTGTCCATACACATTCATGTGTTCTCCTGCTCATATTAAGTTTTATTCTTCACTGCTTCCCAGTGGCTCCCACCCCCACACCACTTTTGTCCTTTTTGTTCTGAGAGATTTAAATTATAGGCCATGCTGCAAAATCCATCTAAATCTGTGATATCAAAAACTAAATGCTTCTCTCTTCTGCGATCACAACAGGGTTGGCCTAACATGTTAGGTCTAGCTGTGCTGGGTTAACAACAGGATATGTCATGAAGGAGGAGACAGTTGACAAACTTAGTATATTTTCATAAACATATGGCTGGGAAAATATTTGTAGAATTCACATTTAGGGATTGAATTCTCCTTGAATACCCACTGCCAACTGAACATTTTTTTCTTTCTTTGCTTTTTTTTAAAAAGAGTTTATAGACTATTTGAAAGATAAATGGTGTAAACCAATAACGCATTAAAGACTCAATTTTTGTTTAAGGCCGATCGTGATTCCCCCCCGTAGGGCATGAAATTAAAATGTGTGCACAGGACCAAATGATTGCTTTAGTACCATGTTTTTTAGTGGCAGTTGTCCTCTTGAAGCAGTTAGTGCTGCTAAAAGGAAGTGAAGTGGAACAATGCAGGTGGCAAAAGATTGATTCAAAGAGGATGTTTATACAGAAAAATTATTGACAACTATAGACATGATCAGTTGGCATAGCCTGGTGATAGGCATGGCAAAAAATGTGAGAAGGATGTCATAGAAGTAACATGGGATCTTTTTACTTTTAAAATGCAAGTGTAGCTAATATCACTCACTTGCGTACCACAAGTGTAGGCAACATGGTCACCCACATGGGCTGTTCCTTGCTGAATAGCTGCCCAGAAATACCAAGTCACTTGGCATTCCTTCCTTTAAGTACCATGGCCGTTTGCAGCTCTAGGAAAGGTTTACTTGAAAAATCCCTTATTGTTTCACTCCTATAGATACAGATGGCCACATGGGTTTGGGAAAAAATATTTGGACTGTAGAACATGTAGCAGTTCTAAAAGTTCATTTCAGCTCTGTGAATGCCTTATGTCTTTTTCATAGCTTGTCTTCTTTTCAAAACACAGACAGTGGTAGTTATCTGTTTTTCTTTAGAAGTAGTGTAATGGTTGGGGTGTATGTGTACCTACGTATAATTTATAATACATATTTTATCATTTTTCTTTTACATTATAACTCACTTTTACCTGACTTGAACATAGTTAGTCTTGGTTGAGTGAGTGGTATCACAGCAATTCTGGCTTCCTTCCAGCAGGCAGCCCTTTGCAGAGGGAAAAATGACAAAGTTGGCTAAGAATTCCATAGCACAATGTGAAGAGGAATGTACTAAACAGACTTTACCCAAAGGAAACATGAGGAAAACATCTTATTATAAGATATATATTTAATATGTTTTTCGTATTTGGAAAGAGAAGTTAATGTCTGGGAATGTCCTTTGATTCACTGGCCAGAAGGAGTTTTGTTACTCTGTGCACCTCTACCCAACCCCCAAGTCTTAAGATTAGAAATGATTTATTTACAGAAAAAAGAACAGTACTTTGATATGTTATACTAATGTTAAACATTTATGGGGTTTAAAAATATTTATGAATGTGTGAAAGTTATTAAAGCGAATGTGCTTTGGGTTACCTTCTGATCAGGTATAATCTGAATGCAAAAACAGGAATTTTTATAGGAGAAAAAGACAAAGGGAAAATGTATGTGAATAGATTTGTAAAGTTTAATAATCTTAGGGTATGTGAATGTGTCTATTTTGTATATATAATCTATAATATAGATTTAATATATATACATATACACATTTGTAGAGTAATGATAAATTGTTATGTTAAAAGTTCCAGGAAAACTTACTTAACTATTTTTATTCATTCAAAAATATAATGAAAAAATTTTTTCACTAAAAACTTCCACAATTTGCTCTTCATAAAAAAGTTATTTGGAGGAACACTACTTTTTGAGGGCATTAGTTTTAGAGGGAGAGAATTTCTGTTGGGTCTAAGATTATTTGGGCCTTACATTAGTTCATAAGAAAAATATTCAATATATTTACATTAAATTGCACATATAAGATACAAAGAGGCCATGGAATATTTCAAGTTAATGTAAAAGTTTATTCTGTATCTTTGTTAACTCCATTTTACTAGAAGCATTTACAACCCTTAAAAAGGTAAAAGTCCTTCTAGCAATATTAATGGCACACCTGACACAAATAAAGGCCTTTTTTTCTTTTAAGTTTCTTAAGGAAATCAAAGACACCAAAATTTATTACTCCAAAATAACAAGATTTTAAATCCCTTTTTTTCTCTTTGCATCTGAGATTTGTAAGCATTAAATGACACTTAAGAAAAACCCCACAAAAAGCCTCGTTGTGATATGATCATCAGAATAGGGACTAGAGACATCATCTTCCTGCTTCCCCTTCTCTCACTGTCCAGGCCCCTTTTGTGACTTTATAGCCTACGGGGTCCAAACAAATTAAAGCCGCACAGATCTCCTTTCACCACGGGAGACTTGGAGACGTTCCCAGTGCAGCTGAACTTTGTTATGTACTTCATTATAATTTTACCACCTTAAATTCTTTCTACCTATTGATAATTGTTGAACCCTATCTGTGAGTTTCCATACACATTTACAGCTGTTGTGATTACTTACTTTAAGCAGAAAATGAAGATTTTGATTCTGATCCCATTATTGGGGATAGGAGATGAGACAGGGAGAGCTCATTATAAAACCCTGCAATTTTATGCTTTCCTTTGGTGTAATAGCTGTGGCTTATAAGTTTTAATTATAGTGAACATGAGTAGGACCTGCAAGGTAGATTGTTTATTTTTTATAATTTTTTTCTTCAATTTTTTGGGGAGAGGTAATTAGGTTTACTTGTTTACTTATTTTTAGAGGAGGTACTGGGGATTGAACCCAGGACCTTGTGTATGCTACGCATACACTTCCACTTGAGCTACACCCTCCCCCATAGATGGTTTAAATTAAAATTTTAACTGTATGGGGGATCATCACATCATTTAGTTTATCAAAGAGTTGTGAAAATCTGTATAAAGTTTACCCATTTCTTTTACTAAACCTTGCATTTTATTTTTGTATAGCCATTTTTGATAGTAGTGGATGACTATCAAAATCTTGAAGACTTTTATACCCAGTGTTAACTGTGGTTCTGCCACATGGGGAAGTAGAAATAAAGGTTGGGACTAGTTAAATTGTTTACATAGGGACTATATGTAAGAGCTATCTTTATGAAAATATTAAGCGGGTGTGGGGTTTTTTTTTTATTCCTATAAACAAAGATGTCATGGGTTGTAGTATTGATTGAAGCACAGTTTTCAAAGTACTGGGGGAAAGGCAAAAGGTTAGAACTACCAACTCAATGCTCCACTTTGAGCATCAGATTAAGTTTTGGAGGGAAGTTGCAGTAAGACAGTAGTCTTGAGAGTCAGGCTTTGTCAAGAGAGAGAGAAGGGATTTCGGTTTTCACAAAGCTCCTTTTGTAGTATCCAGAGACAAGAAGCCGAGATAAGACCAAGTCTGCAAATAAAGGGAAACCTACTGGGCCCCAACAGTGCCAGAACAGGTCACAAGTTCTATCTGCTGAGGACTTCAGCAGGGGGCAACGCAGAGTGACCAGGAGGGAAAGAGGTATCTCTGCAGAGCCTACAGGACAGTGAGAACCCAGAGCACTGTTCTACAGCCCCAAATGTTGTAAAAATAGTACAAAGAGCTCCTCTGTACCTTTCATTCAAAAATGACAATTTACCACTTGAGCTTTAGCAGTCTTTCTCACTTATGTATAATTATATATACATATATATATATAAATGATTTTTTGAGCTATTTGAGAATAAGTTGCATTAATCATGCCTTTTTACCTCTCAGTCTTTCTGTATTTTCTAAGATGAGGATATACCCTCACATAATCATACCAAGTTTAGAAAGTTGAACATTGACACAGTACTTCAATGTGGTCTACAGTACATATTCCAGTTTCATTCTTTATCCCAGTGGTGTCCTTTTAAGCATTTGTTTCCATTGTAGGTTCCAGTCCAGGGTTACCTTTTGAATTTAGTTGTCCTGTGGGATAGAATTATCTTTAACTGACAATTTCTAGTCCAGTTTCTTGCTCTACACGCCCAACTTCCACCTACCAGGATAGGAGCTTCAAGGTGAGTTTTCTTTTTCTTAGTTTTGCATACTTATCTGTTAACATATGTTGGTCATGCTACATATATCATCTGTGTACCTATTACTGTTTCCAAATGCTTCCAGATGAATCCTGTGTATGGAGTTCAGAGATTTCATCTTTATCCTGCATGAAGACTGCATCAAGTAGGCTTTCAACCCAGTGACAGAAGGGTTGATCTCACTTGTGTGGCCTTGGAGAGTGATCTAATGAAGTTAGAAGAAATTCAAGGTCATATGTTTAAAAACAGCAACAGCTACATTTTGTTATATGCACTAGATATCTAATATGCACGCTGTTACTTGATCTTGAAAACAAATCCGTGATATAGGTCAAAATCCTTTATGAATCATAAGACCAGTGTTCTCTAGCCCTTGTCTCACTTTCCACCACTCACTATTGATTCTCCACTCACACAGACCTTCAAGTTTCTCAAAGGATTGTGTTCTTTTCCATCCCAGGGTCTACACCCATACTCTTCTCGTTGCCTGGAATATTCTTCTCAGTGTTTTTCAAAGAACTGTGAAGGGAAGATGAGAGAGAAAATGTCAAGGGAGAGTTTTGTGTGTGGTTCTTGTTGCTGATGTTGTGTGTGTATTTTAACAACAGCCACATATTTATCTTAGAAGCTGAGGGGAGAGAGTTAAAGGGGACAGATGAAGATACAGAGGGAGGCAGTTGATGGAGGGAGATAACTAAAGAGGAGTGTGGGATGAGAAACGGGATACAAGTGAAGAGATGAACTTTCTACAGCTAGGAAAATTTAATGGCAAGCATGCCAGAAGTTGAGGGAGTTTGGCTTTGTTGGTCTCCTATTTTTCATTGTGAAATGGAAAGTGGAGTCTCAGTCATTTGCTTAGATGCTCAGAGTGAGGAGGCTAGAGGGGAAAGGGAGGATGGAGATTGAGGGTGGATAGACAATAGGATCAAATCATAAGTTTGAGGAATCTGGGGACAGAGGTACCTGTGCCCTTGTTCTTTTGTTGGAGCTCTGGAGAGCAGTATGATTGTAGAAGCTTCTTGCATGTAGCATAGTGTGGGAGCAAAAGAAATGTTAGTATAGGATGCCTGAGAGAGCCCCATGGAGTCCTGGCCTTTATGGGGAACAATAGAATTTTCCTATATGGCGAAGTGGCAGAGATAAAATACATGTGGCCTATGGGGATGAGGAGGAAGCAGCAGGGACTTGTGAGAGGCAACCAGATGGGAACCAGAACATTTTAGAGGACTTGAGCAAGATGGATAGAACTGATGACCCATGCCTCAGTCCTGTCTAAGATCCCTAGTGGAAGATGATAAAAATCTGAGCAACACTGAAAGGTTTTCTTCTGAACCCACATGCCCTAAGAAAATAAAACTGGCTTATGAATAACATAAAAAAAAATCTTACAAGACAATCTTACAATCTTTCAGCTTTCTCGTGAATGGGAGACACTTCTATATGTTAGTGTTATAAGGACTGAATTTGTTGAGGAATTTCCATTGAGAGTTGGAACTAAAAGAGATGTGCAATGATAGAAATGGAAATCTTTCTCTTATGAGCCTTTGGAATATAGACCTTTTTACTTTCCAATAATTTTCTGCCTGAAGCAATGACATGTCTAATTAATAATAATATTGTGTTAAACAGTATGATTAATCTGAGAGATCATTATGCACAAGTAGATTAAAAAAGCAACCTAAATCCCCTTGGTCTGATTTAAGATAAAATAAACCTGAGTTTCTTATCCAAAGAGACTTTTTTTTTTCCTTGTGATATAACTTCAGGGTATATTCTATTTCTTTGATTCTTTCGGTGTGTTCTTTATTATCTGATTAACTTAAAGGAGACTTGTGAATAAATAGCACCTACTCAGTTGCCCCTTAATTTAATTACAGTTTTGTATAAGCTATTTGCATGTGAATATTTTTGAAGAATATATCAGTTATATAATATCTTTCTCGTTAGCTTCATATGGGGGTAAAATTGTTAATATTTTACTAATAGAAACAAAGATTTGAGAGAATTAGGCAGAGAAGAAGCCCATGGATTATTTCAGCATAAATCCTAATGCTTAAAACTTTGCTTGATTTCTGAGGTGGAGAAGTGGCAGTAGCACTGTTTAATTAGTTTAGTGATTGAAAACAGCATAAATGATCTTGATTTCTCAAAGGGCATGATTTTAAGCAAGTCCAGATATTTTTAAGAGTTGTTGTTCCTTGAATTTTTAATTCACTGATTGGAAGATTTTTGATAGGCTTTCCTACTGCCAGGCACTGGAGTATGGTCATTAAAATCTAGGTTTGGGGACTACTTGGCTTCAGGTTTCAGTTTTGCCGCTATCTGTGAGATCTTGGATGCATTGGTTAATGCCTCAAGCCTCAGTGTCTTCATCTATAAAATGGGGAACTCACCAGTTTGGTAGGCAGAACTTCCTCAGTTTATACAGGAAGTCTGAGTAGTGATCCTCTTGGCTCTGTTACCTCAGGCCTCCGGCAGTGAGACAAGTTTCATGGCTTCCTTTTTATTTTTATTAATTTTTAAATTTTTAAATTCATTTTTATTTTTAAATTTTCCATGGTTTTGTATACATGTTGAATAGTGGGAAAGTTGAGGAGGCCAAGCCAGTTGTGAGATGTTAAAGTGTATGATGGATGTAAAGCCTTTATCTCTGTCTGGGACCTTGTACGTTGTTCAATAAAAGCCAGCATTATATAATGCAGTTGAACATCAGGTTTTCACCTTACATGTCTTATTGTTAGAGACTATTCTGTCCTTTATTCAACTGTCTTTCACTTGGAATTTTAACATTACAAAGGGTTATCTATCAGCTGAAAATTGGAGCCATGTGCTGGCTACTTAAATTTCAGAGTAGTGCTTGAACAGATATGTAGTATTTCACATCTCACAAAACATTTCCTACATCTTATTAGCATTTTAGTATATTTGATCAGTACTAATTATGACCAATTTTAACATTTCATTTTGCCTAAACGGATTATTTCTGAGTTAAAGTCATAGAACAAATTTTGAAAGTTCAAGAAAATGCTACTCATATTCACACACACAAACCCCATCCATAGGTTGTTTCAGTAAAACATACACAGTGCTTAGATGTTAATAGTTATAAATGTTGATAGAGATGTAATAATTTGTACCGTTGTGTAATAAAACCATTGACTGCCATCGGGAATAATTCCCGTAATTCCTTGTAACTAAAATAAGAGTGAAAAAGTAAACAAAAATGGCAGAAACATTTTAAAATATAGATAACGTGAGTAAAGTTTTAAAGTGTCATTGGAAAATGAAAAATTTCTGGGATACCAAGAATTAAAAGATAGAAATTTGAAATAAAAATGTATTTTAAACTAAACTAAATATGTTGTCTAGTGGAAGTTGTTTAGAAGACAATAAGACAAAGTAAAAACTCATAACAGTGAGGTATATGCTCTGAAAGCGCATTGTTAATTTGATAGTTAATCGACATTTCCATGATGGTTTTTATGTATTCCAAATATTTATCTGTCCTTAAAGAGTGCATATGTTTGATGGAAGTGCTCTTGATATAAACATGTGTAAGCACATGTAGACATCTTGATCTTGAGAGTAATCAGCTGTAACCAAGAGTCTTGCCGTTATGAAGATAGGAAGCCCAGAGAAAAGTGACTTACCCAAGGTCATCCATGATTGAATGGTTAGAACCAGAGCCCATGGAACTCTAATGCATTTCCACTACTCAGTTCTTCTCTGTGGTAATTTGAGGAGCCTTGAGAAAGTCAGAAGTCCTCTAGCCTGGGTAATTGATTCTTTAATTTCTGTGATAAGGGATTCATACCTTTTTGGTTTTATCACTCCTGAGTGTAGTGTGAGTAGCTCAGGCTTTAAGCCAGTTAACCTTGAATTCAAAAATCTAGCTCTGACACTCAGGGCTGCCATACTGCAGAACTCTAGTGAGTACCATCATAAGGTAGTTTGTGTGCATAGAGCCTAGATTAATAAGAGGTGCAGAAAGAATCAGTCTTGAGTATAGTATCGGATGCTGTTTTTAATTTTGACAGCTGGCGTGAATAAAATTTTTCCACAGTAAGGACTGTGTATGAAGAGCTTTTCTGTTCAGGGACACATAGGTGCTTATCCCATATATGCTTTAGTAAGTCTCATAAGCACATATAATAAAAACTATGTTAATTCAGACCCAACTATTTTGGAAGCTCTGGTAAAGGCGACAAGAGGTAGAGCAATGTCTCCCATTTTCTCTCTTTGTATGCTTTGGGAAGTCCTGGCCCTACACTCCTCCTCCTATTCAGGATTCTGGTTGAGAGCCTGTCTACCTCTGTTAATCATGATGTTCAGCTAATGAACCTTTGAAAAGTTACTGAAGGAAAGAGGTGGTAGGTCTGGCCTCTCATCACTCATAGGGCAAGAATGAAGAAGGACTACTCTCTATACCAGAAGAGCATCCCATTCTGGTTCTGCTCCTCATTTGTCTATGAGAACATTTGCTGGTGAGAACTTGCTGAGACTCTTAGAACTTCTTCTATTGTCTCTTAGTTGACAGAACTGCTGTGATTTGGATCTGGGTCTTGGAGACAGGGAATCAGTGGGAGAGATTGTATTTTACTTTTGTCATGTTTATGGTCTGTTGAGCAAATTAATAGCATCATAAAATTGCAAGTCTCTTCCAAATTAAGAAAACGAATTGTTTTCAAAGCATTTTAGGAGAACTATTTGCATATGGACAAGGTACTTAAAGTACAACACAAACTTGTATAATTTAAGTGGGGCCGTGTATTATTTAAGTTAGTAATCTAATTTAGCAGGTGTCTGTAGTAGATATTTACAACAGCCCCCAGTGAATCACACCTTTTTGCTCCATACCCACTTTGTTAGTGTGGTGGTGGTATTCTTGCCATCAAGAAATCGAGTCTCTTTCTCAATTCCCTTGAATCTGCGCTGGCTTTGTGACTTGCTTTGACTGATAGGGTGTGATGAAAGTGACATTTTGGACTTCCAAGTCCAGGTCTCATAACTTTTGTTTCCATAGAGGACGACACAGCTGTGATGTAATGAAGTCCAGGCTATCCTACTGGAGAGAGAGGCCACATGGAGCAGCCTCAGCCGAGCATCAAGACCACAGAGAGTCTTGAATCCTGCAGTCCCAGCCGAGTCACTGCTTTGCTGAGTCCTACACAAATTCTTGACCCACAGATTTATGAGCAAGTAAAATGATTGGTTTTTTGTAAGCCAGTAAACTTTGGAGTGGTTAGTATGCAGCAATAGTTAATCACAATCACAATCTAGCTGTGAATCAAAATCATCATAGGACTTTTTATTAAAAACAGGTTCCTGGGTCCTATCTCCAAAGATTTATTTAGAAGGTCTAGTGGGGAGAGGGTTGTCCCATGCTGCTGTAATTCCCCTATTCAACTTTAATTTGGAAAAAATTCAGATCAATAGAGAAGTTGAAAAATAGCACAGACAGTACCCAGACTACCCCTAGATTTACCAGTTATTAGTATTTTACCACATTTATTTTACATATCAATCTGTCTATCCTATCCATCTATCTTTTTTTCAAAATCATTTGAAAGTAAGTTGCAGATGTCATTTATTTCATTCCTAAATGTTTCAGCATTTATTGGCTAGGAAAAGAACACTTTCTTACATGACCACATTATCATTTCCACATCTAAATTAATTAATGTTTATTCAATAAAATCATTTAATATAGTCTATATTCAAATTTCTTGAATTTAGAAATGTCCTTTATAGATTAAAAAAAATCTATTGCCTACTCTTATCAAAGAAATTCTACTTATGTTCTGGATCAAATCTCCTTTTGCCTTCTTAAAGCTTCACTTCTTTGCATGATCAATTTCTGCCTCTCTACAAAATTGTTAGTATCAGCAAATGAACACATGCTCTGGCATCTCCCTTCCCCTTAACTTCACATCTCACTTCCCAACTCAGCTATGGTCTCATCTCTAGGCTGCCTTTTACAAGAAAATTTAAAACAAAATCTGCTGACACTACTCTAGCTGTTTCTGCTTCCTTACATCTCATCTTCTCAAAACAGTTGTAAGTGTTCGCTCTTCTTAACTGCACAGAAACTATTTTTAAGGTCATCAAAAATCTTAATGATTTCCAATCCAATGGAACTTCTCTGTCCTCATATTCCTTGACCTTTCAAATGTTTTTCCTATAGTGGACCCTCCCTCCTTCTTGAAGCACTGTCCCTTTGGCGTTTGTGATACCACATTCTCCTGGTTTCCTTCCTACCTGTGTGGCTCAGCTTCATGTCTCTTTTGCTGACCTTGGTAATGTCTTCTGCTTGGCCTCTAAGTGTGAGAGATCCTCAAGGATCTCTAATCTATTGACATTCACCCTTACTACTACCCCTGCCCCAAGCCCCATGATCTCATCCAGCCCCATGACTTTGTATCTACATATTGAGAGATCCCCAACCTCATATCCAGCTCTGATGTCTTCTCTGAATTCATCTCGTATAAACAACTTTGATATCTTCACTTTGATGTCTAAGAAGCATCTCAAACCTAACATGTCCCAAACTATTTTTGATTCCCCTCCTCCACCTTGTTTCTGCCCTAAGTCATCCCCATGTCAGTTGCTTTATCCACCCAGTCCCTAATGCAAAGCCCAGGAATAAGCTTGATCTATTTTCTTCACTTTGCACAGATAACCCATTTACAAGACCTTGCAACTCCACCTCTAAAAGGGATCCTGAGAATTGCCAACTTTTCTCTCCTGGTCCAAGTCACCATTATTGCCAGTCTAGATTACTGCAAGAGCTTTTGAGCTGGCCTCTCTGATTCCTTTTTTACTCCCTAATCTATTTCCCCAGTGATCTTTTGTCACTCCTGCTTAAAACCTGCATTTTTTTTCTACTACACTAAAACAAAATCTTATCCAGCCTATACATCTTATGTAATCT
Organism: Camelus ferus; assembly: GCF_009834535.1. NCBI lineage: Eukaryota > Metazoa > Chordata > Mammalia > Artiodactyla > Camelidae > Camelus > Camelus ferus. Next base: position 45,877,534 of record NC_045704.1, read on the forward strand.
GACTCTGCTTGCCTGTCTCTGCAGTTTCATCTTGCTCACCATGCCAAAGCTGTCTTGGCCTTTTCTGTGTTTCTTGAAGCTGCTCTATTTTATTTTCTTCAGAGCACCTATGTATTCTAATAGTATTTATTTGTTGACTAGTTTTCCATTTGTCCTCTCTCAGTTTAGTGATTTGGTTTCATAATGTGGTCATTGTTGTCGAACATTGACCTGCCACCTATTAGGCAGTAAATAACCGTTGAAACAATGAATGAATTGGTGAGTGATATCAATATTAGAAACCTGGATTCATCCTACACTCCTCTCACATTCTGATTTTCTATTTCTAATCAGTAGCTAACTCCTGTGAATTTTGTACTCTTGATTTTCCCAAAATCTGTCCTCTCTTCCCCAACGCTACTACCAACGTCTTGGTTTATTTCATCAGCACCTAGATGGTTTCCAAGCCTCTTGTCAAGGACTGAGCCCTGGATACAACTTCGTCTCTTCCTACAGGAGAAACCAATAACCCATTCTTTGTGCTACCGTGATATCCCTACTTCTGTCATAGGAACTCTGAGGCTTTGTCATACTTACTTTTTACTGCATTCATCTCCTTTTACTATATTGTAATCTCTCTGAAGACAACAACTGCATCTTTCTGGTTTTTCTTTCCTAACACCTAACACAGTGCCTGGCGTGTAGTAGGTATCCATTAAATGTCTGAAAGAAGAGAATGAGTAAATACAAATAAATGAGTCTGGCTAAATGGGGACATACAAAAACAGCTACAATAAAACACCTACAATTTAGATGTATAATGATGTTTAACTTGTGAATTTAAAATAAAATTTTAAAATAAAATTTACCCATTATTATTAAGCCTCAAAGAGTAGTGGTTGGTAAACTTGCTTTTGAGAGTACCACGCTCTACATTCCAATATCTTTAGTTCTAGCTCTTAATTTTTTTGAGATAATTTTATATTTGAAAATAGAAAATCAGTCATCCCTATATTTTTCTTACAGAGATATAAAAATAACTTAAAGAACCGCAGTGATTTTTATAAGTTTTAGGAAATTTTTTTTCCCTTTATACCTTTTGGTGTCTTTTAAATATGCTTCACCTATCTAAAACAGTTTAGGGAAACTGAATACAATTATTCACACATTCAAGGACTCTAACCTTAGGTGATTTGAGTTCTCATTCTTATTTTTGCTACAAAAGCTTCACTTCTTTGCAAGTATTGAAATCAGAATATACACTTCCATATTGGTTACCAAAATATGGCAAGCTGTAACTTTATAGTATTTCTAGACAATGAATATATAGTACATTTTGTATGTAATTTTTAATCTCCTTCCATCAAGTGTAACAATGTGTTGAATTTGCCATGGGCCTTTAAAGCTTCAATGTTTTGAAGAGCTCTGCATGAAATTTTAAAGAGACTGGACCTTTCATCTGCACAGCAGCAAGGCACCTCGCTATAGGGATAAGAAAGGAAGAGAGAGACAGAACATTTCTGAAGCAATAGCAAAAAATAACAGCAGAAGCAATTATTTAATCAAAGATTGATTTAAAAAAAAATTCTCTCTCTGTCCCTCTCTGTCTCTGTCTCTGTCTCTCTCTCTCTCTATATATACATATTTAATTTTTTTCCACCAAATTTCTTAGCTGGAGATTGTCTGCCTTGTTGCCTTCATCGCCTGGTGTATGTTTAATTCTCACATTTTACATGGTCAAAATGGGCATAAACTCATAAATGAAAAGATGTTTATTTCAGGAGGTGGTGTTATTGATAATAGCATTTAAATGTGTTTGCAAGGAAGCTGCAAGTTGGGAATGATGCAGAGAGCTGAATTTGGCATTCCCTAGGGTTCTTGGTCTGTTTGTCTGCTTGGGGGTGTGAGTGATACAGATGTTTCCTTCCTGACTCTTTTTTTTTTTTTTCTTTTTTTTCTCCCATAAATATTAGCACAAACTTTGCCCTCTAGGGGTAAGAGAATTTTCTCTCCATCTCTGTGGCTAATGCTGACACACTTTTTGAGTTGAGGCTGAGTATCCTTGGCTGTAGAGTCAATTTACTAATAGTTCTTGTGGCGTGGACATTATTTTACTGGCAGTGAACATAACCATATGTGGGCCACCATTTTCCTCCTGCGATCCTGAGGTTGCATCAGAGAGAATGCCTGGGCTTTGCCATGTGCAGAGTCTGAAACTCTCATTCATATGAAGCTGGCTATTCCTCCAGAGAGCTTTCTGCATTTTTGGAGTTTGGAGAATCATGTCTCCCTCTGGGTTTTAAACTTGGTATTTTCTTCTGCGTTCTGCTGTCTAGTCTTGGATGACTTGCTCTGACTTCTGAAGTTTCTCTATTTTCTCTCTCTCCTCTAGGCTGTTGAGAGGATTAATAAAACACTTCAGTTTTGAGGTCTTCTGAGGTAGCCCCTTCTCTCCAGATTACTTTCCTATTGCTTCTGTAACAAACTTACTACAAACTTAGTGGCTTAAAAAAACACATTCATTCTCTTCCAATTCTGGAAGTCAGAAGTCTGAAATGGGTCTCAAGGAGCTAAATGTGTTAATGGACCAGTGTTCATTCTGGAGGCTCTGGGGGGAGAATCTGTTTCCTTATCTTTTCCAGCTTATAGAAATCGACTGCATTCCTTGGCTCACTGCCTCTTCTTCCACCTTCAAAATGCATCACTCCAACCTCGGCTTCTATCATCCTATTTCCTTCTCTAGATCCTTCACTTTATCACAGTGGCAAAGCTCCCATTAGCACGTAAGTTAACATATTCACAGGTTCTGGGGATTAAGGTGTGGGCATCTTTGTTGGGGGAGGTACGATTGAGTCCACCACCCCTTCAACATTAAACTGCATAAAATTTCTTTAATCCTCATCACATTTCATTTGTGAATGCACACTTCATTCCATTCTTGACTGACAGTTTCTGTGGACTTCTACTGTCGTATTATTTATTTTATTTTGTCAGGTAGTGGGAGGTAATTAGGTTTATTTCCTTTTAGAGGAGGGACTGGGGATTGAACCCAGGACCTTGTGCAAGCTAAGCATGTGCTCTACCACTTGAGCCATACTTTCCCCCCTCTGTGGACTTCTCAAATGCACAAAAGAGAGTTTTGTTCATATCCTCTCCAAAGTTCCTCCTGAGAGTCAAAGCAGTGATTAGCCTCAGAGGAGTACACTTCTTTCATGGGTGGCTCCCTAAGTATATTCAAGAGGCCTATGGACCCTGAGGGAATGGATTTTAAGGGGGCATTGCTTTAGGTTCTGCCTGATGTCTGGAGGGACCAATGTTCGAATCATAACTATTCTAAGCTTCCTCAGTGGGCAGAGATAATTCTTTTCTTCCTCTTACATTTATTAAAGCTCTCTTCATTTTTTCATCAATCCCCATTCTGACCCACTGCTTATAGTTTAAGGAAACTCTCTCCCTTCTCTGCCAAACTTAGTCATCTAAACTTCACCCTCTGTTTCCATAGCACTTGGTGTATACTTACTCTAAGTCCAATCTTAGAATTGTAAGTCTGTCTCCTGAAAAAGGGACTTGCTTGAGGGCAGGAATCTCACCTTACTTACCTTCTTATTTCCTCCACTAAAATGGTTCTTGGCACAGAATAAGCACTTAGTGGGTATTTTTCTAAACAAGTGAATTACTAAACAGCTTTCAGTGGATCCTCACACCCGGTAGAGTGAAGCCCAAACCTTAGCAGGTCATGAAATCTTGAGTTTCACATTGTCCCTCTTCACACTGCCCATTTTCTGTTTACCTCATGCCCTCCCTGTGTTGTGCTGCTCTCTGTTCTCCAGACCGCTTTCCATTTTATCTTCAAATACTTGATCCCAGTGTGGTAATATGTAAGCTAACATTTGAGTAGGCTTGCTTTGTTCGAGTCTCAGTACAGAGCACTTTATAGACATGGAATCCTTGTAATACGCCTATGTAGTCTACATGTTACATATAAAAATCCTGATACTTGGAGATGTTCAGAACCTCCTGTAGACCACACAAGTAGTAAGGAGCTGCTCTTTTCAGAGCTACGAATCCTAATCAGCAGATGAGGTCTGGAGCCTATGTGATAACTCCCACTGCCTCCTTATACAGGCCTCCGTCCTGAAGGGGTTGTTAGCATGTCCAGAAAGCAGCATTGCCTTGGTGCCCACTGTAATGCCTAAAAGACCCACGTCTATGTAGGATTGAAGTTTTGGGTGAAGATTTTAATTGTGAGGGCCATTTTATGGCTGCAAAACAGATTTTAAAGAGAGTACTGGACAGAGCCACCCTGGAGAATGCCTTGGAATCCATTCCCTACCGCATTGTCTCTATCAGCCATAGCCATGAATGCCTGCAAATTGATGTCCAAAGAAACAATAGTCATTACATGACTGAACCAAGCATCAGACATCCCTTCCTTTAACCTCATTGGTGTCCAGACTTTTTTGTTCAAAGTAGTGGAACTCATTCTCCAAAAAAGTCTCATGTAGACCACCAATATATGAAACAAATAAAAGTAGACATGAATTTTCTATCATTGTGTCCTCCTAGAATTTTTCCATAAACCCCATTCTCAAGCTTAAGGACACAGCACCCTTCCCTGCAATTCCTCCCTTCCACTTCACTTGCCCCAATTCTATGTGTGTTAACTTTGGGTCTGTAGAGAGAATACAGTTGCCCTATGTTTTTGATATGTGATGCATGTATTCTTCAGCAATGCGTTGTGTAAATCACTTAGATAGTGTGAATTTAATATAGGCCTAAAATAGGAAAAAGTAGTGGAAATGTATCTAAAGGACCATAGAAGTTGCAAATGGGAAAAAGCTCAATTAGGGCCCATGGGGGAGCTGTTTGTTTCCTAGGAGGCATCCTGGAGTGAAACTGCCTTGGTGAATCCACAGTCCGGGTACTGACCCTTATCCTGGAAGGCTGAGAAATTTCATTTTTCCACATACTCTGTGGCCCAGTTGGCCTGTTCCTTGGACTGAATGAATCCTTGGACCAAGATCCCTGCTGCCTGTTTGAATAGGCACTATTCCCATGCACTTGCCTGAAACCCTTTGTTCCGTGTTTTTATGGCTAAGCTATACTTGTCTTGCTTGACCCATTATATTCTTAGGTATATTAACTTATATGGCAAGGAGATAGTCCAGTGTTGCTGACTCAGAAGGCTTTTTGTGTTACAGGAAGAGCATACCATCCATGTTCGTTAAGAACATAGGTGTTGAATTAAACCGGGCTGGGTTCAAATCCCTGGCACTGCCACACAGAAGCTATGTGGTCCTTGCTAATTTCCTTAATCTCTCTAAACTCATTTTCCCTTCAGTAAAATAAAAACAACTGAGGGTTGTTGTGAAGATGAAGTGAGATACATGTGTTGGCACCGGAGATTGCTTGGGGATTGGTAACTGCTAGCTCTGTTATTATTTTAGGTGGCCTCTCATCTTTCTCCTTTAGTTCTGTGTTGATTTTCACATTAAACTTTCAGAGGCTCATCTTGTTTTCCCTCATTCCAGGTTCTGGGAGAATACCCCGCTGTAGTCCTGTGAGGCCAAAGACAGGGTCCCCAGTGCAGTTGACAAGTCAGTCTCTTCTCTTCGCTGCCATTGAAGAAGTCATGCTACAAGGGCCCCCAGTGCCAGTCCCTGCTCACATCTGTGTGCAGTGCCGACCACTCCACTGCTTTGAACCAGGATAAAACTGGAGACTTCCTTGATGAAGGCACAGCTTTCCTGGGCTCCTTAGTTGAATGCGGCTGTGCTCTGCCCTCTTCTGCTGTCCAGGTATGTGTAATATAAACAAATTAGAAGCATATCACATAAATCAATGCTTGTGGGACATTGAAATGGTACATAAATGTGTAAAAGCTTACTGTTTTCCTTCACTCTCGCAGTCATACTTCCCTGTTAATTGATCATGGCTATTATTTTAGGGTATATCATTCTAACCTATTTTCTATGCAATTATATACTTATTTGAAAAATGGTATTACACTATTCTTTGATGACTTGCCTTTCTAACTTTTCATTTCTTGATCTTTTGATGTCAGCGGATACAAATATATCACATTCTTCTAAATTTTTGCTTTGTTTTCCACAGATAGATGAATTAATAATTATCATGAGATTATTGATACATATTTAGCTTTCCAGTTTTTTAATATTAAAAACAATGTCTCAGTGAATATTACTGGGTTAAAAGGCATGTGCCAAGTTGACATTTTGATATATACTACCCAGTTGTTCTCCTAAAAGCTATGCCACGTTATACTCCAGTCAACAGCGTGCAAGGAGGCCTATTTCCATACACAGTCACCAGTACTGGATCTTACTTAAGCTCCTAACTTTTTAATAATCTGATGAATAAAATCCTTATTTAAACATACTTTTTCCTGGTTGTCTGAGGCTAAGCATCTTTGCACAGGAGTTTTTTTTTTTTTAATTTGTACTTCTGAATACTGTCAATTTAAATATTTTTCTCAGTTTTATGTTGGGTTGTCTTTTTTATTGCTTTATAGGAGCTCTCTGTATGCTATCGATGATTAGCTCTTTGTTGAATATACCATAACTATTTTCTCCTAGTTACTAGCTTTTAATGGTGTTCCCTGTGTTTGCCATGTATAGAAGTTTTACATTTTATCTAGTTGTTCTTGTTTTCTTAAGAAATTTATTATATGTTAGATTTGTAAAGGAATGTGAGAACTTAAAAATCACTCATTCTCCTTTGTGGTGAAACAGGCTAATATTAATTACATGTTACACATAAGTGAAATATAGTACATACAGCTTAAAGGGCTTGTTATAAACTCCAGCTGCTTTCAAATCAAATCAAATATTCAACACCTATGCGTTTAGTGTGTTGATAATAAAAAATAAATATAAAACATGGTCTCTGCCTTCCAGGCATTTGTATGTGAATCACAAACACTTAGCTATAACTTGAAAATCATACAGGGCATTATTTAGCTAAGAGCTAAATTTTTTTTTTTCACAGAAAAAAATGTGATCAGAATTCAAAAGGAACTAGGTCAACAGAGTATGTACCCTAATACCCAGTAAAGGCCATGAGCATAATGAGAAACTTGAGTTGGGTCTTAAAGCCTGGGAAAGATAAGTTTATGAGGAAACAGGACCTGTATCAGTTACCGATTTCTGCATAACAAATTACCCCAAAGCTTAGTGACTAAGAAAGTATCTATTTAATTAACTCATAATATTGCATGTTGACATTGTTGGTTGGGCTTAGCTGGGCAGTTCTGCTGTGGGCTAAGCTTGGGTAATTTTGGCTGGGGTCACTTGTGTATCTGCGATCCGCTGCCAGATGGCTTGGGCTGATTGGTTTATGATCCAGATGATGATCCACATTTTGGACAGCTGGGATGACTGGGGCTATTTCCCACATGGGTTCTCAACTGCTAACAGGCTAATTTGGGCTTGTTCCTATGTTGGGCACAGAGTTGTGAGAATCTGGGAATGGAAGCTGTAAGGCCTCTTGAAGCCTAGGCTCAGTATTGGTATACTGCCATTTTTGTGCTTTCTATTGGTCAAAGCTACAAGACCAGCCAAGATTCAAGGGGTGGGAAAAGGTACTCTACCTCTTGATGGAAGGTGCTAAAATAGTGTGGCTATTTTTACAATCTACTCCAATTTTGACTTATATTTGCTGAGTGATTTAATCTTTGTAGTTACACGTGATGATCATGCTCAAAATCTATCTTTGACAAGGCCCAGTAGAAATATAAATAGCAGTAGAGTAGAAGTCTTGAGTGCAAATGACTTTTTCTTTTCTTGGCCAAACGTATTGACTTTTTAGAGAAGCTTTCTTTCATCTTGTTTTGAATAGAACAATTAGGAACTTGATGTCTGGATTGTTAGACTGGCTGGAATGATGAATGATAATCTTGCCTTCCAATCCCTTAAAAAAAAATACTAAAAGGGTAAAGGAGATGTGGTATTCAGTTCTGGTAATAAATGCCATGAATTCAAAGCATTAGAGAAGTTACATATGACAGTTCTCCAATTTAAAGGAGCCAGCTTCAAGTCTTGATTTCTTTGTCTTTATTTTCAAGTTAGTTGACTTTGCTTGCAATTTCTGATTTCAATGATTGTTATAATTCTAATTCCTCTTATCTTATTTTGGTCTTGTAGAAACAGTTTTAGAAATTCCATCAATTCTTGTTTTTACTATTTGGAGGTAAGGGGAGGTGGCCAGTGAGTCCTTTCTCTAAGCTTCTCTCCCCTAAAGTGATCATGATGGCTTCTCAGTTCAGACGGTAGATGTGAGGTTCAGGCATAGCTAGATAGACTCATGAGTTCATGTCTTTGTAAAATTACGGTTTCTTGGCCAAACCTTGAACTCAGAATGAAACATAAGTAATATCAGGGTGTAATGTAAAATACTATATATAAAGATGGTATTTTATAAGAACTCAAGGTTATTTTCTTTTGTTCTCAGTTCTTTCTTAAGGAGCAGAGACACCTTGAGATTTCTACATATTTGTACATAAAAAACCCAATTTGCCTCTGATTCTTGTACCTATACCAAGTGATATTAATTAAAATAAATATACTGCTCAACAGAGAAACAGTGTCTCATGGTAGAGTTGTCTGTGAATGCTGGAGCCAGAATCTTGTTTGAATTAGGAGTCTGCTAAGTTAAGGCGTCCTACAGAGACGTATAAGGCCAGAGCTTCCAGCAGTCCATACTGTCTTTATTGAGAGACATATTTATATCTTCCAGACGGGTAATTAATCACTCAGTGGGGTTTTTTGAGGGGAAGTCGTGTGCTCACAGAGAATCTTTTTGTACCGCCAGGAACCACAAAGCATGGGCACAATTAAAATGCTGATTTAATTTATTATATTGAGGCATGGAACAGGAATGTTTAAATGATGTTGACAGGGCCAGAATTTCAGAACCACCTTTTTAAAAATAGAAAACAAATGCCTACCCCCTTAAATTAAATTATATTAATAACATGTTTCTGTAAGTTGCTTGGAAGCAAAATAAAAGTTCTTGACATTAATTAAAATTTGAAGATGTTGTATCATTTGTTGTTAATGTGCAGTCTTTGTTAGCAGAAATACATTTCAAAGTGATCTATTTATGAAAATTAAATGGGGAAAATTACCTATTGAGCAAATGTCATTTAATAAGGCTGCTTTTCTTAGAAATGTGGATTCTTAAGTAACTAAAATGTTTTTGTATTCCAATAATGGTTTCTATTTTTGATCCTCTCAAAAATTCTTTGTTACTTGAATTTTTATATTTCCACACAGAATTCCACTGTCAGGGGGCTTATAAACTCTAAAACCCAGGAAGGCTTTCATATTTGGGGGTGTTGGGTAACATAATTGCAAAGAGAATTTCATTTGAAATTGTCGTGGTTAGGCACTTGGACCTCCTCCAGATACCTCGGCAAGACCAGAAGCCAAAGGGTCCCATTAGCAGCCTCTAACTAGCTTTCCTGTAATGAACACTGTGTTCTGTGTCTCAAAACTACACTTTCCTGGTATCACACAAACTAGAAAGTGCCATGAGATAATGGATAGTTGTTTGCCCTGCTGTACCACAGTGAGACGGAGCTAATAGTCACCTCTGTGTGGACCTCACATGCAGATAATATTCTGAAAAGCTACACATCTCCACTGTTTGAGGGAAAGGTGGTTTCTCACCATGGTTTAGGTTTTATTTTCTTTTGGCATTGGTACAGATGCGTTTGACTTGGGCTTAAAGTTGACATAGAATAAAACTCTTAGTATTAAAATGATGTGTTCTTCAGTGAATGAAATAAAGAAACCATAAACTATGCACACTGTTCCTTATCTGGTTACTGCCATTTTTGTGAGCTTGATAGTCTAGTTACGGTATGGGAATTAGACGACTTCTGTTGGTCTTTATAATTGTGGTAATAGGAGAGCAAATTGGATGGAAGAAGTGGAGTAGTTCGTCTGTGTGGGTTCCCCCACTGGTTAAAATTAAAGCAGTCACAGTGAATTCAATATTTATTTTGTGATCATTTACATGGTGTGATTTTTCTTCTGAGAAATGTTGCTGTTTGTTTTGGAAAACCTCTTTGACTTACATACTAAATAATGATTAACCACTGTTAACATCTTGTTTTTCTCTCCTCCCTTTACTCATCCCCCACATCCATTTAGCCGCCAATTCTTGTGGCTTTTCTGCTTTAATATCTAACTGTTATGTTTCCTGCACCCTCCATGGGCTCCCAAACTGCTATTACTGCAAGCATTGGTTTGTTGATCTGTCTGCTTCTAGGCTGTAAACTATTTGAGGGCATGAATCATCTTCTTTGACTTGGGCACAGTGTCTGGCACATAATAGGTGCTCTGTCTATATACCTGATATATAAATGAAGTCTTTTATATAAACTACTTAATTCAGTCATTCACAATTGGGAGTGGGGTGATTTTTGGCTCCCTACTGCCCCAAAAAGGACGTTTGGCAATGTCTGGAGACACTTTTGGTTGTTACTACTGGGGTGTCGATGTAGACCACTAGTATCTGGTGGGTAGAGACCAGACATGTTGCAGAACATCCTACAGTGCACAGAATTGCAACAAGAAATATCAGGCCCCAAATGTCAGCAGCACCAATGTTGAGAAACTCTGTTCCAATTTAATTTTCAAAATCTCTCTCTCTCAAGTAGATGGATAGTTTCTTTACTCAAGATACAAGAAAATACACTTGAGAGATTAAATATTCATTCCAAGTCCACTTAGCTTAAGGTAGTGACAGAGCCAGAAATTGAACCCCAGGTCCTTGATTCCATGTATAAATAATAACTAAATTATTTCAATTACTTACATGATTATTGTGATTTTTGACTTTAATTATCTAGACATTTGCCTTAGCTTTTAGCCTTAGAAATCAGCTCATATTCTACTTGAAAGTAATAATCAGAAATTAAGGCAGAAAATATTTGTGTGTCTCTCATGGAGATTCCTTTGAATCTTAGATAAAAAAGTTTGAATTTCCTGGGCTTCTCATAGAGTGGGTTTCTCTAGTGAAGTGACTCAGTCCATACATGCATGTTATTAACATAGTTCTAAAAGATTAACAACATTAACTCTTTTTGTGTTACTAAACCTAAGACCTGAAACATATGAAATGGTGACTATGTCTTTTATACTAACACCTGATTAATCTTTCATGCAGTATCTGTATACATTCTGGGATTACACAGAACACAGATACTTTAAGTACATGAATCTATTTATCACTTGAGTTGTAGCTTTGAAATAAAACTAGGGTATATCTGTACCTTGACCACTGTATATTGTTTAGTCATTACCATTCTAGAACTAGTGTCAAAGATGGAATAGAAAAGATGCAGATTAAGGTAGCTAAGTCGGTGTAAGGGGAAAAAGCAGTTGATTTAAACAAGATACAGGAGTTCTGATGTGTGAGGATATTTTCAGTGTACAAGACTTTGAGGGAGAAACAGATATTTAAGATACACTCTCTCTCCTTAAGGAGTGTTCCAACAATAAGATACATGTATGTATTAAAAATAATAATATAGGACAGCATGAGGGTCAGTTGCATGGTAGTAACAGGGAATACAGAAGAGAAAGTATTTTATACTGGTGAGGACTGGGAAGGCATTAGCCTTCTCAGATGCAAAATACACATACCTAATCCAAGTTGGAAAACAGAAGTTAAAAACATTGTTTTAAAAAAAATTCATAATAAAATTATTCTAGATAATATCTTATTTTTTTAAATTGACAAAATAAATACAACTATTTTCTGCAATCTCTATAATCATTTTGATATCTAGATATTCAAAAAGTAAATATCTTTATGAAAGACTTACTTGCCATTTAAAATTATTTTTATATTCAATTCCTCATTTTTGCAAGTGCTGAATATTTCTGGGTTCCTTCGGGCTCAATGCCACATTATAAGAGAATTTTAAGCATTTTCTGTATAATAATCCTTACAGCCACATGAAGTATAGTTTAAAGACTATTTAGAAGACTATGGAACACCTTTATTTCCATCCTACCTTTGAAAGTCGGTATTGACTTTACAGGTAAACTGGTGGTTCTCTCAAAGTTGTGATGGGTAGCTATTTAGGAACAACTAAGTCAAAGTGGTAAAAAAAAGTCTTAGAGGCAGATCAGGTCTCTGTTTTCAAAATTATAAGAAAGAATATTGATGGTAGAAAATTACACTTTAGTTCATAGTAGAAAGTATTTGAGAATTATTCTAGTGAGAAGCAAAAGTAAAATTGCTAGTTGGCAGTAGTACTTCTTTTCATCTATTTATTTATTTATTTTCATTTATTAAAGTATAGCTGATTTACAATATTGTGTTAGTTTCCAGTGTACTGCCAACTGATTCAGTTATACATATATACATATTCTTTTTCATATTCTTTTCCATTATGATTTATTATAGGATATTGAGTATAGTTCACTGTGCTATACAGTAAGATCTTGTAGTTTATATACTTTATATATAGTAGTTTGTACCTGCTAATCCCAAACTCCTAATTTCTCCCTCCCTACTCTTTCCCCTTTGGTAACAATAAGTTTGTTTTCTATGTCTGTGAGTGACAGTAGTACTTCTGCTTTACTGATTACTTTCTAAATTAAGTAGTGTTAGATTGAATCATTTTGGCCACCCAAAAATGGCAATTTCAAAGTTAAAGCTAACAGGGGCTAAATATGCTGGAAATTGAGAACTCCAATTTTAAAATGAGCAGTTGAAGGAACATGTCAGTATGTTAAAACATGTTATGAGTACATGAACAAGAACATTACATTCTTTAAAAAAAAAAGTGTCCCATCCAAGAATACCAACATTTGTAAAGTTTAGACTGATGGCACCAAAATAGTTAAACTATTCACCTGATTCATGGCAGAGTACAATGGTATTTCATGTAAAAGTTACAAAATTGAGAAATCTTCAGTAGACTATAGAGAAAACAGGTAGCTTGGTGATTTCATCCGTAAAAAATCTTATTAAAAAAATCTTTCAATCCAGCTTGTTTAAAGTTCTGCATTTAGCAGGAATGTTTGAACATATTATTCAAAAAAGTAAAATTAAACAGACCTTGAGGTGACATTATTTTACACTGAGATATTATACAAATATTTTTTTTAGCTCATGCAATATGGCAGCTGAAAGGATTAATTTTAAATTTCAGTCAAACATGTCTAAATTGTAAATAGTAGAAACTGTGGTTTCCAGATCCATTGAAATCTTTTATTCGGCTGAATAGAGGAACACACTATCTCCCTCTAAGTAGATCTGGTGTCAGGCAGAATTGTGAAATAGCCAAAGATTGTTCTCTCTTTGGTTCCAGACTTGCTTTTTTATGTTGTTTAGTGTCCGCATCTGTCAAAACCTACTTTACAGAAAAAGGTCTGATAAACTCATTCACAGTACAGTAAAATGTCTGAGGTTCAGTTTGTGATAACTTTTTGAAAAAGATGGTGAAGAGACTAGAAGTCATGTCATGACTTCCTGAAAGTCAAAGCTACCATGACTTTTTGGCATAAAGGAAGGAAGGAAGATGGGAGAGAGCAGGAATATGAAATTCAAAAGGCTGTTGTGAGACAAGGCACACTGACTGTAGCTCAGAACATGCTGTCTAACACAATGTAATAAGCATTAATAATGAAAGCTATAATTATAATAATGGAAAGGGATTCAGTTTATGGCTCCAAAAATAAGAATAAATGAGTGGTAGATGCCAGTGAGACAGATTCTAGTTCAATGGAAGAAAAAGAAGGATTTGAATAGAGCTTTCCAAAAATGAAATGTGCCAACCCTAAAGAAGACTTTCTAACGATTGAAGTATATAATCCAGATCTGTCACTCCCAAATCTGTACACATCAGAAGACTTGGGGAGAAGCTTGTTAAAAGTACTTCATCCCAGCAGTCCCTAACACACATTCTCCTCCACCTCCCAACCAGGGAGTCACAGTTGTGATTATTTTCCACTATAGATTAGTTATGCGTATTCTAGATCCTAATGTAAATGGAATCATCTGGAATGTGTCTTTTGTGTGAAGATTCTTTCACTCAGCATGTTTTTGAGATTTGTCCACCTGTTTTATATATCACTTACTTTATTGCTGAGGAATAACCAAATATTTTTTAGTATCTACAATGTACTAGACAAAGTATTGATGTTTTGGGCTCACAGTGGTAAACAGAGCCAGCCTTGATCCCGAATATGATGGTGCCCACAGTTGAGAGGTAAAGACCTTTAAGATTCCTTCTAAGCCTTAGACGTGGGATACTGTATCATATGAACCTTTCGGCGCACTTCTGTTCGAGCAGCTCAAGGTGTCTAGACTTCAGTGCTTTAGCTTCCTCATCTCCTCTAAGCTTTCTGTTACAGAGGGAACCAAATCAAAGGGTCACTAAAATAAATTCACTTACCCGTGATTAATCATACATCTATATATCTGTCCATTTTTTATGGATAGCTTCAATATACTGAAAGGAAAGCAGAGGCTCACAGACTTAATACTTCTGTATAGAGAACAAGGGATAGGCAGTATTAGACCAACTTTATCATAGCAAAAGGAAGTAGAATTGGGATAATTATTGAGGGTTTCCTAAACTTACAAAAAATTATACATGATCTAAGTAATTTAGAACCAAGTGGCCCAGATAATCACCTTTATTTTAGAGACACATCCTTTCAGCTTTTCCAATGAGAGGTTTTAGATTCTGAGAATACCAGTAGAATGAAGAAGAACATGATAATGGGCTGTGAATTTAGGTTTTACATGCATGTTGTTGAAATAGTTGAAATCAAGAGCTGTGTGGAGATAGTGCCTATAGCAGTGCCTATGTGTGAGACAGGGTGTACCTTCCCCAGGCTGATCCATGTGAGTGCATTGCTGGGGCAAGGACTCTGGAGCCAAGCAGTGACTAGGACGTAGGAAGACATGCCTTGAAACTGAGGGGTGAAATTGATGAACAAGTGAACTGAGAGTGAGATGAGGTTCAAGGTATATATCAAATTGGGCCACTGAGGAAGATAATTGAGGTAGAGAGACAATTGAGCCTTACTGTTCATCTTCCTTCTTCCTGTGTTCATACTGTAAACAAGTTGTTACTTTTTTTTTTCATGGCCTATCTAGTGCCAAGTTTCCCACATTTTGGTGCTTTTTGTTGATTTTGCTATTTAAAATGTCCCCTGAGTGTAATGCTGATGTGCTGGCTAGTGTTCCTAAGCACTAGGAGGCTGTGATGTGCCTTGAAGAGAGAACACATGTGTCAGATAAGCTTCTTGAGGCATGAGTTATGATACCATTGGACATGAGTTCAGTGTTAAGGACTCCAAAATATGTATTAAATTAGGTGTCTTTAAACATAAAAACAAGGTTATATATTGATTGGTTGATGAAAATGTTATGACTAGAAGCTCACAAGAACCCAACTCTGTGTTTCCTCTAAGGACAGTGGTTCAGCATTTGCTAATTCATTGTTTGCAGCAACTTTATAGAATATAATTATCACGAATAATAAGAGTCAACTGTAATACCTTGGGTGGCTCAAAGAAATAGTTTGGACACTTTAGTGTTTCTCATCTTTTAAGCTCAGATCCTTGGAGTTTTCTTAGGAGCACTTGTTTTTAAGGGCACACTGGCAAATTCTCCTCTTCAGAGTGGTGCTAGTTTTTGTGAAATAATTATTCTACTTGTATGAAAATTCCATTTATTTAAACTTTCTGCTAAACTAATTTTGAAATTGTATTGTTTGATTTCATAGATAATTGTGTGAAAATTTGCTGCATTTCCTTCCCTTCAACATAATCCGAGTAGAATAATGATTTACATACCTGGTGTTATCACCTTCTTACTTTGGCTTTATGTGTAGATTTGTTTTCAAACATCTTAAGATTAATTTTTGTCCAGAATCTGACTCCTGTGGCTAGAATTAGAACCTGGTATGCAGCTTATGAGGAAGGTTCTAGAAAGGCTGCGTGAACAAATAGAGTGCTTGGAAGAAAATAGGCCATGGACTGTGGAATAAAGTGATGGTGGAGTAACCAGACTGATAAAGAAGTAGATCAGAGAACCTCAAATCTGATCATGGGCTGGGACAGATAGGAGGCCAGAAAGGTGAATCTGAGGTCAGCAGGGAACAAGCAGCTCTGAGGATGGATGAAGGTCAGGGTAAAGCTGAGCAGTGGAGTCCACATCTGCCTCGTTGAGGGTCACTCTTCTTAGACCTGGGACCTAAAAGTAGCAGAGCAGAGCTGGACCTTTCTAGGTATTTAAATTATATTAACATTAGTAACCAAGCAACTTATTATGCATCTGTTGTGTATAGAATATAAAACGCAGACATTACACGTCTTATTTTGAAGAATCAATAATCTGTTTGTGGAAGAAAAACAAAGTGCGCATAGGAAATAGTAGATAATAAAACAATACATTGGTGAACATAATACCATCAAAAATTCAATGTGTAGGTGCTGGGGAAAGGAAATCACATAAGTGAAGAGCATCCATGACCTCATTTTGCTAAATGTTGAGACAGCCCCACAAATGTTTATATCTTATTTCAGAAAAATGTAGAGAATATAAGATAAAAAGTTTAATAAAGTTAATTTACAAACACTTCGATGTTTTAAGAATATATCTTGTAAGAAAAGCTCACTGATATGCCAAAAAAAAAAAAAAATCCAAAAGCAAATTTGCAATTTAGAGGAAACATCAAACACACTCCATAAGATGCCAAGAAAAGAGTCACAATTTATTTTTATGCTTTTAAATTATATGTGATGGTACTTTAGAGATTTTTAGTTTTCTTCCTCTAAATGTAATGGTTTTTTTTTTTTTTTCCCCTCCATCTGTCTTCAATATTTTTTCATCACTTTGACTATGCTGTGTCTAGGTATTTTTTGGTAGTTTGTTTTTCCTTTTTCAAAAAACAATCTTGCTTGAGATTCTATGGGATTCTTGGATCTGTGATTTGTAGTTTTTCATTAATTTTGAGAAATTCTTGACCATTATCTCTTCAAATATTTCTGTTTCTGTCTTTTCCTTCTAGAACTTCAGTTACATATATGTTAGGCCATTTGATATTATCCTACAGCTCTGTTTTTTTCTATTTTTAAACTTATTTTCATTCTTTGTGTGTTTTTGTGTTTCAGTTTGGATACTTTCTATAGACCCATCTTTAGATTCATTGTGTCCTGTCTGCTAATGAGCTCAAGAAAGAAATTCTTCATATCTAGCATTATGTCTTTTTACTTATAGCATTTCCATTTGAGTCTTTTATAGTTTGCATCTCTTCTGAAATTTCCTGTTTGTTCATCCATGTTGTCCATATTTCCCTCTAGATCCTTTAATATACTAATCATAGTTATTTTAAAGTCCCTGTTTGATAATTCTGACATCTAAGTCATCTGTGTTTGCTCCTGTTAGTTGGTTGATCATTTGACAGTGGCTTACCTTACCTTGCTTTTTTTTTTTTTTTTTTTTACTTTTTATTAAATTCTGGACATATTGTACAGAATTGAAGAGACTGAGTTAAATAGTAGTTTTACTTGGTAATGGGCATTCTTCCTCTTATCTCATGCCTTTAATGTGATTAATGTGATTAATGTGGAGGTTGAATCAATTTATTCAGGAGTTGAGTTGGATGTGGGTTTTGTTGTTGCTATGTTTATTTTCAGTTCAGGACAGACTTCAGATTACCCCAGTGGTGGCTGCTGTAACCTTATATTTAGAGTGGGACCTGGAGTGCTGGAAGGTTTTTCTCAGTATTCTCATTCTGCCTTGTTGTCCTGAGCCACAGAAGTTTCTCAATTCATGTTGCATGAATAGGTATCAGGCTCGTGGGCACAGGGAGTTCCCAATTCTGTTGGTCCATCCTCAGTCTTGGGGAGCCCTTGTGTGCCTGGGCTTTGGGGTTAAGGTTTTCTCAGCATTCCTTCTTCCCCTCACCATGGCAGCCAAACTCTCCCTTGTATCTGTGGTTAGCCTTAGGTGGGAGAGAATTTCTTGTCTCTCTCCTAGCAGAAGCTGACCTCTGCTTGGCATCAGTGTAGAATCCTGGGCCCAAGATTTTCTGCCTCGCTCCAGAGACAAAGGGTTTCTGCTTCTGCCTCTTCCTCATAAGCAATGGATCTGCCTGGACTCTGGGGGCAGTAGGGTTTGTTGTCCCTCCTTTAATCTGCGTGCATATGTATTATCATGCTAATTAAAACAACATTTTTGGGATCTGCTAGAAAGCACTAAAATGCTTAGAGGAGAAACATAGACATTCTTTTCTCCTTCGCAACTGTAAGGTAGTTGAAAGAATATTAATAGTGTTAACCTTGAGCCTCCCTGAAGCTGTTTCTTTCTTTTTTTTTTTTTTTTCCTGAAGCTGTTTCTGAATCCCAAGTCCCATTATCTTTGAATTCTAATTAGCCCCTATTCCTCCTCCCTCCTTCAGAGGAATCAGATGGGAGGATTGTGTCTCCTGTTGCAAGTTGGACAAAGGCTCTAGAAGTTGCATAAGTACTGTAGGGGTTAAGGGGTGGGGGTTGCTGAAGCAGCAACTGTAATAGCACCTGTGTGTGTTGGAAGGGACCATATGGAAGTGAGGAACAAAACAGGAGAAAAGGAGAAGCGTTTGTTTTTACAGCGCATGGGTTGTTGCAGATCAAAATCAGTCCAGATATTTATCAGGATTTTATTTCTGCATTTTCTAAAGTTTAAAAAAATTATAAACACTTATAACTTTTATTATCAGCACTAAAGGTAAAAAAAAATATGTTAAGACACAATGGAAAAAATGTATTGGAAAGCAATAGATTTCTGAACCTGTTATAGA
Source organism: Camelus ferus (assembly GCF_009834535.1). Classification (NCBI taxonomy): domain Eukaryota; kingdom Metazoa; phylum Chordata; class Mammalia; order Artiodactyla; family Camelidae; genus Camelus; species Camelus ferus. Next base: position 45,896,351 of record NC_045704.1, read on the forward strand.
CAAGGTAACTTTCCATGTTATCTGTGAGATGTCTTTTTCTTTCTTCAAAGCATTTATTACACCTTAATACATCTGTATTCTGTTGTGTTCTAAAACTAGGGTTTTGTTTCTATATGAATATATGGAAAGGACTCTACTATATTTCTCCAAATGTAAGATGTACATTTTTTTCACATTTTAATATCTCTGAAATTGGAATATATTTTACCATGGATAGATTATCATAACTTAACTGGCATGATTTTTTTTCTTAGGAAATAAAATACTATTTTTTAAAATTGAAATATAGTTGATTTGTAAAGTTCTGTTAGTTTCTGGTGTACAGCATAGTGATTCATATATATATACATATATATGTTTCTTTTCAAATTCTTTTTTATTATAAGCTGTTACAAGATATTAAATATAGATTCCTGTACTACACAGTAGGACCTTGTTGTTTATCTGTTTTATATATTAATATACTATGTTTTACAATTAATGACATCTTAGATTTAAGGAAATATGATATTACATAGGTAATTTCACAGATTAAGAAACTGATAACCATCTGACTTCTTTTTTTGATAGAAGTAGATGGAACTTCTTTAAATTTTCTAAGTTGATCCACCTACATATTACATGCTTATGTTTTAGGTGTTTAAAACTTTATATTTGAATTTTAAAATCAATTATATTAACTTTTAACTATGATATGAAATAAAATGCCTCTCTTGCTATAGATTTACAGTATTTTTATTTTCTGTTGTTTTTCATTTTAATCATAATCTTCTTAGAAAGTTCACCACTCTGTTTTCACTCCTCCTATTTTCCGAGCAATTAGCCTGTATTTTATGTTCATAAAAGGATCCATCAATATTATACACACACACAGAAATTACGCTAAAGTACGTCAGTTCTCTTCTTTCTTTGAAGGGGGCATATGTCCAGAGGACAAGATTTTAGTGTCATTACCATGTAAATGGTGGCAGAAGTCTATAGCAGGAAAAACTCTTCAGTTAATTTATGAATTCAAGTTTTGTTTGTTCTTATGGTGGAGTCGATCATAATTTGTTGCCTTTGCCTCATAAGAATCCAGTTGTCTTGATTACAGTGTCTGGATATCAAAGTATGACTAAACCTTACTCATTTTTTTGAAATGAATGACTTGTGCAATAATTAAAAAAAAAAAAAAACCTTGAGTTATTCATAGCTTCTATTAGCTTCAATTAAATAAGGGTCAAGAATCTTAGTTACACTAAATATTATGCACAACCTTGACATCAAAAAGTATAGATAGGTCTTCACTAGATTTTTTCATTGGATTTGTTGGGTCATATATGTTTATAGCTTGTAGGTCAGATAATTTGAGAAAGTAAATATTCTTTCTCACTATCAACATATAATTTAGAACTGTTCTTTGAAGAGCTATCACTTTTACATAGGAAAATATGGTGATATAAAAAAACTGCTCCCTTTCTTACTTTGGCTTAAAATATTTTATTTGATTTGGTGGCTTCTCTTAGACTCACATCTCAATCATTCCCCCTCATATATTCATTCTTCACTCCAGTAATGCACAACTTCTTTAATCAACATAATCTGAATGGAGAACTGTGATAAAGCAAAATACTCACCATCAAACCAGAGTTTTAGCATGTGTGTTGGAACAATTATAAGGAGCCATAACTGGGCTCATTCTGGGGTCATCATTGAGATTTATTTTTAAATGTGTACAGAGGCTCCTTCTAGTACTTTAAGAGAATATGTCTAGAACCGTGTGCTGAATCAAATACAAAAATAACTAAAGTTAATGTTTAAGATATTTTAACACAGAGAAATGAGAAGAAAGATTAAAATGAACTCTACCATGTAAATATAATTGAAATGGAATGCTTCTGAAGGAGCAATGTGATTGGCTGGACTTAGAAGGAGATAAATGATAAATTTTGGACTTAGATATTGGGGAATGTAGTTTGATTCTTGGCTTTAGTGGAGTGAAAAGAAATGAGAAATCACCTTATAAGAAAATTTCAGGATATCAATGAAACCGGTGAGCTTTGGGTTGTTTGGAGGTGTGGAATTATAAAGAAATGGTATATGTATTAAGTACCCCTGTCAGAGTTACTAGAGATCATTAGAGAGTCTACCACAAATTCATAGAATTATAGTTTCTACCAGAAAAGCTGCTTTCCCCCTTTACACTGAATAACTGTGAACTGTAAATGTAATTTGTAATGTTTATATATAGTCAATTGTTTTTTAGTTAAGCAATAAAAAATAAAAGGGAAACCAGGAGGAGAAGACCCATAGAGGTATTAGATGTGTATGGAGTGGCTTTGGGGGTGAATGGGTGTTTTAAAAGGGATTTAAAAGTGTAACATGTATCAAAACATGACACCAAAAGGGTGGAAAGTATTTGAAAGCCTAATCACTATATATCATGCAAAAATTTCACTATTTCTCAAATGTATAAGACTGTATTAAAAGCAAATTACAAAGTTCTGTGGCTTCAATGCAGGTTCATTCAGAGAAGGGAAAAAAAAAAAGCCCTTTGTAAAATATGGAAACCATTTTGAGTTAAACAAATGCCAGAAAAAATTATAATTGTAAAAATGAGATGTCAACTATCGTTATTACAGTGGCTGTGTTGTTTCCAATAACAATTTGGCGTTTTATTTAGTCTGTAACAATCTACAATTGAAATATAAAATAAAGATTTTTCTTTTATTTCCCTCTGAAGTTCTGTGCCAAGCTAAGCAGAACTGAATGAAACATCTGTGGATGATTAAAACAAGCTTTCCTATGAGGTTTTGAATAGAAAGTAAACATGGATTTTATCCATAGTCAACAGCATTTACAAATGTAAAGGGAGGAAGCTACTGAGTTTTTGAAGAATGAGCTGTTAGAGAGGAAATAGAAGTATGGAACGGCAGATGGAGATAATTAGTTCCATATGGTGAAAGGCTTCTATAAAAAAAAAAAATGACAGTGAGCTGCTCTGGTTGGGTGATGTTTTACTGAAGCAATGTTTGTGTCTTATTTCTTATCTTTGATTTTGTGGGATGGGACTCTTCTAGAAAGACAATCAAATGTGACTAACACGTGAGGGATTTGTTAGGGAGTGTATGTTGGTGAGAAAACCTTGTGTTGGCGGGTTTCCAGACTGATGAAACTGCCCACTGGATGCCCATCCATCTCTTCTACCTAGGATTTTCAGTTCTTCAATCTCTCTTGCTTAACTTTATTTTGGGTCAGTCATAATTTCCTAACTCTTTGAGACTGTGGTGTATACTGCTTACGAAACCTGGGTTTGGGGCAATGGCCTGGATTTGAATTCTGCTTCTCCCACTGACTAGTTTTGGGAACTTGGGGAAACACCAAACCTATCTATGGCTCAGTTTTCTTGACTCTACAATGAGAATCATTATAACATTTGCTTTGGAACAGTGTACAACCTAATGGTACAATTGTTAAAAGGATGAAATTGAATTAATATGTATAAAAAGTGTCCACTGTTACTGGACTCAGGTCTGGCTGCTTGCTGCTCAAAAGCCTGTACTCGAGAGGCAAGTGTTGGTAGAACAGAAATGTTGCTTTAATCAAAAGCCAGCAGTCTGGGGAGAAGGTGGACTCAAAGCCACCTCTGAAGATTCTGCTCATCCATGAGAATTTTTAAAGGGAAAAAGGGGAAAGAATTTCAGTGACCATCAAGGCAGGAGGTCAAGCTCTGTATCTTTGTCCATTGTGGGAAGGCTGGCTAACTCGTGATATTTCTTCAGATGTAACTCCTCCCTTTGTGGTCTGCCTGTAGGATTGCTAAGGAGGCTGCTGGGGGCAGAGAGAGCTAGTCATTCTGTAACTACTTAATTATCTTACTTCTTTTAATTCAGGGAAAGAATGAACAGGTTAGGCAAGGTGTTGTGTGCACTTAGTAGAGCATAAGTCAGGAGTTAGGTTAAGTGTTACCCAGTGATCTCATTTTTATAATTAAGGTTTAAGGGGAACCGAAATAGACAAGCAGGAAAGGGGCAGAAGAGCTGCTTACATTACCAGAGTCACTTGGACTCCACTGTAGACCTACTAATCAGGATTTCTCTCTCTATTTTTTTAATCACATATTCCTTATCAGTAAACAGTTTTTGATTCTTTATATTCACTAAAGACTGGCTCATATAGTTAGTAATTTATGTGTACTGTTGTTCTGATACAAAATATATATTTTATAACATATACAAGATAGATATTTTAAAAGGGAAATAGAAAAATTATTATTAAAAGCTTGAGCATCTTTTTTCCCATATCCCAGTGGATTAGGATTTAGAAGCCACTGGTTTAGAACATATTTGCTGCATTGAACTAACTTGAAAAAGAGTAGTGCTGACTTCAGCTCGCCAACGAATGTCTTCGGGCAGCAGTAGCAAACAGCACAGCGCACAGCCTCAGAGCTCTGGTGACCAGTTTCTCCACTTTCCATGCATGTGCCAAGGCCACATGTGGAGTCCCGTTCCCAGTTCCCTGTGTGTTGCATTTCAACAGTATTTTTGTTTACTTTTATCCCTTTGTTCTTTGTGCTTTTTCATATTGCCAACCAACTTGCTGTTTGCAGTTGTGACCTTGATGGTATTCAAAATCGTCTGTTCTTAGCTACAAGTGTCTGTAGCCTTCAAAAAGATGAAGTAAGCTCCTTGTTTTTAATTGCTGATGAAGGCTTCCTCACTTCCATCTTATTTCAGTTTTCTTCCCTATTGGCAGCAGTTGCAGCAGCTTTCTTAGTTCTGGGTCCCTGGCGACCCCGCCTCAGTTATACCGCATCAACATGCAGAGGTGTTAATCTTCTTTTGTTCCCTCTCACAGCCTTCTCCAGCTTTATAATTATCCAAGGTGGTAACAGCTCATAAGAAACCTACTCTGTCACCTTGAAATCAAGTGGGTTTTAGCTGAAAACTCAGGCAAAGCCTTAAAGATGTTTTTTTCCCCTCAGCTGTGAATAGTGAGGGAGAATTTGAACATGACAGTCCTTAGTTGTAATGATATTTAGATGATGGATTCCCATTACCCTACATAATGTGGGATGTTGACATTTTATTCAAACACGTGATCCTTGTCATTGGGTGTGCAGAGGAGAGAGATTGCTACCTGAAGTAGGGGCAACACAGGATGGCACAACAGAGAAATGACATAAAAGCCCCCCAACATAACAATAATCATTTTCTACTTGTTCTCATGTCATTTTTAGACTTCACAAGATGTCCTCTGGTACTGTTGTCATGTTTCTAAGCAGCTGCTGTAGTTCTGAGCAATGTTTAGAACACACCTTACATACATAAATGCTTTATACATTAACATTGATTTATACACAGTTACTGAAACAAAGTAATTAATTTATGTCCTTAGAATCACATCTTGTAACCAGAAGAACTACATTGTTGAGTTACTTGCAGATAAACTTGCATTTGGATTATAATTCCTGTTTTACACTGTTAATATGTTGATGATAAAAAGAAATCATTTCTGCTCTAATGACACCAACTTTGGTAAATATTCAAGAACAACAATATAGTAGTATACATTGCTATTTAGAGATTTAAGAAGAGGGGTTTTATTTAATTTGAATATCCTGTATGTACCATATACTGATTAGCAATTTATAAACAAATTGAATACAATAAAAAATACACAGAAAAGTACAGAGAATTCAGTCTTTTCAGAGTTCTTCCAGGAACATGGTGACAACTTAGAATTACATATACCTACCTCCCTTTCTAAAAATCGTACAGGGAGAAAGCAACATAACATAGAGTCAAGGAGGAAGGGACACTAGGCCTGAGTAATGAGGAGGAGTCATCATTGAAGATCTGTGGAGAAGACCATTCCATAGTTGGTGGTAGTTGCAAAGGCTCTGGGGTAGAAATGAGATTTTGTGCTGGAGGAACAGAAAGAAGATCTGTGGGCCTTGATTAAAGTGAGCAAGGGGCAAGTGTTAGGAGATGAGGGAGGAGAAATAGGCAAGAATCTGAACATGCAGGGCCTTATTGGCCGAAGTGAGGAATTTGGATATTACTACCATACAGTAGACAGCCACTGGAGTATTTATAGCAGGAGAGTGACCTAGTTTTGTTTACTCTTTAGAAGGTCACTTTGTTAATGGGACAATTGGTGGAACATGAGTAAGATCTGTAGATTAGATAATAAAATTATATCAGTGTTTATTTCCTGATTTTTGATACACCATACTCTATGCAAAGGAAAGTTTTTGTTTTTAGGAAATATACCTGGAAGTACTTGGGGGTAAAAGGGTGAGATTGTTACTGAATTGGTCTCCTGTATCCCTTATCTTGGCCAGGGAGTTGCTTTTTCTGCTTGAATCCGCATAGCCAGTAAGGAAAGTGATGTTGAAAGTGATGTTGAGACAAGGTGTATTCAATGGCCAAATAATGGAGAAGCAGGAACTTAGTTCAGGAAACAACTTCTTAACCAGATTTGGGCGGAGACACCATGTGTGTAGGAGGGTTGAGGTAAAAGGGTGGGAATTGGGAAGATAAGAGCAATTGATTTCCATTCGAGGGAAGGGCAGGGGTATGATTCTGGAGTAAAAGCCTTGGTAACAAGGTGTCTAAAATGCTTCAGGGAAAAATGTGTGTGGAGAGAGAGAGAAAATGATAAACAAATGAGGTAAATAGTACTTCTTGGGAACTTGGGGGAACGGTACACAGAGATTCTTTGTTCTGTTCTTGTGCTAGTCTCACAACTTTTCTGTAAGCTTGAAATGATTTCAAAATAAAAAGTAAAGGAAAGAAAAACCATGCTGGCTTGTGTGGGGAATGAGTTAAAGGCAAGCAAATGTGGGAGTAAGGAGACCAGTAAGAGAACTATTGTAGTCTAGGAGAGCAGTGATAGTGGATGGTTTGGGGCAGTAGTGATAAGAGTGAAGTGGTCAGATTCAAGACATGAATACTTTTGATTGAATGTAGTTAGTGAAGGACAAAAACCTCAGGTTTCTTGGCTGTGGTGATGCCATTTTCTGAGATGGGAAGACTGAAGTCGTTCAGGATAACTCTTTCCATATTCTGATCATTTGAGGTTTTGTTACTAGAGTTGATGGTAATGGAATTTACAACCTACTTTCCCCAAGAGTTTATTCCTTAATCTGGCAAAATCAGAGATTAAGTTCCTGTAAAGGTCACTTAGTTTTGTTTTATTTCATTGGTGGAGCGAGCCTCTGTCTTGAGAAAAATATACTGCTTACAAGAGAGTAAGCATGTGAATGGGTTGGTGAAAATTTATTACCACATTTGGCTGAGCAATTCAGAGTAATACCTCACCATTACTGACCAGTCAAGAACTTGATACAAGGGTAATTATACAGAAAAATTCCAAGAAAGTATGTTTAGACTATGAAAATATGAACCAATGTAATAAATTCAAACAGTATAGAAATAAAAGAACATAATTTTCCTTCTCTCCTAATTATGTAGTTCAGAAAAACCTCTATTAGCAGTTAGATGTTTTCCTTCCATATATCAGTCTTTGTATACCAGTTCTCAACCTCTCCCCATGTATACATATGTAACAGAGTTTAAGTTTTTTTAAAAAATAAAAATGGAATTGTATTAGTTACTTCTTGCCATATAACAAATTCCCTCAAAATGTAGGAACTTAAAACAACAAACATAATTGCAAAGATTCTGTAGGTCAGAAATCTGGGTGTGGTTTAGCTGGATCCTCTGCTTCCAGGTCTCTCATGAGGCTGCAATGAAGATGTTGGCTGAGACCATGGTCTTAAGTGAACACTCAACTATTGAAGGATATACTTCCAACTTCACTCATGCGGTCGTTGGCAGGATTCAGTTATTAGGATGTGGTACTAAAGCCTCAGTTACCTGCTGGTTGGAGACCTCCCTCAGTTCTTTGCCACAGGGGTCTCTCCATGGGACAGCTCACAATACGGCAGCTGGCTTTCATTATATTAAGCAAAAGGAACCTACTCTTTGCAACCTAATCTCAGAAGTGATAATCCCGTAACTTTGGCCATATTCTGTTTTTTAGAAGTAAATTGCTAGGTCCGATCCACATTCAAGAGGAGGGATTTACACAAAGGTGTGAATACAGTGATTACTTAGGGCCATCTGAATGGCTCCCTATTGTAGCGTATATATAATTATGTAACTTAAGTTTTTCACTTAATGTGCTGTGAATATATTTCCTTGTTACTATAAGTAGATCTACCTTAAATTGTTTCCAATTGTTGTATGTTATTCCTTTTTTTATGGATGTATCATAATTTATTTAACCATTAACCATTAGTTAAAATTAAGTTTTTAAAATTGTTGCAGTGAAAGTACACATATTTCTTTGATATTAGTGTGAAATTTTTAAGGCAATTTTTTTCAGTTTTATGTTTATAATAAAAACGAGAGGAAGGTACAGAGATTTCCTGTTTATACACTGGACCCACATAGGCATAACCTCCCCCATTATGAACATCAATCAGCAGAATGGGTTTTGTTCTGTTATGTTTTTAACCAAGGATAAACCTACATTGACATATCATAATCACCCAAAGTCCATAGTTTACCTTACGATTCACTCTTGGTGGTGTGAGTTTGGATAAAAATATAATGACATATAACCATTATTATAATATACAGTATTATCACTGCTTTAAAAATTCTCTGTGCTCTCCCTAATCATCTCTCCTCTCACCCTCCCAGTCCTGGCAACTACTGATCTATTTACTGTTTCCATAATTTTGTCTTCTCCAGATTGTCATATAATTTAAATCATAGAGTATGTAGTCTTTTCAAATTAACTTCTTTCACTTAGTAATATGCATTTAAGGTTTTCCTATGTCTTTTCAAGGCCTGATAGTGCATTTTTAAAATGATGAATAGTATTTCATTGTCTGGATTTACCACAGTATTTTAATCCATTTACCTACTGATGGACATCTTGGTTGCTTCCAAGTTTTGGTAATGATGAACAAAGGTGCTATAAACATTAATGTGCAGCTATTTTTGTGTATGGTCATAAGTTTTCCAATCCTTTGGGTAAATACCAAGGAGCATACTTTCTGCATTGTATGGTAAGAGTGTTTTTAGTTTTGTGAGAAATCACCAAACTGTCTTACAAAGTGGCTGTGCCATTTTGCATTCCCACCAACTACATATGAGAGTTTCTGTTGCTCCACATCCTTGCTAGCATTTGGTGTCAGTGTTCAGGATTTTGACCATTCTAAGAGGCATGTAGTAGTATCTTGTTTTTAATTTGCATTTCCCTGATGCTATATGATGTGGAACTTATTTGCCATCTGTATGTCTTCTTTGGTGGGGTGTCTGTTAGGATCTTTGGTGCATTTTTTTAACCAGGTCATTTGTTTTCTCATGATTGAGTTTTTAAGAGTACTCCCAAAATATCTGGAGAACAATCCTTTATCAGATGCTTTTTTTGGCAATTATTTTCTCCTAGTCTGTGGCTTGTCTTTGAATTGTTTTGATACCGTCTTTCACAGAACAGAATTTTAAAATTTTATTTAAGTCCAGCATATCTATTTCTTTCATGGATTGTGTCTTTGGTATTGTATCTAAAAGGCATCAGTGTACCCAAGGTCATTTAGGTTTTCTTTTATGCTATTGTCTAGGAGAGCTTATAGTTTTGCATTTTACATTCAAAATGATCCATTTTGAGTTAACTTTTGTGAAGGGTGTGAGGTCTGTGTCTAGATTATTATTATTATTTTTTTGCAGTTGAATGTCCAGTTATTCCAGCATCATTTGTTGAAGAGACAATCTTTGCTGAGATGATGCAGGAAAAATGGATATGGGGCTTGAGGAGGGCCATGTCCCAGGTCTTGGTTGAGCCCCTGGGCCATGTCAAGTGTGGGTCCTTGGCTTCATGCAGGAAAGAATTCAAGTGTGAGCCACCGTTGAGTAAAGGTAGATTTGTTTATAGAGATACATACTGCATAGAGTGTAAGGCAAGGAAACCGGTGTGGGAATTGGGTGCTCAGGTTAAAGTAAAAGTAGGTATACACTCCATAGACAGAGTGCGGGCTGTCTCCAAAGAAGAGGAAGCAAAAAGGGCCACTAAGCGTGTTGTTGTCAGTTTTTATTGTCCCAGTAGCTTCACACGCCTATGGGTGGGATCATTCCAACTGCCCTGGGGAAGGGGCTGAGATTACCAGGAATTGGGCCACCACCCAATCTTTGGACTTTTGTGTTAGCCTTGGGGCTGTCATGATGCCTGTGGGCATGTTATTTGATCATGCTGTTACAATGAGCATATAATGATCCTCAAGGTCTACTAGAAGCCAAACTTCTTAATCCTCAAGGCTAACTGGGAATTGAATCTTCCACCATTCTGGTGTTAAATTGCTGTCATTCCTTGAGTGGCTGTGCCCTACCCCCTTCCATCCTGTCTCACTACTATATTACTTTTGCATCTTTATCAAAGATCAATTGACTGTATTTAAATGTGGGTCTATTGGGGGACTCTCTATTCTGTTCCATTGATCTTTCTGTTCTTTTCCCAATACCAAAATGTCTTGATTAATGTAAATTTTATAGTAAGTCCTGAAGTTGGTTAATATCAATCCTCCAGCTTTGTTTTTCTCTTTCACTATTGGGGTTGTCTATTTTGAGTCTTTTGCTTCTCTTTATAAACTTTAGAATCAGTTTGTCAATCTCCCAAAAATAATTTAGGATTTTGATTGAGATTGCATTGAATCTTTAGGTCAAGTTGGAAAGAACTGAAATCGTGACAATAGTCAGTCTTCCTGTCTGTGAATGTGTTCCATTTATTTAGTTCTTCTTTGATTTTGAGTGTAAACATTTTTGTAGAATGATTCTTAGAAATGTATTCCTGGAGAAAAGGTGTGAATATTTGAAAATTTGATAGCAAACACCAAATTTCCCTCTAAAAAGATTGTACAAGTTTAAAATTCTTCTGAGCATTTAAGAGATTGCCCTTTATCTACACATTCACCTGTGCCAGATGTTAATAATTAAAAATTTTGTCAATCTACTGTTGACTGGAATAAATACACAGCCTAAAATTTAAGAGTTATGTTTTATTTGGTGGGAGGACTTTAGCCGGGATGACAACCTCTCAGATGGCTCTGAGGGACTGCTCCGAAGAGGTAGCGGAGGAGCTAGGATATAAAGGAGCTTTACAGCAAAGACCAGGTAGTTGGAACATTAAAAGATTACTTGTTATCTAAAGAAAACTGGCTTCTCAAGATAAAGAATTTAGTGCTTTTCTGTGTATGGGAGGAAGCAAACATCTGGGCTCATTGAATTCATTCCTTTGACCAGCATCTAACTATCTAGGGCCAGTATCTTGCCCTTTATTATTCTGAGTCTGCTCAGAGTGCACCATTGTGAGTGGCTGCAGAGGCTGGGCTGATGACTTGATGGCTTCAACATCCTTTGTTTACTGATATGGTTTGCAGTATTTTTCATTCACACTACTAAACAAAAACTTAATTTCATGATTTTAATTTCCATTCTTTTCACTACTATTGAAATTGCATAAATTTTCATATGCTTATTTGCCATTTGTAGGTTTTTTTTTTTCCCTAATTTCTTATCTCTTATTTGTCTTTGAATTTTGTTCATGAAGTAGTTTATCATACTAACTTTATTTTTCTTCTGTGTCCTTGAACACTTTACATAACAAGGCTTTTTAGAATTGAGACTCGCCCTAACTAATTTATGTCAGTTGTACTCTCTGGCTGGCCCTTGCCTTTACTAAGATTTACTTAATTTTTTTTCACCTGTATTTGTTTCCTATTGCCACTGTAATAAATTAGCACATATTTAGTGGCTGAAACAATACAAATTTCTTCTCATATTTCTAGAGATCAGAGGTCCTCAAGTCAAGGTTTAAGACTGGTTCTTTCTACAGGTTCTGAGGAAGAATCTGTTTCCTTCCCTTTTTTTTTTAGCCTTGAGGGCTGCCTCTATTGCTTGGCTCTTGGCCCTTTTTTCCATCTTCAATTAAGCAGTTTAGCATAAATTCAACTCTGTTTCTCTATCTGAATCTACCACTCCTGACTCCCTCTTATAAGAACCCCTGTGATGGCACTGGGACCACCTAGATAATTCAGGAAAATCACCCCAGTTCAAGATTCTTAATCACATCTGCAAAGTCTCTTTAGTCATATGAAGTAACATAATCTCACGTTCTGGGGCATTAGGCATTGGGCATCTTTGGGGTAGGGAGGAAGGCTTTTGTTATTCAGCCTGTGTATGATATATTTTATTTATTTATTCTGTTGTCTGTATTTCCCCTCCAGTTGCCCATCACCCTCATCACTTCTGGAAGGTAAACTCTGAGGGGATGGGTTTTTTCTGTTTGGTTTATTGCTGAATCCCCATCTTTAAGAATAGTGTCTGGTATATTATGTGTTCAGCTGATATTTTGAATGAATAAAACTAAGAATAATAAATGAATAAAACAATCTGGACTGATGTCTTTTGGGGGTTGGATCTTAAATTATTTCCGTTTATTTTGTGCTTATTAGTATATTTATATTTTATCATTTTTTTGAGTTAATTTGAGTCCTTTTTAATAGAAGTCATCCATTTCATCTAGATTTTTGGTTTATTGGAATTTAATATTATTATTTTATGTTTAAAGTGTTTTCCATATTTGTGAGTATGGCCTCCATTTCATTCCTAAAGTATTTATTTGGATTTTCTTTTTTGTTTTGTTAGATACACTTACCAGAGATAGTTTCTGTGACCTCTGGAGAGTATTAGTGTAAACTTTGATGGGTTTTAAATTAGAAGCTTGCCCCTCAGGCCAGAGCTTTTAAGATAAACACATAGGCCTCATTCCTGGAAAGATGGGCCTTTTCTGTTGGCTGCTCTGTGCTGGGCCCTGAGGAATTAGCCATGGTAAGTCCTCCTGAGCCACTTAAGAACTCTCTCTCTTTGCTGTAGCCTTGTGTGTTCTGGTGGACACAAGCCTTGTTGGCTTTCAAATCTAGATGTTTTGGGAATCCATCTCTCAGGTGGAAGTTGGGCACCAGATGTGGGGTTCAAACCCTTCACTCCTTAGGGAGAAGCTGGGAGTTGTGAATTCCTTCTGTGTTCTGTGTTACCTTACTGGGGTTGGAATTTATGGAGAGATTATGTCTTAGCATCTCCTGCCCATTTTTATGTGGGTTTTTGGAGTACTAGAATATTTACAATATTAGAATATTCTGAATTTGACTGTATACTTACTCTTACAAATGTGTTGTATATTTTCATGTTAATAACTAGCATCCTTTCATTTCAGCTTGAAGAACTTTAAGCATTTCTTGTAAGACAGGTCTAGTGGTTTTCAGTTTCCTCAGCTTTTCTCTGCCTGGGAAAGCCTTTATCACTCCTTCATGTCTGAAGGATAACTTTGCCAGAGAGAATATTCCTGATTGGCAGTTTTTTCATTTAGCACTTTGAATACATTATTCCACTCTGTTTTGGCCTGTAAACTCTTTGTTGAGAAATCCACTGATAACCTTATGGGGTTCTCTTGGAAACTACAAGCTTCTTTCTTCTTGCTGCTTTTAAGATTTTCTCTTTGTCTTTGATTTTTGAAAGTTTTATTTAATGTGTTTGAGAGAGAGTGACCAGTGAGCTTCATGAACTTGGTTACCTAAATTTCTCACCAGATTTGGGAAGTCCTCAGCTGTTCTTTCTTTAAATAAGCTTTCTGCCTCCTTCTCCTTGTCTTCTTGAACTCCAAAAATTCTGGCACTGGTTGTTTACATATGCCATGGATCATGTAGGTTTTCTTTTTTTCATTATGTTTTTTTTTCCTCCTCTGAGTGGATAACTTCAAAGTTCCTGTGTTCTATCTCACAGGTGATTCTGGTTGACACATTTTGCTATTGATGCTCTATATGCATTTTTCATTTTTTCCATTATGTTCTTCCCCTCCAGAATTTCTGCTTGGTTCTTTTTGATTTCTATCTCTTTGTTAAACTTCTCATTTTGTTCATGTGAGTTTTCCTGATTTAATCGAATTGTCTTTCTGTGTTTTCTGGTAGCATGTTGAATTTTCTTTAAACATTTTGATTTTGGGGGGGCACGTCCCAGATCTTCATGACTTTGGGACTGGTTTCTAGAAGGTAATTGTTATCCTTTGGTGATACTATGTTTCCTTGGTTTTTCATGTTCCTTGAAGTGTTGCATTGCTGTCTTCACATTAGAAGTAGCAGTCACCTCTTCCATTTTCACTGACTGCCTTCAGAAGATAAACACTATGTCAGTTCTGTTAGTGATTCCAAGGCTTTCTCAGACTTTGTATGGATTTATCCGCTCCATGCTTTCTGCTGCTTCTTGTCAATTCTTAAGCTTGCATGTTTTCTTTTGACCTTGCAACATGTGCTGACATCCTCCTTTTTGTTTTCTGTAAGATGGCACTAAAGCTCAATTTGGCAGTCTCCCGCTGACTCACAGATTTGGGCCAAATGTCTGTGTGTGCTCACTAGCCATCTGCCAAATTTACTCTCACCATGACAATCGGGGACACGCACAGTGAGCCAGCCACAGGGTCAGAGTGTGTGTGGGTGAGACACACTGAGCTCTGGCAGTGCCCAGGGGCTGGCTGAGGGTGGAGGGGGATCCACAAGTGAGGCATTACCAGTGGGTCTTGGGTGGGCTTCTCGATGGAGTCTGTGACACAATTAGTAGCCTCTATATCCTTTTAATTCCCTCTGAGAGTTGGGTTTGCTGCACATTCCCAGCCTCTTTCCACCCTCAAACCATGCATTTCACAGTTTAGTACTCTGGATGAGGCAAGAGAGAATGAGCCTCTTTTGGCAGTCTCCTCCACAGCTGGGGAAGCTGGGGCCTCACTTACATACATGCTTTCACTTTCCCTGGCAAGAGAAATCACAGGTGGAGAAACTCTCTTGGTCATAGCTGTGCTGTCTTAGGGGGAGGGGTGATGCAGGTAAAGTTAAGCTGTTCTTTTTACCCTTTCCAAAGTAGCCAAACTCTTGTTTTTTTTTTTCTTTTCTTTTTTCTTCCCATGGTATTCTGGAACCTCTCTGGAGACCTGGACTTTCACAAAAGCTCTCTTGTTTGTGGGTGTTTGTCTAAGACAGTGTTTTTTAGGGGATCCCAGACTATCGCCAGGAGTGGCTGGAGCCAGTTCATGGGCCTCTGCAGGTCCACTGCCAGGATTGAGGTTTGTATGCCTATTACTTACTGCATGGATGGGTAAGACTCCTCCTGGGTCTCCTGATGCATAGTGCTGGATTCCATAGCTCCCACAAGGCACTTTTGTCAGTGTATAAATGCTGAATTATTATTGGTGGGAAGGGGGGAACAAAACAAGGGACTTCTAATTTTGCCATGATGCTGGTGTCACTCCTCATCTTCTTCATTTTGATGTGTGGTAATCTCATTGTCATTCATTTCCTTTAAAAGACATTTTATTATGAAAAAATTAATCATGAAAATAACAGAGAGATTAGAATAATGAAGTGATAGTTTTATACCACTGATTTCAATAAATAGGTCTAATCTTGTTTATCCTTACCATACTTTCCCAACTTTCTGGATACTTTAAAGCAAAGCCAGACATATTATTTTATCTGTAAGTATTTGTATTTGCATCTCTAACAGATTTGGACTTTTAACCAAACATTATCATCTCCAAATGGGGAAAGTTACAAAAATTCTCTATTATTTAATAGCCAGTGTTTAAACTCTCCCCACTTATCTCATGAACATCTTTTTATACTTGGTCTTTTTTGAATTAGCAGGCAAATAAGGTCCACTCACAGCATTAGATAAGTTTTTCAGTCTGTTTCAATCCTTCTTCTTTTTTTCTCTGTTTTTACTTTTTGTAAAGAAATAGAATGTCCTCTGTTTTTATTTTTTATTTTTTGTAAAGAGAGAGAATGTCCATTTGTTCCATAAAGTTGGCTGATTGTATTCCCATGGTGTTGTGTAACATGTTCATCTATCCTTGTGTTTCCTTATACTGGGGTTACCATTAAAGGCTTGGTCAGATTCAGATTTGGGTTTAATATTTTTGGCAAGAATCTCTCTAGCTGGTACTATAAACTTCCTATTGTAAGAGGCTCTTAATGTTTGACTATTTTTCTTCTTGTGATGTTAAGATTGATCATTGGGCTATGGTGCTTTCAGCCCGAACCATCCATTATAATGTTCCTTGTTAGTCTTACCTAATGGTATTAGCAGCCATTCCATGATCACTGCCCAGATCCATTATTTCATTCAAGTTTGCAAAATGGTGAGTTTCAATTGTTAATTCTTTATGTCAACTAAATGATTACCCTGAAGTAGATTTCATAGAGAAGGGGAGGGTAAATTCTTGAATCTTTTATTTACTCTTCTTAGAAATGAGTTAGTGCTCTAGAAATCTCCAAAAGTGACCACTTTGGAAGTGTTATTAAAAATGCATAGATTTTAATATGTTTGTTTCAGTCCACTGTAGTCATTACTTTTACAGTATTTACATTGTCCCATCTTTGGCCAGTGAGAAGCCCTTTTCATTGATCCTACATTCTTTTCATGTGACCCTTATGGTCTTTGATAGTTTTCTTATTTTCTAGGACAAGATGTAACAGGCTTATCCTGAACAACTATCACCCCAGATCAGGAATCTGTCACTTCTCTAAGAAGTTCTGGTTTTCATTAGGGGGAACTATCATTAATTTCTAAGTAGTCTATAATTTTATTCTTAGATGTTAAGTTATTCAGAAGAGTGCCTTAAGATTTCTAAGTGGTTCGGTTTTGGTTTTGCTTTTGTTGTTAATTTCTTTATTTCACTGTAGCCAGAGAATCTTGCTGAATGATTTCCTTTATGACTTACCATTGGATTCATTAAAAAATGTTTTAGGGGCATTTGAAAAAGTTCTGTGGAGTTATTAAATTGATTCTTGTTACAAACATTACTTGTTTTTGTTTACTTATCTGTAGGTCTTGAAGAGAGCTGTGTTAAAAACAACTGCTATTATAGGGGTTTGTCCATTATTTCATTTCTGAAAATGTATTGCAGTTTACTTATTTTGAAGGTTGTGATTTAGTATGTAAAATTAGGATCTAGGGAAAAAATCTAATTCTCATCTATAAAATGGGTAATTTGGAACAATTTAAGATTACATTTTCTTTTCCTTATCAAGGGCTAAATCCCACAGAGAGCAAACAAAGATTTTTGCTTTTGTAGAAAGGTACTTGAATTTTGTTGGTGGCTCCAGGAGGAGTTGAAATTGTCAATTTTGCAAGTTGGGGTGCTATTTAGTATATGCAGCAATGTAATAATATGGTGAAATGCAAATAGTTGAGCAGATAAATGAGAAATTATTGGATAGTAGACAATATAATTTTTGTCAGTTGCACATGTTTTATTTTAAATACTACTTCTTGACAACCTGTTAGCCTTAAGAAACCGAAGACATGTAGAATATGAGTGCAGAAAGGATGCCCATGGGTTGTGCCTTTTCCTTCCCTGGAATGCTGTGAAATTATGAGAGAGTCTGCGTTAAGAAGGCCTAGTGTATTACCTGAACACCCCATGGTAAGGTTAGCCTCACTCGTGCTAAAATGGAATGTGAGACAGGTGATGTTCATGTGACACTTCAACACACTAGGTTGTGGCCTAGTCAAGAGAGCCTGCCACCTACAAGTCTCTCTCCATTTCAACTGTTTAAGAATACAATTTCACACATTCTTTCATTTTATTAATGAAATGCTATGCTTCAAACCAAGGGGCCTGCCTTCCAGGTGGAGCTATAATTATGCCTGGGCAGTCTGTAGCTGTGCTTAGTTATAAAGCTTTAACTAAAGAAAATAGAATTTGAGTTGTTTTTATGCATCTCATAATATTTCCCCAAATCAGTACACTTATATGACAGTTAAATAATTTCTAAAGAGATTACTGGCATTGAATTTCTTTTTTTTCCCTTTGGCTAGGACATTGAAAACCTGGTGTTAAAGAAGACCTATTTTTTTGGTTATCTTTCAGCAAAACTAACCCTAAAATTACTCTTTTGTTTTCTTGGAAACAGTATAATCCATCACTTTCTTGACTCCTTTTTCTTCCCACCCACTATCCCTAATCTATTTGCAAATCTCCTGGCATTGATTTTGAAAAAGATCCAGGATCCAGCCACTTCTAACCCCCTGGCAACCACAACCCGAGTCCAAGCTGCATAATCTCTTGCCAGGACTGCTGCAGAAGCTTTCTGTGTAGGCTCCTGCTTCCCTTCCATGATGTACTCAACACTCAGCTGGAATGATCTCTCAGGAAGGTTGATTAGATGATGTTTTTCCTCTGTTTGGAAACTTTTTTAGTGTCTCTTCTCACTTGGAATCAATCTAAAGCTGTTGCTGGGGTCGGCCACACCTTACCTGCTATGGACCTCTCTGGCTCTCTGCTCTCTTCTCCTACCACTCTTCTCCTGGCTGCCTCTACCCCAGCTGTACTGGCCTCCCTGTTGGTTATGGACACAGTGAGCATGATACCATCCCAGGGCTTGTGTGCTGGTTGTTCCCACTGCCTGAAATATCTTTTCACACATTTGCCAGGTTTGTTCCCTTCATTCAGGTCTCTACACAAATGTACCTTATCAGAGAGGCCTTCCTTAAAATAATCTCTTCCCCTCCTGGTTACCGTTTCCTTACCTAGATTTATTTATTATTTTCTTAGCATTTGTTGGCATGATAACATGTCTCTAGTCATACAATTCAGAGTTCGAAGAAAGCCTAGATTCTGTTTTGTTCATGCTTTATTCCTGTGCCTAGAATCATGCCAGCTTACATAATGAATGCCAAATCAATGTGTTGAATGAATACATGAAAGTCCAGGCCTGCTGAGTCTCCTGCAGTTGGACTTGGTGCCCTACTGCTGGGAAAATCACAAACCAAATTCATGTTTCCAAAAAGCTGGATATAGCAACCAAGAGCCATTTCTGTATGGGACTACAATCTTGCTAGGTACAAATGGCCTGTTGAATAATACCTCACTGTTTTTGCATAATGAGTTAACATTTTCAAGCCCTTTCCCACATATTATCTCATTGAATTCTCATTATTATTTTTCAAATTTTACTGGTGAGATGTAGACCCAAACAATATGGCTGAGTTGGGATTCAAAACCAGGTTTTTAAAGCTCAGAGGACTTTTCCTGCCCAAACAGATAAAAAGATGTTCAGGCCCTTTTTACATAGGTTGTCTTCTCAGAATTCTAAGGAAGTTGATACACTTTTTGAGAAGAGTTACTTTAGGCATTAAAACTTATTGCTGTTGGGATTTGAAGTGGCCCTAGTTATTTAAAACAATTTCTAGCAAGAAATAAGGTAGGAAGAGTCTAAGGCTCAGTTGAACTTGCTCCCAGCATGGCAACTGGTTCCACAGGGGGCATTCTGG
Organism: Camelus ferus; assembly: GCF_009834535.1. Lineage (NCBI taxonomy): Eukaryota > Metazoa > Chordata > Mammalia > Artiodactyla > Camelidae > Camelus > Camelus ferus. Next base: position 45,915,721 of record NC_045704.1, read on the forward strand.
AGGTCGGACAAAAGCTGCAGATCTTTGAAGGCCCAGCCTACGATGTTCTATGATGTCACTTCCATCACATCTGGATTGATCCTGTGGTCAAAGTAGGTCACAGGGCCAGTCCAGATTTCAGGAGAAGGGAATAAACTCTACCTCCTGACAGGGAAGTAGAAAGGTGTCATTGCAAAAGATATGTTTTAACCATCTTTGGAAACACAACCTACTCCTAAAAGTCATCCTGAAAAACTCAGTTTTCTCACCAGTGGAGAATAGAGAGCTTTTTAAGACAATGATGATAATCAACCCTTTGAAAAATTATGAGTTTTCTTTGGTGTGACGAGTACTGAAGAAAAACTTCACCTCTGGATAGTACCTTCCTGACTGGATATGCCTTTAGATCCAAGAGATTTATTGTTCCCCTTGGTTGTGACAGCACTGGTAACTTCAAAGGAAAGACTAAAAGCTATACTGTGGAATCTCACTGAGTTCTTCACATTTCATATATGTAGCTAGCGTTGGTACTTTGCAACAGAGTTTAATGAAGCTGACATATTATTTGTCACAAGGAAACTAAGGCAAGACAATATAGACCAATTATTGCCATTCACTTCCATTAGCAGAGTAAAATTTGAGATAATATAATCTGTAGTCTTTCAAATTAAAAAGTAACAAGTATATAGGTGGTTTTAAATTACTTCTTTTTAACATTTATTTAGATAATACTTGTAACATACTATTAGGTACATGGTGGGGCACTGAACAAATGTTTGCAAATCTTAGATATTATAATAACTACAAAATCAGTTTTTCTTAGAATGGAAGAAAGGAAATACTCTGATTAACTCTAACTGTAGATTCTTACCAGGTGCTACCCTTTGTACAAACATATGTAAACTATGTGCATGTAGTATATCTAGTTATTGTTTTAACTTCCACTTATCACTATCATTTTCAATTTGTGACATTCTAGTCTCATGTTTTAATTTCTTACCCTATTCCATCTTCCCCCATTTACCCTCTGCTGCTTGGCAGGACACACTGTCTGGAATTGCTGAGTTAACAACTTCCTCTGCTGTGATCATGTAATTCTAATCTTTCCCCTCACGAGAGGACTTTTTGTGAATTCTAAGCCCATATGCTGCATATTCCCATTTTGCCTCTGAAGTAAGTGCCAGACACGTGACAAATGTGGTCAAACTATTTACAACAAATGTCCACAGGAGCATTCATACTCAGCAACTGGGGAACTGGGGTTGATTCACAGAAAAGTTTCTGTTTGACTTGACTGTCATAAACAGTGAGATCACAAAAGTAAATACACCACATCTGGCTGTCTGGATCCTTGCTTGCATGGATATTTCTGGAAAGAAAGAAAAAAGCCATGTGGATCAGTCAAAATCATGCTGTCCGTATAATTACCATGTTTTCTAAGAAGTAAAAAAAAATTGGGGGAGGGGTTGATTCTTTGAACAATGTTCACTCATAATAAGTCAGAAGTCACTGTGTTTCAGTCAGCAATGTATAGGCAAATTAGAGTGTTTGGATATTTCAGTATGATGTGGGAGTACTTGTGGCAGAAGCAAACTTGTAATTACTAAGTTCATAGGTTATAGTCTTGGTTTACTGCAAGAGAACAGTTGGTTAGCTGCCTCAGAATGTGTAGATATCTTGGTATTTTTCCCTCTTTTAAAGAGGTGTTTTCTAAATACCATTTAATTAAAAGAGCTTTACATTCAGAAATATTTTCAGTACTCAGTTTCATCATAAATTGCGTACAAAAATGTCAACTTGATTATCTCCTTATGTATTAACCAAACATTCAAATAGTTAAACATTTGCTGGTAACTGTTAACCATGGAAATATAATTCAGTTATAGGTGAAAGGAAATCAAGAATCTCCTAACAAAGGATCTGAATATGTGTTAAAATACATACATTTTTCTTGAAATGTGTTTGCATAGATATAATCTATATTTGTTGATTCTTTAGCATACTATTTGTACTTCAAATACTTTTTCTCTCCTTGTAATGCACAGTAATAAAAGATAATAATATATTTGGAAGTATGCTGGCGAGGGAACTTGGTAGAGTTAATCCAATGACTTGGAGCTCCTTGGAGAAAAGGTGCTATAGAAACACAAGGTACTATTATCACTATTAATACTGTGTGGAACTGGAAACACTGCCTGTCCTTTATAAAACATGGCCATTTAAGGAGAAATGAAGAGTTACTGTAGCTGGAGTTGAAAGCATTTCAAATTTTGAAAAATTTACACAGCTAGGTAGTAGAAAAATTTTTTAAAAAAATTAAAAAAAATGGCTTACTTAGATTTCTTGTTACTGCTCTTCATTTTTGAACATTATACTATCAATGATTATTTTCTAGATATAATATGTAAGTGAAAAAGCCAAAAGCCAATTCTTGGAGGTAGTCGTGGTCAAACTGGGTATATGATTCTTTAAAATAGAATTTGTAAAACACTGACCATTGAGATTTAGATGAAAAAGATTCCAGGATACACAGAAGGATATGTGATTTTACATTAACATTTGGACACTTGTGAATAGAAATAGTTTGGATGTGTTACTATTAGGGAGATAGTAAGTGTAGTGCAGAAGAGGGCCATCTCTGAAGTTAGACTGGTCTGCATTTAAATCTTGGCTTGGTAGCCATGTGACCTTAAAAAAAAATTGTTTACCTCTCCAAGTCTGTTTCTTCATCTATAAATTGGAGATGATAAAATCAGAACAAAATCAGCGCCTTGGAAATAGGTAAGTTCTCAGAAATGAAGGCCATCATACCAACTAAGTGTTACCATCATCCTAATTAAAGTTGACCTGGAACTATAGTGGTAGCTCTTAACTCAGTTATTACCAAGATATTTGTATAGTTGCTGCATAATTAAGATCTCTTAATTTACTTCTACCTTCTGCTGCTCACTTTCAAGAATGAGAGGGAGAAAGGAAAGGTCATAGAAATTAATTCTCCAATTTTGATAGCTATTATTACACTTGAAAGTGAGAGGAAAGTTATTTATAAAGTAAATATGTTGGTTTAATAGAAGTTTTTACTATATAAATAAAATTTAAGGAAATGAGATATATAAGTTAAAATCATGTTGGCTAATTAGCCAGATATCTGTATCTATTTCATCATTATCAGCACTATAGTTAGGAGTTTTCTTGGATGTCATGTTGTAAATGATCTCTTTAGAGCTATATTTTCAAAATTGCTTTAGCAATATTTCAGAGTTTATTTAGCAGATATACTTGCTTACTCCAGTCATTTTAGTTATCCTGTAATAGAATAGAAGGAAATGTGTTTCATCTTTTTCCTTCTGGAGATGTGTGTCTCAGAAGAGGGTATTTTAGTGTTACCAGTTAACTTTGGATAAGAGGTAAATATTACCCACATTCATTTCTATACATGATCCTGTGCCTGAAAACAATTACGAGTGCAGACATTCCGCATTTTCAGGTATGATGAGTATATTTAGGGCATCAGAGCAATGATTTAAAACTGCGTAGGCTCAGCTACATATCTGAGTAAAGCTTTGATGAAAACACTGGGCTAATATCAGAAGCAACTAATTTTATTGCAGCAGAGCACTCTATAGACCTGTCTTTATTCAGCTGAGAAAAGAGATTAACTTGGTTCTTATTTTAAGATGGTATTTAAATTGGATCCAGAGAAAAATCTTAAGGTGGCTGTGTTTCATTGAAGAGCAACAAATTCTCATTTTTCTTTTTTGAAAATAAGTTACATTAGTTCCTGGGTACCCCTCTTCCTATAGAGTGTTACTCATGCCCCCCCCACCTCATTTATACGCACATGCACACCCATATATAGTCATTTACTTTGTTCTTGCTATTCTCTTTCATTTAAATTATGTATTTATTCATTCTCCCTTAATTTTCCCCTTGTCTTCTTCTTGCTGGAGTCAAATGAATTCCTCTTTCTGCAGAAGCTCAGCAGGAAATGTATTAATGTAGCTGAAACATAACTACCATAGTGTCAGGATGCTGGGATGACCTCTGTATTTGAAAAATAAAAGAATTGAAAAGTATCCAGCAGCTAGAAGTCAGGAGGAAAAAATCTTGATACATCTTCTTCATTTCCACCAAGGAAATGTTTGCCACATCTCCAAGGTACCCTGTGAGAGAAAAATCATAAAAAAATACTTTAAATGAAGATGAAATAGGCAGAAATGCTGAGTTTGGTATATGTTTTAATATATTTCAAGTTGCAACTCACAAGAACTTGGAATATTAAGGTGCATGATTGATATGAACAGAAATGCAACGTTGTCCCTACCCCATTCACTTAAATTGTATTATTTTCAGGAGTGAGAACCACCTCAAATTCATCTTCCAAAGAGAAAAAGGGTTCATTTTCTAGCCATCCTTCATCAGCGTCAGCCTGTGATGGTTGGCTATTGCATGGATATCCTTGTTTCCGAGGCCAGTAGAAACTTAGCCAGGATAGAGGATGTCCACTTTCCCTCCTATTGGGTCCCTTGCTTGCCAAGAGTATTTTCTTTCATAACTAATATTCAGTGAAATATCTGATGTTTAAAAACAAGATTGCTTGCCCTTGCAATTGTTATTAAATTCTTTTCTTGGGCAATAACGCATAGGCTTTGATCTAAAGTCCTACCACTGAAAGAAGGACTTGTGTGATTATGATAATGTGCACTGCTCTTTTTGCTATTCCTATAGGGAAAATAAACCCCACATTAGTTCCATATTAGTACCTGACTTGGAGAAGTTAAAAAGCACCAGAAAAAGGTTAAACAGAGTCAAGTACACATAAGAGAGCAGTGGTTATTAGTGTTCAGGGAGCCATTAAAAAATTCTGCTTATACAGAAGAATTTATTGGTGCTCCTGCTTCTGGCTGCTTTATGCATTTTAATAAAGAGGGTAGAGTGTGTGTGTGTGTGTGTGTGAGTGCATGCGCTTTCCATGTGTTTTATGGCAATGATTGAGCAAGGACTTCAGCTATTTGGTCTGTTACTAATTTCATCTCTTTTTCCTCCTTTCCCCCAAGATTTTCACTTTAATTTTTGGCTTCTGAAAATTCTGAAAATCATTCAGTTATATTTTTATTAAGACAATGCAGGAAGAATATGCCTATTAATTCCATGGATTTTTTTTTCCTGATATTCATGTTTGGGAAGGCTTTTTACTTTAGCTAAATGTTTGAAAGTAATTATCTAGAAGAAAAACTAAACATGCAGTATGAAACGAGGGATGTTTGTGAAATTCTGTATTTCTTGGTGCTTTGAAATAACACCCCTCACCAATTTATTAGGGAAGATATGTTGATTATGATGTAAGAAAATATTTTAAACATATGCATTTAACTATTTTTTTCTAAATTCTCATTGAAATTACCAAAGGAATATAAAATTAGAGAAAAAAGTAGGCCAATGCTGGAAATGAGGATAAAATGTTACTAACACTCAGGAACTTGGAGAGATATTTGCAAAATATTCCATAGGTAAGATTGAACTTTGATGAGAGCCAACCAGTATGTGAATGAAATGTCTTCCTTTGTTTCTGAGAGGAACAGACACTGAGACAAACCCAACTGTAAGTTTGGCAAGTCTGGGTAGTAAAGTCAAGAGAAGTCTTTATGAATGGGAGAAGACAAATATTGGTCTGGGATATATACCAGTTAGAACATTGCACAGCAGTTACTTCTAACTTGTACTTGGGACATATGTCAGGTTCAGTTACGTAGAACTTGATGGTACTGCTAACCTCTACCATCCTTAGTGTGTGTGTGTGTGTTCCTTTTGATACTTTTTCATTGTAGTCAGAGAGCACACTGTATGACTTGAATAGTTTAAAATTTATTGTGGTTTGTTTTATGCCCCCAGTGATGATCTATCTTGGTAAATGTTCTATGTGCACCTGAAAAGAATATGTATTCTGCTATCATTAGATAGAGTTAATTAGGACATTTTGGTTAATTATGTAGTTCAAGTCTGTTCTTACTGATTTTTTGCTTACTTGTTCTATCCATTATTAAGAGATTGGTATTGAAATCTCTAATTGTAATTGTAAATTTATCTATTATTTCTATCAGTTGTTGCTTTATGTACCCTGAAGCTGTTTTATTAAATGCAAAAAGTTTAAGATGATTATGTTGTCCTGATAAATTGATTGCTATATAGCTATGCTATTCTTTACTCTGAAATCTAGTGATAGTCTGAATAATACCATCACTCTAATTCTCTTTTGATTAGTGTTAGCATGGTGTATATATTTCCATCCTTTTATTTTTAACATATATGTGACTTTGTATTTAAAATGTGTTTTTTTGTAGGCAAAATATAGTTGTTTTGCTTTTATAGCCAATCTGACAATCTTTGCATTTTAATTATGATATTTAGACCATTCACATTTAATGTGACTGAAATGGTTAAGCTTAAATGTCATCTTGCTATTTGTCTTCTTAATATAGCTCCTTTATTTTTTCCTCTTACTCCTTTTGAAGCAATTAACCTTATGATTCCATTTTGTTTCCTTTTTTGGTTCATTAGCTATAACTATTTTGCTATTTTAGTGCTTCTTTCAGGGTATATACTATAAATCTTATCACAGTTTACATTCAAATGACATTATGTCATGTCATGTTTAGTATAAAAATCTTACAATAGTATACTTCTACTTTTTCCTTCCTGACTTTTGTACTACTATTGTCATACATTTAACCTTTGCATATGTTACAAATCCCATACTACATGCTTATTTTTGTTTAAATAATCAAGTGTCTTTTAAAAAGATTTAAATAATAATGATCTATACATATAAGATCATCTGATTTTTGACAACTACCGTGTAGTGAAGAAAAGATAGTGTTTTTAATAAATGTTGTTGGCCCAATTGGATATCTATGTAGGGAGAAATATGCCTGGAACTCTACCTCACACTGTACACATCATTTCTAGGTTTATTACATATATAAATGTAAAAGGTAAAATGATAAAGCCTTGAGAGGAAAACATATGAGAATATCTTGTGACTTTGAAGTAGGCAAATATTTCTGGTAAAGGACAAAAAAAGAGCATTCAGCATAAAAGAGAAATGATAAGTTGAACTTTGTTAAAATGAAGAACTTCTGTTCATTTGACACCATTATGAGAGTGAAAAGAGTCATAGAAAATATTTGTAACATATATATCTGACAAAGCTTCAATATTCAGAATATATGGGAGGAGAATAAATAGAGGAGTAAAAGATAACCGCTGATAAACAGGCAAAAGGCTTGAACAGAAGTTTACAGAAGAGGTATCCAAATGACCAATAAATAATTGGAAAGATGATAAACTTAATCATTGGTGAAATGAGCATTAAGATCACATTGAGATACCATGATATATCCAATAGAATAGCTAAAATTTAGAGGATGTAAAATAACAAGTTTTGGTGAGGGTAAGGAACACCTGTAACTTTCAGACATTGCTAATTGGTGTGTAAATTGATATAGCCACTTTTTAATACTGGCAGGATCTACTAAAACTAAATATATACATGGCTTATGACCTAGCAATTCATGCTTATGTATATTCTCCATAAAATACAAGCTTATATTAATAAAAATACATGTATAAGAATATTCTTAGCAGCATTATTCATAAGGCCTCAAACTGGAAACTACCCAAATGACAGTCAATGACAGAACGGATAAATATTCACACATTGAGAACATGGCAGTGAGAATGAACTATCTGAAGCCATCTGCGGCAATATGGTGGAAGCTTACTAATGTAACACTGAGTGCAGGAAGTCAGCCTGATAAATTACACTCTGACATACTATATAATTTCATTTATATAAAGTTGAAAAACATGCAAAGCTAATTTATGCCATTAGTAGTCAGGATATTGGGTACCTTTGTAGAAGCAGGGTAGGGATTGAAAGGGGGACAAAAAGAGGGAGGGCTTCAGGCATAGTGATTAAGTAGTATTTCTTGATTTGGGTGCTTTTTATATGGGTTTGTTCATTTGGTCACATGGGTTTGTGTGTGTACACTTAAGATTAGTGTATTTCTCTGTATGTATAAAGTGAAAGGTTAGAAAAGAGAAAAATAATAAATTGAAAGTACAAAGTAAGATGATACAAATAAAACCAAATGTGTTGCTAATCCCTATAAATGTAAGTATACTAAAATCCCCGGCAAAAGGAATAAGATGGTAAGATTGGATATATTGTGTGTGTGTCTGGAACTTATGGGTGGGGATATGGGCAGGAAGTGTCTCCTTATTGAGCTTGCACTGGGTGGGTTTCATTTTACTGAGTTGGTGGTATTCCTGCCTCTCCCCCCATCTTCTTAAGGTTATCTACTGTAGGATCCAGGCCAAAAAGGGCAAGGAAATCACCTTGAGAGGAATAAGACCAATAAAAATGAAGAAAAGACTAACCTACAACAAACTTAAAATACTCAGACTTTCCTAGGTTAGCCCTTGCAGGAAGAAAGCTATGCTTAGTTTTAACAAGTGCTAAATTTCTTAGGGATTTCATGCATCCAGCTTAATAAATCCATCAGTAAATCTCAGTTCCAGAATCCTGAAAGAGTACAGGAATTATTCAACAATGGTTTTCTATGGAGAAACTTAAAGCAATTAATACCAAAGGATGGATAGCAGCATTTGATCAGTATTTTTAATGCAACACATTAAAAATAAAGAGGAAAACAAAGTGTTATCTTTGTATCTCTGTAGGTTTTAAGACCAATTCTTTACATTGATATGCTTCCTAATTAACAATATTTCAGACTTTCATTTCTCTTTTGCATATGTTTTCAAACAAACTTAAGCTAAACATGCTCCAGTATGTTTTGCTGTTTTTCTCAAAGAGGACGTAAAGGAAAAATGTCCATGAACAAAGATATCTCTTAGTGTTAGATCCTAGCAGTAGAGTATTATGACACTTGTCTGTAACCTACCCAACAAAGATCAGGAGGAAAAGCCAAAATGTGTATATTAGAATACAGAGTGTTTTGCTTGTAGATGGACAACATTAACAATCCCATATGAAGAAGATTTTGAATGAGTAATTTCAAATGAATAGAAAAATATAAGCTATTAAAAGAACTAGAAAACAAAGATTTTTTTTGAAAAGAATTCAGAACATTTATATTGTGCTTTGTGTTTGTTTGTTTTTGGTTATTGGCTTTCGGTCCTGCTTTTTTTTGGATTGTTTCCTACTGAGTTCAAGTATTTCTTGATAGCTTCTGTATGATTTTTGTGACTTAAGTTATTTTTTCTGCCTTCTAATTATCTAGGAATTAACTGAAATGACAATTTCCCCCATTACCCAATATAATTGCTATTTTCTGAATAGCTTGCATTTTAAAGTTACCTCTCCAGATACCCAGTTTGTCAAATTTTATGAATAAGGGCAGGAGAATGAAGTCTTGGTAGTTGTTTTTGTCTTTTTCTTTCTCTTTTTGTGTATGTTTTACCTAGGTGGTTGTAAAACATTTTACCTTATTTTGTAGTATGTAGACTTGCCCTTAACTGGAAGAAAAGCAATTGTCTAGCTTTCCTTTTGTATCAATAGAAAGATTGTAGTTTATTTTTCCATTTCTATTATGTCCTTGATCTGCTGCTTCAAGTACTGTCATTGAGTCGACTTGAATGGTTATAATCCTCAGAGATATTATTAATGTGAGTGGCTTCTCCCACATATTATATCTCACTTTAAAGAAAACATTGTTGTTAAGCTTTGTGAGAATATGAAGGATTACAGCCAAATAATCCTGTCTCTTAATAGAATATAGTATCAGAGAATGTGGAATTCATCTACAGTAGTAAGATTCAGTTGACAAAATGTTGGAGTCCCTCTCTCTGGTTGGTGGGGTAAAATCAGTTGTGTGTGTGAGGGGGTGAGAGGGCAAAGGAGAGAATAAAGGTTTTTGAGAAAACTAAGCTGGCTGGTGGGAGATCCATAGGAGCAAGTGACTAGTAGTGCCAGGCATTGTGCTAAGAACTGGGGATTTAAAAGTGAAACATCAAACATAGTTCATATTGTCCAAGAACTTACAGTGGAAAATGTAGCCCCCCCCCCCCATCAAATAAATCAATTACAAGATAGTATGCTATGATGAGAAGAATTGCAAGATGGAAATATCTAAGCAAGGAAAATAACCTGGGATTGGAGGGATGTAGTCAAGAAGGGTATCTTGGAAGAGATGTTATATAAGAAAAAGGAGCCAGGGGGAGGGTATAGCTCAGTGGTAGAGTGTGTGCTTAGCTTGCACGAGGTCCTGGGTTTAATCCCCAACACCTCCATTAAAAAAAAAAAAAGAAAAAGGAAAAGAAAAAGGATCCAGATGGCAAATTAGAAAGTATCCTCCAGACAAAGGATGAATGATTTCAAAGGATTGTGGGAGATGGAACATGGAGTACTGTGAAAGTGAAGGTAGTTGAGGTGGTTGGAAGGTCAAGTGCTTTTACCATAGTGGACCATTTGGACGTTGAGTCAACACTCAGGGATTTATAGCTTGAATTCATACTATCTGGGTCTGAAGAAACCTCAGTTTAAGTATTTTTAAGGAGTGAGTGAAAGTAAATTGTTCCAATGTCCTTGTCTTGTTTTTCAGAGATCAGAATATTGGTGAACTTTGATAAATTTGTATGTGTATTGTAATTTCTAGAGCAATTCCTAAGACAATGAAATCAACATATAATTTCTAAACTAGTAGAGGAGAAGAATGGAAAGAGGTAAAATGACAACTCAAAAAGGGGAAAAAAGATGGTAAGAGATGACATAAATAGAACACCTGAAATAAGGTGATAGACATAAATACAAATGGCAGTAATTATATTAAATGTAAATAGAATAAAGGATGAAAGTTAGCAGATTGAACTAAAGAACAAAAACCAACTATGTGCTATTGATAAGCACATCTAAAACATAAGGATACAGAAAAGGTTGAAAATAAAGCACAAAAAACAGTATGCCAGGAAGATTCTAAACAAAAGAAAACTTGTGCAGTCACGTAAGTGTCCAGTAAAATAAAGTTTAAGGCAAATAATATTACTGAAGATAAAGAGGACCATATCTTAACTATCAAGTGTCTTACTTACCAGCAAAACAACAATTTTTTAATACACTTAATAACAAGATCTCAAAATACATAAAGGAAAAGTTGAGAGAACTATAGGAAGAAATAGATAAAATCACAATAATCTTTTAGTAATTGGTAGATCAAGTAGATAAAAATTCTAGAATGGTATAGAAAACTGAATCAACACAGTTAACAAACTTGACCTAACAGACTTGACCTAACAGATACATTTAAAACAATCTTCCTGACAATTGCAGAAGATATCTATCACACTGGAATATTTATGCAAATCGATCATATTCTGGGCCTTAAAGCAATTTGTAGCATATTTCAAGGCATTCGCATAATACAATCTAAATTCTCTCATCTCAACAAAAAGATTTAAAAAAAAAACTAGAAAACTCCCCTATGTATTTGTCAGTGTTTAATAAGGAACCAGAGACCACTTTTGGTATTTCAAACAGACAGGATTTAGGAAACTTGTGAAGGTATTAGAAGAGTTGGAGGACAAAATGGAAAATATGGTTACATAGAATTGTTGATGGGTCTTTTTTTTTTTTTTTAAGTAACTGGCACACTTATTGGTGAAACTTTGCAGCCTAATGTATAAGATTAGCAAAAGACAAGGCTGTCCCTGCAGCTACTTGTATTCAGCACTTTATAGAAAGTTCTGATGAGCACCATGATGAAGAATAAGAAGTAAAAATATTAGAATTGGATGAGAGGAAAGAAAACTATCATTATTTACAGATGATATGATTGTGCAGAAAATACAAAGAAATCTACAGATAATTTATTAGAATTAATAAGTGAGTTTAGAAAAGTAGTTGATTATAAAAATCAGTTTACAAAGATCAATTGCATTTCTATATACTGGTAACAAACATTCAGAAAATGCATTAAAAATGATTATAATAGTACAAAGATGTGAAACACTGAGGAATAAATAGAACAAAAGATGTAAGAGCTCTATGGGAAAAATTGTAAAATTTTATTGAAGGTTATTAAAGAGAACCTAACCAAATGGAGAGATAAGCCAGGCTTGTGGATTGGAGGATTCAATATTGTAAAGATGTCAGTTCTCTAACTGAGGTTCAATGCAGTTCTGTTTAGGATCCACTCAGGAATTTTTTTCTTTTGAGACATTTGATAAGCTTCTTATATGGTAATGCAAGGGACCAAGAATAACCACAATATTCTTAAAGACAACAAAGTTCAGGAAATTGTCTATTCAGGAAATTGTCTAGCAAGATCAAGACATAAAAGCTACAGTAATTGAGACACTTTGGCAGTACACTAGGAACAGAGCTATAGGAGAACATAAAGGAGCCCAGACAGAGATTCACATGTATAATGATATTTGATACATGACAGATATGATAAATTCAGATTAGATGAAGGAAAGATGGAGTCTATCTATAGTCAATGGTGATGGGAGATCTATCTATGAATATGGAAGAAAAAAGTACCCCTACCTCAGAGCGTATACAGAAATCACTATCAGATTTAAGACCTAATGAGACTTGAAGCTGTAGATTTTTAAATAAGAAAGCTTTTAGAACTAATGTTGGAGATTATTTTCCTGACCTTGATGTAGGGAAGAATTTCTTAAACATGACACAAAAATTTTAAACACAAAGGAAAAGATGGATGAATTTCTACATTAAAATTGAGAATCATTGAAATTGATAATTCATCAAAAGCTAGGACAAAGAGAGCAAAATCATAACAGACAAAAAGTTCTGTAAACATGGAGAAGGTATTTGTTACGCAGAATCGAACACACGACTAGTACCTGGGGAATGCAGAGAGCTCCTCTATGGCTGGAGCTAAGACTTCCTGAATTCCATTTCCCAGACTTCCCAGCTGGCTTCAGGCTAGTTTCTGTGAATGAAGGCTTTATGAGGAGCTCAGGAAGATGAGATGAAGTATTTCCTTTCCTTTTTTAATTTCTTCCTATGGGGCTCCAGGGACAGCATACAGTTGACTCCAGCTTCCAGCTTCTTTCAGTACATCCAGTCATTACTGCCCTTCACCTGTGTGAGAGGGTCCCTGCACTGAGCCCTGTTCTTTAGAGAACCCCACCCGGAGCTGATTCTGACTGCATTCCTGCCTATAGAGCAACGAGTCTGCAGGGCCAAAGCATGGTAACTACGTGGAATCTGTTGCCCACCTCCTCTGGGATGGTTAACACAGAACCTTGACATTCCCTGTGCAAAACTGAGTCCCTCCTTCTAAGAGTGGGCCATGCCTCCAGTGTGCACATTTTGGTTTACAGGGTGGCTATTTGTATATAATTGTGTGTGTATGCAAGTGACTGGAGCTTGGATGTGTGGGCTTGGGTGATCACATGTATGTACTCGAGGCAGCTAATGGAACATGATGGTGCTGGGTAGAAGCGACTGGCTCATGGCCCAAGGCTTTGAGGCTGGAGTATGGCCAGTACTACCACATTTTAGCCAGAAGTTTTGAGAGGTTGAGAAGTTTAAATCAGTGCTTCTTAAACTGTGGTGAAAATCCAGTTTTGCTTTCTTTCCTTAAGTTTAAACTTCAGACCAATACTTTTGTTAAATACAATAAGGATAAATTGCAAGAAAAATCAAATTAAAAAAAGTATACAACCAACATAACATTATTCTAAAATTTCTAAACATTCTCAATTTCTATGCTTATTTGGAATGGACCAATAACAAACAATTTGCAAACTTGCATTGTGGGCTATACTTGTAGTACTATTCACCTAAACTCATTCCTGGTTTTTCAGAACACTACAAAGATATATATTTGTTAAAATGTGATGCTAGCACATAATTTAAGGGTTTAAATGTAGACATGTTTGTGGGCCTCCATCTGTACTTTCAACCCCAGTCCTGTAAGTGATCTGGCTTCCAGCATTGACCTTCTTCTACTTTTTGGAAATATTAGGGGGTCTGCAGCCAAGCCGCTCCTTTAACAGATGGAATGCCACACTATTACTCATCTCTAGGTTGTCTGTGCACTATCTGGGTCCTGGTATGGACTGATCCCCTCAGAGGTGCACAGTCTAATCTCTGTTGTCTCTCCCCCTCTAGGGGTGTAAGCTGCTTCCTGATATTCTTAATATCTGGGTTACCTCAGGATTCCCCTTTGTCTTTTATTGTTCCTTCAGCCTTTCAACACCTGTATAACCATTCCCTGTATTAAATCCTCTCCATTTAAAATACCTGTGTGGTTTTGGTTTTCCTGAATGGACCTTGACTTAAACAACTTTGGCTTCAACAATGAAAAGACAAATGACCCAATAGAAATCTGGGCAAAAGTCTTAAGTAGGCACTTGACAAAGAACGAAAGGCCAATAAATGTAGGGAGAAATATTTAATCTCATTAATAATCAGGGAAATACAAAGCAAGAGCACAATAAGATCACATATACACTCACTGGCTTGGCAAATACGAACAACCTGACAAATCTTGGGGAAGGTGTGGGGGAAAGTGAGTTCTAAATGTTGGTGGATCCAGACTGGCAGAACCCCTTTGGCAGACAGTCGGATACTACTAGAGGAATTGAGATTTGCAAACTTAATAGTTCTTTGAGTCTCCTTTTAGGTGTCCACCCTTGAGAAACTCCTGCATTATACATGCCAGGATTTACATATATAAATGTGCATAGTAGTATTGCTTATAAGAGCCAAACACAAGAACAAAGTTGGAACAAGAACAACAGAATGGAGAATTGAGTTGGTGTATGTGTACAATGGAAATGTGAAAAGAACTCTAGCTCTGTGCCATCAATATGAATGCTCTCAGAAGCATAATGTTCGTTTGTTCATTTAGCAAAAATTTGAGTGCCTACTATGTGCTGGGTATATTATACATGCTGGGGAGTCCCAGTGGAGCTTATATTCTAGTGGGGAGAGAACACAGAAAAAGAAAAACATATTAAATAAATGTCAAAGTGATGAGTGCTATGGAAAATTAAAGAAAAACATGGAAGGTGAATCAGGAATTTCTGGGAGTTGGGTAGAGTGTGTGTGTGTTTGCAGTTTTAAACAGGGAGGTCAGATAGACTTCACTGAGAATTAGAGAAGACTTAAAGGTGGAAAGGTATGAGTCATAGGGGTTGCGTGGGGGGAAACCCTCAGGCTAGGGAAACCGCCAAAACGTCTCTTGATGGATTCTAGGTAGGGACCTTTCTGAAGAGCAGGTGGAAGGGAGTGAGGTTAGATGAGAGAGAGAACTTTATGCTCAGATCATGGAGACCTCACTGGCATTACTGCTTTTACTAACTTGAGCAACCAGCGTAGGGTTTTGAGCTGAGTCAGAGGCCCAACTTGACTTATTTTAATAGGATTGCTTTGGCTGCCACATTGGGAATAGACTTGGAGAATGAACCAGATTGAGCAAAAGAAGCACGCCACTGAAAGAATGCATACAGTGTGTATTTATTTATATAAAGACCTAAAGTATCCAAACTAAGCAATATCTGGTCCAAGTATATACACACTCAGGTAGTAAAACTATAAAGAAAGTAAAGTAAAACAAGAGTTAAAATAAAGATGACCTCTAGGAGAGAGATGATACAATTGGGGGAGATCTGAGTGGCCATGCTCTTCATCTGGGTGGGATTTTTGGATAGTCACTTTGTTAATACTTGCACTTCTAAGTGTGTGTTTTAGATGTGTTTTCATACACACAAATAACAATAAAAGAAGCAAAACAAAAAGAACCTTCCTTTTTGTAATAGCCTGAACTGTTGTACCCTTCATTTATACAACAGATTGGTGATATTCTAGATTAAGACAACAACTTAAGTTGTGCTTGAATACTGTCTGTGAAATAATGCATAAACATTCTTTTATTTTTATTTGGGTGTGAGCTGTCCCTGACAGGTAGGTATCAATTTTTGGCTATTAAAATAACATAATAACATGGAGAATTGGATATCAGCCAATGTATTTATAGGTTAGACACCTCCAATTTAGATAAACATGCTTATCAATCAGGAAGTGCTTTTGGAGGTGCTACATGGGCAAGGAAATTTGGGAGTACAAAGGAATATTTAATTTAGTTAGCAAGATGAGATCAATATAACAATTACCTAGGATGTTAAATTATTAATTGCTAAATTGTATGGTACCAGATAAAAAGTGCTGACAGTAACATCTGAAAATCCCAGACATAGTACACAGAAAGAGCACATGTCTTTATTTTAGACTCAATGGTAATCTGAGTACTGAATTTTATAGTTTTTATTATCACATTAATAGAAAAGATTATGCAGGACAATTCGGTATTGTGCATTTGTATGAATACCAGCTATCTTTGATGTTAAATACTTTCACACATACTTCAGCCAATATGCTCAGCTTTCTCTTCATGATTCATCATCTGCCCAGAATATTCCCATGTTTCTCTTTTCATATTAGATAGGTGCAAATAGTCCTAGAAAAGTGGACCATTCTTGCTGCATTTGTGTTTTACGTATTCTTTAGTGTGAATGAGATTATTAAATATTTTAGCTTGTAACATCTCCCAGCAGGGCTTTATACAGTGTAAGTAATCAAGAGACAATGAATACTACAACTTCAGGGATTTATTTCTTCTGCTCAATTATTTCAATAATACCTTGAAAACAAACTGGTAATTGGGAATTACCTTCATTAAGCAAATTAAAGGAAGTGTTTAAAGTCACTTTTGAGGAAGATTTTATATTTAGTAATGCTTTGCTATGTTTCAAGATACTGATGTAATACATTAACATAGCTTAATATTTTTATTGCTAATTACTATATTATATATTATGAAGTTAACATAGTTATTGATTCACGCACATACATTATCAAGTGTTGATAATTTTCCTTTGGAGCTGTGGAAAGGAAAACTGTTGTAAAGCCTTATAGCCAAATGCACTCTCACTATAGGTGTCCATGGCTGACAAGATCCAAGAACAAAATTGGTTATATTGACTGTTTGACATGATTCTTTTCATACATACATATTGAGAAGCAAAACAGTTGTCTCTGTGCTGTGCTTTCATGTATGGCTAGAGCCCCAAAATAAATTGTATATTTCAGTAAATGATTGAAAATCTGACTTAACTATAATGGTGACTCAGTTCTTTGTTATATATGGATTTGCCTTAAAGTATTTTATCCTTGGAAACATTTGCATATACTTGCAGGGGGTTAGTAATCCCACTGGCTTTTCTTTGTTAGATTGTATTCTTTACCCCTTCCTAATTCTGGTCACTCATCCTCCCTCGCTGTGTTAATATTGAGAATTAACCAGAAGGAGAGGTGGAAATGAGGAAAGTAAGGCCTCAGAGGGATGTGTTTATCTTTTGCTTTATTTTATTTGACATTGTTTTGGCCTTAAGCAAAAAGAGGAAATTTGCTTTTGTGATTCACTTGCTTATATAAATAAAAAAGAACTGGCTGCCTTTTTTTTTTTTTTTCTTAAAGAAAGACATCTTTAATAATTCCGTTTTAGGATTTCTTCAAGATATGACATATACCCTAGATTAAAGGCATTCGTATAGTCAGCAGGATTCTAGCCTCAGTTCACATTAATGCCTTTAAGAGTCAATTCTCTGCCAACACTATTTCTAGGGATGAAATTTACAGCAAGGTGCAACAGCTCACAAATGTCAGAATAATGACTGGCCACCTGAATACCAAGAGTTGGTTGGAGCCCTATCTGCTTTGGGATTTTAAATGTCCTGAAGAGTTTGTAGAAACTTGGGTCGGTCTAAATTTGGCTTTGTTTCCCCCCACTCCCTCTGGTTGTTTTCACTGGGAACTTTGAGCTACAAGTTCTATTGTGTGTTCAAGTAGACATGCCTTGCAGTACACCAAAGTGAGCAGCAATTGTTTTGGAAGTAGGTGTGTGGGAATATAGCTTAAGAAGACTGCAGTGTGGCCCAAGGTAAATATGTTTAGACAGACAGAAATTTAGTGATAATAGAGGGTTCTTTGGTACCCTTCCAAAGGCTACCCTTCCAGTTTTAAGCTCTTTGAGGTATTTGAGAGGAAGACACTATTAAAATTTACGTATTAAATCAACACTTCCTATTCTGTAAGATTCCTGAGTTTTTGATTTGTATTAATGAGGACTGATTAATATTTTTTCCCTTCCATAGACTGAGAGTTCCTAATGATCTCCTTGAGGTCAAGGACAGTGTCACTTTTACTGTGTGTCCCTAGGGTGCTCAATAATGTTTGCAGAATGTAGGACCAAATGAGAGTGCCCATCTGGCTTAAGGTAATGCTTGCTTTTCCATTTTGATGTAACTACTACTGAAATAATTATCCCCTTCCTTCTTCATTATTTCCATAAAAGCATTTGTTGAGGGCTTGTATTAGATTTTCACAAATCATACCCATTCTGTTGGCCACATTGTATTAAAAATCTCAACGGGGAAGAGTTTCATGTTAAAAGCAGTGGGATTCTTCTACGCAAGGCATTTGCCTGTCTCTTCTTAGACCCATTCTCTATCATTCCCTTGCTCTTCTTCTTATTATAGGGCCAACACCTGCAGTCTGTTTCTCAAGTTCCCTGGTTAACTGGTTTCCAGTTAGGTTTGGCCAATGGCAAGAGAATGGTGGGCAGGAGGAAGGGAGAAGCCAGGACATTTCTTCCTGTTTCCTTCTGCTTCAGCTTGAGTACCTGACAGTGGCTGTGTCTCCTCTCTGGTTCCAGCTCCCACCCCAAAGCCCCTTCCACAGTGGCCTCAGTTTCTGCTGGAGGCTCTGATAAAGCACCTCATCTCTTTGTCCCTCTTGCTCAAAGGTTGATAGTGGCTCCTTTCTCTTTCCTTCATATTTTTTCCCCTTCTTTCCTTCCTCCCTTCCTTCCTCTCTGTTTTTCTTTTTCTTTCCTTCTCATTGAAATATAATTCAGATACCATAAAACTCACCCTTTCAAAGTGTACAGTTCAGTCGTTTTTAGTATATTCACAGACTTGTGAACTATCACCACTATTTAAATCTAGAACATTTTCATCATCCTAGAAAGAAACCCTGTACCCATTAGCAGTCACTTCCAGTTCTCCTCTCCTCACAGGCCCTGGCAACCACAAATTTACTTTTTGTCTCCATGGATTTGCCTGTTCTGCATATCTAGTATACATGGAATCATACAACATGTGACCTTTTGTGACTGGCTTCTTTCAATTAGCATAATGTCTTCAAGGGTCACCCATGTTGTAGCATGTATCAGTACTTCAATTTTATGGCTGAATGATACTCCATTGTATGGATGTACCACATTTCATTTATCTACCGATTCTTCAACTGATGAACATTTGGTTGTTTCCATTTTTGGGCTCTTATGAATAATGCTGCTATGAACTTTTATTTCTGTTTCTGTGTGAACCTATGTTTTCAGTTCTCAGATTGAAATTCTAAATTTTCTTAAGCGAAAAGTAATATACGTAGGAGTAGAATGCCTGGATCATATGGTAACTCTACACTAAACTTTTTGAGAAACTGGATAGTAGCTTCTTCCCTTGCAAATCTTTGCATTGTCTTTTCATCCTCTTTGGTCATTTGGCTTTTCTAGCCCCTTTATGACTAGTTCCCTATGTAAAATATTCTCTTTTGAATACCAGGCATGAACTCTGTTTCCTTGATTGAATCTTGACTGAAATAGTTTCATTTATGTTATACATGAAATTTAAAGCTATTTCTAACCCCCCACCCTGCCCACCAAATTTCTTCTCTTTTGCATGACTGAGAAGCTACAGGGAACAGGGTGTCTGGTTAATTATATTTTGCAACTCTATCTGGTGATTTGCTGCCATCTCTAAGCTGGTGACAGTTCTTTTGAACTTACTTTGTTTCCCCAACAGCCCCCAATTTTGAGTGTAAGTAGTTTATCTGGAAAGCAATTGCAAGACCCTCTAAGAAGGAAGTTAGGGAAGTGAGACAGGAGGAAAGAAGCCAGTGTAAGATGCATTGATCAATAGGTGACTGTTGAGGGCAACGGGGGCTCAATCCTGCCGAGGACCCTGGAGAAACTATACAGTATGTGTCCCAGAGTTGTCTCACCTGAAGGAAATGGGAACTGGGGTATCTCTCTACTATATTTTGTCATTGGTTTAGGGCTGCTCCCAGGGGAATTAATTCCCTGAGCACTTCAAGTATAGCCCTGTGGCCAGAGAAAGCCTGCACGTAGGGGCCCAGGTGCTTGCAGTAAAAGCCCGTATAGTGCATTTGGCCACACGAGTGCAATGTTGGCAGAGGTTGGGGGATCTGTAAACTCCTCGAGGGTAAAGACCTTGCATTTGTATCTTAAAATTTTACCTGTAAATAATAAGAATTAATTGACTTCATGCATTCATGAAGGAAACTGCCCAGGGAAGGAAGCTTCCTGAATCATATATTGGAACTGTCATCTAATGTTTGTACATTGAAACTCTTCTGTCAGGAATTGATCTTGAAATTGCATGTTTTTAGAAAGAACCACAATTCTCAGTTTGTAACTAGACCATCAGCTACACTGTCAACACACCTTGAAAGAAGCTGATAGAAATACAAAGTTAACATTTCCTTGATGCTTTTAGCTGTAGATAATAAAACCTGGAAGGGAAAATAAAATCGTACACCCAAACTTTTCACAGACACAAAACAGAAGTCCAATGACTCTTGGACTTCATGACTTCAGAAGTCCATGAAAATGACAGTATTTAAAAAAAAAATTGATTAAAAACCAGGAAGCTTTGAAGAGTTTCTTAAAACAATGGACCAATAGACTGAGCATGTTCAGATCAAGTTTAAAAAGGCAGTGATAAAAATGTAAATTAGTAGTTGCCGCTGGATCTCTTAACCAGCTGAATAAATTTAGATGCAATCAGTTCTCCCTCAGATTAAAGCTGTTTTCATTTTGAAAGCAAAGTGTTAGAAAAGAGAGTTTTTCAGGTTATTGAGAAATGACATGTAAATGGGTTAAAGCCACTGGCGTTTGGGAAGCTTCTTTCCCATTCTTAATCTAGGCCAGGGCTTCTTTGGGGCAGGGCTGTACCACATATAAACCATTTTTAAAGACTTTTCAGTTTCCTCTGGTCATCCAGTCAGGTCATCGTGATCGCTGTTATATAAGTTAATTACAGAAACTTCATTATCTGGGCCTTGACCCGTACAATCTGGAGCAGGAAATGGTATTTAATCACATCTGACATGGCTTGTCTCCCCATTTGGGAAGTGACAGCAATTTATTCTTTGCATGTAGTATCTTCCACTTTCTATTTCATGCTTCCAACTCCTCTCCTCAGAATCCTGCTTGTTTTCTTACTGGCCATGTAAGCTTCAGCAAAACTTACCAGCTGTTGGAATCTAAGATTCCCCAGCTGTTGAGTAGAGATGATAATAGTAGCTACATTAGAGTTTTAAGAGTTAAATGAGAAAATGCATATTGATGGCTTCATGCAGTGGTTGCTCACAATACTGCTGAATAAATGGTAGCAGCTATGATTACACCGAGGACCCACTCATCTGCCTGTTTTCTTCTTGAGTTACCCCCATTACCTGCTGCTTCAGTTTTCCACCCATCTTCTTTTTACATCCTGAAGATCTTTTCCCAGAAATTTCTCTTTCCCTCTTGCTTTGAGTCTCTTCTGCCCACTGCCCCAACCCCGTTGTATTTGTGATTTCTGTCAACTGAAATAAATGCGCAGCCCAGAAATTGACAGTTACATTTTATTTGGTTGGAGGACTTGAGCCAGGATGACAGACTCTCAGATCTCTCTGAGGGACTGCTTCGAAGAGGTAGTGGAGGAGCTAGGATATATAGGAGCTTTACAGCAAAGACCAAGTAGTTGGAACAATGAAAGATTACTTGCTGTCTAAAGAAAACCAGGCATCTCAAGTTAAAGAATTTAGTGTTTTTCTATGCATGGAAGGAAGCAAACATTTGGGCTCATTGAATTCATTCCTTTGACAAGCATCTAGCTAATCTAGGGCCAGTATCTTGTCCTTCATTATTCTGAGCCCCCTCAGAGTGCACCATTGTGAGTGGCTGCAGAGGCTGGGCAGCAGACTTGTATTCACTGGTGGGTGGCAGCAGCGGCTGATGACTTGATGGCTTCAGCATTCTTTGTTTACTGATATGGTTTGCAGTATATTTCGTTCACATTTCCTTTCTACTCTGACCCTAAGTTCAAAACATAACTAACAAACAATCCTGCTCCCACCAAGTATTCTCCAAGTTACTATTCTATTTTTTCCCCTTTTTACTGCTAAATTTCTTGGAGCAGTTGTCAGTGCCTGCCACATTCATTTGCTTCCTAGTTACTCTGTGCTCTGGCTTTGGCATTGTGTTCTCCCAAATGTGACCCTTCTCAAGGTCACGAGTAAGGCCCTGCTGGTGATGTCCTGAGGCTTCTTTTGATTCCTTATCCTATTTCACTTCTTGGCTGTATTTCATACTGTGCTGATTCCCTCCTTGAAGATGTCTGTGCTTTCGGCCTCTTTGGCTTTGCTGTCCGGTTCCCCTTCCTTTTGACCATTCACCTACATTTGTCCGGTTCCTCTCCTTTTTCTTAAAGACTGGTGTTTGCAAATTGTCTGTCCCTGGGACTCTTCTTGCTCTTCCTGAGATTGCGGTCTGAGCACCTCCACGTCCAAGGCTGTGGTTATCATTGTCTCAGCGTAAGGGCTATTTCTTGAACTCTAGCTGCTTACTAGTCATTTCTAACAGTCTGGGCATTGCCTCCCAAAGCGAACCAATTACCTTCTCTCATATACCTCTTCTTTTTTTCCTTCTTACCTTTGATGAGAATCAGTATCCACCCAATTGCACAAGCTGAAGGCTTACATTACTTGGACTCTTGAGTCCCTCACACAAGTATCCATTTCACCATTTTACTATTCTGCTTTCAGATCTGCTCCTTCTTGTTTGTCCCCCCTGCTACCTGTCTAGTCTAAGACTTTGTGGTCTCCGAGATGAATTGTCATGAATAACAACTTAAGTGATCCCTAGACCTAAAGATTTCCAAATCCCTTTTACATCTCTTAAAGGCAGATTAAATCAGGCTACTTCCCTACTTAAAAACCTTTGATAGATCTTCATTGCATATAGCCATGTCTCCCTTTTTGGACCTTGCATGGTACTCGAGAGGAATTAAGCGTTACTGGAATGGACCTGGCTGGGAGATAGAATTGCTCAGAGCTGAGTTAGGGGTGCAGGCATGCGAGATAAGAAGAGATTGGGCTACAGAGTACAGATAATAATAGCAGCTACTTTGGGGTTGTTGTGAGAATTAAAAGAAGAGATGCATATTGATAGCTTGATGGACTGGCAGTACATAGCAGTGCTGAATACATGGTAGCAGTTATGATTATATTTAGGGCCATTTAGACACATTCATCTGTTGAACAATACTGACAGTCTTGTCTGAAAGACCTGGTAATGAAACCTCCTAAAGAACTCATCTGAAGAACTTGTCAACAATATTTGAAACATTATGAGGAGATACCGAAAAGACTTGCTTAGAAGGTCCTTATAAGAATTTTCTCAAATTGTGAGGCAGGGGTGAATGTTGTGGAGGATCTTTTTTCCATTATTTTTTGGATATTACCAACTAAAATGAAACATGCAGAAGTAGAATAGATGTTAGTGTTTTGGTCAGATGGCTTCTGGTGACAAAAGATTGTTGAGCAGAAGTGATTATTATCATTTTGGTTAGGAATTGATTCTCAGTGTGCAACTCTGTCAGTCAAGGGGGTTAAGTTTCCCTGGTTCTTTTCAATTATATATACAGTAAATCAGAATTTTCTCTGTCTGTGAGGGGAGAATTGTCCTATTGGTGTGGAACCTCATCTTTTTAAACCCCGTGAAGATGAGCCAAATCTCTTTGATTATAGATAGTCTCCAATAGTTCCATTCTCATCACTGAGGAAACTATAGGCATTTTTAACACATCAATCAGATTTTTTAAGTATAAAATTAAGTTATTTTCATTAAAATATTTTATGGATAACTTAGTTATGGCAAGCAAGATTTTCATTTATAATAGTGATATGATGCTTTCTTTTAAAATAAATGTATAAAATAACAAAAGAAAAGAGAACTGACTTAATAAAAACTTCAAATACAATGAAGTAAAATAGAAGAGTGGGTGGCTTACAGATATGATAAAAATTATGAAGCGTGGTATGTACCAACATGAACCTTACAGCAGTCGACCTCAACATGGCCTCTGTACTGGGTTCAATAGTGTTTCTCAAACTAACTTTCATGTCCATCTGGAACTATAGAACGTGACCTTATTTGAAAATAGAGTCTTTTCTGGTGTAATTAGTTAGGATGTGGTTATATTGAATTAGGAAGGCCCTAAGTCCAATGACTGGTATCCTTATAAGAAGGCCATGTATAGACACACAGCAGGGGAGGGTGCATGACAATAGAGGCAGAAATTGGAGTGATGCAGCTACATGGCCAGGAACCCAAGGATTACAGCAACCACCAGAAGCTGGGAGAGTGGCATAAAACAGATTTTTCCACAGAGCCTTCTGAAGGAATCAGTGATATTGACAACTTGATTTTCGACTTCTGGCCTCCAGAGCAGTGAGAATAAATTACCATTATTTTAAGACACCTAGTTTGTGGTAATTTGTTACAGCAGCTTGTATGAAACTAATAGAACCTTCCTTCCCAGACCTGCTTATTATACTCTTTCTTAGTATTTCTTGAACACGCATGGTGCTTCTCAGGCTTCCATTCCAGGCCTTTTGCTCTGGAATGTGCCTTATCCTCTCCTCCTCCTGCTCCTCTCCCACCATTTCAAATTTACTTCCCTGCTCGAATTTACTGCCTCAAACTTTTGTCCTCCTTGCCCTCCTACTTCATCTGTGCACAGTCAGTTCTTTGTTTGTATCACATTGTATTTTCCCTTTCCAAGTTGTACCTAGTTTGTTGTCTGTAGTTGAGTGCGTGCCTGTTAACCCATATACTTCTTGGGAGCTGGGGCTGTTTTACCTTTATATTTTGACAACTTGAGGTTGAGACGGGCATGTAAATGACTTCCTTTAAATACTCAATTAATGAAAGTTTCCCTTACTTTTTAAAAATGTTCTTTCTAACTTTTAAAATCCAAGCCTATTTCTTTGATTCTCTTTAGAAGATGTGTATGAGAATGAATGCTACTTTGGATGTAGAAACAGGCAGTTGTGAAGATCAAAAGTTAAGTCTTCTTGGCCTTGCTATTAGAAACTGCTATTTAAAATTTGTTTAATTTAGAACTTATTTGATTTTATGGAGATAAATGGTAGAGTACAGGGAACAAACCAGTAAATAACTGTCTTGAAGTTCTGGAGAGTGAAAGCTGTGATGACTTCATTGAATGCTGTTAAGAGCAAGGTCACTGTCAGCAAATCAGAGAAAAATTTCCACCTTGTTAATTAAGGTGAGTTCATGGTATTAAAGACCTGAAAAGCTTTTATGCCCAGAATTATTCTTCATGCCATCTCCTGCCACAGTGTGTGGGAAGTGGGTTAGGGAGAAAATTTGTGGGAAGAGGTGGAAACTTTTTAAAATCCGTAATCAGTTGAAGGTGATAAGATAGCCATCATTTAAAGACCAAGAAAGGATTTTACTCTAAAGAGAGAAATAGAATTACAAAGGGGAATACCAAGCATTTCAAGGACTCTGTCTGCTGAATTACCTTATGTTTTTAGAACTATTTTCTGGCATCACAGCATTGACAACTAGTTATGGTAATCAACTTATTATTCATGAAAGGGGGGGTGGGGGGTGGGGGAGCTGTGGGAGGGTCGGGAGGGAACCCTGACTGCAACAGGTTCTTAAACCATAAATCAAGTCCCAAAGAGGGTATGCATTTGAAAAGACTGATTGTAGTTGTGTTCTTAAATATCACTTCTACATAAGGAAAGAAAAAATATTACCAAAGTGGCTTTTGGTCATAAATTCAGGTTTCCTGAAAGTGAAAGAAGTTGCAAGTTGGTTTTCTGTGGGCTCTGTTAGAAAAAGTTTTTTTACAAGCATTCTTTTATCTGTAGGCAAGAATCACCCCTCTGCTAGAGGTGTTCTGGCTGCTTTCATTGTCTGGGTTCTTTTTTGCAGCTCCTACCCAGTGAGTCTGGGTTATCCAGCAAAGAGAACTTTCCAGTTCTCCCTTTTACTTCTGGGGCTGATGCTCATTTCCAGCATTATCTTAAACTTCTAGAGTGCACACCCCAATAAAAATCTGAGAGGAAAGACAATTTGACCAGCCCCTTCTGACCGTCTCAGGCTACAGATAAATACAGT
The DNA here is from genome assembly GCF_009834535.1 of Camelus ferus. Lineage (NCBI taxonomy): Eukaryota > Metazoa > Chordata > Mammalia > Artiodactyla > Camelidae > Camelus > Camelus ferus. The sequence continues at coordinate 45,942,033 of NC_045704.1, forward strand.
TGATGGTTGGCAGGTTTAGACTCTTTTAGTTATCTTTTGCCCAAACCTGAAAAAAAAAAAAAAAGGAGAAATTTTTTCCTTAAGATTCTGTGTGTTCAATGGGTTTAACTGGGTGGGTTTTCTTCCTCAGATGATGTCAACTAGGGTTACTCAGTTTGTTGTGTTCAGTTGGCATCTTGGCTAAGCTAGAAGTTCCAAGAAAGCTTTGCTCAGATGTCTCATGCTTTGCTGCTTCTCCACATGTCCTTTTCATGTGGCTAGCCTGGGCCTCCTTACAGCACCATGGCCTCAGTTTAGTCAGACTTAAACTGCAGCTGGCTTCAAGAGGAAAATCAGTCACCAAAGGTTTAGAATCTAGGACTGAATCTGGCACAGTGTCATTTCCACCCAAGTTACAAGACCTACCCAAATTCAAGGGAAGGGAAGTAGACTCCAATTTTGATGGGAAGAGTGGCTTCCTTATACAGGAAGAGAAAGAATTGATGGCAGCCATCTTTGAAGACTACCCAACACATCCTCATTACTCACTTAAATTAGCATTACTTAATTTTATAATTTAGATTTTCTCATATATATTCAGCTCCCTTTGTATGAACAATCTTACATTCACTTGCCAGTTCCAGCCAGCATTTTCTGGTCCTTTAGGAAAGATGGTATTAATTGTTCCCAGTATTTGGTATTGTTTAGTTTACTTACTAAGTGCTCAGCATATACTTTAGTTCTTTTTGTTTTTTATTGAAGTACAGTTGATTTACAACATTGTGTTAGTTTCTGGTATACAGCATATTGATTCAGTTATACATCTATATACATGCATATTCTTTTCCATTATGGTTTAGTACAGGTTATTGAATATAATTCCCTGTGCTGTACAGCAGGACCTTGGTATTTATCATTTTGTATATAGTAGTTTGTATCTGCTAATCCCATGTGCCTAATTTATCCCTCCCTCATCCCCTTTCCTCTTCGATAACCATAAGTTTGTTTTTTATGTCTGTGAGTCTGTTTCTGTTTTGTAAATAAGTTCATTTCTGTCATTTTTTTCAAGATTCTACATGTAAGTGATATCATATGGTATTTGTCTTTCTCTGTCTGATTTATTTCACTTAGTGTGATAATCTCTAGGTCCATCCATATTGCTACAAATTGCATTATTTCATTCTTCTTATGGCTGAGTAGTATTCCGTTGTGTATATATATCACATCTTCCTTTTCCATTCATCTGCCGATGGACATTTAGGTTGCTTCCCCACGTTGGCTATTGTAAATAGTACTGCTGTGAATATTGCATTACATGTATCTTTTCAACTTACAGTTTTCTCCAGATACACACCCAAGAGTGGGTTTGCTGGATCATATGGCAACTCTATTTTAATTTTTTTAAAGGAACCTCCATACTGTTCTCCATAGCAGCTGCACTATATTACATTCCCACCAACAGTGTAGGAGGGTTCCCTTTTCTACACACCCTCTACAGCGTTTGTTATTTGTAGACTTTTTGATGATGGCCATTCTGACTGGTATGAGGTGGTACCTCGTAGTAGTTTTGATTTGCATTTCTCTAATAATTAGTGATGTTGAACATCTTTCATGTGTCTATTGGTCATTTGTATGTCTTCTTTGGAGAAATGTCTACTTACGTCTTCTGCCTTCTTTTTGGTTCAGTTGGTTGTTTTTTGTCACTGAGTTGTATGAGCTGTTTGTATATTTTGGAAATTAAGCAGTTGTTGGTTGTATTGTTTGCAAATATTTCTTCCCAGTCTGTAGGTTGTCTTTTCATTGTGTTTGCGGTTTCCTTTGCTGTGCAAAAACATTAAAGTTTGATTAGGTCCCCTTGCTAATTTTTGCTTTTATTTCTATTGCCTTGGGAGTATTTGTTGGCTGTGGGTTCATCATAAATAACTTCTATTATGTTGAGATAAGTTCCCTCTATACCCACTTTGGTAAGGGTTTTTTTTTAATCATGAATGGATGTTGAATTTTATCAAATGCTTTTTCTGCATCTATTGATATATTCATGTGGTTTTTCTTTTTTTTTGTTGTTGATGTGGTATATATCACATTGATTTGTGTATATTGAGTCATCCTTGTGACTCTGGGATGAATCCAACTTGACCATGGTGTTATAATCTTTTTTATGTGTTGTTGGTTTTGGTTTGCTGATATTTTATTGAGAATTGTTGCATCTATATTCATCAAAGATACTGGCTTTTATTTTCTTTTTTGGTATTGTCTTTTTTTTTTAGTTTTTGTATCAGGGGGATGGTGGTTTCATAGAATGAGTTTGGGAGTATTCCCTCCTCTTCAATCTTTTGGAAGCAGTTGAGAAGAATCAGTGTAAGTTCTTCTTTGTATGTTTGGTGGACTTCCTCAATGAAGCCATCTGGTCTGGGACTTTTGTTTGTAGGGAGTTTTAAATTACAGATTCTATTTCATTTCTAGTGATCTGTCTGTTCAAGTGGTCTATTTCTTCTTGATTGAGTCGTGGTGGACTGTATGTTTCTAGAAACTTGTCCATTTCTTCTAGGTTGTCCAATTTGTTTCTGTATAATTGTTCATAGTATTTTCTTACATATATTTTTTATATTTCTGTGGTATCAGTTGTTACTTCTCCTCTTTCATTTCTTACTTTGTTTATTTGGGGCCTCGATCTCTTCTTCTTGGTGAGCCTGGCCAGAGGTTTGTTGATTTTGTTTACCCTTTCAAAGAACCAGATCTTGGTTTTATTGATTTTTTTTTTCTATCTTAAAAATCCGTTTTATTTATTTTCCCTCTGACCTTTATTATTTCCTTCCTTCTGCTGACTTTAGGTTTTTTTTTCTTCTTTTTCTAATTCTTTTAGGTGGTAGGTTGTCTATTTGAAATTTTTCTTGTTTTTTGAGGAAGGCCTATATTACTATGAACTTCCTTCAAAGAACTGCTTTTGCTGCATCCCATAGATTTAGGATAGTTATGTTTTCATTGTTACTTGTCTCAAGGTATTTTTAAGTTTCTGCTTTGATTTCGTTGTTGATTAGTTTGTTTTTTAGTAGCGTGTTGTTTAGTCTCCTTGTAATCTCTTTTTTTCCCTCATTTTTCTTTCTGTGGTTGATTTCTAGTTCCATACTGTTGTGGTTAGAAAGAATGCTTGAAATAATTTCTATTCTCTTAAATTAGTTGAGGCTTATTTTGTGTCCTAGTTGTGGTAAGTCCTAGAGAGTGTTTCATGTGCACTTGAAAAGAATGTGTATTCTGGGTTTTTTTTTTTTAATATATAATGTCCTGAAAATATCAATTAAGTCTACTGTTTTATTGTATCATTTAGGATCTCTGTTGCTTTATTGTGGAAGATCTGTCTGTTGATGCAAGTGGGGTGTTAAAGTGTCCTACTATTATAGTATTCTTGTCAGTTTCTCCCTTTGTCTATTAATACTTGTTTTATGTATTCAGATGTTCCTATATTGGGTGCATATATGTTAACAAGTGTAATATCCTCTTCTTGTATTGATCCTTTAATCATTATATAGTGTCCTTCTTTATCTTTCTTTATGGCCTTTGTTTTAAAATCTTCTTTGTCTGATACGAGTGTTCCCTTCCCCACTTTCTTGTCATTTCCATTTGCATGAAATATCTTTTCCCATCCCCTCACTTTCAATCTATATGTGTCCTTTGTCCTAAAATGGATCTCTTTTAGGTAGTGTATTGTAGGTTCTTGGGTTTTTTTTTTTTTTTTTTTTTTTTTTTAATTCACTCTACCACTCTGTCCTTTGGAGCATTTAGTCCATTGACATTTAATGTAATTATTGATAGATATGTATTTGTTGCCATTTAAACCTTGTTTTCGAGTTGATTTTGTATTTCTTCTTTCTACCTTTTTCTTTTTGTTTTTCCTTTTGTGATTTGATGGTTTTCTTCTATATTATGTTTATGTTCTCTTCTTTTTGCTTTTTATGAATCTATTGTAGGTTTTGGATTTGTAACTACCCTGTTTTTCAAGTATGTTAACATATTACTATATCTACGTGCTTTAGACTGGTAGTCACATTGGCTCAAACATGTTCTAAAAAAATCTACATTTTCTTACTCTCCTTCCCCACATTTAATGATTTTGATGTCGTCGTTTGCATCTTCATATTTATCCATTTAGTATTTATTGTGGTCATCATTGTTTTCACAAACTTTTTTTGATTAAAAAAATTTGTTTACTGGCTTATTTAAGTGATTTGTTTGCCAATTGTGGTTTTCTCTTTCTATAGATTCTTGCTTCTTTTTTATTTAGAGAAGACTTTTCAATATTTATTTTAGGATAAGTTTAGTATTGCTGTATTCTTTTAGTTTTTGCTTGTCTGAGAAATTCTTTATCTGTACTAGTCGAAATGATAGTTTTGCTGGGTAGAGTATCCTAAGTTGCAAATTTTCCTGTTTCAGGACTTTGAATATATCTTGCCACTCCCTTCTGGCCTGTAATGTTTCTGTAAAGAAATCACCTGATAGCTTTATGGGGCTTCCCTTGTATTTAACTATTAGTTTTTCTCCTGCTGCCTTTAGAATCCTTTCATCTTTAACTTTCCCCTTTTTAATTATAATATGTCTTGGTGTAGGTCTGTTCAGGTTTATCTTGTTTGAGACCTTCTGTGCTTACTGTACCTGGATATCTGTTTCCTTCTTTAGGTTTGGGAGGTTTTCAGCCATAATTTTTTCAAATATTTTGTTGATCCCCTTTTTCCTTCTTTCTCCTTCTGAGACCCTTATTATGCATAAATTGGGATGCTTTATATTATCTGATAGGTCTCATATATTGCATTTATTTATTTATTTAATTTATTTTTTGTTTATCTATCTGCTGTTCTGATTTAGTAATTTTCATTATTCTGTCTTCCAGATCACTTATTTGTTTTTCTGCATTATCCAGTTTGCTATTTATTGCTTTCAGCTCAGCTTTTGTCTTAGCAAATGAGTTTCCTAATTTTAATTGGCTCCTCTTTATAGTTTCTATTTCCTTTTTACAGTAGTCAGTATTTCTATCAATAGCCTTTTGTAATTCTGTTAGGGTTTTTAAATTGAACATCCTTTTTGAACTTGAGATCTGGTAAACTGGAGGTATCTGTTTCATTGTTTGTTCTTTCAGGGGAATTCTCTTGATCTTTTAATTGGGAATGGTTCTTTTACTTCATTTTACTTACATTTCTCTGACTCTGAGTTTAGGAGAAACAGTTATATACTATGGTCTTGAAGGGCTGTTTTTATGTGGGACTATTTCTATGTAGCCTCCATGAGTCTGATATTTTTGATGTGAGGACTGTTTTTAGTATGGATTCTTGCCATATCTTTCCTCATTATGTGCTGGCCATTATCCCCTTGATAAGGGATATGATTATTGTCATGGTGACCAGAGCATGCACTGAATGTTGAGCTGGGCCTCCTCTTTCCTCTGTGGTTGTCACAGCTCTGTCAGGGGCAGGGTCTTCTCCTCAGTTCTTGGAGTAGACACCCCCAGATCTATCTCTGAACTGTGGTGAGAGGTAGGTGGGACTGGAGTGCTCCCACTGGAAGAGGAGCCACTGAGTATTCCTGCACAGGAGCTGTTCACTGAAAATTGTGCTCTGTGGTGTTACCTACCACCCATTGTGCAGGCTCACAAAGTATACTGTTTTTGGCACTGCCCTCAGCCCCACCTCACCTGTGGTAATTTAAGCAATCACCTGGGTGTCTCTCAAGTTCTGTGCTCATAATGCCACTAGCACAGATCCACAGAAAGGACAGCCAGACCTGCCCAAGCCACGGAAACACTAGTAATCAGCTCAGGGGTCCCATGGGCACTGAGTCTACAAAGTTGCCTGAGGTGCGTAAATTCATGGATCGCACAGCTTCTAGGACACCCTGCTCCTGAAGTCACAAAGCCCCTGGGGATCGGCTTGGATTTCGCCCTGCCTTGATATGTGGGTAACCTGCTGGCACTTGTGTACTCCCAGAACTCACAGGAGCAGAGCCACGCCTGCTACCAACACTCTGTGGCTGCTGTGGTGGACTCTGCCCCTCCCTTCGAGTTTGCATGTTAACAATGGGGCTTCAATGGCAGGCTCCTTCCTATGCACACCCCTGCTTGTGGCCTAGAGCATGATCCAGCCCTTTCAGGCTGTCTCTGTGCAGCCAGCCCCAGTCCTCTCCTCCAGGCCTGTCATCTGAAACCTGAATTTCAACACTCAACCCCTGCATGCACCAGCAGACCTGCATCTCAGGCTGGGGAATGCAGCAAGGTGGCACTGATCCTCTGTGCTAGACTCTTTCTGTTCTGCCTGCCACATAACCAGTTTTTGCACCCTCCTCCAATCCTCTGAAGCTCCCTTTCTGTCCTGGCTGATCTCCCCACCAGTGAAGGGGTTCCCAGGGCAAGGGAACATTTTCCCTTTCACATCTCTTTCCCAGGGCACAGGTCACAGGTCACATCCTATTCAGTTATATGGTGATTTTTCTTGTAATTTTGGTTTTATGAGATCTTCTGTCAGTGCTCAGCAGGTATTCTGTGAGAATTGTTTCACATGTAGATATATTTTTGATGTATTTCCAGAAGGAAGTGAGCTCCACGTCCTTCTATTCTGTCATTTTGATCTGGCCCCATGACTTTAGTTCTTTATGTAGATGAGCAATTCCTTACAACAGTCCTCTGAGGAAGATACTATTCTGCCTATTTTTTTAATTAAAAAAACAGACTTTGGGCAAATAAGAGATGTGCCCAAGTTCTCACAATTTGTAAAGTTATAGAGCCAAATTTGAGAACTAAAAGTTTCCAACTTCAAAGTTGGTGCTTTTGCACTGAAACATGGTATTTTTTTTTAGGTCCGCTATGAAATTACTATTTGAAACTACTGTCAAAGGCAGCTGCACCAAACTTGTTGACTTCTCTAAATTCTGCTCACAGAATTTCCCTGAAATTGATATTCCTCTTCTTGGCATATGGACCAGGACAAAGGTCTATGAGATGTTTCCATTAATGGAAATTTCCCCCAACCTTTCTGATTTATGGCTTCTCTAAAAGCAAAAACATCTTTTGAGACTTATCCAGTTCTTAACACCACTCCTAGAAACCTCATTCCTGTGTTCACGTACCCACCTGAGCAGTATGGGAGACGTTTCCACATCCCCAGGTCTTAATATTTTCTTGTCCAATATTAGCATATCTTAATTATATTTTCACTGCTGAAGTATTAGACTGTGGCTGTCCAGAATACAGAAGATTTTTCAGTAGGTTAAACAAATACAAGACTGGCTTTTACTGTTTTGAGTGTTAGATTCTTGTCATGTTCTCTTGTGAACTTTATAGTCTGTTAAATTTTCTGCTGCATTCCTTGAGGCCATTAATACTTTCTGAGCTTTTCTATATTTCACTTTGATGTTAATATTTTATGTTTCTGGTCATGTATTTACTGTTCACCATCATTAAAAATAGTTAAATTGCTCAATCACAGCTTTGGATTTTTATTGTAACTTTTTAATTCCCTGAAACCTGTTTCTGTGATTAAAAATGGCAAATACATCCAGAAATTGGTTAGATTTGTATATTTAAATATTGCAATTCTTTTATAATTTTTTGGTTATTTTTCAGAGAGGACAAGGATGTAAAACTCAAAAAGACAATAAAAAGGCTGTAAAAAAAAAAATTGACTTCCACCTTTTATACCATGAGTAAAAGAGTTTGGCAGTCAAAATGACACCATCTTCTTGTTTCAATGCCAGGGTGAAGATTTTAGTTCAAGGTTGAAATTGGTTCTGCATCTTAGACCTAAAATAGTGGATGATTTTCTTAAATGTATCTCTAGTTACCAGCATTGTTTTAGGAAAAAAATTAAAAAAATTTTTTTTTTATTTTTCAACTGACTGGATTTAAAAATTTTTTTTTAATTTTTAAAATTTTATCAAAGTATATTTAATTTACAATGGTGTGTTAGTTTGAGGTGTACAGCAGAGTGATTTAGATATATATATATATAAATATGTGTGTGTGTATATATATATATATATATATATATATATATATTTGCAGATTCTTTTCCATTATAGGTTATTACAAGGTATTGAATATAGTTCCCTGTGCTGTACAGTAGGACCTTGTTGTTTATTTTATGTATAGTATATATACTAATCCCAGACTTCTAATTTATCTCTCCCCCAGCTCCTTTTCCCTTTGGTAACTATAAGCTTGTTTTCTATGTCTGAGTCTCTTTCCAGTTGTAAATAAGTTCATTTGTGTCTTTTTGTAAGATTTCATACATAAGTGATATCATATGATTTATTTTTGTCTGTCTTACTTTACTTAATATGATAATCTCTAGGACCATCCACGCCATTGCAAATGGCATTATTCTATTCTTTTTTTACGACTGAGTAATATTCCAGTGTATCTGTATACCACATCTTCTTTATCCATTCTTCTGTTGATGGACATTTAGGTTGCTTTCAAGTCTTAGCTATTGTAAATGGTGCTGCTGTGAACATTGGGGTGCATGTATTTTTTGAGTTAGTTTCTTTGGGTATATACCCAGGAATGGGATTGCTGGAATATATTATAACTCTATTTTTAGTTTTTTAAGGAACCCCCATACTGTTCTCCATAGTGGCTGCACTAATTTACATTCCCACCAACAGTGTAAGAGGGCTCCTTTTTCTCCATACCCTCTTAGGAGAAATTTTGGATTCCAAGAAGTACATTGCAGAAATAGAGCCACAAACTTTTGATACATTGTGTTTTCATTCTCACTCAATTAAAAATATTTCGTGATTTCTAATTTTACCTATGGATTATACAGAAGTATGTTATTCAGTTTATGAATATTTGGGGATTTTTTCCAGAGATCTTTTTATTACTGGTTTCTAATTTAATCCTAGTGTGGTTGACAGAAAACTTGGTGTGACTTGAATTCTTTTTAATTTTTAAAGACTTACTTTATGGTCTCAAATATGGTCCATGTTATATAGGGTATAGGCATGTGAAATAAATTTATATTCTGCTGTTTTGGGGTGTGGAGTATTCTATGAATGTCAATAAAATCAAGTTGGTTAATAGTTATTATCTTGTATGTCTTTACTGATTTTCTACTTGTTTTATCAATTATTGAGATGGGTGGAAATCTTAGTGTATAACTGAAGATTTGTCTAATTTTTGTTGCAGTTCTTTGCCTCTCATGTATTTTGAAGGTGTTATTAGGTATATAAATGTTAATAACTTACATGTCCTCTTGATGAATCAGTTGCCTTATTTTGAAATGACTTTCTTTCCTCTGACAGTCTTGTTTTGAAATATACTTTGTCTGATACTAATATAGCCATTCCTAGTTTCTTTCAATTTATGTTAGTACAGAACATCTTTTTCATCCTTTTTACTTTTAACCTTTTTAAAAAAAAATTTGCAGCAGCATTGAGTTTGGTGTTACCCCTTTCTTCTCTGAATCTAATAATCTCTGCTTTTTAGTTGGGTTTTTAAAAGACCATTTACATTCTATGTGGTTATTGATATAATTGTATTTGAACCTTCCATCTTGCTTTTTGCCATATGTCCCTTCTGTTTTGTGTTTCCTTTATCCTCCTTTTTCTGCTTTCTTTCAGATTAATTTAATATTTTTATGATTCTATATTATCTCCTTTGTCTCATGAATTACAACTGCTGTTTTATTGGTTGCTTTGGGGTTAATGTTATACATCTTTAATGTATCATAGTCAACTTTTGACATTGTATACTTAGAGTATAAAAAACTTAAAATAGTACACTTTTATTTCTCTTTCCTCTCCTGGCCTTTAAGCTATTGTCATACATTTCATTTTTATGTATGTTGAAATCCCCACGATGCCTTGTTAATTACTTTTGCTTGAAACAGTTAATTATCTTTTAAAGAGATAAATTTTTAAAACTTGAAAAGTCTTTATGTTTACATTTGTAGTTTCTGTTTGCTCTTCCTTCTTTTATGTATGTCCAGGTTTTCATCTGGTGTCATTTATATTCTATCTGAGGCACTTACTTTACTATTTCTTGTAGCACAGGTCTACTGGTGATTAATTCTTTCAGTTTTTTATGTTTGAAGAAGGTCTTTGTTTCACTTTCATTTTCTATCTGTTTTCATTTTCCCCCAACCCTGCCACTCTAGTCAGTACTTTGAAGATGTTGTACTATTTGCTAGGTTACATTGCTTCTGATGAGAAACCTGCTGCCCTCTTTATCTGTATTCCTCTGTACATAGTGTGTCTCTTTTTTCCCTCTCTGACTACTTTTTCACACTTTCCTCTTTGTCACTGATTTTAAGCAATTTGCTTATAATGTGCCTTAGTTTTCTTCATGTTTCTTCTGGTTGGGGTTCATTGAGCTTCTTGGTTTTTTCCCTTTAAGGAATTTATTTTGGCAGAGCTGGGAATGGGGAGGACCCTGTATCTAAAAGAAGGTGTTGCGGCCTCTTGGTGGTGAAGCATGGCTGATACTGGTGATACAGAACCCTCTGGGGCAGCAGAAACTTGAAATTGGAGTTGTGGAGCTGCTTGACCACTGGCAGGTGGTACGTGCTGACTGTGATCTCCACCATGCTCATGTGGATTGCATGGGCCCAGGTGCAGTGCTGGGCACTCGTGTCATGATAGCATTGGGTGACAGTGCTTGAGTGGTCAGATTATAGTACGTGTGGTACGTGTGGGTGCTGCTGTAGGAGCTGTTGAGCAGCCGACGCTGAAGTTCTTCACCTGCAGGGGGATTTCTTGATCACCTGCTCACAGTAGACAATTTCCCCTGAAGATGTCATCTTCTTTAGTTGAGACACAAAGTAGCAGAACTTGGAACTTGGCAACAACATGATTAGATGCAAAGATTTTTACGTGATAGAGGGGTGGTGAGAGGCATTTGAGGGTGGGCAGGGAGGGCCCCACTACCTTATACTTTCACAGTGTGCCTGATGTCTTCATGGCACTTTCTCCATGCTGGCCACCACCCACTCACAAAAGGGCTTACAGGTTTTTTAATCAAATTTGGAAAAATTTCAGTCATTATTCTTCAAATATTGTTTGCTCCCCATCCTTTGAGGTATCCCTTTTGTATGTTCCATGGTTCACTGATGCTTTGTTATTTTTTCCTCTTGTTTTTTTTTTTTTCCCTCTGTTTCATTTTGGATAGCTTCTATTGCTATGTCCTGTAGTTTATTAATATTTTCTTTTACTTAGTCCTGTATACTTTTCTTCTTAATCCCATACAATGTAGTTTTCATCTCTAGAAGTTCAGTATGTGTCTTATAAATATATCTTCCAGGTCTCCAGTTAACATGTTTGATCTTTATCATTTTCCCCTTAAAATTCTGTCATTTTTTGATTTTTATAGTTTGAATCTGTGTTGTGTTAGGAGGTTACAAGTCAACACTTGGTGCATGCTTGTGCATATGTGTGCAAGTATGTATGTTTGTGCATACATTCCCATGTATGTGTATCTTCTGGTGGAGTTTTCCTTTTATTCCTTTTAAACCTTTTTGCTTTAATTTGTACTTAGATACTAAAATTACTACAGTATCTGTTTTCTTCTGCTTAGTATTTGCCTGGCCAGTATTTCCCATGTTTGTATTTTCAATCTTTCAAGGTCTGTGTTTTTTAGGTATGTCACTCGTAAGCTCTATAGAATTGAAATTAATTTTGTTCTTATAGTGAGCATTTGAATTAGAAATACTAATCTGTTTACAGAATTTTGTCCTTAATCATCACAAGGAATCAGAGTTATAAAAACAGCTAACATGGGAGAAGCACAGATGTTTAAGAATTTTACAAAGGTCTTGGTCATGGGTCCCCATTTTAATGGTCTATAGCTTTCTTCCTGGAATAGAGGCTGGAATTCTAGTGGCTCCCATCAAATCATCTTTTTCTTGGCATATAGGCTGATGATGCTGATATGAAGGAATGATCTTACTTTCCTAAGGTGCGAGACTATACTCAAATGCACTTCCCTGTCTCCTGTCTCACATGAGAATGAATCTTTTAAAGCATTTATGCACAGTATTATTTTGTATTTTGCTTGAAAGTTAATTTTAAACAATGCCATTAAAAAAAAACTATTTCTTAGTGTATAGATTTTCTAATTGTCTCCGTATTTTGTGGTTTATGAAGTTGCTCCCTTTAGCCATTCCTTTTAGGTTGGTCATACACTAAGTTTACTTGATCAATGTTGGAGTGAAATTTTTAAAAAATTCTAAATGCCTATATACAGCTCAGGGTCATTTATAATGAACACAAGGTAACATGCCTATTACATAAAAGTAAAATAATTGTTTTTGTGAAATGAATTGAAAGATGTGCCATGATTAGACAGTGGGCATTTGTATTCTATTATTGCTTTAGAACTGCAAAAAAAAAAAAAAATGGAGGTAATTTATTTCATCTTGGTAATGCTCCTTCTTTCTGGTCCAACAATTTATCAGAAATGTTAATCCAGCAAGCTGTAAGTGGGGGAGGGGGGAGAGGAGAGAGGGGATTTTAAATTAGCCTGGAAATATTGCACAACTCATTAAAAATGTAATCATGCGTAAAATGAGATCAATGAAAATTTATCTAAAAGTGCAAGGAAAAGACATTTTCTAGTATGATACTGGATTTAATAGACTGGATTTTAATTTAGTCAGTTTGCTACAAAAAAATTCCTCCAGGCTAAATAAAACAGTTTTCCCTCCCAGTTATTGTACAGACAGCTAATTTTCAGACCCTTTCCTTCTGATATTCAATCTTATCTCTTGCTGGGTACAGGTTTCACTATATTGCAGAATTTGTTTTCTTTACATTTTCCATTACTGCTTTCATTTGCATGATAAATGATTAGAAGCAGGAACAGGAAAAAAACCATGCAGAACACTTCTTTATTAATTTTGTTTAAATTAGAGTAACTTTTTTTATTCATCCTCCTCCCACCCCATTTAACAACCAATGTATCTGAATTATTTTAATATTTGTTGTACAGCTTGAGAAATGGGTTACACATTTTTTACCTTCACTTTCTTCATGTAACATTTTATTTCATTCTTAGGTCTGTAATTTACATTTTGGTTCCTATTTTGTGCAGTTAATGATACTGATGGATTTTTCTTTTAAAAGACACCCTTGTGTTTAAGGCTAAGTCTAAAGTACAGGGGTTTAAAATATGTTGATATTGATGACATTGAGTGCCTTGAAGATATATTTTGTCACAATTCTTAAACAATAAATAGGGTTTATAAAACTGGGCTTCATTTATGTTTGCTGCTCCTTCTATCTTAGCTGTTTTTCTAGTCTGATAATTGAGAATGTGAAATGATAAGCTAACTAAACACATTAATGAAAACCTTCTAATACCTTCCTTTCCCCTGAGGTTTTAAATGAAAGGGGCTAGCTTATGAATAAAAATTTGCCTGGGTAAATCTTGCCTGAGCAAAAATAAGTATGCAAGCCAAAAGCATGGTTCCATCAAAATTTGTAACAGAAGAATTGTATATGACCATCTTAGGATAATTCACATAGTATTCTTTTCTTTTTCTATTACACAAATTTTACATAAATACTGTTGTAAAAAAAAAATCAGACATTACTGTTAATTAATGTTGCCTTGATCATTCTCTCTATCCTACTTTCTTTCCTAAAAGTAACACAGTGGTCTGCAGCTCTCCTTCCTGACATTTTTCTCTGTAAAATAGACATATACCTATAGAAATACATTAATTGTAATTTTTGGTAAAATATCCTATCATAAATGATATACTATTTTAATTTCCTGCATTTTCTTATTTTTCATAATAATATGTTTTAGAAAATTTTCCTTTTCAATACATATAACTCTATTATTCTGTTAACTGTTGCATAGTTTTCTGTAACATGGATCTAGGACGATTTAGAAAGAACCTAAGCATTCATCTTTAGGGGAATGTTAGCCATGACAAACAATGGTGCAATAAAAACCTTTGTGCATACCTCGTGTGCAGTAGAAATTTTTTTTGTAGGGGGAAGATTTCAAGAAGTTAGGAAACTAAGGTCAAATTTTCCTCTGAGTACTGTTTAAAGTTGTCTCATTGTTACTCATTTCTGAATAGTTTTGTAAGTACTACATTGATTTTCCTCTTAAACGTTTCTAAGTCTATAGATTGTTCTGGCTATCTTTTTGATGATGAATCTAACTTTATTTCATTGTGATCAGTCAGTATGGCTTTGTATGATTTCTGCTTAATGAGAGTCAATGAGATTTTTAAAATGATGTAACAAGTGATTAGTTTTCTTTTTTGAGTGTCCCTGACTGCTTCAGAAGAATGTTCTTTATTGTGTTCAGTGTTCTATTTTATACCTGTTAGATCAAACTTGTTGATTATATTATTCAAATATTCTATATTTTTAGTTTTTTTCGATCTATTTTATCTGCTGGTTCCTGAAAGCTGTGTTGTTAGATATGTCCCAAAAGTTGTGTGTTCTATCTTCTCGACAAATACCCCTTTTTGTCCTTTTAGTGCACTTGTCTAAAATTCTTTTTTTCTGATATACTAAGCAATTCTTAGTATCTTTTCTTACACTACTATCTTCACTTTCTATATTGTCTTATTTTAGATACACCTTTTAATATAGCTTCTGGGTTTTCTACTACAACATGAAAGTTTCTTAATAGGGACCCTTCATCCAGATTATAATTAACAAAATTTTGGACTTAGGTTTTCTATTTCTTTTTCTACTATGCTGTGCCTTTTATGTCTCCCCTCCCACTTCTGCCTGTCTTCGGTTGACTGGATTATTTTATTCCATCTTTTCCTCCACTGGGGGTTGGTAAATTATAGGTCCCACTTCTATTTTTCCAGTAGTTAAGCTTGTAATTTTAATATACAGACTGATTGTTTATCTTTCTGCTGTTATGTGGACCATCCCTACACTGTTTCTAAATAAGGTGAAAACCCTGACACATTTGTACTTCTGTCACTTTCCACCTTCTCTAACACTTCTGAAGTCTTGAGTTCCAAATTGTTAAAAATTGTTTATTTGTAATCAGTGTTTATTTAAATTAGTTTTGCTAGTTTTTTGCTCACCCTTTCTTTTTGTATCCAGTCTTTTTCTCTGATTCTTCTCTTTTTTCCCTGCAGTACATTTTTGAGAAAATCTTATTAGAGTGAGTTTGTGTATGTTAAACAGAATCCTTGCATGTCTGAAATGCACTTATTTTGAAAAATAATTATACTTTCCATTGATTTTTAACTTCAAATCTTAGCCAGTGTTGGCATATAGTAGGTATACTCTGTACAACTTTCACATGGAGAGGCTGCATGGAACTAAATTAGAGGAAAGTGGGGTCGTGGGTACCCAACTGTGTTGACTCTTGGATAGTTTTCTCTGTTGTCAGTCTAAGGACAGATGGAGTGGAACAGAGAACCTAGACCTGTTCTCGAAGCAAGAATCTTTTGTGGCACATGTGTAGGTGGTGCTCATAATAGAAACAGAACTTTCTCTGGAGTCTTTTAGGATTTCTTCTTATCTTCGACATTATGAAAATTTGCCACAATTATGAGAGTGTGTGTGTGTCGATAATCTGCTTCCCCATCCTTCTCTTCTTTTCTTCTTAATAGCAAACTTAGAATTTCTGGATCTATCATTCAAATCTCTTTTTCTTCCTGAACTTCTATAGCTTTTGTGCTGTTTTGAGGTAATTCTTTGGTTATATTTTCCAGTTGGCTATTTTAACTTGCAGTTTTGTGCACTTTTCTTTTTAGATCATGTACTGAAGTTGTAATTTCAATGATTTTTAAAAAAGACTTTACTTCCTTAAAGAGCAGATTTAGCTTCACAACAAAATTGAGAGACAGGTACAGAGATTTCCCATACATCCCCTACACACCCACACATGCATAACCTCTTCATTATCAACATCACTCACCAGAATGGTACATTGTTATGACTGATGAACCTGCATTGCCACATCATAATTACTCAAAATTCATAGTTTGCCATAGGGTTCATTCTTGGTGTTCTACATTCTGTGGGATTGGATAAATGTAAAATGACATGTGCCCATCATTATAGTATCATACTATTTTTTCACTGCCCTAAAAATCCTGTGTTCCATCTGCCCATCCCCTCACTTCTTAACCTGTGGCAACCACTAATCTTTTTATTGTTGTCATAGTTTTGCTTTTTTCTAGAATATTATATGATTGGAATCATACAGTATATTGCCTTTTCAGATTGGCTTCTTTCATTTGGTAGCATGCATTTAATATTTCTCCATGTCTCTTTGTGGCTTGAGAACTCATTTCTTTTTGGCACTGAATATTTCTTTGGCTGTACCACAGTTTACCTATTCACCTGCTAAGGTCATCTTGGTTGCTCACAACTTTTGCCAGTTATGAATAAAGCTGCTGTAAACATCTGTGAGCTGGTTTTTCCTTGGACATGTTTTCATATCCTTTGGATAAATAACAAGTAGAGCAATTGCTGGATTATATGGTAACAGCATGCTTAGTTTTATAAGAAGCTGTCAAACTGTATTCCAAAGTGGCTGTACCACTTTGCATTCCCATCAGCAAAGAATGAGAGTTCCTGTTGCTCCACATCCTTGTCAATATTTGATGTTGTCAGTATTCTGGATTTTGGCCATATTAAGAGGCATGTAGTAGTATCTTGTTTCAATTTGCATTTCCTTGGTGATGTATAATGTGGACTATCTTTTCATAGGCTTGTTTTACAACTGTATTTCTTCAGTGAGTCATCAGTTAAGGTCTTTTGCCCATTGTCAAATTAGGTTGTTTTCTTATTAACTTTTAAGAGGTATTTTTATATTTTGAATAACAGTCCTTAATCACTGTGTCTTTTGGTGACATTGATTATGAATAATGTTGCTATGAACATTTGTGTGTAAGTTTTTGTATGGACACATGTTTTCAATTTTCTTGGGTGTACCTAGGAGTGGAATTTCTGGATCACATGGTGTCTTTATGTTTAAGGTTTTGAGGAACCTTCCAAAGGTTTTAAGGAGTAACCACACAACTTGACTAATGCACCAGCAGTTGATTTATAAGAGTGTCAGTTCATTCATGTGTCAGTTCTTCCCCTTTCGGATACTTTTCTGTTGTGATGTTGGTTTTCCTAAAATGTTTAGTGGGTCTAGGTTGTGTGTTCTTCTTTATATTGGAGATTCCCTGCTTGTGTTTTATACAATTAAGTTTTGAGTGGTTTATTATTCAGCAATAAATAACTACAACATATACATACTGTAAAACCACAATTAACCAGAATGCTCAGAAATCTCCCTAGTCAAGCAAAACAAAACAAAAACAACCACCGCCAAAACCACCACCACCAAAAAAACCCCTCAAAACCATCAGCACCAAAACCCCCAAACCCACTTTTCTTAAATTCTTGTGGTTAAAAACCTTAAAAAAAAACATTTACGGAACTACGCAAGCTTATGTTCCTGCTTTAGAAAGTGCATTTGTAACATAATATAATACTGAATTCTTGGAGATTTCACACATTGAACCTTATTGTCAGATCTGTGTGTACAGGTGGTGCAGATTTTTTTGATTTTTCTTTTCTCCCTTAGTTTGCCTTGCTGAATGGGCTGTGAGATCTCCCAGCCTGTGGAGTCCTTACCGTGTCTCAGCATCCTTCATGCTCATCTCTCTGCCTAGAATGCTCCTAGCCTCTTCTAATGTCTTGATTCCAGAGGCCCTCCTTTTTTTTTTTTTTTTTTTAAAAATTTTTTAGTGTTTTTTTTGGGAGGAAGTAGGTAATTTGGTTTATTTATTTATTTTTAAAGGAGGTACTGAGGATTGAACCCAGGACCTTGTGAATGGTAAGCATGCACTCTACCTCTGAGCTATACCCTCCCTCCTCAGAGGCCCTCCTTTGATGGAGAGCCAGAGTCAGTGCTGAAAATATGGGGGCACAGATCTAGGCTTCAGGGAGAGGGGCTGTGGAGAACCAATCATTGTGTCTGGGCCTCCAATAGGCATTCTGGAGACAAGGCAGTGCTCTGTGTGGAATACGGTTGTGCAAAGGCAGAAGAGCAGTCCAATCACCTGGACAAACTTGGCAGTACTTAGCAGTGAATACTGTAGATTACGGGAATACCTGGTACTGAGAATGACACACAGGCCCATGGGGCTTAAGATTAGGAAAGCAAAGAGAATTACAAACATGAGGTACTGTGGAGCTGGACCTAAGCTGTGAATCCTGAATGAGCTATAGCTGACTCATTGGATCTGTCTCTCATATACATAAGGTAGAAGTGATGTCCTACTGGGCCAGCAGGGATGACAATGCCCAATCAAGGCTACCAGAAAATAGAGAGGTATTTTAACTTTGTTCTTGCTCCAACAGTATTCACGTTAGTAATTATCATAGTAATCATAGGGAAGTCCTCCAATAATTTGAGAATTCACTTTCCAGAATCAGTGGTACCTCCTTTGAGTTTTCATTGTTTTTGGAAATGTGTTCTTTAGCTAATTTATAGGTAGTAGCTATAAATGTACTTTAAATAATAGAATTTGAGTATATGCCTAGGCTGTAAGAATACAATAAATGCTTCCTGGGTGTTTCAAAGTGTAATCAAATAGTCACCAAATAATTATAATAGGTAATAGTTAAAGAGTAATGTGGTTTCTAAATTACATGGAGCCCACTGGTTTTAATAAATGCCAGAATACTAATCAAAATTTTTTACTAAGTGATGCCTAAGGTAGTATTGTAAAATATTTCATAAAACTAAGTTGGTTGACAAACTGTTCAAATTTAGGCTTTGAACCATCCGGGCCTATGGAATATGACACATTGTTTCAAACTTGGGCTGTTCCTACAAATCACCTGTGATGCCCCTCCTTGGTAATGGCCCTCCCTTCAATAGCTTCTTATGCATCTCAGTAACCTAATTTATATCCATCTGGAACCATCTTTCTCCAGTAAGCGTTACTTCCAGTCTTCCAACATAGCAGAAATCTTGGGATTTCATCATTTCAATCTTGTCATGCAGCTTTTCCACTTCACTTTCTGTAGGGTGGTACCAAAATGGGTCTCAGAAAACTGGTGTGCAAGTAAACAATTTCCTGTTGAGGAATCCTACATTTCTATTATACTTTGAACCATAGGATAGACATAGTAGCTCACATTTGTTTCATGGAAGCTTGATCATACATCTATATGCTAACTACATTTCCCAGTATGAGGTTTTCTGCGTATTTCCACATGTGATTCTTTCCCCTAGAGTAAGCACTCGCTTTTAGGTCAGGAAACCCCAATCTTATGGCAAGTTAATGTCACAAGACCTCTAATATTACTCTATAAAAATAGTATTTCTTAACCTTTCATATTTCCTTGTGGTTACTACAGGAATATGTGATAGCAATACATTTTTTTC
The DNA here is from genome assembly GCF_009834535.1 of Camelus ferus. NCBI lineage: Eukaryota > Metazoa > Chordata > Mammalia > Artiodactyla > Camelidae > Camelus > Camelus ferus. The sequence goes on from NC_045704.1 coordinate 45,961,372, forward strand.
CCACTTTAGATCATTTAAACATTATAATAATTGTTGAACAAAATTGATTCCTCTGTTTTGTGGATGGTTTTTCTCCCTCTTAATGTTTTATCCTGATGGTTGTCTTTTAATATATCATTAGAGATATTCCACACATGCCTCCATATGGCTGACCTCTGAGAATCTTATGCCTCAGGTCTGGAAAATGGGAAAAATAGGAATCACACATTTCAGTATCATTTGAAGGTGTCAGCATTTGACCTAAGAGTTGGTAGAGTGCTTTGAAATTTTTGGAGAACAGGCTCTTCATAATAAACACATGGTATTATTATTGTCATCTCTTGACCGATTTAATGTTACTGTGAGCATCAGTGCAGGTTATGTTCATTGCTTTCCTCATCTGTTTTTTACATTGTCTCCTAAAACAGTCCCCTGGATGGGCTACATGGGATTTGCCTTCATGGCACTCTGTTCTGACTTTTACTTCTTTATCAGTCCATCTTTCTCTGGATAGACTGTGATCTCAGTGCTTCTCAAGGTCTCCAGACACAGGTTGCTTTTACAGTTAGATTTACTAATAATTACTGATCTGTAACATTCTTGTTCCCTAGAAGAATGGAAAAACAAAGTTTGCCAAATCGTGCAGTTATTTAAAGACAAAGCATACATGGTTTAGTTGGGGAAGGCTTTTTGTTTATACATGGGACAATGTATTATATATACACATAATTTGGATACTTTTTAGCAAATTGTGTTTAATCTCAGGTATTTGTCTACTCTCTCTATTTTTTTTTTCTGGTGGTGTCCCATATGTGATGTATCACAAAGATGACATAGTGACCTATTAAAAATTAAAATGAAGGATTGGGGCAGGGATAGATGAACTTAATTATTAAAAAAACTCCCCATATTTCTGAAGTTTTCTTCTGCTGCTAGAGATATAGATACTGTTACGTAGTTCCTTCTAGAGTAATTCTATAAACACATTTTCTTTTAGTAGAAAAAAATTTACACTGACTCTCTTAAGACTTTAATTGTGTTTCCATTTTACAGACACACTCAGTAGATTTTCATGGAGTTGTTGTGACTGAAGAATGTTATATTAACACTGTAGCATAAGATGGGATGTTGGTCTTTTTTTTTTTTTTTTTTTTTGGTTGCAGGCAACAGAAAACACAACTTACACTCCTTCTTTGCTTAAATTAGTTTACTTGTTCAACTACCTGAAAAGCCCAGTAGGCTTCAGGCACATTTTGATTCAGGACTTCAAGTTGGGCCATCAGGACTTCAGAGCTCTCTCTGCCTCTTTACTCTGCTTTCCTGTGTTGTCCTGTTCTCAGCATCTGTGTTGGCAGGATGGTTGGCAAAGGCTCCAGGCTGACATGTCTTTCCCATTGAATTGTTTACTTTCTTTATAGTTAGAAGTCTTTAAGATAGAGAACCTTAATCCCCTGAAATGGGTAACTTGTGCTTCTTAGAAGCAAATTTTATGTTTGTTGCTGTTTGACTCTAAATAGAAGAAGGTAAGGCCAATATGGAGAGAGAAAGTACTGACATCTGCAAATTGAGCTTCTGAGAGCTGTACTCAAAGATCATCTGTGAATGCAATTTCCTCATAGTGGTGCCTCGACATAAAAACATTGTTGAGACTGACTCTCTTGTGGTTCTGGAGGTTGATAATCATTTGGTGAGAAGGAAATTAAAGGGAAGACCATCAACTAGTACTGACCCCTGTTACTGGCCTCTCCTCCCCAGCAGGGATAGGTAGATTTGCTTTCTCTGGTGTTGGGTGGGTATAGTCAAGAATCTGACTTGTTGAAGGAGGGACGTATGTCTGATCTGTAGATAGCAGCTGCTGCACTACTTGTGCAGGAGGAAATTTCCAGGTGCAGAGGACTGCAAGAAGGGGAGAAGATGATTCCTGCAATAAAATAGAATCATGGAATCACAGATGTTAAAGGTGAGAGGGATTTTTGAAATCATCTGGTCCCACTTGTCATTTTATGAAAGAAAAGAATAAGGAAGAGAATCTTGTTTAGAAGTGATGTGGCTTGTACAGGGAAGGTTTTGGTCAGTGTCAATGGTAGATGGTAAAATAGGGAGGCAAACAGATCAGTGCATAGTTAACATTCCTGCAGCTAGTGTGCAGGTTTGAGCCAGTTACTTACATCCAAGTGCTTCTGATATTAAATTATTGTAGTAGGGCCTAACAGTGGCAATGTAGGTAAAACACCTTTTGCAGTGCCTGGCGCTTAGCATGTGCTCAGTATGACCACACTATATGACTTTCTTCCCCTGAAATTATTTCATCCCTATTTACAGTGCCCTGTGAGCCATCACTTTATTAAACCTAGAACAATGTCATCACTTAGTGCCAACAGTCCACTCATATTTTCTTGATTTGATTTCTTTGAAGCCAATGCTTCTTCATGAAGAAGGCGGACAGGTCTGAGTTCGTATTTACTTGGTAGTTAGGTGCTTTGTGTATTATTAAACAAATCTTTCTTGATGAACATTTCACATTACAACATGGAAGTCAATACAAATACAAATACAGACAAATGTTGCCACATGTAACACAAAGAGATTCTAGAGCTTGATCTGTCCCTTGGCTACTTTGCTACTACTCATCTTCTACTTCTGCCACTCTCATTATCAGGTTCCTGCCATGCTGACCTTCAGGACATTTCTCCAAAAGGTCAGATTGGTTCATGCACTTTAGCCTTGGCATTGGCTGTTTCCTCTGCCTGGAATGCTCTTTCCCTATTGTGCTTGGCATTTGATTTCTTCAGAGTTCTTTGCTGATCAGTCAGTCTGAAATGGCCCCTGCTCCACTATCACATCAACTGGTTACATTTTTATTATAGCACTTGTTATTTATTGATTGATTGATTGATTGTATATTGTCTGTTTCCTTCCATTGGACTCACTAACTCTGTTATGAAGATAACTACAGAGTTACTTCATAGTTATGTCTCTTGTTTCCTATTGCATCATCAGTGCTGTAAGTAGTGCTCTGTATACAGGTAGTCCCTCCACAAATATTTGTTACATGAATGAAGGAGTGGACATAGAACAACCCATATAGGTAGCACTGTGCTTTGTGGAAAGAGGTAGACCAGTATTCTAAGCTACTTTTACTCAAGATTATGTAATCTTGGGAGGGAATGCTACTTTTTGGATCTTGATGTCTTTTCTGATAAAACAAATTTAACTAGATCACATAAGGTTTCTTTCCTCTCTTACACTCTGTGATTCCATGTCTGTTTTCTTCCATGCTGGACAATTGATGGGGTTCAGGTTTTGCTACCTCAAAATATAGTACCTTGGCACACTGAATATTTTCACTGAAGGAATTTGAGAAACAGTAGGCACAGGAAGATGACATTTCCCTTCTTGCCTGAAGCGAGTCTTAAGACCTTCATGTGAGAGGTGCCCTTCCTATACCCAGAGGGAATGAATATCCTTATCTCTGAAGATGGAGGAGCACTGAGAGGAGTACAAATGAACAGACCTTGTTAAGTTTTCTCCAGTTACCACCTTTACTCTCTACCCTTTGGTCCATCACATTTTCCCACATTTTCCACTTTTCATCAAACCTAGTATCAAAGCACTCAGGCTTAACCACTTCTTCAGGTCTTCATTTCCTTATGAAGATTCTAGGGTAACACAGATGTCAATAAATTTGTATGTCTTTATCCTAATTTATCTTAGTCGGTTTAATTTTCAGATCCAGCCAGGGAACTCAAGAAGGTTGTGTCCTCCTCTACACAGTCTGAAAAGAATTTACCCTTATAGGGCACCCTTTTAGACGGAGTCTGTGTATCAAAGCCACAAACCAAATACATGGCAGTAGCTGATGGCTCTAGAGAATCAGGCAATAGATGAAAAGTCACATTATCTAAGAAAGAAAGAATAGCTTTATATGGGAGGAAGTATTGTACTACTAGTGGGAGATATATTCATAAATAGTAAGGAATTTTTCTGATAAATGGAAAAAAGTTTATAGCAATCAAAACACTCATCCAAATTATTCCTTCCTATGTAATTTTAAGGAGGATTATATAAAATTAGGCCTTTCCTTCTGTGATTTCCTTTATGAACAAATGCTAACAATTGGCAGGATTCTTTTCCTTTCCCCACACCATTTGCCTTTCAGAAGAGAGAGTGGTATTTAAGTACTCTGCATTAGTCTCCTACTGATGCTTTAATAAGTTATCCCTTCTGATGCTTTAATAAATTATTCTACACCTGTGAGTTCAAATAACACAAATTCAGTATCTTACAGTTCTAGAAATCAGAAGTGTGAAATGGGTCTCATTGGACTGAGATCAAGGTGTCAGTGGGAGCACATTCCCCTGGAAACAAAGGCAAGTTTGTGTTCTTGCCTTTTCCACCTTTTAAAGACTGCCCACATTCCTTGGCTCATGTCCCCTCCTCCATCTTCAAAGCCAGCAATGGTTAGTTAAGACTTCCTCACATCATATCACATTGGGACTCACCCTTGCGCTGCCCTCTTCTACCTTTAAAAACCTTATGATTAAAAACTCTGGATTATAATCCAGGATAATCTCCCTGTTTTAAGGTCAGCTGATTAGCAGCCTTAATTTGATTTGCAACCTTAATTCCCCTTTGCCAGGGAATACAACATATTCACAGGTTCTGGGAAATAGAACATAGACATCCTGGGGGCGTGGTTGGGGGGGTACATTATTCTGCCTACCACACACTATTTAAGAAAAAGAACAGTCCCTAAGGAAAAAAAAAAGTTCCAAGGCATCTACTAGAATGAAAGCAGTGTATGTGCTAGTAAGGGGAAACAGCTGCATTCTTGTTTTGATGGTTTAAGAAAAATGGTAACACCTATCTTTTCGTTTATTGAAGAACGGCTACCTTGTAGAGCAAGCAATGTCCCCAGGAACTGGCTGAAAATACCAACAGCTAGGGGTTTGCATCCCAGATTTCAGAAAACTGTCCTGATCCTAGAACTCTTTCCTTAATCCACGAGCACCATCTTTCATGCACCGAGTTGGTGGAAAGTGGACAGTCTCATCTACATAGGTATGTTGCCCACAGAAAATGTTCACTGATATAGTTTGGTTGAAACTCCTTTGCCCTGCAACTCTGGCTTCAAATGATTTAGGAAGGAATCTATAAATATGACCAAACCACACAACAGAAACCTATAATATTCCCCTGTGGAACAGCAAATGGAAATTTTTGCTTTGCATACCTGGAAGCCAAATACACAGGCGAAAGGAAAGTTAACTTCTGGCCCTGATTCATCACTTTTATTGCAGTTAAATTCTTTTGTTTTAATGCACACTTGATTGAGCAAGCATCTATTTAGGCAGTTTTGGTTTGTAGGAGAAAGAGACATTTGAAGAAAGAACAAATGAATCTAATGTAAATCAAATACTTAGCCCTTTTATAGAAACTACAAAGACTTAAATGTGTGTTCTTAATGGTAATTTTTACAAAACTCCAATAGGAGGCTTTGACAGTGATTGTTTCGGTGGGGAGATGGGTTTTTCTTTTTACATGCTAATCACCTGCTCCTGGTGATATTTCTTTCCTTGACTGCAGTCACGGAATTGAATAATTTATGGAATGAATTTTGTTGTAAATTTATTGTGTCACAAGCAGGTTGTAATTTCACTAACAGTTCACTTAAGTTATTAAGTTAAAAAAATGTGGTTGATAGGATAGTGCATTTGGAGGCTTTTTCCCCCCCTCTCAGCAAGTTCACATCTTATATATTTTCAAAACAAAGTACTTGCCTAATTTTTATTCAGAATCTGATATGCGAGAAGGAAGCACACATTAACATAAGTGGAATCGCATTTGCACACTATTGTTGAATTTTGGAAGTCATAAACAAATTATTGAAGATTTTATAGAGACAGAAGTAGCATTAAACCCACAGTGTTGTGGTGCCGCTGCCGTTGTTTCCTGCATAACTGTCCCCAGCTTGCTGATGACGAATGAAGAGTTGGCGGCATAAAGGTGAAGACGTTCCTCGGAGGGGAAAAAAAGCCACATTAATACCTTTGTATTTTGCTTCAACTCTGAGGTTAAGATAATGGCAAACTATCACTTGTGCAAATCTTAGCCAATCCAAATGGACTATAAGGAGAAAAGGAAAAAATCTTTAAATATCTCTCTCAAGGGTATCTGGTTGGCCTCCATCTACATTTGCTCCATTCTCAGGGATTCTCTTTTAATGGCCGTTCCACTGTGATAAGAGGCAACATTTGGCCACTGCAGAAACCTCTGCTTATTTCTACCCTCAATGCTTCAGCATTCAGCAAACACACATTTAAGGTCGCCTGTTATTTACACTGAAATTTTTCTATTGACCCTGCCAGTGTGAATGATTTTCAAACAAGTCGTTTCTTTCTCTCTGTAGATGATTTTCCTAGGTTCCTGGCGGGGGTTACTTTTAATTCCTCTAGGATTTCCCTCTATTCTTGTTAGTACCCTGAGGATTTGATTTGCTTTCTGTCTATCCCCCTGTATCCTGATGTGTGGCCCCTTCTCCCTGCACCCTACCCTGGGTATTCCAACCCTTGCATGGAGGACGCTGAATAATAGCCACTGTTCTTGAACAGGAATACTTTTTAGGCCTTTAGAATAGGTATTTTTCACCATCTGTTACATAGAAGCTAGAAATGTGATGAGAAAACAGGTTGTAATTAGCTAAAAATTGGGTAAGACTCTGTGTGTCTTAATGCATTTAGACTTGAGGAGGTAGCATCTCAAATTTCCATGAAAAGAAATGCAGCTTGTACTTTTAAAAAAATTAATAGGGTTTATTTTAGGGAGCAGCTTTGGGGTTACAAAAAATTGAGGGGGAAGTTTAGAGTTCCCCTATGCTCCTGTCTCTCCTCCCGGCTGTCCAGTTTCCCCATCTTGCATTAGTGCTGTTAAAGTTCGCTGAGTAAATTTTAAAGTCTGGCTTTATTCAATGATTCATGAATCGAACAGCACCCATCTAGCACACTGAAAGGAGCTCTGAAAAGCTGTTCAAAATTAAAGACTTTTATAGGCAGAAGGGAGTAGGACAGGAACTCATACAGGTTTCGCCCTCAGTCCAAAAGTAGAGCATTGCTGTGAAACTTTTCATAAGCTGAAATGGTGTGAAGTGAAGAAGCAATTAACTTAGGACACATCTTGGTAACAAATGCACAGAATAAACTGAGGTAAAGCACAGATGCCCACAGGCAAAGTTCAAAGTTGTGGCACCTTTATGCTGAGATTCTGAGTGTGGTTCCCTGGGAAATAGCTTGGCGGTGCCACTCTTGCCGCCCTGGCTGAGCACTGCCTCTGTGAAGCCTCACTGCCAAACAGGTGCTCAGCACTGTTTTCACTTTTTGGCTTTTTTTTTGTAAAAGCAAAAATTCTCTTTCAGATGTCTTTTGGTTAGTGAAACAGGTACTAATGTAGGTCTTCCATAAAGCAGAGTGGTATAAAGGAAATTTTCGAACTTTTAGCAAAAAGTGGATTGGTTATGGCAAGTTCATTTTCTTTTAGGGGATGGCAGGGGCCTACTAGGCAGATTTACTAACTAGTTCTGGCCAGGTGATTTCTGACTGACTGGTTTAAGATTCCATTTTTGGGAGACGCCAAAACTATAATTAAGTCTTGGTTTGGTGACATGGGACTTAGCATAAGTGACTCCATTTTGGGCCTGTTACCTTGTTTTTAACAGTGTGGTACTTTTATTACAATTGATAAGCCAGTGTTGATACATCATTATTAACTAAAGTCCATTGTTTATATTAAGGTTCACTCTTGAAACATTAGGGTGTACATTTTACAGATTTTGACAAATGTGTAACATAAATGTGAATGAATCCACCATTACAGTATCATAGTCACCAGTTTGACTGTCCTGTGTTCCATCCATCCCTATCATACCCACCCTTACCTCCTCCCCCCAACCCCTGGTGGTATTCGCTGTTCTTTTTACTGCCTGTATGGTTTTGCCTTTTCCAGATTGTCATATAGTTGGAATCATACAGCAGGTAGCCTTTTCAGTTGGCTTCTTTCACTCAGCCAGATGCATTTAAGATTTGTCCATTTCTTTTCATGACTTGATAGCTATTTCTTTTTAATCGCTGAATAATCAGCTTGTACTTCTTATTGGGTGACATTGAGTAGGAACTCAGTTTTTCTCATATGGAAGAAAAGATAAGGAGACTTACCTTTTGCTCTCCTGGGTCCATCCTGGCATCTTAAATTTTCTTTTCTACTACTGATCCCCTGGTAGTTAAGACACCATTATAATATATAGGCACAAAAATAATGAGACTGATTTATTAATACACGTAGGAAGATCAGACTCATTCATTTGATCACATTTCATATATTCATGCTAGCATTTTCCCTTGGTTAATTATAAATGACATACAGTATCGAGTCTTGCTAATAAAAAGAGACTTATTCTTAATGCTGAGTGTATATACTTGACTTGAAACCAGCTCAGGTAAGTTATGTGTCTGTGTCTGTATCTGTCTAATATTAGGCACATACTCAATCCACAAATATTTTTGCACACATATTGGATATTAGGTTCACTAGGGATTGGTGAACAAGACAGAGCTTATAACATTCTATTGTAAACAACAGAGAGGCAATAAATAAATATTTAACATAATTTAGGTAGTAAAAAGTGCTATGAAGGAAAACGGGGTAATGTGGTGGAGTGGGAGCATGTGTGTGTGATGCATTTGTGTAGTGTGTGCAGGTAGTCATCTGTTGTGTGTACATGTGTGTAGTGTGTGTGTAGTGCATGTGTATAGTGTGTGCATGTGTGTATGTGCACTGTGTGTGTTAGGAGACCGGTTGCAGCTGCTTTTGCTAGGGTGTTTAGGAAGGGCCTCTCTGAGAAGGTGGCATTTAATTTGATAAGTGGGAGGCAAAACATGCGAAGATCTGGGTAAGGGCATTTGGGCGGAAGGAACAGGAAGAACAGGAGCCCTGAGTTCCTGGGAGTGTCCCAGGAACTAAAAGAAAGCTGACTGACTGAATTAGAGCAACTGATGGGGAAATGAAGATGTAGGAAAGGCAGGTAGGGACCAGATCTTATCTGGCTTTGCAGACTGTGGTAAGTTTTTGTTCTGAATGTACTATTAACTTTACCTAAAGAGAGCTCTGGCCCTTGCCCGTGGCTCCTGGGAGCTTCTTGTGATGTTCTGCTTGATAAGAGTGTCTTTGTTTATCTGAGGATCTTAAGCCACACTGGATAGTCTAGCAGTGTGATTTATGGTGGCGGCTTTAGGCCATGCAAGAGCAACTCAACCTCCAGAAAAACTGGAGACTAAAGATCAGCCTTCTAGACAGTCAACAAAGTCTAGGTGACTGAACTCCAGTAAAAGCTCTGGATACCAGGTCTTGGATGAGCTTCTCTGGTTGGCATTACTCCTTTAGAACTGTCACATGTCATTGCTGGGAAAAGTTAGTGCTGTACATGGAAAGGACAACTGGATGGTTTGTGCAAGGAACTCTCCCGGAGTTCCCACACTCCTCTTTAGTTGGCTGATTTCAATCTATATTCTTTTACTGTAGTGAACCATAACTGTGAATATAACAGTTTTCAGCAAGTTCTCTGAGTCCTTCTAGACTGAATAGGTCTAGAAGATCCTCTAAACCTGGGGATAGTTACGATGACTTCCAAACCAGCAATTGGCTCATTAGGGTGATTGATGTTGGATACCTCCGAAACTTGGTAGTTGGTGCCAGAAGTGAGAGTGTTGTGGAGACTCCCTAATCCCATAGAAGCCATTGGAGTTTAAGCAGGGGAGGAACAGGGATGGATTTTTACTCCAGGAAGATGACTTTGACTACTCTGTTAGGAGGCTTTTATAATAGTCTAGGTAGGAGATGGTAGAGGCTTAATGTGGATGATAGCAGTGGAGATGGTGAGAAGTGGTGAGGTAAGGCACACATTTTGTTAGTAAAAATAACAGTACTTATTGATGAATGAACTACCATACTGTCTGTCAGAGACAAGTGTCTATGACTGGTAGATAAATTCCAGTATTAAATACCAACATATTTTAGGTATGCATTAACAGGAAGACTTTCAGAGAAATCTAGAAATCCCTTCTTGAGTTTTTCAGGCACTTTGAGCTCATTCTCTCCTTAGGAGTATATCTTAAAACACATTTAATACCATACTATTAATGTTCAAAACCTTCCAGTAATAATTCTTTGTGTGTAATTCAAAGATGTGTACTTTAGGAAAAAGTTGGAGACTACATGATTTTGATATACTGGGTGTGCATTTGAAAGCAGGTACTTTCTTTAATGCTTTGATGCTGCTGTGCCATGCCTTGTGTCCCAGGACTTCCAAAAATTTCATGAAACTTTCATTTATTCTTTGGTATGGGATAAAAATGAGTACGAACATTGAAGAAATGTGCTCAGTGTCTAGCACTGGGTCTGATACATAAAAAGTACTAGATAAGTATTGGCAAGATAGAAGAACAAATAAAAAGCATTTGAGTCTTGACATCATCCTAATAATAAGCACATGGCAAACTCACAGGTCTTCCAGTATTTAGGTTTTGGAGCAAATAGGTGTCTTTACTACCACAATCTATTCTCTGAGTAAGAATCTAAAGTTTGGCACAGTTGAAAAGGGTATTATATGAATAACATCTACTCTACTATTAGTCCAAATTCATTGCCTTTTTTGGATGGAAACATTACTTTGCTTACTCACTATACCATCATCGAATTCCTGCTGGATACCAAACAGTAGGCTGGCCCTGGGGATTATAAAAGCAAAGGAGATGTGATCCTTACCCTGAACATTTGCATGTTCTCAGTGAGCAACACTTCTTTGTCAGGGAGGAGGAGGAGGAGACTGGGGTTCATTTTCTGTAGGACAAGATGTTTCCTTGGGTGTTGAGGTCCACATGGCATGCCTTGTGGACAGAACAGAAAACAAGAGGTAAACATCCTGGATTATCTTTTGTTTTTTACACAACTCACTTCAACATTGGGTAGATAAACAGGATAAAACATTCAAAGCAACAGGCTGTCAGTTCCTTTCTAGTAAAAGGCAAATTTCATACTACTGCTTCTGAACAGATAAAGTTTTTTCTGACTATTCTCTATGAGTCTTTGGATTTTTGCTCCATCTTGCTCTGGACCCTGAGAAGTTGATGCTTCAGAATTCCATCATCTGGCCCACTTGCTCAAATTCTTAGGGGCTTTAACAAGGGGAAAAAACCCCCAAATACTGAAGGAACCCTCATGTAGTTTTTAATCTATAAGGAGATAAAGCAAATTCCTAAAGACATACACAATGAGGAGGATAATGAAAGCTAAATACAAAGTGCTCTAAGGGGAGGGGACGTTCCAGGGAGGCCCATATCATATCTATTGGGGCCAGGGTAGCTGGGACCTGAAAGGGAGAATTAGGAAGAATGATATATTATAATCAGTTTATATTGCCTCTCTTCATTCTATCATTGTATTTTCAGGAATTTTGCCTTTGGGTTAATGTCAACTTATTAGGTTGAAGTCAGCCACTGTCAGAGTATTTATACCACAGAAGTTGGCAAACACTACAACTTAGGGCTCCATCTATCCAGAGCTGATTGTTGAATACTCACTAGCACCATGGTAGGGGGAAACTATGGCTCTGATGTGGAGCTGAAATGGAAAATGGAAAACTCCCTAGGTAGAGAACCTTGCTTAAGTCTCAGCAGGGAGGTAAGAAAGGACACATTGTGTGTATGTGGAGAGCAATGCAAGCATCAGCATGATTGAGGAGTAGGAGAGACATAAAGAAGCGTTGAAAATGAGGCCGGAAGGTAGGTTAGGGTCTTGCATATCACAATATTCAGCTAAAGGATTTTTTATTTCACTTGATAGGCAATAGAGGGCCATTGAAGATTTTGGAGTATGAAAGTGAGACAGCCAGAGATGATGCTATACAGGTTGTTTAATCGCCATCCAAGATTAAGGTCACAGAGTCCTCTGGTCCTTCACGTGCAATCAGTTTCCCAGTCTTATAGCTCCTAGTTTCACAATTTCTTTTCACTGCATCCCATCATTCCCACTGTCAGTGGGAAGCTGGGGAGCTGGCCTTGGGGTACAGGAATGAGCTTTCTGTCTTTAGGGGGTCTTTTCCTCATCAAGATTGCATTTTTGGCATTTGTAGCGGTATACAATCGGAAGTAAGAGATCTAATTTAATTTGTTGCCCTGCTCCCCTCTCCCTCCCTACGTGGTTAGTTAGTTGTTTCAATATATTGACCAGTTCATCCTTTCCTCACCGATTTTAAAGGTCAGGATACACACAAGTAATAAAGGTTAAGATCCAAACTGATATCCTCAGATGACGTGATGCTTTTCTCTATGAGTTCTGGTTATACCAGCGTCCCTAACCGGATATAAACCCTTTCCTTTAACTGCAGAGTTTTCTAACATGCCTTATCAGTGGGTTTGCTTTAATTTGGGTTCTCCTGGAAGCTGAATCTGAGGCATAGGAGGGCAATGGGAAAGTAAAAAAAGGAAGGGAGGGTAGACAATAAACATTCTTTTATCATGCAGGTTACCATTGTGGGTAATTAGTTTTGGTCTTAATTTATGTAATGAAAATTGTGATAGCTAATACTTACATAGTGCTTATTATGTACAAGGCACTGTTCTAAATCCTGTACTAATCTTAACTCATTTATTCTTGATAACAACTTTATTATTTCTCCATTTTGCGGATGAGAAACTGAGGCAGGGAGAGATGAAGTCTGTGTTCTGGGTCACACAGGGCTGATTATCCAGGGGAAAATATTCTTTATAATGAAGTTGGTAAAAAGCTAGGGCTTCTGAAATTACATCAATGGTGAAAATTGATGCAAAGTATTGCTTTTGTCCCTTAGTAGCTAAATGTTTGTGAAAACTGAGGCATGACCCTTAGATATGCCATTCTAATTTGAAACAGAGTAGGCAAGAATTTCCCAAAGAAAACCATTTTAAAAAATACTGATTAAAGGAGAATGTCCATCTGAATGGTAGATTTTGTTAAACTGCTCTGTGTAGAATAAGGAATGAGGGAAAGAACAAAAACAAAAATCTTCTGTTTTTGCTGGCATTGGTTTATATACCTAACTCCTTCCCTCATCTTTGTATATCAAAAATCAAAATGGAGAAAACATTTTTATCTTTATTTTTCATTAAAATACCGTTAGGACTCTAATGTTGTCAGAATATGCTTAATATTTTATTTGCATTTCATTTATCTATCCCTTTGATGTAATTGGTACTCACTCACCCCAGGATACAGGTTAATAATCTCCTGACCTGAGCAAAAAAAGAATGATAAAAACAACATCCCATGGTTTAGGTAGCCATTTAAGTCACTGTCTCTCTTTTTAAAATAAACTGTTCTGTTTCTTGCCCTTTCTGCCCATACCATTTTGTGCTTTCCACCCCACCCCCATCAGAATTGGATTTGAATCTAAGGATATAGGAAGTTCTCTGAGCATTGTGTACATTCTTTCCCTTGGTTTTCCATTGAGTGGAATTGGAGACAGTTCACTTAGCTGCTCAATCTTACCTGTTAAACGATGATCTCTAAAATGTGTTAAAGCTTTAAAAGTTGACAATGGTACTAATTTCAATTATCTTTAAAGAGGAAACACAAGGTCTTTGTGGAATGCAGCTTAACACTTAATTTTATTTGTGAAAACAGCCATGGCAACAATAATTCTTTTGGCATTTGTTACCTTGTGTTGAAGCTGTCTACATGGGATTGTAAATTACATGATAAGAGAAAGTAAAATGAATCTTGTGTCCATCCATGGTTGTAGACTAGGGGAATGTAGATGGCATAATAACAGCGCTATGCTCACTAGAGTGCAGAAGCACAGAATGTAGCTGTGTAGGGATAGTAGGACAGTGTCCAGGAGAGACACTTCGCTGGGATTTCTGCCCATATGCCATTCACCCAAGCCTATTGTGAGTCCATGGCAAGAGTGTGGGTACAAGTTAAGGGTGAATATTTAGGATCAATCATTCAGTGTATACTTTGTGTGGTATATATTGTTTTGCCTCTTCATTTAAAAATTATAAAAAACTTTACAATATACCTGGCAAATCAAAAGAGGAATCTTTGTTTAGGGGATTTCTTTTCATCCAGCAAAGCTGGATCTCTATAGGTTAGTGTTCCATTGGATGGAAGATTAATAAGGATATTAATTAAAAGGTTGATGAAAGCTCCTTTTCCATATGAGCTACTGTGATTTTTGATGCCTAATTTGATTAAATGTTTCATGGAGGTGAAACCTCCCCACTGGGAGATACATACATTATCTTAATTCTTTGAGCCAACTGTTTCTTCTCATGTGACATCTTTACAGTATTCTCTCAATTGAGGGAGTATTGATCAGTTTGCCAGCATTATAGATTTTCATTCAGCAGCAGTGCTTCTGAAACTAATGCAGAGTTGACTCTTAGAGAAACTACTGTCCCATAAAAATTTTAAGAACTGGAGCAATGACTATCTGTTTTGATTATTTTAAGTGAAGTCCTTTTCGGCTGTCTGGTACAGGAGATGACCTCTTTGGGCCCTTTTCGGTAGTGTGCCCTTAAGATTTGTTGCTGGGAAAACTTACTGAATCTCTTGCAGAAATAGATCAACAAGGGACTCATAAGTGTTCATTGTTTTACGTTTGAGAGCCTTTTGCTGCTCTGAGGATAAAGACTGGCTCATTGCTCGGGATTAAAGGGTTTCAAGGCAGGCCAAATGATAACCAGCTGTCTTAAAGTAAAGTTTATATTCTAAGGCTTTTGTTTTATATTCCCCAAAGATTTTATGTTTACAAAAGAATTCAGAATGAATTTACCATTAGTGCCTGTTGGTATCCTCTTAAGTCTTACCATATAAGAAACTGGAGAGGAAGTTTAGAAGACAGAAGGAAAGAGGTATAACATAGGAAATGTGGATAAGAATCAAGGAAATTTTACAGGACCAAGAAACAATTGTGGGCCTAATAATGTTTTTGGAAACACTGAAGGCTAGACCAGTGAAAGTTATATTTTTTCACTAACATAAACTAAAATCTAGAAATAAGAAAATGAAGCTTGCTAGTTTGACTGTCCTATATCTTCAAAAAAATTAATAATTCTTTAATAAAGAAAAATGTGGTGCTTAAGAGGGGAAAACATAACCTGAACAAGATGGCTTGTGCCTAGTCCTTCAGTCGTGATGTTCTGTGATACTCAGCTGAGGATCAACATTGTAACAGTTGAGAAAGCAGCAGTGACTCTTGGTTTCTAGGCAAAGATGAGGTTTGCTGTTTCTTTTGGGGAGGGATGAAGCCACTGAGAAAGAAGGTCAGTCCCATTTTCATGAGGAAGTTTCACTTTGAGGTTTATTTTTTGCCTCATAAGAATTCTGAACATCACACTAAGGCAAACCTTGCTTCACTGTGAGCATTTTGCTTCAGCCTCGTGAGCATACATGAAACAGACACTTGGACTTTGAGGCAGGCGTCCAGGATGCCTCGAACTCACAGAATTTTAGAGCCCTCTTTAAGAAAACACAAAATGGTGGATACAAAACTAAGCATGAAAGTAAATATCTAGATTAAAAAACGAAGACAAAGTTAAAAAGCTTAAAAAGCAGACAAATAGAACAAGACTGATATGACCCAGGAACATAATATATCATTTGTATAACTTAACTGCCTAACACATCTCTGGTACTTTTTCTTATAGTTGTTGACTACCTAGTATGATAATTTTTGTTTTAATATTTTCCCTAGTGTTACTGAGATATAATTAACATATAATACTATAAAGTTTAAGGTGTCAACATGAGGATTTGATACACGTATTTGATAATGATTTTTAAATTTTGCTTTGGTTGAGAGGACAGAAAGATAATTTTGTTTTTAAAGCATGGTTGATTGACTTTTTTTTATTGTTGATGCTTAGAAAAGTTTATTTTAGTGGATTTACTTTTTATTGGTAATTCCATGTAAAATTTTAAAGATGTTTAGCATTCAAATTTAGGAAAATTGTCCCCCCATTTTTCTTCTGTATGGGTTATGAGCTTTGAAGGTATTTCTCAGTGCACAGTTGTGGTCTTTGAATTGACATCACTCATTGTTGTCGATGTCCTTGTACATGGTAAGGTTTATGTTATTTTCATCAATATCAGAACTTGCTATCAAATCAGGAAGAAATTTAATCTTTTCCCAGTGTGTTCATTTGAGTTCCTCCTCTTAATAAATTTAACGATCATACAATTCAAGAATGTATTCATTATGACTAGTCAACACTTATTTCTTCTTGTAATGAATTACTGCTTTGGATATCATTTAAACATTTTTGATACAATTCTTTTCTTGATGCTACAGTAATTTCTATTGATTTCAATTCTCATCTTTATCTCTTTTGTTACATATTTCATTATTTTTTATCTGAATTTTCAGCTCTTCAATACATAAATTTAAAGAAGCCAAAAAAAGATACCCTTTATATACATCCAAATCAGGATTCTGTAATTTCTTATTTATTAAAACCTTGTAAGACATCTTTGTAAACTTTGATTAAAATGGTATTTTCTAGCTTGCCTATTAAAAATAGAAGAAAGATATGTATGGTGTGTTTCAGATTGTACACACTGTATCATTTCTGACAGGAGAGAGGTTCTATTTTGACTGTGCATTGATGAGAACTGAATCCTCTGCTTGCAGTTTTATATATCCAATGATAGGAAGAATTTTTTACAAATAAGCTTCTGGCTTGATACCTTTCAAACCTTGTCATATCATGTTACAGCTCCTGACTTTGCTCCTTCATATCATGTAGCTGGGTGAGTGGGCACAGTGGGAAGTAAGGAGTACTTACTTGGTGGCCATTCTTCCAGGAAGAAAAACAGTAATTTAACTCTACATGGAAGGGACAGCAAAACATGTCACTCTAGCCCATAAACTCCAAATCAATGTATTCCCAACTCCTT
Organism: Camelus ferus; assembly: GCF_009834535.1. NCBI lineage: Eukaryota > Metazoa > Chordata > Mammalia > Artiodactyla > Camelidae > Camelus > Camelus ferus. The sequence continues at coordinate 45,978,334 of NC_045704.1, forward strand.
TACCAAACAGCAAAAATGCCACCCAACACAAGAGGAAGTGTGACAGAAAAGTCAGAGTGGAAAGAGACAGTGTCTTATCTAATTATGGTTAAAAGAAATCTTGGCTTTGAAAATTTTATAAAAACATATTGCTAAGGCCTCTTCAGGGCTTTGAAAGGGCTGTACAAGTGAGGGGCCCTAAAGCTGAAACCTTATTAACTTCACAGTGAAGATGCCTTAGCTATAAGGTTAAAACCCAAATTTGTATGTTCTACTGAGGTCTTCTCTTGGCCATCGATATGTCTCTCTGGGGCATACATTCTCCATATGTTACCTAAGTTAATTTTTGCATTTAAATATTTTCTAGAATAATTGTTATCTCCTCTTTTCTTTTTTGGTTCCCTCTATCCATGTGTTTGTATTGAAGGAAACATCTCTCTGGGCATATGTATCCTCATGTACTTATGTGATTTTTAACTCGAACGTGAAGCCAAGTCCTTATTATAGTTGCACTTGAAACTGGTTCATTTGTATATAGGCTTTGGTTGAATTTCAGAGGATCCCTTGAAGCTTTATAGACATACTTTTTTTTTTTTTTTTTGCTGATTTTCATGTGAAATTTAAAGATACTTCTTTAAGTTGCATTTTGCATTGAATTTTTGATTACAGCCACTGACAAGTTAGATAGACAAATGGCTTGCCCCCGTTGTGTTTGAGGATATGACAACTGGGATGATTTTCCACATAGTCATAAACAAATATTCTTTCTTTGGGCACCATGTGATTGTATAGATGTGTGTAAGAAATGTTCTAGGGAAGATATGAGGGCATCAGGAGAGGATATAAAAGTACCAGTGATGGAGGTTATTTATGATACTACTTAGTGAGCAAAAGCCACAAACTTCAGAGAGCCCTTGGCTGCCCATTCCTTGGCTTCTTGGTCTATAATTTTGTGAGATGAATCCACCATCTTTAACACTAAGCTCGATAGTGGCTGGGTGTGTTATTTCATTTAGTGAACAAAGTATTTTTCTCAATATAGTGAAGTTACTCTTTATTATAGAGATAATTTTCTCATGTCTATTTGTCAAGGGAGTAATATCTAAAGATTTTTTAACAGATAATTCATAACTAATGAAAGCAATATCTGATTATTACAATTTTTTGAGGTTATCTTCTTAATTAACAAACTAAAATTCTCTTTCTGGGAAGCTCAGTGTAGTTCAGACATGACAAGTGAAGTGAACAGTGTGTATTTTCTTCCTGTATTAATCTCATCTATTTCTTTAGGTCAAGGTTAAGCAGGTCTAGAAAAACAGGCATCTGTGTTTGTAATGCAATAGAGTGTAATGACTGTGGTGACTTTTTCTAATTTACCTCAGCTGGATATGCAAATCAAACGATTAAACTTATAACGCGTAACTCTGTAGGGGAACTGATGGGTAACGAAAGTACAGAGTATTTACTGTAGCTAATGGGAAAGTTGGTGGATGATAGGAGTGTAATATGTTCTGTTTGCAAATGTACTAAAGAACTAGTTAGCAATATAAATGAGGATTTGATTATTTAGGAATAACCTTCAAATTGGCAAAATTAGTCCCAATAGCATGATTTAAATTTTAAAAATCAATCATTTATTTTATGGTATTTGAATTTACTAACTACAGCTTGTTACATGTATTTAGAGATCTGCTTTTATCAATGGGAAATTAGTAGTCTCAACATGGAACACATCTATGTAGTATATAGTTCTTCATTTTTATGTAATATTTTTCTTCAAGAAACTCATATTCATCACGTGATCAAGTGGCTAGCCCCATAATATATTTATTAGGAAGGCAAAGTTCAGGTTTACAATGATAACTTTATAGATACAAAAATTATTGATGCAATCATTTGCTCAAATTCTATCATTGAAGACACTGAGTGAAACTTAGCGTTTTGGTCTGAGCCAATATATAGACAAAACAATGATTTTCTTCCTATAGCCAGTTGTAAAGTTTTCCATTTTATAACCTGTGTATGTACAAATTCTCTAGCCTTCAGGGGTCACCTTCCCCCTTTATACCCAGATAACCTGTCCTCAAATATTCTATAGTTAGAGGGATAAATGAGTAAACAGAAAACAGTATGAAAAAGGTAACTCCATAATGTTAAGGAAGCAGAGAGAAGTCCCTCTTTGGACTGCATAAACCATTCACAAAAATATCCACTCATGATTAGAAGAGGCATTAGGGTTGATTTTGTCCACTTGACTCATAATGCTGGATGGATTGCTTTACTCTGTAACATCCTCCTTGGCCACGAATCACCTGACTTGAGCACTTGGAATGTCAGGAAGCCAGCAGGAAGCTGATAAGCAACCATTTTTGACAAATAAAGTAGCAATTTCATAGGTTTATCCTTGTAAGTTCTTCCTTACCATAAGCCAAAATCTAGCTTTCTGTTCCATTGTTACATAGGAATATTCTAAAACCTGTTCAGGAGTAGAGATTTAAATTCCGTCTTTGGTATATTATTCTGATATTTCATATTTCCTGTATTTTACCTTTGGTAAGTATTAAATATGAGAAAAGCAACTTGAACACACATTATTTCAAAATTATGCCTTTAAAAATGATCTATCCTAAATAGAATTGTTTTTTGCTCCCATTTGCTTCAGTTTCTTTTTTTTTTTTTTTTAATTTTATACTCTGTGATCTATATACTCTAGTGGAGATAAGTGAGGTAGAGGAATAGGATTCCATCACCATACTCTTCTCCAAATTTTCCTATATAAGAACCATGTTCTCTAAATAAAGCTGGGAAAGAGTCATGCATCTCTCTCTGTCTCTTATTTCTTAAAGCAAATGCTCAAAAACTGTAAGACAGCACCATAATATAAAGAAAGCTCAATGGATATAATACGTAAAAAAGTCATCACTAAAATAAAATAGGATCTGCTAGAATCTGTCTTGAAAATGTTTTACATTTATCTAAGTAATAATTCTGTCACAAATTGCCAATGTATGCTAAAATTATTGAGTCAAAGTTTGATGAGGAACAGGTTATTTGTATGGTCTCAAACTCTCTCCCTACAAATTGTAAAGGGAGAAAGAATAACTTTTAGAGTGAAGAAGCTTGACAGACATTGCCTTAACCAAGTCATCAAAGTTAATACTACCGATAATGGGACAAAATGATAGTGTGTGACTTCTGACATGTGATACACTAAGGACACCACATCACTTTATTGGTATTCCTGCCAAAAATGTACTCCATGTAACCTAAATTGGATCTTGATGGGGAAGCATCATCTAACTGAAACTGAGGGGCATTTTGCAAACTAATTACTCTGTTATCTTAAATATCTGTATCAAGACAAAGACGAGTCTCCAGACTAAAGAAGACAAAAGAGACATGGCAACCAGATATAATGTGTGAGGCCGGATTGCATCTCATACTGAATGCTATACTGGATAGTATTGGGACAGTTGGAGAAATAGATATGAATATGGGCTACTTGGTAGATAATGGTGTTTATATTTCTGACTTTGACAATTGTACTGTAGTTGTATAAGAGAACATCTTTGTTCTTGGGACTACACTCTGATGTGTTTAAGTGTTAAAGGGGCATGGTGTCTGGAGTGTACTCTTAAATGGTTAAAAAGTTATGGAATCTCTTTATACTAGTCTTGCAACTTTAAAAATTTTTTCAGAATAAAAAGTTTTAAGATGTTCTCCATAAAAAAAAAGACGTGCAGATTTGCTGGAGTTTCTCCATTTGATTTCATATAGGGTCATATAAGCATTAAAACAGTATGTCAGCTGCTATAAGGAAACATGGTAACACATGAAGAAATGGACCCAAATATTACCAAGACCAGGGCACATTTTTTAATACTGTTTTATTGATTCTGAGAGCATATTTTAACCTTTTGGAAGTCAAGATCAATCTTAAAATTGATGGCGTGCACCACAGTTGGTAGCTTTTTACTCTTTTTCTTGGTGCTAGATAAAATAATGATTTGAGGAATGTCAGATATGATAAAATATAGTAGTCCTTGGTCTTGTAGGTCTTGGGTTAATTTAATAGAAGACAGTAAGTTGGCAAGTTTTGTTTGGGAAATCCTTGGGAAATCCTAGTCCCTGTGTAGGACCTCAGGCTTCTCAAAGAATATCGTATGTATCATTCTTGAATCTAATCCTTAACTAATCATAAACATCTCAGTCTTCCGATGTCAGCCACTCTAACACAGCATCCTTCTTATCCTCCATAATATGATGGGGGAATGGGGGTGAGGGTGGAGAGAGAACATTATCAGAAAGACAAGAACAGTCACTTTGCCATGCAGCCTTCTTTTTTAAATTGGACAGTTTTGTGCAGTTTTCCAGGGAACCCCTGGCTTCTGGGAACTTTCTAAACATAACCCTCAGAGTCTAGCTGTACTAAAAATTGTGGTGCTAAGTCCTTCTTGCAAGTCCAGGTTCAGTAGATCAGAGAAGGGCAGTGGTTCTCAACATGTGGTCCCCAGACCTGTAGCATCACCATCATTTGGGAACTTGTTAGATATGCAAGTTCTTGGGACCTCCCTGTCCTCACAGACCTACTGAGTCAGGGACTGGAAAGCAGTCATCTGTGTTTTCACAAGTCCTCCTGGGGATTCGATGCATGCTGGACAAAGTTTGAGAACCAGTGATCTGGGAAAGTGAGAAACACAAAGAGAAACAGGCTGTCACAGGTGATTCTGTATAATAGAGAAGGAAATAAGAATATGAGAAATCATAAGACTACTTATTTTTTAATTAAAAAAATTTTTATTGGAGTATAGTTGATTTACAGTGTTGTGTTCTTTTCAGATGTACAGCAAAGTGATTCAGTTTATGTATCTGTTCTTTTTCAGGCTCTTTTCCATTATAGATTATTATAAGATTTTGAATATAGTACCCTGTGCTATACAGTAGGCCCTTGTTGGTTATCTATTTTATGCATGTTAATCCCAAGCTCTTAATTAATCCCTCCTCCACTCTTTCCCCTTTAGTAACCATAAGTTTGTTTTCCGTAAGACTGCTTATTTCTAAGCAGCTCTAACCCCGCTCCCCTACACTGAATTGTTGGCCCAGGAAGCATACTTTCTTTAGGAGGAGGAACAATATGCATTTATTTGCTTGAGTTGATAGCACATTGCAGGTGCTTCAGTGAGGTGAGAACAGTGGCAGGTATCTCTTGAAACACTTGCCATTGTGAGGGATCCCAGTGTGTGCTGGTCATCAGTATTATGAAGTAGCTCTTTCAAGTTTTTATCATTTTGAGCTTAACTGTCACATATTTTGTGGTTTATTTGTTCCTTAATTTTTTTCTATGGTTTTAGGGATGTTGTGCATTATGTAAGGTTTGATCTATAAGTGGTTTTATTTTTTTCAAAAAAATTTTTGTTATGCAAATGAGTTGGTTGCAAGGACTCATGAGTTTTGTCTGAGTTTAATCCCTCAATTGTTTCTGCTGACACAGATTTTAGTTCTAAGTTTCAGTTGATTGGTTTTCTCTTCATTGTGGGTCCTGTTTTTCTGCTTCTTTACATGCCTAGTAATTTTTTCGATGCAGACATTGTGAATTTTACTTTGTCGAATACTGGATATTTTTTATTTCTATACATATTCTTGAGGTTTTGGGAGATTTGTTGTGTCTTGAGACACAATTACTTGGAAATTGTTTAGTCTTTTGGGGTCTTTATTTTAAGATTTACTAGGCAGGTCCAGAGCTGTATGTAGTCCAGGCCTAACTACTCTCCCCTACTGAGACAAAATCCTCTGAGTGCTCTGCCCAAAGCCCCTTGAATTATGAGGTTTCCTAGTTTGGCTGCTGGGAACAGGCATTGTTATTTACCCTGTGTGAGCTCCAAGTTTTTTCCCTACTAATCCTTCGGGTGGTTTTCTCCTCAGACATGGTGTGAGAGTAGCTTCTTCACACCATGTGCTGGTCAATTCTCTACTAAAAGCTTGAGGGGGAGCCTCTGGAGATCTCTGGGGTTTTCCTCTGGGCAACTCTCTCCTCTCTAGCACTCTGTTCTGAGAACTGTAGCTGTTTGGCCTCTGCAGATTCTAATTTCCATCTCTTCAACTCAGGGAGTCACTGGGCTGTCCCTGGGTTCTGCCCTACATATTGGGTGGCCTGGAATCTTTATCCAGGCACCTAGCAGGGGCAATTATAGGGCTCTCCTTGTTTGTTCCCCATTCCTCAGGGATCACTGATGTTTGTTGTCTGATGTCCAGTGTCTTGAACACTGTTGTTTCACATATTTATAGTTGTTCCAGGTGGGAGAGTAAATCCAGTCCCTGTTACTCTATCTTGGCTGGAAGCAGAAACTCTTAGTGATTTTACATATAGTCATAGCAGTTAAAACAATTCATAATTTTAAAAAGATGCTGTCTCCATTTTAAAAATATCCAAAATATTTATTCAAGCTTATGAGATGCATATGAGATGTAAGACAGTTAAAACACCGTAGATTGGTGAGCAATCCAAAACATATGTATATGTTTGTGCATGTACACACACACATAAAACTCATTGTTCTGGTTAAGTGCTACAAATGCTAGTACTCTGAATTGCATATTCATTGCAGCAGAAACATCTGCAGACACATCCTCATGGAGGATCCTGCTTTAGCTTCTCATTTAGTGATGCTTTTGTTCAGGTAATGTTTGGAATACAGTTGTGTCATAGTCCTAAAACCAAAGTCAAAGCAGAATGAGAACCACGAACTTTTCATAATTCTCTTTACTTTTGGTTGTGCCATCAGTTTTTATAATCAATCTCAAATAGCAAAATTTCCCAAGTTTGTGTGAAGAGACCACCTTCCAAATTATTAGTGAGACAGTCCTTGACTCTAAATAAAGGTCATGAAGTGGGCTGGAAAAGTCAGATGAGGGCTTTAGGAAACACTTGAGAAAGGTAAAAAGTGAGAAAGAGAAGAGGATACAAACACATTTTAAGGTTAGATGAGCTGAACTCTTAAGTAGGAAAAATAATACAGTTACTTCCTCTTGTAAGTGGGTTTTGCTCTTCATCTTTGTTTTAATCAGGAATTATGTTACTTATAAGTGAAAACAGACATGGTTTAGAACACTATTAAGTTAGCAAAATGGGTTGTTTTTAGTGAAAACTGCCTGGTGAATTGATGGGGTGTTTCATGTATTTCTGCTATTCAATTATTCATATCTGAAGTACAACCAACCACTGAACTTTTACTTTGGTAAATAGTTACTAAAATTTGCCTAGAGGCAGTCTCTTAAAAACAGACATAGTGGTTGGAAAGAGTTAATTTAGTTCTTTAAATACTTGATTTGAATACTAATTTAGGATGTAAATGTCACAGTTTGCCAGTTCCAAAAGTTACAGTGATTATTCCACAAGAACAGTATTTGAATAATCATAACTTTTTTCACTATGGAAGAGAACCGATGATCATTCCACGAGACATAAGTACCAACAGCTGTACTCAGTCTCAAATATAATCTGAATTCATTGTTTTCATTATAATAAATATGCATTTTATAATTATGTTAACTGCTAAATAATATGGTTTTCTAATTTTGATCTCTGATATTTGACTGTATGCATTTGCAGAGGTATACTCTAAATGATGACTCAGTTTCTTAAGATAATTCACAAAAATGGCGCTTGAAAATAAGGATTTTAAACTGTAACCAACTTAACACAATATTGACTATTTTGTCCGTGTTTTCTATGCTAATGAAAGTTTGGTTATCTGAATTGTTGTATAAAGATATTAAAGTAAATGACTTCTATGATTTACTTTGAAAGTTCATTTTACTAGATTAAAATTATTTACCCAAGATAGGTGTATATCCAAAATGTTCCTCAAAGTGTTGTTCTTCAAATCAGCTATATCACCTGGAATACCTGTTAGAAATGCAAATTCTCCAGCCCCACCTCAGAGCTAGCAAATCAGATACTCTGGGGTTGGGGCTTAGTCACATGGGTCTTAACAAGGCCACGGTGCTTCTGATACTTGCTAAAGTTAGAGCACCTGTGTTCTGAAAGAACACTTCTTTGACTGCAAACAGATGCCAGAAAAGCTGCTTTTCACAAGAATTTTCCCCAGTGTTCGTACGCATCTCTGAAACTCCTGTCATAAATCTGGTTTTGAACTGTTAGATGAGGCTAATTAGTATTTGAACCTATTTAGAGTGAGTAAGTGCAGCCTCCTCAAACCATTTTTTCAATTTAATGCCCCAACGATCATTTCATTGCCTGAGATGAAAGTAACTAATTTGTCTTATGATTTCCAAACTGTAACTAACTCAACCTAACCAGGAGAAGTTCATCTAATTGGATCAATTCGTGATGGATAAACTCACCAGAACTAACCTGAACACAGAGATTTTCTTTTTCATTTGTCTTTCTCCACCCACAGAAGGGGGACAAGGACTAAACGCTGATAGTTACCGCTTTCATCTGTACCATTTCCAGCTTGCATTTACTTTCATGAGACACACTTAAATTTGCTTTGACGTAGACATTTTTGGTTAAACTTTAATGTTTATTATTTTAACTATGTAAATATTATTCTTAACTGAGCCATATAATGTTCTATAATTTAATTTCTTTTCTGAGGGCCATATTTTTATTTTCCTTGAAATGATTGTTCTTGTTTTGGTTGTTTGCTTAGTTTTCTGGGTTTGTGTCACTAAAACTTTCCTCACACTTTGTTTCAGTCTCCAATTTTGTTCACCTGTTTTCTTTTTTTAAAAAATAGCTTTGTTGAGGTACAGATCATGTATCATACAATTTACCCATGTAAAATGTATAATTCAATGATTTTTAGTATATTCACAGAATAGGTGACCACAGTCAATTTGAAGACATTTTTATCACCTCAGAGAGAAATGCTGTACCCTTTAACTATCAACCCTGGTCTTCCTCCTCCCCCACTCCCTACCACCCCTAGCCATAAGCTACTACAATGTTCTATCTCTTTAGATTTGCCTATTTTGGACATTGCATATGTATAGAATCACACATTGTGTGGTCTTTTATGACTGTCTTTTTTCACTCAGTGTGTTTTCAAGATTTATCCACGTTGTAGTTTGTATCTGTATTTCATTCTCTTTTATGGGTGGTTAATATTCCATTGTAGGAATATACCCCATTTCATTTATCCATTCATCAGTTGATGGGCATTTTGGTTGTTTTCACCTTTTGGCTTGTATGAATAATGTTGCTGTGAGTATTTTTGTACACGTTTTTGCATGGGCATATGTTCTCAATTCTCTTGGGTATATACATAAGGGTAGAATTTCTGGATCATCTGGTAACTTTATTTTTGGAAGGCAGGGAGGTTATTTGGTTTTTATTCATTTATTTATTTTTTAACAGAGGTGCTGGGGATTGAACCTAGGACTTTGTGCATGCTAAGCATGCACTCTGCCACTGAGTTAGATCCTCCCCCTGGTTACTCTTTTTTTTTTTTTTTTTTTTTTTAACCTTTTGAGGAATTGCCAGACTCTTTCCTGCAATGGATGTGTCATTTTACATTCTCACCAGCAGTGTAAGAAAGTTTTGATTTCACCACTTCATTGTCAACACTTGTTATTATCTGATTTTTTTGATTTTAACTATCCTATTGAGTATGAAGTGGTATCTCACTGCTTTCACCCTGTATTGTAGATCCTGCATCTCCCTCCACCTTGGCTTATGTTCTTGTTTTGTTAGAGCATACCACCTAGTAGCTTCCTGAGCAGCTGTGAACAGGTGAATTATTTTAGGCCTTGCATATCTTAAAATGTTTTTATTCAAGTGGTTTGGAGTAGCCTGAGGCATTATTATTCATAATTTTGTATTATTTTTCTGAAAGAAAGCCTTAAAAATTCTGTAAGGTTCAGGTTACAGAAACCTGCACCTACCCTTGGGAGACACCATATAAATCTTTCATCTGTCCTATGATCACGTGTGTACCCCTAAGTCTAAAGAGAATGGAAGACTTCCCAAACTAGGTTCCAAGTCCCCTCCACTGCTAATATTAGGTACTCAAATATAATTGGGGTGAATATAATTGGAAACTCACACAATTCATCCTCTAAGCAAAACTGCATTCAAATAAACATTGTGCCATCTTGTATTCAAGGAAATAATTATGTAAAAGTAAATTAAAGTATTTATAGATATATTTCTAAATCAACATTTCTGGAAAGACTTTCTCTTTGCACAACTTGTTTTCTCATGATCCACATTTACAGTAGTTTTATTTTATGATTAGTAGGTTTCCCGGAAAGTTGAGGACAGAGGACTCTGTATAGAAGGACCCTGTGCAAAGGTTTCTAAAACTTAACTTTTGATATCTCTCTCCATTCCCAAAGTCCCATACTCTGAGCAGAAGCTAAAAGATGTCTTCTCTCCATGAGTCTCTTTGTCACTCCTGCCTCCAATTCCTGTACCCCTCTAGGATGCTGAGGGGATGAATCCTCTCAATTCTCTCCCTGCCTGCTTCTGCAGACACTTGTATTTCAGCTTCTCCATCAGTGCTCCATTTCCCTTTCTTCTTTCAAACTCTTTGGACATCTTTCACTTGTGTTTTCCTCACCCATTTTCCTTGCCTGGGTCAGTATATACATATTTTAAAATATTCCTTTAGTGTTACTTTAATGAGCTTTGAGGCAGAGAGGATATCTTAATCAGAGACCCTCCATACAGATTGCCATCTGGCTTATCTGCCTCTACACACTTGGTTCTTCACCCTGAGCACATCAGAATCACCTGGAGGACTTGTTAAACAACAGTACTCATTTTACTCTCAGAGTTTCTGACTAAGCATGTTTGGGGTGGGGTCTCAGAACTGCATTTGTAACAAGTTCTCAGGTGACGCTCCGCCTGTGGTTTGGGGATCTTACCTGGAGAACCATTGCTCTAGACTCTGTCCCAACCTAGTGCTTATTGCAAATGTTAGTTTTCTATGTCCTGCATAAGCATTTCAGCAATCCCTGGTTACACGTGGGATGATGTCCAAATTCCTTGGTGTGTCCTGGGTGATAATGTAATTTGGAAAATCATTTTGGCTTTGGGTGGCTCAGAAATTTCCCCTGGATCCTGTGGGGATGGTAGCCAAATCTCTGTTTTCCTTTACCTCAGTGGAAGTTGAGGTTGTGGACAGAAAGTAAAAGATACACACATGCACAGACATACTTGCAATTGTCTTTCTGGCTTTCATTTTCCCAAGATGAATATACTAGAGGAGTATGCCAGGGGAAGAGAAAGGAGGGGGAAAGGAAAGGGCAAAGAGATATCTCATAGCCTGGGAAGATGTTTGATGGAGGCTCCCCTTTTGGTCTGATGACCATCAAGTTTATTTTGACACTGACTGAAATGTGCATTTTAATGAGAAGTATATTAAAGGTGAAAGAAGATGCAATTCAGAGTCAAATATAGTGGTTACTAGAATTTGTTGGCTTCCTTACTATTTCCAGGGGTTGGGGTAATCTATTGATGATCTGTTCTTACGTGAGAATACATATGGAGAGGCATCGTTGGCCCCAGTTGATGTGATTCATCTCAGCTGTGTCGTGAAATCTTCCCGAGAGTTTTATTCTTCTGCCAGCACATCGAGCAGCTTTTCCATGTTGATCTTAAAGTAACCTGTGCTTACATTCCTCTCCCTTTGAAAAATTCTAGTATATGAGTTATAGTTCTGTATCACCCTTAGCAACTGTGAGAATTTGACTTCAAGTATATGTGAACTGAGAGTCATTTCTATTACTAGTTTTTGGAAGAGTGGAAACTGGGAGTTGGGAATAGAAATTGGTGCAATAAAATTTAAATGACACAAGAGAAGCTGAGGAGAGAGTGTAATCTCGTTCTTGGGGCTGAATCCTTGATGCTGTGGAGGAGGAACAGTGGTTAGCATGGGCACACAGTTACTGAGAACCAGGAGAGGGGTGTTCAGAAATCTTTACTTAGCCATGCTGAGTAGGTTAAATAAGCATTTCCCAGAGTAGTGGTTGCAGCTCCTGCTGCTTTTACTTTTCTTCCTGTCTTCCATCTCTTCCTCCTTCTCTTCACTCCTATTCATCATATTCTTAGTCCTTTTACTCTGCAACTCAGTTACTTTGTAGGGATTTATTCTGTGTTATAAAATTAGAAAGGTTTTTGAACATTGGGATAAATAACTTACACAGACAATAGTTCCTCTTAGGTTATGCATCTGCAGCATTGCAGAATGAATTTACAGGTACTGAACTTCCATAAGAATTGTGGCATTTGTTCTTGCCTCACTCGGTCTACTCCTTTATGGGCTCTTGTTTTGGCTGTGGGACTTGCCAGTGGGATAATAGCTAATATGATGTAGAGGCTGCAAAGGTACTTGTGTTTATAGCCCTTCTGTCACCATGTAAACAAGCCCTCCTAGCGTCTTAGAGGATGGAGAACTATGCGTACTGACACCCATTCAGCCAGGCTATCCAGCGGAGGCCAGAAACATGAATGAGGTCATCCTACATTACTTAGCCCTGGCTGAGCATCAGAGTCAGGAAAAACATTTATTTTGTGCCATTGAGTTTTGAGATGGTTTGTTCTATACCAGAAATTAATAGTATAGTTACCTCTATAGCGTATCTTTGCTAAATGAAATAGTGTTCATTTTCTGTTAATTCCATATGTTACCTTTGTTGTATTTTAATCAAGGCTAGTCATTAAGAATGTGGGCTCCATAGCTGGATTACCTGAGTTTAAATTTTGACCCATCTTCTAGTTGCATGACTTTACACAAGTCGTCAAACCTCTTTGAGCTCAGTTTCCTTATCAGTAAAATGGATTGTTGGGAGGGTTAGCTGAGAGTGCATGAAAGGCACTTCACATTGTTCCTGACATATAGTAAGTGCTCATTAAACATGAACAGTTAGAAGAGTATGCAATATTTCTAAAGGTGCTTATAGGCAACTCAGTACTGTGATCCTATTTATTTAAATAAACTTCTAAAGGTTTCTAAAATGTCAATTCCATTGTGAAACAGATTTTCATGAATAAACTTCAGGGTTGGTGAACGACTTTATCTTTGTTAGCATTCATCCCATTTTTTCCTTTGAACATCCTTTTCTTTCTGCAGGCTGTGGTTTCCTCAGGGCAAGGACCAGGAATAGCTGTATTATTAGCATCTAGCATTTCTGTCATTCCATGGAATTGGCAATAAGTGGCAGTTTAGTGACTGGAGTCAGCAGGAGTTAAGTGGAAGCTCCAGAACTCCACATGCTTTTGGCAAGACCACTCCCCTGCCATCACTCAACCACCTTGGCAGCTGGGGCCTCTACCTTAGAGCCATCAGGATCACTCTCATTGAGCCTTTATCCCTGTTTATGATGGTCATAAAGCCAAAGCTGTGGAAGGTGTTTAAGTTGGTGACCCCTGACCTAAACCCCATCAAACATGAAAGCTCAGTCACATCTCTGAACCTCTTTGCACCTTATGGTAAAAACCATCATCATATCCCATTTAGAGAGAGGCATCTTATTTACATAGAGGGATGTAAAGTGACATGAATCTGAAATCAGTCAAGAGGACTGGATAGGGCTGTGAGTTGAAACCAGTTTTTTGGAGCTGTTGACCTGTCTGTGGTGGTGAAGACAGATGAACTAATGCATGTAGCACATGTAGCTGATGCCCTGTCCCATGTCCCGCTGGCTTACAGTTGAGCCCATTTGTGGCTACTGTGGCTGGTTCCTGTGCCTTGTGAACAGCTTCCATTTCTAGTCCTGTGTCAGTGCTTCTCTACCTGGGAGCTTTGTTTTGTACTGTGTCCAAAAGCTAGGAATTTTCCTAGGAGCAACACCTAGCTCCTGAGAGATGAGAGTTAGTGAATACATTCTCCTGTTTTCCCATCCTTGGGAGGGACATTTCTGATCTACATGACAGCTCAGAGAATCCCCAGTGGGACTGAGTTCCAACTATTGGAATAGCCCCTCATTAACTCAGGCCTTTTTGGCTTTTCCCTCTCTCTGTCTCATTTTCCCCATTCCTTTAATTGTGCTTCCTGAGATCACCTCCTGGATAGACTACTTATGCTCAACTACTTACCCTGCTAAGGACCTGTTTCCCACACCAGGACTGCCTGCCTTGCTTTTTCAACAAGGAACATTTAAGTCAGAAATAAGAGTACTTATTCCTTCATGCTGAAGCATACAAAAAATTCGTTTTGTTCACAATAAGAAAAATAAGAACAGCTGGCAGTATTATGGGCCAGTGATTTCTACAACATTTTATAGATTTCAGAAATCTCAAGAGAAATCCTAGGATGGCAGACATGTTTATTTGTTTTCTGGATCTCCTCCAAGCCTATCCATTCATTACACCAGGTACCCTGCCCATATGAAAAAACAAGCTAAAAAGTACTGCAGTGGAGCAGAGTTGAGAAATATTTCATATTGAAAGTGACTGGTATTAAGTGTCAAGTAATGTGTCAACCACCTAGGGAGAAATCTCTGTCCTTATATTATTCCCTGAACCCAGTGGGTACTTAATATATTTTTGTTGAATTATGCTTGAGGATCTTAACATTTTAATTAAGGAGGCAAGACATGAACTCAGTGGTTAAGCACTTCTTAAAGGTGTTATTTAATTAAGGACAATAATTAACAAAATAGGTAATAAATGCCTAGAGTCATTCCTCTAGGGTCTGGATGCTGGAGTGAGTAGAATAAAATTCTAAAACTGGTTTAAAATGATATACTCCCTTCTTTTGATTTTACAGAAGCTGAAATCAGGAGCATTCTTTGCAAAGCCCTTCACTTAGTTAAACACACTTATGTGATTAAATCTGGTTAGAAGCAGTGTTTAGTGCTGTATTTAGAGCATAAACCTCAGTCAAAGGGTGGGACATTACTAGGATTAGTGGCCTAACCATCTATACATATATTTATGCTTCTTATGTTTGTACTTGATGTAGGATCCTTTAATGAGTCCAGGAAGTGTCAGAACTGGCTATTAGTGTCTTGACTTCTTTTTTTTTCCTACTATTGACTCATCAGCACAGGAAAAAAAAAAGTATACTCTCATTCCAGTAGGATGGTATGCCTGAGTGTCCTGAAAAGCCCCAGCATTTCAGAGCCAAAGAGGGAAAGGAATTAGGAAAATAACTCTGGAATTTGGGAGTGTTTGTGACTTGTTTACAGGGCAGTAAAATAGAATGGCTTAGTCCATGCATGTCCATATCAAATCAAATCAGACTGTCCAAGGTTGGTGAGAAGTTCAGTATCAGTTTTCCCTTGGGCTGAGCCCAGGGCTTCTGCCTTGTAGGACAAAGCAGGTAGAGATCTCTGGCCAGGTCCTCCTCAGCCACTGCAGCGGCCATGCCCTAGGGCCATTCATAGATTACCTCTCTTGTTCAAACCAAACTTATGTGTTCTCTATTGGCTCCCAAGGCTGTGGCATTGAGTGTGGGCCATAGATTTACAAACAGCCACTGCCATTTGAAGTCTTTTACCAACAAGTTGCTTCCACCCATGGAGATGGCTAGCTCTTTGTCCAGGAACTAGTTCTCACTTGGGGGGAAATAAGCCTGACATTAAAGATGTTCAGGCTGCCGTCCTCATGGAATAAAGGCAGGGGAGGGAAAGAATACATTTTAATTTTTTGCTGATGAGTTCATAGTAGAAGAAAAGCTAAGATGTTTATTAATTTCTCTGTATCTTCAGAATGGGAGCTTCTTTTTACAGAGTAAATGATAAAATTGTGAGGGGGCCAGATTAGGAAAAAACCTTGATTATCAGAGTGTAGAAAACTTTGATGGCCTTAATAAGGGTGACTGGACTCTTGCCTAAAAAGAATGGTGCATTTTGAATGGGGGATTGATGTAAGAAAATCTGTGGGTCAAGTGTTATAACCTCGTGTTTCTGAGGGTGAATTAGAGGAGAGAGAGTATGGAGTTGTTTATTGGATATGAAGGGTTATAGTAAGTCTTGGAATGAGATGCCTGGCTGGTGGCAATATGATTAGAAAGAAATTTAGGGAGGAATGGATGGAATATTATTGACTTACTACCTACTCTGTCAAAACGCACAGGGTGAATAAGGCCCATAAATTCCCTATTGTCATGGAACTTGCCTTCTAGAAAGGAAGACAGATGATAAACCAACCAACAAACAAAGTGCAAATGAATAAGAATTTTAGGTGGTGATACATGCTCTGAAAATAAAACAAGATGGTGCAATAGAAGATGACAGAGTGCAATAGAATGTACAACATAAAGACAATACTTTATATTGATTGGTCACCAAAGGTCTTTCTGAGGAGATAACCTTTGAGCTGTAAGCCACCTTCCTCCCCTCCCATCACACATGAACTCCTGTGCACAAATGCATGCCCATTAGAACCCTCCGCCAGAGCACTTACAGCACTGAGTGGTGAAAAAGCATTGGCGTGTATATATACTTCACCTTGATATTATGACGGCTTGTATTTATAACCCTAGCACCTACTATAGTACTTGGCACATCGTAGATAGTTGGTAAAGTTTTTTTATTTTTTTGGTAAAGTTTGTTGAATGAATAAATGAATGAATCATCTCACCAAGAGAAAGAGTCTAAAGAGAGGACAGTGGGTAAAGGATGGAGCTTTGGGCATCTCCCATAGCTGGGGACGAGGACAGAAATAAGGGAGCCAAGAAGGGGACTTTGGTTCTTGTCTTCTGTCACCCTTGCCCAGTTAGCATATGATTCTGTGCCTACCTCACTTGCTTCTCCTTAGAATTTCTATATCTGTCTGGAGGTAAGCCTTTTGGTATGGTAGCCACTAGTCACCTGTTGGCTTTTGAACGTTTGAAATATGATTAGTCCTATTTGAGAGGTGCTGTAAATATAAAATGCATACCAGATCTCAAAGACTTAGTTAAAAAAAAGATGCAAGCTATCCAGCAGATACTTTTTATATTGTGTTAAAGGATATTTTAGATAGGGTGGATTAAATAAATATAATGCCAAAGTTAATGTCATTGTTCATTTTTACTTTTTTAATGTGATTACTAGAAAATTTAAAAATAATGGTTGGTTCACATTGTATTCCTATTGCATATCATTGGTCTATATCCTATGTTAGATAGATTAGTTTGATATTAATTGGTCATTTCTGAAACGAGTAGCTTAAAGAAGAGTGATGGCTGTCACTTTATTTCCTGCTCAACAATATAAAAATACCAACACCTTAAAAAAAGTGGGGATCAGATGTAGAAGATATTGCATACATTTTATAGCCAAGGAGACATGACCCAGTACAAAACATGTTTGGGAAATACAGGTAAAATTAAAAAATTCATAACTAAATTCTGTCACTTTTATTGGAAAACAACTTTTAAGTTTTAGGGGAAAACAAACCCTCACAATATTTACACTAAAAAGTCCCATTTCCAATTTCATTTCTGTTTCATTCTTACACTTTGCTATTTCTGCCAGATGATAACTGTATGACTTACAGGTGTTTTGCTAGCTAGCTAGCTAGCTAGCTAGCTAGCTAGCTATTTATTTATTTATTTATTTATTTATTTATTTATTTATTTATTTATTTATTTATTTATTTAATGATGGAGTACAATCCCTAAAGATGCGGTCAGTGATGTCCCAGTAGCCCATCTTGTCCTGGCTTCACATAAGTGATAGCAATATGAAGACGGTAAAAAAAGAAAGGCAGATTCTAGTTACATGCTCTACTTTTATCCTACCAATAACATTTTAAAGATTGAGCTCCAAGTGCTTGGACGTTAAAATTCTTTCACAGATCCCAAATTAGGAATGCTCCGTGTTGCTTTAATCTGTTCTGTTGCGATGGCTTTATTAGATGAAACACCCTGCTGAGCATCTGAAGGACAGTGGGATTATCACATTTCCCTTTGAAAATTCAGTAAAGACAAAATAAATGGTTAACAAAACAGCAAATTCAGTTTGCAGGTGTTCATAGGCGATGTAACCCCTGATTAAATGAGTGTCTCTGTTCCTCCTTGCTCCCGAAATGCCTTTTAAGCAGGCCAGAGAAATTCTTGAGGAAAAAGAAATCATAGGGTAAAAGTTGCTTACCTCTCCTTTTGATGTGTTGCTAATTGCATTGTGTCGACTGCAGAGGCAGCGCGTCGGAAATCTGAAAACTTGATTTTGTTAAGCTTTACTTTTGACTATACTACCCTGGGTGTGCCAGTAACAGTTCTTTATCATCTGTATCTCCTAGAGTGTTGACTCTAAACGACTGATTTTTTTTTCTTGGCAAATCTAATTAACTATTTGAAGAAATTCATCAAGCGGCACCCAGTTACTACATGTACTTGGTGGGTGGCTCTTTGAGATTCTCTTAAAAACTCAGTTACGTCCCAGCACTCTAAAAATTCTCATCTGCCAGAGCAATTTGAATTTTGTTATTAGTGTCTGCTGGAAATCATAATTCAATAAAGACTAACTCATTTAAAAATGTTTCATACCGGGCGTGCATTAGGTAACTTGGGTAACTTAGGAGACACAGAAAAACATACAAACATTCAGGTCTACACAGGAAATTGGAGTGGTAGTGAACAATTTGAAGGAGGCTTTTTGTATTTTTTAAGAAGCTGTAGCTAGATTAGGAGGAATGTGTGTGTGTGCAGACACACACATTTAAATCAGTGGACACAGCCGTTTCTTTTTTTTGCTGCCCTAATAGGCTAGCATTCTCCATCAATCCTCACGTGCAAGCTGGTGGGTATAAAAAGAGCCTCTGTCAACATTTACAATAATGATAAACAAGGACCCCTGAATATTTCTTTGTGTAAGGCTTTGTATAACCCTGGCTTCTCCCCTTGAATAAGGATTGTCTCCATCTCCTGTCCTTCCCTCTCTCTTTCTTTCTCTTGTTCCTTTTATGGACATAGGATTATTGCTATAGAAAATATGGTCATGCCATAGGGGAATGCTACCTCCTGCTCAGGGTGTTTTTTTCAGCTACATCTGCAGACTGCAGCTGCCGCAGCCTTTGAAAAAAAAATCCGGGTCCTTATGAAACTGTAATTCTTGAACAATGAATTCTTCCTCACAGGACACTGTACTTTTTCACTGCTGTTTAGCACAGTCTGCTATTAGTCTTCCCTGCAGTTTATTTGCTGCCCAAGTTCAGCACTTGACATATGTAGGAATATTTAAACAAAATTTTTTTTTCCCCAGAGAAGTTTGTTTCATCTTTGGAACCACGGGACTTCCTGCTGACTTTACAGGACCCCTCGTACTCTTCCCTCCTTTTTTCTCTGTGCTGCTTATCTGTGCCCATCCCCACATGTCCCTTTTCTTTATGACGAGGTCTCTCACACTGTTTTCCGTTTGTTTCCCAAACAGAATTCAGAAAATATTACCCCTTGCTCATTTTTCCCCTTCCTGTCTCTATTCCAAAACTCTTCACCTTTTGCAAAATATCAGAAGAGTTGAACTTGCAGTTTCTCCTTCCTTTTTCATTGTTTCAGTACATTTTGTCTTTTCATGAGCTGTAATTTCTCTTGCTCTTAAAATTAAACCCTATGCTTAGAGAGATTAAGTTTTTTTTTCTAAAATTGGGGAAAAATCTGTATTTTATTTTGGTATGTTTCCTTCTTTTGTCCTCTAAACATTTTTAGATACTTGGAACATAAGAGGGACTGATCTTGATTTGATAAATTGAAGTCTGCAGCCTGCAGATAAATAAAAAGACAGCTACATTATGGTTGATAATTCATCATATAGAGAGATACATTTTTGAGTCTTACACTTTTTGTGTATATCAGAGGAAATCAACCTTGATCTGTGATGTTGTAGCTCAATTTAACAATAAAAGGTTTAAAAAGTGAGTATTTTCGAAGACCAGTTAGTTCCCTTCTCTCCTTGAAATTCAAAAACAAGTAAAACCGAACTATTGACTGTCCTCTAACAATTATAAGATATTTCTTGTAAGTCCTTTAAAAATAAGAATTAAACCGAGAAAGAAATCTAAAGTTGTTATTTTTTGATTAGTACAGATGTCCATGCTAACATTCAAGCTTCTTGTCAGTTAATATTTTTATGAGGAACTTTTGGTGCCTTTTCTTTTTAAGAATAATATGGAGAAAGCAGTTGGCATGTTGACATTAAGCCGTATTGGGGAAAGTGGGTCCCTACTCTCCACATCTGTTCAGTGTTTCTGTTG
This sequence comes from Camelus ferus, assembly GCF_009834535.1. Classification (NCBI taxonomy): domain Eukaryota; kingdom Metazoa; phylum Chordata; class Mammalia; order Artiodactyla; family Camelidae; genus Camelus; species Camelus ferus. The sequence continues at coordinate 45,998,462 of NC_045704.1, forward strand.
CCTTTCATTTTCTAAAGTGTTACATATGGAATACATATGTCTTTCTGTTCTAGTACCACAGGAAAAAAAAAAAAGGGAAGAAATAAAAAGAGAAAAATCACAAAGAAATCAATAAACACCTGTAATTCCCAGATCTGCAGTTATTTGGGCTTAGAAGTGCCTGCAGGCAAAGTTAGAACAAAAATCCTAGGATGTCTATATGCCTTCATAGATTTCTCTTAGCCTGTATGAGAGTTTTTAAAATTTTATTTTATATTTATTTCATTTCATTTCATCTTACTTTATCACAGAATGGACCCTTCACCTTCTATTATTTTATTGCCCTGGATTTGTTCTCTCCAATGTATATTTCCTCTTTCCCTATACGCCATATTTTGTATTCAGCAAAGTGGAGATTTTTTTTCAGACAGCTCTAGAATGCAGCCTTGCTTTAGCTTTCACCACTTCCACAGCAGGTTTCCTACGTTAGATTGCCCCCTGCTGCTTCTGGAACATTAAAAATAAAGCTCAAAATAAAATATGTTTGGGGACCTACCATTATAAAAGCATACATTCAGTGAAATATATTGGAACCTAATTATTTAAAAACAAGTTCAAATATAAGCAATCATTGGTAGATGCTTCGGCATGTCATATAGAGATTTTAAACTTGAGAGAGAGAGGGTGAGTATGCACACGCACACGCACGTAGGCTTGTAGCCAGTTCACATGTTACCCCTTTCCACCAAGTTAGTTATGAATTAGAAGGTATTGTTTTAAATAATTATGAATCATATGATATGGCTTTCCTGTTTATTGTAGGCAGTGTAGTTCCCACAAGTAGGTCCTTACCCAATTGTACAATTTTTTTTCTTAAAAAAATTACACTTCTCCTCAAGGGCAGGGACCATACTTTCTTTGTTTTTCATCTTTAATCCAGTGCCTGACACATAAAAGACACTATTTGTTAATTTCACTAGATTCATTCCTTTAACAAAGAAAGAATAAGATCCCTCAGGTATCATTCATTAAAGTAATTTTTGTTGGGCTTAGGATCCAGAAGAGTAAATAATGTAGCTATTATGTTGACAGAAATAACTCCCAGTAAAGGTACAAGAAACTTTCAGTAATCCCTAATGTCAGGACAGATTCCGCATTAGTGGCTTGTATTTTTGACTCTAAGAATTTGCTTTCTTTTTATCACTGTTTCCGTCTTTCCCAGCTCACATTATGTATACAGACATGACCTTCTTTCCTGGGTGCTCCTCCATGGCCCCACATATATTTCTAGGATACCGCATTCAGACTTTGGTTATTAGGGCTTGTAAGCATCTCTCTTAAACCTGTAAGTGACTTGAGGGCAGGAACTATCTCTGATTCATTTCTTCATCCCCAGCATGTTTTGCCAGGAACGTCCATTTGCTATTTAATGGTTGACATGGAAATGGGATTTATATAGCTTCCAAAGAAAACAAGAATTTAAAATATGAAACAAATAATAAAAATGGAACTGAAATGATATTAGATGCGGTATCTAGTTTTAGGGGTAATTTCCAACTAAAAACAAAGGATAGCAATGCAACAGTGAGGTGTAAAATGACTATGATGCCAAAGGCAAGGATCGGATAGTGGAATGAAAACATGAAATTAATCATGATTGGTTGCTCTAATCTCTTTCCTCCTTCCCCACTGGTAATCATTACAGCATCTCTATGTATACATTCTGATACTTCTTCTTTCCTTCCCCCGACCCCAACAAATTGAGCCCATTGAATCTGGCATTCTGATTGACCAGCAGTATGAGTGACAGCTTGATTTTAATAGTGAGACCCTAGGGTAAGACTGAGGGATCTTGGCTCTCTTACATACCTGGATACTGTTAGAGAGTGTAACTGTACTTTAGATCTTTTGCTTCTCTTTCATTCCCGGCCTGGAAAGGGGTGAGTTCCTGGAGTACAGTGTTTAACAGGATAGTGAGAAGAGAGGCCAGACTCCTCTGCTGATGTCTGCTCAGCCAAGAAAGGTTCACTCTATATGACCTCAGAAAGTTCTTTATCACTTTTGGTTTCAAGTATGTACAAATGAAGTTCATAAAAACCATGTTTGATTTTTAACCTTTTGCAATCTAAATAAAAAGAAGAGCTTATTTAAAAAAAATTCCTTCAGGATTCATTCTTTCTTCCCATCTAGGAGTAACCAGCATCCTGAAAAATGTTTTTCGTCATTATGTTGCCCTTTAAAGTAACAGTTTATCACTATGCAATATGGAGGGATCTTATATATGGGTACCTGAAAATATTCTTTAGTTTGATTTATTTTGAAACTTTATAGAATGGTATCCTTGTTTAGGTACTCTCCTGAAACTTGCTTTTTTTTTTTTTTTTTTTTTTGCTAAAATGTGTATTTCTAAGGTTCATCCATGTGATTGTATAGAGCTATAATTCATCTGTTATAGAATACTTCATTGAATGCCTGTAGCCCAGTTTATTTATCAAACCCCTACTGATGGACCATTGGATTTCTTTTCCACTTTTTGCTATTTCTAACATTGCTATGAGGAACATTCTTGCACACATGTAAGTGTTTCTTTAGGGTATATATCTAGCATGAGAATTTCTGGATTGTAGGGTATGTACATTTTCAAATTGGTAATGCCATATTATATTCCAAGATGGTAGTGCTAATTTTCACCCCCATTAGCAGGGTATAATAGTTTTCATTTTTCCATATTCTTGCAAGCCCCTGGAACCATTAGACTCTCCAGTTTTTGCCCATCTAATGATTTAAAATTATCTCCCTGTGGTTTTTATTTGAATTTCCCTGATTATTAGTGAGGTTGAGAATCTTATGTTTATAATGGCCATTTATGTTTCCTCTTCTGAAAAATGTCTGTTGATGCCTTTTCTCATTTTTTCCTACTAAGTTCTTTGTCTTTTTCTTCCCAATATGTAGAAATTTTTTAGATACTCTGAATGCTAGCCTTTGTTAGGTATGGATGTCCAAATGTCTTTCTCCATTCTATGGCTTGTCTTTTTGTTCCCTTTATGGTTTTATTTTTATTTTCTTCTTTCCATGGTATTTTTTAATGAAGAGTAGTTCTTAATTTTAATATGTTGTTATCAATCTTTTTCTTTCTGGTTTGGGTTTTTAACGTCTTGTATAAAAATATCTGAAGCCATAAAATAGCCTCCCATAACTAATGGCATTTTAAGAAGAATTCTTAAAATTTTAAAGTTGTGCTTTTCATGCTAAAATCTTTTATCAACCCTTGGGATTGGTCTTTGTGTATGGTGTAAGGTAGGAATCCAAACTCATTTTTTCTCCCTACATGGACAGTCAGATCATTTCCATGTATTAAATGCTCCATCCTCTCTCCAATGATCTGCAGAGCCAGCTTTGTTATCTGTCAAGTTTTCATAAACATGGGGTCTGTTCTCAGCATTCTGTTTGGCTCCACTAATCTATCCATCAGTCCTCTGCCTTTATGGTTTCCCTTTCTCTTCTGTTTTCCAAGACTAAAAAATAATTGGCCTTGAAAAAGAAAACCATTGTTGGCATTACCTTTTGTAAAACAACCTTAATGTGTAATATGGAAAGAAGCAGTTGAAAATCGTTTGTTGATATTACTGTATTTTTGTGGCAAATCATTTTAGGCATATTTTTGTGTATCTAGTGCCAGTAAAAGTCATTTTTGTTATCCAGATTCTTATATCAACTATCCAGTTGTTTAATATGTCAGACTCTTGTTTGTAAGTCTTGAGTGAGTTTTTGTCATTGTGATTCAGCTTCCTAAGTGAGACTGATAGAATTGTTGGATTTTGCTATTTTATATCCCTATGCAGAAAAACATATTGAAATAATGTTGCTTCCACTAGTGAAAATTCAGTAGAATTTTACTATAATACTGATACTGGAAAATGAATGAAACACCTGCTCTGTTGTAGACTTACTGGTTCATAGTGTGAGATGCTCTGTGTACATGTAAACTTGGTGGCACATGATTTGATTTATTTGAATCCTTGCAGCAGTGAAACCCAGGATGATTGTTTTTGTTTTTTTTTTACCATAAATGAAACATTCTAGGAAATAAACCTCAGATTTAATTTTTTTGGGGAAAAGGATTTCCTAAAAATTGAAGTTTCCATTAAAAGATTCATGTGGCTGCTTTCTGGAGTGTTTCTTACTTGGATTTAATAAAAGTAATACATACATTTTTATTTCAATTCTACAGCAACCTATATGTATATATTTGTGTTCATTATAATAAATCATAGGAAAATGGTGACTAAGGTATCCACACATCTCAAAGGTCTAATGTAATCATAAACTACTCAATCTTGACTCTCCAGCTATGATAATATGAACTGAAAATTCATTCATGTATATAGTACTTTTCTCTTAAATCATAGCCGTGTGTGTACAGGTGCACACATAATAGATTTCAACAGAGTATGGCCTCCATGTACTCCATATATCCTATAAAAATGTGCGTACTGGTTTTTGTGACTTCATGTACCACTTGACCTATGAATTCAGTTTAATTATTTTTGCTTGCTGAAGAGAATAGTTTTTTTCTTTCAAAGATAGTTTTGTTCCTAATTTTAAAATATACTATTTATTGCTCTGTTTAATTGATATTACTACCACCTCATTTTAGGCACGATAGTCATTTTAAGAAGACATCATTAAATACATGATCTCTGGCTTAGAAGCCATAAAAGTAGAAAAATAACCAACTGCTGGGAATCAAGGAATCTGGATTTATAGCCTGGCTAGAGTGCTGCTGTTGCCATCTAAAATCCTTCCTTTCTTAGATACATCCACTGAAATAAGGAAGTCTAGATGAAGCACTATTTTGAGTTCATTTAAAAGTGAAAGACATACCAAACCCTACTAAAACCATAAACTGTTAAATATATTATGTTTCTTCTTAAATTCCCAACTTTTCCAAAAGAAAGAATGTAGGTGGAGGGAGGACCTTTGTGGCAAAAGATCTTTCTTTGGCTTTGTGTGAAGGTCAAGGAAGGAGTGGGAACCCAGTGTGGACCAACATTTCCTGTTTCATGTTTTGACATTCTTAGTGTAATCAAGATCCAAATCAGTGTTTTCAAAAGGTGTGGTCCCTGAACCAGTGGTACAAATTCCTCTTGGGAATCTATTAGAAAGTCAGATTCTGGGGCCTTTCCTCAGATCTGCTGGATCAAAATCTCTTAAGGGTCAGGCCCAGCAAACCACTTTAAAAACCTACCTAGTGATTCTGATGTACACCGAATTTGAGACCCACTGATCTAAATTATGTCATTAGGAATTTAACCAAAATTTTCCTTGGAAACACAAATGAAGCACCTCCATATACATGACAGTTTATCAAGTGCTTTTTGTTCCTTTGTCATTGGTAAATAATAGAGGAAAAATGTTCCTAATTTTTATATCTTTTTTTTACATTAGCATTCCTCCAGTGCTCTTTATTTTTTGGCTAATTTTGTTGCTGTTCAGTCTCCTATTGCTTTAGGTTTAAGAAGGTTATCAATTTGACTGGATCACTTGTGCAACAATTCAATATTCTATGTGAGGGATGCCATATTGAGTGTTTTGGAAATAACAAAGGAGAAAACACAATCTTTTTCCTTAGGGATGAAGAAGAAAGCCTAGTTAGGAGTGCACCAATTCCTTGACTTGAAACTTCTCTACAATTATAATAAAACAGCATAGCCAGGGAAGAGCTATCTGAATTGGGGTAAACAAATTTTCTGCATGAAATAAATTAATTTTTTGCATTAAAATATTTTAAAGTGGTGATAAAATACACATAAACATAAAATTTACCATCTTAACCATTTTTAGGGTCAGTAGTGTTAAATACATTCACATTGTTGTGCAATTAATTTCCAGAACTTTTTCATCTTCTAAAATAGGAACTCTATACCCATTATGCAACAACTCCCCAACCTTCTCTACCCCAGCCCCTGGCAACCACTGTTCTACTTTCTGTCTCTATGAATTTGACTTGTCTAGGTACCTCATATAACTAGAATCATACAGTATTTGTCTTTTGGTGATTGTCTTATTTTACTTAGAATATTGTCCTCAAGATTGATCTGTATTGTACTGTGTATCTGAATTTTCTTTCTTTTTAAAGCTCAAAAATATTCCATACCACACACACACACACACACACACACACACACACACACACACACACACACTACATTTTGTTTATCCATTCATCTGTTGATGAACTCCTGGGTTACTTCCACCTTTTGGCTATTGTGAATAATGCTGCCGTAGACATGGGTGTGCCTTTCTTTAAATTTTTTTTTGATATATATCCAGAAGTGGAATTACAGGGGCATATGGTAGTTTTAATTTTTTGAGGAATCTCCATACTGTTTTCCATAGCAGCTGCACCATTTTACATTTTTAACAACAGTGTGTAGGGTTCCAATTTCTCCACAACCTCACCAACACTTGTTTTGTTTTTGTTTTTTTGATAGTAATCATCCTGATAGTCATGAAACAATACCTTATTGTGCCTTTGACTTGCATGTCCCTAATGATGAGTGATGTTGACCATTTTTTCATATGCTCGTTGCATGAAATAAGTTTTAAGTTGAGCTCATAGAAAATCATGGGCATGGATTGTTGAAAGGTGGAGGGGGAGAGGGGTAATTTTCCCAAATGAGCAAAGGGCCGTGAGAAAAATCAGAAGATTAAATTTATATTAGTTGGGAAAAAAGGACTGTTTTGAAGGACAGGGAATGATGAGGTAAGAAGGGTGGAGAGTCGGTGGTGCTGGATGATGGAGGACACTGTTTATCACATGTGCTGCTCTATCATCACAGAAAGTTCTTGGAGAGTTTTGAGTGCTGAGATGATATGATAATAGTAGAAACTATAGAGATGTGTTCCTCTGGTAGTTGTTGATTGTATCTCATTGGCTAGGGACAGAGGCAAGAGATTGTCTTCCTAAGAGCTCTCACCCTAATCCAAGTTTGAGGTTTTGAAAGACAAACAAGTGACCTAAAGAAGAGTGTTAAATTATAAGAAATGGTCTTTAGAATGTTAAAGTAATTTTAAAGCTATTTAAATGATCTCCAACTTGGTATTTTTTTAGCTGCCACATTAGAGGCTTTCAATTAATTTATCTGCAATAACCATATGCCATATTCTTTAAAAAGCTGATCCAAACCATTGAAAACCACTATAGGCAGAGTAGAGTAGGTGTGGTAGACTGAACCTCACCCCTCCAGCCCACAAATATATAAGGTTGTAGCATCAAGAACTTAAAAATATTACCTTATTTGTTAATGTTACCTTATGTGGAGAGTTCTTGCAGTGTGATTATGTTAAAGTTTCTGAGATGAGGAGATTATCCTAGATTACCTGAGAGGACCCTAAATGCAACCATAAGTATCTTTATAATAGACAGAGGTAGATTTCTCCCTCTTAACCTCTCTCTCTCTCTCTTTCTCTCACTTACACACACACACACACACACACACAGAAACACACACACACACACACATACACACACATGCACGCACCTCCCCCCGCCACACACAGACACAGGAGAAGTTATGTGAAGATGGAGCGGAGAGAGATTTGAAGATGCTGGCCTTGAAGATCGGGGTGATGTGGTCACAAACCAAGGAATGCTGGCAGCCAGCAAAAACTGAAAGAGGCAAGGAGTGGATTCTCCCCTAGAGACTCCAGAGGGAGCACAGAATTGCCAACACATTGATTTTGGCCTAGTGATACTGACTTAATGATTTCAGACTTCTGGCTTTTAGAATGTGAGAGAATAAAATTCTTCTGTTTTAATCCATGGAATTTGTAGTCGTTTGTTGCAGTGACTACAGGAAGCTGATACAGTGGATGAAAACACTGCAGCCAGCTTTCCTGGAAGAGTAAGTTGGCATTGCCACTTGCTAGCTTTGTGAACTTGTGCATCTAAATTGTATCTCTGTTCCTCATATGTAAAATAGAAATAAGAAAAATGGGATCTGCTTGATAGGGTAGGTGTGAGGACCAAATGAGCTTGCCTGGCCATGGTAAATTCTGTCATCACTATCACAATCACTGACATCTCCATCATTATCATCATGTCCTTTTCACAGTCATTTCTCTACTCTTCATGATTGGATCTTTACTGATCTTCTAATAACCACAGTTCATAATTTTTACTTTGAAGCCTTTTCCACTTTTGTAGCTCTGTATCTGAGCTCATGATTTAGATTCTCATTGAAATTTTATTTTCAGCAAAGTGAGGCCAGCTTCTCCTTCAGGAATAGATTAGAGAATATTGCAAAAAATCTGATTATGGCCGAGGTTACCCAGAGCAGCTGTGAGGCTCTATGTCCACCTCTTCCTCCTCGTGCCTCCTTCTGTGATTCCTTCTTGCCCTACCTTTTCTTCTGTCTCCTGCTCCTATCTAAAATGGCCCTAAACCCTTCGCTAGCTAAGCATAAGGTATAGAGTCATTTCTTGATTATGAATTCTAAAGGAAGACACTGTGATGATAAACCCAAATGTTAGATGAAGGCATGCCTCATTCAGTGGCAGCCCAACAGGTTATGTGGCTTTATAGAATTAGAAAATTAATCAGGCAACACACTGGTCTCTAAATTATTTGAGAATCCAGATTTTGAGTAATTGATCTCATCTTGCCTATTTCTATATTTAGACCTTATGTTAGCTTTAGACTAATTCCTTTGACTGGTTAAGACCATGACTGCCAATAGAGGTAAGCTTGCCAAGACTGACCACCAGATTCCTACCTCCACACCTCAAATACCTGCACTAGCTTACTGATGTGTGAGAAGAATTTCGCCCTATGAGAAAAGAAAAGGTACAGAGAGTTTGGGTTCTGTAATTCCTTTGTAATGTACCTGATTTTAATTTACTCTATTAACCCCTGGGTGGTGTTCATAAAACAAATGTTAATATTGAGCACCTACTATGTGCTGGTACATTGTTCCCAATGGTGACCAAGACATAGTCCATGCCCTGACATCTATGCCTTCCACTCTGGCAGGGGACACAGGCAATTGAGGGGGCAATTAAATTACAGACTCATGATGATTACCACAGGGATAGTTCAGGATGAACATATGAGAGGCTCTTTTCAGTGGCTGTGCTTTCACTGAAATTGACAGTAGGCCTCCGCTTCTTTCTGAAAAGGTTTATCTACTTTGCTCAATGCTGGGTGTTTACAGGATGTCTTTGAAAAGGCCATAATGATATGCTTTCTTAGCTACACAGTGAATTTCCAGGTATTTACTTGGCTAAAAGTAGCTTGGGAACAGATTTTTCTCCTGTCACTTTGGCGCACGCGAGGGAGTACTAGAAATTCTGAAGAGGCATGGAAATGGCAAATAATGAAGTCTGGATGAAATGTTTCACTGTGGTTGAATTTCAAAAGCACTTTTATTTAATTTATTAACAAAGCTTTAGTTTGTTCAGATCAGCATACATTTGTAAGTAGGAGGTAAGCTATTTTCGTGAAATAGAGCATTTTCCTGGAACTTATTTTAAGAGAAAAGGGCTAAAACTCACAAAAGCTAGTGCTGTGATCTCATCCAGTGGTTATCCCTTGCTCAATGTACAGCTTTGCCCTAACTTTGTTTGTTGGAGGAAAAACAAAATTCTGAACATATTAGTAGAGCTTCTATGTTAGTTGTCAAGGTGGTGAACAGTCATGGAAATCAGTGATGACAGTCTAAGGATCTAGCTTTTCAGAGCTCACACATCTCAAACTTGTTATATGGCCAGCACTTATTACTCATCCCATGAGTTCATGAAGCCTACATGACCTGAAGATTTAATACCATTGTCAACATGGCAAGATTTCAAAGAGTCACATGTTCATTTTTTAATGAAGGAAGAGGGCCCATACTCTGAAGAGAGCAAGCTTTCAGTTTACAGTGTTAAATCTCCTATTTTGGCTTTAAAATCTTGAAATTAAAATACCCTGATGTTACATTGAAATGGATTTATGGGATATTTTAAAGACAGGATGTTAGGAGTTAAGAAACATCAGCTGCATTTTTGAATAATTTTTCAAGTATAAGTGGAAATATAATTCTGGGCTTTTTTCTTGTTAGTATGGTCTGCCCTTTCTGAATTTTCTATCCTGTTATTCATAGGGATTTCACTCTTTATCCCCAACCTTTGGACCATCTGTTTTGCTGAACATTCTGAGCCACAGCTTCTTCATAAAGGTGATGCCATTCAAGGCCAACATATGCACAGCCAGAGGCAAAAATTCCTAAGTAGAGTCTTGCAAGGCTCCAAAAACTCCTCTTCCCCAAATAACCCTCCCTGCTTTCCCTATAGCATCTACTGCTGTCTCCTGAATTTTTCAATCACTGAGTCTTCCTGTGGGTTAGCAAATGCCATTGGAAAAAAATGCAAGCACCTATAAGTCACATAGACCCTAATGCAAATCAACTCTATGGCTCTTTCAAGCATATAGGAAATGGAATTTAAATCTGGGATAACAGAGAGGGGTAATTTGAAGTAGAAGTTCCTTTAGAGATCAGGCTTAAGTGGGAGTGAAAGGTGGCTATACTTAGGGCAGAATTTGGGAGTGCAGCAAGGGAAGGTAGGAAGACACATTCATTGACCTCATAGTTTCCTGGTTAACTCATGCTTGTAACCCACTGTATTGAGGCTACATCTAATTATGTTAATAAACTATAAATGGTAAAATGGCATACAGTTTAGATTTCAAAGCATTTGGAACCCACATTTTTCTGTACCATTAAAAATGTAGTTTTAGTTTTGGCAGCAGCATAATTCTATAGTGTGATATTTCTACTTTATTGTTTCTCAAAGTAGGCCTAAAATGTTAATATAATATGAAAAAATTTCCCCTGGTGAAGTGTGTCCTGAGTTAGTAGGAGGTGATTTTTGCATTAAAAGGAAAGTCTTGCAGAAATTTGCAGACTAGTTATCATAACTACCCTCAACTCTGAAATTGAAAGATTTTATTAATGTCAGGTGACATACATTTGCCATCATTTATCATGAGTTCAAATGTAGTTTGCTCTTCTTGACTGCCTCTGGAGTAACAGTCAAGTTTAGTAGTTAACTCTGGAACCTTATGACCTTGGTTTGAATCTTGGTCCCCCACTTACTAGGTGTGTTACTGGTACTGAATCATTCTCTGTCTCAATTTCCTTGTCTATAAAGTGGGAATAATTACTGCACCAAGAGTGACAAGAACATAGTAGTAGGTGCTCAATGAGCATTTGAATTCCTGTGAATAGATGATGAATATTCTTGTCTCTGGAAATGTTAGCTCCAATGAAATAGTAACATAAGAGTACTACAAACTAGGTTAGTTGATGAATGAAATATAATGAACTGTGTCTGTGTGGCATGTCATGGGAGAGATTTAGTTTTGTCATGCACGGGGAGGTTAGACTAAGCACAGAAGACTTCAAGGCGAGAATGAACATGGGTCTCGGCATTTGGAAGTGCAGAAGTTGTTGAGTTTTTGAGAGAGGAGGAGGCTGGGTAAGTGAGGACTGAATGCATAATGCATGACAGAGAGCTTGGTAGTTATCTTGAAGGCACTGGGGAGTCCTGAAATATTTTAAGTTGAAGAGTGACATGCTGAGATGAGTTTGAGTAACACCAGTGTGCCTGCCATACAGAGAATGGATTGGAAGGGGTTTGATTGGTGCAGAAATTGAGTTAAGAGGCTATTAACAGGCAAGAGCAGTGGTGGCCTGAATGAACCAGGGTCGTATGCCAACTGGGATGGAGAAATGGATAGATTTGAAATCTATTAAGAAGATAGAATCAGTAGCATCTAGTGATTGTTTCAATGTGGTGAGCAAGAAAGAGGTAAGAACTGATAACTGTGGCTGGTTTCCAGGCAGTGGCTGACGAAGACATTGCTGACCTGGCTGGATGCCCAGCGTTGTGGTGGGCCCTGGGGCTTATAGGAATAACGTGGTCAGAAGGAGCTGCGGTCTGAGAGGAGACAGCATCACAGGTACAATGGAAGTATTTGGTCACAAGCTGGAAGTCAGGAAGGTGTAGAGAAGCATAGAAGTATATGATGTTAAAAATAGAAAATGAAGGCAAATCTGGGGCCAACGTCCAGGACAGCCTGAGAAAACGACCCTACACTCAAGGTTCCACAGGCAATAGGGAGCTTTTAACTTTTTTTAGTCTAATGTGACTCTTTTCTAGTGAGTACTACCCCCAGAACAGCCCCTGTAGGCTTTAAATGCTCTAGATAATTGCAAACCTCTGTTGACTCTCCGTTTATCTGCTCTGGAGCCTTAGCATTAGCAGTTAAGGGTTATGTCTCTATCCCTGAGGCAAGTTGGTCACCTTGAATCTGGGATTTTCTTGGGCTCATACCTTTAAGTTCAGAAGATGCACTTTCCCTTTGGGAAAGTGGACCCTGAAGAGCTCCTAATTTTTCTTCATCCATGTCCTGTTTGTGACATTTCCATTCCTCAATCCTTCAGGTTTCTTTTTCCTCATTCTGCTGAAACATGATGCATTTTATCTAGGCATTTCTGCAAGCTTGGCTCTAGAGGTGAGTTAGGTCAAATTCAGCTAATTGAGAAATTAACTTTTTTAAAGGAATTTTATTTTATTGAATTATAGTCAGTGAGAAATTAACTTTCTAATTTCACAAGATTCAAGTTTTACAAATCATGGCAAAACTTTTATGATAAAATACAAGTCTGAACACAATGTGAAGTCCAGCACTGGTGGGTGGGAATTAAAAAGTTAATGTTCAGAAATTAGCAATCGAATCTTTCACAAACCAGCTAAGAATGGTAGAACTGTTCATTTGTGTGAATGAACTGTGAATCTTTTTCCAGTTTGTTTAATATTAGAAATTCAAGAAGAGGAAGATTCAAAGTATTTCAAAATATTGGCAGCCTTCTTAAGGTGATCATTATAGCAAGCTTCACTGAAAGTAAACAGAGCTCTCTTGCTTCTTCGGTAGACAAACTGCGATGGTGAGAATGAAATTAGCACTGAAAGTATTAAAATATTGATAGCAATCATTCCATGTCCAGGCTTTCCCAATTAATAATTAATTTTACCTTGAAGGTAACTGTAAGAGTCAGACTTATTTTTTATGCTTTCACTTGGCAAGAATGTTGACTTTCCCTGCCTCAATGTTATCAAGTCTCCAGCAAATAACTCACATTTTAATGTGGTTAGCAGCTGGAATTTCTTTTTGTGTGGCTTCATAAAATGAGGAAAAAAAAGTTTGTTGTGGATGGTTTAGAGAAGATGTGAGTTAGTCATGTCTCTGATTTGTATGTGGCATCAGTGAATTCGTACTGTGTCATTGCCTGTTACGTACTTCTGACAGCGTACTTGTTGCTTTAAAAAATTTACAGGGGCCATATCCGAAAGTACAGGGAATGATCTTTATCCTTTGCACACTGATGATTACAAGGGTTATAGATGGTTACAAAACAGATATTTTCCTCACCAAAATAGGAAGGATCCTTCATTTATCATGGCTTTTTTGTTTGGGCAAGGTAAATTTGTCTTGAACTTCTTGCATTATCACGCATGAACAACTTTCTTGCAGTGGTGGTATTTTGGAGTTAAAAGAGGCTCTGCTATCTAAGTGTTGATCTTGCCCTAATGGTTGGTAGCAAAACTATGTCCTAATTTATTTTATATATCCAATAGTTATCTATTCAGAAGTCCATTGGAATGGATTTTAGGTTGTATTTTTTATTCTGATAAATAAAAGGTGGCTAAAATAGTCACTCGTTCTCTCAAGTATTTGCTGACGACCTAGTATAATTCCCAATGCCTGGCACATAGGTTTGTTGATGCTGAGTGTGATATAATTCCAGTCTTGAGAATCCAGTAATTCATTTCCTGCTCTGTTTAGTCACCAGTCTTCTCAGTGGTGATTTCTTGCCTTTGTTTCAGTCTTGGTTCCTCAGCTCCAACTTGATCCATTCAATCTTCTTGTTACTATGTAGTCCATCATGAGCAGTTTTCAGACTATTAGTTGCAATAATACACATAAGACTTGCAAGCATTGATTATTTTGAATAAAAAGTCAGAAATAGAAGGTAGTATTTTTATTTGGGTGACCGCTTTGTAGATGGAAGAGAAGCTACTGACCAGGTTTCATAAGCCATCATATTTATTATTAATAGGATTTGTGTGGCTTATACTGTTTCTATCAATTCCTGTTCTGCTGATCCACTGGCATAAGTTACGGTGAGACACTTGCCAATGAATTGGACAATTATGGTTTTCGGTAGCTACACAGGAGATTTATATGGTCAAGGCAGTAATCTAATTTCTACAATTTTAAGATCAGTTATCATTGTCACTGTGAAATGTAAGTGAGCCAGAATAAATTTTAACCTTCAGATTGATTTTATTTTGCTCTTTATAGTCACTCACGGAGGGAGAGAGTATCTGTGAAAACAAAGGTGTACCAACACAGTATACTGTCTTCTAGATTACTGCATTTTTCCAGATTAGGTAGAAAGCACACTTTTAGGTTATTTGTGTCAGTCACAGAAGAGTTCCCAGTGTAAGTAAACAAGAAATGCTATAATGTTTTATATTCAACCTTCAAAACCCTGTTGATTATGCATAAGATAATATTCTTCAATAACATCACAAGTAGACAAATGAAATCAATAGTTTTATATTCCAGAACACCACGCATATCTGTTATAACTATGCATTTGAATGCCTCCACCCCCATTTCTCAGTCACTTTTTCATACATTATAATGTGATGTCATAAATGAATATGAAGAGTACTATATGGTAGATGAAACTGTACAAAAAAGACTAACTTTTGAAAATTATAAACCTATCTCATTATTTGGAAAGGACAATGTGCTGACAGCTTATGAAAATAGGAGAGGTGTTGATCAACCATTTACCATTTTATTCAATAAATAAAATATGTCATCCACTCCAACACACTTAACATGCTACCATGGCGGTGTCAGTGTAGACAGAAGTGCATCTTTGTGGTGGTACCTTCTAGAAATATGAAGTCTAGCTAGAGAAAGTTAGTCTGGCTTCTTGTGAAACCCGGTTATGACAGGATATCCAGGGGTATATCTGCATATTACTTTTAAGTTTGAAGCATTCCGGAGAATTATTTTGAGAGGTAAGAGAAGAAATGCACTTTGTACATTTAAAATGACCTTGTGAAATGATATGATTTGCCAAAATGCACATTATTGTAATCTAGCTGGGATAGGTGGCCAATTGAATGTTCGCAGAACTGTAATTGTCTATATGCAATTTGCAAGGCCCTTTTTGATAGAGCTAGCAAAATGCACCTTTTCTTTCAGTATCCATTTGGTTAGGATTGCATCCATTACTTATAAATGATGACTCCTTTTTTTTTTTTTAGGAAGGGGGCTACTGTAAATACAGGTGAAAGCAATTTCTAATAATGTGTTTTTCTTTTCTGTTTTTGTAGTTGTAAAAATTATTTTTAAATATACTGTGTTATCTTAAAATTCATTCTAAATCATTTATTTGCTTAAAGAGAAAAGGGAAATATAATCTGAGAAAGACAATCATATCCAAATAGAGGGAAGTTTTTGCCATTCATTTTACAGCCAGAATTTCTAAACATGGATGGAAATATTATCTAAGTTTTCATTATTAAAAACTGGTTAAACTTTTACAAACTTAACTTTGCTGATACCAACCAGAAGCAATTAAAGTACAAAAATAGAATCATATCTGTTACGGGAATGGTACATTTTAACTGGAAAAAAGCTATGAAATAAACATTGGTAAACACAGTGGTACTTTCGTTTTATAATTCTAGAATATAAACACATGAACAAAATTACAGAAAGATTTTCTCTTATTTTGTCTATAAATGCCACTGTTAGCAGTACATGTTAGGTATATCTTCTAATTGAAATATTTTTAATTGGGAAATATAATAAAAAAAATGAAAATGTAATCTTTGTAAATTCTGAGTAGTATCTTCCACATTAGACCTGAATGTAGATGCCTTGTCCAGTAACCACATCTAGTTAGTTCCTAACCTAGTCCTGTCTCTACTAGCTATTTGAACATAGGTGAATTATTTAAAACTCTTTGTACCTCAGTTTCCTTATCCAGAAAATGAAGCAAAATAGTATAATTGTACTTCCCACTTGAGTTTTTATAAAGATTATGTTATTTAACACATATATCTTGTATAAGGATTCAAATAACATGCACTATTGGTTGTTCTAAATTATGCTATATTAATAAGTTCCTTAGTAATTAAAAATAAAAGAGTTTCTTCAAGTTATAAAAATTACATATTTTCATTTAAAAATTTTTGAAAAATGTAGAAAGATTAAAAAAACTTAATACAAATCCCTTACCACTCCCCACAGAGATAATATCCATTAAATTTAGCTGTAAAACATTTCATTCTTAGCAATTCTGCTTTCTTTTGGTTAGTATTTACTTACCATGCCTTTCTTGATCAGTTTATTTTCAACTTTCAGTGCCACTCTGTGGTGTCTCTCTAATAAACAATGTGTAGTTCAATTTTAATTTGTGAGAGTATGTCTTTAAAAAAAAAGCAATCTAAATCACTTGCATTTATTATGGTAATTGATACTTAAAATAATTTTAGTCTTTCTTTCCTATTTACCATATTTTCCCCCTTCTTTCTGGCCTTTAGTTGAATTATTTTTGTTTTCTTTACCTCTCCTGCACATTTTCTCTTGTCAAATGAATTTGAAGTTTGCATTCAATTTAAATTAATTTAATATTTACCCTAAAATATTTGACATACATACTTTAGATTTTCCTAACAGTGTAAAGTTGATGGAAATCCTATCCTACTCTTAAATAAAATAGTGACCATAGAACCTAAATGCCTCCTTCCCGTTTCATGTTATTGTCAAGCATTTCATGATATGAAATGCTCCACAATTATTGACTCAGTTCTACCAACATATGTTACCAGTTTCTTTGCTTGTTATTATTTTGTGTATCCCATTCCTTCCTATGGGATTCATTTTTCCTTCTGGTTGAATACATCCTTTAGTAGTTCTTTCACAGGAGTCTGCTTAGCAAGCTTTTAGTTTTTATGTCTTTGACAGTTGCCTTTTGTTTAAATTTTTAGATGATTGTTTAGCTGGGTATGGAATTCTAGGCTATGTTATTTTTCCTTAGTATTTTAAAGTTACTATTGTCTTTGTGCATCTGTTGTTGCCTATGATAGGATTCCTGTTGGTTTGATTGTTGTTCCTTGTAAGGTAGTTTATCTTTTCTCTCTTAGAGCTTTCACATTTTTTCCTCCTTTTTCTTCATGTTCTGTAATTTCATTACAGTTTGTTTGTCTTTATTTAGTCTGGGAGTTGAGGGACTCTTTCAGTCTAAGGACTTATGTCTTCAGTTCTGAAAAAATTTTTAAATATTATCTTTGTAGTCTTATTCTCAGATAAGTATTTAGCATATGCTGGAGCTTTTCACACTCTTCTGTTTAAATTTCTATTTCATATTTTCCATTTTTAGACTTCCTGTTGTACATTCTAGGTAACTTCCTTGGACCTATCTTCCAGTTTACTAAGTTTCTCTTCCTCTTTCTCTTGTGTGCTCTTTAACATGTCATTCTTTTGTTTACCAGTGATAATTTTTTAATTCCAGAATTCTTTTTCAAATTTTTCACTTTTCATAATACATACGTACCTTGTTTCATTGTGCTTTATTTTATTGCACTTCACAGATAATGTATTTTTGCAAATTTAAGGTTTGTAGCAATGTTGTGTTGAGTAAGTCTATTGGTGCCATTTTTCCAGCAGTGCTTGCTCTCTTTGTCACATTTTGGTAATTCTTGAAATACTTCAAACATTTTCATTAATATTAGATTTTTTGTGGTGATCTGTAATAGTGATCTTTGATATTACTACTAAACTCAATGAAGGCTCAAATGATGGTTAGCAATAATATTAAAATTAAGAAATGTATATTGTTTAGTCACTATTACACTGCCGTTGCACTTAATAGACTACAGTATAGTGCAAACGTAACTTTTACATGCACTGGGAAATCAGAAAGTTCAGTGTGACTTGCATTATTGTGATATTTGCTTTATTGTGGTGGTCTGGAACTGAACTTGTGGTATCTCTGAGGTATGCCTGTACCCTGATCCTGCCATGTGGAATCTATTATCTTTTTCATCTGCTAAATGGTTATAAATGTTTATTTTAAAGTTTTTGTGAATTGCTTTAGGATTCATAGTTATTTGGTTATGAGCTTTTGTTGCACTTGCAAACTTTTATAGCATTGGATTTCTTTGTATTCTTTGTAATCTTTTTGTTTGGGTTCATCAGTAGTAATTAAATGTTTATAGGTACATGCTGGATTGTGGAAGCATCTTTATGGGGCAGGTTTGTACTTTACTGTGGATGTATGGGTCTTCACTGTGGGTGAATGGATTTCCCAGCTGTGGACCGCTTTTAAGTTAATTTCTTAGTTTGCAGTTTCCTAATAGCTCTAAGACTTTTACACTGTGCTTAATGCTTTGCAGGGTAGGGAGTTCAAAATTGTCATGGTTGACTCTGCTTCCTGCCTGTACCTTGCAGCAAAACTTGTCTTTAGGCTGTTGGGATTTTTTTTCTACTTCTAATTCATCCCTGGTCTTATTTTATGGAGGAATCTTGGGACTGAAATTCTTCAATTCTGTGTCATTGTCAAAATCTACATCCACTTCTTCCTAAGGGATACATGATTACATTTTTGGCCCCTAGAAATGTATTTTTCTTATTTTCACATCCAGCTGTATACTTTAAAAATTTTCTCCAAATTTTATTTGAAATTTCTAAACATCTTTGAAGCGGGAGGGAAGACTTCACGTGTCAGATCAATCTGCTATCTTTGCTGGAAAGGCATCCATTTTTAATTTTGCTTTCTTTTTATAAAATTGGGCTTTCTGTATATACATAATTTTGTACTTCTGTGAATTTATCAGGAGTGTTATACCTTTATTCATCTTCTAAACTATAATTTTTAATAGTTACTTTCCACAGAATGGATCTATCATTTATCCCTGTTGTTGCATATTAAGTTTCTGATTTTTTTTATAATTATAAAAAATTCTTCTGTGAACATCTTTATATGTCTTTGTTGAGCAGCGCTTCCAGGGCTATCTTCTTAGAGGTGAAAGAATTATTGTGTAACAGGATAGGATCTTAACAATTTGAAAGACTGATTAAATATTAGTAAGGGGAAGTATAAAAGATGTATTACAAAGATTCTGAACATTAAGAAAAAACAGTAAAATCATTAGAGGAGGACAGAAAATCACTGGATTAGAACTGTATACCATTATAAACTTCAAATCTCTTCTCACTTACTTTATTCATACAACAGATATTTGAGACATAATGCTAAGTATTGTAGTTATTATGGAGAGATGAGAAATGAGTAAGACATGGTTTTTGTTCTTGAGAAGAATATAGATAAAGTCTCAATGAAGATAAATAGAACAATAAGGAACTCTAATAAAAAGCAGCCCCAAATAAGGAATATACTACAAGTAACAGGAGAGTGCTGAGATCTCAGAAGAATTAGGTACTCAATTAAGTTCGAGGAGGGGCCATATTTACATATCTATGTACAACTCTTAAAATGACAAGAAAAAGGTTTAAGAAACAATGAACACGTGGTTATAGGAGAAACAGTTGCTTTAGTTAATAATTCTGTGAGTATAAATACCTCAGTAAGCATTTTCTTGTATGACCTCTTAATAGGGCTCGCTCCTAGTCCTAATGGTTTGTTACCTTGTCACCAGCCAGAACAACACTATGAAGCCTGTTCTTTAGCTTCCTTCCAGCAGCCACACCCTAACAGTCATCCCAACTTACTCCTTCCCGATAGAAACGTCACTTCCCGGTCTGGTTTCCACCATTCTCATACATGGTTGTGTGCTTCAGAGGATACTCCTGTTATAGGGTTCCAGTTAATCTAAGTCAGTCATAGAGGTTCCCTTGCCAATGACTGGTTTAGGCATAGACATGTAATACAGTTTTGGCAGGAGGAAAATTTTGCTGGGGGCTTTCTAAGAAGGTTTATCCACTGATACAAGGCGGGGAAAGATGGTCCTTCTTTCGCTGGCTGTTGTTGGGTCTGGATATTTTACCTGGAACTGTTCCAGTCATCTTGCTATCAGCCTTTGCGTGAAGTCAATACATAGGAGAAGGCAAAGCTAAGAAGCAGAGGGGGGACCTGGGGGTTGCTCCACTACTTAATATTGTGATGATAAGTGCCCAGACAATTTGAGTTGTGTTTTTCTGTTACCTGAAGCCAAAATCTTCATAACTGACACAGGAGGCAAGGTGTCCCTTGGGACTCTTGTTACCTCAGGACAATCCCTGCAGTCTACTGAAGTGTCTCATGCAGGGATGCAGACAGTGTTCTAGGTAACTTGGGTTGGTTTCCTATCTGCTACCTTCAAACAGCTACCAGAATTACTGGATGTTTGCATTTCCAGATCACAGTGTTTCTTTCCAGCCTTTCTTTTCCAACCTAAATGTAGGTTCTTTCAATTGATATTTGAATGACCTAAAACCAAGAGAACTATTGATGCCTCACAGTAATGATCCATGTATTTCCTATTCAATTCCTTTGTCATGAAAATTAAGGGAAAATTACACAGTGAAAATTATTTTTGGCCAAGTATAATGAAAAGTAAAAAATTCTCCTTTTCAAAAGTGATGAGATAGCTTGCACTCATTTCCTCCTTTGTTGTCTTCACTGTGTCTTGACCATAACTTGTCACTCACTTTCAAACTTTTTCAAGCTTTGAAACTTTTTACTGTTTCTGAATGATTTCTGAATGGTCAGCAGCTCTTCCCCTGCCAAAATGAAGTTGTAACATATTAGATTAAGTTGATTTTATAAATTCAAATTTATAATTGAAGATTATGGGTAACAACTATAGTTTGAGGTCACCTTGAGCAAATGACTTGTTTGTTTTAGATTTCCATGTTGAGAGAATTCTGATGCACACCTATAAGTAGTTGCAAATTTGGGGATTTTGTGTATTTGCTTAAGCAGCTTGTTTTGTACTCTCTAGGTTCTTAAATTAAGGATGGTAAAAAATACGTTATGCCAAGTTCACAGAGGAGAAATTTAACCTAGGTGCATAATGTAATATAGTGGACGTTTCAGATTAAGTTAAGATTGATTTATAATATTCTTGTGTGTGCATGTTTTTAAATACCCATTTTAGAAATAAATGCTACTTAAATGAAGAAACTAAAATAATGTAGTTTTGTAACCCTTGAAGTACCCTGGCATAGCTTAAATTTGAAGACCACTGCTTTTTAAAAATTAGTTTTTACAATACTTCCCACACCATGTAGCAATTCTTTGACGAACTTTGTTTCCCTTGAGCTGCTCGAAGGCAGGGTTTGTGTCTCATTTATGTCCGTATTCCTGAATTGAGGTACCCAGTTTTATTTTTACAGGGTTACCCCCTCCTTAGACCAACCGAGAACTTCCCAAGGCAATATTCCACATCTTATAGCCCAGTGCCCACTGCATAGTGCATCTATGGGATGAGTTGTATTACATCCCAGCGAACATTTCTCTGCCTATAAAAGACCAAATTAGGAGTTGATCTCAATGAAGCCTCCCTGATAGTATATGCCAATCCATTTACGGTAACTTCTGTTGTTCCCTTTGTGTATGAGATAAAAAGATACTCATTGTAGAAATTTAGAAAGTATAGGAAATTACAAAGAAAATAATTACTGTGAAGCTTTTGCATTTCCTTTCAGTCTTTCTTCCCTGTGTATATTACATAAATGATACCTACGTCCTGCTTATTTTCACTAACATACTGTGGGCATTTCTCCCCTCTATTAAAAAGTTTCAATAAGCCTAATTTTAAATGCTTTGTGAGTTATTCTGTCTTATCAAAGTACCATGGTTTATTTAACCCATTAACTATTCTTAGACATATAGTTGCTAATCTGCTTTTATAAATTATGCATTACAAAGTGCTATGATATTCTTGCATATGATATATCAACTGTACAAAGATTTATTTGTTTAGGATAAATTCCTCAAATAAAAAAGTACTGTGCCAAAGGTACAAACATTTTCAAGGCTTTTGTTATATTTTTGCTTTAGATAAATTTGTCAGTGTTCCTGTTGATACTAGAGAAGAAGTTGTATCTGTTTGGTAGCATTTGGGTAGTTGTTGATGCCTCAGGAAATGGGAGAATTAAGAATTTTAGAATTTGAATGACAGTAGAAGCAACAGTTAAGTTACATTTATCAAATCCAGCAGATAACAGAACCAGGCCACCATGCTATTTAAGAGAATTGCCTTTCGGACAATGTATCTTGAGTCTCATTTCCTTAGGGATTCCACCCTCCAGGGCTTTTTGCTGCCTCAGTTCTTGCTGGATTTACATTTCCTGAGTTTCATTTGCATCTGACCTTTCCCTAAAGAGCAAGGGACTGAGAACCTTGTCAGTGATATACTCCACTTAAGAACCAGCACCTATTTATTTTCTCACAGGCTGACCTTGGGCTCTGGCTGAGGAATATAGTCCTGATTTCTCCTCTTGATTTTGTGTTAAGAAAGCTTTTTGACACTCACACGTGCAGGAAGCCTTGATATAGTGGGAACATCATTTTGTTTCAGGGAAAAGGATGATATGTATAAGGGGAAATGTAGAAACTCGATTCTTACATATTTAAAAATTTTAGCCTATTTACCCAGAGGCAGAAATTATTTGAGGCTTTAGGGGAAAAAAATCAGAATATTTGAAATTCATATGTTGTTATGCGATTTAAAGTCCTTTCATTCATCTAGATCATATCAGTCTAATTTTAAGAGAAATATCCAAAGGGTTCAAATGTAATTTTTTTTAATGTAGAGAAATGGCACATTAGGAAAAAAAAAAAAACAAATCGGCTTTTCACAGTGGCAGACTTGAAGCTGTTAACTAATCCCATAACGAGCGGTATTTACCCACACATTTTCCAAATTAAATATGGGTATATGCAGGCCTGGCTTAAGATCCTATAATATAGATGCTTTACATGCTAAAGAAAAAAAAAAAAGAGAAAACCAAAATTGCCCCAAGGATTATAAGCACTGAGGGAAAGGTGAGAATAAAAAATCCAGAGAGAGGGAATGATTTGACTTTGTAGAATGCCTGCTTAGGACAGAGAGGGGAGGAGATTGTACGGATGGTTGAAGAATAATGCAAGTGCCTGAGCATTGCTTAGAAGATCTGATCAGTTATCCAGAACAAGTCATGCTTACATGATTAGAACCTGGATATTAAGAACTACATTCAGGCAAGCACTGACGATTGTTTTTTGCTGGGAGGTATTAGAATTTATTTCTTTTGGAATTACTGTGGAATTTCTATTTGCCCTTCCCTGCAAAATTCTTTTTCAGATAGTTAAATTACATTTTTATGTCTTTAGTTTAATTTGGATTCAGTTCAATACAGTTTTTAAAAACAAGAAATTAATCCTGCACTGGGCTAAAACTTGGATTGCTAGAATGGCTGATCATTGCATCTCCCCTTAGCCTGCAAATTTTGAGAATCCCATTAAATTTTATTCAGGAGTCCCTTACCAGCCAAATGTATTGTTTCCATGGATACAATTAATGGGGAAAGCAATTTTATAAGACTGATGTAAAAAATGAGCACTTCATCAGCCCCCCTGCTGGTCGCATTTAGAGACTGGAGGAAGGAAGTCGGCTCTTGTGGGGTTGGCAGAAGCTCTGTGGTGTAAAGGGGGCAAAACAATGAAAGCAGAAGTCAGAAGTGTCTATTTAAGTGTAAGGAATTATCCTTGAAGACTTTATTAGGAATTGGAAAAACGCCACTAAATTGTGACACCTTTTCACACACTTTCTATTTACAGAATCTACTCTGTGACAACCTTTGGGGAAAAAAAAATTCTTTAAAAATACTGACATCCCTTCTCCGTTAATTGCTGAAATAGGCTTGAGGGGATTTGGTACAAAACAGATAGACCCAAGAAAGAATGAAAGCCTTGGTGAGATGAAGTCCTCACTAACTCTTAACTGTTGCTAATTTCCACCACATTTAAGTTTAGGTGATTATTGACACAATTATCAAAATTTCTCTTGATTAGCATTTTTATTTATTTTTTTCTTTGAAATACGATGAGGTGAAATCGCTATCACCCCATCTCATTTTCCAAAATATTAAAGTGAAAATGATAGAACCACAGTACAATTTCCTAAGAATCGAATGCTTTCACTCTACTGCCCCAAGCCCAGAGCAGAAATCTAGAGATTTCTTGACAAATTCAGGGCCTTGCTATACAATAGTTACATAGCATTTGAAAAACTATGAATTTTTTTTTCGTAAGCCTACTCTAATTTGGGGAAGAAATGAGACTAGAACAATTCTATGTTCAGTTTAGTATCACTGTGCCGCTTATGACAAAAATGTTGCCCTTTTCCTATTTTCCTGTGAATGGAAGGAAATACAGGATAAGCCAACATTTTTGTTTTTAAATAATAGAATGTGAATAAGAACATTTTAGGATGAATAAATTCAGTTTAATTGCATACAAGCAAATCCATTTAAGAAACTATTTGCTTATATTTTCTGCAGTGCAGCTATCCTGTTTTTTCCTTTCTTTTTTTTTTTTTTTTTTGAGATTGCTTGAAAGGGGGCTGTTAAAAAGATGCTTTCCCCTGCAGAGGGCAGTCTGCCTCTACAAAATACGTGCAACCCCAGTAGCATTTGAGCATACAATATGTATAATTATTTTTTAAGCTGTGAATGTAAATAATTCTTTTTTCTTTTGGATAAGGCTATGGGAAAAAATTCTTCTGTATTAGGAAAGTATAGATTATGTATAGCTGTATGTCTGTGTTTTCCTCTTGCCCTTTTATTTATTGTCTTGCTGACCACTTTTTTTTTTTTTAAAGATTGAAGGCATTTTTGAATAAGCATTAAGCAAGAGAGATAACAAATAAGGTCCCAAATGTAGGAGGAAATGGTAATCAGGAGAATAAGAGAAATGTCAGGCTGGGTTGTAGATTAAAAATGTATTTGTATTAAGAATTTGAGGGCCTACAAATTGCACCGCATAGGCAGAGAAAGTAAAACATACCACCTGATATTCTTTTAAAACACAGAAATTAATCTCAGTTTAAAGAGGTTTCTATCTGCAGTGGAGATATTTAATCTGAAAAGTGTGAGAAAATAGGTATTTCTTTTTGTAATATTTCTTTCCTGTTTGATGTACGTCTCTGTCTGAGAGAGGAATGGATTAAACAGAGGCAGCTCTTCCAGAGGAGAATCGGAATCCTTCGAGAAGAAGCACTGATAGGCGTGTAACTGATGCACAGATAAATACGAGACAACAGAATTCCCAAACAGTTTAATTGCAGATTTTCTGGACTTTAAAGGGGAGGGGTGCACTTTCTGCTGACCAGGAGAAAAGTGCCTAGAGATATTGTGAAGGTTTAGTTTAAGGGTGTGTGAAAAATGATCAAGCTGTACGTGATCATTTCAATAGATCAGCTTCAATGGGCAAAATAAGCCACCTTCCTGTTGTAGAAATTCACAAACACTGGGAAAAAATTAAATGGTTTTTGTTTATTGAAAAACATAGAAAAGAACTGTGTAAAAGACTCCTTAGAAACACAGGAACTAATATAAGGAAAAATGCTCAGCCACTCATGTCTTGGGAATATTACAGGAATCTGCAGCTCACCGATTTTCACGTCGTGAATGCAAGTTTGGAAATACCTTTGAGAATATCTCTTTTGCTGGTTGCCTGCCTATTTACTTGCCAGGATTTTCTCAGTTCCTTTTCTAAAGCAGTTTGAAAATGTGATTTCGTGTTGAGATGCTTTTGTGAAGTGCAATTTATTTATTTGCTCCTTACCACATGTTTTTATTAATGTGTACTTATTATACAGCAAGATCACGCCAGCATAAAATATATTGTCTCTAAACGAAGAGGAGGGACTGTAAGTGGTTTAATTTTTGGAACTTATATTTTTGGAGCCGGCTCTCAAATCATGCAGCTTTGTAGCCTGCGATTTATGACGGCTGCGGTTGAGCCAGGTGGAGCAAAAGCCGCAAAATGGCAGGACAATTACTGTAAGGGAAGATCATGGAGGAGTCTTGTCAGTTCCCAACGTGAAATTTAATCAGGTTACATAGAGTGATGTGATCTATCTTGTTAGCCCATTCTGAACTATTTTGAAAATATAAATTATAACCCTTTCAAAATTTAAAACATAGGGAGATTCAGAACTGCCTAGGTTTTTATCTGGATTTTTTTTTTTTTTTTTGCTGCCATGAATTTTATATTAGCAGGTTTATTTTGATCAAGTGGTGTATTCTCCATCATATTGATATTGCACATACAATTATGGTGGTTAGGTTCAACCATTTAGAAAGAATTTTATTTTAGCAAGTTTTTTTGTGACCAAATAGTCTTATTTTCTATTACATGGACATTTTTCTATCCCATCATAGTTTCTAAAGCCAACATGTAATTCTTCTCTTCCAGAGTATAAAAGGTTTGCCTAGGACATACTGGTTCATCTCTGAGGGATAATTCACTCTGTGCTGTCATAAATAGTTGGCTGTTGCCTATGCCTTCTAAACAAATCTTAAAATGTTATTTGTGTTGTATCTTTCTGTTTTAAATGAAAACCATTTGAAATTCCTTGAATATTAAAAATTAAATGTGATTACAAAAAGTACAAATGTGATTAAGACTTCCAGATATTTAAAGAGTTACAATCTTGGATAGATAGGTTATTTTTCACTTAAAAAATCACTGTCAACCTATGTGAAATTTATATAAATTTGTGTCATCAGTATTGGTACGACTTAAGAGAATGATGCTTTCTCTTTTTCTTCTTACGCAAGAGCACACATGTACATATGTATGTGTATATATAAAATGCATAACACTATTATGTAAAAATTATGTCAACTTTCTTCCATGGCTAGTGAGGTACACCCAATCAACTATTTGTAAATTAGTACCCTTGCCAAAATAAGTTAACTTTTATAGTCTGACAAGTGCATCATGCACGCTGCAGAATCCACACAGTTGGATTTGCCTTGTTCTTCCTAACACCTTGGGAACAACGCTTACAGAGAAAGGAGTGGGTGGTTTTTACATGACTTGAAAACGTTAAATAATATTCCAACTTGTATATATATGTGCTATTAAGTGATCTTAATGCCTTAATTTTTTTTAAGGATTGTTTTAGGATTTTAAGTATACATTGAAATTATGAAAAAGTATACCAAAATATACATTTTTTCCTGTCATCGCAAGAAAAATCAATTTACCTAACTTTCACATTTGATTTGAAAAGCAGAAGCATTCGGTGCTGTGGTTACCCCTGTCTTGAGCCTGCATTGTACTGCATTTTCTTGCTACCTTCTGTAGCCGAGTACAAAAAAACCACAGTGGGAACCCTGATTTTTCAGCTATTTTGTATCTTTGTTGCTGTTAGACTCTTAATTCTGCTTGAGTTTATATTTGCGTTTGCTCTTATTACACCAAAA
The DNA here is from genome assembly GCF_009834535.1 of Camelus ferus. Classification (NCBI taxonomy): domain Eukaryota; kingdom Metazoa; phylum Chordata; class Mammalia; order Artiodactyla; family Camelidae; genus Camelus; species Camelus ferus. Next base: position 46,025,997 of record NC_045704.1, read on the forward strand.
GAAATTCCTTGGAATGCATATTCACTTTCTCCCCATTCCTTTCATTTGCAGATGAAAGGCAAATGCAGATTTAAAAAAAATAAATAAATACGGTGTGGTTAGGACCATTCATCACACTCCCTGTCTGCTGGGTCTTTGTTTCTGTTTCATGCTGCGTGCATTACATTACATTTCTGAACCTGTTGTGAGTTTTTTTTTTTTTTTAAAGCGTTTTTCTTTTATAGTTTATTAAAATAAAAATATTTTCAGTCAGCAGAAATCCCATTGGTTCTTCTGGAAAGCTTGCCCCACAGGCCTTTGCAGGACAAGAACAGATTGTCTGGGGCCTAATTCTGAGCATTGTTTTTTATGAGGAAATCAAAAGTATAATTGTTAAAACCCAGAGTGTCCTTTTATGTCTGAAAAGGAGAATTAAATTGCTGGTGGCAAAGCAACAGGGGATAGAAAGCGTGGATGTGAGGCAGGCCCTCTGGAATTGGGGATTTGTTGTTGAAAGTAAAGGGAGAATACACTTCAGAGTGTACCCAAGTGAGTGTGCATTTGGCCGGTAGATCAGGGAACCCACCAAGTACAATGCAACGGGAATTGAAAAGAACAAATGCAATAAAACGGTCTCTTTGGCCATTCATTTTCCTGCTGTCAAATTCTTTCTTAAGAAGTCTCAATTTGCAAATAGTGGAGAAAACATTCTGATTCAAACTTGGAGGGTGGACTGTCAAACACCTCCTAACTTTGGTTCTTTCTAAGAAAAAAAAAATTTATATTCTTGAGGGATTTTTAACCCAGACATTATTCATGACAGGACTGTCTAGCTCTTTGACCCTGTGCTTTCATTTTTAATTCTGAAGAGAAATAGCTTGAAATTTCTATTTCATTTGAGCTAATTCCACTTTCTGGATATGATGACTAAACAATGTGTTTTGATTTTGGAATTGTGGCATAACCGTTCTAGATTTCTGAATTTAATGAAGTTCTAAGACCATCCTCAGAGGTCTGTATTTCGTTGGAATGGTCAGATAAGTTTGAATTTTGCCCCATGACCTGCAGCATCTCTACATATTTTGGGGTACAGATGTAAGACAAAAGACTCCATGAAAGCACTTTGTGTTCTAAACTGAATTGGGATGCAACAAAATAGATTAAAAAGACAAAAAACCCAGGGCTGTGAATCTTGACAAAACCTCGGTGGTGTGCTGTGGTGGACAAATGGTTAAAATATACACTCATTGGAGTATGAAGGCAGTTCTTCTCGGCTGTCAGATAGTTTGACCAGTGTCAGGCTATCCTGACGCGCACAGCATACCTTCATTGCATCATAAATAAAACAGACAAATTACTTTTTTTTTTCTCTAGGATGGAATAAGCACCATGAGAGGGAACGGAAAAGGATTAAGCGGGGGAGGGGTGATTTGGAGGGTCTGGTGGGGGTGAGTGAAGAATTAGAAGGGAAAGGAAAAAAGAGAGATCCTTTCAGCCCCACTATGAATCTCGGAATGGCAGCCGAGAACAATGAGAAAACCAGGCAATTACCTAGAATCCTGTTCCCTTATCCAGACATAGAAAATATATTCTTGCGCCAGCCTTCCTTCCATCCCCCACTCCCCACCCGCCTCCTCCCCTTCCCGAGTCTATCTAATTCAGTTCTTTAGTGGAAGGCCCAGCAGATGTAACAAAGGAAGAAGGGTTTCTGATGATGGGCCACTCACCGCTCAAGGGCCCAGCCTTCCAGTTCTGCAGTGGGAAACATTTTTTCATATTCTGTGCCCTTACAGACTTCGGTAACCTCTGAAGCCACAGCAGTGAAAAATGAACAGAGAGGTATTTTATAGCCTGAACTCTTTTTCCTGATTCCCTGAAAATCAAGTGGTCAGGACCCTTAATCACCTAGCCCAAATGTACCAAGCCGACATGTCGCTTCAGCCTTTGGAAATTCTGCTGTAAGGTGTGACTAGGAATTTGGGGCTCTGAAGCTGTTTTACCCAGAAACGTTCCTGAATTCCAGTGAGGAATTCTGCTTTATGTCTTATATAATTACTGCAGTCCTGTAAGAGCTTTCCTGCTACCCAGCTTTTCCCTTTGATTAGGCACCAAGGATGCTGGTAGCATTGGTGATCTGACAGGTTCTTTTGGAGTGACTGGAAAGTCTGTCCATTCTTCACTCCTGTGCTACTTGGCCACCTGACCAAAGCTCTTAGGACATGTGTGGAAGAATGAGCCATAAATGACTGTTCATTCTGAGGCCTTTTCGTTGGGAACATAGGTGACCCATTATATGCTGAATGGGAGTGTTTGGTTAGCCAGTCTATTGAAGAGTGACATTTAAGTGAGAATATGTGTCTGAACGCCTGTCATTTATATTCCAACATGGCAAGAGTGGCTCTATTTCTGATTTCCTACATCTTCCATCCACCTCCTCCCACAGTCGGCAAGAGTTACTTTGCATTGTCTGGAATGGTGATGGTTTATAACATTTCATCCATGCTTCTTATCATGACCAGTAGTTCATAAAGCAAGACAGCTGCCTGGGGTTAGGGTGTGGTTGGCAGCTGCTTACAAAAATTCCTCTCTGCACTCTCTACAGTAGCTGTGCAACCACTGTAAAAAGTGGAATACCACGGCTTTCCCATAGCAACGTTTGCTCAAGATAGTGCTTGAAAGAGACCTGAATTTCTCTTTGGAAAAACAATTAGCAAAATCTCAGTGGCCAGGAGATTGCCAAGACCACCTCCCTGCATTAGCCAAAGAACACTTTCTGGTATTCACTAGCTTATTTAACCTTTTCCTTTAAGTAAAATAGACTTACCAGAAATGCCATTGTTTCTGGTGGGGTGGTGGTGTTTGGTTTCAAAGTGGATGCAAAGTGCTCTGACATCTTTGGTGCCTTTAAGTGTGATTTACATCTTAGGTAGTTTTCACTGTATTAATTTTACAACTTGGTTGTGACTCAGGAGGAACTGGAACCCTGGGTTAGACTTCGCCGTATCACCCCGTAGGATGTGAAGGTTTGCAGTTGAAGCCTGGGTGTTCAGATTCCAGTTTTGCCTCTCACCTGGTGTGATGTCAGGGAAATCGATGACTCACTTAGGCTGAGACTCAGCTTCCTGGGGGACAAAAATTCATCAGCAGTCTGGTGAAGTTTAATAAAATAAAAGCATACCATATCACTTGGTAAATTACCAGATCCCCAGGAATGTTATTATTAATTACTCCAGTAAGTACTCAGAAATATTTGTTGATTGAGACCGCAGTTACGTAAAGATGAGCCTAGACTGAGCAGCTATTTTCTCAAGAGTATTGTATTCTTTAGGACAAACCCCTAACAATAAAGGTACTTCTTGGTAAATGCTAGAAAATATGTTGTAAGATGACAGTGTTCAACTTAAAAAAAAAATCACCTGAAACATCTTTAAATTACCAGATAGAGCTTTTTCTCTCTCTCCTTAGAAGTCATATGTGAATTTAACAAAAGTCAGTGCTGAGACAAACCAGAAAATAATCCAATTAATAAGCCCCTAGTGCAGCTGGTAAGTTTATATAGCAGATACATCATATAAGAAAGGAAAAGCCCTAATATTCTTTACTAGCAGTTTTTCTAATATTTAGACCAACTTAACTGGACCCCTTTAAATCCTTTTGAGTTGTCTTTCCAAGGTTTATCTACTACTGACTATTACAGAGGATCCCTCATTAGATGAGACTACCTATTTTCTCCAAATTTAATTTCTATAAACTTTGTTTTAATAACACTTCACTATATTTGAGGTTTTCAATTATCAAGATAATTGTTTTCAACCTTAGTGATCTTTTAATTCCCATGATCTAATTTATTTATCACATTATAATCACCTTGACTCCCCACGTTGACTGGGGACAGTTGTGCATGTTGTATGATGCATCCTATTAGAGAGAGCCCGTGGGATTGATCAGAATGGCTTTTACTTACAAGTGTCATGTATGAATGAAAATGTATAAAATTCAAAGAAATGAAGCAGAAAACCTTTTCTGCGTAATTGTTGTACTGAAATGGCTCACCCCAGTTTGTCTTGGTAGGGATTGAAGTTGCCCGGGAAGGATTCTAGCCCATGCAAGACAGTTCAAGTCCTTAGTTGTATGAACTTGAATAACTATAAAACAGTTATTTGAGTGAATAATTTAAAAATATTTTCTAAAGCTCTAACCTCATTTTTTTATGGGCTTACAGCATTATTATTTTTTAAAAAGTATTTGACAAATTGAAGTGTTATTTGAAAGAATGGCTTTAACTTAGAAAACACAGAAGTAGAGGGAAAGGGTTAAAGTTTATGTGCTATTTAAATATACATTAACTCTTTTTAAGATGCTCTTTGGACACTGAGATTTGTTTTTTAAATGTTGGAGGATGACAAGTAATTCTAGAGGGACATCAAAGGACAGAGGATGCTATATCATATTAAGATCACAGTTTGGTGAATCTGTGCAAGGATTTTCCTTAATCCAATGTAAAGGTTTGTAAGAACCTGTCATCTCACTGCTCGTTGGCTGCGTTTTACATAATACCCTTCAGTATCATTGATACCAACCTCGATGGCATTATTATTGCTATTTACAGTCGTGTGCTAGTAATGTTAAACCCGAATGGGATTAATAAAATAACTTAAGTGATAAAGATTTTAATGCTATTAACAATCAGTAATACTTCTTGACAGTGCAAGAAAAGGAATAGCATGCCATTAGCCAGCCTAGACAAGACTCCACAGTCTGTAAATACAAAGATTCCAGGTAATTCATGTGAATAAACATTATTTTCTTAAAGTGCTCCCCCCACCACTTTCATATTCTTTCTCTCCCTTCTTTTCCTTCCTCCTGTCCTTTGCCTTACTTGACGTCCTCCTCCGTCTCCCTTTCCCTCTTTGTTATTTCTCTGTGTATGAAGATACATTCTTCATGATCTCTCATCTTTACTGCTTTGCAGTTATTCTGCTGTTATTGTCTGGAAATTGACCATTGCCTAGCAATTGTGTGTGCGATTTCTGCCAATAAACATGCTGGCTCAGCCTGCTTTCCTTCCAGCTCTCTTTGCCTTCCTTAGCTAGTGCTTTCCTCACTCCCACTGTCTTCCAGCTTCCACCTCGACACTCTTCATCCTCCCGCAGATGCTTCCTGGGGTTCTTTTTGAAATGGATGCTAGCCTTTTGTTCCAGTCCCACTCCGAGTTGCTAGGGTCAGGCAGCTAGCAGCCTCCCTGGGGCAGTGCTATGATGAATTTTGGCATGGCCAGGCTGTTTAACAACTCCATCGCAGAGTGCCAGCTTCCTCAAAGATTGAAAGGAGCTGTGATGAGCTTTTTCCAAAGGCTCCACTCAAGTTTTGAAATGCCAAAGATTCCCGTGGATCTCTAAATTATGTGGTCACTTTTTGAACCACGCCTTCCCAATAAAAATGAATTTTCTTTTCCAAGAAACATAGCTACTCTGTGATCTTATTAGTTAAGCACTCACATTTTCCTGGGATCCAAGTTGTTTTGATTTAGTAATTTTTTATTTAAAAATGTTCAAGTCCTGTCAACCTTTTTATTACTGATTGTCAATTATGTCTCATCTTTGCTATCATTCACACTCTTTCTTCTTTTAAAGTCATAATTGTTATAAATGACACTCTCAAATAATTTTTTAAAACCCTAGTCATTTCAGAAACATTTGGAAGGTTGTCTCAATTGAGTGTATTTTTTTTAGTGGGTAGAACCTATTATTTAAGCCCAAATTATTTATCTAGCTCTGTACATGTATGAAAAATTATTTAAATTAGAGTACATTTCTTGTGCCTTTATGGTGTTGAAAGTTTCTTTCAAAAAAAATTTTTTTAATCTACATATTTGGATTGCAATGTTGCCACTAAAGAGGCAAATGGTGGTCATTAATTGAGACTACTTAAGTAGTCACACAAGGAAATACCGCTGGGGACCTTCTGAGGTTAATCATGAATGGGAAAACATTTAAACTTAGTTTATGTGACTGTGTGCACAAAACCTGAGCATACTCTACAGCTTCTTTGCACACCAGGTGTACTTTTCAGCTGTACTTCACTGTAATGAATCCCAGCTTTTCTGGTACCAAAGAATGGGAGAAAATGCATGATGGTGTGTGTGTGTGTGTGTGTGTGTGTGTGTGTGTGTGTGTATGTATGTATGTATATGTATATGTATATGTATATGTATATGTATATGTATATGTTACCACTGAATGTGATGAGTGTTCTCAGGAAGGATAACTTGGGCCGAGTTAACAGCTCTATACCCTCCTTCTTATCCTTTCTGGTATTCATTAAGTTAATATACTGTTGCCTGCATGGGGCAGTTTCTTTGATGGTGAGTACAGTTAAATGCCTATTTAGACATGTCATGGACTAACCAATGCAAGAAGGTGCATGAAGTGTGGCAGAGAGAGAGAAATTGTTGCTATATATTTTTTAACTTAAAAAATGCTTCTTCTTAACAATCCTTTGCAGCTGGCAGAAGGCTAAGGTTTCTCACACTATGAAAGGAAGTCAGACCATAAATAAGCCAGTCAAGCACACCTGGAAAGAATAAAATGCCTTTCTAGACTTTACACTGTGCTTAGAATGGATGCCAGCCTGGTGAGTGCATTCAAATGGTATGGAAGAATGTGTAAATGCCACATTAGTATAAAGCTAGGGAAATGTTTCCATTTTTAATCTCCAACTTTTAAACTAATGGTTTACAGGAAAAATATGCAAAGGCATTTTTCAAAGTTGAATATCTTGCTGTCATGTTTGGGGCGATGGACCTCTTTCAAAAAGTAGCAACAGAATGAGATAGAAAGCTACGACACTTTCAGAGCCAGACAGAGATTAACAAACTTCCCAGTTTTCACACTTACAGATCTAATTCAAAGATGTACATCCCTCATCTGATGTGCGTTCAAGATCCAGTGATCATTAGCCTTTTTTACCTCATCCCCTTTCAGGATATTACACAAGATTTTTTAATCACTGCACTGGTCAGACATGCGCTGGTGCAGTTCTTGGGCTTGCAATTGTGGATGCTTCTGTTTAAACATTTGGCCGCCAGTACTGTCTGTGAATTCTATGCCACCTGGCTTAGGCCTTCTGTAAATTTTAAGGTAGGGGACTCAACCTCCCCAAAAGCTGGGCGCTGTGGAAACAAGTCAGCAAATTTAATGGTTGTATTACTTTTGTCTGAAAAGTGTGCGTTCACAGCCTCCCTCATCTGCACAATAGGGTTCATGCCTAGGCCATGGGGATGGAAGGGAAGCACATTATTTGTGGGGCCCAGGCAAAACTGTGGGATAGACACCTCCTTGCTGAAGAAGAGAGAGTTGTTCTTGAACAACCCATTCTTGATTCTGCTCTGTCCTCAGATTCTATAAAGTTCAGATGGAGAAGAAAACTTTCTTTATATTTGGTCTGTATCAAATTTTACAGATTAGTGCCAATGGCAAGTTGATTGTTGAATATATTTTAAAAACATTTATGAGTGTAGCAGGAAAGTAAAGGCAAGGATACCTGAGTCTAGCTGCCTAGTAGGCACATTCCTCCTTCCTTCTCAAGTTAATCTCCCATCGCTGCTTCCTTCTAGTGACGGACACGGGTTCTCTGTGTCTTCTGGCCTGTCCCCTTCATGAGCACTCCCTAATACAGAGGACACAGTGAGCGGAGGAGGCTCTCGAGAGCAAGCGGAGGGTTCCCTTGTAGAATGTGTTATATCTTCTTTACCCACGTGGCCTCTTCCCAAAACATGGGCTCTGCCTCCTGCTGTGACGCCAGAAGGGGATGGGAGGAAACACATAATTATTAAATGTCTGCTACTTGCCAGGTATTGGCAGGACAGATGGCCCTCAGGTTGTCTTGAGCCCCTGCGATTGTGTGAAGGGGTTTTCCCTGTCAACTTTCGGGCGTTTTCAAGGCATCTGTGTCGCATACTGAACCTTGATGGACTAACGTTACTGATGATTGTTTTGTGCCAGACACTTCATATTATACAATTTAATATAGATAAAGGGAAGAAAGTCTAAATGTTTGACTTTTTAAAACACCAACTTAAGTCCTTCTGAAAAAAAGAGTAGGGAGCCAGAAAAGAGGAAAAAAAGCTTATTGTCAATTTGTTCTGTGGAAAAATTAGTTGCATGTTTTGATTTTCTATTCATTCATTCATTCACTCATTTTTCATTCAATCACTGTATACTGTGTAACTCTATTATACAGGCATTGTTTATGGTGTTACGGGGAAATGGAAGAAATGTAAGTTATGGTCCTTATCCTCAGTAAATGCACACCTTAATATGCATAATTTATAGGGCTATGTTGTAATTTTCAAACATGTCAACACCTGAATTTTCTGAGTCAAGATTTTTTTGACCCAGGAGTCAAGAAACTAAATATTTGCCTCATTTTTATCTGAGTAATGATCATTCTTGCTCACCTTAAGTAAAAAAAAAAAAAAAAAAAAATTTTACCTGAATTTTTATGAACATTTTTTCCATTAATTAAAAAAAAGATTTATGTATTGAATGTGCTTAGAATGATTCTAAATGAATAGGTATCTTAGCTGAAAGACTAAAAACTTATGTTGATAGTTCGCTTCAATAATAATTGAAGCCTAGGATCCATTTTGACACAAGTTTGTTTGTAGACCAGATGCTGAGAATACTTGCCTGCTGATAGAGATGGAATTCACTGTTCATAAAGTTAGTATATATCCAAAAGGAGAAGAGTAGTATTTTTACAGTAATGTGCTGCTAATGTTTGAAGTGTTGCTTTTCTGGTATTATTGCCTAAAATTTCCAATGGTGTAAATTAGACCCTCTAATACTTGGCTCAGCAGTAAGCAATAATTGAAGATATTTGATGGTTTTTATCCGCATGGGAGAATGTGCCACATAATTCAAAAGCAGCAAATCTCCGCATTCAGTTTATTTACATTGCATTTTTTAGTTTCAATATTTTGAGAAGGGAAGGAATAGTTAAATAGTATTTTCCTAAATGACCAATAACAGAGATAGAAATTTAATAAAGAAATGAATGGGGCTAACCTACATTAATATGCATTTCTTGTATATGAGTTCAGTTTACACTCTCTTTCAGCAACTATTTTCAACTCTTTATAAGACTCTTAGCTCATTTCGGAGGCATGCATCATCTTTCTCATTTTAGGATGTTTTTTTTTTAAATCAAAGCATTTTTAGTTCATAATCTTTTAGTTCTTTTTTGGTTCAGAATCAAATAGAGAAATACTCGAGAATAAAGAACGCAATATCATTAGTTTGTTAGGAATGTCACATAACACATGTGGGTATTATATGTCACAGTGTTATATATAAATCTCCTTACTGAGTTTATAACTTTACTGTCAAAATTCACCTGAGGGTGACGCTCTGTAGGTAAGAAATCTTAATTGAAGAGAGATTTACAAAACCAAACGTTAAAGAAAACACCAGAGAGTGTTTCTAATTTTCCTAAGCACAGTTTTTATATTTGTACTCCTAATATGGCAATATGATTTTTAACACTAAATTTGACAGGCAGTAAATCTAATTATTACTGAGCATATGAAAAAATATATATATAATGTAAGAGAGCTGGCATCTAAATATTTTGCTTTCATGTTCATGGAATATTTGTTAACAAAGTTTCATAAGGATTTTAAAATCATTACATATCACAGTTATACCTCTAATAAACTAATTATATATGTTGTTTCTACTCTGTAATTAGGTATAATTATACTAATTGCATAAACAGATGATAATCAACCCGAAATTACTTTATAAAACAAGAACATTTACACAACAATAATGTCATTAAAAAACATAAGCCCTCAAGAATGAGACAAAGCAAGCACCACCAGGAAATTCAGTTAGGGATTAAGTGTCTAGCACTGTAGGTATAATAGGGATGCTGTCACCTTCACATTACCCTAATGCACTCCATTCCTCTTAGATATAGTATGTTTAAATCCCGAGCTGTGAATTTCTAGGCCTTTGTGTCTTTGTCTCACCACCTTAACATTTTTAATGTAGTTTTTGTTGTGTAAATCTATATAAGTGCCATCACCCGTCAGCGGTGACATCTGATGGCATGAGGCCGACCCAGTCTGCATGTATTAGGGCTTTTTGTGTTTGTGCAGTGGAACCTACTTAAACAAATTCCAGTTGAAGGAATAAACCTGTAAAAGGAATACACTTTCCTTGTCCTGAAACAATAGCTCACTGTTGAATGGATGCCCATGAAAAGAATAAATCGACATAGAAGGATAAAGTTCTTTTCCTCCAAAAGGCAAGAGGATGGTAATGATGATTTTTGACTTAGTGAAAAAATAAGTCTCTTGATTTATCAGCTTGATATGGAGACCAATCTAGAACACATTGCAGGAAGCCTCCTTGAAATTATTGCTAAATTTAGGATTGTTCAAAAACAATTTCAAATAACAAAAACAATATCAAAAACTCAACAATTTCATAGAAAATGTTGAAGACGGAGCAGGAACAACATTGACATTCTTTACATAACTCTAATATTTAGTCATTCTATCAGTGCTAGACACCAGTAAACCAAATACCTGAAAAGCTATGATTAGAGGTAAAATCAGCCTCCATTAAATACAGTATTTACATTGAAACTGACCTTTTGTGTTGTCTGTGAACAGTAGTTCAGAAACTTCAGATCTTTTATTAGATATGCCTTGGGTAAGATTTGCTGTGAATTTGCAAGGAATTTGGGGCTTTATAAATGTATTGATTCTTGAGTCTTCAGCTCCTAATACTTGGGGGATCTGTGCCATATGAAAGTTTAGTGCCCATTATTACCTGAATTTGTAGCAGAACAATTGGAGTATATTTAAGAGGATTTAGGGCTTGAGATGCCAACTCAAGTTCAACTTGAGAACTTGAAGATGCCAATTTGTGTTCTGGTTTCTCCATCAATTAAAAAATACAATTAATAGAAAAATATAGATGTAATATTCACAACTGCCAGCTGCTGATATAAAATAGACACACAGATACTTCATGAATACTTGCTGAACAATATATGAATATAGGGGAAAAAAGAAAAAACAGTGTTTAGTAGGTTTCTCAAAAAAAAAAAAAAAAGCTGCATTGCCTCAAAGATTGGTACTGTTAGTTAAATTTTGAACTAACTTGAATTACCAAGTTAGTTGAACTCACTGTCTGATATGAAAGTGTACTGATCAAAAAGGAGTGAAACCACAGAACTGAGGGTAGGATATAGGGAAGGATCTGAATGATTCTCCCAAACCCATGAGTCTCCTTTGTGGGCTGAAGCAGCCTTCTTGCCCTGTCTTGCTTGAAAACCCTGGAATGACCTCCTTGCAAAGAGAATCCATTCCTCTTTATGGCACATTCTCAACATGATACACCATCCCCAGACCTGTATCTAAAGACAGATCCTAGCATGTCCTGTAATACTAATTATAGAGTCAAACTGCAAGATTTTGATAATTTTAAAAATCTGGTAATATGTATGTAAATGGATTCTGAAGGTATAAGAACAAGGAAGGAGGAGTGTAATTTTAAATTTGGCTGACTTAATTGATACAGATATTACAGATTTTGGATTCACTATAGTAGCTTAAGTGAGAGTGCTTAATGTCACACTAGGCATTTGACTGCTCAGGAAATTAGAAAAGTTGGAGTAGATTTATAATGTTTGCCTAACTCTAACCATGTTACCCAAGAAGATTCAGAAGATATTCCCTTCTGGCATTTATAAATTGATAAATGAGAATATTCCAGGTTTTAGAAGAGTGCTGTAGTGGCCATTCTCAATAAGCCAAGGTTGCTGGTGGGAGACACAGCAGGGTTTCATGAATTCAGTGAGGTTGCATGGGTCCCAGGATGGCAGGGCCTAAGTAAACCATTACAGACAAGGTAGGTATGGTTATTATAATAGGCATCAAATCTAGTGTGATTACAGTTTGACCAGCTACAGTGTTTGGTGTTAACTAGGGTTAAAATAGTTGGGTAAACCAATTAGGTTCTACTTCAGATGAATAAGAAACACTACATACTTGAAGAACTGAGGCCTGATAGTAGTTGTGGTCTCTATTAAAAGTCCCAAATCTGTATGTTTACAGGTTCAGAATTTTTTAAATGAAGGAGAGACCAGATACTCTTGAGAGGGAGAAATATACAATAACATCTTAATTAATATATTCAAATCTTTTATCCTTTACAAAGGGACCTGAGCCATTCACCAGAGTAACTGAGCACTTGGGGAAAAGGGAAATACCTAGACCTTTCATAAATTAATAGGTGTTGGCTCTGAGCCAACTATGTGTTGGGGACCCAGAACACAAGCTGGTTCTTCTGTGAGAATATGGGACTTATGGAATTCAGATGATAGAGATTTGATCCAAATCTGTCTCATAGTGAGCCCAGTGGGACCCTGAATGCATCCCGCTTTTATTTCTTTAATTCGTGAGTTTATTGTTGGAGTGCATATCATCAGCAATAGAAGGACTCCATTATGGCATGTAATATATCAGAAAGGACCAAGTGGAAACCACTGGAATTTGTCTTACTACCAGGAGAGTAAATGAAAAGCAATACCACATCCCTGGGGAACTGCAGATTTAAGTATCATCATAAAATACTCTTAAGTGGTGGAGATGTTGAGTCTTATCACTTCCGAACATAACTCTCTAGTATGAATAGGTCTTAGAGAATGCTGGTGGATTATCACAATCATAAATTTAATAGGTGGTAACTTAAGTTAAATCAAGTGTTCCAGATGTGGTGTCTTTACTGAAGCAATGAACATAGCCTTAACTACTGCTTTGCCAAATCTTTTTTTTTTTTTTTTTTCTCTATCTCAGTATATGGTTGACCCTACAGCAATGAAGGAGTTAGGGGTGCCGACCCTCCACACAGTCAAAAATCTGTGTATAACTTTACAAGTGGTCCTCCATATCCATGTTTCCACATCTACAGATCGAACTAACTGTAGATCATGCAGTACTGTGGTACATATTTACTGAAAAAAATCTATGTATGTAGACCTTCGCAGTTCAAACCTGTGTTGTTCAAGGGTCAACTGTATCTAGATACCAATAGTGTTTTTCTTACACTTGGCATGGATAGCAATATACTTTTGCCATTTTGCCTCAAAGTTATGTATACTCTCTGACCTTGAGCTGTAATTTAATCTCTGGGGAACTTGTTTGTTTCATTATCTCAAAGGACATCAAGCTAGGTCATGAAATTAATGACTTTGTGCTGATACAATTTGGAGAACATGAAGTAGCAGACATTCTAGATACATGCATACTGGGAGATGGGAGCAATATCCATGATCATATAAGGTCTGAGTTGCTTGGTGAAGCAGGTAGAGGGTCCAGTGTTTTGGAAAATTTCAGGATATTTGCTGAAGCTTGATTCTTTTATCATTAAAGAAGAGATAAAGAGCTTATTTGATCTCTTTTCATGTTGAAGGCAATGTACCAGACTTGGCTGTGCTGCTTGAAGCCACCTACTAGGTGTAGCATTGCTGTCAGGACCTCACCCATATCCCCTCACCTTTACCCCCTCACCATTTCAAGAAAACTTAAAATTGCCAGCGCCTACATTATTTTTCCTGAGGGATTTCTCTGGCTGCCAGAGCATACTCTCTTGCCTGTTACTCAGAGTGTCTTGACCAACTGGGATGCTGCATGAAGAATGTATTAAGTGTCATCAGGAGAAGAGTAGCAAATGTCCCTGGGGTTTGAGATTAAAGCCATGCTCTCCAAGTCAGGCAACTAGCTATTTCTCTTGAGAAACAGCTCTCAGCTTGCTTTAAGGTCCTTGCAGAGACTAAATGTTTAACTATGTCATACCAGATAACTATTCACCCTGAGCTGCCCATAGTACATGTTATGATTCACCTAGCCATATATTTGGGTATGATAAACTGCAATACAGTTTCAAGTGCAGGTGCTATATGGGACCTAACTCAAGTAGGGACCTAACTCAAGTAGGGACCTAACTCAAGTAGGCTTTTCTAAGCATACTTATGGTCTCAAAGGGAGGTCCCCATGACCAATTGATTAAGAAGGAAAGACAGATGGAGGTTTAATTATCAGTGGTTCTGCATGGTAAGTTAGTACTAACCTGAAGAGAACAGTTTTAGTTTTACAAATATACTCTGTAGTAGCCTGACCTCAACTCTAACTTCATCTCATCAAAGTTTAATTGACTGCTGTCATTGCTGAATGCCCAATCTTCTAGCTGTGGTCTCCAGTATGCTACCATATTGAGGGGAGATTAGCCAGGCACCAAACTATATTTAGGCTGTATCATCATGGAGCAAGACTAATTTTGAATTTGAACTTGATTTTGTTGCCTGCCAATGCATTAGCTAGGACCACCATCCATAGAGTCACTAAAAGCTTTGTTTTCTATCATGATGTCAAGCACCACATAGTTCCTGAACATGAATACACTTTACATCAAAAGAATAAGGCAGTGGGTATAGCACATGAGATTCATGCAATCTTCCAGAAGCTACAGTGTAGTCTGTGCAATACAATTTTTAGCTTTCTGGCCTCTGGAGTTCAGGAAAGCATATAAAAGGAGGTAGGAATGCATGTTAAAATCAATCATTTTCTGCAATTTATGCAATCCCCTATAATGGAGAAGGCTTATTGAAGACTCTGTTGTAGCTTTAGATGAGATACTACTTTGTGAAGTTGAGGTGCTGTCCTATGGGATATTTTGAATTAATATGTATGCTTTGAACTAGTGATCAAAATGTGATTCTGTGTCTGTCATATCAAAAATGTATAAATTTGGGAGCCAAGGTGGAGGAAAAGAGAATGGTACCTCTCACAGCTACAGCTAATGACCCAATTCACAAAGTTTTAATTCCAATATCACTCAGGATTTAGTGCAAGAAAAAAAAAAGCACTCCGGGTATTTTAGGCAGAAAAGCTTTAATATAGGTAATTAGATGCATATGAAATCATTAGAAGGCTGGAGGAATGAGAATCAGGGGTCATTTCAGGAATAATTAAGTTCAAGAAAATCCCCTGTAGCCACAATTCTAGAATCAGGTAGTTGAAATGAAATGGCTGGAATCATGAATGCCTATCAGCCATACCTGGAACATTTCTTGTCTCAGGATCTCTGAGGTCTGCTGCATTAGAAGCTTAGTACCTGAAGAAAGATGGCTTCCATCAAGGGAACAGTGGTTATTGCATTGTATTCAGACCGTGCTGACCCATCTGGTCATTTCAGATTTCCTGAGCCATTTGACAAATATGTGAAAAAGGATGTTTAGGTTTGGCATAGGAGATTGCTCCTGTCAGTAAGATTACTGGTATACAATAGCAGCAAGAAGGAGTATGGAACGCAGGGGATTTGGAACACAGGCTTTGGGGGTACCTTCTTGTACTTCTCCAGTGATAATAAAATAATACATTAGCATCTTGACTCCCTCAGGAATGAAGATACAGGTCATCACATTGGGTAAGGAAACCTGGTCAGCCAAGAAGCAGAATGAAATAGAACCTGGAAAGAGGCATAGAGAAGTCAAAAGTACCAATGTCTATTTGCAGATGACTACCTGTATTTTCTTACCTGCTGTGGTGTCTCATGTATGTTTATATATCTTAAGAAATCTCTTTTTCTCACCCTTTCCCCTATCATTTATATCTCTCTATCTATATATATATCTTATATTGTTTATGTTAGTGATTTTTAACTTTATAGTTTATTCTATAGATTGCAGACTATTGAAAAGTGACAGTATTATAAAAGATCTTGGACTTGTAGCTGGATGCATTAACTCAAAGTTCTTTGGGTTGTCTGCCAGTTGGAAGACAGAAGATGTGTTTTTAGATTAGATAAGGAGGAATGTATTTTGTTAGGCAAGAGCTCCTTGTGGGAGAAGAAAAAGTGAGAAAGAAAAACGTATGTTAACATGGAGCACTCAAAGGGTGGTCTTTCGGGCAGTATTTGTCATCCATTTTTGGCCCTAAGTATGGGAAACTCCTCATGTTTTGAGTTTTCTCTCATCTTATGAACCTTGTTGTGGGTACTACCTACTTCTTGTTGGAAAAGCTGGAAATACCAGTTATTTGTTTTTCTTCCCTCACATACACTTCGGCTCACTTGCAGCTGGAGTGCAAGTGCATAATCTAGACTCCAGGCACAACTGTACTAGAGGGACAGGGAAAGCACACACTCAAGGTCATTTTCCTGCTAGGGACAGAAGCCCCAGATTTCCTGGGAAGCAGTGAGGCTGCATCAGTGAGACCATCCCATGTTCCTGCTAGTGTTGTTGAGTGAAGAGTAGTAGTGTCCTCTCTCCACTCAGTCAATGGTGTGATTTTTGGAAGTCTTTCTATGTTGCCCCAAATCTAGCTCTCGAGTCTTTCTGAGGGTTCTGTGAAGTACCCACTATCCTTAATCTTTTTTCATAGCCATGGTTGGTTTCTTTTGCTTACCACTAGAAAAACCTACCCATTCAATGATATAATGGAAGAACTGGACTTGTAGGCAAGAGACTGGGTTTGAAACAGGGGCAGCCACCTTGTGGCCACATGACCTGGGAATATTATGTAACACAGTGGAGTCACAGTTTCCTTATCTGTAAAATGGGAATAAAAATTCCCATTTTGTTTTGCACAAAAATCACAAGGGCTAATACTTTAGAAGGTTCTTATACCTGTGCCTGTCACATCTTGTTTTTATTGTTTTTATTTTTAAATTAGCAGTGCAATGGGAAAACCAAGTGTTTGAACATAGAGTAACTGTGCTCTTATTATAAATCTGACTGTTTTTTAATATTACTTCCCTTAAAATGTCCTGGAAAAGAAGGTTTTCTTGCTTGCTCCTGAGAGTACATAAAGTAATGGAGTATTAGCTGCCAATTTTGAATGCAAGTGTTCTTTACTTTCCATACAAGTACTTCCATAGTACATAGTTCAAATTTCTGAGGGTTATCTTGGGAACTACAGAGTAGCAAGATGTGCTTTTATATCTGATTGCTGCTGGAAAGTTTAATAAACTTGGTGAATATACTAACAAGTATGCCATTTGTGGTGAAAGGCAGCTTGCTTATTTGTCAATTATTTCATTCTTACAAAGGAATATTATATACAGAGAATATAAATAATTAGATAAACACTTATATACCTATTGCTCAACTAAAGCCTCTTGTATAGTTCTCCCCGTATGCCTATCTTGGTCTTCCTTCTAGCAGTATGCATAAAAAATGTCTGATATTACATACACCAAACTGTTAGCAGAAGCAAGAATCATGAAATGTTTTTAATTCCTTCATCTTCTTGTAGCTTGAATTTTTTAGGACCATGCCTTTTTTTCATTTAGGAAAATAACACATTGGAAAAAAAATAAAGAACAACCAATTCAACATTTCAAATGTGCTGGAGCAAAGAAATTAATAAATGAATTGGAAAACACAAGTACTGTAGACTTAAAAAAAACGTGAAATTTCAGAAGTACTTTAGCAGCATTTATTTATACACTGCTTAGTTTTTCTTGTTGAATTGCTCTCTGTGATTCATAGTGATTAAAAGGGTGGATCCTGGAACCAGTGAGTATAGTTTCAAACCCAGCTCCAGCAGTTGCTAGCTATACAGCCCTGAGCACATCATGTAAGTTCCTTTGTCTCAGCTTCCTCGTCTATACAATGTGGATAGTTATAGAATCATTCTCATAAGATGGTTATGAGGATTAAATGGATAATTCCTTCGGATAGTGGTACATAAATAGTATGTATATCTATGTATATACATATATACATACGTGTGTGTGTGTGTGTGTGTGTGTGTGTATACACACAAGAAATGAAATTCTGGGAAATGGAGTTCATCCTAGCCATATCGACACATTACAAAGCCATCACACTCCTCTGTTCTTGGCATTTACTCCATTTTAAAAATTCTTATGACACAGAAAATTCTTTCTGGTCTTCTGATTTGTTCATTAGTTTTCAATAGTTTCTTTTCTACTCTTCACTGATTTTACTAAAAGCATCACCCTTTTTCCGCCCTAAATTTTGAAGAATTCATTCTTGTTCTCAGGTAATTTCTTCTCCCTCCTCCCTTCTTCCTTTTTAAAAAATTGTATTCCTGTTTCAACGATAAAATAGCCTCTTTAATCCTACTGATAATGCAAGTAACTATTTTCTACTGTTTCCTATGCTAATATTAAGGTCCATTTTCTCTGACTTCCTCTCTTTCAGTTGCTGATAATCTTCATGTGTTGAGTCACTTTTCCTTATTGCCTGATATTTAAAAATTATGATCCGTATCTAGTAGATTCCAAAAGTGACTATGCCTTAAACTCACTTTATTAAAAACATAGACTCCTATGCCCTGAAGATTCTGTTATGGAGGTTCTAGGAATCCTACTTTTCAGAAATCTTACTTTCAAACCCAGGTATCCAAAACTTTGACACCACCAGTCTATGTAGTCTAAGCGTTTGAGAACACCTGATCTGGGCTACTCAGTATTTATGGCTAGTACAAGCTCATGTTGCTGGCAGTTGTACATTTTTTTCTGTTCAGTTTTTCTTGTTAGAGTTTATTCCAAGCCTAACAGTTGGTACATCTGGTAGGTCTTCCTTTCCCACAGACAGTAGTCAGGAACCGATTATCAAGCATTTCCTCTGTGAATATAGAGGTTGAGTGTGATTGTGATGGGCTTCTTTAATTGTATGCCATACACATTAAATACATATGCATACACATATAAAAATATTTGGATTTAAATATTTTAGTTAATTTTGATTCCTTACTGTTTAATGAGCTAACAATTAAGGTTATTAATTTGCCTCTGGGCATAAGTTTAGGTACATATTAAAAGTGTTGTTGTAGTAGTGTTATCATTGTTACTTCCAAAATAATCTTGAGTGCTTTCAATTAGGAGCCCCTAAAAAGTGTCCAAGTTGTTGAAAGTTTTTGTTTTGTTTTACTTTGTTTTGCTTATACTTAAAAGTTCATTACCCTGTGGACACATAGTGGAGTGTGCTGCCTGTATAATTTTTACTATTGGCATTCAGTCAATATTTCTTTCTAGGCAATATGTGGCAAAATAATATTTATAGTCTATGGATATTAAAATGTTTACTTTGGAGGTAATCATATGTATTATAATTTCTGTCTTGTCAGTTTAATCTGTCAAATTTATACTATGTTGTTTCTTGCATTTTTGTTAATTTTCCTTTACTTTAACATTTGTTATTTGTCTAATTGAGGGCAGTGCTATTCCATGCATAAAAATTAATGATTGTTAGAGTTTCATTATATATATTGTACCTTTTACCAATATAGTATCCTCTTTATTCATTTAATGCCTTGCCTTAATTTTTGCTTTTGCTGATACTAGTATAGGAACTATCACTCTATTTTGGTTTATGTTAGTCTGTTACATCTTTGTTCATCCTTTTACTTTTTAACTTTTTGTGTCACTTTGTAAGTTCTTAGGCAAAATTTTTTAATCTAATTTAAGATTTTTTGTCCCTAATAGGAGTGTTTAAGTCATTTATATTTATCATTATTGAGTTAATCTATATCACTCTCATTGCTTTCACAGCTTTCTTTTTTATAATGTATTTTTGCTGTTTACTGTCTTTTGAACCATAAAACTGTGTCTTCTTTGCTTCTATTTTTGTTATATATCCTAATTTTAATTCTGTAAATGGTGACCATGCTCTTTCAAAAGCATTTATTAGTAAATACTTTTTTTTTCTAATTTCAAAGCAAAATAATAGCCTAAACAAAACACTAATTGCCAACATTTTCTGGTTGCTCTTGCTAATGGGTTATATCAGTAGTAGGAGAAAAGAAACTTCCCCCATCTTGTCTTTTGCCAATGACTATAGGAACCAATGGGGAAAAGAACACCCATTGCTGTAGCTAAGAATAGTGGCAGTAAACAACTTGAGTTAGTATATAGGAGTTGTTAAACCACTTAGCATATAAGAGTATATCTTTCTTAAGACCATAATGTATCTGCTCCTAGAATAGCCATCCCAGGTTTCTTTGTTTGCTACAGTTGAATAAAAACGTAATGGAGCTAGAAAAGATTAATAGCATAAATAAAATAAAAGATTCAGGGAAGCAAAATGAAAACAATTAAAAGCAGCTGAGATGCTTCCATGTAAAGGCATATTTAAAAATAATAGATTTATAGCTCAACTGACAGGACAGAACTCTGAACCAGAGGAAGCTGACTCAGTATAAATTTGTAATTGTTTTTAACCAAATGAATTTCTTTTCAAGATGTTGTTAATTTATTAAAAAAATTATTATGTGTGTGTCTGTTTGATCCCTATAAAAATGGAATATGGAGATTATTACTCTTTTGACCAGAGATATGAAGATGAGCTGAGATTGTTTTTATTGTGTTTTTGCTTTGAACCAGGCCCTGGCTAAATACTCGACTTGGAGATAGTCTTTTGAGTTAGGACTTATCAAAATGGTTCAGATCTTCACCAAATCTTTCACCCTTCTTTGAGCTGAATTTATTTCATACAGTTTTGAGATTATTTATATTTTTCTTAGATAGCCGAAGCCCACATTTCTGCCTTAGAGGTGGTATGGAATAACACAAAATAAAGACATAGAACAAGAGAGAGAAAAAAGATTTAAAAGAACCCACTGAAAAAGCAAGAGAAATGGAGAACTTATCAGCAGTAGGACTGTTGGTCCATTTGGTATAGCTTATTGTGGGAATCCTATAGGTGATAGTCATTTTTCTGGGAATTTTCAGTAAGCTAGATAAGTAAGATGGCTGACCTGCAGGTTCAGGTAAGCGAAAATGTCTGATATCAGAATGTATATACATTATAGGACGATAATTGATCATGCTGTTTTGCATATAGATGATGACCCAGTGAAAGGCCTCGGTTCTACAATTTACTGGCAACTTCAGCCCTTAAAGGAATACTTTATAAGAGTTCATTAAAAAGGACGTTTAGAAAGCATTATGCTTCTGGTGAGCATTTTGTCAGTAGTTCTGTATTGGTAGCCTTGGGGCAATGTTGGTAAGGAGATGGTCTGTATTGTCAAGTGGTGTATTTAAAAAGTGCTTGTTTCTCAACACCAATAGTTGAGGATCATTTGATTAGGGTGACTCTTCAAATTACATCTTAAATCAGGAATTCCTTAGCCAAAGAATTCTGAATATTGTTAAATTTATTTGAAAGCAATTATGTGGAACATTTGTGCATTAGTCACTGTGAAGAAAACCATTTATAAAATCTGTTCAATTGTTTTTCATACTTTAGAGAAAAACATGGAACTACTACGACTTCTTTGGCATGTAGCCCAGTGGAAGGAAAGCAGCCATATGGAAGAGAGTTTCAGGATATTTATTCTCCACTCACAAACAACACGTATTTTCAAGTTAAAAAGGTCTGAGTCTGTCTGTGTATTTTTTTGGCATCCTCAACACTTCCCTAGTAGCTGATGAGTTATATAACTCCCTTTTGCTCCAGTTTTGTATCAGGAAGGGTGTAGCATGAAGATGGGATGGTGGTTCTCAAATATGGATATCAGTTCATGAGGGAAACAACCACATGCCAGACAGCTTTGAAGGTCAAGTTGTTTGCATTGTGTCCATTCTCTGTTTTCTTGCCCAGTTGACAACCTATTTATAAGGGCAAATAGGTTATGTGGTGACTTGCCATGATGTTCTCAATGAATGTCCTGTGTTTTGTTCAGTCTTAGTCAAGAAATCTGTTTCAACAGAGCTTGACAGTACGGACAGAGCTATTACGTGGCTCAAGCGTTTTTAAAAAAATTGAATCGTGATTTTTCAGGGGGCGAAAATAGCAAAGGATACCTGTTTCTTGCTGAAGTTGAGAGACAAAGGAGGGTTTTCAAGCAACCAAATGAATGTGGATTTGAAGAAATGAACAGAGGAAAAACCAAAATGACTCTGAATATTTTGCTTGTCTCGGAGCATGCGCACTTATTTCTGCTCCATTGTTTGTGACATAGTGTGTGATGTCACTCAGTGCTGGTCCCTGGAGGGTACCCAACATTAAGTGTACCATACCATACTGAGATGGACTTTGCCAAAAGTTTAAAAAGAAACACATGATTCCTGGATTGCTCCAATATCTAATTAGATATTGAGTAGTGGGAGAATGTTGAAGAGTAAGAGCAGGAAAAAAAAATCTGGCATGTCTTTTGTTGAAATTCAATCCTCTCATTTCCCACCCCACTATGTTCTCTGCAGCAGTCTGAAAACTTTTCAATCACTTTTTTTTTTAAAGGATGCAGTGAATTTTATCACAATTTTGTCAATCAAAACCACATGTGCTTGCTCCATTGATGACAGAGAATAACAAAATCATATTTGTTAAGACCAAAATTCAGGTAATAAATAACTGGGATGCAGTGTGAAATCTAATGTTCTTTAAAAGAAACAGTGAATGTTTCCGAAAAATTTAATTTGGAGGGTAAAATGAACTTTTTGAAGAGAAAACCATATGAAAGTTGTGCTTGTGGCTCAATAACCTTTTTTCCCCCCTATCAGACCAATTCTATTTTTCTGTCCAGAGGCCATAATAAGAACTCTACAACAAATTGCCCAGCATTCATGTGATGTAGATTAAGGTCCCCAAGTGTAGGTTGTGGTCATGACCATGTTTTAAAGCTGAGGTGGGCAAACTCTGTTCCACAGACAAATCTGGCCCAATGCTTGTTTTTGTGAGTAAAGGTTTATTGGATCATGGCCACACCCATTCACTGACATATCCTACGGCTGCTTTCATGGTACAATGGTGGAGTTGAGTGGTTGCAAGAGATAGGAGGCCGCAAAGCCTAGAATGTTCACTGTCTGACCTTTTACGGAAATAGTTAATTAGCCCCTCTTTTAGACAACCAAGAATATTCAGACAAAATACAATAAAAATAACTGACTCCTGGGGAACAAAGACTAAGAAGAATTGTGGTAATTTTTGTATATATATGTTTTATTGAAGTATAGTCAGTTTAAAAGTTGTGTCAATTTCTGGTGTACAGCATAATGCTTTAGTCATTCATGAAAGTACATATATTTGTTTTCTTATTTTTTCACCATGATTGTAGTAATTTAAGAAACATGTCCTTCTGATTCTCAGGCTGTGGCTTTATCTTGTTTTTAGTGATAAAAAGGACAAGTGATCCTGTGTACATGACAAAGGTGATCAAAAGTCACTTAAAAACCTCCATTCTATTATTGAAATTATTTATTCTAGGGTTTGACTTTGGCAAGCAGCCAGAATTTCTCTGTCTGCTGCCTCTCTCAGAAGGGCGTGGCTACAACCTAAATTCATAGTAGCTACTTTAGGAATGTGGAAGCTTCAGGTTCCTCCTTTGACATCACCACTGTGGAATGGTCTGTCCTAGCATTTGTATCCCAGGATAGTTAAGGACCAATCACAGACTTTAGAAAGTGATGAATGTTAAGGTGTCATTTTGTCTGTTTTTATTTTTAGCTTTGGAACCTGTTTGATTTTAGGAATGCTATCAATTTTAATATTATTGCACAAAGAGAATAAAAGAAACATAATCTTATCTTGAATAAGATCTTTGATCACTTAATTGATGAATTAAAAACTCTCAAAGGCCGTGCACCGGGGGAATGCTTCAGATTTACCAGTAATTTTAGAAGCGCTTTGTTGTTAGTTCCTTATTTCCAGCCATCCTGCAAAAGGTATTTCAAAATGTATATTAAAGTCAAAGCCAAGCTGCTTCTCTTCTCCAGCGGCCACAGAGCTCCGGGGAACTTTTCTAGGAAGGCGATGTCAGGATATTTGGAAAGGTTAATTCATCTCTAGGTGATAGGAACCAGGTTCTGTCTACTTGAAGGGAAAGAATGGAATGGGGGAGGGAGACAAAAATGAGACATTGGGAAGAAAATAAAGGCTACATAACTAGAGAAAATAACCATGAAATGTATAAGGCCTGTGGGCCTTTGCTTAAAAGAAATCAGGCTGAGGGCAGTTAAAAATTTGAATGGTAATATAAAAGCTCTCTATTCTGATTAGATATTTTCAGATGATTAATGCTCTCTGCAGTCCGCTGCATCATTGTTGGTAAGTAGGGAGATGGTAATAATTTTAACAGGCTGGTTTGATTTTGTGTGTTGCTTATCTAACAAAGCAGAGATGACAAGTCGATTTCTCAGCAGCCCCTTCCTGCTCTAGCTTGTTTGTATATCTGAATTGTAGAACATCTTTTGAATGTACCCCTGTATTCAGAAAACAAACGTAATCTGTTGTGTCCAGGGAAATTTCTGAATACTTGGGACTCCTGGTGCCTTTGTGCTTTGTAGCATGAAGAGTGAAAGGGAAACAAACTGATGAACCATCACTCATCTTGGAGGAAGGGCAATAGAAACAGAATTCTTCATTGTGTGCATTCCGATGGCCAACATGTTGAAATATTTTTTACTTATGGACCAAAGTTTAAATCAGGGGCATTGTCCCTTGATTTTAGGGAGGTAATACAAAGAGCTCTGAATTGGGAGCCAGAGATTTGCTGCATTCACACTGATATTTTATGAGTTCATATTTAAAATATCTCTTTAGTTTGTGACCTTAACTGCATATGTGAATGGTCACATTTAGCAATGGCAGAGACATAGGGCTTATTAGGACATTTCTGTATTAGAACATGTAGAGACATAGAGCTTATTAGAACTTATTTTGATATTGGAAAGAAGAGAAGATAATTCTCTGAAGGTAATCATGGTATGCCCAGACCTCTCTGAGAGTTAAGCCTCACCTGAAAATTTGAGTTTAGTTTTGGGGACCACATTTTAAGGGTATATTATACATTAGAATATGTCCAGGATGGTGAGTGGACTTGAAACTGGGTATTTTTCATTCATTGAAGTTTTTGTGTTTATCATATAGTAAGCACTGTACCAGCCGGTGGAAGTACAACAGCAAAAGACATATGGAACCTACCTTCATGCAGCTTATAGTCTTAAGGAGAAAATGGTATAAACAACCCCACCCCCCTCAACTGGCTAACTAATTAACAACTCATGAAGGGGTTGTGATAAATAGGTAGGGGTGAGTTGGTCCTAATTTAGAAAGATTGTCAGAGTATCTCTGAGGAAATAATATGTAAACTGAGGACTGAAGGATGGGGAGGAATGGGGCAAAGAGTATTTTGGAAGAAAGCAGTGGTCCTGTAGTGGGAAGAAATGTGACACTGAAAGCAGGTTGCTGTCACTCAATTGGAGTGAACGAAGGGAGCAAGAATAGTGAGGTAGAATCAGAGAGGAAGGCTTGGGTCAGATCACCCAAGGTCTTGAGGGCCGTGGTAAGAGGTGGAACTTTTTCTGAGTGTCAGAGGAAGCCACTAAGGTTTCAAGCAAGGGATTAATATGGTCTACTTCACATTTTAAAGACTATTCTTGGCTCCTGTATGAGGAGGAGGTGAGCAAGGAAGGAGTTAGGGTGTGATTAGGAGACTGCATTAGTTCATGCTGGAAATGGTAGCTGAGATGAAGAAATGTGTATGAGTTGGAGTAAGGAAAAGGAAAATTAACAGCCCTTGTGTTAGATCGGAGGTGAGAGTGTGGGATAGTAAGGAATCAAACATGACTCTCAGGTGACTGCCATTTGATAAGATGGGGAAGAGCAGAGAAGGGTAGGTCTGAGGGGCAGAGTGGGGGAAATCAAGAGGCATGACTGGAGAGACGATATATTTCATCTGGGGAAGTGAAAATTGTGGGGCAGAAGCATTTCACAATCATCGTTGAATCAGTGGTTCTTAACTATTCGGGGAGTCACAGATTATTTTAAAATCTGATGACAGCTAAGGAAAAAATAGATCATGTATCTAATGTTGAATACAACTTTAACAGCTGACCCATCAATTATTCATGGTTCCCACCTTAAGAATCCTTCCTTTAAATGTGAAAAGGGCTTCCTATGAAAAAGGAATTGGCTTAATACTATCATTTTTCGTTAGACACTCTGTATTAAAGTCTCCTAGATGAGCTGAGTCTCAGATTCCCAATTTGTTAGATGAGATTAATAATGCCTGTGTTATCTATGTATACAGCTGTTCTAAGATTTAAATGAGATGATACTTTCTTAATTCATATGACCCTGTAACTAGTATTTTAAACAAATGAATCCGCAGGGAGGTAGAAAGAGCTTGGATGAAGAACTTTTTAACTGTAGTTTTCTTTGGTCAGAATGGATTACTTAGTGAGATGGTGGTTCATGAAATTGTTCAGGCAGGATCTGAATGATGTCTTGCCTGTAATCGGATGAGGAGTCTTGGACTAGATGATCCCTAAAATCCTACCCTATGGATGGTCTTCACTGTAGCCTAGCTACATGGAAATTTGTAAGGTTAGATGGAGAAGTAATATGTGCTGAGTAGTGCTAAAAAAAGCACTTGGTAAAAAAATTAAATTACGTGGCAAACAATGCTTGGTGGTTGGCCTAATCCATATCCACAGACCTCTTTCCTATAGTCACTCATCCAAGGACTGCCAAATGACAAACATTCTACCTAAGGAACAAGTGAAGCTTCTATGAGAGCCCTTTTTTTTTTTTTTTTAATTTTTCACTCTTACCATCTTCTGTCCTGAAATTTGGAAGTGATGTCAAGGAATAAGTCAGTCATCTTGTGACCATGAAATAACAGCCACGAGGCAAAGCTTAAGAGAATCATAGAAATGTTTTCATTTTTCTTGGCTGTATACCTAATAGTGGAATTGCTGTGTTATTTGGTAACTGTCAAAATCTTTTGAGGAACTGCAATATGGTTTTCCACAATGGCTGTACCATTTTATATCTACCCTAGCAATGTAAGAAGGTTCCAATTTTTCCACGTGCTCTCCAACCCTCATTGTCTTTTTGATTCTGCTGTCCTAGTAGATGTGAAGTGGTCTCTAATTGTGATTTTTGTTTGCATTTCCCTAATAACTAATGTTATTAAGCATTATTTTATGTGCTTATTTGTCATTCACGTATCTTCACTGGAGAAATGTCTATTTGGAAATTGCCCACCTTAAAATTAGGTTATTTGTCTTTTTATTATTGAGATGTAAGACTTCTTTATATATTCTAGATAAAAGCTCTTATGAAATAATTCACAAATATTTTCTTCCATTGTGTAACCTGTCTTTTCACTTTCTTGACAGTATTATTTATAGTTCAAAAGTTTTAAATTTATTTTTATGTTACCTAGTTTGTCTATTTCTTTCGTCACTTGTGCTTTTGGTATTACATCCAAGAAATCTTTGTTCAATTGAGCATCATGAAGATTCTCTCCTATATTTTCTTCTGAGAGTTATAGTTACAGCTCTTACATTTAGGCCTATGACCCATTTTGAATTTTATGTGTGGTGTGAGGTAGAGATCCAACTTCATTCTCTTTTATGTAGCTATCCTGTTGTCCCAGCACCATTTTTGTAAAGATCATTATTTCCTTATAAAATTATCTTGACACTCTTGTCAGAAATTAATTGACCATAAATGTCATGGTTTATTTTTGGACTCTCAGTTCTTTTCCATTGATCTATATGTCTATTTTTATGTGACTACTACACTGTTTTTATTACTGTAGCATTGTTGTAAGTTTTTGTTGTTGTTGTTTTTTGTTTGTTTTATTTATTAATTTTTCTTTTTCAATTTTATTAGGTAGAATTATTACAGTTTGCACATTTACATTATATTGCATGTAAATACATATATACAATATACTGCACATTATTTTTTAGTTTACTTATATGTACTGATCATTGTTTCTAAGAACAGATTGGAGCTTTAGCTTTTTAAACTTACATAGTTATCAAAGGAATAAAGCCAACCACAAAAGGAATAAAGCCAACCACAGAAGCATTGTAGTAACTTTTAAAATCAGGAAGTACGAGTCCCTAGCTTTGTTCTTTTTCAGGATTATCTTTTCCTGTTGTGGCTTTTCCACAGAAATCTTAGGATCCACTTGTCAAGTTCTACAAAAACTGGGATTTTGAAATGGATTGTGTTTAATCAGTAGGTCAGTATAGTGAGTATTGACATAGTGATCTTTCTTATCCATTAACATGGAATATCTTTCCATTTATTTAGGTTTTCTTTAATTTATTTCAGCAATGTTTTGTAATTTCCATCTATAAGCTTTGCATTTCTTCTGTTAAATTTATTCCTATGTATTTTATTCTTTTTGATGCTATTACAAATGGAATTATTTTCTTAATTTCATTTTTGCAATATTTATTTCAAATGTTTTCTCATATTGATCTTGTATCCTGCAATCTTCTGAACTTTTTAAATTAGTGCTAGTACACTTATTTTTCAGTTTTTGCCTTAGGATTTTCTATGTACAGGATCTTGTCGTCTATGAATGGAGATAGTTTTACTTCTTCCTTTTCAATCTTCATACCTTTTATTTCTTTCTCTTGCCTAATTTCCCTAGCTAGACCCTCTATGACAAGGTTGAATAGAAGTGGTGAGAGAATTGTCCTTGTCTTGCTCCTGATCTTAGGGGGAAAGAATTTAGTCTTCACCTTTGAGTACAACGCTAAATGTAGTTTTGTTGTAGATGCTTTTATCAGGTTGAGTAAACTCCCTCAAATTCTAGTTTGTTGAGTGTTCTTACTATGAAAGGGTTTTGGATTTTGTCAAATGTTTGTTATATTGAGATAATCATTTTTTAGAGTCTCTTATTTGGATAATATGGTGTGTTACTTTAATTGATTTTTGGATTTGAAATCAATCTTGTGTTCTTAGGGTATATCCCATATGATCATGGTATGTCTTCCTTTTCATATGTTGCTGGATTTTGTTTGCTAGTGTTTTGTTGAGAATTTTTGTATTTATATTCATAATGAATATTTGTAGTTTTGTTGTTTTATTTTTTTTCTCTTGTGATATCTTTGTCTAGTTTTGGCATCAGGGTAATACTGGCCTCATAGAATTAGTTGGTATCAGTTACCTCCTCTTCTATTTTTTTGGAAGAGTTTGTGAAAGATTGATATTAATTCTTCCTTGAATGTTTGATAGAGTTCCGCAGTGAAATCATCTGGGCCTGGACTTTTCTTTTTGGAAAGTTCTAAAATGATTATTTTGCCCTCTTTGCTTTTGAGGTCTTTACAGACCTTCTATTTCTTGTTGGATATGGTTTGGTAATTTGTGTCTCTCTAGGAATCTATTACATCTGTGCCATGTAATTTGTTAATATATAGCTGTTCATAGTATTCCCTTAAATTAAAAAAAATTTTTGTAAGGTTGGTAGCAATGTTTCTTATGTCATTCCTGATTTTATTAATTTGCGTCTTCTCTCTTTTTTCTTGGCCAGTCTAGCTACATGTTTGTTAATTTTGTTGTTCTTTTTAAATAAAAACTTTTAGTTTTGTTGATTTGCTCTAATTCTTATTCTCTATTTTATATGTTTTTAGTCTA
Organism: Camelus ferus; assembly: GCF_009834535.1. Classification (NCBI taxonomy): domain Eukaryota; kingdom Metazoa; phylum Chordata; class Mammalia; order Artiodactyla; family Camelidae; genus Camelus; species Camelus ferus. The sequence continues at coordinate 46,055,403 of NC_045704.1, forward strand.
GTAATTATTTTTCTTTTTGCTTGATTTGAGTTTAGTTTGCTCTTTTTCTAATTTTTTAATGTGGAAAGTTAGATTATTAATTTGATATCTTTCTTCTCTTATAATATAAGTACTTAGAGCTTTGAATATCCTTCTGAGCATTGCTTTAGATGTATCACATAAATTTTGGTATGTTGTGCTTCTGTTTTCATTCATCTCAAAGTAGTTTCTAATTTGCCTTGTGATTTTTTCTTTGACCTGTTGGTTACTTAGGCATATGCTTTTTAATTTTTACACACTTAGAAATTTCTTAAATTTCTTTGCTATTGATTTTGCTATTGATTTTTTTCCTTTTGGGGGAGTAATTAGGTTTATTTATTATTTTACTTTTTTTATGGAAGTACTGGAGATTGAACCCAGGACTTCATGCATGCTAAGATTGCACTCTACCTCTGAGGTAGACCCTCCCCCATGCTATTGATTTCTGATATAACTCTTGTTATTGTGGTTGGATAAGATAATTTGTATGATTTCAGTAGTTTCAAATTTATTATGGTTTGTTTTATGACCTAGCAAATGGTCTACCTTAAAGAATGTTCCATGTGTATTTGAGAAGAATATATATATTCTGCTGCTGTTGGATGGAATGTTCTATAGATGGTTTTTAGATGTGGTTGATTTATAGTATTTAAATTTTCATTTTTTATTGATTGCCTATCAATAATCGAAAATAGGGTATTGAAGACTCCCTCTATTGTTGAATTATCTGTTTTTCCTCAATTTTGTAAAATTAAAGTTTTTGCTTCATGTATTTTGGGGCTCTGTTGTTAGGTGGGTATATTTTTATAGTTGTTATATATTCCTGATAGAAAGATCTTTTTATCACTATAAAATTCCCCTCTTTATTACCAGTAACATAGTTTTTCTTTTAAAATCAATATTGTCTGATATTAATTTAGCCATTCTAAGTCTTCTATTATTGTTGCTTGCATGATATATCATTTTCCATCATTTTGCTTTCAACCTGTTTATATGTTTGAATCTAGAGTGTTTCTCTTGCAGACAGTGTATAGTTATTGTTTTTTCAATCCAATCTTTTCACCTTTTTTCCTGATCAGATTGTTTAATCCATTCACATTTAGTGGTATTATTTTTGATATGGTTGAATTACATCTGCCACTTTGCCTTTTGTTTTCTCTGTGCTTCATGTGCTTTTGGTTTCTCTATTACTCCTTAATTGTGTTCTTTTGTATTAGATATTTTCTGGTGTAACATTTTAATTCCATTAGAGACTTTAAAATTGTATTTGTTTGTTAGTGGTTTCTCTAGAGTTTACAAGTCTAAATTTTGTTATCAGAATCTACTTCAGATTTATACTGACTTTGTTTCAATGAAACCTAAAAACCTTCTCTTTATTGGTATGTTCCCACCTCTTCTTTTTGCACTATTATTATTATACATATTATGTATAATGCATTATTATAATTATTACTTTATTTAATCTTACATCTTTTAAAGAAGCTGAGAGAAGTAGAACAAGTATATATTTATGGAGTTTGTTATACTAATTTTCTTATTTACTCTTTATGATTCTCTTCACTTTTTACTGTGAATATGGATTCCATCTGATATCATTTTCTTACTTGGATATAATTTGTTCCCACCTTTCTCCTTGGTGCTCTTATTGTCAAATATATTGCATTTTTATGTTATGGGCTTAACAATATAATTACATATAATTGTTTTATGCAATTGATTTTAAAATCAGTTAAGAGAAGAAAGATACAATTATACTGTTTTTTGTAATTACCTACAAAATTACCTTTATTTGCACTCTTTGTTTTTTGATTTGAATTACTGTCATTTTCAGCCTATAAAACTTCCTTAGTATTTCTGGTAAGATATGTGTACTAGCAGCAAATGATCTCAAATTTTGTTCATCTGGAAATATCTTTTTTCACTTTCATTTTTGAAGTAGTACAGTTTCACTGAATATAAGATTCTTGGTTGACAGATTTTTACTGTCAGCAGTTTGAATATGTCATCCTATTGCCTTCTGGTCTCTACTGTTTCTAATGAGAAGTCTACTCTTAATCATATTGCATGTATGTAATTCCTTTGTACATAATAGGTTGTTTTTCTCTTAATGCTTTCGAGACTTTTTTCTTTATCTTTGGATTTCACCTTTGTGATTATTGATGTGTCTGGGTGTTGGTCTTTTAGGTTTATCCTACTTAAGTTGGTTGAGTTTTGTTGTATGTAAATTAATGTGCTTCATCAAATTTGGGAAGTTTTCAGCTATTTTAATTTTTTTGTGTGTCTTTTCCCTCTCACCTCTTCTGGTAGTCCCATTATGTGTATGTCAGTTCCCTTAATGGTGTCCCATATTTCTCTTCTTTTCATTTTTATTTATTATTTTTTTCTCTGCTCTTCAGATTGCATAATATCCATTAATCTCTCTTCAAGTTGATGGATTCTTTTTTCTGCCTTCTACTGAGGAGTCCCTCTAGTGAATATTTCATTTTGGTTATTGTACTTTCAACTCCTGAATTGCTATTTTGTTCCTTAAAATAGTATCTATCTCTTTCTTGGTATTCTCTATTTAATGGGTCATTTTCATCTAAGCTTCTTCTAATTCTTTAATAATGTATTCATCATTTACTAACTTTTAGTTTTTGAATGTATTCATAATGGCTGCTCTGAAGGCTTTGTCTGCATAGTCTATCATCTGGGCCTCTTGAAAGCAGCTTTTATTGCTTGATTTTTCCCCAGTGTGCGGGTCACAGTATTTGTTTCTTTGTGTGTGTTGTAATTTTCAGGAGGGGATTAGATGATATATTTTAGCAACTTTTGATACTGATTCCCCTCTCTCAGGGTATTTTGTTGTTTGCTCATTTTGTTTTTGTATGTTTACTAACTTGGCTGAAATAATTCTCGAAAGTCTCTCTCTTGCAGTGTGTAACCTCTAATGGTCTTGCTGAGATTCCCTTCCTTCCTCTTTTTTCTTTTAGCCTCTACTTAGAGTTTACCTCTGGGTTAGAGCAGGTTATTGTTCACTTGTGTTTGGTCAGAAGCTCCTGTGCTTGTGAGGCTGCCATCCGGTTGATGAGTTTATGTGCAGTTTGGGGAATGCTTTCAAGTCTGCTTGCACTTAGTTCTCATTGTTCCTGAGTTGGAGCAGCTTAGTGAATGCAGTCAACTCTTCCTAGAGTTGACAATGATCCTAAGAGGCCTCTTCTTGGATGTCTCTTTCCTTGGTTCTGTCTATTAAACTGTTAGCTGGTCTGACAATTTGCTTGAATCATGGAGCTGCTGGCTTCTTCTTATGGTTCTTCATCAAGATCTCCACTGCTTTCAACAAGCCCAGCATTGTACTTAAATCTTTATTTGTATTTATTTCAAATTCTGTGTCATATCAAACTGTCTGAGAATTTTTGAGATCTTACAGTCAAAGTGAACTCTCAAAATTGCCTTGGCACCTTAGTCCAATATCCATCCTTTTCCTGCCCACTTTGCTTACTGTTGGTCACTATCCCTCTTCCCTCATTCCATAACACCAGAGGAACATGACTGAAGTGTGTGGCAGAATTTTAGTGAAGATTTTAAAGTCAAAGAGAGTGATTACATTGCATAGTGAAAAGTAAGCTGAAATTGTATAATAACACTCAGTCTTTTTAAATGTTGTTTGGTCATCTGAGGACTTCTCATTGGCTGGTTTTCTCCTTAAGTGCTGGCAATGTGGCTGGCATGATGCTGCTTTCTATCCTTCTTGAGTCCATTGTACATATTTTCTTCTCTTTATTCCGGGGTTTTTCCCTGCCCACATTTTGCCTCCATTCTTGAGTGTTGTTTTTTTTTTGTAACTGTCAATGTACATAATATAAAATTGACCATTTAAACGTTTTTAAGTGTATAATTCAATGGCAATAAATGCATTCCCAGTGTTGTACAATGATTGTGTATACAATTGTGTTATACAGTAATTATCACTATCTATTTCTAAAACTTTGATGATCCCAAACAGAAACTCTGTACTCATAAAACAATAACTTCCCATTCCACCTCCCAGTCCTGGTAACCTCTATTATACTTTCTGCCTTTATAGATTTACCTATTCTAGGTATCTCATATAAGTGGAATCATACAGTATTGCTCCTATGTGTCTGGCTTATTTCACTTAACATGTCTTTACGGTTCATTCATATTATAGCATGTATCAGAAGTTCCTTTTTTATAAGACTGAATAATATTCTATTGTATGTATACCGCACATTTTGTTTATCTGTTCATTTGTTGATTGACACTTGGATTGTTTTCACCTTTTGGCTATTGTGAACAATGCTGCCTTGAACACTGGTATACATGTGTCTGAGTAGTTATTTGCAATTCATTTGGATATCTACCTAGGAATTGCTGATCATATAGTAATTCTACGTTTAGCTTTTTGAGGAACTTCCAAACTATTTTCCACAGTAGCTGCACCATTTTGCAATCCCATTGGTAATATGCAAGTGCTCTAGTTCATATACATCCTTACCAATGATCTGTTTTTTTCCCCTTTCTTCTCATAATAGCCATTTGAGTAGGTGTGAAGTGTCCTGTCCACTTTTAATTACTTCTCCCTTACCACTGCCAGTGGGTAAATGAACATTCCTTTTACTATGTAGAACAGATAAGCAGGAAGCAACTGAAAGAACAAGAAGCTATCTATTAAAAATTTGTCTGTTTTTAAATTGTGAAATATTTCTAATATACAAGTGTTTAAGGGATCAGAAACTCGTATGTTTAAAACTCAGATTATTAGATCTTACCATATTTGCCATATTTGTCTCATATTTTAGCTTTCATTGTTTCCTTTGCCTTGAGTTAAACTTCTTACCTCATCAGTGGTTACCTGTCTATCAGCTAAATGAGATGACAAGAATATTTATTTTCTACCAGGTCCCGAGCAAGTTCTCATTGTCTACAAACTTTTAAAAAATTTGTTTTAAATTTATGTTCTGTCAACTTTGTGTCCAAAGGTATTTTCCATGTTCAGAAGGAAGCTTTCCTTTACATCTAGGCAGACTCATTTGCAAATGAGTCTATTTACATTTCCTAAGTTGCTTTCTAAAATATTATTACAGACTCCTAATTGGTAACTCCAGGAGCTCTGTTTTTTCATGTGAGGAAACTGAGGTTTGGAGAAGGATAGAGAAAACACTTAAGTTAGCAGATGGAAAAGATGAGCATGAAAAAGGAGGCATGAGAATGTAACAATCTTTTTTTTTTTTGAGAAGTTATGCTCACTTTTCCTTTAACTAACACTTGAATTCCAGGAAATCTGGCTGCCCTCATCTTTAGCTTTTAAAGGTATCCTGTGAGATTGTATCCCTCTGCATGAGTGAGAAACTTCTAGTATTTTGTAAGTACTTGAAACCACAGAGAAAGGCAAGAGTAGCAGAGTATGGGGAGGCAAAAACAAATGTAGAGAAGGACTGCAGACAATAGGGTTCATGGATTCTTTGGCAAAGGTGATACACTAAAATGTTTGAAGGAAGTACAATGTTTGAGTTTAAAGATGATGCCAAGTTTCTAGAAAGAATCCTCTAAGAGGATTATGGTGATTAAGGAAAGAAAAATATACCTTGAACTTTTTCTTTTTTCAGCTAAGGAAATTAACAATACTTCATATTTACTTAATATGAAGTACTTATATTTATATTTTATATTATCTCATTTGATTATAACAGTTGCCCTGAAAAATGCCTTTTCTGATACCATTTTGTAGATGATAAAAATAGAAGGGCACTACCTTTCATTGATAAGTTACCTTGGGCTGGCCAATTTATGAAAATTTAATGATCACAATCATCATATAAATAAATATTATTATTGCTGTTTTATAGATTAGGAGACTGGGTTCAGAGGTGCTAAGTGACTATCCCAGGGTTACACAGAGAAAATCAGGGGCCCAAATGTAATTCTCTTTCTACCATCTATGTTAACTTCTAGGAAGTCTTAATCTGAATCTGTCCCATCACCCATGTGTGGCACTGGAAATTTAAATTAATTAAAATCAGTATTAAAAGTTACTTCCTCATTCATACTAACCACATTTCAGATACTGAGTAGCCACATGTGGTTAGTGGCTACCATACTGGGCAGTGTAGCTATGGGAAATTTCCATCATGGCAGAAGTTCTATTAAATAGGGCAGCTAGAAAGGCTATACCAAATGTCTAATATCTTTGTTAGACGTGCGTATGCCAAAGAATGAAAAAAGAATGGAGTCAAGAAAATAAGCAGAACAGGAAGCAATACCAGTGAATCTACTACTTGTTCTGTGTATGTAGTGGGAGAAGCAAATTATTATTGAGTGTATACAGCAGGCAAGAAGAAAAAAAGAAAAAAATCCCTTCATCTCAGTATATGGAAAGTAGCAGAGGCTGAGGGCAGGATGTATTGGTAAACATGGTAGTTAGTGAATAAGTATTTGAGTGTCCATAAGATGCTTAGTTCTATACTAGGTGCTTTAGGGTACATATTAAAAATAGACATGGTCTAGTGCACAGTGTGTGGATCCTATGATTTTTTTCAGAACTCCCAGAAAAGCTAACAAAGAATTGCCTATGCACTGCACAAGAACGATACAGATAAAAACCATTCATACCGTCAACACAGTCATACAGAATATTGGCTATTATTTTCTCTCTCAACAAATGTGGAAGATAGATTGCCTCAGGCAAAGTAGTATTTTACACATGGTTTCCCAAAAGCCCTGTGCATATTTAGAGCTCTTCTCAAAATGTTTGCATTTGTTCTTCCAAAAAGAAATTTGCATGACATTTTAGAGTTGCATTCAGTCTAGAAAGCAAATCCTGGCTTTTCATATTTAAATTCAAAGATTTCTGATGTAAAATCTGCCAAGAAAATGTATGTTCCAAATTAGATTCTTCATAGAACATGGTAGATATTTTTTGACCATTAAAATAATTTGGGGGAAAAATTCCTAACATCATGCTATCCTTCTTTCTTGGTTGAGAAAACCAATGCTGGTGACTCAAGGATCCATCTGGTCTTCTGCAGGTGGAAAATTCAGGCTGAATTCATTTTGATGGGGCTGCTCAGAGACAGAGTCATGTGCTGTTATTGGCCATACACATCAATAAAATGTTTGACAAATAAAGTATTTGACAGTAAAATAGTAAAATTCTTTAGTATTAAAGTAGTTGATAATCATGTAATTAACAAAGATTGGTGAATTACTCAGACTTAATGACAGGTCTCTTGGTAATCTCTCAAATTCACCTTCCAAATTGACTTCATTGGACATCATAACCAATGGGCACCATAACTTGCAGACATAATCTTTGAATTTTTCATTTTGGGGCCCAATTTCTCTTAATTGTCTGTGAACAATTGTTTAGCATCCTTCTCTTTAAAACTATGCAGCAAATTAAAAAAATTAGATCTTTCAAGTTTTTTCTATTTCTTACTGTTCATTGTAGAGTATCTACATAACTAATTCAGATGTGACTAGACTCAAGCAACAGTTACGGTGTGGTGGCAGAGATCAAATTGGTGGGACCAGAACCAGTGGTATGGTTATTTGGTGTGGTAAATGGTTACAGTAATATTCCTGACTCCTTGCAGTCACACCCACATGACACTAGACTTAGTTAAGTGACTTGCTCTGACCAATGGGACAATAGCAAATGTGACATAGCAGAAGCTTGGAAAGTGTTTGTGCAGTTACGCTTTCCCTGTCTTTGGAACTCTGAGACTACCATGAGAAGAAGCCTGATCTAGAGGATGAGAGACCATACGGAGCAAAGACCAGCAGTCCTAGCTGAGGTCCCATTAGACCAACCAAGTTAGCAACTACCAGATATGTGAGTGAAGCCATTTGGCTTCTGCCAGTTCACCAGTTGACTTCAAAGATCAGCCACACTGGCTCAAGGTAGTTGTACCACTTGGCTAACCCACAGAATATCCAAAGAATCACTTTTTGGTTTGGTTGATTTCTATATTACCTAATTTTTGCTTTTTATCAGTATTGTTTCTTTCCTTCTACTCTCTTTGCTTTCTTTTTCTACCTTCTTGAGTTAGATGCTTATCTTACTCATTTTTAGTTTTTTAAAGATGTTGAGAAAACTTGGTTCAAAGGTAGAATTGAAAGGATTTGGTGGTGAATTAGATGTTGGGACTGAGGGAGATGGAAATACCACAAATGACTCCCAGGTTTTGGAGTACACCTAGATTGGCATTTTCTTGGCTCCAAAGATCCCAGATGGGTTGACCTCATTTGGGTCAGTTCAGGTTTAACAGAAGTCTCTATTAAATCTCTAGATGATCTCACAGGTGGTAGGTAGCTTTTGTTCTCTCTTTGTAAAATGAGCATAACAACAATACTGATCTAGGGATTACTGAATGTTGTTTGAGAATTAAATGACATGATACACTTAAAGTATTTGACATCCATATAAAGTGTTAGGTATTACTACATATTATGATTATTATGAGACAGGCATAGTGGAGATCCCAGTATAGGAATTCTTTAATTGAAAAATTGCAATTAACCTGGCCTCCCACTCAAGTAGGAACCAAATGCTCAGTGTTGAGTTAACTGAAATGCATCTTTAACCTACCTCGGGCTTGCTGAACTCATTTGTTTTTGATTCATTATCTTATATGTATTTTATATTTAAACCACATCCTCATGATGTTCATTAGGTCTTGTCACATGACCTCCCTGTGCAGTGGTTCTTCCTGATCCCGATCTGTTCTGAATATGAAGAAATTGTGGTACTAAGGGGTCCACTGAGTTAAAGGTGACATTGAAATTAAAATATTTGTGAATCTGTATCCTTCTTTATTGTTGAAGCTTTTGAATACTTGATTTCTCCTGAAAATTTCCCAAGTCATTTAAAACATGAAATGAATTAAAACAAACAAACAAACAAACAAAAAAACCTCTTGACTTTGAGTAGGCATGGCTTGACCTTATCCTTCTGGACAGGTTTTGTCCATCTTGCTCGTTCTCTTCAATTGGAAACTGGGAAGGCCTCTGGGCAATGGTAGTCTATCTCTTTTTTTTTTTAATTGAAGTATAGTCAGTTTACAATGTTGTGTCAATTTTTGGTGTACAGCACAATGCTTCAGTCATATATGAATATATGTATATTTGTTTTCATATTCTTTTTCACCATAAGCTACTACAAGATAGCAAATATAGTTACCTGTGCTATACAGTATAAACTTGTTATCTGTTTTATATATATCAGTCAGTATCTGCAAGTCTCGAACACTCAATTAATCCCTTCCCACCCCCCTTCCCCCCTGGTAACCATAAATTTGTTTTCTGTGTCTGGGAGTCTGTTTCTGTTTTATAAATAAATTCATTTGTCCTTTTTTTTCCTTTAGATTCCACATATAAGTGATATCATATGGTATTTTTATTTCTCTTTCTGGTTTACTTCACTTAGAATGACATTTTCCAGGGCCATCCACGTTGCTGCAAATGGCATTATTTTATTATTATTTATGGCTGAGTAGTATTCCATTGTATGAATATACTACATCTTCTTTATCCAGTCATCTGTCAGTGGACATTTAGGCTCTTTCCATGTCTTGGCTATTGTAAATAGTGCTGCTGTGAACATTGGGGTGCAGGTGTCTTTTTGAAGTAGGGTTCCTTCTGGATATATGTCCAGGAGTGGGATTGCTGGGTCACATGGTAAGTCTATTTTTAGTCTTTTGAGGAATCTCCATACTGTTCTCCACAATGGCTGCACTAAACTGCATTCTCACCAACAGTGTAGGAGGGTTCCCTTTTCTTTATACCCTCTCTAGCATTTATTGTTTGCGAAATTGTGAATGATGGCCATTCTGACTGGTGTGAGAGGATACCTCATTGTAGTTTTGATGTGCATTCTCTCATAATTAGTGATACTGGGCATTTTTTCATGTGAAAGGCAGCCTCCTGATCCTTGTCCTGTGCATTTGTGGCACCTGCTATTTTGTCCCAGGGCAGGCTTATTGGCTCTTTGTTCTTGAAGTCCACTTCCTTTCAATGCTGCTAAATTGTAGGATTTCCCTTTCTATCATAGGAAACTATTTCCCCTTTCCCTTTTGGGCTCTCTCAATAATTACAATTCTTTATTTTAACACGTGGCACAAGCATGAGGTCTTATATTTGTACCAACACTTGGAGCTTTTTATTAGCTCCTATGTTGCTTCCAACAGGAGTGCCCTTAATTCTCTTTGAGGTGGATGGAAGGTATGCCTCGCTTCAGGTTCCATGGCTGCAGCAGTATATTGGATGGTGCTGGGTGCCCTGTTGGTGCCCGACAAATAAGCTCTAATGCTGATGAGAATGAGCAGGCAAGGGGAGAGCCATCCATCAACTCTCTGTCATACAGTATTGAAGCAGAGTGACTGTGGTACAGAAGGCAAACCAGTGCAACCTGTGTGGAGGTTTAGGCGGTGTGTCAGGCGCAGACTGCATTAGTTAAATCTCGCTGCGAGTGAAATATCACTCTACCTCACTTTTGATTGTTGCATCTGATTATTGCTGGCCGAAAGAACACAGCTCATCTATTCCACTGACCTGTTAAAGAACTCTGGCTTGGTTTGTTGGTCCTTATATGGCACAGAAAAGGTGGGTGGCAGGACATCTCTACCTTGAGACATAATTAAAGGCCTTCCTGGTCACATGGCACTTTGGGTACATGCACTTTGTAAATTATAAAAGAGACCTTGCCTCAAGTAGGATCTCTCCTTTTGCAGAAAAAAGTTGAAGTACAGAAATATTCAGTGTTTTATTTCATCTCTTCCAGTCTGTGGACAACAAAGCAACAACCAACCTGCAGAAGTAGACGCTAAACCTTCAAATCAACGTGTCTGTGCCTGATTATGGCCTCCTGCCATTTTGAATTTGCAGAGCACAGAAGGGAGTTTCTTTTCCTGGTTTTGCAAATTTCTTCACCTTTTGCTGCTCCCCTGATAGAAACTATAAATCAACTTAAATTAAATAAGGTAGCTGACTTTATTCCATTTCTAAAAGTTCAAGTTTCGCACTTTACCACTTAAAAGTGCCCCATGTGTCACTCTCACAGTGCATTTTGCGTTGAATGGAAACTACTAAGAACTCTTGTTTTTAAACAGAGAAGAACGTGCTCTATCTTAAAAAGTAACTGCGGCCACTGAAATGATTGTGAGATGCCACAGTCAGCTTTCAGTCTCAGGTGCCATAAACACAAGACCTTTATTCTCCAACTGCTTTAAGGAAAAACTATGATTACATGTTCTTCTATGGCTGCCTCGATTTAGAGCCTGAAACTCTTTAAAGGCACCTTCCAGATTTGAGCAGTGGAGGGAAACTCCATCTGGGCAGTTCTTTTGTGCAGGATCTGGGAGTGGTGCTAATGGGGAAGGGGGCTGGGAGTAGGGATTCTTACAGTTGGAAGAAATAACTCCTTAAAGCAAATGCTAATGATTTAAAATGTTATTCCTTCTGTGCTTTTAGAAAAAAAGTAAAATTAAAGTAATAAAGGCTTGCAGCCTGTACCTCATCTCCAGTCACTCCACTGAGATTCCCAGGAGGGTCTCAGCTCCCCTCTCCTCCCTTTAAAAATGGTGGACCTGGAACCACTTACAGGAGAGGTTTAATAAGAGGCAAATGTGTTTTATATTTTGTATCTTGTTAAGTGAAAAAAGATGGATTCTCGCAAGTAGTCTCTTGGTGCAGATTTGAGTGGTCTGTGCATGCAAACGTGGGGATGCTTCGCCAGCTAGCATCTCTGCTCTGGTCCCCCATGGCTACTTACAGTCCCCCCTCCCCTGCTGCTCTCCCCACCCAGAGCCAGCAGAGATGAAATTGCTTCATTTGTAGAATGGATCTGCAGATCCAGGGAACTTGTTTCTATCTGATTTGCTGATAATTTACTCTTCATTTGATTTAGGGGGGGAAAAAAGAGAGGGGAAAGAAACAGTTTCAGCTCACATAGCCCTTCCTCAAGGAAAGAGGGATTGCTGTGCAGGTTGGAGAAAATCATGATTGAAAGCGACTGAAAAAATTAATAAAGATTTATGCAAAGGTTGCACATTTATTAGAGGGAAAGCAGGGAGAACCTTGCACCTGTGATGAAGTGACAAAAAAAATCTTCACTTAAAGTAGCTCATTGGAAACTGGGAAACGGAGAATGATTTAAAAACTGTGTGTGTGTGTGTGTGTGTGTGTGTGTGTGTGTGTGTGTGTGTGTATTATCTTAGATATATAATTTTGCAATAAGACACATTCCCTTTCTGGCAATTTTTAAAATGACCTTTGGGTGCCAGATAGCGCCATTCCTGCTGTCTGCTTTCACTATTCAGTGTTGAGGAAGCCCATTATATCTGTCTTTGATCCAGAGATCAGGATTGCTAAAACTGATGGCCACAATTAAAGACAGTCCTGTTGAAAAGCTGACCTCTGTCTGCTCTCAACTGCATGTAAACTTTTCAATATGGATGTAATTTGGTATTAAATTACCCATGCTTTATTGCTTTTTAGTACTGCTCTGTCTGTTGCCTTTTAAAGATAAAGGTAACAAAAGAAAAATTGTGGTGTGTCTGCATAATTATGTAATTATAAACTTGTTTTCCTACATTCAGAAAACCTTTTGTGTGTGTGTGCATCTATTGAAAAGTAATAGACTGGTAGGATTGGAGAAGAAGCCTTTATATATATATCTGTCCCTGATCTGTTCAACTTACACATATGCTGTGCAAGATAAGTCACTGTATTTAACTATTTTAATCTTGGTTTTCAGAGAGCATTCTTGATACAGAAGTGAGGTAGTTTTGCAAAAGATGTTGCTATGTTTATTCTTTAAAATCTGCCAAACTGGAGTGGAGTTCATGCCAGAGCTCTGAGGCAAAACCTACCTGTTCCACCAAAGATTGGGCCTATCATAGCAACATGGTAATATCCCACATGTCTGGAATGAGCTCTTGGATGATTTAAACCTCACTGTGCTTGAAATTAAAAGCAATGGCTGTAACTTTCTCCTCTAACATTTTTGTTTGGGGTGAATTCTGCTGAGGGGAACCAAGAACAAGCTGGAAAGACTGAGCAGATTTCCCTTTCACATTACAGAGCTGCCTTTGCCTCTCAGTTCTGCTAGCTCCCACTCTCCTGTTATTCCAGCAGTGAAGATCGTAAGCTATCATTAGAGTTGGATATAGGTTTCTAGAATTGCATCCTCTGAATAGAGACAGAATATCTGTTTGAAGGGATAGTTGAAATCACAATCCCATCATAAAACTTGGAGGAAGACAGACTCTCAGGCCTCTGGAAACAGGCAATAATTCTGTGTGTAAATGGAAAATTTTGAGCCTGCTTCCTTTTCTTGTTAAATGTTCCATGGCAAGATTTTCCAGTAGAACCGCTTTTTAAAAGCTGAGCAGATAAAAAGCTGATATCAAAACAAACAACCCAAGGGAAGCCAAATAGGCTGTTCCACATACCTTAAAACATAGTAAAGTAAAGGCATCAAGTTAGGGGAAAAGTGCCTGCAGTATGGACACCAGTTCATCTCTCCCTCCTTGCCAGTCCTCCACTGAGTTATATATGTGTCTAGTCTGCTGTCCCCCAACCCCGCCCCAGCCTGATTCTCTGGGCACAGTGAAGCGTTGTGATCTGACCCATGTTGTAATTCATCTGATTGCTCTATAAAAATTGCATCCTGTGGAAAACATAGGCTGTATATACTTTTATTGGCTCCCATGCAAAGACTTAATTCCAGAATATCAAGGAAATGTTGAAAATAGATTCCATGCTAGATGTACCCCCCCGCCCCTATCTCCCCACAGCATAGCTTGCTTTAGAGACTGAGACCAAAGAGAAGGCTTAGCTTCAAGTATCCTTTTGTCAGGCTACTGTTTGAATGGGGCTTATCTTTTTTTTTTTTTTTCCCATTTGTTTAGCATGGATCTTCTTTCCTCTGACGTTGCTAGTAGCAATGATGAGATGACTGGGGTATTAGATATGGAGATTAAGGGTTGGACTATGGGGGCTTGATTTGAGCTATCCACTAGCCTGGTATAGCTATTGATATTTAAATTAAATAAAATTATATTAAAATTCAGTTCCTCGGTCACACCCACTACATCTCAAGTGGTCAGTAGCCACATGGGGCTAGTGGCTACCGCCTTGAACAGTGCAGACACGGAACATGTCTATCACTGCAGAAAATTTTATTGGACAGCACTGGGCTAGTTAGACCAGGAACTGCAGGTCTACTCTCACCTTGGCTAAGTCGCTGTGCCTGAGTTTATTCATCTATAAAGTGGGAATAGTAATAGTATCTATTTCTTGAGGTAATGGTTGTTGGAATAATTAAATGAGGTAATATATGTGCTGTTCAATAGAATTTTCTGCAATGATAGAAATATTCTATATCTGCATTGTTTGAAATGGTAGCCACTAGCCACATGGGGCTGTTGAACACTTGAGATGTGGCTAATATGACTGAGAAACTGAAGTTTTAATTTTATTTACATTTAATTAAACAAAACTTAAAATATCCACATGAGGTAGTGGCTACTGTACTGTTCAGTGCAGGTCTAGAACAGAGTCCTTGCTCAGTAAGCATTAGCTTTTGTTTCTGTTAGTTCTATGAAATTGAGAAAGGGGGATAATGATATATCACAGTTTTGTTTTGTAGTTTAAATGAGAAAATATTCCTGAAAGCATGAAATAAATACTACTTATTTAACATATTTTCACCATGTATTTAATTTATTTACAAATATGAGGCTTATGGAAACAGAGGAGTTATGAGTAAGGATTACAAGGCATTATGAAATAATAAAGGGCCAAGTAATAAATTTATCTTCTGTTTAAATGCTCGAATAAGTTTGAATTCTAAAAAAGTTACTAAGTATCAGTTCAGAAGACTAGTGAGAGTCATTATTTCTCTATTTGTCCCCATTAATGTCATGTGTTACCATTAATATATAGGTCAAATTTGACATTTTTTAAAAGACTATTGCATCAGCTGCCTTATTTTCTAGTATGAATAATTTGATCTGGCTGTATGCTTGATAATTTTTGCATGTAGCCATAGGTTTGGGGGAGAAACAGGATCCTCTCTTTTTAAATGCAGGTGCTTGAAGCTGTATAGTGGGAGAGAGTCTCTGTGGTGCAAAAATGAGGAGTTTTAGCCAAATCTGGTAAGCAAGCAGACCTGCTTTTGATTTTCTTATTTCCAGAATTAGTTTGAAGCCGTGCCTACAAAATTCCACTGAGCATTTGATTGTGTGCTCTCTTGTGCTGTTTTGCAGAAGTTTGTCCTGCTGTTCTAACTAAATCATAAGCTTCCTGAAGGCAAAGTCCATGGTTTTATATTCACTGTACACCTAGTACAGTGCTGATAGGTAGGTCTTCTATAAATGAAGGTTGACTTACTGTTGATTTTTCTCTGCTGCCATTTTTTTTGATAACACCAAATTTTATTATGCAATTGTGACATAGTGAATACATGTAAGGCCCTCTGTGGCAGTGAATGATGATTCTGCATTTATTTACGCTCAACAAAACCTCTGGTGGTTTTGCTGCGGTATCCCAAAGACTCTGACAGTTATGGAGCTCTGATGTTAGAAAAATCAGATTGCTTGGGGGCATCAGCATCGCCTATAACTATTCTCTAAAGATCATTACTTATTTTTCTAGTAGAGAAACAACCTGACCTTTTTAATCTTAGGAAAAATACTCCATTTTATCCTGAAACATTTGGTAAAAATTACAGTGCCTATTTTTAAAAAATCATTATCAATTAAAATTAGGCATGCAAGAGATGATGAAAATTTGGGATAACTTTAAAGCCTGTTTTTAAAAGATCTGAAGAATAATTTAGCTCCTTCTACTAAAATACTCTGCTATTTTGATCCATATCCATTTTAGCATTTCTTTGCATAAAAAAATACCAAACTTAAACTTTTTTGGGGAAAAGTCACCAGAGAAGCCAACTGAAAGAGAAATATGCCTCCTCAAATAGACTTCGGCTTAAACGTAGAATTTTAGAATTGAAAGGGACCTCAGAACTCAAGTGATCTGGTAACACAGAGGTTAATTAACTGACTCACTATTACACAGAGGCAAGATCAGCTTCAGTTCAACTCGGAAGGGCCCACTTCACTTGCCAGTGTAGACGCAAGACATGAATTCGCTTAAATAAAAATACATTATGAGCTCAGCGCTAGTTTTAACCCCAATTGTTACATTGTGCTGCCTCGTGGGCCCTCTGCTGCATTTTTATTAATCCCTAACTCCTCATTGAGATTACTTTATTTAAATGTCATCACCCAGCTCTAAAATACGCTTTCAAAATAACCATGGTGGCCATGGGATACAAAGTAGTGGGAGAAGAAAAGGAAGCAGTAGAAGCCCACTTCTGTTTGATATGTAGACACGTTTCAGTCCACTGGGCCCCTGGTGGTGGTGCTGAGGCAGGCTTTACAACCAGGCCCGGGCATCCCAGCTGTCAGAGGGGGACTGCCGTCACCACTGGCAGGGTTGTGCCTTTGCAGGCATTTGGGTCATTGGTAGAGTAGGATCAGAGAAAAGGTATAAAAAGTGAGATGAAGCAAAGGGGTCTATAAACTAAAGTCTTATGATGCAAGGTGGGGTGGGAGAGGCTCCTGGCATTAGACTGAGAGAAGATCAGAGTCAGTTAATAAGTTTGGGGTGCGGGCGACTGAAGCCAGATCACTGGAGGCTGTCAGCTGGAGAGGGGCGTCATCCCAGGTGGATGGCGACCTGGTCAGCTCTGTTACAGCGTGTGCCTTAGTATTCTTTTCTCTCTACTCCTGTTCACTATTTTCAATCTTTTGTCCAAAGACAGTGAAGGGTTGGCCTTTCCTCCCCCATGCTGATACAGGTAAAGACAGAGACTGATGGTGCCAGCCTTAATTCCCCAAAGAAAAGGAGATCCAGATTTATGTGAATACCTTTAGTTCTGAAACAAGAAAAGATAAAACAGGTTGCATTCATGTATTCATGAAGCAGGCAGTGTGTGTATCGGCGGATTCTGTACAAATTCACTTATTGTTCCATCTCTCTTATTTCCGAAGACCCTGTGCTCATTTTCCCTTAATAACATAAAAGCAGTTTTAGCACAACTGAATTTTCAGATTTAAAGCAGGATATCTGCAGTTCAGAAATGCCCCTGTATGTGTACACGCATGCATGTGCTTGTACAAAGAGTTGATTAAAAGATTATTGTGCTTTCACCGGGAACAAAAGTTTTTCCTAGCTTATGAGATTTTTTTTTTTATCAGTAAAACTAAAGGACATCTTCCAGCTTGGAGAATTGTGGTCACGGGTCAGGATTTGACATCTTGATAAAGATGGTGAGCTGCGACAAGAAGCCAATTTTCCTTTCTTGCTCTGTATCACTTGTCTTGCTTTCCCATTGATAGATGTTCTATCTCTGATAGCTGGAATGACAACTTTTATGGGGACTGGGAAAAAACTGGGTCTCAGGAACAGTGGTCCTCAAGTGTTTGTATGTCCATAAATCACCCAGGAGACTTGTTTAAAAAAAAAAATTAGATTGTGCTTCAGCAGGCCTGGAATTTAGCCCAGGAATCTGTAATTTATACTAGTAACCCAAGCGATTCTGTGGCCACACTTTGCAAAGTAGAAGAAGTATAGGCAAACGACAGACTGTGGGCCAAATCTTGCACATTGCCTGTTTGTGTAAATAAAATTTTCTTGGAACCCAGCCACTCTCATTCATTTTTGTGTTGTTCATGGATACTTTGGCACTGTGATGGTAGAGTTGAGTAGTTGTGACAGGGACCCTAATGCCCACAAGGCTTAAAATATTTACTGTTTGGTCCTTTGCAAGAAAAATTTGCTGACCTCTGGTCTAGAAGAGAAAATTTTCAACTTGCTGATGTGGACCAATGTAAGTGTGTGTAATATATGTATATGTATCTATGTATATATGCACACACATATGTATGCACACACATACATAGACACACATACATTTGTATGATATGTTAAATTATGAAGTGCATAAAAGGGTGGATGAGTTGGTTCGAGGGCTAGAGATTGAGTGTGGTGTTGTCTCAGCAATTTAACAGAAAGACTATAATATAGGAGTTAGTAGGGTCAACTCTATGACACAGACAATACTCTAAGAGCTGGCTGTCACATATTGGACTTGTGACCTTGGCCAAGTTACTTGATGCCTCTAAGCCTCAGTTTCCTAATCTGTGAAAAGGGGATGATAGTAGTACCTAGTCATTGGCTTGTAAGGATTAAAAAAGACAATGTGAGTGAAGTGCATGATATTGTGTCTGGCACATATCAAGTACTCAGTGAATGTTGGCTCTTAAAATCATTGACATCTTCACTGGTGTTGGCTGTCACTACTTAGCTGTGGGGTATTAAGGTCAGTAGGTTTTGCTACTATACCTGTTTCAGCTCCCTGGGTTGACAGTGTGGGCCAAAGTTCAGGACTCTGGGCTGCTAAGATCCTGAGTCTGTTGATTCTAAACTAGGCATATTTGGAGACATGTTCTTTTCTTACTAAATGTCATTTCCAATTTCCCACTTGAATACACAATTTCAAGGAGGTGCCTGCACCTTTGAAAGTGGTTATTCCAATCTCTTTTTAAAAATATTGCTTAATTGTAGCCATGAAACCCCATTCTCCATCAAAAGTTCCATCAAACAACAGCCAATAAATGGCAAATTAAGATAAGGACTGTGAAGAACCTGTGTGCTTTGTTATACTTTCTTCAGTCTACAGTGAATCACTGATGGTGGATATGATACAAACGCACATTTTATATGCCGTTGTGAATAGATCCGCCAGTAATCCAATGCTTATTAACTATGGGCTAAGTCGTTAAAAACAACAGCAACAACAACTGAAAACACAAGATTCAGATTTAAACCCTATCTTCGTTCTATTTAGAAAAGAGAGTGAATTTGTCCTTGAGTGGAGAAAGAACAAATAAAACATTATTGTCATTATCATCACCAATTTCTCCTGTATGTGCTAAGTGGAGGGCCATATGTGGGTCTCTGGGCACACCCTTACCTTTACACTAAGTCACTGATTCTAAATGGGGATGGTTTTGCCTCTTTATTGGGGGAAATTTGGGGTTATCACAACTTGAGGGGCAGCGCTACTGGAATCTAGTGAATAGAGGCCAGGGATTCTGCTAAATACCCTACAGTGCGTTGGGCAGTATCACCCTGCTCCTACTAGAGAATTATCTGGTCCAAAATGTTAGCAGCACCGCTGTTGAAAAACCCTAATCTCAGGGGAGAGAAATCTAGGTTCTCCACTTCCTGGACCACCTCCTGCCATAGGTATAGTTTATTAGTAATTGTAGCCCATTTATTGCCTTGAGACCCCCCTCAAAAATCATCTTTTCTTTGCAGCCTTTCTATCATTGACTGCATTGATATCCCAGAAACTATGATTCCTGATTGAAAGCAGTTTATAAAGTAAAATGTATTCACATGGGGGAAGGTTATAACAGAGAAGGAATGATTGAATCAGGATGTGGTCTATAGATTTTTGGAGGTGAATGAGTCCTTACCTTCCTGGTCATCCAGACATGCAAACCACAGTGATGAATGATGAGTTCAAGTAGCTTATGCCAAACATTATATTTAATTTTAATCACTGCATATTTATTCTAACACATTATGATACATATTCTACTTGTTTAAATATTAAAATAAAATTATAGCAATTAAAATTATAGAAAATGTTAATAGTTAATAATATTTAATAAAATAAAACTAATTAGAAAAATATAATTGACATTAAAACTTTGTTCTAAAGATTAATTTTAGTATATGTATTTGTTTTAGAAGGTGAGTTATTTCAAGAAGAAATATTAGGTAATATTTCAGTGTTATAAAATATAGCAAAACTACAAAGATAACATTAAAATTTCTGAAATCTGGGGAACTCTAATGTAGTCCACCCACCTTGGTTTACACATGAGGATAATGTTAATAATGATTTAGAAAGTGCTGTCCCACTTACCTATTACTGTGAAATGAAACACCCCGATGCTTAGGGGCTTGAAACAATGGCAACATTCATTTTGCTCATGAATTTACAATTTGAGCTGGGCAGCATGAGGACAGCTCATCTCTGCTCCTGTCAGTATCAGTTGGAATGCCTGAAAGGCTGGGGGCTGGAATCTTCTGAATGGTCACTCACATGTGTGGTGGTTGATGCTGGCTGTCAGGACCTCATCAAGGCCTATGGCCAGAACATCTACATATGGCTTCTCCATGTGGTATATAGCTTCCTCACAACATGAAAGCTGGACCCCAGGGGTGAGTATCCGAGTATCCCAGAAGAAGGCCAGGCAGAAGCTGTTTTGCCTTCCATTGCTTAGCCTCAGATGTCGTACAGTAACACTAACACCACAGTCACAGGGGTTGGAGACATAAACCTCACCTGTCAGTGGAAGAGTGTCAATGTCTCATTGTTAGAATAATTAGTGGGATGGGATACATTGTTGTCACCATTTTGGAAAAAATAGTCTGCCATAAGCACCATCACATATATTACTGTATTTAAATTCTTGCAACAATTTGTGTGAATCCTTTTATCATCCTCTCTACTTTTGCTGTTTTCCAGATAGTAGAAGTGAGGCTCAGAGAGCTTAAGTGACATGCCACTGACATGTTAGTGGCTGAAACAAAGTTAAAACCATTTTGGGGTCTACAAAAGCATTCTTCACCAGGTTGCCAAGTTTGCAGGGATCCTTTTCACAGTCTCTCCAATCCTCTTACTAGGACTGTTGCCTTCCCTCCCCTGGGAAAATTCATTGTGCAGTTTTAGAAGGAGTGCAGATACCTCTTAGAAACAAAGATCCTGCATACAGCCTTCCTCACACGTCATCAAATCCTGAGATACTTTAGTGAGAGGCTGTTTATTGTTTTTTGTTCAGTCAAGCAGCTTAATTTCTTTTTGGCAGTAAGAGTAGAAGGTCGAGGTAATTTTTCTGGTCAGCCTAATGCAGAGATAGTTGTGTTGATCACTTTTTTCTTGAGACTTTAAAACGTTTTAAATTTTTCAATTGTGAAGTATTTCAAACAAAATATAAAAATACTACTGATTACCTACCACCTACCTTTAACAGATGTTTGCTGTGTTTCTTTGTTTCACTTAAAAAAAAAAAAACCTCTCTGAGTTTTGTTAGTTTTTTCCATTGTGAAGTAGCCATCTTTATTGTTTTTCAACAGAGAATATACTTTTAAACACTTACAAACATGATTTGCAATTTAATCAAGGACGGGCGGGCTGGGGTTAGAGATCTGGACTGCTTCTGATGTGCTGCCTGTGTAAGCACCAGCAAGGGCTGCCTTCATCCTGCTCAGATGCTGCTTTGGGTCTGAGCCAAGTCTGTATCTCATAGCTGAGCCCCCAGTGTGAGCAGTACTCATGTTGCACATAGCAAAATTTCATTGTTCTTTTTATGGCTGACTAGTAGTCCACTGTACATATATACCACCTCTTCTTTATCCATTCATCTGTTGATGCATACTTATGTTGCTTCCATATCTTGGCAGTTATAATAACGCTGCTATGAACATTGGGGTACATGTATATTTTTGAATTAGTATCTTCATTTTCTTCGGATATATGCCCAAGACAGTGGAATTGCTGAATCATATCGTAGTTGTATTCTTAGTTTTTTGAGAATGCTCCATACTGTTTCTACAGTGGCTGCGCCAAGTTACATTTCTATTAGTGGCGTACAAGTGTTCCCTTTCTTCCACATTCTTACCAACACTGGTTATTATTTGTCTTTTTAATAGCTGTTCTGACAGGTGTGAGGTGACAACTCATTGTGGTTTTGATTTGCATTTCTCTGGTGACTAGTGATGCTGAGCATCTTTTCATGTGCCTGTTGACCATCTGCATTTCCTCTTTGGAGAAATGTGTGTTTAGTTCTTCCTGTTTTTTATTGAGGTTGTTTGGGTTTTTTTTTTTTTTTTTTGATGTTGAGTTGCATGAACTGTTTATATATGTTAGATATTATGGTCAGAAGTTTAATTTTAGGATTATTTTTTCTAGTTCAGTGAAAAACATCATGGGTATTTTTGAGTATCAACTAGGGTGTCATGCTTAGTGAAATAAGTCAAGACAAGAAAAACAAATACTCTATATTATCACTCATATGTGGAATTAAAAACAAAACAAATGAATGTATATAACAAAACAAAAATTATTTCACTTAAAAAAAAGTCATTACAGGTATCCAAATCCCCTCTCACCCTCCTTAATCACTATTCTAATTATATCATTCTAATGACATTCTAATTATAATATTTCCAAGGATGTTTTCATTCTTTTTTCAAATATAGATGTATCTAGAAATCATATATTTAGAAATATGTAAATTGCTACATTTTGTTCAACATTATAGTTTTGAGATTTATCCGCGTTTAAACCTGGAGAAATGATTTATTCTTTTATCCACTATATAGTATGCTACTGAATGAATAAATTAATTTGACAATTCCTACTAGTTTCTGCCTCTTTTTTTGTTGTGATGAGCATGCTGGAATAAATATCCTTATTACATGCCTTCTGGAACATATGCAACTATATCTCTAGGACTGATTGTTTGAATCATCTTTACAGGAATTGCCAAATGTCCCTCAAGTTTATTCCCTCAATTATGTATAAAAGTTGTAATTTCCCCCTTTTCTACTGACACTTGGTGTTATCAGGCATACTTATTTTTTAACCAATCTGATGGGCTTAAGATGACATTTTAGTATTGTTTTAATTTGCATTTCTGTGATTTCTGGTGAGTCTGAACATTGCTTGATAAATTTATTGCTCCTTTGGAGTTCTTGTGTTAATGGCCTGTTCATTTCCTCTGCCCATTTTTTTTTTTTTTCTATCAAGTTTCTTTTTCTTACATGTAGGAATTCTTTATATGTTCTGGTCAGAATACTGTGCTAATTATATAGGTGGAAAAGCACTCTATCTGCTCTGTGGTTTGTCTTTTCACTTTGTTCCTGTGTGTTTTGTCATACAGAAGTTTTATATTTTGGTACAGCCAAAATTATCAGCCTTTTCTTTTATGGTTTTACCTTTTATGTCTTGTTTAAGAAATTATTCCCTACTGGGATGTCAGAAAGATATTTTCCCATGTTCATTCTTCAAGTTGGATGATTTTGCCTTCTCGTGTTTAAATATTTAATTTCTGTGCAATTATTTTTTTTTCCATTTTGGGAAAAAGTGACCTAATTTTCTACTTTTCTAAAAGGATGGTTGATTGTCCTAGCAGCATTTGTTGAAAAGTCCTTCATTTCTCCCACTGATTTGCAATGAAGCTCTGTCATATACCAGGTTCCTATACATCTATGAGACTGTTGCAAGTTTTCCATGTCTGTCTCCGTGTCACTATTAGATGGTTGCTGTAGCTTTATAATGAACTTTGCTATCTTGTGATGTGAGACACCCCCCCCCCCCCAGCTTATTAATTCTTCTTTCTAAAAGTTGCCTTGGCTATTTTGATGTTTTTCTTCTACATGAATTTTAGGATCAGCTTGTCAACTGCTAAGAAATACCCAGCTGGGAGTTTTGATTACTATTGTATTTAGTTCATAGCTTGTTTAAAGGTGAATTTTCACTCTGAAATAAAGTTACGCTCTCCATAAACAAAGTGTAGCTCTCCACGTATTCAAGTATTTTGTTGAGTCTTCTGGCACCTGCATGTGGGGATCAGTCACATAAACTTTTCTAGAATTGCTCCTCCCTTGCCCACCTATCTCCTGAGTCCAGTGAAGAGCTTCCTGTGTCAATGGTGATGACAGAGCTGCTCTGTCAGCCACAGACAAGGGTATTGTGGGTAGGGGGACCCCTGCCTACCCTCCTGGACAGCCCAGGAGTCCAGCTGCTATGATGAGAGCAGGGTAGAGGGGAGGAATTGAAGTCTAAGACCCAGGCAGTAGGTCTGAGGCAGAGGCCAGGGAGCACTAATCATTGTGAGTGTGGGTTGTTTCCTAAGTGCAGTTGCTCTATGTTCCAGGGCCAGTGTATCTTGCTTCAGAACATAATCTCCAAACTGAAGTACTTGGGTTCAAATCCCATCTCTACCACTCACTAGCCTGGGAAAGTTGCTTAACTTACTCATACCCCAGTTTCTGTATTTGTTAAGTAGGGAATCTCATGGGGCTCTTCTGAGGAGTTAAAGAAGTGGTATCAGTAAAGTGCTGAGAATAGTGTTTTGCTCATTAGGGATTACCTACTGCTCCAACAACATCTTCTTAATACATTAAACCATCTTGGATTCAGGCTGATATTTTCCTATGTGTGCTTTCTCTTGCAATGAGCTTCCTGGGAAATACTGTTTAACCTATAGGAGGTTGATGGTACCCATTAGCATATTCAAATTTCTTAGAATATTTGTAGTAAAAAACTGTTTAATCTTAAGCCATTATTTTCCAAACCCACCTGTCCACTGAACTCTTCTTTCTACCAAAGAGTACATATTAAATTCAGTGTAATTAATATTTGATGGAAGACATTTTTGGGAATAGTCCTCATGGCATTGTAAAAAACAAAATTATCTTTGTTTAGGCATATATTACAGAAAGGCATTCCAAGAAGAAAATTTTTAGTGAAACATTTGAAAACAGAGGTGAGCTTAAGATTGAATTGACATTGGTAGGCAGTCTGTGATCAGCAAAATGTCCTTTAAGTATCTGAAAAAAATCTCTCAACAATTGCAAACACCTTCATATAACTTAAGCTATTAAAAAAAAAGTGTAAGTTTTTTTCTTTTTTCCTTTTTTTTTTTTTTTTAGAAAGTAGAAGTGTCATATATCTGGTACTTATATTGCAGCCTGGTGCAGAGGTAAAATTTTGTTCATTTCATAGAAGCCCCAGTTGGACTTTCTCCTGAAGGCAGGAAGGCCAGTTTATTGGTATTTATCACAGTTCATTTACTGCTTGTTTTTGTTTCTGCAAAGAAGTCAGGTTGCAATGGGGAATGGCATTTTGGGAATGTTGGAAATGTTGCTGAGAGTAGTTTTTTCCTGTTCCCTTCCCTCCCTTCATGTGTATTTTGTTATTTACTTAGCCAAAACTGTGACTAGTTAATTGTCCCAAATCAAGAACAAAATGCAAAGGCAAAGCAAAGAGGACGCAACTCCATGCTGCCACCCCTCCTGTTGCTGTCCTATCATTGCTCTTAACTGAGTGGAGGGAGAAGAGAATTAGGCTAGTGTTGGATCCACATTAGCCCTTTATCAAGAAAAGTGAAGCAAAACTGATGGTACTTTTCATGTTCTGAAAGGTCTTTCCTTAGAGAAGCTTCCCCCAATCCCTCTCTCTGTTTTCTCCTTGTGACACTTTGAACTGCATGAAGATGGCACCTCTTTGTGGGTCAGGTTTGAGTTTGAATGCTGCTGGGGCCAGGACCTGGTAGGAAGTTTCTAACCAAGCATAGAACCAGAACTGAGGAGGAAACTCTAGGCAAGGTCATTGGTTGTCTCAGTTACTCATCATTAATTCTCCATTGCACGGATTCTTCCCATTAAAGCATTTTATCAGATAAAGTGAGCAATAAAACGCAGATGACTTGCTGACAAACTGTAATACCTCCAGTTCACATCTTAGAATAAGATGTCTAGTATTAGTTCTTCGTGCTTCTATAATCTTAAAAACAATTGCTTTATAACCTTAATTTCCATGGCTTGTGTTTAGGTTTTTCCAACACATTCATGCTAAGTAACCCATCTTGGGTTAATTTGAATTAGGAATGTTTTGTTATTTTACAGTTCTATGAATGAAGCTTTAGTCTCATATATTTTTTTTGTCTCATATATTTCTTTTCAAATAAACCTCATATAAGTAGTTAAAAATGTATGAGTAACTCAGAAATCAACTGAAAGTAATAACTTTGGGTTTATCTGTCAGATATATTTTTATGGGACTTAATCACCACTGTACTTACAACAGAAACATTAACATTGAAAAAGAGGCTTGCTTTTCATTAAAAAAGAAAGGAACTGGTAACACTTGGAATAGGTAAACATTGTTGCCTGGTAAATTATAATCAGATTGCTATTGGATTACACATTACATTGTGCTAATGCTAAAAGACC
Organism: Camelus ferus; assembly: GCF_009834535.1. Taxonomy (NCBI): domain Eukaryota; kingdom Metazoa; phylum Chordata; class Mammalia; order Artiodactyla; family Camelidae; genus Camelus; species Camelus ferus. The sequence continues at coordinate 46,081,524 of NC_045704.1, forward strand.
GATTCCCAATGATGTCATTACAGGCTCTGAGTAGGCAGGATCTGTTACTGTTAAAACATGCTGTGCTAACAATTTGCAACAGAGAAGGAGTCATTTGACTTGGGTAGGATTGGCTAGAATGGAAAAGAGGAATTTCTATTTACTGAGACAAACTTTCTCTCTTTCTAGGGCAAGATTCATTAGACACAGACAATTTTATTAATTTAAAAAGTATCTTCAGTGACACCAAATTCATTTCTCTGTGTACAGTTGACTTTGCAATAGGGTCAGATGAAGAAATTGAGAATTGCAGAAGAAAGTTTTTCTCTTTGTGCATGCCTCTATTACCATTGCAGATACAATAAGAAATGAATGGTCACATAAATGGTTTTTAAAGCAGATACTTTTCGTTTTATATTCTTTCTTTTTCTTTCTTTCTTTTTAACTCTAGAGACAGGATGCATTTCTGTTTATAATATTTCCACTAGTGGGCGCTGCAGTGCTGCCAACTTTGTATATTTTCATCTGGGCACAGCATAAAAAATCATATAGGTAGTGAATGGTGAGTTTCCCTTAAAAGCTACTGTCTTGTCAAGAAAGACACCAAAAATACATTTGGGAGATTATATCTGCTGAAGTTATTTACTAAAATTTTAGAACAGAATAATGTGCTTGAGATTGCTACTCTGTTTTTGCTGGCATTCATTTAAATTTGCGAATTGTCACATTTATTATTTAATAGGATTACATGTTGAAGTCCACATTATGCAGAAAAGGAAAGGTACTTAATGCCATAGTACAAATTAACAATATTTATTAGGAGAAAATCCTGTCTTTTTCTATTAAAGAAAAACATTTAACATGTTTGGTTTATGTAATTTTGAGTATGAAGCAGTGCAGTTGTGGCTAAGATGTCTATTTGATATTTAGGGGAAAATTTGATGCTTTAATAAGGGAATCCTCTGTCTCCCTCATCCATCATCTGCCATCCTCATCCATCCAAACACCACTGTAAATTTGTCAGAGCCTTTTCCATATTCAGTACTTGTATAAATAATGGCTGCTGTGATTTGAAAAAGGGAAATGTGCACTTTCTGGCTGTGTTATATGTCTGATCACAGTCATGGCAACATCTTATAGTTTTTGTTTTGCATTGCTCAGTGTCGATGTGTGTAACTGAAGTCCCAGAGCCAAAGGACATTTTTGTATGTTGGCCCTTATTGTGGTTAGTACTTGCCAAAATGAAATTAGTTTGGGGGGTTTTCTGCAACAGATGAAACAGAGCCTCTGCTCCATTACTACGCTTTTATCATTGCCCATCGCCTTTCCTTCTCTCCTTTGCTATCTTAGGGATTATGCAGGTTCTCTGCAATATTCTGAAATTAATCAAAGCAAGCAAAACCCCATGCCTTATTATCCATGACAGGAAGAGAGTGGTTTCCACAATCCAGACAGCTTTGTGATGTTGTCCAGTTGTGTAAGTAGAATTTTATTATCTTTAAAAAAAAAGGTTCTGGTTTTCACACAATGAAACCTTTTCATGTTATAGTTGTATGAGCAATGGATCCCTCCATGTGAGTGTGACAAAGGATCTGAATTTAACTGATAGTCTGTTTCCCTTATTTAAATAAGAAACTGATCTGAGAATAATGTCCATTTCTTTCTTTGATTTTTGACTTAGCAGAACCGCTGTATGTCCTTAATGCAGTTTGTGTCATAGAAGCTTTCTATGCAATGAGATAGGAGCAAACTTACAGGATGCTTATCCATTCTGGACCTTGTATTTCTCTCTCATCTTTTTATAATCATGCTCTGCAAATTATTTTTTTTTCCAGTAAATTAGTGGCCATTGTACAGATTGCAGACACTTAGTTTGATTGAAAGTAATAAAAGGAGATTATCCACTGGGTTGGTTGAGTGAAGGTTCTGATTTGACCCACTGCCTGGAGAGAAAAGAATTAATCTTATAAACCGGACTCACTTCTGCTATGCTTTGAAAAAGTGCCAGGAATGCATTAGATCTCTTTTGTCTTAAGTCTGGTAAGAGCTAATGGTGGAGTGGGACATATCAACATAGGAACCAAACAGACAGTGGCCTGTGAGTTATGCTTTGAGTAGCATCTTGAACTCTGACGAGGGCTTTCTCTTGCTCCCTGAGTAAGTTTCTACCACCACAGTCTTTGAATTTGAGGAGGAGGAGAAGGAAGAAAACAGTCCTCATTTATTACGTATATTCTTTATGTCAGGCACAGTTTTAGATTCTAACTTTATAATCTGAACATGTTTAGATTATATATGTGTTTGCATCTTAACTTCATGTCATAGAATGTTATCATGCCAACTTTATGGGCATGGAAACAGGTACAAAGAGGTGAAGTGCAAGAGCCTACAGCTAACAGTGGGTGATTTGAGATTCAAGCACAGTTTGTTTTTTTCCCCCAGCAAAGCATTTGCTTGTTAGCACCATGGTCTCCTGCCTCCTCTGAGATAGCAAAGGTGGCAGCATTAACTCGAGGAGACCAGAGTGGAGTCCTGTAGCCTGCCCAGCATCAGGCTGTCAGAGGGAGGCACTAAGAAAAAAAATGAATGAATGGAAAAGTACCTCACTGATGTTGAGGGGAGAACCTTTTGCCCTCTTCAGGAGATAGCACAGTGCACTGGGAAAGGCACAGACTTTGGAGCCAGCCAGACCTGGGTGTGTGTGTCCTTACTCTTCCCTTTGTTGTTGTCACTGCAAGTACATCACTGATCTGAGCCTGTTTCTCCATCACACACCTCATGGGATTTTGGGGACATAGGAAAGATGGCCTGATGACTGTTGAATGGCAGATTATAGCATGAAGTTCTGAAAGATGTGATAAACTGTCTTGGTTGGGAAGTTGGGGGTTGAGGATAGGATTTTGCACCAAGAAGAGGGCAGAGGGAGAGTCCCACCTGTTATATTAGAAGAACCGTAATAGTACCTAATTCAAAAGGAAAACCCCAACTTAGAGGCAGCAAATAGTAGGACTCAAGCTTACGTCAATAACCTTTGAACCCTAAAAAAGACAGTCCTCCCCTAGAGCTATTTTAAGGGTATGCTTGAGGCAAAATGGTGTCAACTCTGATATTTATTCTAACCAGTGAGCATTCTGAAGTGCCAAGCGTGCAATGCCAGTCTTGGCTCTTTCCATTTATGGAGGCAGCTATGGTTTAAAGGGAGAGGCACTGACTAGCATCTTTCACCCACTTTTCTCTTCCTTTGTATTTTGATTTCTGCCCTGTTGTGGGAAAAAGAGTGAGAGAGATAGAGGGAACACAAAGAAACATTGTGCTTGAAATAGTTCCTTTCCGTCAAATTCTTCAGGTCCTTCTGTTTGTCTGAGGGTGTTTTCCTTTGATCTTCAGCTTTTTATGGCTTTTTTTTTGTTGTTGTTGGTTGCAATCCATTTCCCCAGAATCGCCCTTTTTTAAAATCTTGAGATCTGATAAGAAAGAGTGAAGGAGGGAAAGGGAAGAGTATTAGGTAACCCAGTCCAGAGGATAAATGACATGGGCTCAGGCCGGGAGGCCCCGCTGGGACAGGCCTTGCTCTGCAGGTCGGTGTGCTAAGGACTGCTCTGTGGGCTGCACCCAGATGCCTGGAGAGAGGTCTGTGGGGCCTACAGAAGCATGGTGTGCACACGTGTTACGTCTGTGTGTGTGCGCCCGGGGTTCACTATGAGGCTCTTGCTGCTCTACCTGTTTTTAGAGGTGCCTTTATTACTCACTAGCAGAATAGTATGATGCAGTCATGGTGTCTTGTTTACCTGGATCCAAAGTCAGTAGGACTTGTCATATTTTTGATGTTGTTAACTCAGGTAATTTCACTCTAAAGAAAACCAGTCCTTCACTGCGTCTCTGGCAGGGAGAGAATACGCTGTCTGTCTAGCCCAGGGCTTTAGATAAGAGTGAACTGGCAACTAGGAGACCAGGTCAAGGACTGAGTCTGTTTTTCTTTCCTTTCCAAGCCTTAAAGATTTTGGTCTAGTGTCTGGACAAAACTTGCTGGGGTTAGGACAATGATGGAGGCAACAATTCAGTGCTCCCTGGATTTCTGAACTTGGGGACTGTTGGGACTGCCCCTTCCTGGCCCTGGGCTGGCCTCTCAGACTTGGGGTGTGACGTGAACACTGTGGAGCCCTTTTGGGCAGCTGTGAGCGTTCTGCCTGACAGCACGAGAGCATTCTTGTTGCATGAACCCTCATCTGTTTCTTCCATTCTTGTCCCTTCTGAAGGAAGGCTTGAGTCGGGAGGTAGGTCTCTGGAGTCAGACTGTGGCCCGTCTCCCTGTTTCCCTCCTGCTTTTGTCTTAGCCAGAGTCAAGCTCTGCTCCTGGTCTGCAAGTTGTTCTGCAGATGGCTTTGCAGCAGACACCCAGCTGGGCTGATTTAACCCACAGAGTGTTTGTGTTTGTATTTGACAGCCAAGACAGGGAGCAGGAAAACTGTTTTCATTGGGATCAGCCTCAGTTGTTTCTCCAAAAGCAGTTGGTTGAACTGCTGCACTGTTTCTGGAGCCATTATGCCATGAAGTGAAGTTTGGATGAAGGACAGATGTATTATCTAGGAAGGAATCCTGGTTTTTCTTCCAAAGAATGTTCAGTTATTGCCTGTGCCAACAAATGAAACTGCTTTCTGATGTTCTGTTTATGTAGAGACTATTTCTGGGGGAGGAAAAAAAAAAGCCCTACCACATTAATCCTCTTTTGCTCTGGAGCAAGTCAGTAGCAAGTGTCAGTTAATTTCCATTTTCCAGGTGAGGAAATAGAGGTCCTAAGAGATTAAATAGATCATTGTTTCTCAAACTTGGATGTATTCATGAAATGCCTAGGGGTCTTGTTATAAAATGCAGATTTTGAGTTGGTAATCTAGGGAGGAGACCTGAGAACCTGTATTTCTAACCTGCTTCCTGGTGATACAGATGCTGCTGGTCTGTGATTTGTAGTTGAATTCCAGTTAGGTACATGGTGAGTTAGGGAACAACTTACCAGATAAGATGACTTGCCCATGTCCTCAGGAAGCAAAACAATACAATCTTCTAATAAAGACTGTATCTAAATTATTTCAAAATAGTTAGTTAAAATATGAAGCATACCACTTACTGGATTTTGTGACCACAGGGCATAAAAAACTAGGTTCACAGGTTTGGTTTTTAGCAGAACTAGCCAGCTAGACTGGTTTCATGCAGCTGTAACTATAACCTGCCTTGGATAACAGAGGCATAAGAAATTATATCCAAGCATCAAAAACTCAGTAGTGCTTAGAAGGGAAGGCAACTGCTAGCCTGCTAGCTTATTATTCATTCCAACTAAAGTCCATAAATTGTGTGTGTGTGTGTGTGTGTGTGTGTGTGTGTGTTCAATGTTACTGTTTCTAACTTCACTCCTGTAGTCTATTTCCTTATAACATGTTATCAGAGGAGAGTTGCCTCTGTAAAAGACAATCTTTCCCATGTGCTGCTACTCACAAAGATTTCACAATTGGTTGATGACTCACACATCTGTGTGGAAAAATACGCTACTGCCCTCAGCTGCAGTAGTTTATGCCTTTCTCCGCTCCAGAATGATTACCCAGAACTATGTAATAGTCATTTAATGGGGAGCAGGTGTAAGAAGAAACACGGTAATTTTGAACAAAAGGAATGGATGCAAATTGCAGCATGAAGGATTTAGGTTAGACATCCACATGCAGGGAAAATTCTCTTCTGCCAGTAAGAGCAGGGAAACATCGGAACATAGGATCAAAGCAGAGTTGTGGCACATTCTTGGGCATTTGAAAGAAAAAGGCAGGAGATTTTATTTCAATACTTTCTATACAGCTCCTCTCAGAGGGAGGCGAATGAATTCTGCAAATGCTGGAGATCACTTTTAGTTGTGTGATTCATGAGAGATGAATTCTGGGTGTATCTGATTAAAAACCATGTCAAAGAGTCACATATTCCAGAGATCCTTTCTCATCACCCTAATTGATACTGAGATGTCATTTTTTTTTTTCTTTTTTGGCATGGGGATGGGAATCCAACAGTATTTAAGACCAGTTTCATGTAATGTCTTTTTCTTTGAATGATTTTCACCTATACCTTCAATGATAATAAAAATTGTCATCCCTAAGGGCTTATGAGGTATTGTAAGTAGAGTATCATCTGGAATACTCAAGGGAACCAAAGGTCATCAGATATTCTTTCTCCCATTATTATTTGGAATTTTCTGAATTTTTATAGTCTATACAATAGTCCTTCATTTTCCTTTCTAATTAGAATTTCAACTAGGGATACCTACAGGCATTGACTTTCCTCACTTTGAATGCCTTGATGCACTAGGCAATGATAAAGGATGTCCATACATTGGTCCTAAATTGCCACACTGTTATAATGTTGGGCAGTATACCATATTAAAACCCATGTCTCGAGAGAGAGTCACAGTGCCTAAAAATAATGGAGATTAAACTTCCCCAGCTTTTCACAGGATCCTGAAAATAAACTACTATGTGTCTCCTAAGTGACTAATGGCACCTTCTTATAAACAGCATTATAAGATCTTTCTCTCTCTTTCTCTTTCACACACACAAACAATATCACATAAAGATGAGAAATGGGCATTTGAGTTTCTAGTGAATATTTTCCAGGTCCATTATATATGGGGTCAGCAGTGGTGTATGTTCAGTAAAATTCACAACAGGAAAATAGGAACCTGGAGAAATCCTACAGATCTTTTGGAGCCGGATAACTCAAACATCAAGAAGTTGAGCAAACTTGCAGCTTTTGAAAGCAAGAATAGGAAGATGTAAGAAAAGGATGGGGGAAGCTGATGGTAGGGAGTGACAGGCCAATATTTTAAAGACTGCTGTGTGAGGGGATTTATGGCGCCTGGATTCCATACTTTTTTCCTACTGTTGTCTTTATCCCAATCACAGAATGTACCCCTTGGTGAACTGACCCATCAGTCAGGCAGGGTCTGGACAAGAAAACTGAATTCTTTGGTGATTGTTTTTAGTTATTAAATTCAAGTTAGCTAAAGCTCAACTAATATGACAATTTGTTCTTATCATCTTATCAAATTACCAGACCAGTGAGGTTACTTAGTATTTTGAAAGGAAAGAAATATGCAAACTCGTTTCTGGGACATTTTATTGTTCTACAGAATCCCAGAAACTTGTACTTTATGGATCATTAAATTCCAAAATTTTGCCAATTTAAAATTTTCCAAGAAAGATGTTTCCAAATTAAAAAACAAATCCAAACAAACAAATAGAAAACAGAATAACCAGCTATCATTTACTATAACCATCGTTTTATTTACAAAAAGACATTTGAACACCGAAAATGTGGGAAAGAGATACCTCAGAATAAAGGATTGCCTGTATGTTAAATAAATTTAGCTTTATGGCAACTTAATGAAGACGAGTGAATATCTCTTCATTTGACTGTTCAACTGATTTGGACTTGGGAACCATTTCTGCAAAAGCCAGCTGCTTGTTTATAAGTTGATCTGATCTGTTTGAGGGGATGGGGTGATTTCTGGAGGCCCATTGGACTTTGGCTGCTGGTGATCTTCACTGATGAGATAGATTTGCCATAAAAAAATGAGAAACATTGGAATGTTTTTACAAAAATGTATTCATAAATGAAAACACATCATTTTGACTCAGCCAGGCTTGAAGAATTTCCTAATACTCCATTTATCTTTTGATTGTCCAAGATTTAGCAATTCTGTGTCCCTTTAAATATAGAGAGAGATGAGACCTACTTTTTTGGGGAAATCACACTTGGTATATCTAATTAAATTCTACTCCTCTGTTTCCCATTGTTACAAATATGAGATGATTTAGAAATTTCACTGTAGAAACTTATGCATCATAATGTTCAAAATGAGAAGTTTTCCTGTGAGTATTATGTAACTTTAAGTTACAACTCTTAACTCCTCTTACTGTTGTGTTATATCCAAAGGTTTCTGAACCAAAAAGACTTGGTTGAGAAGAAATGAAACGAACCTGTATACTTGAGGATTCAAAACCCAGTTGTGAATGCCTAGGCTAGTCCAAGCATAGGTACTTACCTCACATTTTGTACCTCATGTAGGTATAATAGTCTGTTGCTTTTTTCACCCAGATTTTGTGTTTTGAAATAAATGCTGGGAGTGAGATAAGTGTCCCAGAACAAGCTCCTTTGCAGTGTTAGAACTATCTGTAGCAATCATTTTGCTTAGGAATGCCTTGGCCTTACTCGATAGTAATCACGTAGAATGGTACAGCAGGAGAGACTTGAAGGATACTTCATTTTATAGATGAGGGAGGGGTAGGGAAGGGCCCAGGGAGAGATTCGAGTTGAAATACAGATGTCTGAGAAAGGGTATAACAGGACCCAGAAGTGGAAAATTGAGGAGGATGACAGAGTTGAAAGGTACAACAGTATTTCAGATAAAACTTTACGGATTCTTTCTAGCAGTATGTGGATTGCAGTTGGAGCTAAGTGAAAGGTTTTGAGTATAATGTGTTCCACAGCCGTTAGGAGATGCCAGATGTGTGTGTGTTACGTTCTTTGGACAGACAGTGCTAACAAGGGCCTGCACATGGTCACTTACCTATATTTGCAATCAGCTACAGCTTTAAAGGGCTCAGGCCTCATGAGAGCATCTTGTAGGTTCATTGCAACAGGGGCTCTCCCATTGTGCACTGTGATAATTTGGGCAATAGAAGAGTCTGCTCTTTTGGAATCCCAGGAAACTCTTTTGTCTTTCTTGATTCAACTGCTTTGGCTTATAGGAAAATTACAAAGGTCAAGCATCACTGAGTTGACCTGAAAGGAGTAAACAATTAATCTAAAGATCACAGTGTAGGCCTTTTATTAAGCTCTTTTTTTTTTTTTTTTCCTTTTTGGTGTTTTTTGGCCAGCTATGCCAAGGCATTCAAGTACTTAGGTCTTCATAAAACTGTTTCTTTCCTCCACTTGTGTTAATACAGATATTAAGTCTAATAGTATCTACTTAGCATAAACAAGAAGATAAAAATGATTTCTATGATTGAAATGTTTGTTATTTAGCATTAAGCATCTTCCTGCTCCCATGCGTTTTGCATTTTAATCCACTTGGTGCTTGGTTTGGGGATTGCTAGATTAGTTTTAATCCCCTGTCTAATAGTGGAGTAGTGGTGAGATTTATTACACAGACAGGGTTTGGTTCTTGGATTTAAGAGGGCTCACGTGCCCTCTTCATGCATATTAAATTTGGGAAACCACTGGTTCAGTATAAAAGGTTGGGGAGACATCCTTTATCTCAGAATGGTTCTCTTTAGGCACACAAAGTGCAGACAGCATTTATTGTATTAATGAAAAGAAAATTGATTACAAGTGTTTCTCTCTTTTGGGGTCAGACTCATATTCTCAGAATCTTTTTTTTTTTTTTTTCTCTTTTGAAATGTGCTCTACCATCATTTCAAAGCATTCTAGATGTTTTCTTTATTTGGAGGCCGTCTCCAGGGGAAAGATAAATAGCTTATTTTATAATGGATTCCTTCCAAGAAAAATGGATAAGGTTGAATACCATACGACCAGTGGAATAAGTATTTTCAGAAATTGAAGAAAAATAAGATAGCTCACTATTCCTCGAGAACCTAATCATTGCTAAATTTTCTTCAGACTGATAACAAATCTGCCATTTTGAAGACTGGAGGATTATTATCATTATTTAAATATTTGTTATGTTTCTTATGATGTGAAAAGATTCTGATTAATAGAGAACTTTGAAAAAAAAAAAAACCTGAAAGTACTGTGACCTGTTTATATTTGTGATGAGTGAATATGAATGATGCTGAAACAAAACTTGCAGTGACAGCTTTAGTTCTCTTCCATTGTTCCTTGTAAGTAATTTCACCCTAAGGGGAAAAAAGGAGAATGTAGTAAGTAATGAATAGACAGGTACTGGGAACAACTTGCGTTACTGGGTGAAAAGTACAGATTTTTTGTGGTTTCAAAACACCATCCAGTATTTTTAATGTATCTTACCCACAGAACTTGAACTTGTGTTTGTGACCTAGAAAATTTTACTTAGTCTTTCAAGGCTGTTTTCTCCCCATTAAAGGTTGATCCGCTAAAGTAAGAGGACAAGTATATGTAATGGACAGTAGTCTCCTATTAAAATAGCAGCTCAAATGAGGGCAAAACAGTTATTTTACTTAAAAGTCAAATTTAAAATTTACAACGTTTCCTCTCTATGATTTGAGAGTTCAAAGGAGCCCTGCTGTGTTCATTTTTTTTCCTTTAAATTTTGACTTTTGATTTCATTTCCAAATTTATGTTTTATTCATAAAATTTGCTTGGTGCTAGTTGTGAATACAAGTAACTACATGTTAGTATAACCGGTTTTCTTGGGAGACTAGAACAAGAAAGAAACACATTTTCCCAGAATGTTATTAACACTATTATTTTTAAAACCCACTAAACATGACTTTTAATGTATATATTTAATAATATAAATAAATGGACTTCATAGTAATTTTACCACATTTGGACCCCTAGTGCAGCTTAAAACATCCCTGAGACTCAGGTGAGAATGTGTTGTTGAATTTGATAGTCTCTGAGGTACCTTTTGGTTCCAGGATTCTGTGATCTTATGAGGCAGTGTCAGACAGAGATCTGTAAATCTATTAAATTTCTGTGTTTGGAAACTGAGAAGTTTTGAAACATTTCTTTCAGACTGAATAAAATGTTAATATGATGATAATATTTTCTTTTGCATTTCATCACCATCCAAATGTCAGATACAGGAGAACAGGGACACTGTCTACCTTGTTCACTGTGGCATCCCCAAAACTTAGAATAGAGTTTGTGACATGTCACATTTAATTAATTAGTGGACAAATAGATGGATACGTAGATGGATGAATCTATGGAGAAGAGATGTGTGAGTCTCTTTTGGGTAAGTTCTCAGACAACAACTTCTTGATAATACTCTGCAGACTTAGAGAATATGTTCTTTTCAAACATGAGGGAGTTCAGTCCATGGTCAGCCAGACCACATAAAGGGGGTGGGAGTGGGGTAGGGAGGAGGGGTTTGAATCTGAGGGCCAAACTCACGGTATAGCGTATTTCTAATGATTATTTATATATACATACAAAATTTATAATTATATAAACATATGTAATATATATTAATATAAATAACTAATTATATTATTGTAATATCACATAATATTACATATAATAATTGGGGTATATCGTGTTTCTTATATATAAAAATATATTAGGTATATAATGGAAATATACTATACCCCAATTTTTGTTGTCTGAGAGTTAGTTTCCTTCTGTTCATAGTTTGAGTGTTTTTATTTATTTTTAGTTTTTTAACATTTTTTAATTGAGTTACAGTCATTTTACAATGTTGTGTCAAATTCTAGTGTAGAGCACGATTTTTCCAGTTATACATGAACATACATATATTCATTGTGACATTTTTTTGTCACTGTGAGCTACCACAAGATCTTGTATATATTTCCCTGTGCTATACAGTATAATCTTGTTTATCTATTCTGCATATGCCTGTTAGTATCTACAAATTTTGAAATCCCAGTCTATCCCTTCCCACCCCCTGCCCCCTTGGCAACCACAAGTTTGTATTCTATGTCTGAGTCTGTTTCTGTTTTGTATTTATGTTCTTTTATTTTTAGATTCCACATATGAGCGATGTCATATGGTATTCTTTCTCTTTCTCGCTTAATTCACTTAGAATGACATTCTCCAGGGACATCCATGTTGCTGAAAATGGTGTTATATTGTCATTTTTTATGGCTAAATAGTATTCCATTGTATAAATATTAATCATAAACGGATGTTGCATTTTGCCAAATGCCTTATGCATCGAGATGACTATATGGTTTATTTTTCTGTCATTGTGCTAATTCTTTGTATATTCCTCCAGTTTTCTAGCTGTTTATAGTGGGAAGAAGGCAAGTCTTATAGCAATTATTCCATCATAACCAGAAGCCCCTGGATGTTGAGGTTTTTCAAATATCTTTTTTCATAGCAATTAACATCCTGGATTCATGTTTTGTTTTGTGTGTGTGTGTGTGTGTGTGTGTGTGCATGTGTGTGTGTAATTATTGGTACCTTTGGACAAAGTTCCATCATTTTTTTCCTGTTCTCTATTTGTCTTTATGTTTTCTGGCTGCTTTCTCCCTTCCTCTTGCCTTATAATTTTTTCTGCTTGATCGCACTTTTGTGGTTGCTGTTCATTTCTGTAGTTGAATAATACCTTTCTCTACTGTCCAACAAGTCAGGGTTCTCAGAACTTTTATCTTAACCCTCAAGAATTAAGTTCTGTCATTGTTCAGTAGTTTAGTTCTACCTTTTGGTTTAAATACCATGAATTAGACATCATCATTAGTAGTATTATATAGAGAATGTATGCTTGGATTTATACCCATGTTTTCCTTTTATTTGCTTAACATTTATTTCTCTATCTTAAACCTCTTTTGGGGGATTATTTTCCTTTTTCTTGAAGAACATACATTTAGAAGTACCTTAGATATAGGTCTCTTTGCATTAAGGTTCTCAGTTCCTATGGGTTCATAAATATATTTACTTAAGCCACTATTTTTGAAGGGTAGCTTTGTTGAATATACAATTTTTCTAATTGCAGTACAGTTACAATGTGTCAATTTCTGGTATACAGTACAGTGTCCCAGTCATGCATATACATTCATATATTGATTTTCATATACTTTTTCATTAAAGGTTATTACAAGATATTGAATACAGTTCTCTGTGCTATACAGAAGAAATTTGTTTTTTTAAATCTATTTTTATAGGTAGTGGTTAACATTTGCAAATCTCAAACTCTCAGATTCATCCCTTCCCAACTTTTTCCCCTGATAACCATAAGATTGTTTACTATGTCTGCAAGTCTGTTTCTGTTTTGTAGAAGAGTTGATAGTGTCCTTTTATCTTTTTCTTTGAGATGCCACATATGAATGATGTGATATGGTATTTTTCTTTTTCTTTCTGCCTTACTTCACTTGGGATGATGATCTCTAGGTCCATTCATGTTGCTGCAAATGGCATTATTTTATTCTTTTTATGGCTAGGTAGTATTCCATTGTATGAATATACCACAACTTCTTTATCCAGTCATCTGTTGATGGACATTTAGGTTGCTTCCATGTCTTGGCTATTGTATAGAATATACAATTTTGGATTGAAAATCATTTTCTCATCACTTTCAAGCATTATTCTATTGTCTTTTTATATCCACTTTGAGTACTGAGATGTGTGTGAAAATTCTAATAATTGTGCCTTAGTAATTTTTCTAATACTAGAAAAGTTGGCTTTTTTTTTCTAGCTTTTATTGTGTTATATTCCCTCTATACCCACATTGGTAAGAATTTTTATCATGAATAGATGTTGAATTTTAACAAATGCTTTTTCTGCATCTATTGGGATGATCTTGTGGTTTTTGTCTTTTCTTTTGTTGATGAAGTCTCATCTTGATAGTTCTGCAACGGGCATTGTTTTCAGTATAACATTGTATCTCCTCACTACCTGTTGCCCTGACTTCAGCTAAAGGTTCTTGGTAGAGTGTGAAATCCTATCCTTTGAGTCCCTATAACTTTGTGAGACCAATGATGTCTTAAGAATGTGCCCCATTCAGAATATAGTTGTTCTGAAGTGTGATATACCCATAGGGCTTTTAAATAGCCATAATGCTGGAAAGAGAAGTCATATAGTTGATTTTTAATTATTACTTTTAAATACTAAATGTTGCTAGAGTAAAGAAATGCATAAAGTTTGTCTTTAGTTCAAATATTTTATCTCTGAATTATTTTGGAATTTTCCTATACACAGTCATATCTCTTTGCAAAAATGATATTGTTTCTTCCTTTCCAATCCTAATAGATTTTAATTCATTTGATTTTCTCACTATACTGACTAGAACCTACAGTATAATGATAAATAGAAGAGTTGAATGTGAACATCCTTGTCTTGTTCCTAATCTTCAAATGAATTCTTTCATTGTTTGACCATAAAGTATAATCTTTGCTGCTGTTGTGTGTGTGTGTGTGTGTAACAATTAATTCTTAACAGAGAAATTGGAGGGAGCTTTGTAAGGTTTAAATTTGATACTGAAAATGAGTAGGTTGAGATGTTGTATCTATATGGTGTATACTAACTAGATTACATTGATTAATGAAGGAACAAGTTTGAAAGGTTAACAAAATTTTTGATCTTATGCTTGTATATTCTTCATCTATAAATCCAAGTATGGCAAAGTTAAACCCATAATTTTTGTTTTCTAGCTTCCTTTGTAATTGATGTATGCATGGCCTTTCTGTGTGTACAATTATAATGTCAGGCAAAATTAGTAATATAGTCAAACTCAAACATTCATGAAGTTAGGGTCTTTCAGAGAGGAGTAATGATGGGATGGAGTTGATGGAATTTTCTTTTCTTTTTAGCAAAGTTTCTTGTTTTTCTTGGATATCCTGATTGGAAACAGATACATTCCTGCGTTTAGCAACGAGAATCTCATCAGCTCTTGAATTCAGTGAAACTGAGAGACGTTTTACCTGAAAGTTGTGTTTCTTGCTTAGCCCTCAGTCACCTGCATTCTAGGATGTCCTTTGCTTTCTCCATGTGCTACCATGTAGTTCTTCATGCTACCAACACCTCATCCTCACTAACTGTTGATTGGATGAGGGTGGCTGCTAGCCTAAACATATTTTCTCTTCTGAAAATTAGGAATTGAACCCAAAGAAAGCCAGACATTGTCTCTTTAAATAGGTGAACTTGAAACTCAGATTCAGTAGCTGTGGCATGGCCATGTATACCCTCTATGGGTTCTGTGGATAAAAGAAGATGCTTCTGCAGAGGAGAAAAGAATTCAGAGAGAAGTTGAGGTGAGTGATAGGAAGGAACGACTGCTAGAGTTTCTGACAGCATTCCTCTTCATCAATTCTAGTTCCTTTCCAAACCTAGCTGCCTTAAAACCTTTAGGTTCATGAGACACCCTCAAATCCTTATAATGACTTTCTATTTTCTTCTTGTGAAGGCCTTATGGGGTCATAGGCTTGGGTATCTAATGCACCTGGATTTAAATTCAAGTTCTAGTGACTCTTAGCAAGTTATTTGACTCTATGAATCTCACTTTCTGCACCTGTAAAATGGGGATAGTGAGTTCTACTTTGCAAAGTTCTTGTAAGAGTTTGAGCTAATGGATTTAATAGAACAGTTGGCTCAGAGTAGATTTTTAATAAATTGCAGTTATTACTTTTCAAATTATTTTCCTAGTCCGACATGACACTTGATAGTTCATTGTTTGCTTTTTTATTATCACACATCCTATTCTACCTGTATTGCTTCTTGGATGCTTGCCCCTGTCCTCCCATTAGAATACAAGCTTCCTGACAGGATAACTTCTAACATGTGCTTCTCTCTGTCCTATCAGAAATCATCTCAGAGTTTGTGCTCAATAAATAATTATTGGATGGGATAAATACTTTTGGGATTTTTTGTCAGGGAAAACCAGAAGAGCACAGAGTAGACTACTTTACCTATTATTTATAATTGCCTTCTTTATGAAGCTAGCCAAACCCAAACTCTGATGTCTTCTATTTCAGAAAGAATTGCCGTTAAGTGAACAGTTCTCCTCCTTGGTTAGGCCCCTGAAGACTCTGTGTTGTTATAGTCGTAGTTTTTCAAGTCAAATCCTATGAGGAACTCTAATATATGAAACAGATTTAAGCAGAGGCTTTGTGGCTGAGCAGGAGAGAGAGGCCATGAGTCCATCCTAATGGTAGATCCCAAGGCACCTTAGGGCTCTGTGGAAAACATTTTGAAAACCACTACTTTGGATTATCTAGGATAGTCTGTGTAACCAATACCTATCATGGGTTTTTACTGAATTTAAAAAAATATGAAACCAAAGGAGCAAGATGCCATAACCCTTCCCAGAGTGATTATGAAGGTTTTAGAAAGCTTTAGGGGATGGTTGTCAAACTTGTTACAACTGATGGTGTGGGGACTCTTGGCCACTATTACAAGCAAGAGTGGTTTTGATGAGGTAGGATGGAAAATGTTTTGGGCTTGATGTCAAAAGAGAAGGGATTTGAGTTCTCGTTTTTTTTTTTTCTTGCTGGTTGGTGACTTTAGATAATTCTGCAACCTCACCAAGTCTCAGCTACACATTGGGAATTACCACCCCCATCTACTTCACAGATTTGTGCCCTGAAAGGATACTAAGATGTACAGTGGTTTTGTCATTTGAAAAAGAAGAACTATATAAATGATGCATTTTTAGTAATAAGATTAAGGGAATAAAGAAAGATAATACAGTGTATACAGTTAATGATTTTACCTAAACTCAATTATTTTCATCTTGTGACATGGTGTACACATAGTCCCTTTTATTTTCACTAAGATAATAACAGTAGTATAGTTAAAAATCCTCCTACTGGTCTGGAGTTTTCTTATTTTTCTAAATCTTTACATTTTTAGACTGCCTTTCATATTAACCAGGCATTGAAAGCACATTGTGAACTGCTTCTGAAATGATGAAGTATACACATTTTTATACCTTCCACTAAGTACAGCTAAAAACCCTGGATGTTATATGTAAAACAAACATGAAACTCTGAAAGGTAGAGAGAAGAAGGCAGATTGGCTGGGGAGCTTGGGATCCAAGGATACAGTGGTAAGCTTCCTGGGCTTCCTTTTTGCCTCTTATATTCCAGACTGGGTACTGGAGAAGCTGGCAACCTGAAAATGCCAGTGCGCACAGACAGAAAAGGGCCCTAGTAAAGACTGCTCTCTCTAGGCAGAGGATCAGGAAAGAGACAGCCTAGCAAGACAGAAAAGCTTTCAGTTTGCTGGGTAGCTTAAACAACAGAAGTGTATTGTCTCATGGTTCTGCAGGCCAGAAGTCCAAAATCAAGGTGTTGGCAGAGTTGGTTTCATTTGAGGGCTCTGAAGGAAGGTTATATTTCAGGTTTTTCTCCTTGGCTTGTAGGTGGCCATCTTCTTTCTTTCTCGTCTCTTCACCTTATCTTCCCTCTATTCATGCCTGTGTGTCCAAATGTCCCCTGTTTATAAGGACACTAGTCATGTTGGATGAGGGCCCACCTTAATGACCCTTTTTAACTTGATTACCTCTGTAGAGATATTGTATCAAAATAAGATGGCATTATGAGGTACTGGGGTGGGGCTTAGGACTTTAACATAGGAATTTCAGGACAACACAGTTCAATACATAACAGTAACTTCTTTACTGTAGCCATAACAGAAAAAAATCTCTAGACTTACCTCATATTTCACTAGCAAAGGCCAAGTAAAGACCTTATACTTCCACCTTTGCCAGGCTATAATAGAATGCCCCTCCAACATTGCCATCAGTGGAGACCATATGGGAAGCCTGGACTTCTACACTTACATAATGGTAATGAGGCACTCCTCCACCCTCTTCACTGTGGTGGTGTCACGGGGGCCTAGTGGAGAGTCAGGATGTCCACTTCTGCTCAAGAGTAATAGGTGTCAGCACAGCCCATGTGGGGAAAAATTATGAAGCTCCTCTCCCCCTCCCACCCTCCCAGTCAGGCTGGTATCAGAGGAGGCCCGGTAGGAAGTCTTAACTGATACTCACAACCAGCAGTAAGAGGAAACTCCTTCAGTGTCAATGGAGGCTGACTGGAGAACCTGGATTTCTACTCCCACTTGGCAATAATAAGATAGCTTCCTCCCTTTCCTGCTGGAGCTATGTCAGAGGAGCCCTGTTAAAACAGAAGATTTAAATGAGATCCAGAGTGTTATAGCATAATTTCTAATACCTAATAATAGCTATAATATAGTAATATCTATATAGTAATATCTCTGCTTGAAGCAAATGAAAATATAGAAAGTCTCAGCAAGGAAATAAAAGTCTCAGCACAGATATAAAAGATACAAAGAAGAACCAAATTAAAATTTTAGATCTAAAAAAATACAATATTGGAAAAAATGCAGTGAATGGGTTCAATAGCAGAATGGAGAGGAGAAAAGAAAGAATTGGTAAATTTTAAACTAGAACAATAGAGATTAGTCAAACTGAACAACAAAGAGAAAAGAGATTGAACAAAATAAACAAAGCCTCAAGAACATATGGGACTCTAACAGTCAGGTCACTGAAGTCTTAGAAGGAGATGAGAATATAGATGAGGCTGAAAAAGTATTCAAAGAAATAGTGGTTGAAAATTCCCTAAACTTGGCAAGAGACATGAATCTAGAGACACAAGAAGCAGAGTGAACTCTGGACAGAATAAACCCAAATAAATCTACATTAAAACATATCATAGCTGAATGTTCAAAAACTAAAAGAAAAAATCTTGAACACAGTGAGAGAAAACTGATACATGCTCAATAGGAAAGATAATTTGAAGGAAAGAGTATTTGTCATCAGAAACCATGGAGCCCAGAGTGAAGTGGCAGATTTTCCAAGTCCTAAAAGAAAAGGATGATCAAGTTAAGTTTTGTTGTCAGCGAAAGTATCTTTCAGGAATGAAGAGGAAATCAAGATATCCTCAGACAAAGTAATGCTAAGGGAATTTGTTGCCAGAAGACATATCCAAAAAAAAAAAAGGCTGCAGGAAATTTTTTAAACAGGAAATAAAAAGAGAAGGAATCTTGGAATATCATGAAGGAAGGATGAACAACAGATACAGCAAAAACTTGAGTATAAATACAATGGGCTTTCCTACTTTTCTTGTTTTTTTCTAAATTATATTTGATGATTAATGCAAAAAATAATAACACTGTCTAATATGTTTCTTGATGTTTTTAGGGCTAATGTTTAAGACAATTATTTTACAAATGTGGAGGCTAAAGAGATGTGAAGTGCCATAAGGTTTGTAAACCACTTGAGCTGGTAAAATGTCAGTAACAGTAGACTGTGGTAAGTTTTTATCTATATAAAATAATTACAATTAAATTATATATAATTTAATACTTAGAGCATACACTGAAAAACTATACAGAGATATACTCCAAAACAAAAAATAAAATAAACTAGAGATACATAAATAACTTCTTAATTTACTTTTTATTTAACTCACAGGAAGGCAAGTAAAAGGAAAAAGAGAAAAAACTCAGAAAATTAACTAAGAAAGAACAAACAGAAAACAAAAAATAAAATGGCAGACTCAAGTCCTACATGTCAATAATTATGTTATCCGTATGTATTCTAAATATACCAATTAAAAAAAGAGATTGACAGAATTGATTAAAAAAAAAAAGAAATTACCCAGCTATACTGTCTAAAAGAAGTTCATTTAAATATTATACAGGTAGGTTGAAAGTAAGGGTAGGAAGAGCTAAACCACACAAACATTAATCAAAAAATTAGGAGCGGCTACATTAATACCAGATGAAATAAACTCTAGAGCAAATAAAATGATCAGAGACAGAGAGGCACATTACATAATGATGAAAAGATTAATTCACCAAGAAGACACAGAAATCCTAAATGTGTATGCACCAGACAACACAGTTGCAAAATATGTGAAGCAAAAACTGATGGAACTGAAAGGAGAAATGGACAAATCCACAATTATAGTCTGAGACTTTAGTAAACCTCCCTTAACAATTAATAGAACAACTAGACAGAAAATCAGCAAGAATACGAAAGAATACAACAACGCGATCAACCAACAGGATGTAACACATTTATGGAGCATTCTACCTAACAATAGAAGAATGCACAATTTTTTCAAGTGCCTGTGGACCATATGCCAAGATAGACCATATCCTGGGCCATAAAGCAAACCTCAATAGTTTAAAATGATTAAAACCATATATCTGTTCTCTGACTACAATGGACTCAAACTAGAAATCAATAGCAGAAAGATAGTAAGCAAATCTCTGAACACTTGAAAATAAAACAACATGATTTTAAATAATCTATAGGTCAAACAGGAAGTCTCAAGGGAAGTAGAAAAAAATGGAACTGAGTGAAAATAAAAGTACAACATATCAAAACTTGGGGGACACAGTTAAGGCAATGCTAGAAGGAAAATGTATAGCGCTAAATGCTTACATTAGAAAAGAGACAAAAACCTCAAATCAATAATCTAAGTTCCCTTCTGAATGAAAAAGAAAATCAAAATAAATCCAAAGCAAGCAAGGAGGAGGAAGGAAATAATAAACATACAAGCAAAAATCAATGAAATAAAAAAGCAGTAAAACAGTGGAGAAAATCAATAAAACAAAAAGCTGTTTCTTTGAAAAGATCAATAAAATTGACAGACTTCTAGCAAGACTGAAGAAAAAAGGAAAGATACAAATTACTAATATCAGTAATGAAACAGTAGTATCACTAGACCCTACAGACATGAAAAAGATAGTAAGAAAATAGTACGAACAACTCTACACACATAAATCTGATAACAAACAACTGAAACTCACATACTATGAAGGAGATAATTTGAGTAACTCTTTAACTCTTAAGGAAACTAAATTTGTAATTAAAAACCTCCTGGAAAAGAAATCTCCAGGCCCTGATGGTTTCACTGCATAATTCTACCAAATGTTTAAAGAAGAATTAACTCCAATTCTACATAATCTCTTAGATAAAATGTAAGAGGAAGGAATACTTCCCAACTCATCCTGGGAAGCCAGTCTTGCCCATATATCAAACCCAAAGGCAGTACCGAAAAAATTACAGATGAATATCCCTCCTGAATATAGATATAAACATTCCATACAAAATATTAGGCAATGTAATTCAGCAATTTATAGAAAGAATTACATACCACAACCAAATGGAGTTTATTCCAGGGATGCAAGGCTCATTTAATATTTGAAAATCAATCAATCTAATCTATCACATTAACAGATTGGAGAAAAAAAATACATGGTTATATGAATCAATGCAGAAAAAGCATCTGACAAACTTAGTACTCATGATGAAAAAAAAAATCATAAAATTAGGAAGAGGGGAACTTCTTTAATTTGATAAAGAACAACTGTAAGAAACCTACAGCTGACTTCATACTTAACAAGGAAAGACTGCTTTCCCCTTCAAATCAGGAACAAAACAAGGATGCCCACTCTCTATTGCTACTTTATAGTAGTACTGCAAATTATAGTCAGGGCAATAAGACAAGACAAGACAAGAAAAGACATACTAATCAGAATGGGAGAAATAAAACGTCCCAATCATAGCATGATTGTCAATGTAGAATGCCTCTAGAATCTATTTTAAAAAAACCCAAAACCCTCTTAGTACCAGTAAGTGGATTCAACAAGATCTCTGGATAGAAGACCAAAATACGAAACCATATGTATTTTTATATACTAGCAGCAAACACGTAGAAACTGAAATTTAAAGTACAATACCACTAAGAGAATGAAAAGACAAGCCACAGACTTGGAGAAAATATTTGTAAAACTCATATCTGGATAAAGATCTTACACCCAAAATATACAAAGAACTCCTAAAACTCAACAATAAGAAAACAAACAATCTAATTAAATAATGGGCAAGGGATCTGATCAGACACT
This sequence comes from Camelus ferus, assembly GCF_009834535.1. Taxonomy (NCBI): domain Eukaryota; kingdom Metazoa; phylum Chordata; class Mammalia; order Artiodactyla; family Camelidae; genus Camelus; species Camelus ferus. Next base: position 46,103,034 of record NC_045704.1, read on the forward strand.
TGACCAAAGATGGTGTACATACAGATGGCAAATAAACACATGAAAGATGCTCAATGTCATTAGAGAAAATTGTTAAGGAACTGCAAATTAATATAACAATGAGATACCACTACACATTGTTAGAATGACTAAAATCCAAAACCCCAAATGCTGGTTGGGCTGTGGGACAACAGGAACCCTCTTCATTTCTGATGGGAATGCAAGATGGTGCAGCCACTTTGGAAGACAGTTGAGTAGTTTCTTATAAAATTAAACATAGTCTTGTCATATGATCCAGCAATCATTCCCCTTTGTATTTACCCAAATAAACTGAGAACTTACCTCCACATAAAAACCTGCACACAAATGTTTATAGTGGCTTTATTTAGAATTGTCAATTGGAAACAACCAAGATGTACTTCAATAAGTGAATGGATAAACAAACTGTAGTGCATCCTATGATGGAGTAGTATTCAGTGTTAAAAAAAAAAAAAAAAAAGAGCTGTCAAGCCAAGAAAAGACATGAAAACCATAACATTCATATTGCTAAGTGAAGAAGATAGTCTGAAGAGTTTACTGTTGTATGATTCCAATCATATGACATTCTAGAAAAGGCAGTAGTATGAGACAGTAACAAGATCAGTGGCTGCCAAAGGCTGGGGGAAAGAGCAAGGGATGACCAGGTGTAACAGAATTTTTAGGAAAACGGAAGTATTCTGATGCTGTAATGGTGAATACACATCACTATACATTTGTCAAAACTCATAGACTGTATACAATACAGTCAACTCTAATGTAAACCATGAAATTTAGTTAATAATAATAAATGAATGGATGAATATTGGCTTTTCAACTGTAACAAATGTTGTGTCACACTAATGCAATGTATTAATACAAGGGAAACTGTCAGGACAGGGTGAAGGGGGACGTGTGGGAACTCTATTTTATACTCAATTTTTATGTAAATCTAAAGCTGCTAAAATAGCCTATTCCTTTAAAATGCCATTAATAAAAAAGGAATATTTAGATGTACATCTAACAAAACACATACCAGAACTTGCATGCTATGTACAAAACTATGTAACATTGATGAAAGCAATCAAAGGTCTAAAGAAATGAAGATACAGACTGTGTTCATGGATTTGAAGACTTAACATAGTAAAGATGTCTGCTGTCCACAATTTGACATAGGTTTAATGTAATTCCTATCAAAATCCCAGTAAGGTTTTTATTGATAAAGATGACTATTCCAAAATATATATGAAAAGGCAAAAGAAGTAAAATAGTTAAAACACTTTTAAAAAGAGAACAGAGTGGAAAGAATCAGTCTACCCAATTTCAAGATACTTGAGATAAAAATGATTTAGAACTATACTCACACACTGTACAAATGTCAAATTCCTCCATTTGATATTGCACTATAACTATGTGAGATTAACTGCTGGGGAAACTGGGTGAATGGTACTTGGGACCTCTCTACTACTTTTTGCAACTTCCTGTGAATATATAATACTTCATTTTTAAAAAATTAAAAATCATCAAGCTTTATTGAGGTATAATTGACATTTAAATAGTGAGATATTTAAGGTGTACATATGTTGATTTGATACACGTCTACATTGTGAAATTATTCTAGATCTCTGCCACTTCACACATTTATCCTTTTTTTTTTTTGATGGAAACATTTGTTTTGCTTTCTCAGGAAGTTTCAATTATTAAAAGTTTAAATGAAAAACAAGCACATTGCAACTGTGCTAGTTATTTGCTGGTTAGCTCTCTGCCGTTGTTCTCGTGTTTGGTGTTTTATTGTTATATATCCTGGGGAACTGGTGCCTTGCAAGTGACTCTTCCTAAATTTCTTTGTCATCTGACTTCTTGTTAGGTCCTACCAATTAGTGGGCCTGGAAAACAGGATATGGGGGAAGCTACTTTCCTTTCACATCTAGCTTCCATTTATGTTTCTGTAGCAATAACAGGCAGCAATGGAATCTAGAATTTTTTGGCAGTTCCAGCACATGCCCTCTGGAACTGTTCCTTGGCCCCATCATTAGTCCTTAGCATCCCCTGAGTAGTTCCAGATTTGGTCATAAGATACTCCTTTATGGTCTTGGCATTGCCATTCAGTCCCTATGCACTTCTGGGCTCTGATTATACAACCACCCCCACCTACCAGCCCTGCCAGTGATAGCTGCTTTCTCTAGTTAGTTACTAGTCTTTGAGTTATTTTACCACCTTTTTATACTCTCAATCCTTTTAATACCTTTCTGACCAAGTCCTATATTATATTTCTCTGTTTGAAATTCCTAGAGTGGCTCTGTTTTCTGAATTTGGCTTTGATTAATGTATCAATATTGGGTGAAACAGAGCTAGTGCTTTGTGTTACAGGAATTAGGAAATATTCTTTCCGTCTCTTTATTTCAGAGCTGCACCATGGGGGTATCTTGAACCTGACCTGTGGCTGAAACTTGGCCCTAAGACCTCTGAAATCTTGGTGGGAATGGTGGAGACTGTTAAAAAAAAAAAAAAAAAAAAAAGCATTTCAAACTGGAATAAAGTTTCCTAACTTGGAAGAGAAGGACACTTGGATGCTGTTCTTTTTTTTCTAGGAAATCTGCCTGAATAAGCCAAATCAAAACAGAAATATATTTGTCCAGAGGCTCCATCAAATTAAATCACTGTGTATTTTCCTAGACTTCTTGGTTTTCTGTTCTTGGAAAAAAAAACTAAGGGATGAACGTGGAACCCAATATTTTAGTTTTACCAAGAGAGCATGTTAAAAATGGGAAAATGCTAATAGTTTATCACAATTATTTCACTAAAGAAAGAATAGCTTATTTAAAAAAAAGACACATGGTATCAGAAAATTCAGTAGGGTTTTAAATATAAGAAAGTGTGCTTTACAAAATTTCACCACGTGTTCTTATTTGTTTACTTAAAAAAATTGACCCGTAGCCCATTAAAAATTTCTATTGATCTGGTGTTTAGAAAGTTTTGCTGGATAACTTTATGTTGATTGCATTAGGTAGTCTTAGAGACAGGATTTCTGTTAGGGAGATATTTCTTTTGTAAGTGCATTGAGATAGTCCTGCCCTAGAAAACTGTTTATGTTCATTTGATGATATGTGTCCCCTTGTTTTAAAGTTGCTAACCAAAGTTGAAGGTTATCTGTTTTCATGAGAGATGGAGGTCCTGTGTCTTCAGGAATCTGTACTTAGTGCTTAGGTGAAAAAGGAAAGCACAGAGTTAGGGAGAGAGAAAGGTTCCCTACTTCTGCTTGGAACCCAGTGCTGTGCTTCGAATTCTCAGACTAACAACTCTGGGAACATCTGGAGAAAGTCTCCTTGACCCAGGTATTAGCTTTTTCATAATGGACACCAAGGATAGTGAGAATAGTGATACCCAAGTGGTTTTGCAAGCATGAAAGCCAGAGCAAAACTTGTCAGATGCTATGCCATGACTGTAGAAAAGATAATCTGCAAGCACACATGAAGTTCTCCCCTTTAAACTCTTAGGCGTTTTTGAGAGTGAGGGGTTATGAAAGCGAAACAGAGCATACTCTGTCAGCCTGTGGAGTAGGAATAGGAATGTGATTTGTTTGTTGTTGATGTGACCTTCCTTACAACCACTTAGTGGAGAATTATGAGAGCACTTGGTTGTATGGTTGTATGATATGTATCACCTTTTGGTGCACATCAAACCACGCTAAAACTTTGTAACTTTCAATGACAAACATTTATTTCTTGTAGTTTTGTGAAGTAACTGGGCAATTCATGTGGTCTGTGCTGGCTTGACTGGGGCCAGGTGGCCTTAGGATGTCTTTGCATGTCTGTGGCCTTAGATAGAATGGCTGGAAATACTGAGACTAATGGGGCCTCTTTCCCTCTCTTCTCTCATTTTCCAGAAGGCTAATCCATGCTTTTGCACATGGTGGTGTAGGTGCCCAGCAGCAAGAGAGGGAAAGTAATTTTTGAGCTTCTGAATGCATCACGTTTGTTAATATTCCATCAGCTAAAGCATCCATTGGCTTAGATGATGTTCAAAACCAGATTTAAGGGGAGGAGAAATAGTCTTCACCTTAGATTAGAGAAGCTGCAAAGTCATGTTTATAGGGGCATGGATATGGGAAGGGAGTAATATGTGGTCATTTTAAAATCTACCACATGGGGTGATGGTGAGAATCTTGACTCTGAGCTCATGTGGCACATAGGATTCATCATCTAGATGTTCAGCATGGCTATAATTTTCTAGGTGATAGAGGTGACCTGCGTCACTGGTAAGAAAATTTTTGTCTTCTCTGACATCACCTGCTGTGATGTGCTGTTTTAAAATTATTTGACTATTGTCTTTCAGCTACAAACCCAAACTTCTATATGCTGCTTTGTATTTCTGGGGGCTGGAGCCCTGCAAATTCCATTTTCACATTGCCAGCAGATTTCCTTTAAGCTCTGCCAATAGAGGCAACTAGGATGATAGTGAAAGGCTGAAGAGGAAGAAATGATAGACCCCTTTGGTCTGCTTCTTATGAATTTTCTAGTGGCTTTTCTCCTGTGGGCATCATTCCAGTATCATTTTGTCAGTCTGTCCATGGAAGTTATTTCCTTCAGTAGCAGCTGAACCTCATTTGCAATTTTCCTAACATCTTAAGAACCAGTTTCGTCAGGCCCTGCTTAAATACACCAGCACCAGCCTCCCAGCACCCCGTCTTCAGAGACCTATATTTAGCCCCTTTTCCAAACACCTTAGTTTTAATTGTTCTAACCTCTTCCCTTTATTCATCCTTTCTTTGAAGTGGTTGGTACTTACTTGATATCTTAGGGTTCTTTTTGTTTTCTAAGTTAGCAGATTAGAATTCGTTATACCCAGTGAACAGTACTCTATATCAAATTTTCCCTGTTAAATTAACTGGTGTAGTTTCCATCTTCCACCTAAATCTTGACTGATCAGGTAGGAAGAGGAAGACAAGGAAGGGAAGCTGGCTTGAAATGCTTAAGTCACCACTGTTTCTCTGCCATTAGTTGCTTAATTACAATTACAAAATGTTTAAGACATTGTCTAACTTATTCTGAGGCTAGCATAACCTTGATAGCAAGACTCAACAAGGTTAGTATGAGAAAAGGAAAATTATTGTCTGCCTTTCTAAGAAACAGGTGCAAAATCAGGGACAAAATATCAGGAAATCAAATCTAGCTCTTTGTAAAAAAGATACTATTTTATGACCTGGACTTGTTTCTGAAATGCATTGTTGGTTTAATACTAGAAAATCAATGAACATATATAATGGTGCATATAATACTATACATTATTACTTAAAGGAGAAAAATGATACCATCTTAATAGATACGGAAAGAGAATTTGATAAAATTCATTATACCCAATGTGAGAATTTTTAGAAAACTAGCAATAGAAAGAAATGTTATTGATCTGATAACTAATCTCTAAAAAATCTGTAACAAACTTTATTCTTAACAGATAAACAATAATTTTTTTTCCTTTTGAAATGAGGAGAAAGATAAAAATACCTATTGTCACTTCTTCTCAGCATGGCACTTGACACCCTAGCTAGTGTGATAAAGCAGGAAAAATAAATATATAGTGTTGTAGATAAAGCTGAAAAATGATTTTTAAAAGCTATATATATACACACACATACAGGGTTATAGAAGAGGAAATAAAACTGTCTTTCTACATAGATGATATAATTGTGAATATATAAAATCCAAAAGAATCAAATGACAAATTACTAAAAGTAGTAAGAATTTAACAAAATTGCTAAAAACAAAATCAATATGGAAAAAATGAACTATATTGCTCTACACTAACAACAAATAGAAAATAAATTTTAAAATATATATCATTTATAAGAATATTAAAAAATATGAAGAACCTAGGAATGAATCTAACTAAAGTTGTATAATGTTACTAACCTTAAAATTTTTACTGAACATTAAAAAGGACCTAAATAAATGGAGAAAAATAGCATGTTTGTGAAAGATAGCAATTTTCCAAAAATTGACCTGAAGATTTAATGTACTCTCAATCAAAATCTCAACTTAAAAAAGGAGATATATATGTAGAAATACAAGGGATGAAGTATTGCCAAATTGCCTTTTAAGGGAAAACATAGTTGGGGGTTATTACCAGATGTCAAGATAACATTATTAAGCCAAATTGATACAGTGTAGTAATGGTATAGGTATAAATAAAACAGGCCAATGGAAGAATAGAAAACCAAGAAATAAAAGCCTATATGTATACATTAGATACATAACAGAAGTGGTTTTATAGGTCAGTGGGGAAAGGAGAGACTTTTCAGTAACTGGTGTTGGGACAGTTAGTTATTTATATGGAAAAAAGAAATGAAATTGAACCTCTGCTTCACAGTATACAAAATAATCAATTCCAGGTGGAATAAAGATCAAACAATGTAACAGGTAAAGCAATAAAGCTTTTAGACAATAATTTAGGAGAATATGAACATGACCTCCAGTTAGGGGAAAATTTCTTAAACAAGGCACAAAAGCACAAACCATAATGAATGAATAAAATAAACAGAACTATATTTAAATTAAAATCTTATATTTATCATAAGAGACCATAAAGAAAACGAGAAATCATCTCATTGAAAAGATACTTGCAACACATATAATTGACAAAAGAGTAGTTATCATAATATATAAAGAATTTTGGCAAATGAATAAGAGAAAGAGTTATCTGGTGAAAAAATGGATGAGAAATCTCAACCTTTCACACAACAGAGCAAACACAATGGCCAGTAAACATATGAAAAAAAGATTAACCCTACTGGTAATTAGGTCACTGCAAATTAAAACCAGAAAAAGTTATTGCATACTCAGCACCTTAGCAACATTTTAAAAAGTTGGCAAAGATGAAAGTTGTTGAGAACTTTGCTGATGGCAGTGTTAACTGAGGCAACCATATTGGAAAAAAGTGGGTTTACTTGGTAAAGTTGAGCTCACATACTAAGACATAGCATCTTATCTGTGATTATACATATTCTAGAGAAAGTCTTGCTCATGAGTACCAGGAGACAAATAAGAATGGTCACAGTAGCATTGTTTAAAATAGCCCCAGATTAGAAATAAACCACATGTCCATAAATGGAAATGGATCAGTAAAGATGGATGTATTCATAAAATGGAATGATACATAGCAAAGAAAATGAGTGGACTGTGGCTACACATGTCAAAATCAGTGAATCTTACAATGTTGAGCAAATGAAATGAGCTCTGAATCATAATAGAATAATGAGTATATTAGTATAAAGCAGGCAAAACTAAAATCTGACTGGGATTACACACAGAAAAACTATATGCTAAAAACACAGGAAATGATTATATTAAAATTCAGGAGAGTGGGAACCTCTTACAGGGTTATGAGAATGAAAGGATGATGGTAAAGTCCAAGATAGGGAGATGTTGCGTGGGAGGAAGGCTGGTTTCTAAGGTGCTGGCAAAGTTCTGCTTCTTAACCTAGTTGGAGGTTACACAGGTATTTGCTTTATGAGTTTTCTTTCAACTGTACGTGTGTGTTTATTCTGTATATATAATATGTTTCATGGTTAAAAATGCATTTTTATTTCTCTTGTAGTACCTATTATAGAGATTGCAGAAATGGGAATGTGCACCTGGAAGCTATAAAAGTTTGCTTCTTTTAAAATTTACTTTCTCTTATAAGTTGCTTCTTTAAAAAAAAGTAATGTTTAAATTCCTTACCTGTATACAAATGTTGATATTAATTGTTATTATTAATTAAAGTTAAGTCAGTTCATTGCAGACTTGGCACAGTGTTGTACTGAAAAACACGAGATATCAGTCCTAAAACAGCTACTTTCATGGTTCTCAAAGCGTAGCATCACTGGCCGGCATGTATTTTACTGTGGGTTATTACCACCATGGAAAACACTGACTGCAACCCTTGAAAATGGCTTGTACATTGGTAGGCTCAGAATGGGACACCTTTGGGGAAAGACATTGCTAGGAGCACCCCTACATTTATAACCCTGAGTGGAATTCCATTTTGCCATTTAAACATTGATGCTTTCCTTTGGGGAATATAATTTCCACGTAAAAAAGTAACAAAACAGCAATTATGTAAATTGAATGGAAGAAAACCAGTAGTGTCCTGTTTGAGGTAATTTCCCCCATAATGAGTGTTGGGGAAAGGAGGAGAATGGGAAGGACTGGAGGTTAAAACTGGGAAATTGCATATGTATGTAATAAGCTTGCACAGAAAGCAGATGCACGGTGTCATGTATAGAGGCAATAATCTGTGACAGAAAGATTTACATAATATTCTTTCAGGGCAAGTTCCCCGTTTTAAAAAGATGGTGAAATGCAGACAGCATGCCTAACTATAATGAATCTAAATCAGGTAAATAATTTGCAATTCCAGATTATGCCCCTCCTTCCCCAATCCACACTTTCTTAATGGATCGATTACAGCTTAGAGGGTAAAGAGAACTGAAGTTACCCTGACACATATGTGTGATGTAAGTGAAAACATTGTTTTAAAGAAAGGGTGGTACTGATAGACATTCACAATTTTGATCTTGCAGGTCATAATTAATAATTACAGGTGGAAGAGAAATCTCCCTAAATCATGAAAGGAATGCTGTTTTAAACACACATACACACACCCCAAAATGGATTTATAGGACTCTAGGTTAATAGGGATACAGCATTTTCCCTGCAGTGAGTCCCAGGTGAACATTATGTAAAACATAGATCAGTAACCATTTCTCCTCCTCCTCTTTAGCAGTAAATTTCCATTAGGTAATGGGATGTCTTTTGGTGAAAGAAGGAAAAGCAAGAGCGCAAGAGGCTGTTCATCTCATGTGATGTCTCTCAAAATGGGTTAGGGGTGATACCCAACTGCCTGCCTGCCTTTAAATGTGAGGACAATCCATACATTTTAAGCTTTCTCTACTTTTGTTTATAAACATCTCTCTTGTCTGTTATAATCTCATTACATTCTTATAATTCTGAGTGACTTTTTCCTATGCTTGTAAATTTGACATGGAGGTCTTTTTTTGTGGCTGTATCTGGTGCAGAGAGGCTAATAGACTTGACTTCAACATGCCCTGGTACCAGATTCACAGTTTCTAACTTTTTGCCGTGCAGTAGCCATGAGCTGTTGCAAAGTCTTGACTTAGATACTTAATACCCTGTGTCTGTTACACAAGTTTCAATTAACCTGCAAACCTCTTGGTTAGTGTAATGCTTAACTAGAGCGAGAGTACTTAACTGCCTATAATTACTACACCCAGCAATTTAAACTATTGTTTCACATGTGTAGGAAAAAAAACCACCCATCTTTAAGACCTAGTTTCTTCCTTTGAATATTGTACATGAATTATATTGTCCACTGTATACAGTATGTCTTTTTTTTTTTTTAAGTCAACACAAAATACTGAAAGGGAAGCAAATCAGAGAATGTACTCAAAATAATAGTGTTGTTGGTTCTCAATATTTTCACTTTCTTTTTCAGGCCATCAATTTGGGTACTAAAATGAGATGGGCAAAGGAGAGAATTCTAATTAGTTAAAAAAAAAAAAAAAGAAAAAAAATACAGTTTATTTTGTGAGTGTGTGTGATTTGCCCAGGCATATCTGTGTTTCAGATGCAGGCGACCATCAATTATTACTACACATTTATCATCATGAAATGCTTATTTTGACATGTTTTTAAAGAGAGGGAAAATTCATATACATACACACAAACGTGGTGAATACATATACACATACACATATACATTTAAAGGGCAGAGCAAGGAGCTGTCTCTCAAGGGTAAGCTGTTACTTGCCCCTGCTTGGGAGAAAAGGCTTTCTCAATGGGATTATGTCCTCTCTCATAACCTATCAGTTGTCTGATCAGAAATTCATAACGCAGCCCATCTATCGCTCAGCTCGGCCAGGGCTGCAAGATTGAATTTAAATAGGCAAATGCCAGACTTGGGCGTTGACATTCTCTCTGTCTCTCTCAATCTTTCTCTTTATCCTGTCCTCTTCCCAATCACATTGTCTCTTTTCCTTTTCCTATTATTTTTTTTTTATTCCTCCACACACCACCATTTTATATTAGGGATGAACTAACGTGATGAGAAGTTATCAGGAAATGGAGGATGGATGGTGAGTGGAGAGGCAGACACAGCAAGAGGCAGAGGGAGGGAGGAGGAGACAATGAGATGGAAAGAAATTGTAAATTGTTGCTGTCATACCCTTGCTGGGACAGTAAAACCTGTTTTTGTTGTTGTTGTTGTTGTTGTTTTTGCTTTTAAAGGGAAGTATTTCAGGATAAATTACTTAGCACATATCCTTGCTCAAGCAGTAAGATGTCTGTGTATATTCGCATATATCCATATTATAACCCTTCTTTTTGTGTGACTGATACGTGAAAAATGCATTTGAATCTGTACATTGTCAATGTTCGCTTCCTCTGGTTGCATGGCTGCTGAGGGTGTTGATTCTATAGAGTTGTAACCCGATGACATTTAACTCAGGTCTGATAAAGTAGTAATTCGCATTCTCTCTTCCCACTCCACCTTCTCATCTTCTCCAATCCCAATGTAAGTAAATCAGTTTTATCTCTAAGTCCAAAAACCACGGTGGAAGGAAAAAACTCGTTTAACTGATATAACTCGTTAAAACTATCTGTAGAACTTAAATGTTGAAAGTTGAGGGCTTTTGTATTCAGACAGATGGCTGATTGTTAATCATTCTGCTTGGGCTATGCTGGAAAAGATTAAAAAGTGAAAATAACAGTGAGAAAACTGCCTATGGTCCTGTTTCTTCTCTCTAAAGAAGGTGGTATAAAATTCAACTTGATGTCGGATTCACAGCTTGGAAAAGTCGTGCTCCCCCGTCCTCTTCTTCCACAGTATCTTTTCACTGGGCTCAAAAGTGCATCCTGAACTAAGAGTTTCATTGTGTTTGTGCTAAAATTCCTTTCCTCCTGACTATGTCTACAGAATTATATCCCTTAATTTTAATGTTTCCGTCAGTGATGCTTACTTAAAAAGAAATGTTTATAAGTATTTGGGTTTGTTTTTTTTTTTTGGATCACCATCAATTTACTGGTATTAAAATTTATTTTATAGGACAAACTCCAAATAGGTTTTGTCCCCATGGGAAAACATAGGGGATGGGGGATTTTGCACAACTTTGTAACAAATACCTCTACCTCAATGAAAGTGATGTTCTGCACTATGCTGTACTATTTCTGCTTGAGGAAGAATAGAAATGTTGCTAAATGCATTCATTTTTTTTTTGAAATATCTCTATGCAAACCTTACAGTTTCCTTTCTGTCTTAGGACATTGAAAACTCATTGACTCTAACTGATGAGAGTTTTGATAGCCAGAAGCAAAAGAATCAGAGGAACCGATGCCGTTTGTCCGGTTAACCACTCGCTGACACACTGTGCTTGAAGAATTGCTTTTGTCACCATGTTCATTTTCAGATGTCTCCACTAACTTGTAGGCAGTTAACCCACAGAGAATTCAATTAGCGCAGTATTTGGTTCAGTTGCTGCAGAACAAAAGTAAATTTAAACCAAACTCGTTGAAGACCCAAATAAGTCTCCTTCCTTCTGCGATTTGCATTAATAAATAAGGAAGCCCTTATACTTATTCTCCTTGGCGTTTTCTCCCTTGTTTCAGAGTCTGATGAGCTCACCAGGTATTGCTGTTTTTCAGAAAAGGCTGAACTGTACATTTCTGGTGGGTCAGAGTTTTACAGATGTGTCTTTTTTTTTTTTTTTAAACTAATAGCTTTATTGAGGGAGCATTCATATGTTTAAAGTGCGTAACTCAATGCCTACTGGTTTATTCACAGAGTTGTGCAACCACGGCCACAATCAGTTTTAGAGCATTTTTATCACCCCAAAAAGAAATTTCATACCCATTAGCAATCACCTCCTATTTCCTCTCAGCTCCCTCTCCCTCGCTCCCATCCCTGGATTTCCCTGTTCTGGACATTTCCTATAAATGGAATGATACAAAATGTGGTCCTTTGTGGCTGGCAGGTGTAATTCTAAATGTCTGCTGGGGACATCGTCCTCTTTGGGAGTGCAGAAAGATGTACACGCACACAGATATGGGTAAGAGTTTTAGGGGTGCGTGTCCCTCCTGAAGTCATGGCTCCCTATAAATAGGCCCTAAAGGCGCACCATTCACTTGACAGAAACAGTCTTTATTCATATGATCAGGCAGTTTAGGAGAGAGAGGTAGGCAGGGGCTTATCTTTTCCGATAACCCTTGAAGCTTACCTGTGGACAGCTGTGTCTTCACTGCACCAGAGGTTTTCCTGTTTTCCAGCGGTATTTATTTTCTTTCTTAATGCGTTTTAGTAAGGGAAAACACCAGTAGAGTCTATTGCTTTCCAAAACCAACAATGATTCATTCAGTAGTTGTTGGGATATGCATTTAAGTCATATAGTTGTTACTATAAAATAAAATTCCGTAGTCTAGAATAACTTAGGATGGATCTAAAATAAGTAAAAATCATGAATATAATTTTATTTCTCAACTCTTTTGCCATTTAATTGACCTCTGCTATAAGCCAGGTACAGGTGGAGAAGACAGATTAAAGTTTTGGCAGTCCATTAAGATTCTATTCAAGTCTGTAGGGTGGGTGGGTGGTTAGGTAGGTAGGTAGATACGCAGATGAATAAATAAATAAGTAAAAGCCATAGACAGAGCTCCAGAAATGCTTTTTAGGAATCAAGGCCTTGCCTCTTTGCCAAATGGCCACTGATCACCTTTTCTCTCTGTCTATTTACATATATATATATATTTTTTGTTTGTTTGTTTGTTTTTTGTTTTTTTCCTCCTAGCTTCCTCTAAGTTGGCTCTGTAAGTACAAGATACTTTGTCTCACTTTAATCAAGCTTGTTATGTATCCAAGTCTACGCCTGAAACTATAAATGTTCCATTTTTAGGCAGGAATCTTGCAGCAGCTGTATAACAGTCTGGCAACTTTTGCAGACCTTCTTTGCTGTACATGACTTGTGCAATTATGGCCAGCCCATTGGGCCATTCTGAAGATTGTTTCTCACACACACCTTCCCATCTCGTAGACATTTTGAGACTGTCTGACATTCTGGACTTCTAAGAAAGCTGCCCGGATAGAAGCCCAACTGTGTCTTTCATGTTTTATCCCAGAGGGGAGTCACGAAACAGTTCAAGCCCATCACACTCTTAGCTCATGGGAAAAATGTCTAGCCAGGTAATTCATGGGGAAAAATACCTAGCCAGGTAATGCATGTTGTTTTTCAATGGACCTTTGCTGTTTGTTTTCTTTTCTCTATTGCCTCCTCACTGCTTGGGTTATTTTCTTTTGCACATTTTTTTTCCCCCACCCTGGGGATCTTATTTTTACTTTAAGAGCAATAGAATTTGTTGGAAAACCAATTTTACACACACAATGAATCTTTATCTCTATATTATTATAAGCAAGAAGTACTAGGGGATACGTGGGACAGAAAGTGCAATAAATTTATTTCTCATTTTCAGCTATAAGCCAGGGTTCTAATTCTGTCTTGAGACTGATTAAAAAGAAATAACTGGGTTTTGTGACTGGGGTAGGCATATACCTGGGGTACAAAGGCAGCCTTCAGATATCACTGTTGATCCCTTCACTGCCTTGATTTTGTAAACTGGGAGCTTCTGGGGCAGCAGACTGGGCTTGGGGTCAACCTGAGCTCCCTCCAGTAGGTTAAAAGCCAAAGTCTGATAACAGATTTCTCAGCTGAAGGACATCCTCGTGAGTCATTTCCATTACCAAAGGGAATCCAAATCAGTCTTCTTTTTCCTTTTCTGCAGTGTTAAATATAAAACTAAAAACAATAAAAATTTGGAGAAAGGAAGAAATTTACATGTGTGACAGGAAACAATTCAAATTTGACCTCCTGAAATTAGGTCAAGTGGGGTTCCTTTGATTGACTGAAGAAGAAGTCATTGATTCACAGAAACCTATGAGAGAAGTTTAATCACACAAAGACGGGAAGGGTTGCCCAGATGTCAGCTGACATTAGTTTGTCCTTTGAGATTTAAACTGATGGTTGGACAACATGTGCTGCAGGAAACCCAAAGCTCTCACCAAAAATAGTTAATTTCTGGGGCCTGTATTTTTAGAGCCTCTCCTAACTTGCTTGCTTCTAGTGAATTCCTAATCCCCACGTTAACCACACCCTGTCAAGATGTTTTTCTTTTTTTTCCTGGAAATCTGCATTCCATAGCAACCTAGTTATGGGAGTCAGCCCTTGCCTCCGGGTGCCCCCACACCCCCACACCACTCACATTAGACATATTTGAGCAACTAGCTTTGTTAAAGGTTTGGAAGCAAAGGAAGAAGTTTTCTTTGCAGTGATACAAGCAACTTAAAATGAATGTTACATGGATTTACTCAGGGAGGTTTTTCGGCCTCTCATTACCAGGAATTTCTTGACTACTTTTTCTCTGAAGGCTTCAGCCTTCTGCCATGTTGACCAATCACTTCTTTTCTTTCTCTGTTCCACGCTTTCACCTTCTCCTTACCTCCTCACCACCTAATACCTGTTTGAACTTGATCAGCAGTTTAGTGCTTTTTTTAGGTTCTTTTCATCTTCCAGTTGAGCTTGTTTTCCACATACAAAGTGGCATATGAAGGGTTTCCTATTCCAGGATGGTTTATTCTTTAGCATGAATACTAACTACCTGCTGTTTTTTTTTCAAAAATTTAAATTTTTTTGTAAGTCACTCTGCTGCATGGCTCCCTAAAGGCTGAGGATGATGAAGGCAGAACAAAATCAAATCAGTTTTTTTCCCCCGGTAACAACTTTGGAGGAATCCTGTCACGTTTCCTTGGATAGTTCTACTGTGACACTAGATATGACATTTATAGTTTTATATTGCATCAGTGAGTTGATTTTAAACCATGAGAATATTTCTATTTGAATTCCTAAAGTAGAAAAGTCAGATTTCTTTCCCTCTAAGTGTAGAAAGTGACTGAAGCTACTGACAAATAAAAGAGGAAAGAACTGTTAGAAGTTTCCAGAAGTAAATATGACAATGTGGCTCTTTGTTCCTGCTAATAAGTAAAAATGGTGTATGCTAAAGTAAAAAAAAATTAAGAATGTCTCTAGACGGTTATGAAGCTTTATAAGTGAGTAAATAAATCTTATGGATGACAATGGTGATAGAAAAAAACTTGAAACAAATTTGAAATATAATTTGAATCTAAATTTCTTACAAAAAAAGATATTTCAGAGGAATCCAGCTAATAGTTGACTATATAAAGTAGAGAAATGACTATATAAAGTGGAGAAATGTTTGAAAATTCACAAACCTTGAAAAAAGATGCTATCTTGTAGCTGTTACTAAGTTCTCTCTACAAAGTTATACCATGACCTAGATATAATAAAGTGTAAGATAAAAATAACATTTTATTATCAGAATTAAAGGAAAGCAGATCTTGGGCAAAATTTTTTCTCTGATGAAAATAGATAGTTAGACTCAGCTCTGCCTTTTGTGTTTTGGTTCTAGTCAACTTGTATCCAAAATTTAGCTTAGTGGGGTTTCTGAGCAGGTAAAAATCAAATGTGGAAAATCAGAATCAAAGGAGTTTCAGAGCCTGAACAATAATATTTTCATGCATAATTCAGATTTATTTTGTTGGCCAGAAGCCTGCTAGTTTTCCTCTGTATTTCTCCATTGGTGAAGTTTCCATCCTCTTGGTTTGTTAACCTTGGTGGGAATTACTTTCAGGTTAGCAGAGTTTTCATGATGTCATGGGTTTTTTCCCGATGCTAACTCCTGGATATCTCATACTTAGCCTTTCTCCCCATGAATATTTCAGATTGTGAGAGTGTGAAATGCAAGGCTTAATCTCTTGTTCAAACATCTTGAAAGGTCTAGGCATTTAGTATGTGCACATACTTTTGAGAGGGTTTCAGTGGTGTTGAAAACTAGTTTAGTTTTGGCATGCAAAATAGCTGAGAGAGCTGTACCCTTGACATACACGTTTCCTACTGTTCACTGGGGCTCCTTTGGAAGGTATGCTGTGAAATAATACAAAGTGAGTTCCTCAAGAGAGCTTCAGTGCTTTTAAAAGATAAGAGAATGGGATTGCTTGAGGGTACACCCTTACACTGAAAACTGTAACAAAACTGGTTTGGTAGAAATGTATCATTTCTTGTATTTACGTCTGTTTTTCAAAACCTCTGAGTATGATTTCTCTCTTTATGTGTGTAGATGCTGTGTGTATGTGTGTGTGCTTGTGTGTGTGTGTGTGTGTGTGTGTGTGTGTGTGTGTTTGTATAGGTGTCAGTTGTTGATGATGGATGTTTGTTTAGCTGACAGATCCAGTGAGCAAAGTTCTCTTCATGGTCAGAGAAGATACAGAAACAGCAGAGGCTATGACACAAGTTAACTAATACCTTATCTGTCATGCCGGGTCCAGTATAAATATTTCTAGAGAGAGGTGGTAGGTAGAGTGTCAGTCAGTTACAAGAAATTCCCAGTAACTGGTTTATGCTCATAACTCATCCCCAGTGTCTTGGATTGGCTGATAGTGACAGAAGTATTGGGACAGAAGCATTCTGAAAGACAGAACTCATGTCCAGTGCTTGCAATATTATCCTGTTCATTAAATATGGCATTCATTCTTTCTTCTCTCCTAACATTCTTCCTCTTGCATTAGAAGTTTGGCTTTTTCTTGACTGTAAAGTGCCCTGCTGCAACCCTGTAGAGTACATTATTCATCAAAATGCCCCTGAATGTATCTGTTTACATGCTGTGTTCAGTGCAGGTGGTTGACGGAAGTTTTCATCCTAGTGACTGTGACCAGGAGTGCCCCTCTTGTAGTTGGTGACCTGTAATTCAAGTAAGTCCTCTGACCCATAAGGAAAGCTGCAGGAGAAATCACTCATGGAAATCACTGTGTTTTCTTTATTTTTCCCCCCTTGTGCCAGAGAGAGATGGATATACAGTGGTTTTAGCTTCTAGAGCAGTGCTTCTTAATTTAGTTCGGGTCATGGATTCCTCCGAGATTCTGATGAAAGTTATGTGCATTTGTGCATGCACATACACACACACTCACACACATCTCAAGTTTTGCAAAGTATGTCAGAGGAAATAATCCTATTAAATCTTATGCATACAGATTAAGACCTCCTCATCTTGAGAGCCAGCAAGCTGAACATTCTGCATACTGATATAAAAATCCATTGTTTGAAATGATAAAGTTCGGTGCCATAAAAAGTGACCACCATACCTTGTGTCTCTTGGGATTTTCCCCCTTCCATATCTGACTTTTACTTCTTTCTCATTCTTCGTCTGAATTTTTGTCCTTTTAATCTAAGCCCTGTCCCAATCTGGATATTTGACTCCAGTTTCTATTTAGGCTTCGTTCTTGCTCCAGTTCTCTTCAATTGAAATCTCTTTTCCATTCCTACTCAACTATGCTTTTCTCCATCTGTTTCCCACATGCCTTGGTTCATTTAGGAGACTTGACAAATTAGATGGTGGTGCTTAGAGGAAACGGGCTTTAGAATAGTTACATAATTTTGGTAGCAGTTACTGTGCAGCGTGCCAAAAATGTAATGATCCCAGTTTCATTCTGTCAGTATCAAAATGCAAAGAAAGAAGAGAGGGAAGATGTGGTAGTGATATTTTACAGGCACACAAGTTTTGATATAAAACAAAAAATATTGATGTTTCATCAAAAATGTTTAATATTTGATATCACCTGAATCATGGGTCGGGAAAATGAAGTACTGACTTTGTTTTCAAGGGTGTTTACCAGGAGCATTTAGTTTTAGAAGTGAAGGACTGATTACTAATAGTTGATCTTTAAGTTATTTAATTCTGTGCCATGTTTTAAGTAGACTCTTTTGAAACCAATGAAAATGAAAACCGATGAAGTGTCCATTTCAAGATACACCTTTAGAATTAAGCAAGTTAAATCAATGGAAATCAATAGAATGTTAGGAGAACCAAGAAAACTACCTGACAGGAGAGCAGTGAAGTAGTGAATTAACTTTTCATACCAAAATCAGTATATTTCTACTGCAGTCCTGGGGCTGCAGGGGCTCACTTGAGTGAGTTAATCTACACGCAGTTTCGTAATTTTTAACAATTTGAGGCCATTATTCTTAGAAAACTGCTTTGTGATACCATCTGCTATAGTGTTGGAGTAGGGACAGAACTTGCTTTTTGAGTGTGGTCTCAGGCCTGAGATCCAGGAATGTACGAAACTTCCTTAAATGTAAAGATTCTAGCTCTTGCTTGCTTTCCTAAGAAAGCTTCATAGAGTTTCTCTGTTGAGATTTTGGTCAGTGACTGTAATAGGTGATTATGGCTCAGTGCATTGAATTCTGTACGTGGTTTTGATAGAATTTATAGCATCTACTCTCTAAACAATTGTTCACATTTTAGGTTAATGAAACTCTATATGTATCGAACAGAAGGTGAAGGGTCCACCCCACTCCTATTTAATACCAGTTCTTGTCTGCTGAGAAAAGAAATGACAGGAAATTAAGATGATGGATAAAATGATGGATTTAGGCTACATAGGTTTAATTTGATAATTGTTAAAATTGCATCAGTGTATGAATGGTGAACATGAACTTCTTTTTCTGGAAGTCTTGAAATCATAACCATGCTTTTTCACTTGTCTAGAATGGCTTAAATGTGGCCCTGCCAAAATTGCAGAGAGTTTTTTAGTAAACTTTTCTGAGGATTATCTATTTTAAAGAGTTGAAAGTTGATCAGACCATTAAAGTGTTCTGGGCTACAGGTGTTGATTTCTGGGTTGCCTATGTAGATTTTAAAAAGTACATTTTACATTGCTTATCCTGTGTTTAGATGAGTTCTTTGCAAGTCATTTTATGTTTACAAAAGGATACTATGTAGTATATCAGACAAGGAGAGAACAGAAGGAAGCCCAAGCCCTACTTGAAAGTGTGGTGTCATTCATGGGTTTTACTGCTTTTGTAGTATTGATGGACATTTTACTGTATTTTTCTACAATTAAAAATCTCACATGGACAGACTTGGTGCAGAGTGCAGAAAACGAAGACTTAATCAGACCAAAGGAGAAGCTATGATGTAAGAAACAGGAAAACTTCCCTGACTGTGTTGAGAAAAGATAGATTTTGCAAACTTCCTAATTAAGACATAAAGTCATCGTTACCCTCTACATCAGAATTCTGTGCAGAAGATGACAATCTGTTAAAGATCCACCAGTAATACGTTAAATTGGTGGATGAATTAGTGACCTGGAAATGGGCAAATTGAGACCTGGTTGTCTTCTGCTGTATGGGATATTAGACCAAAACTTAAAACATTTTGTGATTGTATATTAACTACCACATTTATTAATAATTGCCAGTATTCAATTTTTTTGGCCTAGAAAGTGACAATTTTGTCTTTCTACCTAATTTCTATTAGATGTGTTTTGCAAGCTATAGATACCATAGGTTCTTCATTTTATTTATTTTTATTTAAAAAATATTTAATAGAGGTGTTGGGGATTGAACCTAGGACCTTGTGCATGCTAATCATGTGCTCTACCACTGAGATAGTTCCTTCCCTGGTTCTTCATTTTAAAATGGAGATAACAATTATACTTGACTCATATAGTTGTTTTGAAGATTAAATGAGATAATACATGCAACTTGCTTAGTTCAAGGCCTTCGTATAGTAAGTGCTCATGCTCTCTTGCTATAATCACTATTGTTATTATAACTTAAGCAAAACAAGCCATTGTATTTAAATTAAATGAAAAATAATTACCAAATTATTAAAAAAAATTTTTCCCACCTTGTTGGCTTGAAATACATCAGCTACTGGATAGTAAATGAAATGTGGTCTTAGTAAGACTGTCTTCACTTCAGTGTAAAGACTATTACCTAATTCAGCTCTCTATCCTTGAAGCTTTGGAATAGTCTTTTACCTGGTAAGTGCTGGTATATATTGAATTGAATTGCATTGAACTGAATTAAGCTACAGAGCAGTTACTAATTTGACCTTATTTTTTTTTTTTTTGAGACCTCATTACAAAAGGTATAAATAAATTAGGAGGCATAGGAGTGTATTTCAAGCTACTTGCAAGAAATGGTCATGGTAAGAAAATCTCGTAAAAGAGTAACTACGTTATCATTAGGTATACTCAAACACATAACATAGGCAAATGGGCTTCTTGAGGGCAAAGGAACAGAAGGGGGATAGTTTGGCTGCTGGTCAGATCTGTACCAAGACAGTTCAAGAATCATGCTGAGGATGACCTGCAGTTAGCCTCAAATAGGTCTTCCTTCTGTTCTGGGTTGTCCGAGAGGAAAAGGCTGTCCCAAAGGAAAGGGCTGTGCACCCCCAACTCTTCTCTTAAAGAACCAAATCTGGTTTCTGTTAAAGTGCTATATTCTCTTGGACTTCTAGAATTGGTGGAAATTATTTTTAACCATTTTATATGGTATATTATTTAAATTTGGACAAACATTAAATTAGGCATTAATTTCCTGTGTGTATAGCTTTTATACAGCTATAAAACTAAACTAAATTTACAGATTACTATATAAATTTACCATAAAAGTCATTAAAGTGTAAATTAACAACATTCATTTAATGCTCTATGTGACGTTTTTTCTTGAAACTAAAGCACTGATGGTGGATTTAATCATAAGAAAAATATATTTTGTATTTGATATTTTACATATTAAGTTGATTCTTTAGATTTTGAGCCTGATGGGATTATCGTTTTAATAATTGTCATTATCATAGTTATTTTTCCTTTTACACACTGATTTCATTTAAAATCATTGATCCATCATTTTGATGGGCCAATCAATTTTGATTAGTGCTATCCAAAATGCAATCTTGAAAAAATTTTAAATGTGCTTTAATGAAAAATTCTTCACCATTCTATGTTTCTTGAAAATGACTTGTGAGTTCTCATGTATAGAAATAGGAGTCTCACTATTAATTTAAAATGGGAATATTACAGAGGGACTGTTTATGGTTTTCCAGAGGTTCCTTGGAATTTGCCTTACCTCTATTAGTGTGTGCCATGTAGTGATTCAGTTTCCCCACGATTTCCCTCTATTCCACTTTCCATGAAACTTTTGTTCTTACAGTGTCCTGTGAAGTCATTTGGCTAGTACCTATCATTATATGTTAACTTGGCCTTTGCTTTTTTCTCATTAGATGCTGACTACTGAAGGAGCACATTAATCTCCCACACTGTCATTTTTGTGATGACACCCCAAAAGTTCAATTTATTAAATAACTTAAGAATCTACCTCTTATTCTGTGAAAATGGCTCTCAATTGATAATTATCACTGCAAGAGAGAAAATTTGTCTTGATAGTGTAAAGAATTCCATGTGAATATCATGTCAGACATGGCATGATAATTCCATGTTTGGATTTTTCAATTTTGTAAAGCTTCAGTGTAGCACATGAATATGTTGTTTGAATGAATGCACTGATGGACCAGGATGAAAATAACTGAAACAGAAGGAAGTCTCCCTGGGAAATGGATGTATCTGTGTATCCTGACCATACATAGAGCCGATTTTTCCAAAGAAAAGCATGGAAGTACTTATTACAAAAGGTAGTGATTCCCAAAGCATTTTAAAATGGAGGTAACATTTCAGATTATTTAGTTCAGCACAAGAAACTTCTATGGCTGAGTGCCACTGAATTTGTCAATTGATGCTTTATACTTAGCTTATTTTATTGCTAATTTTAGTTGTTTCCTAAGCTTCTCATAATCACCTTAATCTGGTAGTAAAGTTTTACTCTTTGGCATTAATTTATTTTGACAACAAATTCTGTGTGTATGTATGTGTGTGCGTGAAATGAAATTTCATTCAAGGGAGCGATCAGAAGTGTCAGAAGACCTGAATGCCAGTGCTAGCTCTGTCACTTACTAACTCAGAAATCTTTGAAAAGGCAGAGTCTCTCAGCCACCATTTCCTTGTCTAATTCCACTTGATCTGTCTCATTAGGAGGTTAGTTGTGGGGAAATAGTATAAGCTTATTGCACTTTGAAAGGGCACATCTTATGCTTATACATGTTATTACTATAGAGACCCCGAAGTGCAAATCAAATGGGTTTAAAGTCTAATGTATTTGCAGTGGTTAAGATTCTCCAGTTCTTTCCTTCATTTAGACATTTCCACCCATCATTCCATTCTTCAACTGCATCATTTAAAAAGTTATTATAGACCAGATCTCAGAAAATGGCAGGTGGAGTCCTTCCCACCACCTGTGCCTGTAAATAAAGGTTTATTAGAACACAGCCATGCTCACCGGTTTGCTATTTTGTATGGCTGTTTTTCCATGCGGTGGCCCTTGAAGAACTATGACAGAGACTATGTGGCCTGCAAAACCAAACATATTTACTGTGTGGCTTTCTACAGAAAAATGCTGGTGCCCCTTGTTAAATGTCACAAAAGCCTAGAGTCAATTACAATCCGGCCCTTTGTGGAACCTAAGTCTTTGATAGGTGATGTAATTTTGCTTAAGATCCATACTTCCTGTAAGGAACTAAGTGGGCTTTAGTATCTCCTTTTAGTTGGCAGCAGCCTCACTCCTCCTCTTCTGATCCATGAGTTCAAAAATGTGGATGTCTTGAGATCTTGTTTATTTTCTTGCTCAATTCACTGGCTTTATTCTTTAAAAGAATATTTCCAATGACTTGAATGATGTTGCTGAAAGTTTCGGTTAGAAATCTAGGCACATTTTAAAATCCATTTCATTCCCAGGGCAGGACAGTATATGCAGGTTAATGTCTCACAAATTGTTAAGCTCAAATGGCACATTGAATAATGTAAACTACCAACCCAGCAAGTAGATACTGTGGAAAGATAAGATAGAGTAGATACGTTCACATTTTAAATGCACTCATTTATTTTTCCCATTTCTAGATTTTCATATGTTTAAGTTTTTAGACTTGATATGCTATATTCATGTTAAATTTAGAAATACCTGGTGGGAGAGATGGGGGATTTGGCAGTCTCTACAAGTTTACTTCCCACTACTTGAGAAAAGTCAGAGGTGTCTTATTTAACATAAAGAATTTTAGAGCTGAAATAGACCTCAGAGATCAGCATTTCCCAACCTCTTTTGACCCATGCACCATTTTCATAGTAATTTATAATCTTTTCAACCCTCTTGGGAATTTTAAAAATCAGTTCATCATTTTTGTGTGGCATATTATGAAGAGGTAATTTTAAGTTGGAACTATTTTATCTTAGATTAGTACATTATTAAGGATTATATTGTACATTTTATTTTCAGTTATTCATGATGGCATATGTAAACAAATTTTGTCTTTTTTCATTTAATGAGTGGTAAATACTTTTTAAGTTCACAAAAAAGAAATTATGAAAGGAAAAAGTGAATTGTCATAAAAAATTGAAAATGACATTGTTTTCATACGTAGTTTTGGGATTGAAGTGTAGATTAACCTAAAAGAGGCAAGAATTGTTTTCATGATCTGATATTTGAAATTCTTAGATTTTATGCTATAAAAATTATTTCTTATAATTTTTGTATTTGTGCTTTTAAATGACGAGAAGAGGGAGATTGGGAGTTTCTCTTCTCCAAAGAAATCATATTGACTCAGATGTCCAGTGAAAAATCAAATTGGTTATAATTGTGTTTGTGTATGTGTATTTCATGATAATACTTTTCAAGTACTAGACATACATCGATATGCTATATAAGAATTGTGATCAGATAAATATATCCTATGAACCTCTTGAGGCAGTTTAACCTAATTATCACTGTTTTTAATTTCCTCATGAATCTTCATTTCAAATGCCTCTCCTCCCTCCCCCACCTTGCTTTGTTTGTTTGTTTGTTTTTGCTTTTGATATTAACCAAAGGTCCATGATGATTATGCATTAAGTTCTATATGACTATGAACAAGGTAACTGAAGTCTGAGTGATGGTCAAGGACCTGTGGTAGTTGCCTAAGGGTCTGGGTTCAGAGCACATTCTTCACCACTGACCTCATGCTTATTTCACTTATACTTGGAGGCTCACAAACCCTCCCATTTAAAAGGAAAGGGTATTTCAATGATTATTTCACAAAGGTAGGAAAACAGTTGTTATTCACAAGGACCTCATGGTCACTGTTGCTCATTTTACATACGAGGAAGCTAGATCCAAATGAAGTGAAATGTTATTTCTCGGTTCACACAGTAGCCTAATGGCTGAGCCAGGGTTAGAACGCAGGACTCCTGACTCTCAGTGCACCATTTATAAGTTTTGAATGAACCATCTAGTATCTTGCCACCTGAATATATGCGATTAAATAATGGTACTGTGTCCTGCACAAAGCAGGTGAAGTTGACCTGGTTCTGTTTTTTAATTGGTGGCTCACTGATTAATTCACCCCCAAACATATATTATGTTCCAAAGCTGTTATTCAGCACAAGTAGCCTGTCCAATTATGACTTGAGTGTCTTTTTTAAAGATGTTGATTCTTAATGTGCCTTCCTTTATGATATAGCAGTATTCTCATGATAATTATTTGTAAGTCCAATCACAGCAAATATCTATTTGATAGAAATCATTTTGTAACAAAGGGTATTGAACCTGAGGTAATGAATCATTTATTGAAAGCAAATTATTGGCTGAATGAGTTTACAGATGACAAAACTTTGGACGGTACCCTAGTGCAGTAGATTTTCAGCGTAAACGAAATTTCCCCATAACAATAGTTAAATCACTGCTACAAATTCAGACTGAAGATTAAGTGAAATCTCTTGTAGTATGTGATCTATATTGGTCAGTCCAGTAGAAGCCCATTTAAGGTATGTGTCCATTTGTAAAACTGATGTGGTCATGATTGTTTTTCCTGCAGATTATAATGAAAGGATTCTTGGATATATTCAACTGACTGTTGACTTTTCAGTCATTTGGCATATATTTATTAATTTGCAGTTCCTCCCCTCTATTGTTAAATTTATCGTATTACATCATCACCCAGTTAAGGCTATGCTGTCATTTTGTTGGAAGTTATTTTAAACCAATGTATTATTACTGTTAGGAGTGGAAGACTTTCTGTTTGTAAGGTGATATGTTTAGTGGCTAGCCTATAGTGAAGATGAAATGCTAGCGTATGAGAGGATGAAAAGATCAAAAAGCAGTAGAAATTTAGTCTGGTCGAAATATGTGTCTTTATGAAAAGGTAGTGTACCTTGGGTCTCTGTATTGAGAGGTTCATTTTTCAAACAACATTTTAGGATTATAAGGAAAACAAGGTCTTGACTAACTAACCAGCACTTACTCTACTGCTCGGTATTTCTTCTTCTCATCATCACTGCTGGCTGTGTTCCTTCTTGGGTCACCTTGCACCTTGCACCTGTGCATTCCTACCAAGGGACCTCTCTGGCAGATTTTGAGAAATAGTCTGACCACTTTTAAGCCTTTATCCAATAAAACTATTTATCAGCACCAACATTCAAAACATTCAAGGTTGAAGTTAATAAAATAGTCTCTTTGCCCATTTGCCAAATGTTTAATTCTCTATGATCACTTGTTATGATGATCACATTTTGGAAAAATATATTTTCTGACTTCAGCATAGTGATATCATGGAGTAAAACCATTTGTTATAACAATTTTTGTAAAATCCCAATTAAACAGTTATGCTCTTGGGTTATGCTGTTGTTACCAAGTATGTCTGTACTCCATGTGGGGACAGCTGGACTAGGTGGAAGGTGGTATCTCCTGACACGTACGTCCCTTTAAGTCTTGGTAATACTGAGCTATTCAGGCAAACTCCTCAGGCAAATTTTATTCTTATGGGAACATTAAGGCACATCTTTAAAAAAAATATTATGTAAAAACCCTATAAGTTTGCCTCTTTGCTATGATTTAGTCATGAAGTTCTAAGTGGGAAATTTGGTTACAGAGTCAAGTCTTGTTTACGTGAAATTTTATAGGTGACTCCCCACCATAAATCACAATCCCATGCTGAACTTACTACCAAAATTAGGCACCTTTGAATAGTATTTTCTATTTTTTGATCCTCAAATGTAAGGAAGGGAAGGATGGAAAGGGGTGTGTGTATGTTGAGCAGGGAGTTGAGGGGTGGGTGGGTGGGTGGGTGGTGTTTGGGAGGGAGGGGAATATAAATTATAAAATCAGACTTCTTTTCTTGCCTCTTTGCTATCTCAGAAGGAGACATCAGTGTCAGATTATTCATGTGGCTATGTTGTAAAATCATAGATTTTTAATTTCTGGACTACTGGGTACAAACCTAACATTTAAATAAAATTAATGCAGAGTATTTATCTTCACCAAATCTTCTCCGTCCCACAGAGGATGAGAGCTGTCTCTTTAATAATGCAAAAGAGTAGTAAATTTCAAGCTGAGGATGGGCAATAACAAGGAGAGTGATCTCCACGCTGCCCTGATGTCAGTGGAGTGCCTTAGGAGAACACCTTATTAGTTCTAACAGGCTGGTTAGCGCTGGGTCACCTCTCTGCCTCCATCTTCCACAGCAGGGTCACTCATCTCTGGGCTATATTTGGGAGGAAAGAAGTGAGGGGGAGGGGAAGGAATATATTTAGAGCTTCTTTCATCTCCCCAGCGTTGAGAGCTGTTTATTTTTATTTGTTGTCCAACTGTGTGACTCTCCTTCTCTCTTCCCCTTCTCTTGCCCTGTCTGCTGCCCAGTCTTCCCCTCTTGTTGTTGTCTGTCTGCACATGTTCTCTGTGTTGAGTTAAGGCAACAACGCTACTAATGTTTTTTCTCTCTCATTATTGTTTCATTTTTAGAAATCATCTGAAGTAAATGTAGTTTATAAAT
The DNA here is from genome assembly GCF_009834535.1 of Camelus ferus. Classification (NCBI taxonomy): domain Eukaryota; kingdom Metazoa; phylum Chordata; class Mammalia; order Artiodactyla; family Camelidae; genus Camelus; species Camelus ferus. The sequence goes on from NC_045704.1 coordinate 46,129,835, forward strand.
CTGTATTTAAATGAGTATTTACTGTGTTGAAAACATTAACTGGAAGAAGGGCTCGGCATAGCTAAGCTTCTAATTAACATGACTAACCAAAAAAAAAAAAAAAGGAATATAGATGTACATTTATATACCTTTTACTGTCTTAAAAAATTGAGGTCAGTATATTTTGTAAATCAACTGTATTTTAGAATTGCACTTAATACGTTTTCACAAAAGAAAAAGATTAACTGTCCTCTTTTTAAAAATGTATTTTTGTGCTGTCTTTGATTTTTTTTTTCCATCATCACTACCAACATCAACCTTTTCTCTTCCCCAGCCCCCATCCTCCATCCTCCATCCAAAAATGAATGCAAAGAAATACTATTAGGCTGTCTGGTTATGTATTTTTTATGAGGCCATACAAGACGCTGCCTGACCCCTTGCAGCTCATGTTATAAGCACACTGAAGATGCTTTTCATTTGGGTTTTGCTTTTCAGCCTGGATGACCTCTATTAAATAAAAAAAAAGGGGGGTGGGGGATGGGGGAAGGCCTAATATGTGACCCCAGGGACTAGTCGCTTCAAGGATTACATTTAATTCATATGATAATATTGAAATATAACATTCCTGGGTCTCATGTTTTGGTTATTTTCTCTTTCTCCTTCTTTCAGGGACTCATTAATGAGTCTTGTCAAAAATGTTTTTCATCAGTTTTGGGTAGAAAGCTCTAACTTGTGAATTAGTGTCAGATTCTTAGAATTACCTTTTCTTTCCTCTTAGAATTCAGGCCACAAATACAAAACATCTCTGTTTTCATAGTTTCTCTGAGAGACACAGAGAAGTTAATTTTTCTGATGTGAGTCTGCTAAGAGTTGTGTTTCAAATAAAGGAAATTTTTATTTTGGCATTTCCTTAACCATCCTCAACAACTGAGCCCCAAGTTCTTTATTAGTCTGAATGCTAACATCTTTTAAACTCTCTTCCTTCCTTCCTTCCTTCCTTCCTTCCTTCCTTCCTTCCTTCCTTCCTTCCTTCCTTCCTTCCTTCCTTCTTTCCTTCCTTCCTTCCTTCCTCTGAAAGTCAGTTGTATACATATAATTCTATTTTCTAATGTCTGTGTATCATGATCTAGATAATGATCTGCATTTGGGTCTTTGTCCTATGGGGTGTGTGTGTGTGTGTGTGTGTGTGTGTGTGTGTGTATGCTGTAATACAAATTTTTACATTGCTTTTATAATTATCCTGCTTTTTATAATACCCCTATTAGTTACTGAATGTTCTAATGTTGAATAAATTTTAAAAGGCATATAACTTGACCATGTATCATTTTTGTTTGCTTTTTACAGTGAAACACTGTTCAGACAGTTTAAGTTTAGGATTATTGTTCAAAACCAATTTGCAAAAGCATCCCTCTGGCCAGTTTTTAGAACTGTGTTTCTGTTAAGGTTTCTCACAACCTTGGATGCCTTTTTATCTTGGCTAGTTGAAATGAACAGGTTGAGAAATGGAATTAAACTAGATGCCCTTTGTTGTATTTTGAGTGTTTTTATTCCTTTCACTTAACAGGCTAGCACTTAATGTCTGTGAATCAGCTGCCCGTGCTTCAGGACTGTAGCGGTTCACTTGTCTTGGAAGGCAGGTTCCTTGGAGGGACAGTAACATTTTGTTGGAGCTAATAAAGTCAATTAGGATAATATTATACAGAGGGCCACTACAAAATCAGGTGCATTTTGCACAAATCATTCTATGTTTTTAATTCATACCAATTTTACACTTCATAAGGAATATTTAAAGACAGCTATCATTATTAGTTACATCAGCTTCATTCACACATATATATCTCTTTCTCTCTCTCTATACATATGTATATACAGTTTTCCTTTTCCTTCCCCCACCTTAGTTGTTACAGGAAAAAGAAAGCAAGGAAATTTGTGGACATGTTCACACATTTTCATTGCCACAAAAGTACTGATGAAAACCAATCAAAGCTGGGAAATTCATGGCAGCCGCTGAAACCCCATCTCAAGCCAATCCCTTATTACCCAGGTATTGGTACAAATGTGATTCAGCAAATAAAGCCCCTGGCTGCCTGGCCCCCTCTGCAATCAGAGAGCAGCAAAGTGGATCCGCAGTGGGGTTTTCACGATGACTCATAATTTTCCTACATTTGTTTGCATCACAATCTTAACATTTCTGACATCTGGGTTACTGGTGAAAACGTACATATGTCTCTGTGTATACATAGAGTATGTATGTTTTTGTCTTGGTTGGTCATTGTCTGTGAGAGGGATGTTTTAAAAACAGAGACTCCAGGTTCTCCTTTGTAAAGCATTAAGCTGTGACCCTCCCCTCTTCTCTTCCCTCCCCCTGTAGCCCTGGACTTCATGATGCCTCCTTGACTGCTAGCTTAACATGGAGTTGTCTTTTTATTTTTTTTTTAAACCCAGTCACAACACAGAAAGAGGAGGAGGAGGAAGAGAGAGGGAGAGAGAGGGAGAGAGAGAAGTAAAAACCCTGAAGGATGGTTCTCAAAAATTCTAAAGGAACCACAGGGAATTCCTTTTAAGAGCAACAGAAAGCAAGCTAGCTGAGGTAAGGCAGATGTGGACAGCCTTTCTTTTCTTCTCTTTCCTTCCCTTCCCTCTCTCTGTCTCTTTCTGTGTATGTCTCTTGCCGTTTGTTCTCTCTCCTCAGTCTCTCTCTCTTTCCCTTTACATTCATGTTTCTCTCTCCCTCCCTCCCTCCTTCTCTCTCTCTCTCTCCCCCTCTCCTCCTCAAGAGCTGTTTCTTTATGGATCTGGGAGGGTAGGTGGGTGGGGGAGCTACCTAACTTCTTCCCTGCTTAAGCAATCTGAGAATGGAACTCATGTGAATATGCAAATAGGACTGCCTGGGCCGCGTTGCTGACACGTGTATGTGTTGTATCCTTCTCCCCACCTCCCTGTCTTAGCGTCTGATCTTCAACAGATTGCTGTTGTTTCTTGTGATCACCAGCACAGCGTGCTGGAAAGAGAGATGGGGGGAGAGGTGGGGATTGGAGGGAGTGTTGTGGGGCTGGAAGGCAGGAAATCAGACATGATTGCTTTGACTTTTTTATATTAATGTGTGGCTTTTTTTCTAGCTCATTTGCATGTCAAAGTGGCGGAGGTGTGAGGGCAGAGATTAGTATGGAGATGACATAATGATGCAATGAATTAAATGTGATCACTTCTCAGAGCGGGGGTGAGGTGGGGGGAGCAGTGAGGTGGGGAGGAGGGGAGTCAGCAAGACAGACGGAGTGAGAGAGCAAGAGGGGAGCGCTGCTTCTGATCTTCACCACGTAGCTGATTGATGTTACCAGTGAACAGAATGCATCTTTTTATTGTGATGATGGTGGTGGTGGTGGTGGTGATGCTGATTGCCATGATTACACTTATCGTTAGTGTGAAACTTGAATTTTAAGTGGTCAGTGCTGGAGCTCCAGTGCACGTGATTGTTTGGTCCATCACTGCAAACCCTTTACTGTCAAATTTTAACGCTGCTCCATGTTTGCTTTTATTTAAAAAGGGGGATGCAACATATAGGAAAGAGATGGCGAATTTGTGATGTTATACAGTGGGCTGGGAGACCAAGATTTTTCATGTTTTTTTAGTTTGATTTTGTAGATGCAAAAAAAAAAAAAAAAGAGGGGGGCTAGGTTAAAAACATTTTTATTATTATAAAAATATCTTTTATGGATCAGCAGGGTGGCAAGGGTTTCAACCATTGACAATCAAGAAAATGCAATTTCATCTCTGGCATTCAGCGTTATCTCCCTTTAATAACAAAACCAAACCGGACTGATTACTGAACAAAGCAAATTCTCAGGCGGCTAGTTGCAGGTCTGAATGCAGAAGTTAAAACTGAACCTTCCCCCCCGCTGCTTTTGGCTATTTTGTATGCGACACCTGTAAATATGTACGAGGCAGTTGTAAAAGAATTTGTCGGGGAAGAGAGGGGAGGTTTTAATTTAAACTCTCTGAGAATTAAAAAAAAGAAAAAAATATAAACACAAACTAACACAGGTTTTTAGACTCCGTCGACTTATTTGTTGTAGAAGTCAAATTCATTCCGTCTGCCAGTAAGTTTTCCTCTGATTAGTCTTGTCTACTGCTTCTTTGGGAGGACGGACTTCCTACAGTATAGACACATCAGTATAGAAATTTAGGACTAATTGTTATGTGTGCAATAACCCTGATGATATAAATGAGCACTTAAGAATCCACAGAACATCACTAACATTAATTTATTGAAAAAGAAAATCCAAAGCAACTCCATTAGTTTTTCCCTGTTATTGTTAAGGACTTTAAATGGATTTCCTAATTGGATAATTTTATTCACAAGAATAATACACAAATGGAAAACAAGCCCTGACTCTGGGGGTGGAGGGGGTTGGTCTGCAGAAGGAGGAAGGGTCCGTACAAGAGAGAACCTCTGTCAACTCATAGACAACCTGCTCTGATGGTGCACTGAAGAGGAAGATGCCTGGTTCAGAGAAAAATGCCCATCTGTAAGAACTAGCTGACAAATTAGGCTTAGGGCAGAAGGGTGCTTTAGGCTGTCGAAGCAATACAGTGGATAGATCCCTTTGCCTTCTTTTTGTTATTTAAAACAATGTCCATCACTGTGGCCCTTCTTTGATCACAGGCACTCCAAATTGGCTCTAAGTTTTCCTAAGATGGAGCACCACCATATATTTGCCCTTTCTTACTCGTTGTCCTCTGCTTCTTTGGCATTTTCTGTCCACCAAGTTCATCTTGGAATGGCACTTGCGCTTGTGCCGTGATTTCACTGAATGCTGTGCATGGCTACTGCTAATAAAAAGTATCTTGTGCTTTATTCCTACACTCTTTGCCTGCCAAATACAGGGAGTGAATCAAGACAGAGAAAAGTTCTTGAGCGCTGGTCTGGGGTGGCTTTCCTCCCACACATCAACACCTGTATCTTTACTCTCTGTCTGTCCCCAGGTAGTACTGCGGCCTCTTCTACATCCTGCTTTCCCCTTGCCTTAGTCTTCTAGGCCAATAAAGAAGAAAGGCAGGGATGAGGATTGTTCCTATTGATCTGCCCAAGGGGATCATTAGGCATCCGTATCAATCTACAAATCAGTGGGCCTGTGTTACTAGCTTGGGCAGTCATTGCCAATTTGTTCCTATTAGATGGCGGAGCCTGGAGGTGTTTGATGAGCAGATTGGGTCTTTATCTCAGCACTAGAGAGTACGCAGGCTTGCTGCCAGACGGCAGAGGTTTACAGGATTTTTTTGGTAGAGGGGACAGGGATCCTTATGGGTATTTTATTTCAGCCTGAAATCTGTCTGCATCTTAACTAGACTTCCAAGGTGGACCCTACCCAACCCTCACCTAATGGTCACTGGTTAAAATTAGCCCCCACGTTGCCTCCTTCAGCCCTGACATCTCCTCAGAAAGCTGCCCACAGAAATATCTTCTTGAGTATTCTTTTGTAATCCTTTTTGGGACTGGCATCATTGGAATGTAGATAGTTTTTCCATTCCTTCCTCCAGCTCCCTTGCCATGAGGAGCAGTGTATTTACTGTTGAGCAGGTGACACTTTGAGCTGCTGTTTTCTCTGTAGTTCAATTAGAGAACGTAAAAGTTAAAGCTCCAGGTAATTTCGTTTGGGCAATTCTATCTGCCTTCTCTCTTTGAATCGAAATCTGGAAGGAAATGAATTCTCATGGCCATCTTTTCTTTTTAATTAAAAAAAAATTTAAAAACCATCCTTGTCTCTAGTATTGGGCTTTGAAATAGCAACAACTGTGGCAAAAGCCAAGTTCTCTTGTGCGCATGTAGATCTGAAAAATAAAAATTCTGTTTCCATGGGGGAAGAGGAGGGGCACCGGATAATGAATGAATAAGCACAATTTATGCTGTTACTGCTGCAAGGATGACATTTCCTCTTCATTATTTTGTGAAAAACCTCAAATTTAAACCTGGTTTTACTCATTCCTGACGTGAGCATTATTCAGTATAAATATCTGTCCATTGCCAGACCATGGTGATGCTCTCAGTGACATTTCTGCTTTATAGCTTTCAGTGGGGGGAGGAAGAGAGGCAGGCGAGGGAAGGTGGGCTGATGTAGATGGGGAGGGAGGGGATCGGGCAGCGTCCACTTCCTGGGAGTTCTGTTTTTATCCAGCCTGTGAATTCCATACCTGTGAATAATAAACTGTCATTCAGAGCTGGGGCTGGGAGAGGTGGGTAAAGTAGCCCAACCTGAGTTGTGTACTTAGCACTTCTGTCTTCTCTGAAAATTTGTTCATCATTCCAAAGGGACAAAAAAAATTTTTTTTTTTTTAAAATAGAACCTTTCATGTTTTGAGTGTTAAAAATAAGATGGAACTCTGTTTATAGTGGATACCACTTTCCACGTGGTTTTGGCTGGTTTTTGGTTCTCTGATTTACTTCAGGTAACTACTAAAAAAGAAAAACCTGCAGTTTACTTTAGAAGACTTTAAATTTAGTGAATATTACTGTTTATTCGTTTATATTTACATTTTCTCCCCTGCATATTTATTTATATGTTCCTTTTCAATCCTGTTCGATTCATCCAATCTAAGACGCACTCATTTCAGTCCGTTTGACAAGAGTCTGCTTTTTTGGTTGTTGAGTAGCTCACAGAACTTCACAGAAATACATCTGTGTGGGGTATATGATTGTTGGAAGTTAAAGCATCTTAATTTATCATAAGCCAGACAGCCAGTCAGCTTTCATCTTTACAGCGCGTGTATAGAAATCGATTTGGAGTGGACTAAGAGGAATGTTTTAAGAGTTTGTTTTGCAAATATTTATAAACCTTTTTCTCTCGAGCAGAGTCTATTTTAGTATGGTCACCATACTATTAAGCACAGTGCTTATTTTGAGGAAGATGCTGCCAAAATCTGTTGTTTGTTTTATCGTGAGGGTTGGGAGTTCAAATTTGTTTTGCCACTGACTTACTGTCAAAGCCTGAGATATCTGTGAATAAGCTGGTTATTTTATTCATTCTTGGGATCCACCCCCTCCATTTTTTGAACCCTGTGAGAACTTTCAAATGAGCGAAACAAACAACCCAGGTGTTCACTTTGATTTTCTGCCTGAAGGACAGAAAGTGGACCTTTTTGCATTTCTCTTGAGTAGAGAAAGGAAACCCATCATTTTCTCATCACATAAGGGCTTATTACGTAGGGATGTTGACAGTATGTCGCAACTTTATAGAAACTTTTAATCAGGAAGAGTCTAGTTCTTTAGCCAGGACATTTATAGTTTCCAATTCACCTAGCCCTGGCACTTGGGACGTTACTTTGATTTCTCTCATAGTGATAGAAAACATTTTCATTCCTTAATGCACTGTTTGTTTATCTACCCATATATCTCCCTGGTTTTTCTTGTTTTATTTAGTGTGGCTTCATATATGCCATTTCCCCATGAAACAATTGATACATTCTCAGCACGCTGTTGTGAGTAGAAAAAACTCCTAGATTAATGGTCAGTGTCTCACACACGCACATTTGTGTTGTGATACTACGGAGAAGCTGCGAATTACTGACAAGATCTAGAATAATTCCTAATGCTGTCGAAGGCTTCATTTTCTCCTCGGCATGATGGATGAGGCATAAGAAGTGCTTTCTGAGATCATTATGTGCATCATTCTGTTAAGTGTTATTAAGGTCCATTGGTCTTAGGCAGCAGAAACAATATCTTTGCCCTTATTTTGCGTGTGTTTTTAAAAACAGTAACTGCAGATCCCTTTCTTCCTAATGTGAGCTTTTTAAGAAATCATCTGACTACAAATTTGTGTCATAAAATTATTAAGAATTATATTTTTCTTTCCACTTAAAATTTAATATTAATTCAGAAACAAATTCCGCTTTATTTCTAAACCTTTAATTCATAGTCAATGCTTTAGAACTGTGTTTTATTAAAAAAAATAGATGATTTGCAAAGTATCAGAATCTGGGGTGTGGGTTTCAAATCTGTAACTTCAAATCTGTAATTTAATAGTTTTTATTTTCTAGGTCCCAATTATTTTAAATTGCATTGACTATTTGTTACCTTGAATTGATTGTGCAAGAAACAGGATGAATTTGAATTTGACAAATATTTCATAGAATTTCTCCCTTATAGGCAGAGGTATTCAGAGCTGACAATGTAAAGACATGTAAATGAAAATGAAATCTTATCTCTAACACTTGGACAGGGAGAGTTTGTTTTTATAAACTGTACATTTGAAGGGCAAATTTCTCTTAGTCAGTTGGGGGTACTTGCTGGTTTTGGTTGGGGGTGGTGAATGGGGGTGACTTTCAGAGTGAAGGCCCTCTTGATAGGGCAGACCAGGTAAATTATACCTAGCTCATATAATCTCAAGCAATTCCACCTAAACAGAAGAATTTACTTTAAAGGTTTGTAACCTTCCTTTAAGTCACAGATTTTTCTGTGATAATAAAATATAATCTATTTTGCAGAACATTTCCATTATTACCTGGCAGCTCTCCCCCCATTACCCATTTTGTTGTTGTTGTTGTTACTGTTTTTGAACACTGTAGCAGAGCATCCTTAGACCCCTGGAAAGCTTATCAAAAGTAAATGAAAAAAAAAAAAAAAAAAAGAAGAAGTAGATTATCACGCTTTCTTTTAAAACACTACTTCCCCTTTTCAAAGATTCAATGAGATCTAGAAAGGCTCACTTTTATACTTTTAATAGAATTACATAAGTTTGATGCACAGCTGGGATAAGCTCAGCCATCCACAGCACAGCAAGTTTTTGAACATTTAATTTTATATTTGAATAATTCTCCAGATCAGGCTATAATCATGAATGTCATATAAAAAGAATTTTTTTATAAATTACATTATTTCGCAGATGTGCAAATACTTCTGAGAAAAAAATTACATTGATCAGTTTTTAATACCCCCCTGTCTCACCCTTCAGTCAAAGGGAAAAATAGCTTTTTTCCCATCTTTGTCTTCAGAAAGGTGCTAGATTGTAAACATCTGAAGGAAATGAAAGGGGGTTGGCCAGTCCACCCCAAACTCTTTCCAGATTTTCAATCCTTTCAGCAGCAGCCTTCAGTTTTCAGAAAAGAGGGAGGGTCTAGGGGAAAAAAAGAAAGGAGATGTCTCTGTTTATTATTAAAATTTAAAGTGAAAAGTGTTGCTATAACTGGCTAATTTTGAATCTGCTAATTTTGAGGGCTTGAACAACAAGAGGCAAAATTTAGACAACGTATGTGCTGTGGTGATTGGGAAAAGATAAGGCATTTGCAGCTAATTAAGATCTAATTCTGGAAAAAGGACAATAAGCAACAGATGGCTATCATTTCTTTTACAGTCTCTGAAACAATAGCATGTGGATATTTAATTCAAAAATGATTTAGACAAACACAATTATTTTTACTTAGGCAGAAAAATGATTATTCTTTGTGTAGTGTTTCTGAAGCATAGTCTATTTATTCCAGATTAAATAAAGGCATTTTGGAATTTCTGGGTTTTGCAAATATTGGAATATTTCCGGAAGAACAATTGAAGTCATGAACCGTGGTCATTTGGGAATAGTCACCTGTGGTTGGAAACACCACTGTTACTCAGGGCTGACTTAACAAGTGCTTTTGAGTATGAAACAAACAAAAGTCTTGACTGTGTAGATTTTTCCATGTTTTTTTCATTAACGGCTCTGACCGAGTAATATTGCATGGCCTCCATACCCATGTACTATTTGGATATTTGATATGTCATCATAAAGATATTCTGAAGTGGAAAAAATTGCATTAGCGTTTGGCTCATGGATAATGATTTGGTTTAGCTGCAGTATTTCAGGACTTCTTTACTAACCCAATGTTAAGTGTTTTATTTTTTTTTTAACCAAAACACGGAGAATAATATACAAAAATAAAACAAGGTGTTTATTCAGATCAGTGGGTATGAAATCACAATTGCCTCTTTGTCTTTCAGAAACGATATATGCCAGATGCACTATGAGAAAAATAATCTAACGTGTTGGGTTTATTTTCAATATGCAAGTAGTATAGAAATATGCAAGCTCTGATCACAGTGTGCTGGAAACTACTCCACAAAAATGTGTAACGAAAGCTGTTACTATAAGTGCGGTTCATGTATTGGAACAGCTGTGACAGCCTGATACAGTTTAACACTTGTTCAATTATATGAAAAAGAAATTCAGAAGGGAACTTGATTTAGATAAGAATTTTAAATAATCCTTGAAATTTCCCAAGTAACTTCTTCTTCCATTCAAATTGTACTTTTCCCCCTAGTTTGTCCTCCTCTCTTTTTCCTGTATTTAGTTTCCAGCTCAGTTCTCGAGACCTGGCAAGTAACAGCTGCCCCTGGCTAGACCACCTTCTCCTTCCAAATTCTGCTCATATTTTATGTTTTTGAGGGTCTGGGTTACAGCGACTTACAAATTATTTCAGGTGTCTCCTCTTTCATATTCACTTAGGAAATTGCAAAGAAATCGCCGAGTAGCTGGCCATACTTCTCATTACATCGTTTCTTTTTTCGTTTTCAAGTGCTTTTACGACAGAGATATTTTAGTGCATATAAGAGAGGCTGACACTGATATCAATATCAAACCTGTAGTTCTGGGAATCTGTGCACATGTCACTCTTTTCCTTTTGTTTAGGAAATGCTTGATTGATGTGGGTGCGATGTGTGTGATTGTATGTATATATTATATGTATGTTTTAAATATATGTATGTCCATACGTACACACATATACATAGATATGTCTAATGTGCTGTATGTTTGTGCTTCATCTAAACTCCTTCCTGGAGTAACTGAATACCTAAGGAACATATGTTCTCATGTGTAATATTTGTTTAGCTTAACTTTTTATTTTGTAAGCTGAGTTGTCTCTATGGTTTGTTTTGTGTGTAAAGGTTTAATTTGTCAATATCGCATATTTTGAGAGTGGCATATTAATAGTGTTTGCTTGATGTTCTCAGAAGTTAGCGTCTTCATATCATTTTGCATTTGCCCTCCTCCAAAATGAAAAATATACAAAACAAAAACCAGCCTTTAAACAAACAGAAATTGTCATATTTTTCATCTGAAAGACTGTTTTTTTATCTTGACTAAAAATAAAAATCTCAGGCCATTTCAAAGAAAATGCTCAAATCCCCAGTGTTGATGACCAAGGTCTGCTGGTAGACAGTAGAGAGAAATATGTGTTTGTACCAAGGGGACAAATGGTCCTCAAAACTCTGTTGACAGAGTTGATTTTCTCAACTTTATAATTTCCATTAACTTTATGTTATTTAAGTCTTTGAAAGTGGATGGGAGAAACAAAATACTGAACTTTTTCGAGTAGTTTTTGGGACACAGTGTCCAAGAAGCTTACAAAAGGGTCTGTGCATTAAGAGTCCGGCTGGAGAGAGGAGAAATGGTGAAAGCTATCTCTTTTCATTCTGTAGTGGTTGGTATGGGCAATTTAAAGCAGGATCCTGGAATTTCCAGACCCCGACTCTGTCTTCTAAGTCATTTCTGTACCTGGAATAAAATGTTGCTGTAGAAATTATTGACATAATGGTCCCCATGAGGACTCATAGCCATCAAAGTGAAATCTCACAATAAATTCAGAGGCCACCTGGAGAACCACCGTTAAAGAGCTTTTTAGAGGAGGAAAAAAAAAGCTTTAAAAGCTTAATTCTTCTTAAATATAAGTTCACTGATCATGTTTCTGTACCACTTTCCTAGAGTTTAGTTCTTTACTTTTAGCTTTGTTAAATAATCCTTTAAAGCTTTTTTGACAGCAAAAATGCTGTGTTTTGTATAGATGACATCACTAGCCCAACTCCAGCCACGTTGAAAGCCAAGGGGTTACTAAGCAATAAACCTCGGTCAGGATTTCTGCGTGTCGCAGGGCATAAAAGCCTTAAAACGTAAGGTGGGTCTCAGTGATCTGTGGGACAAACATTCCTACTATAATACCAGAAGCATTATTGATCAGTTTTGGGGGGAACATTTTTTTAAAAAGCTAATTAGTCTTTACAGAGTCGAATAACTAATGCTGTTTTACACTTAGCACTTAGGCGGTGCTTTTCATCTTCAAAGTGCTTTGGAAACATTAACTAATTAATCATTAGCTAATTTAGCAACTGACGATAAAAGTTAAAAGACTAAAAGAGGCAGGATTCCACCAGTGTTTTGTGCACAATGACCTCTCTCTGGAGTTAAAGGGAGGGTCTTTGTCTGGAAGGGAACTGTGGGGCAGGCTGCCAGGTGTGGGTGATTATAGGGGACACTGCTCAGGTAACACCTATAGAGAATTTTTTGAAACAAAATCTTTTAGATACACACTTCTGGACAATCTTAACAGGTAATGATGAGCTTTTATTTCCCCCTTGGTTTTTTAAAATCAATTAAGGAAAAAAATAAAAACTCAAAACCCTCACCTTTGTAGCAAGAGCCCTAGCAGATACCCAGTGTATGTAGGTATGCTGAAATTTACAAGTGTGGCTGTCCCTGGGCAGTGTGGCAAGTGTGTGCATTAATGAACTTCACCAGTAAACCTTTCTGGGTCCAGTGCAATGTAATCCATGAATATTATTCTGGAAATCTAGCTTAGTTTGGGAAACTCTGTGTAGAAACAGAAGAGAATATTCTTGAATGTCGTGACACACAGAATGCTTTCCAGGGGGCTTGTCGGCTCTGTGCTCTAGCCCCATCCATTATGTGAATGAGATGTGAAAATAGGTCCTTATTTCCCTGAGATATCAGCAGACCGCACAAGCTGAGTTTCTTTAAAAATACGGAGGCAGTTCATCTATAGACTGATTCTGAATGAGTGAGTATGTGTGGTCCAGCTCATTTAAAGAAAGCAGCACTCCACAAAGGCCATGGGTATTATGGAACGTGGTACCAGTCGGTGACTGCAGTTTTGAAGAGTGAATATACTTTGTTTTGCATTCAATTTATTCTCAATCTCACGTACCCTTTTCCTGCAACAAGGAAAAGCAAGATTTTGGAGTATTAAGAAATGTTAAATCTTAAAGAATTATTTTCTTTGCTCTCGCCTGTTATCACCAGAGGGTTGGCAAATGAGGGGAGCAAAGACAGGTGATATGTACATGTTTTCAGTGTGAGTTCTACAGAAAGGCTTTACTCCTAGTAAGCATTTCAGGTTAATACAGATCTATACTGTCCTAAGCCTGAACTTGGCTACAATTTTAACTTCACTAGCCCTCAAATGTATACCTTTGTCTCTCCCCACTCCACCTCTTCCTAGTACCTTTCTTTCAAGCTAGTCTTTCCTTATGGAGAGATAATTTTAAAAAATCCACAAGTTTTCAAATTATGTCCCTAATGGGGAAATTACAATTTTATACCTTCTCTATTAAAATTTTTCTATTTTTGCAAGTGGAAAAATACTTCCTATTTAAAGATGACCTATTTTTCAGTTTACTTTTTGCCTTTGGATGGTAAAGCCCTATAATTTAAACACTTTGAATAAAACAACTGCTCATTCCTCTCCCCATCCTCCATTTAAACCGCCCTCCTTGCCCGAACATCTCATCATAATGACAATTCTTTTTCTTTGCTTTTGGGGCATATCCTTTTGACAGCTACCATCCATGAGCCAACTCTCCCCTTTAACTCCCTCCCTAGCACTTGTGAGGGAGCGCTTTGGAAAGGTCAGGAGCCCTGATTAGCCTTGAGGTATAAGAAATTATTGAATGGAGATTGCTGCTCTCCCATTCACACCTATTCTACCTCACTTTGACCTCTTTAAAAATAATCATTTTGTGCATCAACGTGAATCATAGCCACATAGAGAATGATAGGAGAACCAGTTTAAAGAAAATTGAAATTAGTACCTTATAACAGTTGTTATCAAAGAGGTGGGGGGATGGTGATTTTGTTCCAAGGGACGTTGACAGTGTCTGGAGACCGTGTTGATTATCACAGCTGTGTGTGTGGGTTGGGGGTTGCCAGTGACATCTATTGGGTAGAGGCTGGGGATGCTGTTCACCGCCCTACAATGCCCAGGAAAGCCCTTTATAACAAAGAGTTCTCCCTCCTGCCCCCACCAGTGTGGAGGCTGAGAATCTTTGCTGTTTACTTATGCTTATACCTATACTTGGAATATGTAGGCAGTAGCTTTTAGGTAAGAAATTATTTTCTTTTTTGATAGTGCCTGTAAAATAAATTCTTAGTTGATTGAGGGCGATAGTCCTTTCTTGCTTCTAATTATTGCTTTCCTCAATTTGAATAGTTTCATCTAGAGAGTGGGAAATGGCCTTGCATCCTTTCCATTTCTCACTTTTAAAAATTATAGAGCAAGACAGCCAGAATGAAAGAGAAATGTACCAATAAGCAAAGGATGCATTATGAAAATGTGAGACCAGCTCACAAAAACTTGACAAATTTTTAGTTTTGAAAGGATACTTTAGCTTCAGCAGAAGTAGAAAAGGAGACTTGATGGGTATGAAGTCAAGAGTTTTCTCTGTATCTTCACCTTTCTTCACCCCTCCTGACCAGGACCCTTGCCTTCCCCATTGTGATTTTAGGGATTAAAAAAAAATCTCTTGCAGAGAGGATTCTAACACAAACTGCTTGTAAAAATCATAAGCTGGAGATGACAAGAAAGGACCCCAGGGTTGCTCATGATAATTTTTTGGGTGTTGTTAACATTTTACTCAAGAACAGTTGGAAGGAACTGAGAAAGAGAGGCTTTACTTGGAAATCAAGAAGAGGAATTCTGAGAGGAGAACTTAGAGTAAGAAGATAGTTATCTATGTAATAAGAACTGTTGTTTCAACAACAATATATATGTATTTTTCCTTACCTGCTTTGAGCACTGAAGAGTATAGGACTGGATGTCTCTCCAGTTACAGCTATCTGCCTTTTAAACTAGTGTTGCTGTTTAAAGTGAAGTTGAATTTCACTTTCCCAGTAGATGGCATTGTAGTCTGTTCAGTGGAAAAGAGCTTCCTCTAACCAATAGAACTTTAATTTTTCTCTCTGAGCGTCTTCCTTGATAATGTACCCCCTCCCCCTTGCATTAAATACTAGCTTGAGGTTATAAATAAGAATCTTGTTTTCGCTAGTTACCTGTAACTCTCAAAAGATTTGATTTAAAAAAAAGATACAGTAGATAATTTAATATCCTTATATCAAATGAAAAAAAAAATATAGACTAGATCCAGGAATGTGGCATATGGAAAAAATATGCAAGCATGGAATATTTTCAGAATTCACTGTTTCAAAATGAGAGCTGCCTCTGGTCCTCTTAGGTATACTTTTCCATATTAATTCATTATACTTAATAGCATTTTAGTGTCAGTGTGAAGAGAAGCCCTGAAAAAGTTAATGCATATCAAAGACTTTCAGACACATTGTATTCTTCTTAACTGACCCCCTACCAACTTTGAATCATCTTTATTAACTAATTGTTTCATAACTCTTTTTTGAAAAACCATCCTGTCTGGGTTTCATGTGTATTACATGTGTGACAATTGCATATTTTAAAAATTATAAATATTATTTTCATGGTATTCTATTTCCTTCTTTTAAACCATGAAACCTAAAAATAAGGACAGTAATTGATTGAGTTAGGGAAATTTGTCATTAGTTGGTGTTAGGAAATAGTGCATTATTATTACCATTGTTATTGTTTTGTTTAGTATGAAGTTCCCTGAAGAATGGTCAGAACATTAAACCGGATTTCAATGAAAGAGAAATAATGATAAGGAGAATAGATATATTGTTTAAAAAATTCGTAATGAGGATTTGCCTACGTAAATACATTTTAAAAATAGAGGTTGAGTATTTTGAATTAAAATCAAAACGGATTTTCTTTTCTCAATTTTTTAAGATGAACTTTCAAGATGAAAATACCATGTTTGTACACTTCTGTGTGTGTCATAACAGAATCTGGGTTGTCCCTTAAGAGTCTTTTCTTTCTATGAGGCTACTATGTTCTCTTTTTAAAAATATTTTGCTAAAACTATAAATTCTGCCCCTCCAGACAAAATCCTCTTTCCACTGAATATAACCTATATTTCTCTGATAGTCATTTGGTAATAATATTTGACTTCCATTTATCAATACTGTTTCTTTCCATTATTTTTAATCACAAGATTATGAGCTGTGTATTTAGTTATTATTTAAGCTAAATGGTGTCTTTGGCTGTTAGCTCGAAAAGATAATGTCCCAATATCAGGATTAAGTTTTCATCTGTATCAACTGGCTTAAAAATACCCAACTTGATTCCTTTTGAATTAACTGAGTCTATTTTATTTTTTTTTCAATATCACCTATCACCATAGTAACCACTAGCTGTCAGTTCAGCTTCTGACATTTTTCTCATTTGGTAAGATTTCAGAATTGCCATCCTCCCTGCCAACATGTCATGAACAAGAAAAAAAAATTGCATGAAAAATCTAATGGGTGTCTGGTCTGATTGTCCTCATTCGTGGCAGGAAAGACAAAAACTGATGAATTGTGAAATGTATTCAGAGGGATTCAAGGAAGCAAGTGCCTGGGACCCCTCCCCCCCAACCTCGTTTTCATTTTGTTATGCTTGATGCACCGTACATGCTTACCCTGACACTTGGGTTTGTAGAAATTTAAGATGAACAGTTTTTACATTCACCCTGCTGATCTCTCTCTCCTATCTTTTTTTTTTTTGGTAAAAAGTCATCATTAAAAATAAACTTACCAGGGCTCATATTTAGCATGATTTCTCTCTTGGATCATAGATTTTTAGTAAGTCCAAACTGGCTTCCAATATTTAAGATGTTGTGCTTGCAAATGCACAGCTCTGTTTTGGAGCCACATATGGACCATGGATGCACCCGGTGGGTTTTGTGTGTGTGTGTCTATGGTGTGCGCGGGTGGTTGGGAAAGGGTATTAGGCCCATTTGAAAAAAGAAACAAAGCTGATTCTGGACCTTTTCTAGCGGTTTGTTTTTCATGGCAAAGAAAAGTAAGAGAAGCGCTGTCATTTTCTAATTCTTTCTAGCATTCTGGTTTAACAAATGAATAGGGGAAGTACATGCTAATGAATTTCTACCCCAAGTACCCGGCTGGGTAATTGATGAAAGGAGCTATTGCTATACTTATTTTCTTCTTTTTGATTGCCAGACTTGTTACAGCAAAAAGCGAAAAAGAAAGGGAAGTTGATAATGTACTTTCAGCTGATGTAAACATGCAAATGATGGAATAAATGTTACTGCTACGACACAAACATATACCTTGTACATGGATCTTATCACTGACACCTAGGGAAGACATATAATATGTATGTGGTTTGAATAAGACTAAACATATTAAACATATAAGCATGTGTATGTATGTACACATATGTTGGTATTGTTAATATATCCTTAAGCTATCTAGGTGTACGTGGGTTGGATAAAACTTACGTGTCTTTCCAGAGGTTTTCTTTTGAGCAAGATCAATCTTAGAGGATATTTTTTTTTTTTCATGGCTATCTACAAAGTCAGGCTCAGCAGCAGGAACTCATTCCAGAAACATAAAGCTGATTTGATAAGCAGCTGCAAAATCCAGTGCCTTTTTACTAACGGGTGGACAACCCCAGGATCATGCATGTGCACGTTGGGATGTTTCCATTGCACATTTCATACACTGTGGCTTTAGTTCCTTTTAAAAAATTCACACACTGGATGGTTTGGGGGCGGGTTGTAGAATTTATTGCAGATTTTTATTAACAGGTATATTTAAACATTGCATATAGCTAAGAAGGAATGGGAAAGCCCAGAGAAACATATCTCCCTTAAGAAACAAAGTTTCTTAATTTAAAAAGCAAAATTATGTGTATATTTTTGGTGCAATTTATATGAATATTAAACTGTTTAACCTTCAGCGTAGGTAGATTGATAACATGATTTTGGCAATGATGATTAATAGTGTGCTAGAAGTATACACACATAAGTGCACTCATATGTATACGGCTATAATATGTGTATAAAGTAAGCGATTTGGTACATCATGCCTTTGGTTATTTGATTCTTTTTAAATTTAAACACTTTGGAGAAACCAAACGAATGATGCCTGAATGTTTGCTGCTATTATTATGAACAAATATAACCCTTGAGAAATAACTAGAAAATTGTTATTGAATCTCAGGGTATATTTCAAACACATATTTGGAAGTGGAAAAATAGAAAATATTTTTTGAATACTGGCAAATAAATTTACCTCATAAAAGAAAAAAGCCAGAAAAATATAAATCTTTTAATAAGAAATAATAATATTTTATAAGCTGTATTTTAAAATGAATGGTGTAAACAGAATATACTTTAATGCCTTTATGCTTTATAAGATTTATAACAATAATCAACAAAACCTTGTAACTGTGTTTGCACCTTATATGCCTTCAAGCCATTGGACCTTGCAGTTAATTGTATAAATTCCATACACTATGGGAAATCATGATGTATCATTTATATTCAGCATGTGTCATGTGTATAAATATTAAAAGATATTAGCCAAAAATGGCTGATTATTCCTCAAACATTTTCTGATAAATCTTATCTTTTTATGGATTGGGTGGGGGAAACTAAATATTTTATGTTATTTGGAAATATTCTTTAAACAGCCCAGATTTATTATTAACATTTTAAACATTTATAACTGCGTTGAAATATTTGGAGACTTAGCTCACTGAACAGCCATATACCCGGTAAAGTTATTTTTGTGTGCAGTATACACAAGCAGTGCAGACTTCACTGTTCTCCAGTGTGGTGCCTGTATGACTATTCACTAGTGCCAAACTTATGTACATAAAATGCTCGTTTGTGGATACCTTGAGAGTTACGTGGGATCCTGATATAGATCCAGATAGGCATACCATATTATCTGAATGTGAAGAGATGCTTTGAAATCTACGTACTTACAATTCTTATCTTTAAAAAATTATTTTACTCTCTCTTAGGCAGTAAGGCAGCATATTAGGTGAATTTTTGTATGCAAATACTCTATTTTCAGTGTGTATTTGAGGAGCTATTTTTAAAATGTGGGCTTAATATATTCAGACATAAACACATAAGTCAAATATACAAAGGCCTGACGTAATAGCAAATGTAAAAAATTAGAGTGATACATATTTATTGAGACTGATAGAGATGCCTAATGAATAAACAAACACAAGGTTGAATTGTTTTACAAATGTATTTGGCAACTGCCCGTAGCAGTGAGTGTGTACATTTTGAGGGGAGGAAATGTCAGAACAGAGTTTTGTAAATACATGCAGCTGGAAAGAATAAAATAAAAAATGATGGCTAGCGCTGACAGGCAGACTTGGGGTGTATGATATACTTTGTTCATTTGATTCTTAGAACTCAGTCGGGGGTTAAATTGGAATCCAGACATCAAAGAATTCTTCCACCAGACCCAAATTTTGCCCGTATAATTTTTTTTCTTACAGTTGTCATAATTTTAGCTAATTTCACAGTGCAATAAATTTTTACCGTTTGAAGTCTTTTTTTCCCTTAAATATGCACACAGCATGTATATAATATATCTCATGTGAACGACCTGCACACTTGATATTGGGTACACTTATGCATAAAAATGATAGACACACACATATGTATCTCACACACGTGCCTGTGCACGCACGTTCACAGATGGGGAAAGAAATGGTGTGGGCAGCACTGCATTCCTCTGACCCCAATCTTGAAATATTAAAGAGAAAATGCTAACTGTTTTCAGTAGCGATACATTTGTTTCTTTCTCCTTTTTGCCTCCTTTTTTCACCCTCCTGACTGTTGTGTCTGAAAATGTTGGAAGCATGTGGTGCTGCATATTTGGAGGTTTTGCAGATTTCTGTACGATTTTTATCAGAAGGTCAGGGCTGAGGAAATACATCAGGTTGGAATGTTTGCCGTTTGCCATTTAGCCTTGCTCCTCTTATCAGATCATTTTGTCGTGTGGGCCACAAACAGGGAACTCCTCTAAAGAGAGAGTAAAAATAAGCATTATTGTATTCGTATGAGATTTTTTTCCTTTTTAAAGAGTCTCAACACCATTTCTCTGTATACTTAGCTTTCAGCATTCCTTAGGTTCACTGGCTTATGATTAAAAGTCCATTTTCCATTTGCATTTCTCAAATAAAAATGTTAAAGGTAAATGCATTTTTTTTCTGTGTAAAACTAAAAAAAAAAAATGATAAATCACATCCGTAAGGTTAAGTGTCATTTCTGAGCCATTGGTGTGAGTTCACTGTGCTTGATTTTACCTGAATATGCCACTTATGATAAAGAAACATATAAATTGAGGAAGAGGATTTTCTTGTGCTTCCCATGGATCTAAGAATCTTGTTTTGTAGTTAATAATGCACCTGTTTCACAAGAGTTATGCTGATATAGGCCTGGATAATGTGGTCACCACCACCACCAGAGTACATAAGCAAGCTGTGGCTTCCATTCCATGAAATTGACATTGTTTATGGAAGCCCCAGACAGAGAGAGAGTTTCCTACCTTAAATGGTGTGAATTAAATTTATTCAAGGTAGCTGTCCAATCTTCATCACTTCGTGAAGTATTCAGAGGTCATAAAGAGCCAAAGAAAATGAGCTTCCGTTCTCCTGTTATTAAGAAAAGATCTCCCATTTACATGGATGGTGATTAGACAGGAGCCATATTGGAGAATGAAAGTCATTATGAGTAAGTGTTGGTCATGGCTTTTGGGAACCAGGTGAAGGATACCTATTGGCTTTTAGGATTATTGAGTAACTAATTATGGTTCTAATTCCAGCCAGTCATTCACCTGCAATTAAAAATGAGGATATGGGTCTCAAAGTTGGCTATAAAATCTTGTAGTTGGACCCGTGGAAAATCCTAGATGACCCTCATTATAGTGGACCTGCCATTTTTCATCAGTTCAATTGCTTTTTGAATTAATTTCCGAAGAGTAGATCTTATTGGGAATCCTTAGAGGAAGCCCAGTTTCATTTCCCAAAGCATTTGTATAGCTCGGGGGGCTCTGAAGCTGCTCGTTGCTTTTCAGAGTGATTATTTGTTTTGTTAGCTACCCTAGCTACTGTCTCACTATTAAACAGTTAGTGTCAGCAGTAGCCAATAAGGACTTGATTTTTTTTTTTTTTTTTAAGAGGGACTGGTGAGAGACTACCATAAGCTTTGTTATGTTGTTCTTTGAAAAAGATAAACATTTGCTTTCTTGATGTCATCTTTTCAGGTTATTATTTGGTCACTAATTTATCTCACCATTAACGAATTATGGTAGATTATTGCTTGGATGCATTAAAAGCACCAAGGAGCTGTGGTCCTGTGGCTATTTCGGGCAAAGTCATAAGCGCACTCTTTTTTTTTTTTTTTTTTTTTATTGTCCTCCCAGGGAGCAGAATTTGAACTTAATATTCCATGAAATAAGCCATTGTAATCACGTTGGGTTAATAGAAGAAGTAAAATTGCCTCTCCTCTCACAAGACATTAGAGCAAGGCTGCGTTATTAAAGTTTTCTTGCGGACAGGCGGTTTAAAATATATCCTCAGTGGCTGACGCAAGTCCTTTCAGGGTAGATGACAGCTTTTCAGATCTTAATAGGCTGCTCATTCCTGGCCCATGAGTTTCCAGCAATTCTTCCTTTCCAGCCAGGATATGCCATGATGGTGAAAATCTGACATAACACAGTACTATGAGTTGTGCAAACCCTTACTCATTAAGTGGCTTTATGTAAATTTGTGTCAATAAGTAAACAGTTAGAACTTGTAAACACTATTGGTTTAGACCACTTACTCTCAGATGTTTGACCCACAAAAGTCTCTGTTGGATGGCCTCCTTGGAATCCATAGCTCATGGGTACATACAGACCAGTAGTCTGTTGACTGGCCCAGGGATTGTTGAGTCTTTGGGAGACATTATTCAAAGCTTCCCCCCCCCCCCCCATCTTGCTGTTGTGTTGCAATTGGTCTTATAGTGAGCTAAATATAAGTCAAGGTTGTAAGGAGAAGGCAGTGAGATATTTAAGTGTTTCTCCTCCTCCCACACCCAGTTGCTGCCCAGCACCTGTAGACATTCATATTTGGGTCCAGCTAATCCTAGGAGGGTAGGTGCTGCCCACCACCCCTCATAATGAACTCCAATTCTTCCACAGTTCTGAACTGACTTTGAATTTAATTTGAATTGGGGATTGTATCTCAGAATATATTTTCCTTTTAGTGATTCCATGAGCAAAGGAAAACAAAAGGAAGTTTACTCTCAAATGCTTCATACCTGCCATTTTTCAAGTAGGACAAGTTCCAAGAAATACAGGGACTAATGGGCACTCATCTGGTCCTTTGAAAAAGAATTGTTGTGAGGGTTGGGGTGGAGCAGTTGGGAGCTCCCTTCAGCTTTTTCTTCTTCCCATCCTTGTCTTGGTTTCTCTTTCCTCACAGCTTATTTCCATTCTATAGGACTAAACAGACAAGCGACCGGCTTGTCTTGGTGGCGATGCTTCATGGCTCCAGGGACTGGCTGGAGGCAAAGCCTTGTTACTAGCACTGTCTTCAGCCTGCTAGTTTAGAGGGAATACCTAACATGCATGGTTTGTCTTATGCCCAGTGGTCTGGAGAGATTCTCTCAAGGTCCTGGCATTATTCAAAATTCAAGCAACAAAACTCAGTTGTATATAAAGTAATTATCTTTTTCCCTAAATATGATGTATAAATAAATACAAAGTGAGGGAGTTGCAAAAGGTGAGATTTTGACCTTCCTACATGTATTCAATATTTGGAAATGGCTCAATAAGGAGTCACATGATTTATTTTCCAGCAAATCAAGAAACTTTATGGAGCTACTTGATGCCCACTTGGAGGCTGGACATAGAAGATATAGGAAAATTTGATTTAATCAAACTAATGTGATTGAACATTCGCTTTGTTTCACGCACTGTACTAGGCCCCTCAGATCCCAAATGTAAAAGACACACTCCCTGGCTGCAAGAAACTTGTAAATGTACAAGACCACTTCCTCCCTCTAAACAAACAAGAGATGCCTTGGCTTCTCTTCAAGCCCCACACATAATGAAGAGCCTACCGCTGCAGATTCCTGCCTCACATCAGGGTAGTGGGCTTCAGCAGGTCTCACGCCAGCTGTGGATGGAAACACGTTAACAGCTGCCTGTTCTGTCTTGGTTTTCTTATCCCTGTGTATGTGCATATGCCTATTTCTTTTCCTTGATAATCCTTAAGTTCAGTCATGCAAATACACAAATAAGTTATGTATGTGTATCCCACACATTCTAAAGCATTTCTCCCATTATCTTTTGCTCAGGCAAACCCTTTGTAGTGGAGTGTATTTTATCTGTGGTGCATAAACAGTTAGCCCTTTGTCTGTGTAACTTTCACTTGAAGACAGTTCTCTGCAGATGCTTACTTTTTTTTGGTATTGACCTAATTCATTTTCAGTTGATAAGTTTTAGCCCTTTTCCCCAGTCAAATGGCATCTAAAATTTAACTAAACATCCCCTCTGTGTTTACTCTTTGAGTTGATTTGGGTGGTCGGGGCTGTTTGCTTATTCATGAGTCATATTTAAAATGCTGTCTTTTCTAAAACACCCTGTAGGTTGCTACACTATGAATTTGCAGCTCCACTACCAACCATGTTTCCAAAGTCATAAAATTTATGTGTACCTTGACCATGATAAAGTTATTAAGAAAGTGTTGCAAACATTACTAGCTACTGGGGAGGTTAATGTGACATATTCTCGAAGAATACTGACCTGGATGAATCTGTCCTGGGCTTTTAGAGAGCACTGGGCATTTTATTCTAATTTAAATTTAATAGGACAACATTCACCATTTTCAAAGGGTAGAACTTCCAAGGAAGGAAAATGGTATAAAGAAGATTATGAAATCATGAGAAAGAATAAAAGTGTTCTTTAAAAAGTAGATCAATAGCTGGCTTAAAGCCCTTAGATTATAAACTGATAATGCAGAGTATTGAAATAAAAATAAGGAGCCTGGGTATGCGATGGAACAAGAGGAGAAAGCCAGCTCATTAAAAAAAAAAAAAAAAAGAGAGAGAGATGTAAAGAAACCCTTCAGAGCACATTGAGTAACGTTAGCACCAGGACATCTTTTGCATGCAAATGGAAAAACTAGGCTTTAGTTATATGCTTAAGTTTGTTAGAGTGTCTGAGGAGTTCCCTGTACTGCTAGGTAAATTTTGCATTTATGTGGTAGAAGAACCACAGACACTTTCAGAAGGGGCAGTGGAAACTTCTGCGTATGCCACCGAGCAACCTTAGCACATGCGAAAATCTTACCACCTTCAACGGAAGACATGGAGTTACAGAATCCTCTATCCTGTAGTCTAGTGTCTGTAACAGTTTTGATTCTTGGTTAAAACATCGAAACTTATTCTGGGCCATGAAGCAAAATGGGATTTATTGGGAGGAAAAGCAGAAGGGGAACAATGAGCGACCACCAGAGACCAGGGGACCAGGGGACCAGGTTTAGGGAGGGGTAGGGGCAAGGGAGCTCAGAGGACTGGAGGTATGAAAAAGGAGTGTGGCACCCCATGCTAGTGAGAGTGTGCTGGCTGATGAAGGATCCACTGGCCTTTCTCTGTTTTTGTATCACTTGCTTGAGTTGCAGAGTCCCATCAGAAGGCTTGGTCAAGCTTAGACCACAGGTACAGCCCTGGGAAGGTTCAGTTCACTGCATATTCTCAAATGAGAAGCAGGCACCTGGACTTACTTTCTCAGCAAGACTACTACAGGAAGAGAGTAATTGTCTATTGAAATCGGGGTGCTCTTGGGAAGGGGAATGGTTGTCCAGAAAATAATAAGTGTCTACTACACCTTCTAATTAAATAATACTTAACAGCACAACTGCAAGGTGTTAATTACCATGTGAATTATTTTTAAAAAGAGAAGACACTGGTCTTGATACACAGAAAATTTTAAATGGGTAGACTAACCAAGAAGTACAAAACTGAAACATGGGGAAGAAACTCTTCCTTGGCCTTGTATGAGGTTGGGAATTACTCACAGGTGAAGTCATGTCTTCTGTTCGTCTCACAGTTTCCACAATGCTAGGGAGCATTTGCTTTGCCTGTGGTTTGCAGTCTGTCTTTCCCAGCTGCCTGACACACAAATGCATGGATGAATGAAGCAGAACCAGGCTCAGGATGTGGCTGTGCCCCATTTACTCAGGCCAGGGGCCTCAGTTTCCCCATCTGTAAAATTGAGCTCAGCAATAACATTGTAGCATTGGTTTGAGCACTGCTTGAGATAACTCGTGAAGCACCTGATGCCAGAGCTGGCTCACAGAGCATTCCCAGTAAATGTTTATAATCTGGATGCTGTCCATGCCTCATCCCATGGCCCCTTGGCACACCTCTGTGTTCATCTGTAGTTGAGGTGGACAGTTCCAGGCTGCCAATAACTTACCATCTCTCAAGTCTCTGTCTCCTAGTCTATGGGATATCTCTGGGCTGTGAGCACTAAGCCAGCCCAAGCACTGGGCAGCATCAGGTGCCAGGAATTAATGCCTCAGGGGGCAACTCTAAACCAAGGAGGGACACAAAGAGAGTTGGGGGATAAGCACTCTGTATCTCCAGCCCTTGGTTGTACAATTCCAAGGCTTGTTCTACATGATTTTATCAGAGATACACCAGCAGGTTTGAGCACTAGGTGCCCACAGTTGCCATTGGCTAGCTAATGCACCACAACTGTTTTTCTCCTTTCTTTGCTCTCTGGCTGGTCCTTCCTGAGCCCACCTCCTCAATAAACGCTCTGCACCCAAGTCCTTGAGATGATACCTGCTTTTGAGGGAAACCAACTCAAATGGCTATTGAAGGCAAATGAGAAACTGTTAAAGGAAGGATCAAATCCAAGGATAAATCCATTTTTGACAAATAAATATGTTTTCACATTGTGATGACGACAGTGATGATGA
This sequence comes from Camelus ferus, assembly GCF_009834535.1. Classification (NCBI taxonomy): domain Eukaryota; kingdom Metazoa; phylum Chordata; class Mammalia; order Artiodactyla; family Camelidae; genus Camelus; species Camelus ferus. The sequence continues at coordinate 46,155,716 of NC_045704.1, forward strand.
CTGGAGTAAATAAGGAGAGAATAAAGAAATACAAAAATCATCTGAGTTTAGAACTCTGAAAAGTAGTGAACTTCTGCAGGTTTCAGGGAAAGCAGGGAGTGATAAGCACTTGTGATCACGTGAGAAAACTGAATTCTGAGACTAAGAATAGAATGCTGAAAGCCTTCCCTAGATTAGCAGCATGTTCTTCAGTACAACTAGATGCTTCTCTGAGTCACAGTTGAGATTTTCCCTAAATCAGGAGTCAGGACACTGTGCCAATGGCCTGGATGGGGGGTGAGTGGGAGGAGGGAAATTAACAGTCTGATAGTGGGTATTAATGAACAAAACAGAGACTATCTAGAACATCAGACGGTTGAGAGGTTGGAGGGTCTCAGTCCCTCTCACTGAACCCTAGTCACACCTGTCTTCCAGTTGCTCAGGTGTTGTTGCTGCTTCAAGAGGCTTCCTCATGAGATGTTCTCCGCTTGTACTAGTCTTACACACTCCAGAGCTTTCATTTGTTTAGCTCCTTATAAGATCCCAATTGTGTCAGTTAGCATTTGCTGCATAACATTCCACTCTAAAGTAATAATCATACAGTTGCTCATGATTCTGTGGGTCAGCAGTTTTAGCTGGTCCACCTGGGATGGCTCACCTCTGGTGTTGACTGTGATGACTTACTTGTCTGGGCCCTCAGCTGTGATAGCTGGGGTACCTGGACCTCTCATGGGAGACATTGTAACAACATGAGAGAAGAAGCTGCAGGGTCCCTTGAGGGCTAGGTTCAGAACTCACATAGTATCACTTCTGCTGGATTCTGTTGGTCAAGGCCATTCTGGATTCAGGGGATGAGGAAATAGTCACTATTTCTTCACAGGAGAAGCTGCAGTGACTGTGGCCATTTCCAGTATGTAATACCACTCACATACCATTGCTTTAGGGATGCCTAACACCTCCCCTGCCAGGCAATGCCAGTTCCCCCCATTTTATTTCCCACATCACTCTGTACATCTTTTTAGTGCTTGTTCAAGTGTGCTGATCATTGTAGAAATTTTTCCATTAATGTTTCCCCTACTGTAACTTCTGTGTTTGTTATTGTATCATTGGCTTTAGCACAGTGCTTGGCACAAAATAGTTAATATCTGTTCCTTGAGTGAATGAAGGATGGTTTTAGGGGACAAATACAAAGTTGAGTATAATGGTAGGTAAAGTGTTTAGGAAGAGGTGGCAGAAATTGGGCTTGGGAACTGAAAGAAGAACCCTGACTCTGTGTGCTGAGATCACTTACAAGTAAAATCGTGAAGACAGAAGCAGCAAATTCTGGCAGTGGATTTTAAAACATGCCAATGATCTATTGGAGTATATATAATGCTTACCAAAATAAAGGAAGTTCTTTTGGAAAGCCTAGGTAAGGCAAGAACACAAAGCAAGAGTAACTAAAAAAAAAAAAAAAAAAAAACTTGCCTTCTTAATTTGAAGGTGGAATTATTACATATTGCATGATCATTTTTCTATCAGAAGAATTGGTCTACATGCATATTAATTAGGGTTCAGAAACTAATAAGAAATTATGAAACTAAAATGACTGGTTAGAATATGCTTCATTTATATACTCATTCACTCTTTCATAAAACATCTAGTGAGTTCCTCCTAAGAGCAATCCACTTGACTAGATGCTTTTCAAGATGTAAAGGATGTAAGAGAGGTCTGTGCATTTGTTATAGGGTGTAGTAGAGATCTAAGGTATAGGCACAAATGCATAAATTATGATATGAAAAGTGATCTAGGTTGGAAGGAAGACTTGTGTAATTTACCTTGATAATTCATAGGGAGCTCAGGGATCATTCCTGGCCAGTATATGTCTTTTTTCACTTTTCTAATTTTTTCTGTGATTGAAAACCTTGGCATGTACTCCATTCCCTTTGAGGACTGTCTCCCTTTAGATACAAGGATGACCTTGGTTGCTGTAAGTCATTGCCCAATCTTAGGCAAAGAAGGTGCATTTCTTTTTGGTGTTCTACCATTCGCACTCTTCAGTCCCATTCCCTCTGGGTCACCCTCCACTTGGGTCTACCCTCTGGGATCATCGTTCAGGATCCCCACTTTTTCCCCCCTGCCTGCATACCTAAAACTTAACTTTCAACATCCCATTTCTCTAGGGAGTGCTTCTAATAATTAATCTGTTCCAGTTGTGCCAACCAGGGATCTTTTGGAGATAAGAACTTAGAGTCAAGTCATAGGGCTTTGGTATTGTGTCAGCCTGATGGGTAGAGGGTTTGGTATGGGTAGTTTTCTTTACATCTTTCCATTTCTCATCTTGCTAGTGAAGATCTAAACCTCAGCAGGTGGTAGAAAAGCAATTAACATGTACAGATTTTACTGTATATCAAGCACAAAACCAAGAATATCCACATATGGATTTGATGGTTCTTAGTTACAGACAACAGAATCCACTCTAGGTAAGTCAACAGGAGGTTTTAAGTGATGTAGACAGCTTGTAGACTCAGTGAGAAGGCCTAAGATACAGATCCCAAGCTGAGCTTCCAGAAAAAAACCTTAGAAATATACTACACAGCAGACCAACCACAGGAGCTGCAGCCTTTACTGTGATCAGGAAGCTGGGGCCACAGCGGTGGGTTCAGAACCACTTGGTATCCAGTGATCTGTACCCACAAAATGTGTGCCAGCACTTGGCCTCTTCCTCCACATAACTCATGTGGGTGCTTCCCATTTAAAGAGTCTAAAAGACAGAGGAGACAGGAAATGTAGCTTTTAGAGTTTTCTTTGAAAAGGTGAGTTAGTAGTACATTGTAGGGAATTGTCAAAATGTGGAAAAGAGCTCCCAAAGACTTTGGGAGATGACAACCACAAATGTTCTCTCAACAAATACAAACCACACATTTTGAATATTTTATTTCCATGTGAATGATTTAATCTGAACTCTGTCAGGCAGGGGTTAGTACCTCTTCTTTTAAGGTTAGGGGAAAAGGCACAGAGAATCAAATAATTTGTACATGGTTGGGAATAGAATCAGGATTAAAACCTAGAGTAATCTGACTTCAAAACTCTCTAATTTCCTTGGCACCATTTTTGGTTATATTGAAGAGCATTTTTCTTCCCTGTCCTCTGAGAGTATCTAGGAAAGCAATGATTACATAGAAACTTGGCTGTGAAGCAGATGATTTTGATTCTAAGAGTAGAAAGTTCTTCAGAAATATTTGGAAAAAAGTATCAGCAGCATTATTTCCATCAGAAAGTCTAGAAAAGGGAAAATAAGAAAATGCTACTTCTTCTCTTCCATATGTGCAGAGTGGAGAAAGCATGAGGGTGGGGGGTGGGGAGCTGGTCCCTGACACTTGTTCAGGCGTTTATGGTGAAGCTGTGCTAATGTCTTTAATCGCTTCCAAAGAAATGACAAGCAGAGTTCTGTGCCAGAAAAGGCCTGAACTTTTATCAAGTGCTAGTGTCTTAAGGAGACAGCATGGGAGAAATATAAAACAGGCCTGAGGAAGGTGTGGAGTCTGCTTTGTTTCACATTTTCTTTTCCCACCAAGATATAAGTGAGATCTTTCTATAAAGACCAAAATGGCTCCACGAGATTGCCGTATTAAGACAAGAGGCTTTTTACTTTTTATGCGATGCCTTTGTATTGAAAACACATGTTGGAGGCCAGAGTAATTTTCTTTACAGACAATGAATCTTACAACTGGTTTGAACGATTTTTTTAAAAAAAATTTTGAGTGTTTTAGCACTCCTTTTGATTGGTAGGACTAGGCAGATAGCAAAAAACCAAAAAACAACCCCAAAACAAAAACCCACCACCAACAAAAAAATAAGAGGGAGAGAAGACAGAAGAGTGAAAACAGAATGGAACTGTTTGAAAACTTGCAAGTTACAAGAAATCAAGGAGAGTAGAAAGCCTTCCAAAGGCAGTGATTCCGTTACTTGGGAAATTTTGATTACAGTTACTTGCAGTATACTTGGGGGAAATTGTATTTATCATTTTTTTGAAATGTTAGTAATTTGATAGTTCATCGATTTTTTTTTTAAATCTAAAAATGAAAGAAAGCTATTAGAGAAAAAAACGCACTTTAAGATCTTGTTTCAGGATGGTCTAATACCAGGTCCCTCTTTGCTATTGTTTTTGTCTGGCAGTGATCGAGGCGGTACCTTTAAACACAAGTGGAAAGTTGTTGTGACCTTCACTGTCAGACTCAATTTGAACCAGGCCACAGGACTTTGCATTTTATTTTTTAAATTAGCCATTCCTGTCTCTTGGTGTTTGTCTACAGGCCGCTCCTGCCGCATGAAAAAGACATGCGGTGGGACGTTTTTACTTTCCTTCACATTCCCACATAAACAGCACAGGGCTACCTTTTAAAACGCTGTGCACCAGAGGACAACTTGCTGACATTGTGCGAGTTTTCTATTAGGCTTTATTAATATGTGAAGCACTTTGTCTTTGAGTCTGAATGCTCTTGGGCAACTTCTCCCCATGTTTCTTGCTCTCTTTGCTAGAAGAGAGCATGTTTTTCTTCCTGGCTTCGGTCATACTGTTTTTGCTTTCTTGTTGTCACCCTTCTCTTGAACTTTTAGGTATTATTTTGTCAATAGTCATCGGAATTGTAATTTCCAATTAGAAGAGTGAGGCTGGACCTGGACGCCCACCACGCTGATCCTTCTCGAAGTGAAGGAAACTGGGTGCTGGAGAAGTGAAGTGACTTGCTCAAGGTCACACATCCAGTTAGTGGTCTGCAGACTCTCCTTCTGAAGCTCCTTCCCTTGTGCCAGGTGGTTGATAAGCAGAGAAAAAAATCATGAGGGAGGAGAAGGCTGCTGCTTTTCCTAGGTGAGCACATCAAAGGTTTGCAGTGGTTGGACAGGCTTTAATTTACAAAATTTAATTTTGACTCCCCAACTGTGGCAGTGTGGTAATAATAAGATTTAACATTAGCAATGCTCTTTTACCATTTCGCTGGGCAATATTTCTCATTTTACAAAGTAGGCACTTTGGGACATTACAGAAACTTCTTTTAGGCAACAGGGAAATTCAGTCCTCAACTGAGACCTGCAAATGGTCCTTAGGGAAACTTGGAACATAATTCCTCATCTTGGGCTGAAAGTTGGAAATATTTCCTCATGTTTTGCTGTACAGCTGTTCTTCTCTAGGGAAAAGACAGGGATTTACACTCTCCTTGTCTTCCTGTGGGTATGGTTTTGTTTTGTGTTTCAATAGATAAATGGAGTTTACACAAATAAAGGAAGGGCAGATCTGAAAGGGAGAAATAGATGATTGTGAATGGTTAGTTCAGTTGGGAAAACCTGGGTTAGAATCAGGTTTCATCCTCCTTTCTTTGGCATCTTACCTGCACTGTAATTTACTGAAAGTTGTGGATTATTATGAAGCTAAGAGTCCTGTCATTATGATATATTCCTTCTGAAAACCCTGTATTAAAAGCAGACCACACTGTGATCACCTCCCACTTGCTGAAGCTCGCTGGACATCTTTTGGAATACCTTTGTTTTTTGAATGATTAATTATTCCTCCCAAATCCAAATGCCAGATTAAACCATAAGTCATCTATTTACAAGACACTGTGATGCTGGTCTTCTTTTACAGTGAATGAGTCAGTGTATGCCTGTATTTTACGAGGGCGTAATGATACTATGCACAGTCCTAAAATACAGTACGATGCAGTGCAATTCACAGAAACAATCGTTTCCTTTAAAAATGGCAAATGTGGTTTTATTGCTAAAGAACCTGATTTGGGCCATCGTTGCCAATGGAAATGGCCTGTTGTCAACAGAGTATCTGAGACCCTAACAAGATCAACCACTGTTCTTCCCAGGATAGTGCATCTTTCAATCTTAAGGCCTTCTCAGGAGTTCTTTGACGGGATCTAAGCCTCTTTCTGCTTTATTTCTCATTCTTAGTCTGCTCACATCTCTGTTCACTGAACTGTACCCACTGAACTTTTCTTGTGAAGGACGCCCAAACCCTCATGTGTGTAGAGGTGGCGGGCATTACAGGACACACCTCTTTGCTGGGCTTAATCAGAGACATATTTTTGATTTCTGCAGGAAACCAAAAGGGAGTATCATGTCTCTACCACAGGACAGGGGACCCTGATTCTGACCAAGCATGGAAGGAGAAACTTCATGGATGCTGTCCTTTAAAAAAAAGTGCAGAACGAAACCCCTGGTGCAGCATATTAAAATTTACACAGCATAGAGTGGTTTTGTTTAGGGCTGGTGAATTAGCATTTTACTTTGAGATGTGTGGCCCAAGTTTCCTGGGGCTTCATTGTAGAGCATCTTAGGGAAAATATTCTGCCCCCTCCCTGCCACCAGCCCCTCTTTCAAAAAAAATTTGTTGATTGTTGGAATAAAGAAGTCTAAGAACAAAGGGAAAACTTCAGTAAAGAATTGCAACCAATGGGGTTATTTTATACTAAAGAGACGGGACATATCCCTTCTACCAGAGGGCTTAGTATCTTTATGAACAATCACTTTTTCAACTGGTAAATATATTTAGGGAGAAGTGCGTTTAGATGCCATCTTTACTCATTTATTCTTCAAACTGTAATACAGCACATTTTGGGTTTCAGTATATTGCATTTTAAAACTAATGATGCATTCATTCTAGAGCAAATCTTATTTCTAAGTCCTAATTTAATAGAATTAAACTCTAAGCTGAATTGGTTTTATGAGATAAAACTCTGAAGTTGATAACTGCATTTAGGAATAGTTCAGGTATTGAGTTTCTAATTTGCTTCCTGAGCATGGAAATCCCTCAGATAATCAATATTGACTACCTTTAATTGGTAGGAAGGGCTCTTGCTGAGTTTTCTATCTTCTCCTGATGGAATTGCCTCTGCACATTGGTTGTCTGGGCCGCTCTGATTGGTCACAGCTCAAGAGCTCTGGCCTTCAGTCCATTCAGAGTTGGACATTTCTTCCCGTCCAGTTGACCACAGCTGCATTCAGCTCTATTCAAACAGCAATGGGTCATGGAAACTTTTACTCTGTATGCCTTACAGAATTTCTGGGTTTATTTCAGCTTTCCTTTAAGACTGTACATTTAGTCTTTATTGCAGATGTCACTGTTTTCGTTAGGTGGGGGCAGAAGGCAGGCCAGTCAAGATAAGATGAGGAGCTTTCCAAAGGGTGGGGACATTTCTGAGTGTGCTGTGACACCTGTGAGTTGTTTTAATACCTTCTGAAAATGAACTCCTACTAATTGTTCAATGAAGTTTTCACAGATGGCACAGGCATTTGGAAATGGATTTCTCCAAATCCCTTAAAAGTCAGATGCTGGCTTATTTTAGTATAGGAAATATATTTTAAATGTGAATTTTAAAAATACAGGCAAATGTGTATTTTTCTTTTGGAGCAGAGGGCACCTATTCATCCCATCCTTGATCCAGATCCCCTAAGAAAGAACTTTTTTGTCCTTGCCAACCTGGGGGGATTTTATTCAAAGGAATTAAATGTGAGTACTGTAGAACTCCTACTGTCCCACCTCATTTTTCAGAAATAAGGCAATTTAAAATTTTTATTGTTTCTTTTTTTCTCATTATCAAGGTAATACATCTTTAGTATGAAACTTTTTTTTAAAACCATGGAATAGCACACAAAATAAAAATAAAATGTAATCCCATCACTTAAACATAATCACTGCTAATGTTTACTCACTTCTCTTTTTCTTCCCCATACATAGATATGCTTTTGTACAGGTTATGAAGTCAGGATCAAGATGTACATACTTCTTTGTAAACTGCTTTTTAAATGTAAGGATATATCGGGAATAATTTCCCTGTGTTACTGAATACACTTCTGCAACGTAATTTTTTAATGGTTCCACAGCATGGATGAACCTTAACCTATTTAACTGTTAGTCGGCATTTATTTTCTTCCAGATTTCTTGGTATTATAAATAACTGTCATGATAGATAACCTTGAACATAAATCTTGTAAAGCAGTTTTTAACGGTACTATTTTACATGTACGGAAAATCTTACCCCAATTACTCGCACTTTGCAATGCTTTTGCTGTGTGTTCTCTGACTTGTTTTTCCCTTTCATTTCCATTTCAAAAAGTCTCCATCATGATGATGAAATATTTTATACGTTTAGGTTACTTGCGAAGTTCAGTTTTTAGCTCTTGAAGTTCTACAGTGTGGTGTAGATACTTTCTGAGCTTGCTATGTTTTCCAGAGATTATCAGCCTGTGTATTTTATTCCTTATCTATAAATTTGCATTGATTTTAAGATAGATATGGGAAAGGTGAACTACTTCTTAACTCAGGAGAGCTTTGGCATTTGTTTGGATTTTATAGCTCTGTTCTTCCTCCTCTTCTGGAAAAATTTTTGTGTTATTGAAGACCTTGCCAGCTGCTCCTGTGGCTGCCCACCTGCCACACCCTGGCTGTTTGTGGCCCATGGAAGTCAGCCAGCTCTCTGAGAGTTCAAAAAGGCCACTGAATGTGAAATCCTGCCTGAGAGGCTGGGAAAGTAAATCGTGGATCTGGCACATTTCAATGCAAGTAAATTACATTTTGTCAGCTTCATTGCCCTGAATTTCACGCGCAAATGTGGGACATTGAACGACTGGCATTTGACAATAAAAGAAAAAAAAAGGCTAATGCCTTATTAATGCAAACAATCTCTGATTTAAATGGCTGCAGGCAAGGAGTTGTTGCTGTTTCAATGGGGACAATTGCTGTTTTTCCTTCTATTCATATTAATTTCTCAGAAAAAATTTAAGGTATCTTTTTTTTTTTTTCCATTTTGCTCCACACTGGGCTGGAGACACCAGTGCCTTCTTTGGAAAAACAGTGGCTTTTGGGGACTTGAAGAAATGAGGAGATTTGAGTTTCTTGTTCATCCTGGAAGGCCCATGTGTTGTGATTTACATACCAGCATTTTAGTCTTCTTGCATCTGCGTCTGCCTTTAACTGCAGATCCTTGTGTTTTCTTCTCTGTGGTCAACCTTTTGGAAAAACTCTCCCTGAAAAACACAGGTACTGCAGCAGCATGTTAGGTGCTTTATGTCCTCGACAACCAAAGATCTTAGGCTGCCTTTTGAAAATACAGTAATTGGTTCTTCTTTTTTTTTTTTTTTTTGGAAGGGGGGATACACTTCTTTGTCTCATCAACTCCAGCAAACTTGGTATTTTGCTTTTATTGTTGGATCAGAGAAAATACCCAACTTCATAGAAGCACAAGTTAATTCCTAGTTTAATTCTATACGCTCATTCTTATTATTCATCCAAAATAGGAACAAATGTTTACTTCTATAATGCTCTTTAACTTTCCGTACCAGAGAGAATCTGAGACGCTCAAAATTCTAGCAAGTGTGGGGGTAGGTTTGACCTAACACCATCTTGTTTTTGTGGTGTGTCAGTGTAATACATGAAAACATTTATTTTATCTTCTCAAATATCTACGTGGCCTCTCTTCAAAAACGTATTCACAAAACATATATACAAGCGAAAGAAATTGCATTGTGTGCATGTGTTTGTATGTGCTTTCTTTTTGTTCAGCTAAAAGGTCCTGCAGGAGTGTAATTTTCAGAATCAAAGACAGGAGCTCTGTTATTGTGGTCTTGACTGAGGTGCAGAATGGAGACAAATGACCAAGTCTAACACATGTGACAATAGGAGGCCCTCAGAGACTTTGGGAAACTTTTTCAGTCTTATCAGCAAACTTCATAATGTGCAAAAACCTAGTCCCAACCAACACAATCACACGATGATGAAACTTTGACCTTGACTTTTGAACATCTTGCCAACCTTTCAGGCCTGGGTATGAAGGAGAAAAGTCTGATAGAGGAGTCAGAGCTGAAAAACCAGTGATTGTGTTACGGCGGTGATGATGACCTATTTCATCACCTGGAGCAAAGAGGGCATAACATCATTCACAGTCCTATTAGACCTAGTGCTCCCCTTCTAATAACACATATTTTGTAACATCCTCTTTACTAGCCAGACAAGAAATACAGAGACATGATAGCTTACCATTCACATAATTTTAAAAAGTGATAAAATGCCCCAACAGTAATAAAAAAATAGAAAGGGAAACAATTTTTAATAAAATAGGCATTTGTATATAAAAATATTCAGGACAACCATACTAGAAAGCATAATGAAGAAGTCATTGCCCATACCTGTGTGTGGATGCACTGTGGGTCAGTGACAAAGGCAGACAGATAGAATGTGTTGTATTGGTAACTTGGTTTCATTAAGTGGCTTTGTCATGACTTTCTGATGTGGGGAGCAACTCTTGGTAGAGTTTGGAACAAAATAGCATCTGGTTGTCCTTGGATTTATCTGGTTATTGCAATCCTGGGAAAGTCATTTATATTCACACTGAATGATGAATGGTTTGTTTATATGTGAAAGAATTTAGGTACTAGGCTCAGATAATGATTAACAAATTTTTATCTTGGTAAATATCCAGTGGGATGTTGGGAAGTCATGCAGGAGGTGGGTGGGACAATTCTTCATTGTGAGAGATTGTTTTGGGTCATGCTGGATGTTTAACATCCTTGGATCTGCTCACTACCTGTCAGTAGTGTCTCCTCTGCCCTCATGACATTCAAAACTGCTCTCATGGAGTTCCAAACCATGGAACCACTGAGGAAAATGGTGGTGTGAGAAGGAATCTGAAAGAGACAAATCTATAGGTGCTACTACCTCAATATTAAAAAAAAAAAAAGCCATGTGATGTCAAATTAAAGCATGAAATATGTCAGTTTAGTCTGTATATTAATACGTTTTGACATACAATGGTAAAGATTTATCATCAGATTTCAGTAGAAGTCCTTCAATTTTTAGCTTTTTAGTCCTCTCAGAAGGGACGTTTTGAAGGAATTAAAAGATACAGGCTACATTTGAAAGCTTAACATATCCCTAGCCCTGTGTTAGACAGTATGTATACATTATTTTAGTTAAACCTTCACCTGTAGTTCTTGAAGATGTGAGAGAAAAGAGAGGCTTTAAGAGGTTAGAACCACGGCAAAACTTATCCAGCTGATAAATGTCAGAGTAAGATTTGAGCTCAGGTTTGTCCAAGGAAGTAATATAGCAGCCACCTCAACAAAGATAAGTGCAGGAAGATACAGATGTTAGATTTCCCCTCCTATGAGCTGCCCTAAAACAGACTTTAGAAGTGTCTAAAATGTGGCCTTAGTCTTGTAGAACATTTGGGCTCTTGATTCTCCTACATACTATGCCCTGTTGAACGCTATATTATGCACCATGTTCTAGTGGTTAATTTTTCTCTCTCTGAATTGAGTTCTATATTTTAATCTATGTTCGAGCTCTTTTAGAAAAAAAATAGTTTGTAACCATGTTTTGACATCAGTAAGACAGACTGTAACTTGGAAGTGGAGATATTGTGGTCTTTTGTAATTGTGCTTAATCACAATATATTTCAATAAAAGGAAAGTTTAGAGGGAGGGAAAAAAATGAAGAAAGGATAAGATAATTGAGGTGACATAGAGCTATGCATATTTTGGCCCAGAGGCCACCCTGGTTGGAGGGTCCTAAGTGTTGATGGAGTGATGGGCAGGTCTCCATGGTAGATGCTGGTGGTGATGCACCACCTACATTTTCTGAGATACTTTTTACTGGTTGGGTGCCTACCCTCAGCTGCTGGTTAACCTTCCCCAGAAGACTGGCCTTGGCCCAGAAATGCTTTGCCAGGAAGTTCTGGGAGTTATATCTCTCAACCCACAGCCCTGGGTATCCTACAGTCAGTAACTGGCTTGGGTTGGGGGTGACAAAAGCCTTGTTTCCTTTCTTCAGGGTAGGAAAGACTTTGCCATCAATTTATGTCCGAGAGAACCCCCTGTACTTGGAATGAAGTTATTTTTGTCCCTCCTTCCCCTGCCCCATCCTGCTTCCCTTACTCCCCTTCTCTTGAAAGCTCTCGCCTGATACCTCACATGCCCATCTCAAGATTGTTTCTGTGAAACCAGACCTGAGACAGACCCAGTCTTTAAAAAGAAACCTTGTTGATTGCCAACTGCTTTCTGGCAGGGTTTGTTTTTAAAAATAATGACCATTTTATTGAACATTTCTCTGTTGGGAGCACTCTGCAAAGCACTCGATATATACCATTCCTTTTGCACCCTCTAACAATCTTTTGTAGTTGGAGAAACTCGGCTTAGAGATGTTAACTAACTTGCTCAATAGCCTGCAGGTTAGTAATTGATGGAGATGAGATTTGACTTCAAAAGCTCTGGTCTGAGCCATGCTATTCTGCCTTCTTAGTTACCAATCACTGAAATGGTGAACCCTAGGCAAAGTAAGCCATGATTTCCAAGAGTCAGCATGGTTAACTAAAAATAAGTCTTGGCAAATTAATCATGTTTATTATTTTTAATGACTGTGACATTGGTGGATTAAGGAAATATCTTGGATGTTAGCAAGTGGTAAAATCTCTTCTATAGCTTTGAAAACAAAATGGAGAAATGTGGTGGAATATAGTTAGTTGAGTAACTATTCTGAGCAAGTTTTATTAACCAGAGAGAATTACCCTTAGTTTACAACCATTTCTAAACTGGAGCCCCTGTTACCTTTTTAAAAATTTTAGATCAATAACTTAGAAACTATACTTTTCCAGTATGCAGACTGAGAAAGAACTAATTCATTGGTTATCAGAGCCAGTGTTCTATGGGAATACTGTTCTAGAGTATTTACCAGCTCCTTTTTTTATCCATTAGAGATCAAATATCATTGCCATAGTTTCATAATAGCTTTGTGCCTGAGCTCAGGCTTGAATATAGACCAGAAATTCAAAGCTACTGAGCGACCCTGACAGTCTACCTTCTTCTGACCATCTTTGGTCCTGCATTAGACATGATCCTGTCCTTATTAGATGAGGACCTGTTCCAGCTGTATTTAGGAAAATGCTGCCCCTATTGAAGTAACCTCATGTCCAGACTAGATTGGGTATAAGTCTCTAAAAACAGAACTGGTTTACTGTTCCTCTGGCTCTTACTAATACCGCTAAAGAAAAATACTTGCAAATACTATTATGCTAGATGCAGAACGAGGCACTTCATGTACATTATCTAATTTAATATTCACAACAACCCTGGCAGGTTGCTTCTGTTAGTCCTGTGAGATAGGTGCATAAACTGAGGACTTAGGAGACTGACTAACTTGGTGAAGGTCACTCAGTTACCAAAGGGTGGATCCAGGATTTCATTCTAACTCTGGTCACACTCTGAACAGAATCAACTCCTCAGCTCACTGCACCAGATGACTCTATCTGGCCCAAGTTAAGTCTACAGATTCCTCCCAAGGGAGCCTTTTCCCACCAGGGCTTTGATAGGAGTGTCCCTTTGACACAGGTTTTGTGTGATGCTAACATTCCTAGACCAGGAGCAAGATCAGCCTTAAGGGCTTTTAAAGCCTTAGAATCTCTGAGAACCAAAGAAATGGGTGTAAGAATTAGAATGGAAAACTGAGAGAGAGAGGGGGAAAAAAAACTATTTAAAAACATTAAAAAAAATAAAAAGGCATCTGACTGGAAAGTTTCAACCAAGAGGTCAGCTTACTGTTTGTTGGGGTCCAGAAACTTGTGATGGCCTATCCTTTAGGGCTGAATTTGTCTTTTATTTTGTATTAAAAGCCTATCCTTTAAAGTATCCTACACTGGGAGGTTGGTTTTCTCTCCATGCTGAAAGGTTCGCCTCTGTAGATGAGAAGCCCCTACTCCCACTGTGGGAATGTCACATATTTTCTCATGCGCAAGTAGGTAGCAAGAGGGCGCCCAGACATTTGGCTTACTGCTGAGGAATCTGTGCTTATTCATGCATATTTACAAGGTAATTAGTTGTCCATTCATTCATTAGCGTGTTTATAGGGCCACTCGCAAAGCCTCTCAATTGCGGCTTGGAGGAGAGAGACAGCCAAGGCGCCTCCGGGGAACACTTGGGTTAAACAGAGTCTACAGCTAGATTTAGTGGAGAACACTAGTCCCCAAACTAGATCTAGTTCAGTAAGTCAAATGTGACTTGTCATTCCCCCCAGAATGAAGTATTAACTTGGCTCATTCACGCTTTTCCTCTGGAAGTCAGGCAGTCTCTCAGGGATGATAGGCGTTTCTGTTTTAAAAGCCTTCCACATCCAAACAGAAATTTCAGTATTTCCTTTCTCTTTTTCCCCCAAAGTAACTCTTAATCAAATTGAGATATAATTTTCATATAGTCAAATTACTTTTTTGGTGTATGGGTCAAGGAACATTGATAAATACAGCCATGGTATGGAACAATCTGCATGTGTTTTAAAAGTAAAGAGTTTTTGCATTTTTATCTTTTTTCAAAATCAGTTGAAGAGATCTGAAGTAGACATGCCTTACTTCCTGGAGCAGGAGAAGAAGCTATTTTCAGAGAGAAAGATCTATTGGAGGAAGGTTTTGATCCATAGCAACATAGGTGGTTTCCAGAGCGGTTGGAAGGGGGGCATCCTGACTGAGCCAGCATGCCTTGTGGAGTGCCTGATCCTCAGAAGGGTTAGGTAAACAGTTCTGCTGACTCAGAATTCACTTAGGGCAAGTTATCTAGTTTTCTAAAACTTTTTTTTTTTTTTTTTGGTCTACAATATGAAGATAATGTTTCCTGCTCATGTGATTTGGTATGAGTTGATATCGTTCCTGTGACCCCCTGAATAGCTGGGGTGTGGGCCTCTGTGTATTTAAAACAAACTCCCTAACTACTTGAGGCTGGACCCACATGGAAGAAGATGCTCCTTGCACGAGCTACTTTGCATTCCCGACGAGCCCCTCCTGGATATCAAAGGGAGGCAGTTTGTAGAGCTGTGTTTTTGAAAATCTGTCCCTACAGTAGATCTGAGAGAAAAAGCGTCTGGCTCTTCAAATCATCTTCGCACTTTCAAATCCCTTCTGAATCTTTGTTTTTCCCGGTTCCAGGTCCTACACGAACACGCTTCCTGTGGTTGCGTGCATGTTTCAATATTTAGTTCCTTCAGTCAATTCAAAATCACTTCAAACTCACCTCCTTCAGGAAACCTCCACCCAAAGTAACCTCTTGGAAGAGTAGAGGTCATCTGTGTAGGGCTGCTTGTTTATATTAAAAAAAAAAAAAAAAAAGAGGAGTTCCTACCACCTCCCACTCCTCAGTTTCTGTTGTGTATTCCAGCAGCCTTTTACTTTTCCATTGCCCATGCAGAAGCAGCAGAGTGTGAGGTTAAGTGCTCCATTTTTCAAGTTGGACTGCTGTCTATCCTTACATCCATCCATCTCTTATCTCTATCATTTCTCTATCTTTTGATCTATCTATCAGTCATCTATCTAGCTCTTTATCCATTCATCCATACCTTGAACATACTATTTATATTCTCAGGGTCTCAGTTTCCTCATCTGTAAATGGGGCTAATATTAGTGCCTCATGGAGTGGTTATGAGGATTAAATGATACAATGTATATGTAGCATTTAGAACCATTCCTGTTAGATGGGAAGGCACTATATGGCTTCAGTGTCTTCATTATTTTCACAACCTCGTCTTCTCTTTCCTTCTCCCGTATTCTATTCACAGAAGCAGGGCTCTGCTTTCTCATTTGGGACTTCCCTCAAACCTTAACCTTCATTCTAGTCTGAGTGTTGGTAGTAAAAACAGCTGTTCTGTTCCCCCTTCTTCCTCCCACTCACTTCATCAGGACTGATGTAAATATGTTTCACTACATTTTATAGCTTTTTTTTTTTCTTTTCTATTTGTGGTTTGATCATCACCCTACCCACCACACCTTCTTTACTGCTACGGTTTCATGTGGCTACCAATTCAGTTTCTGCGTTCTCATAGGTGTCTGTCTGTCCTGAACGTGTGTCCAGGGAGTATGGCTCTGAGTGCCCAGGTAAATTAGGCTCCAGTCATTGAAGGGTTTGGGGGTCATGGAGCCAGGGTGGGCAGTCTGCTGCCACAGCCTAATTTTGTATGGCCTGTCGACTAAGGGTGGTTGATACCTTTTTAGATGGTTGAAAAAAAATCAAAAGAAAAATATTTCATGACTTGTAAGATTATGTAAAATTCAGATCTCAGTGTCCATAAAGTTTTATCGGACAGAGCCACGCCCATTTGTTTACAAATGGCCTGTGGCTGCTGTCACGCTACAGTGGTGGAGTTGAGTAGTTGAGACAGAGACAGAACGGCCTGCAAAGCCTAAAATATTTACTGTCTGGCTCTTGACAGAGGATGTTTGCTGACTACTGCCTTGAAGTCTTGTTCTCAGTACACCACTGATGAGAAAAGAGTATCTTCATGTGACAAATAGGGGATGGTTTTTTTAGGGGGAGTTGTTTTTGAGTAGCTGTTGTCCTGCTTTTTCAGTATTTCCTATTCCTCGTCTGATGCATTTAACACATTTGACGGGGTGTGTGTTAAGTCAGTTTGCATAAAACTTCCGTGTCAAGTCAATTTCCTGATTCTGTGTCTGGCGGTAAAACCAGACAGTCATCTTTGAGTACCGGGTTTTAGAGGACACAATCCCTTTCCTCAATGGCAAAAGCTTTGTTTCTTTGTGAACCATGGTAGCTCTTCTTGAATTTCTTTTATCGATGTTCAAAACCCGGCCTTTTGTTACGAATATCTTCACACGTTTTAAAATGGCCCAGCTTCGGACTTTTCAGCCCTGCCCACAGAGGAGCTCATGCATTGTCTTTGTATTGGGGTGACTGACTTGTTCTTTAAATAAAACCACGGCCTTTGTTCCCAGTTCCCCACTAACTGCCATATTCAAATTGTTTGTTCCTGTCTAAAATAACTTCAGTTTGTGCTAGTTATTCTGTAGTCTGGCAAACAATTAAGCACCATGTTTACAATGTAAATTGACACCTATTCTGGACTAACTCTGCAAAAACAAAGGAAGAAATCTAAATAACAAAATAGGGAAGAAAGAAAGAAGGCAGTTTTTTATTTTGTGCATAATGTGGTCCTGAAAACTGGCCCAAGAGTTAAACAGTTGATTCCCACATTGTAAAGTGGGGGTTCCATTTGTAGGGAATTTTTAAAAAGTGCCACAAAAGACCCAGTTCTGATTTGAGCAGACTGTGCCTTCCTTGGGTCATGAGAAGAGGGGCATGAGAGGTGGCAGTGGGTAGAGAGCTGACAGCTCATGCTGGAGTTTAGGGAAATCGAGCCATACCCTGACTGTGGCTGACGGTTGGCCCCTAACCTATACCTCTACATACGGTTGTGTTAGACCCCACCGATAGAAATGGGGGCACAGGTGTCTGTTTGCCCTTATTTCTCCTACCATATTACTAGTAGTATGGAGCCTTGTCCATCTCCTTCCTGCGTGTGCGTGTACATGTACACACACGTGGCTGTCACCTGATGGCTTCCTAAAGGGAGAATGATGGTGCGGTAGGAGGGGATGGATTTGAGGCAGGTAAGGGACACAGGCTGGAGACTACCCTAGTGAAAAAGCCAGACTCTAAAGTGTCTAGTTTCTGGCTGTGGCTGGTCTACTTGCTTGAGTCAGCCGGTTGCAGCAGCAGCTTTTGGAGCCTAGGGTTGAAAGGATTCTTCCTTCTCACTGAGGTTCTGTGCAGGCACTGGTAGCTCCTTCTGACCTGTCCTCCTTCAGCTGCCTTTTCTCTTGGTGGTAGCAGGCAGCAGGCAGTACCGTTATGGGATGGATTGCAATCTTTTTTTTTTTTTTTTTCATTTAAATTACAAAACGTTCATGAAGCTAGATTGCAGAATTACACACTATACTGATGTGCAAAGAAAATGTAGTTTTAAAAAATGTTTCCTAAGAGATCTGCTCTTCCCTAGTAGCCACCATACTGCTGGGTATCAAGTAAAAATAAAATTTGGTCTGATTTGATCATTTAAACAGCTTCTTAGGTAAAGATCTCTTATGAGTAAAGGTTTAGTCTCTCACATTTCTTCCTCTGCTTCTGCTGTTCTCGAAGAGATATCCCAGGTGATTAGTGGAGGGATCTTGACTCATGGTGAGGAGGAATCTGGGGCTTATGCAGGTGGGTCCCTGTACTGCCTGCTGGACCCTCTAGTGGCCATGTCCATGTTCCGAATCTGCCTCATATTGAGGTGCTGGCACTGGTGCTGAAGTTTCCAGCTGTGAAATCACAATGTCTTCTCAGCTTGGTCATACCAGGAATCCTCCCAGCTGACTCAGTCCCTCCTGAGCCCTGACCCTGCCTGTCTCCCATGATTCCTGGTTCTGGACATTGCCCCTGCAATCCATGACTCTTAGGGTCATCCAGTCTCTGCCGTGAGCATCCCCTCTCTTAGAACACCATTAGCTATCTTCTGGACCTTCCATGGGACACCTGACGACTAACAGATACTTGCCTTGTGACATAGAAGGCAAAGGGGATGCCAGTAAGCTAAGCTTAAGCTTTTGCTCTGCCAGTCTTACTGTGTCCCCAAATTGACTCTGCTCTGCATACCCCAGGGTGGTAAGGGGTGGAAGGAGGCACACTCTGGTATAGTCTTTATTTACTCTGAGCACTTAGTGGGAAGGAAGTTCTTTTTCTGCTTTGAAGTATTCCCTTTAACATATTTCATGTGCCTGCATCCAGGACTCTAGCCTAGAGAATGGAGTCAGAAGATACATTTTTTTACCACCTGCTTGACCTAGTGTCCTGCCAATTCCTCTGGCACAGAAGGGATAAGCTTTCTCTTTCTTCTTCCTGTTTGACTGGATTATTTCTCTTCATGCAGCTTCTTCTTTCCCAAGCTGGTACTCTCTTCCCCATACCATCCCCCTCCCTCTCCTGGAGCTGGAAGAGTGAAATGGCTGCCAAGGGATGTGATTTATGGAGAGGAAGAATGGAAATCACATCAGTGTACTATTTTCAAAATATTGTCTAGGTTTTACTGCAATTTATGGTATGAAAGGCAGTTTAGAGGTATGTTGTATAATGTGGGACAGCTCAGGGTATATGGGAATTGACACAGAATAGCTGAGAATCATGCCATTCTGTGCCTTGTAGGTTCATTAGGTGCTGAGGATACAAAATACTTCTGTTTTTAAATGTCCATGGAGCCTAATAGACGCTGGAATATAGGGAACATTGAATTCTTCATTGTCACATGATGATACTGGAAGGTTCCTACATCAAAGGAAATTACTGTTGTTGAGAAAAAACCAGCCAGTTCCTGGAGATTAGACCAGGGAAAAATCACACTGTGTCTCTAAGTGAAATTGGATTGGAATCAATACCCAAGTCACCCTTAAAGGTAAAAGTCATAACTTGCAGCTGAAGAATATACGTGGACCATTCCAGAGGCAGCCCCACTGCCTTTTCTTCATGTGGTGGGTGTGTGTGGGGTGCTTCAGAGATGGGGTATGGGTGCCTTTTAGCAGCAAGAGGATGTGAGTGGACTCTTGTCTTCCCTTTGATTTTCTCCTCCTTGCTGAGTCCCTTCTTCCCTTCCAACGTCATGCTACTTCAGTTCCTACCCTTTACAGCCCTACTAGTAACTTTATTGTAGGACAGGGCTATATGTTCACTCATTCACTGAGATGTATTGAGTGCCTGCTGTGTGCCAGATATTGGACTGGGTGGTAGAGGAACAAAGATTAAGTCCCTATTTGACTTAGGTGCTTGGACTCATGTGAGATGGGATTTAAGGGAGCTGCTGAATATAGGAGGACAGTGTCCTCAGAAATGGTGGGGTTTGTGCCAGAGGTCTATGGGTATGGGAAATAGGGAAGAGAAGGGACAGGGAACCTTTTGCTAACAAGATAAGCAGAAAGTATCAAGCATCTCTCTCAAAGATTGGTTTAGACCATGGCTCCCAAGGTTAGGGTTAAGGTGTTGGGGATGGCTGGAATCATGAACCCACTTACCATCTTAGAGTGCAGGCAGCGCATCTCCTTGGGACTAGACCACTATGAGAGGGCAGTGAAGTTCATGGGTGCTTATGGGCCATTTGAGCGCTATGGGTACATGTGTTCTCTTTTCCTTAGCTCAAAGAAGTGAAGAGAGCCCTTAATCCTGTGAATGTATTATGATGGACTCAAGACAGCTTCACAAGGGAGTCCTTGAAGATTTTATTCCATTTAATTGTACATATGTATTCCATTCAACTGAAATTCTACCAAGACTGTTTAATTTTTTCATTTGTAGTGATTTCTTAGGTTAAGGACATGTAAGTATATACTTGCATTGCCTGACAGGTTCTAAAAATGTACCTGAAGTACTCCAAAGCATGTTTTTAATTCATTGTTCATGTAGATCTAACTTTTCTCTGCTTTTGTAAGGCAAAGCCAGTGTATCTACACTAGGCAGCTTAGCACTGGAAGCTAACCAGTTGTCTACCAATGTTAGTAGAGATTGTCTGTTAATAGGGATGTCCCGAATGGAGTTTTGTTCTGTGTCTTCATTACCTGTGTCTGAGGCCCCAGGCCTTCCTTGGTCTTCAAGCCTTGGTGTTTGAGCTTTAGATTTTCCCTGTGAACTTTTACCTGAGCTGCTCTTTCAGGTCAGTGAAACACTGTGGGAAGCTTCTTGCTAAACCTCTGGATTCAGAGAACTTTCATCTATTTCTGACCTGCTGGTACACACCACACACACAGGTATACACTTACATGTATACCAACACACACGAACACCCTGCCACCACACAGACAACACACATACACACTTGTGCACACACACATAGAAGAGGTTGACTTGAAGGACCCTGTTGAAACACATGCTCTGCTCTGACTGCCTTTCTATACAACTTGAAGTTTGGAAACAACTCCTTTAATCAGGCTAGGAAAAAACTCATGTTGTTGACATCTAAATAACAGGAACCCCCACTTTTATGTAGCACTTTACATTTTGCAAAGCTCTTTCCAACTCATTGGGTACTTTAGCTATCTGGAAGCTATATTAGGATTCATTGGGGTCCTCTAACTGTGAATCATACTTAAGTCTCAGATACCTGATTTTTGCCAATTATAAATTAAATTGACAACATGCATTTTGCTTTAAACTGGCAAGCGGAGCATATTTGTCTTTGATTTGCCCCTAAATCTAATTTTATTAGAATCCATTAAAAATGACGGAAGATAAGCTCATATCAAACATATTTTATCTGCCTTTTTTTTTTTCCAGAGAATAGACAAAACTGCACAATAAAGTGAAGGCATATATTGGCTATAGCTCTGGCCAGATCAACCCAAAATAGGGAAAGCAAGATATAAATCCTAATGGAAGAAAGGTTCTCTGGGCCAATTGGGAGTATTCTATGTACATTAGTAATGTGCCAAATTCAGTCAAAATCTGACAACACTCAAACATTTCTAGTGGAGCAATACACTCAGTGTCAGGCGGTCAAGTTGAAATGGAGACCTGGAAATGCTAAATAGCCGAGCACGTCATGTTCAAGTGCATGTGGCAGTGACGCTGGGGCGTTGTGGACAATCTTCTATTTCTACACCATTGCTGAAAGAGAAACAAATTTCTTTTGGAAATAGCAGGAGTGGTGAAATAGACATATAATTCAGCTGATGTGTGCATATTTCTGAGAATTCTTGTGCTCATAGTGACTCTAGAGCATGGGCATCAGGATCTGCTTTTGGAAAGTTGAACAGATGGAGAAGCAGAATGCCATTAAAGTATTTCAAGTGGTTTGTGACTTTACCCAAACAGTTCTGTCCCAGTAATTCCAAGGTTTTACCTAAGTAGATGAGTGGTTCTTGGTTATGGAAGATCACAACTTGTTGGCCAAAAGGCAGTCATCATGTTGTTCTGATGAAGTTCAGAGTGTTTGAATTGAGCAGAAGAAGTTCAGGTTTATGGGGAGATCATATCAGACAGGTTGGTTTAGATCAAACCCATCCAAAGATAACAACAGAAGTTTAGTTCTAACTCATGCTTACTCATTGTCCCAGTTCAGGCTGCTACATCAAAAATAACATAGACTGGCTGCCTTAAAACACAGTTCTAGAGGCCAGAAATCCATGATCAAAGTGCCAGCATGGTCAGGTTCTAGTGAGGGTCCTCTTCCTGGTTTGCACATAGCTGTTTTCTGCCTGTATCCTCCTTATGTAGCAAAGAGAGATTATTTCTCTTGTGTCTCTTCTTATGAGGGTGCTAATCCCATTCATGAGGGCTTCAGCCATGTGACCCAATTACCTCCCAAAGTCTCCACCTCTAAATACCATCACGTTGGGGATAAGAGCATCAACATACGAATGGAGGGAAGGGCAAAGCCTTTCAGTCCATAGCCTCATACAGTCCATCACACATGGGTAAGAAGCTTCTATTTATATTTGTCATTGCTAGAGTTGAACTGTCAGAAGCTCCATCTTGACACGGGCTTCAGAATTTCCAGAGGCAGGGAAGATCGTGACTGGGTTGAGTCAGGAATGCTTTAAGTTTCCTCTTCCATGTGACCAGTCAATGCTGGTTACATTTCATTGGTTAAAGCAAAGTGGCATGGCCACACCAGAGGTCAAGTAGATGGAGAAATGTGATCCTGCCACACTACTGAAAATGTATACTGAATATTTGTCAGTAGCGCCAGTGACTACCACAGTTATACTTGAGGATCATTTGTTATTTACTTTCTTTTGTGTTAAGAAATTCTTATCTTCTCCAACCAGAATCTATCCCATTTAAAGTATCTTTCCCCCCAACAAAAAAGAACATGTTAATAACCTATTTCTGTGTTTAAGAATCTCACTTTAAATCGATTCAGTCTACAAATATTTATTCATTTTTTTCTGATGTAGGCATTATAGTAAATGCTATCCTCCAATTTCTTACTGTCTTCTGCAGTGACAGACATTATAGACAAAGGATAATAAGATGGAGTATGGAGTATATGTCATATACTTGGAGTTTAATAAGAAGACTCTTTTTCTGCAGTAGGGTTCCGTGTGGAATGAGAGTAATGGGGAAAGTACTCCTAAGTCTGCTTGGGACACTCAAGCCAGTCTACTCATATTGAAAGAAAGTTTCTTAAGCCATACTTTATATCCCTTCCCTCTTGTTTTGGCCTGAAAATTTTTATCATCTTTGAATGAAAATTTTTATGTCCTTGAAATAAACACTGTTCCACTTTCCACCATCTTCTTTTCTATGCAAAGTGTGTGCAGTTCTTTTCATTTCCATGAATCAGTGGAATCCATGGATCATGTTTTTAGTGGCCTTTTTGAATTCTACCTTGCTCCCAACCCAGGTGTGGGGAAAGTAATGAGAGCAAAAGTAGTGAGGCACATATGGTCAAAGGCAGGCGACTTCAAGGGAAAAATAGGAAAGGTAGCATCGCCTTCCTGATAACCAGAATGGAATCAGCTGTCAAGCCGCCTAGAACTGAGGTTACCCCAAAGCTAGAGAGGGTCATCGTGGATTCTTTCAGTTTCTGTTCTAGATTCCTCAGGCAAACCAGACTCATCTTTTTGGAATCCTCTGTGGAGTGCTTTGTCTTAGGGTTTCTCCAAAATTGCAGAAGTTGCTTAAGATACTGTTTTTGTTTGTTTTTGGTAGCAGGAGAGTTCTAGAGTTGGACCATTAGCTACCAGAACACCTTTTCCAGTAATTTCTCAGGGCACCGTCTTTCACTGCTGTGTGCCTATTATGTCTTTGCCCATTCTGAAAATTGCAAAGTCTGACACAGGTCGTGTTCACTCATTGTTAAATGTAGTATCTACACCTACCCAGCCTATTGGGGGAAATGTTTCCTACCCACTCCTCAAGTTTCCTTCCATGAGAACAAGTGTTTGCTAGTTTAACTCCTGGCCTCACTCTGACCCAGCAGGAAAGAATTTAACAGATTGGTAAATTTGGGAAGAAAGATCAAGGCGTCCCCTCACCTCTATGCTTCTTCCTCTTGGGACCTGCTTTCCCTCCAAGAGCACTTGATGTGCTGTGATTCTGTGGGGGAAAAGTCCACCTAATTGTGAGGTTCACTTAGCAGACTCTTGGCTCTATGTCCTTCAACTTAGCCTCTTTCATTACTCAAGGTGGTATCTGGACACGCCTCTGTTATTCTACTATTACTACATTCATTCAAAAGCTGAATGAGAAGGAGGGGAGTTATTTACTGAGCCCCATCACACCAGGAAATTAAGATAAGCGCTTCATGATGAAAGGCCAGATAGTCAGTCTTTGGGCAATCAGTGGACCAGTTGTGACATTCCAAAATTAACCCTATCTCCTTTATTCTCTAGAGACTCACCTCGGCCAGTTCTTGCAGAAAACTTTTCTAGTGACTCAGACTCATCACTGATCTCTCATTCCTCCTACTTTCTAGAGCATCAGTGGACTATATGGAACATTATGGCATAATTTAAAAACATTCTCTGAGGCTCAGTTTCTTCATTTTAGAGCATTGTACCTTCCTTATAGCTTATTTTTCAGGGAGGGCAATTGAGATTACACACACACACACACACACACACACAAATACAAACACAGAATGACACACATACAGTAATCATACCTGATGTATGATAGGTGCTCATCACATAGCTACTATTCTTCTTGTCTCTCTATTTTTGCATAACTTTATGTCTCATATGATTAAGATCCTGAGCTTCTTGAAGACTGTGCCTTGTATTTCTTTTCCCTTCTTGCAGAGAATTGGTAACCAATTCTAAATAAATTATTGAAAGAATTCTAGAAGCCTACATAGAACTGACATCAACCTATTTTTGAGAATTTCTGAAAGTCTCATTTGGGAAGGAATTACTTCTGTTCCACTATATTTTTATGTGTGAGTCTGCAGCAGGCATTCACTTTGATGATAAAATATTAAATTTGGGTGCCATACAGCCTGGTATCCTATTTTGAAACTCTCCTCAAATATCTAACACTTATCATCAGACATTGTAACAGAATTTGTAAGAAAAAATATTTAGCAATATTCCTCAAAGAAATGACAGATGTATGTATGTATATTTAATATGTAATACCAGCATGTGAACAAATGGAGAAGGAAAAAAGTGGTTGAAAGCTTAAAAAGGACCATGCTTAAAATAATTCCATTTGTTACAGAAGTTAGGTATCAACCTATGCATCCTGAATATACCATATATCTTATCCTTATTTCAATCCTCTTACCCTAGTTGTAAGGAATGGGCAACTGTGGGCTCCTTTTGCCATTTCTTAGGCTCTTAGGTTAGCTTTCCTTACAAAGTAAGCATAGGGGATTATGTCCAAACAACCCCAAGTGAACTGGACTCTAAGAACTGGGGGAAACATGAACGTATCGCAGGTTAGTGTCACCTGGAACAAAAATAAATGGCTTCCAGAAAGCTACAAAAGTGTGAAGCTGCCCCATGGAGGGTCGGTGCTGGTGGATGGAGAAAATAGATGAGCACTTGCTTGTCCCTGTCCCTGAAGGAAGGTGCACAATAAGCAAACTTTCTCCTTCCCTCCCACTTCCCAGTCTGTCTCCCCTTGGCCTCCTTCTCCTTGCCCCTCCTTTGTGGGCACAAAGGGCAACAAGTTGAAAATAATCATTCTTGGTGGGAGAGTTTTATGTGGAATTGTCAGTTATTTTATAATTAGGTATTAGATTAACTGGCTGAGGGAGGGAGGTCAAGGAATGAATTTGTAGGAAGCTGTAGAGTCTGGATACCTTGCTGGGAAAGCAGTTCCATTTCCCATTGGTGGGCATCATGTAGATTCTCTCCGAGTGCTGCACACACTCATCTGCCGAAACCTCACTCTTCCAGCTGTCATTTTGCCCATTCCCATCTGTTTCTTATGCTCTAATAAACGGTAGCACTAATTTATTTAGCACCTCTCATCAGAACCCCCGGGGCAGCTCCAACCCTGCAGGGATTCTCTGCCAATATGTGATGACCTCAGAGTGGACACATGTCCTGCTGCTTCTGGATGTCAGTACCAGACTCTGAAATAGGACTTTGCCTTCAGGGATGCTCACCATCAATGGTGTGATTTTTCCATTGCCCTTTTCAAATCCCTTTAGCCTTGAGAATGGAAAATTTGGCCCATTTCTCCAGGGCTGTGAATACCCTGGGAGTTGCTTGCCAGTAGACAGTCTAGAATGTTTGTAGACATTTATGGTTGCCTTTGAGAATGTTTATTCGCCTTCTATTGGGTCTTCTGGAGGTGACTGAAAGAAAAGAGAAATATATAACATGTGCATTCTTGAAGGCAATGTCAGTGTTTGAGCTTCTTACTGGTCTGCCAGATGCCGGAATCTATTTCTCCACTGCATAGAGATGGTGGACCTGAGAGCAGTGAGTGCAGTTGGCTGTCTTGTCCATGACTCATTTCTTACAGACTTTGAACCTTGCAGGCTGTCATTCATTTGCATATTGAATGATTAGGGGGTGAGGGGGGGAGAGTTATCTTTTGCAATATTTAAAAGAAAATTGGCATACAGGATTTGGAATGCAGTGAGACAGTCAATTCAAGAAGTTAAAAACATTCATTTATCTCTTATAAACTGATGCTTTGAATTTAGAATTTTTGAACCAAGTGAAGCTTGTTGATATTGACAATTTGTGGAAGATAGAAGAAGAGAGGCAAATTCCTGAATCTTTAAAAATGGAGTTAGGGAATTCCAGATATGGGATTTTTAAAAATGGGAAATAGGGATGAAATATAAGGGTTTGTGTGGGAGGAATTGGAGAGACTGAGGGGGTGGAGTTTTACTTCCTTTGTGTCCACAGGTTTCTAGGTTGCCATAGCTAATCTTTTCCTCTTCTGACAGTTTTGAAGTTAATTTGAAAGGAAATACCTTTCTGATACTCTTTTGGAGAAAATTAAGAAAAGAGGATTTACTTTTAAAGTTCAGAGCCATGTTTCTCAAAGTATGCTTTGAGGAACTCTGACCTAACAAGATGTTGCTGGAAAAGGAGTGTGTGATCAGATAAATTTGAGACACAGCATAAATTTTTCTTTCTCCCAGAGATGACAAAATACGGAGTATACTAAAGGCTCTGATAAGTCCTGCAATGAGTAAGCTGGTTCAGCTCTATTGATCTAGTGTTTTTCAAACTTATTTGAGCACATGTTTTGATTTGTTTATCTTTTGGATCACATCTATGTATGATCCTTTTTAGGGAACAGACTTTGAGAGATGCTGATGTACAATCAATTTTCTGGAATATAACTATTTTGTGAAGCAAAATAACCCTAAATACATGAATCCTGTCTTGTGTGATTTCTGAGTTGTCATTAAACATCTGTGTGATATGCCTTTTCCCTCCTGTGATTTTTTTTTTAGTCAATCAGAACATCTGCTTAAAGACGTGCCAAGATTCCTTATTCCAGGTGCCCAAAGCAGTAGGTACTACCACACATTTTCTATTGTTCCATGATTTCAAGTCCTGCTCATCCTTTTAGACCAGGGCTGAGCAAATTTTATATGTAAAGAGCCAGATAGTGAATATTTTCAATTTTATGGACCCAGTGGTCTTTGTAGGAGCTACCAAATTCTGCCAGTGTAGCACAAAAGCAGCCTTGGACTGTCTTTTAGTGGAGGCCCTGTCTTAAAAAAGCCATGTCTTTTACCCTGATGCTCTGATTGACTAAAAGAATCACAAGAGGAAAAGGGCGCATCATGCATATGTTTAATGGCACCTCAGGAATCACACCAGACAAGGTTCATGCATTTAGGGTTATTTGACTCTGTGTAAATAATGGGTGTGTTTGCGTCCCAGCACAACTTTTTAAAGTCAAAACAGGCAGTGGCAGAATTTGGCCAACTCTTATTCTAGACTCTGTTCAGGGATGAACCCCTTCTGGAGCCTTTCTTGAGGCACAAGCCACTGTTCCTGCATTAGTTTGAACTTTTGTTTAGATCTGACTTTATTCTATCTGGCTATGGCATTGGTGTCTAATCATTTATGTTATCCTGAGAGGTGGAGGGGCCCAGGGATGGCATTATGTCCCCATCTCATCTCTCTTACCAGGCTTTCTCTTCCTCCCTCCACTATGGCCTCGCTCACCATCCTTTGGCTCCTCAAACTCATGGTACTCTGTGTCTTTGAGCATGCTGTTCCCACTGCCTGTGGCACCCTTCCCCTGTTTCTCCCTTCCTGATTAGCTCTTACTTTGGCATAAGGTCTTAGCCTCTTCAAGCTTTTCCTGACCTTATGGATATGGTGAAACTTCCTCATTATGAGAACTGAAACCTTTATACGCCTCATAGACCTTGGCTCAAATGCAATTTCCTATTAATTTTTATGATTATATGATTAATGCCTGTCTCATTTGCTAGTCTCTAAGTACCATAAGTGTAGAATCAAGCTTGGTTTTGCTCACTGTCACATCCCTAGCATGTAGTCCAGTGCTTAACATACGGTAAGTACTTGCTCAAGAAAAATACACTGAAGAAAATGAATGTATGAACTAATGCTTGAATGATTGGACTCTTTCTTTCATTTATGACTGGTTCAGTGTTTTGTCTAAGAGCTTGCACATATATGCTTAATAAATATTTTGAGGAATAAGAATTAATGACTACCGTTGCTCTCAATGTCTGAAAGTGACGTGGACTTCCAGCTGCGACTCCCTCTGGAATTAGTTAGACATTCACAGGTTTTGCCACATGCCGCATTGTGGCACTTTCATCCAAATATTTGATTTCTTTTAAAATTGAACTCAGCTACCACTGCGAGGCACAAACTTTACAATAAATGACAGAGAACGATTCTTTTCTACTTGGGGAACCTTCAATATCTATGCTGAGCAGAACTCAACTGGACATTATCACCTAAGAATAAAGCATTATAGCATCCTTTAGTATTTTTTTTTAATTAAAAAAAAAGATAGTAAAAGGTGCCTTTTCAATGACTGCCGCCCTGAGAAAAGCCACCAAGTGGAAAATTTTGAGTTAAGATGCAATTGTGTTATTAATTGTGTTTTAGGGTCTTTTACAAAAGTCATAACATGGTGAATTTGGGATGAATGGTTGCTTTTCCTTTGAAACTCGGGCTTCTTAGCTGGCAGATACCTAATGTGACTGAACTATAGTGCATTTCCTGGGCCTCTAGAGAAGAAAGCCTCCTGCCTGGGGTGGTGCAGTGAATGGAGATCAGAGCCCCATTGCTGGGTTCTCATTCCCAGCCCCTCCCCTCATGGGAGAGAGCTTCAGAGAGAAAGAGAAAACAGACGCTTGCGGGGCACAGGCAGGAAAGAGAAATCTCACCCAGGCTGGCACTGGATCCTGCTAGAAAAGTTTGGTTACACGTTGTTCTACTGGTCAGTGATGGTTCCTGCAGAGGGGACTTTTTACATGGCTAAATATTTCAGGAAGGGCCAGGTATGGAGTTCCCTTAGAAGGTAATGCCTTAGCTGTGCTCAAAGGTAAATGTAGAGGGAAGATTCCTTTGGAATGGTCCTCCAAGCACCAGGAATTCCCTAGTATGGGGTCTTTGGGCTGCATCCACTTTGACGTGCATGACCTAGGATGTATGGGCATCTCAAAAGCACAAGAGCCATGCATTTGCAAAGGTCAGTCTATGTATGTGCATCTCAGACTAGCATATTTTTGACTTTCCTCTGAGCCCAGTACTCTAAGTGACTTCTCTCAGTTGTATGTTGGCTGTGGGTAACAGAAGGGATATATGTGCCCAGCATGGCTCTAAGTTTCCTGGCATTAGTTTTGACAGGGGCTAAGTGTAAGTATGGCAATCTCGCTTCCTCATCTCTCAGACTGCACATGCCATATATAGGTCCTAGGCAGGCTATCACTTTCAAGAGCCCCTTACTTGCCAGCATTATGCTGGACACTTCAATACATTATCTCAAGTTGTCATAACGCTGATGGGTAGGAGTAGTTCCCATTTTACCACTGAGGACTCTGAGGCTCAGAGGATTTGTGATTTACCTATGGCCACCTAACAGGTAGTAGGCACAGCTAAGTTACAAAGATACTGGAAAAAATAAGGATTAATTTCTTTCTTTTTTTTTTTTTAAAATTCAAGTATAACTTGCTGTACCTCTAAACTAACACAATATTGTAAATCAAAGTGATTCAGTGATATATGTATATTATATATTCTTTTTTGATTCTTTTCTATTGTAGTTTATTACTAGATATGAATATAGTTACCTGTGCTACACAGTAAATCCTTGTGGTTTATCTATTTTGTATATGATAGTATGTATCTGTTAATTGCATATTCCTAATTTATCCCTCCACCTCTCCATCCTTAAAGGAAAAGGATTAATTTCTTGAAAGATTGTGTGGGATTTTCTGGTCCTCAGTGCTGCTTGAGAATCACCACCAAAGATGGTACCCAATGAGGCACCTGCTGAGTATACTGCTGGCCACATCTTAAAGCAGATGAGACACTTTTGCCAGTCCAGGGGCAAGAATGATTGCTCACTATGTTACATTACTCTGGGAATTTGATCACAAGACAGAGTTCTCTGATGGGATTCCTTGAGTAACATTTGACAGAACCTTTCTGCTTCCATCTAACCTCAGCTACTGTTGCCATTGGGAGAACATTTCCCCAGACCATACAATTACAAGGGAATCCCAATTATTGCAGTGCCATTGATAATTCACCATATAGCAATGCCTGTTTCCGTGATATACCTCAGTATCGGTCTTGTCACCAGATGCAAGGAACACATAGATGCATGGGGTACTTGAAAGTTGCTTGGGCATGGAGATCAACTTAATTTTGTAGATTCCCTAAACAGATATCCCAGTTTGTGATTATTTCAGTGTCCTATCCCTGTGTAGTTCATAGGCATTAATTAGTTACTGTCAGGAGTTCAAGTCAGGTTTTCTTAGTCATTGTGTGTGTTTTTTGTCATTGTTTGTCTCAACCACATTGTCTGAAGCTTCTTGAACGTCTTTGCATCATCAATATCTAGCTCATTACTGCCCATATTGTGAGCAATTAAAGCTTGAAAATAGATTTGGACTGCAGATCCATGAGCACTCTCCAGTATGGTGTGCATTTTCACCTCCCTTTTCTTGAATACAGTCAGTGTTAATCATTCTTCATTGCACCAGCAGGGACCCAAAAAGAACCTCTTTAGAACCTGTAATTGAATTGTGCCCGGGTGTCTGATTCTTTAATGCTATGACATGAAGTTTAGCCGAGTTGCCATGTGTCTGAAACCCCTACTGAACCTTCCCTGAAAGTGCAGGGGGTCTGAGTCTTGTAAGAGCTTTGGCTGGTATCACATAATGATGCTGTGTTTGGTGAAAAGACCTCTTACACATGCCATTTGTACATAAGATCGCTTAGCATGAAATGTATCCATCTCTCTGTCTTTAGGTGGGGGCGGACTTAACGTCAGCTAACCTGATGAAAATCACCTTGCCATGAACTTCCTTGTAAACTGAAATCCTATGGCCATTTCCTTTTTCTCCCTTGCAGCTAGAGGTGTTGATTGGCTACCTTGCCCCTAAATAAAGTATTTTTATCTTTTCGCATGTGGTAGGATCTCTGTTTCTCCATAAAGACTTGCAAATGATAAAATAAATCAATATCTGTTAATGTTATGATGCAGCAGCATCCCCCAGATCTGCAAAGAATGATTTATAGACTACAGCATTTCAAGCCTGACCCGTTCGGGTCTCAGAAAGCACTTAAAAAATAAATTTACCCTGGCCTCTCTCACCCCATTTCAAAAAGGGTGACAAAGATGAAGTAATTTATAAGTCACACTTTTATTAATGCTTTTAACTTTCACACACTTGGCTTTGTTGGCCTTCGAGTGGCATTAGTGCAGGCCCTGGTTGAATGGTAACCTTCGGCACTTTGAGGGGGGTTTGGTACAAATGATCAACTCATAAATAGGTGCTGGGCTCCACATTATCCTGCCATAAATTCACCAGACCTTTCAAGTCCATCAAGTGAGAGCAAGTTGAACTAGGCGTTTCACTCCGAGTTTACAGACTAATGCAGTACTAATGAGTATCTGGGCAAAGGGTTCCCAGAACGATGTCCAGCACTTTGCAACGGGAGACGCCGCTTGTCACGAGGGAGAGGAGAGCCTGTAACAAAGGAGTCGTGGGGAGTTTCCGAGGCCTGTTTTCAAGGGGACCAAATGGATGTTCCCCGGCTGTTGGAACTCCTCCTTTGCAGCCGGAAGCAGAAAAATGAGGAATTTACTTTAATTTCACGAGATCTGCCTGTCAAAATTGTGATTTTTAAGACTTAGCAGTTAGGGGATCTGTAGCATGAAAAGGAGAACAGACAGAGAAACTCCCGCAGAGATGATAACAGCCACCTCTTTGCTTGAAGTCTTTAAAAGGGAGTCTGTTGTGGTTTGTAGGATTAGTGATGACAGGGCATTGACCTGTCAGAGCAACTTTGAGAAGCAGGAAACTCTGCTTTTCTCCTTTCCTGCAATACGATGAATGAGTCAATGTATCACATTGATTAGAAGAGAGGGGGAAAGGAAAAAAAAAAATCCCTGAAATCATTAACCCCTGTGCTTGAGAATTGCTTTGGACTTGATTCATAGCATGAAACTTAAAGGCACGCCTTTAACTGTCAGCTCGAGAAATCGCATGCACCAACGCATGTGGCTGTGTACAAAGTGGTCAGCTGTGTGGTCACCCTGGTTGGAAGCGCTGGAATGGCCTTGATTCCATCTGCCTCCTTCCTCATCCCCAGACCCAGTGGTCACTAAGTCAGGTTGTTCAGTCTCTGTTGCTGTCTCCCTTCTCGTCCAGTCCCATTGCTTCTAGGTTACTCGGGCCTTACATGTCTTGTGCCAGGAATCTCAATCCATATATGATTGGGTTTCTCTAAATCTTCACTTTGATTTTGTCAGTTCTCTGCTCAGAAACCCTTGATAATGGGTTACTCTCTGCAGAACCGAATCTAGTCTTTCAGATGTGCCATCTGAACCCATTTCATCCTCTGTGCTCTCCTTCACTCACCCGCCTCTGGGTCCTGTCTCATCTCCACTCAAACACTCTGTTCCTTCTCCCTGTTGTGAGAGTCCTCTGCCTATCCCTCAAGACTCAGCTCTCTTTCTTAATTTTTTTTAAAACTCCATTGTGAAGCCTTTTTATGGGTGAGAGGTCAGCAAACTTTTTTTTTAGTACAAGGCCGGACAGTAAGTATTTTCAGCTTTGTGCGCCATACACTCTCTGTTGCAGCTTCTCAGCTCTGCCATTATACCGTGAAAGCAGCCACAGAGAGTACATAAATGACTGGCCATGTTCCAGGAAACTTTATTTACAAAAATAGGTGATGGGCGAGACTTTGTTCATGGGTGTGGAGCACAACCACTGGCCCCTGACTTAGATATAAGGCGAAGGCACGTTCCAGTGAGCTCACGTGACAAATTTAACCCTTTCTCATATACTTCCTTTTGATCGCTTATACATGAAGATTATGTTAGATTATTTAATATTTCAAGACTCTATCATCTTCATAGTTTGATTTTAAATGTCTCTTTTAGGAGTATCAGCCAGATAGTTTAATGCAGAATAACAGAGCTGACAGAGATCTAGTCCCATCGATTACCTGTGTCTATATCTACAACTGTGTCATCTCTAATGATTCTCTCTCTCTCTCTCCTCTTTTTGGGCTTACTAGTCTTGTAGATACAGATTCTGGGTCTCTCCCATCAAACCCATCCTCTACTATTTTATTTCTATATGTAAAGACATAGGTATCGAGCCCAGGAAATGCTAAGGTCACACACTTTAGTTACTTGAAAAGTAGTTGCTCTTCCTACATCTCCTGACACGTGTCAGCCTGATCACACTGCCTTGGAAGAAATGCCACAGTCTTGGTGAGGTTGTTTTCATTGGGCATAAGAAGATGGATAAACAGTTAGATTAGAGTTGGGCCCTTAAAGGTTGTTCCAGGTAAATTCTGCATGATTGACATAAAGTGGGATGTTCTGGTTTGAGTGAGAATAAGGTGAAGGATTTCCTATATAGTTTAGAATTTTGAGGACTATTTCTTTGGGTTTCCTCGAAGCCCCTTCCTGCATTTAGCCCCTTTCTGTTGCTAAATTTAGGTTTACACTAAGGTTGAGTTTGGCTACAGAAATGAGCAACCCTGGTGAAGAGCGTTTTGGTATACTTAGAGCAGAAGGATCACCTACTCTACTTGGAAGTGTGAGCTTTATAAAGACACATCCTGGTTTTACCACAGAGATAAGGAAGCCAAACTGGATGGGTTATTATGGATAATAGTATGAGATTCTGTTATAGTTACCATTCGCCTCATTACTGTAGTGTTTGTTGTGTCCTTACAGGCCAGGCATTGGGCTAAGTGCTTTGCATGTTCTTGTATTCATTCCCATGTTATGTTCTATCTGGCTTTCTCCCATTTATTAGAGAAATGTTCCCTAAAATCAATGTCTATTACCTTACTTTTAAGTATGGTGATTTTTTATTTCTTCAGGGATTTTGGAATAAGCTGAATTGATCACAACATGATAAATACTACTGTTTCAGTGTATGTGGGGAGTGATTGGTGCTTTCAAGAAGTTGTGAACTATGTAAGGTCAAAAGGTCACCTATAAAAAGAAGTGTTAAATTTCCTTTGAAAAATACTCCTATTATGTATTTTAAATTTTGTATAGAAAGGCAACTTTACCAAAAATACTGCCTGCTGAGCAACTTTTTTGTTGAATCACGAAGATCCCAAGATTACTTCTTCATGTAAATCTAGAGTGATCACAGCCATCCAAATGATCTAGCCAAGCTAGAGATGCTGTTTATTTTTTGTTTTAATTGTTAAAAATAATTAATATGTGGTGTTGGATTTGTAGATTTATAGTAAGACAGAAGGTCTTGTCTGGCTATCGTTTCACTGTTTGCCAGTTGACAATGGAGAAGTAACTCCTTGTCATCACTTTGCCTGATTTCATTTAAAATCTAGAAGCCAATGGAAAAAAAAATTGCAGATACAGATCCCATTAACTTTCCCATCACCCTGCACTTCTGCAATTAAATATGTATAAATATATATATATGTCTGTATATATGTTACTTGCATGGAGGAATGATTGGGCCCATGTACTCCAGCACAATGATTGGAAAAGGCAGAATCACTTACAACTTAAGTGTGATACCCAGTAATAGAAGATTGAAAGAAATGAATTGCTACAATGAGTTAAATTAAATTCAGCACAACTAATAGTAGATTAAGCAAACATTACAAATTAAAACCAAAGCTCCAGACAAACAAGGGAACAAATCTTGCCTGGAGCTGAGCTGACGAGGGACCCAGCTGATAGCTGTGATGTGTGTCTTTGCTCTGGGAAGGAGTCCTTAACTATGGGAGGGCTTAATGGGTCTAGGGTACAAGAAGAGGAAGGAAGTTGTGCTAACAACCCCTGGCACAGCTTACAAGGCACACTTCTGGTTCAGTGCAAGAGCCATGGGTATCTGAATAATGGTTACAGGGTGGGACTGCGAAGAGTCTGCCTCAAAGAGATTGTAGTTGGTAAAAGTCCTGAAATGAGTGGGGGAAGGCTCTAGGTTTTAGTAAGGGAAGGGAGGTGTAATGCTCACTGGGTTTTTTTGGACTGCATGATTTTCCTTCAAAATTTTTTTAAATTGAAATAGAACACACATACAGAAGGAGCACAAATAATATGTATCCAGCTCAAAAGATTTTCACCCATGCAACCAACTCTGTACCAAGAAAGAACATTAGCCAAATCAGTGTGTCCACTACTCCAGGTCACTAACTGCCACTAACTGCTCTGCCATTGCAATCTATCCAGCTGAGAATCCAGACTCATTTATTCAGTGCATCTTACCTCCTACCCAAACACTGAATTAAGATGACAGAAATAGAGAAGAAACAGAGAGAGACAGAGGCGGGGAGAAAGAGAGAGAGAGAGACAGAGCGGGAGAGAGAGACACACACAACAGAGACAACAGAGAGAGAGGTTGGTTAAGCTCTAAGAAAGGTGTTACAAATTCTTACCTTGGAAGCTGGATGTTTGCGGAGCCAGAGGATAGACTACATAACTCTTGGAGTTGAGTTTGCCAGCTCTGTTTAAGGTGAATTCATTGGAGGCCAGACAATGAGCATCTACAGTAGGACCAATGTCTACCACTTAGTGCAGATAATGCCTTACCAACATGAACTCATTTCACGTGGCACCCTAGCGAGAAGCAGGTAAGTACTATCATATCTGCTTTATAAATTGAACCGACAGGTGTAACGAAATTACGGCTGCTCCCATTTGGGGAGTTTGCCCAATGAGTTGCTGACTTATCCACCACCTTTGCACTCAGTGGATCTTTAGGCTGCCTGGCAGTCATCCTGTGTTCATCTGTTTGCTCAGTTACTCATCCAACATCTGTCGAGCTGTTTTTCTGATACTGCACTAGGCTGCATGGAGGATACTAAAATGAACAAGGCATACTCTATACTATTCAAAAATGCATAATTCTTACAGGAGTTAAATTTAAGTCTCATCTGAGAGCAAGCAGCCAAGACAGTAGGGAGTGAGGGGGACCGGGGCAAAGTGGAGGTGCCTACCCCATCTATTTTTTATAACATGTGTAACTGCCCCAAACAAACATGTCTATGATTAGGACTCAACAAAGGCAGCCAGTTAGCAAGACCTTCTGGAGGAGGAAGAGCATAATTTGCCATAGTGCAATATGGTAAATACGTAACACAGGTGT
This sequence comes from Camelus ferus, assembly GCF_009834535.1. Classification (NCBI taxonomy): domain Eukaryota; kingdom Metazoa; phylum Chordata; class Mammalia; order Artiodactyla; family Camelidae; genus Camelus; species Camelus ferus. The sequence continues at coordinate 46,192,260 of NC_045704.1, forward strand.
AAACAATGTCATAGGAAGATAGCGAGGACAGTTATTCAGTATGTCAGGAGGTCAGAGGAGGGGAGTCAGGAGTGGATAGAAGAGCACCGAAGGGGGAGTTGAGAGAGCTTTAAAGAGATTTACAACCGTAAGATCTTAGAGTTCGAAAGCAAGTAAAGGCCCAGGGAGGGACAATTTAGTACCTAGAAAAACTTACCCTTTGGAGGTTTCTCCACTGCCTGATTAGTGGATGAATGTGCAGCAGCTTAGGACTGCCATAGGCTTGGAATCAAGCTGTCTGGGTTTGAATCCCAGACTCTACCACTTATTAGCCATGTGACCTTGGGGGAACTATTTAACCTCTCTGTGCCTTGGTTTTCTCATCTGTAAGTGGTGACAATAATAGAATTGTTGCAAGGAGAGAATGCAGATAAAACTCTCAGCATAGTCTTGACGTAGGAACACTTAGCTAGAATTGATCCAAGACAGCCAGAACCAAGGGAAGCTTGGGATTGAACTCCCTAAATGATAATAAACCACTGAACCCCGCCTCAAAAGAGATGTTGAGTGCACAAAGTCATTATGAAATAGGTAGTCTCTTGCCTTTTAGAAAGGGAAGTTCACCTTCGATGTTTTAATGGGAATTAGCCACTGTATGGCTTTGATGTGCCCTGGGAAATCTAGGCTGTACATGTTACTCTCAGATCACATAGAAAGAGGAGAGGAGTGTGAGCCTTGCACAAAGTAGGCTCAGATGTCTCACTGAGGGCTTCAATTCAGAAGAAAAGCAAGAGCTTGATGTAGTCTCTAAAAGAACTAAGCCAAAAGCACCTTCTGGTTTGGTTTTCATCGTGTTGAAGGCACGAAGGTGTTAATTAAATGTTGTTGGGAGGGTGGGAGTTTCAGTATTTTACACTATAAAGGGGTATTAGGTGACTATGTTCTGAGCTTTCTATCACATTTTTTTTTTCCATTTGGTGTATTTGTATTTGCAAAGTTCCTAACTGTGCGACACTGACTGTTTTTAATCTCGGCTCTCCTTGGTGGTTCGTGTTAATCCCTTATTTCTGGGTGGAGGTACAAGGCCCAGAGAAATGAACCATTTGGAATGATAGATTGTAGAGTTGTAGGGGTTTGAAAGACCATAGATATGATCTAGTTAACCAGCCCCTTTTACAGATTGACAATAAAGCTCAGAATAGTAAGTGATTTACTTAAGACCCTGCTACAAGCTAGTAATAGTCTCCCCTTAAGCCAGTCCTAGAACTTCCCTGATAGTTAATATTCAAGCTTTCCGATTTTTTAGTTGAATGACCTTGGTAAAGTCTTTTCACTTCTTTGAGCTTTTTTTTTTTTTTTTTTTTTTTTTTTTTTGTAAACAGGGGTAATGATAATAAACACCATAATTCAGAGGGCTGCAGGAAGGGTCGAATAAGGTAATGAATGTGAAAACTTCATTGAATGTGAAAATACAAAAACTTCAGGTATTATTACTATTACTGTTTGAAGTAATTCAGCAAAATAGTGGGAAGTTGACAATACAACTCAAATAAAAGGATTTTAGAGTTGAAAAGGGCCCTTAGAGGTTATCTAGTTAATAATCAAGTAATTGAAGACTTCATTATATGTCTTTATTATTAAACCAAAGAATCTTTAAAAGCATGCATTTGTAAACTGACTTTGTATAAAATAGAAAAATTTTGATCGTTTCTGAAAGAGGACTTTCCATCAGAGGCACAGATTCTTCTAAGACTGATCCACAATCCAATTTATTAAAAATGGCAAGAGATGATTTGGTTGAGCTGTCAAGCTTCATTCTTGTTGAGCTGGGTGTGAGTCATACAATTTCACTTTCTTTTTAGAGGTATCAGGTTAAGTAGGGGAGAGGCTGTGGCAGGGCTTAGGGCCAGCTTGAAAATAAATTCTATGAACAAGGCCTCAGATCTAGTATCCACCAGCCAGGACATTCTAAGGCCAAAGTGCATGTAACCAATTTTTTTCTAGATTTGCTTTTCTCTTTGTTGCAAGTGGTGAGGAGGTAGACCCTGCAGTAGGTGGGTTACAAGAAAATTCCTGTATTCCCTTGCACTGCTCCTAAGCAAAGTGACGCAAAGTCAAGCAAGATAGGTAGAAGGGAAAGCAGATGACAGCAGCGAAATCTGGGCAGGGCTGCCATTTTTTCCAGACCAAGTAGGGTTTTGATGGTCTCATGATTTCTGAAAACTATTGGCGAGTTCAGGTTAGGTAATGGAGATCTCTCTCTCTCTCTCTCTTTTTTCCTAATGACCAGAGCTGAAAGAGAAACTCACTTTTAAAAATCCTGTCCAGTGCTTCTGTTCATGTTCAGCCCACAGATCAGAGGCTGCAAAGGGTGATTCACACAAGGGAGGTGAAACTGCATTACCACTTTGCCCGCCCTCTCTTAAGATCCACATCCCACCAACTCTCCAACCCAGTAAATGCACTTCCACTGTTAATAATTTAAATGACACTGTGAGGCTAGGTGAGAAGCACGGTGAAAGAGACAGAGCTGTGTAGAGCGGAGTTGATACGTTTGTGACAACTCAAGGTTGGGTTTCAGAACAACTGTGTGGATGACAGGCCTGCTCCAGCCCAGGTAAGGGGACCTGGGTCCCCTTGAATGTGGCTGCAGGCCAGGCCACCTCTTCCCCACTGAGGAAGGGGCAGGCTTCCGCGTGGTGGCTCCTCCCTGGGTCAGCTGCATTTTCATAGCATGTCGAGCAGATTGCCGCAGCACTGCACACTGCATCTGCCCTGTGCTGCTGACCTGCGTTACGGCTTTGATGATGCTTGTCACTGAAAAGAGGTTTCAGCCTCAGGAATAGCCTTAAAGAGGCCTTTTAATTCCTCCTGGGAACTCTACCTGCACCTTGGAAGGGTTGCAGGGTCACCTCTGTTCTGACAACTGAGGAGAGCAAAGATCTGTCATTTGGTTCCTCCTTCCATCTTTTCTTCGGCCCCTTGCTCTTTAGGAAATATCACACTTATTGCTTACTACAAATACCTTATAAAAGCAATAACAAACAACGAAAAGTAAAACAATAAAACAAACCCAAGTTAAAAAAAAAAAACTTACGTGATAGAATGAAATCTTTCTAGCACTTTGTCATTAATCAGGTGCTATAAATTCTGCTGCTCCAGATGATCATTTGATATGACTTTTAACTTGTAGATGTAGGTCCTCAGGTCTGGTTCCCTTTTCCAGCAGGTTTATTCTTTTCCTTTTTTTTTTTTTTTTAAATGATTTTACACCTTAGCCCATTTTGTCCACCCCCCTCCTGCCTGCACCTGCAACCTCCCTGGCTCTGTTCTCTGTATTTATGGTTTTGTTTTTGTTTCTTTAGATTCTATATATAAGTGAGATCATGCAATATTTGTCTTTTCTCTGTCTGACTTATTTCACTTAGCATAATGCCCTCAGTGTCCATCCATGTTATTGTGAACAGCAGTCTTTCCTTCTTTCATTATGGCTGAGTAGTATTCTATAGTATATGTACCACATCTTTATCCATTCATCCATTGACAGACAGTTAGGGTATCTCCATATCTTGGCTATTGTGAATGATACTAAAATGAACATGGGAGTGCAGATATCACTTTGAGATCCTGATTTCATTTCCTTTGGATATATACCCAGAAGTAGGATTGCTGAATCATATGGATAGTTCTATTTTTAATTTTTTGAGGCCCCTCCATATTGTTTTCCATAGTAGCTCCATCAATTTACATTCTCATACCAACAATGTACAAGGGTTCCCTTTTCTCCACATCCTTGACGACATTTGTTATCTTTTGTCTTTCTGGTAACAGCCATTCTAACATGGGTGAAGTGATAGCTCATTGTGGTTTTGATTTGTATTTCCCTGATTATTAGTAATGTTGTGTGCCTTTTCATGTGTCTGTTGGCTGTTTGTGTGTCTTCTTTGGAAATGCTTTTCAAGCAGGGTCTTCCCTAAGCCTGCTTAGAATGCTGGGTTATTACTCTTGGAGGTTCTACACTCTGAACATGATTTTCTCTTTCCTAGCTCTTAGTTATTCCTTCTCTGGTAAGGTATTTCTCTTTCTAGAGACTCAAGCCAGTGTATTCTTTGCTCCCTTCTAAACTAATATGTTTAAATGGTTGCATGTCACATACCAAGGGCATCTGCTTCAAGGTCTTAAATCTCTTATCCAGGCTGCTCCCACTCAGGTATGCTACCTTCAAGTTTATTCAGTTCAATCCCATTCAGCTGACACTTAGTGAATGCTCACAAGTTGTAAATCCCTAAATGCTTGGGACTGTACATCTCTCTGTCTCTTTCTTGCTTCCTATTCATTCATCCATCTTCTGTCTACCTAGAGCATGAGATATAAGATGTTTCCGCTTTTAGAAGCTTATAGCTTCTTAGCATGTCCAACTTTTCTTCTTTCTGTTATTTAATACTATTCAACAACAACAATAACAATGACATCAATCAAATAAGAACCTCAACCATCCACCACTATACATTCTCTACCAAAATGGGATAAATGAAATTTAACAAGGTTCTTTATAGAATTCAGTTCTCAATTCTCCCAAAGGAGAAGTGGTTTCATTCCTATAATGACAATACAGTCATAATCCAAGATAAGGTTTTAACAGTTCTCCTCCTTCTTCTTCCAAAGTCTCCATCATGGAGTGTTCTCCAGAGGGAAACTGGACTGTTTTCAAGGTTCACGTGCCTTCCTGCCCCTGCCGTGCTCTTAATAGAAAGGTTACTCCTGAGAGGCCGGGCAACTGAATGTGAGTTCCCAAGCCTGGGCCTTCAACCTTGGCTTTGAACCCTGGACCTTCCATTATGAGGTGTGTGATTAGGGGCAAGTTACAGCCCTTGAATGGAACATGGTGATCATAATAGTACCAAGTTCATAAGGATTGTTGGAATGATTAGTTTAAATGCAATAGTACAGGTAATCTAGCAGAGTGCCTGGCATAATGTCTACGTGAATGGTATGCTGGAAACGAAATGAGATGCTAGAATCCTGAGTAGGTGGATGAGATCTCTTACTTAGGACAAAGGATAATTTTTAGCAGCATTTACAAGATTGTATTGGTGCAGTTAGGCTGATGGTTATAGATATTCCCCAAACATATGTCTGGATTTTCCCTAAATTTGAGTATCAGTGGATCTGAATGCTCTTGCACTTGAGAAAAGGAAGAAAGGAAAGGAAGACGGAAAGGAGCGAGGAAGGAAGAAACCTGCCAAAGGGTGTCAGTGTCAGCAGGACTGTGTCACATTTGGGGAAGACAGGATTGTGTAATAATGAAGATTATGCAGGCACATGACTCAGCTTTTGAGGCAACTTTTGTGATGATGTTGGTACCCACATCTCCAATACCAGCAGTCCCTGCTGCCTCAATTGGAGGTGCTCAATGGATGACACACGTCCTTTTCTGAATTCCCAGTTCTTCACATCCATTAATTTTGTTTCAGATTCTGCTTCTATTATAGTTATTTTGCTCATGTTGAATCTCCTCAGTGCCATTTCGTTCATCCTCCTTGCCCCACTGCATGGTGGGTGGAATTGGATGGAACGCTGCCATTCACTCATGTGAGGCTCAAACCTCCAGAAATTGACACATTGTAACTGACTGTACTTAAATTAAAAAAAAAAGAAAAATGAAAAACAAACAAATAAAAAAACCTGCTGACGGATGATGGGTTCCTTCTAGGCCGGAGCCAGTGAAACTCTAACAGGAGATCAGGGTAGTGCAGAATCTAGAGGGGGTCTGGGGAGGTGGATTCCCCTTGGTCTCTTTCTCCCAGAGTGGCACCTTTCACCAACTTTTAAAAGGTGCAACATTTTACATGAAGAGTGTCAAGATGATGATGATAAGGGGGGAAGGAAGCCTGAGGAAGCAAAGGTCAGTGTGTTGAAGTGTCAGGGTGAGGCCTTGGGACCCAGCGGCAGGATGTCTTGTGTGGCCACTTTTATGTGTACCCTCCCATCCACCAGCCAGTGTTATGGGTTGAGAACGACCCCACTGCCACCCCTGAGCTTGCCCTCTTGAGAAAACCTGACTGTGTATCTGCCTGGGGGCCCACCTGCTTTCCCCATATTGTCCCCAAAGCCCCCATGTACTCAGCTGAGCTAAAGCCATGACCTTAGGACCCTTCAGGATCTGGCCCTGCCTCTGACTCTGGTCTCTTTTTCTCTCACAGTGCTGTGGTCACGTGGGCTTCCTTGCTCCTCAAATGTGCTGATCATGTTTGTATCTCAGGGCCTTTGCACATGCTGTTCCCTCTGCTGGAGTGTTTTATTCAATATGCACACATGGCTGATGCACTCCCTCATTTCATTCAAATGTCACCATATCATCAAATGTCACCTCCACAGAGAGACCTTCCCTGACTACCCAAGCTAAAGAAGGTCCCCTGTCACCCTCTGTCTCCTTACTCTGCTGGAGTTTTTTTCACATTCCACTGGGCAGTGTGTTACATGTGCGTTACATTTATGTCAGCTGTTGTCTGCCCCCCTCTTGAATGTAAGCTCAGGGAGGGCAGGCACTTGGACTCTTCTGTCCATTTCTCCCTCTCACTGCTAGAGCAGTGCCCAGCACATTGTAGGTGCTCTGTAAATTTGTTGCATAAATGAATGAACAGTGAGTGATTTTTCACCCATCCATCGCTTCAGCCGTCCATTCAGTGCTTAGTGATTGAGTGTCTATAGTGTGCAAAAATGAAGACATCATAGTCCTTGCCTTCTAGGATGTGGCAGTCTTGATGGGGAGATAGATACATAAACAGATACAGATATATAAACAGGTATTTATGAAAAAGCTCTGCAGGTGCCATGATAGAGTTGTGGACAGGGTATTTTCTCAGACACAATGTCAGAGAAGCAGCAGATAATATGCTGACATTAAGTATACTCAGTTGCTTAATAACTGAAGCCACAAATAAATATATAATATTTGTGTGCACGTGCATGTGTGTTTAGTGTTTTGGCCTTGTAAGATTTCACAGAATTTGGGTAAAAACTCAAAATGGCTTTTCAGTGATGTTATAGTATGTCAGAAAGGAGAATTAACTTTCTTTCCCCACAAATGAAATAGAAACAGCTGCATGTCTCCCAGGTGGGCCCAGGCATTGTACAAGACCCACATATTTTTCAATAAGAGACTCACATTTGCTGTGATGCTAGAAGCTTCCAATGGGCCTTGGAGGGTTGTAAATTATATCAAATAATTTTCCAGATACTAAGCTGTTGTTTTTTAAAGGATGGAGATAGGAGGGGGTGAGGATAAAGCTTTCCTTGGATCCTGAAATTACACACTTCTTCCAACCACATTCAATAAATCTTTTTGAATGTTGAATGTTCATTCATTCAACATTTACTGGGTGTCAGCTATGTGAGAGGTGCCATGCGGGACCATAGGGCTGTCCTTGGTTGGCTTAAGATCTGTAGATCCTTACTGGAAAAGCTTCTAGCGACTGGTGTGGCTTTTTGTTGTTGTCTGTCTTAGTGTCACTATTTTATTGCTGTTGTTATATACTTATTGTAGCAAGTCACATAATGCTGAGGTGTGTAAATATGCGTAAAGGAAAAATATTTTAATGCTCCGTTCTTCCTCTTCATTCCTACCACCCCTGTAATTAATCTTCCGATAACTTGATGGATATCTTTCTGTACTGTTATCTTTGTACACACACACACACACACACACACACACACACACACACACAGACTTCACTTTTTTTATTTTACAAAAATGACATTATATCAGAGATACTACCCTGCAATGTACTTCTTAAAACTTACTAATGTATAAGAAACATCTTTCTAGGTCTTATTCTTTTTAGTAAATTCATAATTTTCTATACAGCAAGTATAACAGAATGTAACCACCCATTTTCCTAATCATAGACATTTAGGTGAATCAAGATTTTTTTTTTCTCTATAATATACAATGTTTAAATAAACATCCTCGTATGTATTTTTTACATATTGGTGCTTTTATTTCTGTTTGGTGGATTCTGATAAATGTGATTATTATGTCAAAGGGTAAATTAGTTTTTAACTCTTTAATAAGCATAGCTTGATTACCTTCCCAAAATACAGCAGTTCATATTTCCTTCAGAAATAGATGGGAGTGCTTTGGTCCCTAATAGCATCCTCAGCACTGGGTGTCATCAATATTTTAAAATTCGGTCAACAAAGACAATAATAGTACCTGAACAGTGATAGCTCATTGTTGCTTTAGTTGCGTTTACCTGACTATCCCTGAGGATAGGCATCTTTCATACATTTATTAGACATTTGCATTTCTCTTTCTGTAAGTTCTTATTCACATCCCTTTGCCTGTTTCTCTACTGTGTTTTCTTTTTCTTCTTGACTTGTAGGAGCTCTTTGTGTGTTAGAAATAATACTGTTTTGGTTATAAGAATACAAGATGTATCATCTTGCAGTTAAATATATCTATTTACTTTTATGATTTCTTTTTCTAACTTTTTTTTATTGAGTTATAGTCAGTTTACAATGTTGTGTCAATTTCCAGTGTAGAGCACAATTTTTCAGTTGTACATGAACATACATATAGTCATTGTCACATTCTTTTTTGCTGTGATATGATTTCTGTGTTTTATCTTGCTTAGAAAATATTCCTCATCAACCTGTTGGATGTGGTGCTCATCAGAAACGTGAGCTTGCTAAGCCAGGGTCTTGGGGGCAGAGAGCAGTGTCCATTTTAGGTTCTTGTGGCCCCAGTGTAACATTTGAGGGCCTGTGGCTGCCATGCACTTAAGACCAAGGTCCCATCTGCATTAGCCATTCCCTGCTCACTCTTCTCCCTGTTTGCAGTGTAGTTTTTTTACCTTCCGGCCACAGACTTTGTGTCCTATCATCAATGCCTGAGATACTTCTGCTAGAAAATGTTTGGAGTGCTCTGAGACTTCTCAAAGTAGCGGTCATTAAAAAACAATTTGATGTTTCCTCCTATCTCAAGACCATTTCTCACTCTGGGACTCATCTATAGCCAAATATCCAGAGTCTGGCATGGGGCACACTAGCTCACCTCTTCCCTGTGCAGTCACATCTCTTACTGCCTTTGCTTTGTCTCTCTTTGGTCCCCTTCTCTGAAGGGGTCATGAGAAGTGCCTCTGACACCTTGGTACATCACCCTGGAGCTGGATTTTATACAGAATCAATTTGATTAAAATATGCCATTTATTTTGCATCTGTCACATTGTTAGGGCATAGTTTCCCCAGGGCTGGGCTTCGAGGAGTTCAGCATGTCTCCACGGTAACTGAGTAATTTGTTCCCCTTGACAGGACTAATGTTCTGTTCTTCATAAACAAGGATGGCTTTAGAAGGAGGCAGGCTTTTAGGTGAGCTATTTCTCTAATGATAAAGATAGATACGAATGTGTAGATTTTCAAACACATTTTCCCTGTCCTCATGACTAAGCTATCAGAGAAGCTAGAACGTTGAAGCTACAAGAAACTTCAGGTGAGAAAACTGAGTCAAAGAGAAGTAAAATGGGCATGCTTACATCTCACGGCACTTCGATGTGCACTAATAGTCTGTGGATTTGTGACAATCACAGACACAACAGTGACAGGGTTTTTGTGTAGATTCTCGTAAATAAAAACATGGTCACATAGACCCACCAGCATGTGTTTCATTGTATTATTGGGGTACTGATCACTTCCAGAACTCCTAAGGTGATTCTGGGGAGCAGCATCTATTGGACACAGGGATCTGTTTGCATGTTCACATGTATCCCTTTAACCTGCCTCCCAGCTGAGGAGGGTTATGTTGTCTTGTTTATGAATTCAGAAAATATCTGTCATTCCTTCTGCTGTGGCTCAATAAATATTTGTAGAATATATTGATCTGATTGGAACTGTTAAGGTACCAGAGGTAGGGGCCTGAGCAAGTGACTAAGATTTCGTTTTACCAGTGGGGATAAAAGATGCAGCCCACTGAAAATAAACAAATCCTTTTTTTTTTTTTAACAATTCCACTAAAAAACATATCCATATAATTGAATATAAGTGCAAATAAAAGGCACCTAGTACAGCTTGTTCCAGCTTCTCTTTTATTAGAATCTAAGTGGTAACATTCATTTCCAGGCAGTGTCACTGATGTTGGTTTTGTTCGTTATCAGGAGATTGCAGTTATTGCACTCTGAAGGGAGAAGCCCTGGGTTTATAACCACAGGGCTGGCAAGTGGCCGAAGAACCAGGCGCACTAGCTGATCAGCCTTTTAGAGAGTCAGTGTGTCAGAAATCATCTTCAGAAAGCGAGGTGTCCCTTCCCTGTGGCCTGCTCTCCCAAGGGAGGATGGGCACTTGTTCTCTTGCGGCTGTGGATGTAGTACGGACCTCAGCTCAGAAGAAGCTGCCTGATTCCCGAGCTGGTACCCGGAGGGCAGCTGGAGGCGGGTGGCTCGGAAGCTGGCGTAGTTGAGGTCATATGAGATGTGAAGCCAGCTGAGCAAGCACCAGGGGCTGCAGTCCTGGAGGAGCCTTGATGTTTCATTATTTTGATTTTAACTGGCATGAATGGAATTTGTGGATGGGCTTCAGAACAGGAGGAAAAAGAAAGAAGAAGGGAAAAAAGCGTATCAGAAAATAACAGTAATAATTTATGACCCAACGAAGAACTGGCTGGCACCACAATCACAGCCCCTAATAAATACATTCGTGGGGCTTAAGAAGCTGTAATAATCTTCCCACCGATGATTTCTGCCCTAAATTATTGTTGTCATTGCTGTTGGTATTGTGCAAGTTTGGTAATGATGGGCAAAAATCAATATTGGGTCTTTTGAGTCTTTGAATATGGAGAATGAAATTCTTTTCTTCTGACACAGCCTTCACACCTTAGCTGGAAGCAATGTCAAAACCTGGAGACAGAAGATCACCTTTGGGGTTTATCCTTCCTTGTTTCCTAATCTGCTGGGAGATTTCAAGACAGAACTGTAGCCCAAATTGAATTGCTTTCCTGTGTCCCTTTTCTTTCTGAGAGGAAGGGAGGAGGCTATTTTCTTCCCCTGGGAAGTTCTGTGTGAAGTCTTAGCTGTCCTAAGAGATCCACAGAAGCAACAGGTGTGAAAGGAGCTTGGGTACCAGTGTTCTCAGCAAGACGAGCATCCCTCCTCTCTTACGCATCTTTATGAGTGAGAATGCCACCCCAAGGGGAGGGCCCAAGAAGCCCACCACAATTCAGGCTCTAGATGTTTTACAGCCACATCCTAAATGCTCAGTGTTTGCTTTCACAATACCGACCGACTTGGGATGTCATCTCTGGGCTTTTAAGTAAGATGTACATCATTACACTTACATAGTATCTTACCATTTTCAAAAGCACTTCTATAGGCTTTCCTTGTTTAATGTTATATCAATCCTTTGAAGTGGCTATTGGTCTTTGCCCTTTTTAGATGAAGAGACAAGATCAGAGGGGATTATCCTCCTCAAAGCTGCCTGGGTGGTGGGTGGAGATCCAAGATTCCTGTAAGAAAAAAGGAGTATTCTTGACTTACCTGGTTGGTGCCTCTGGAGTGGTACAGCATTCTCCACAAGTCTATCTAGACATAGGCTTGCTTCTACACTCTACCCTGATTTTAAATAGACACAGCAGATTCAGAGGAAGCTTTGAAGACAGTTGGTGACTGAAGCAGCTTCTTTTGGGGGGCATTGGACACAGGGAGAGTTTGTTGAATTTTAAAACTATGTTTCTGATTATTTAATATTAGCATACCATGTGTAACTCAGACATCAGGCAGGGTTTTAGTGTCCAAAAATCTCTAGATAAGGTGCCTAAGCTCCCACTCCCTTCAAATATGCCCCATGTAAATATAGTGCTCTTTACCATACTTCTGCAGATTTCCAAAGGGCTGAAGCATCCTTGTGGTTACCTCTGGCCTCCATGCTCCTGCTTCTGCTGAATCAGTTCATCTTGGCAATTGTCTTGGTGCCCTTCTGCTGTCTGTGATGCATGATACAGCTGAGGAACTCAGCCATTTTCCTTAATGTCCTTCAGACAAACCACTCATCCAAGAGGGGTGTGTGTGTGTGTGTGTGTGCACGCTCATGCGTGGTGTGAAGACTATTGACATTTTTGTAGGACGCGAGCATTTACATACCGCCATTTGGCCCTCTTTTCAACTTGGGTTCCCGTTTCCTACCTTTTTTTAAGACTCTTTCCTCCTCCTTTCTTGTTTCCCTACTCCCTCCCCCTCACCCCAGTTCCTACCAGTTTTGAATGCATTTCAGTGTCAATAGCTCTTTTGCTTCCTTCTGGCTCATGCCCTCAAGGTCTCACTTTTCCCTCAAGCTCCTTATCAAGGATATTTTCTTTAAAAAGATGATTGCCTCCCTGCAAGGAATTCTGATGCCAGTTGAATCAGATTTTTTTCTAACTCACTACATAAATAAATAGTGACAAGCATGAGAACCCAGTCTTAAATGCACAAATGGTCTGTAGTAGTGATAACAGTGATCTCAATACCTTACAGTTATTGAAAGTTTTCAGATTTTCAGCATATACATTAGCCTATACATTGACATGTTTTCTCCATGCAGCAATTCCTATTATCCCAGTTTTCAGCTGAAGAAACTGAGGGTCACACAGAGCCAGAAATAGACTGCAGGCTCCTTGATGTCTCCAGACATCATTCTCTGCCACAACAGTGTAGATTCAATTCTTTTCGAGCCCATACTTCTGTATTGGTTCGTTTCTGTGTTTCATTGTCACACAATGAATCAGACTTGAACATTTTCGCTATCTTTGATTTGGTGTCTCTGGGACTTAAACTCTGAATAACTGACTTTCTGATATTTTGACAGCCCTACACGTTCAACTAGCAGCTCCAGGTGGGCCCCTTGATCCCCTGCCCTTTGTCATTTCTGGAGATCCAGAAACATTGGTCAGTGACGGCCTTGTAGGAGCAGGTCATGAGGCCACATCAAATGTGTAACCTGGTTCTTTAAAAATTTCTCCCACTCCAGTGGCGACTACAACCAGCCTACATGATGAGTATTCAGTTGTTTTTGCAAGTAACATTTCTTCAACCTAGAAAGTCTTCATCACACAGGATCAAAGACATGTTAAAGCCCCAGCAAGGCAGGAGTTAAAATGATTTTACCCACAGGATTTCATGAACAGACTGTGAACCAATGTTGGTCCCCTCCACTATTTCTTTATGTAGGTGTCCCCACCTTCCCCAGCATGCATTATCTGGACCATTATGGAGCCCATCAGCAGAGGGGCCATGACCTCTGGCTGACCTTGACCTGCTGCCCTTGCCATGCACTCCAATTATTAGGATCTGTAAAGGCAGCCACAGCCTTCCGAGGCACTCTACAGCTTATAGCTGTGTCAGGTCCTTACCTCTTTTCAGTGGTGTTAGGTGACTTCTAGATCCTACTAGCATTTCTCTTCTCATGTGACATGTGTGCTCATTCTGAAATAAAAACTATGGTCTCTCTTATTGGAAAACTGTGATTTTCCACTGCCTGAACTGTTTTCTTTGGATGATGGGCTGTGAGAAGGAGCAGTGAGAATATGAGGAGATTGGTTAATTTCTTTGCTACCAGCAACATTTTTTTCCCATATTGTTGGGGCATCTAGAGTCGTATTGACTCAGTCCCCAAGTATCTCTGCTTGTCTTTTAGATTTCATCTTCACCCCTAAATTGGCAATGCTATGCAAAAGGTTTAATGGTGGTTTTGGTAATATTTTGTAGTATTTTGATTAAGTTTTTTTCTGAGCACGGATAATAAATGTCACAATGCTTTGCATTTTAGAAGCAAAAGAAAATTAGACACCTGTTACATAATATGCTCATAGCATTGTATAACAAGTCCTCTACTGGAAATGATACTGAAAGCTGTGCTGTTCCCCATTTGCTCTGATTCATGCAAGGGTTGTATGTTAAACCTGTCTATTTATCAAACTCAGAAATGTACTAGGTGGAAAGCTATGAATTTGCCTATTTTGTAGATCAAAAGCATCCAAATATTGGCACTTTCATAGGGTCCGACTATCAGCAGTACAAGAGAAAGTCTGACGGGAAGCAGGAGAGGTCATTTACTGCAACCCTCGGTCTCTGGGCAGGATTACATTTCTATCATACTCAGAAGAATCTCTTAACTCACACTTTTTAACATTTGTTGTTAAAGAATGAAGTTCCTGATACAGTTCTGGGCTAGTTAAGGGATTAATTACCAGGGTGGGGAAAGGGCCATTCTGGAAGCTCAGCAGAAGTGGCAGTGATCCCTGCTCTTCACAGTCTCACAGGATACCTCACAAGTCGTGTCACTCTTGATAGGCATAATCAGGGTTTTAATAACATTGAAAGATTCTCTGTTGCTTTCACTTCTCACCACTCAAGTCTTTGATTCCATGCTCATCAAAAACAGTGAAGATTGGCTCTGGTTTGCAACTTACTTGAAACTGTGTCTCAGATCTTAGCCTTGAATGTGACAGTTTAAGCTCTTAAACAGCCTGCCTTGGCTACCTTAGCACATGGGTCCTCTAAATGAAGAGGAGGAATGTACTTTACTCAAGCAATGGGGTTTCCAGACAATGCAAAATCGAGAGGATAGTCTCTGGACTCTGGGTAGAGGTTTCCTCACGTGTTTATCAAAGCCAGGTGCTCAGGGTATCTGCCCTTCCTCCCAGACTCCTCCTGCAGTCAGAGCCTGCAGCCTCTCCCCACTCCCACTGTCCCTTGGCCAGCAGCTCATGACACCCAGAGGATTCAGCTCAGGGTACACATTGACTTAAGCCAGTACTTACTCCAAGTATTGAGCTTGCTCTTCAATGTGCTCACTCTTTTGTTGCCAGTTAAAATGCAGCCACTCAGACTTGGGTATGTTTATAATAGCTTGAGAAGGCAGGAGCTTTAGAGACTGAATATTTTTTTGTGATGAAGAAGTGAGGCAGCCTCTTTTCGTTTGCCGAGGAAACGAACTCAGAACCTTTGGACCTTGTGACATTATTCCAACACTAAAGGCACAAGGTTTGGATGTGGGATGTAGGATCACAGAAATTTCTATGCAATATGGAAACTCCGTTTAAATGAGGTAAGAGCACCCAGTATAGTTCCTCGCACTTCACAGATTCGTGCTGGATACAGAAAAGATACAGAAAAATTGGCTAAAGAGGAAAGATGAGAGGCTTTGAGGTCAGAAGACCTAGGTTCAGGTCATCTGTCAGCAACTTGTATGTGGCTTTCAGAGTTCCAGTTTCCTCATTTGCAAAGAGTGGGGTCCTGCACTTCCCAGGATTGTCTTCTGGTCATAAAATTCAATTGTGAGGGCATGAATGCTTTGAATAAAGAATGACACATCCTGCGGGCGCTGGTTGTCTTATACCCTCCAGGTCTGATTCTTATTAGGCTTCAGATGTCTTTGCGTGATTGGGGAAAGGACTGGGTTAATATGCCTTAGAAGTGGATGTTTCTTAAATTGATGAGTGGCTTGGAGTCCCCGCCAATTTCTTACCCAGCCGTCAGGAAGCAGCTGTGCTGGTAAAGGGCTGAAAGGTGCTTGCGGGGAGCTAGGGGCTCCCATTACCGAAGATCCTCCTTTCCAACTAGCCCTTGGTCCCCACTCTCCCGCAGCTTGTTGTTAATGAGGGAGCTCGGTCCAAACCCAGTTTTCGGGGGTCTGATGAAAGCCATAGCCTACTTACATTGCTTTCCTGTGGCCTTTAACCTAAAAAGATTACATTTGGGGGCAGGGGGTGGGTGGTGAGCTGCAGAGGACCAGCCTGCTGTCAGAGGACAAAATCAAATTTTTTATGTGATGTTGCTGCATTAAAAGAGCCAATCTTGTGTCATGTAACAAGTGAATAATGGCTCTAGCCTGTGATGTCAAAATTTTCCACACATCTCATAAATAAATCCAGCCACACCCCTCCCCCAAACCACCACCCAAAGGCTATCCATTTTTGAACCTCAGCTTGCATTCCAAATTAAGAATGCGTTCAGATTCAAGGTTAAAGGTACAGTATCCCCTTTCAAAAGGCATATGTCAGTGTTTCTGCTGAGAATGATAAATAACATTTGAAACAGGCTATCAGTTGTCAAGAGGACTCTTCCTCCTCCTCCTCTACCTCCTCCTCCGTCCTCCTTCTCTTCCTCTTCCTTCTCTTTTTATTTGACCTCACTTTGCTGAAGATTTGATCCTTTGGAAAGAATAGATGCTGTATTAGGCCAAGCCTTGATGAAATTTTCTTTAAAGAAAACCACTTGAGTGAGAACCCTAGGGGGAAAAAAAATCACACAGTCAAATAGTCCAGTGGCCGTCAAGAGCGAAGAAGCTAGATCCAGCACAGCTGCAATTAGGATTAGCAGCATGGCCAAGCCAAGCTCTTTTTATTGCAAGAGGCATATATTTATTTGAGACCTGTCCACTTGCATGGGGATACCAGGCACAGATACTGACATGAGTCAGAAAACCTAAAATGTTGATGTTGTTTGCCGAGGAGATTCTGGCCTTTTGTTATCGATTGCAACCCAACACAGGTGACTGACAGAAAGACGAATTCCAACTGTCCGTCCTTGGGTCTAGCACACCCATTATTGTTTCCTTTCTTTTAATGTTAAGAGATTGGCCAGTGGTCAATGTACAGGAAGATTTTTCTATAAAATCCAGCCTTGTTGAAAGCTCCTTAGCTGAAGCAAAGCTGCCTCTTCATTTGCCCTAAAGGACAGAATGCTTTTTTGTTTTTCCATTTTAGAGAGGGTCGGGAGAGGGGGATGTGAATAGGCAGGCGCAGGGTGGCTGAGAACCGGAGCAAAGAGCAGGAGGGGAATCTGGCTTAATTTTCATAGAGGCTCAAGTCCCCCTGTCGGCTCCCTCTCTCCCTCTCTTCTCTCCCCACCTCACAAACAAAGGCAGCATCTTTCTTAGATAATGCTGCGTGTGTCAGAAGCGAACGTTCTGGGAATGTACGTGGTGACCTGCTCTGTGTAACAAACGTCAACCCCAAACCATACAGAAGTCGCTACATCTGTTTTGGCTTTGTTCGCAGCACAGAGGGGAGGGGGGTGCACTCTATGGTCAAGGGCCAAACTACATGTCATATTTCATTACCTTCATTAGCTACTACAGAAGGCTGCATTCAAAGAAAAGGTTGGTATTAACTCTTGAGCCTCCAGCCTTTTCTAACAACCATTTTCACCTTCACCCACTGCTTCCCGATGCGTTTGTTCATGCCTTGGGCTCTGATTTAACTAAACTGTAAATCAGCCCTGAGGTCCACGATTTCACCTTTTTAACTTAAAGGAAGCAAGCTACTGTTTTATCCTAGGTAGCTACTTACAAGACGGCTGAACATCTGGAACCTATTAGGACAAATGCTAGTGTAAACCCAATGGGGAAAGTGTATTTAGAATTAATAAAACTTTCCCTTCTTATTTTGTCTGCAGTTGTCTTTTTCTTTTCCCCCTCACATTATTTCTGTGATTTAGTATTGCCAGCTCCTTTCTTGGTTGCTGTAGTGAGATAAGATTATGCTTATTGCTACCTAGCTATTTTTAGCAGGAACTTTTTTTTTGGAGTGCTTTCTTATGATGTCATTGGACTTCTGTGGTCACCGCCCCTAGAAGAGTCCATTTCCCCATGGTCGTGTTGCATTTCTTAAGGTATACTTTACAATTGCTGAAATAAAGTGAGTGGATGGATAAAGTTGATCTTTATACTCTATGGCTGTAAAAGTGGTCAGTTTCCATGCTGCACATTGAATACATCATGATTCTGTTTAAAATCATCTGTGGCCAACACATGCTGTTATTTAATGTTATGAAGAATGGCCAATTGGCCAGCATAGGTCAGAACACACCTGGGCTGTGGAATTAGGAGTCTGGAATTTTGATTCTTCATCCTGGCTCTGCTATTGATTTATTGCCTGGTATTAGACAAGGCTTTTGCCCTTAATTCTCCCATCTGTTAACTACAGATCATTATACCATTTCAAGGGTTCTAGGAGCTCAAATGACTTCATTTTAAGATACTTTGAAAAGCCCTGAGAAGACAGTACTTTAGAATACTGTGCTGTTTAGAATACTGCAACCTCCATTTGTTTCACTGATACACATTTGAAAGATCAACACCCGTGGTTTACAAGCATAGTCCCAGACCAGTAGCAGCAGCGTCACCTGGGAACTTGTTGGAAATGCAGATTCTCGGCCTGCAGACCAATTGAATCAGAGACTCTGGTGGGATAATTCTGATGCACACTGAAGTTTAAGAACCGCTGATCAATAGATTTGGCTTCCAGTCCAGGAGTTAAGCCCACAAAGCTCTAGCAGCCTAAACAGATGTTGGGGTGTAAGTTCTGCTCAACAAAGGTTGAAACGTGAGATCTGAAAGCCACTCCAGACCTGTAAAGAACATCGGCCCTCTCCAGTTGTGACTTGTGGATGACGCCAATGCAAAATTGCTTTTCTGATTTTTGAAATGAGTTCTATCATTTCTGCTGAGCATTATTGGCACACTAGAGTCAACAGTCAACTTTGTAAGCTTGTGTATATCTAATGACATCTTGGGTACAGCTTAACCTGCCAGAAAAATAAATCTAGAATGAAGGTTGACAACTACCAGTAGACTGAGGCTTAGAATTGGGACTCAAGTGTACACAGAGGTAGAATGATGCCATAGAAGAGGACATCGAGAACTTCTTTGGGGCTGGGACACTAACACGGAAATATTTACTTTGCAGATTGTACCTTTTGAGGTAGAAAGAGAAGCGTAATAGCAAAAAAAAGTTCATGTTTGGAAATGCTGAAGCTCTCTGTGTCTGAGTCATGCATGTCCATCCTTTGCACTTTACATTTGTTGCTGCAAAAGAAAAACTAACCAAGGAATGGGCACTTGGATATGGGATCTAGTTTTGTAAATCAATAGGAATATGTAAATTGTAAACATGGGGGTGTATGGTGTGAGCTGGCTTTTAGGGTGTATCTGTATCTAGTGCTACTTTGTGCCTGTAGTGACTGTTTTTACAAAGCAATACAAAATTATGCATCCTTGCATTCTCATCTCCTTTCAGTGTGTCAGGTTTCCGTAAGATCCAAGACATATTTTGAAGCTGAGAGAAGGTCTGACAATTAAAACAATTTTTTTGTTCCCATATTTAACCTCAGACCAGTCAACTCAATTCTTCCTCCTTTAAATTTGTCCCAAGTTTGGTCCTACAATGAGACCTTTTGCATGGCAAGTTTCAGCCTGAAGCAAATTTTTATGGCTGAATTATAAACCCTTGAAAATAGGGGTTTATAATGGAAACGCTGACACAACCTTAACTCTAGCGGCGAGAGTGCAATGCAATAATAAATGAGGCAGAACAGAAAAGTGCTGCTTTTAATTTATCATTTAGTAGGAGGAAAAGGCCTTGTTTACTTCTTCTTTTTCATCTTCTTCTCTGCTTCCAAGACTTGCAACCATTATTTTGAAATGTATTTTATAATAAAACTTCAGTGGTTGTGTTGCCTAGGGCTTGAGCGTCCATTTTAGAAAGGGAGAAAGAGAGAGAAAGAGAGGGAGAGACAGAAATTTTGAGGCCTAAGAAGCATATTCTGTTGACTGATTATGTTTTGACTGCACAGTTGCTGCCTGGCAATGCATTCATTGTGGAACAGATCGGCTACTCTTCTGTGATCCAAAAATGCCCTGAACATATGATCCTATTTGGACATGTCTACAATAGTAGCAGTAAAAATAATATTTGAAATGCCTTCTAGCACTTATTATTCCAGACATCAATATATTTTGACCACACAGATTACAGCCTTTGGAGTCAATTATGTCATGCAGTTTAGGATGTTCCCCATTTCTTGCATTCCCATTTTGTGGATAGAGCAACTGAGGTCATTTGTTGCTGGTGTGATTTCTATAAATTCATTCCTTTACTGAGTGTCTGGATGATAAGCAGTGACCTGGGACACAAAAGAGCATCCCTAGGAACTCATAACCAAATGGGAAAAGCAAACATATAACAAACAAAAAATAATAGTGTAAAACATTATAACAGTAGAAGCCTGTTGTAAAGTCACTCTACGACATGGACATTCATTTGCCTACAACCCTGACTCTGTCATTCCTATTTCTTCAGAGGAGCCCTTCCTTACATATACCTCTGCTGGATATTTCACACTCTTGACTACTCTGTGCCCAGGAGGATGACCTTTATGACCCCTACACCTCCCTCCCTTGTCCTGCAGCTTCTTCTTTGGTTTGAGTAATAGGTGGGCTCGATAGAAGAACGGGAGGCAGGAGGAGACTGAGGTTGTGATACTTATTCCTCTGGCCCCTTCCCCTTCTGGCTCAGAATTGGTTGCCTTTCTCTACTGAAAACATAGCTCCTGTCTGGGACCCTCTCCTACAGCTACTGGTCTGGCCAGGTGTCAGCAACCCCGCCCCCTTCTGGGACCTTAAGGCCTAGGACTGGTAATGGCTTCATGCTCTTGCCAGCCCCCGGGTGCTTCACTGTCTCTTCTGGGTTTTCCTAAATGCAGCTCTTACCTCTTCAAATAGTCCCTTCTTTAAACTCTTCTCATTTACCCACTTTATGTGCGAATTGCTTCCTGCTGGGTCTGTGGCTGATAAAAAACAAAAATACAAAGCACAAGTATGCGCACACACCTACACACACACACATACACACTTTATGAAAATGGTGTTTAGGCAGAAACTTTATAGACTAGATCTATACATTGTCGGATTTGTGGTGAGTACATTATGAAATCACTTCTTACAATTCCTGGACCAGATAATGCATCTGTCATGCAAGGCAGCAAGCCACTGAAATTATATCAGATTTACAACATAATAAACTTTCATTAAGATGAAGCTACATGAAACTTACTCCCCTTCGTTCCTGGGACTAAACAAATGCTGCTTGAATAGCAAATAAACCCAGTTCTCAACCAAACTGGTATTGTTGGCATGAAGATGTTAGAATGAAACCAGGAGACACAGAACATGCCGTTTCATGGAACATCCCGAGTAGTTGAAAGAGTCCTTACATTGTTGTCATCGATTTTCTTCAGTCATCCAAACTTGAACACATGAGGCCACTTGCTGAGGTTGATCTGTTCTTGCATCCACTGTACGGATACCTGTGTGCATTTAACCATACAGTGTCTTTGTTGGTTATTGAAGGGTGCACACTGGTTGCTTTCCTCTCTGATCCTACACTGGATTAGTCAGTTGTGATCATTCCTTAGTATTCTAGAGGGCAAATACACCAATGATAGAGTGGAAGTTGTTCACCAAAAGCATCTCCTAAGAAGATGTAATTCAGAGACATGGTGGCCGAACACATGGGTTCATCTCTTCTTTCTCTCAAAGCCTTTCTAACATGACAGTTTGTGTATAAAAAAGCGTAAAATTGTAAGGACAACAAACAGAAGGGAAGTGATGACAAATAAGAAATATCAACAAAATTTTTGAAGCTGGGAAACAACTGGACTGATGGTAACAGATTTAGTGGAAGACAGAAAGATGGAGCTAAATGTCTGCAAAAGGCAAAGTCAGGAATTGAGCCAGTTTGAGGTGCTAGAACAAGAAAGATTCTGCTATTGGAGGCACTGGCTGTGTCTTTGGGTGTGGAAACGGGCAGGGCTGGGAACAGAACTGGTTGGAAGTTACATAAAATATAGGTTATCTCGTACACACCTATGGTCAATTAATCTTCCACAAAGGAGGCAAGAATATACAATGGAGAAAAGATAGTCTCTTTGACAAGTGATGATGAAAAAGCTGGACAGCTGCATGTAAATCAGTGAAACTAGAACACTCCCTTACACCATACACAAAAATAAATTCAGAATGGCTTGAAGACTTAAGCATAAGACAAGACACCACAAACCTCCTAGAAGAGAATATAGGCAAAACATTTTCTGATATAAATCATAGCAGTGTTCTCCTAGGGCAGTCTGCTGAGGCAATAGAAATAAAAGCAAAAATAAACAAATGGGACCTAATTAAACTTACAAGCTTTTGCACAGCAAAGAGAACCATAAATAAGATGAAAAGACAACCTACAGAATGGGAGAAAATATTTGCAAACAAAGTGACTGACAAGGGCTTAATTTTCAGAATGTACAGACAGCTTATACAACTCAGTAACAACAACAAAAACCCCTCAAACAACCCAATGCAAAAATAGGCAGATCTAAACAAATATTTCTCCAATGTAGACATATAAATGGCCAATAGGCACGTAAAAAAATACTCAATATTGCTAATTATCAGAGAAATAAAAATCAAAACTATAATGAGGTATCATCTTACATTGGTCAGAATGACTGTCATTAAAAAGTCCACAAACAAACGCTGGAGAGGATGTGGAGAAAAGGGAATGTAGTTTGGTACAGCTATTATGGAAAACAATATGGAGATACCTTAAAAAAACTAAAAATAGACTTACCCTATGATTCAGCAATCCCACTCCTGGGCATATATCTGGAGGAAACTCTAATTTGAAAAGATACATGTACCCCAATGTTCATAGCAGCACTATTTACAATAGCCAAGACATGGAAGCAACCTAAATGTCCACTGACAGATGATTGGATAAAGAAGATGTGGTATATAATACAATGGAATACTACTCAGCCATAAAAAATAATAAAATAGTGCCATTTGCAGCAACATGGATGGACCTGGAGAATGTTCATTCTAAGTGAAGTAAGCCGGAAAGAGAAAGAAAAATACCACGTGATATGACTTATATATGGAATCTAAAAAAAAAAAAAAAAAGACTGCAAAAGTACTTACTTACAAATCAGAGACAGACTCACAGACATAAAAAAACAACTTATGGTTGGAGGGATAAATTAGGAGTTTGGGATTTGTAGATACTAACTACTATGTATAAAATAGATAAACAACAAGATCCTACTGTATACCACAGGGAAGAATACTCAATACCTTGCAATGGCCTATAATAAAAAAGAATATGAAAAGGAATATATGTATGTATATATAAATGAATCACTATGCTGTATACCAAAAATTAACACAACATTGTAAATTGACTATACTTCAGTAAAAAAAAGGAAAATAAAATTGCAAAAAAGAGATTTGATCCTCTAAATTCCCCCACTCTCCTTCAAGTGAAGACCTCTTTGCCCACTTTCATTAGAAGCTTGGACCTCTGGAAAGGCTGAACAGGTGCTGAATTGGGGAGTCAGGCACAGCTGAGTGAGGAATACAGTCTATGCACATGGACTAAATGAGTCTGTATACTGAATGATAAGACCTCCTTGCCCTTGTCTGCCACTTGGTTGGAGAACATTGTTGACCAGGCTTATCATCTCCAGGTTAGAGACTTGAAGAGTCATTTCTGAGCAAGTTGACCTTTCCAAGAGTAAAGATCTATAGATACTGTCATCTGGGATCCCAAAGAAACAACTAGGTCCCCTTTCAAATACAGAGACCACCCCACAGAGAACTTCCAATGTCTTTTAAAAAATTATTTCATTTTAAAATATGAATGAACAGAAAATGTTCCCTCAGGCATTTAATGAAATTTTACCTTGATGATAGGAACAAACAAGAAAAAGGAACTCAGAGGAGATAGAAACAGTGCATAAAGAAGAAGAAAATATAAAAACAAAATTAAGATACTCAGAGAGACAAGGGAAGATGCCACATTCATTAAATGAGAGTAAGGTGCTATTTAAAAAATTAATTCAAGATGAAAAAGGATCCCCAAATACCCAGGCAACAAATGAATATAGCAGAAATTTCATGTAAATGGAGATTAAAAATTTCAGAGAGGAAAACAGCCCCAGTCAGCATCAGCTTTCTCAGTAGAAGTTCTGGAAACTGGAAAATAATCCATGTTGAGAAAAATTACTTCCAATGGAGAACTTAATTACCAGTCAAATTGTTGCTTAAGGATGAGGGTAGGATTTATCTCCCTTGTCCTTTTTCTCAGAAAGTTATTGAAGGATGTACTTTACTGATAAAGGTAGAATAAGCTAAAAAGAAGACATAAATATCTTGGAAATAGCTTATGTGACACTAGAAAGAGGCAAATGGAATTCTCAGGATAATGGGGAAGAGATACTTCAGGATGACTGTTGGGCAGATGGCTTAAAATAGAAACCTAGTCTAGTTTGGAGCATTAATACATGGGGATCCAGGATGTCCCTGGAAAAAAGAGTAGGATAGATAATATGCATTTAAACATATTCATAAGAGATTCATAAATGTGGCAGAGAATTTGGGAGTAATTAATGGTAGATACGTAGAAAACTAAGCAGACGAAATACAAAGACATTACTAACTCCTGGAAAAACGAAAAGTTGTGTAAGAAAAGATCTATAATTATAATGAACCATATGGCCTATGTGTAAAAAATGTTAATATAATAACAATGTAGTTACAGTGTAGACAGCAATATTGTTTTAAGAAAAAATTGCTATATAACTGTATCAGAAGAATGTATGTGTGTGCACACATATATGTGCATATCATTATAAGAGATCTGAATCCTCATTTTCCATAGGTTAAAATCAATAGATCATAATACTACTAAAAGAAAATCAAGAAACACAAAGAAAAGCAGATTATCTAGAAACATAGAGACAAATAACAGAAGAAACAACTTAGAGAGGAAAGTGGTTTCCTCTAGAGAGCAAGAATCAATAGGGGAAAGAAGGTGAAGCAGGAAAGTACTGTTCCTCATTGGAGGGCTGATACAACTACTTGGCTTTTACAGACTATGTACATGTATTATTTTGTTAAAAATAAATTTAAAAAATTCTTAAAGTGAGAATCATTTTTTTCTTTTTTGGTCATGGTAAGGAAAAGACTTATGATTGTATGTATTGATATTGCTCTCTAGGTGCCAGGCACTCTGTTAATAAACACTTGACATGCCTTTTCTCATTTAATCCTCTTGTTAATCCTGAGATGTTCTTCATTCCCCTTTTACAGGTAGGGAAATGAAGTTGTGACAAGTTAAGTAATTTGCTCAAGTCCCATAGCTGTCTGTGAATCCAGAGCCCAGATGCTTTCCTGTCTCCTTTCGTCTACCTGATGTCTCTCCAAGAAGGCCAGGCACTTCTTCCTGTGACTGGCTCCCTTCACCATATTTTAAGTGAGAGTCCCGCCTGCCTTCCCTCCTTGCTTTCTAAACACAGCCTGACTTTGTGGGATTACTGTTCTTAGCAATAGCATTGGCCTGGTGGGGATGGTGCCAGCTGAATAGATGGAGTCCAGGATAAGGTGGAATGTAGTACCTAGGACAGCTCTACTTAAAGACTTATTTCTTCCTAGCTGCATGACCTTGAGCAGATCATCTAACTTTATTTACTATCCTCATCTGGAAAATAGAATAATAACAAAAACTACTTTATTGGGTTGTTGCAAAGATTAAATGACATTAATACATGTAAAATCTTTACAAATACAACTGCCACATAGTGTTAGGTATTGTTGTTACTATAATTATTATTTGCAATAAATACTATTGTGGTTTACAATTGACCAACAATCAACAGAAAGTTTGTGGATCTGGATGAGTAATTCATCAGTCTCCAAGAATAAAATATGAAACTGTCCTAGATGTTGTAGACCACAGACTCCTTTCCCACTGGATTTCCTCCAGGTTAATAAAACAGCAAAGAAAATTTTGATGGTTGCCCATATTTAGTCCCCATTGTTTCCTAAGTGCCAGTCTTAGGTTGAGTTGTCCAGAAACAGAATCTGAGGTGGAAATTTATGTGCAAGGGGGTTTTAGGAAGTACACTTGGGAACAACACTGCTAAGGGTCTTGGGAATGAAGCAGGACTGGGCAGAGAAAGGAGTTGATGTGGTTGTTTCAGAGGCCTTAGTTGATCCTATAGGCAGTTCTGAGTCTGGTCAGCCACTGGGAATTGTCTCACATGGGAGGAAGAGAGCAGTACCTTTATACATGCACGATAAACTGGTCATGGGTTGTGAGTTGTGCCTCGGGTAGCACTCTTCAGCTAGGGATGCAGCTGTGAGCCATCAGCAGCCAACTGCCCTGGCAGCTCCAGGAGTGGGTACCTTAGATGGAGGGAGCTGGGTTACCCATCGTGGCCTCCGTTTCAGTGCCTATCTCTTTGGAAGTTAGTATTTTCATGCTGCCCCAACATCTAAAATTGGGAAAGAAGGTAGACCCGTAGATTCATATATTCTATGATTTCACCTCCTGTATTTCAGAATAGGTTAGTGTATTCTATGGCAACAAATTAACTCCCAATTTACAAGGGCTTAATGTGACCAAGGTTTATTGCTAATTCACAGTGTATATTTAGTGCATTTAACTCAGCTCAGTGGTGGATAGGGGTCTGTTCCACACAGTGATGAAGAGACCCAAGCTTTCAGGTCCACTGTAGCAGACCATCTGGAACACAGAGCCTCCTTTATTATTGAAAAGGAGGGATCCAGAGGGTCATATGCCAGCTTTTAATGCTTCTACTTAGCAGTTATACATGTCACTCCTGCTCAGAGACCGATCCCCAGACCTAGCCATTTGGTCCTGTCTCACTACAAGAGAGCTGGGAAATGTGGAGGAGACACAGAAACTCAGTGAGCAGCTGGTGATTCTGCTATACTTTACTCAAGGAGATTCACATTCTCAAAGGGGAAGGATGGCAGATGAGTATTGGCCACCAGGAGAAAACTACATTTGAATGTTTCCTTCTGCCATCTCCTAAATTAGGGCTGTGAAATTGCTACGCATGGGTGGGCTTCAGGGAACAACTGAGCCCCTTAATGTTGTACGCAGAATTTTACATGTGTTCCACATGTTCCTGGGTTAGGAAGCCCATAACTGGTAGCGGATTCTCACAAGTGTCTGTGATGGCAGACAAAGTTATAAGTCGCAACCCTGTAGGTCACTACCTACTATGTCAGCACTTGGGTTCATCTACCCAACAAAACAGAGGATCAGGCGATGCCTCTCTCTTAAGTCTTGAGACTGACATTTGTCATCTGAAGGTAGGAATAGCATGTGGGGTTGCCTTTCCACTGAGTCAGCTGCCAGCTGAAAACTTGAAGCATGATTCCTGACCAAAGCGGTTCTGTCAGCAGTGACCAGGATCCTGCACTGGCCACCGGGCACCCTGCCCAGGCTCCAGTCTGAGCTTTTCTCAACCTCATGGGCAGGTTTCTTCATTTACTAAATAGAGAATCCAGTTAGAGATGGCTCCTCCCAGACTTAAGTTTCTATGACTCTGGTTATAATCTAACTTCCTAAGGTCAGCAGACTTTTTCTATAAAGGGCCAAATAGTGAACACATTCGAAGTTGTAGGCTACATGATCTCTGTTGTAACTATTCAACTCGGCCGTTGTAGTGTGAGACAACCACAGACAGTATGTAGAGGATGGGGCACAGCTGTGTTTGAACAGAACTTTATTTACAAAAGGAGCAGCAGCCCAGGGTTTGCCAAGCCCTGATCTACATTAGTGATTATTAAAGTATGACTGGAAGACCACCAGCAGCAGCATTACCTAGGGACTTGTTAAAGATGCAAATTTGGGGGCCCCACCCGGGAACTGCTCAGTCAGAGTCTTTGGGAATGGGGCCTTCAGAAGACCTACAGGGATAATTCTGGTGAATTAGCTAAGGTTTGAAAAACATGCATCTCTCTATAAAAAAGTTTAATGATCCCAGATTTATTCAGATATGGTGCTCTCTTACTCAGATAATGAGGCAGTGAATATTAAATAAAATAACTAGCTTTAACACCCCTGCCTCCTCCAAAGCCCCCAAATTATATTAATTCCTTATTTTCCCAAGCAAATTATCCCTTTCTGTTTTGTTCATCATAATCACTGCTTAAGCTTTTTATATGGAAGAAGTGAAAGCTGTTGCTTTTACACACAAGTCTTCTTCCTTATTATTACTGTGTAACTGGTATTACCTTTCATGTGTACCCAGGGACTTCCTTGTAAATAGCAAATAGGTGTCTAAAAAACGCAGCCTTTGAATAGTAATAACACTTACCTGTTATGTTACACTTTCATGGGAGGCAGTCTGCACATATATCCACTTTCAAAATTATGAAGTTATCCACAAGTGAAAGAAATGAACAGAGAAAGATGAGTCAACACTAGAATTCAGTTGGAATAAGCCTTGCTGGATCATAGGAGTTTATGGTGGCTAAAACCACCCCAGTCATGGCTTGGAGGTCTAAGATTAAGAGAGAGAAGAAAGTTTTAGGAAGTCTTGGGACAGTAGTTTCATCAGAGGTGATCTTTGTTGCTCTCCAATAAGAGTGTAGCTCCAATTCTGCTTTTATTGTTGACTTATGCTTCTATGCCTTAGATTTTCATTTGTGGGACTCTTGGGTTTAAGTTCCTCATAGACTAGGGCCTTGTCTATTTTAGTAGGACTTAAATGTTTCATCTTGTACATGGCAGATACGGCAGAGTAATTGAGGGAATGAATGAATGAACATTGTTCAGGAGTTTAAGACCCAGTAAAGGCAACCTCATTCTTTGGTTTTTCTTTTTAATCACATCCCAGGATGAGACACCACCCCCTCAGCCTTCCCCCTTCCTCTTCCTCCTCCTTTATTGCTGTCATCTTTTCAGATGAATTATACACATCACTAACTTAAAAATTAACTTCTGGGCAGGCATTGTAAATTGGATTGTATGTCATCCCAATATGGAATTACTGGATTTACTGATTGTACTCTGGTAGTTTTTGGACATGTAAACTTGAGCTCAGCTAGTAAAGATAAAGGTGATGACCAGAATTCCCAAGATACACTTTTGTATATATTGGGAAATTCAGGAATGCTATAGTCATATTGTGAAGTTTTTGTCTTCAGAATACAAGAGGCGGATTACTGCATTCTACTTTGTGTAGCTGTCTCCTGGGGATTCCAGCTGGACCCTCACCCTGGGGCAAGGCCCAGGGCACTTGGGGCGTATCCCAGACTGGATGAGTGCCTTGATGTCCAGAGAAGACTCTTAGTTCTAGGTTATCTCCCCAGAGCTTTCTGGTAGCTTTGTTCATTTTTCCACTCACCTGTGAATTTTCCATTTAGAAACTTAATGACTAATACTCTACAGAGGAAGAACAATCCCTCCTTTCAGAAACTTCTCTACCATCAATGTTGCGTTTTAATTATGAGATGTCCTCCCATCATTATTCAAGATTCTATACCTTATTCAAGATCTAGAGAATCTCCTTCCAGTGGACTCCTCAGTATGAAATGATCTTGACTTTGCTTGAACTCAGGTACAAATTGTTGGTCAATATTTTTGTTTTGACATGGTTTCTTTGTGTTAGTTTGAACTGTTGATTAAGTCTTGCATTGGCATTTTAACATTTTACTCTTATTAATTAGATGAGATTGTAAGCTTTTGGAAGGCAAGAGCAAGGTGTTCAGGTTTTTTAAATCCTTTAGCATCTCAGTGTGGTGCAAAGACACACACATGGGAAATGACTGCAGCTCTGAGTAGATGATAAATGAATACATCAGTGATTGTTCTCAGATATTGAGATTTTTCCTGTCCGATTTTTAAAAACACTTAGAACCAAGCTTAAAACAGAAGAATATACATGACTACCATTTAGTAGATAATTGTGATTTGTAAACCTTTTGAAGAATACTTTCTATTTTACAAAGTACTTTCAACATCTGTTTAACACAGCAGTGCTTGTAGAAAAGGGAAGGTAATTAACAGAGAAACTGAAATCTCACAATGTGATTATTTTTTCCTGTCACGTGGTGATTGAATGAATAAATGGACAAGTAGATAAATGATGGCAGAATGTAATCAGAATTGGAGCTGTTACATTTTGAGTTGAAGGCTAATGCTTTTTTTTTTTTTTAACACTCCCTTCAACAGTAAGGGTAATGGTTAGTACAGTGTCTCTTAAATCAGAATTTGTTGTAAGAATGTTTGATGCACTTATTTCTCTTCCCCAGCATGGGTAACTTCAGCATCTCCTCAATTTCCTGGGAGTGAGCTTCTGAAATCAGCTTCCCATCCAGCAATTGGCTTTGCTGTTTTATAACATTTCATCTTTCTCAGTCCCTTTCAGGATGCTTTGGGGTCCCTTCAGCTAAAGAAAAAAATCCCATCTCTGCCACTTGCACTGGTGGGAAACCTGAGGCAATAACCTCTCTGAGCCTCAGTTTCCTTATCTGCAAAATGGAGATGAAATGGCCTCCCGCCATAGCAGGTATGCAAATTCAATGAGGTCATGTTACACCCTCAGCACTGTGCTGGTGTGTAGTAAGCAGTCACCAAATGTTTGCCACCATTATTTCTAATAAAATTGGAGAGATGCACTGAGAAGAAAAGATTTGAAGACAATGTCATCAGAGTGAACATTTCCTTAATTATGTTAAATTAAATTAAACTCAGCATTCAGAAGGGGCTGATTGATCCAGGGAGTGGTGAGGAACAGGGATTCTTGCTTTGGACACAGAGAAAAGAGAAATGTGACAGGGCTACAGCAATTAAACCGGATGTGTTCAATGGGTTGTGGTTCTTACAAAGCCTGGCAGTGCTAGGTTGTGAAACAAGGGAATGCAGGACCCCCTTTACTCTCATGGAAGATGAAGAGTAATCCTGCCTATGGATGCTGCCTTCCCTTCCAGAAGTAGGGAGGGGATTGGCCCAATTCAGTTGCACAATGTGCAAGGATGTAAATCCGATGTCATGCCTTTAAAAAATAAAGGAAGCAAGCCGTGCTGATTGCTTATATGGACAGCTGGCACACCTTAAGAAGTGAGAACGGTTCAGGCGGGAATGTAATAAGGCCCAGGAAAGTGGCAGCGTGAAAGGGATGACCTTTATTTGCAATCATGGCTGAGATTTACAGTTTATTACTGATAGCTTTTATAAAGAGCCATTCAGTTCAGAGGTGAGAGGTTTGTCATCTGGAAATGCAATTAACTTTACCTTATCCCAATCCCCCTGGTCTTAGTGTGAGAGCAGCACTCCAGCACTTCAGCAATATCATGATTTCCCCTCTAATTTCATTTCTGTCTATTGCATCCCCAGGTCCCTGGCATTAACGTGGTTGCATATTTTTTACTATTATTATATTTTATTATTGCTACTCCCTGTCATCGGTAGCCAGAGGCACTTGTGTATTTTTTTTTTTTTTAGATTTAAATTATTTGATTTCTGAATGAGGAAACCTCAAAGCATAAAGCCTTTTTAAACCACAACAGTTAGAGTAGCACACAGAACCGAGATGTGCTATCTTAGGTGCCTGAAATTAATTATGGGAATGGAGAGGTCTTAGCAAGGTGGAGTTGTTATTATACCTAAAGATGGGACCCTAAGAATTTAAGCCCTTGCAGCCCCATACACCTCAGTGGCACACACCGTGCCCAGAAAGACGCCAGCTCCCCCATGCCTGGTCAGACGCACGAGCGTGCGGAGGAAGCACAACATGATTGGAAACATGAAAAAAATGAAAGCGATTTTGGCACCCCTGCTGTGTGTGTATGAGAAGTCCCGAAAGGTCTATTTTTGTTTCACAGGTTCAGTTTTATGACCCTCTCTTGTCTGTTAAGTCAGGTCTGCAGGAATTTAAGAGCCAGACACAAAAGCAAGAATTTAGTACTTTTTGCCAGTTGGTTTAGGTTATTTGAAATATAGCCTAGTATATTTTCCACACTAGGCTGCTGCCAGAGAGAGCAGAGGAGGAAAGTGCTTCCACGAGCCTGCATCCTCTGATTTTTCAACCTCTAAAGAATTGAGGGAGAGGAGTGGGATTCTATTGGGGGCCCCCATCACTTCATGCCACCTTGTCTGAGGCTCTGGCAACTCCCCTTGCCTCCGGATAGCCCCTCTACCTGCCTTATAAAACCCCAAACGAAGGGACCTTTTACAAATTCCTAAGGCTTGATCTGAAAACTATTTCCTCTGGGGTAAGGTAGAGCAGAATAATTACTACCCCTGCGTTTTTCATCCCGATTTTATTGTGGCTATTATTTTCATCAGTGTTAGAGGTTAATATCACTATTTTTCCCCTCCACTGCCTAAATATAACTGGGGCTCCGCACACAGCCAAACCAGGTAGTGAAGGAAGGAAATGGCATTGCCTCCAAAAGAGGTTCAGATTAGTCTGTCTGAAATGAGAGTTTGGGGCCCTAGGGTAGGAATTACCCTGCTGCAGCTGATAGCAGACAGATTTAAACCCATAGTATTTCTTTTCTCAGCTGAGAGAGGTCAGGTTAAAAGATTCAGAAGGTGAATAGAGCATGAAACGATGCGCTTATATAACTATATTGGCACTACAGCAGAATGGCATCACTAAGAATAAAAGCATCCAAGAGCCATTTTTAATAGGAAGAAGGAAAAGCAGACACCTCAGTCGAGCATCCTTAAAGAACTCTTTGTAAGCAAAGTGGGGTTGAAGATGCTTAACTTAAGGGACCGTGCTAAACTTGAGAAGGACATATTCAACTGCCCTTTACCATAGAAGTGCCCTTTAAAATTAACTTCGGGAAATCTTGTGTTTTGAATCTTTTTGTCCCCAGGCTGTATCTATGCTCAAAGGATAGAAATAAGAGAGGGGGCAAGTATGAAGCAGGGGCTCCATTTCGAAGTCTATTGAAGGATTCCAGATGAGATGCTATCTGGGCTTAGATCAGGGTGCCAGCGGTGGAGATAGAGACAGGTGCATGGCTATGAGATAAATTTTGGAGGCAGAGCCTACAAGACATACTTCTGGGTTGAATTTGATCAGGATCAGTTAATAGGAGGTTTGGGTCATGAGGGAATTTTTTAAAAAAAACAAGCAAACTAGATCCTGGATGAGATGTATCCGTTTATGTGTGCTGCTTACTTAGAGTTCCAAATGCTACAAAATCAAAAAACCATTTCCATAAGAAAAGCACCATAAGGAAAGCACAACTCTGATAAACTAAGGTTGTATGCAGTGACCATCTGTGGCTCAGTGATGTCGCCCAGTTTCTCCTCATGCAACTGATGCCTGGAGTAGTGGAACTCTACAGTGCATGCCCTCGCCCTTCACAAATGGCACCTGCTTTAGAGGGTGTGTGTAGACTAGCATCTTGATTACTTAGAATCAGCACCAACAGGGGACGTAGTGATTTAAGTTAGATTTGGTATAGGGGCGAGCCACGTGTTGTTCTCAGGAAGAGCAGAGCCATGGGTCTTTCTTAGAATATCTGTGGGCCACCAAACTCAGGAACCACGGTGGGATCATGAGAGTGCCCGTTGTAAAGCCAGCGTGGACCTGGAAGGCAGCGTGGAGGCATGAGAGGGATGAACTCAAGTTTCGCTAAACACTTAATGAGTTTATTCCAGCACCATGTGAGTCTGTGAGGGTTCTGCAGTGAATAAAATAGACACAGTGTCCACCCTTACTTGTTACAAAATTGAATTTGGAGAGTTTTTGGCTTGTGAAGTCAAGAGTAAAGCATAGAAGAGAGTAACTAAAGCTTAGGATCTTTTAATTTTTTTTTTTTACTTTTATAGTGATTAATTTTTTATTTTTAGAAATGGTTTTGATTATGGATTCGGGAACCAATTCCATGCTATGTGCTTTATATTTTTAATTTTTATTTCTTTTTTTTTCTTTTTTCCTCCTTTTTTAGTTTTATTAAGTAGAATTATTACAGTTCGACTGCACATACACATTATATTGCATGTAAATACATATATACAATATATTGCACTTTTTTTCAGTTTACATATATGTACTAATTATTGTTTCTAAGAACAATAGTTTTTCAAACTTATATAGTTTCCAAAGGAATAAAGCCAACTACAAAATAAGAATCAACAGAATGAGGTAATCCAATCACAAAGGATAGTCAAATGTGCTTACACATATTCAAGAAATCAAAATAATAATTAGTTCATTTGTGTCATTATCATTGTTATTAGTTTTTAGATTCCTCATAAAAATGATGTCATGTGGCATTTTTCTTTCTCTTTCTGGCCCACTTCACTTAGAATGACAATCTTTAGGTCCATCCATATTGCTGCAAATGGCATTATTTTATTCTTTTTTTTTATGGCCGAGTAGTGTTCCATTGTATATATGTACCACATCTTCTCTTCAGTTTTTTTAAAAAATGTTGTACCACAGAATGCTGTAGTCCCCTGGAACTTGGCTCTAAACCCTCTTCTGTTTCTACATTCACTTCCTGGGGATTTTCATTCATTTTTAAATATAATTTGTGTGTACACGATGCTCAAATTTATATGTTAAGCCCCTTGTTTCCTATGAGTTCTAAATGTGTACCACCAAGTGCCTATTCAACATTTCTGCTTCAATGCCTAAGACTGCAGTTTAAACTAAATGTAGGCAAATTGAACTGATTTTCTCCCCCAAACTTGGTGCTCAACCATCTTCATAGATTTCATCAGCACCGTTTTAGTTCCTTGAGCTGCAAATAGAGAATTCTCTCACCCTCCACATCAAGGCATCCAGCAGTTCTGTAGGTTCTGCCTTCAAAAATGCCCTCCCATCCACTGCTTACCACCTCCGGCTTCCACACCCATGCGCCTGGTGTAAACACCATCACCTCTTGCTTCTTACTTGATTGATTGCCCTCCTTCTGCCTTGTCCTTGTTTCCCTTGTCAATTTCTTACTCAGAAGCTAGAGATATTATAAAGCAAAAACGGTTGTACAGTGTAAATCAGAGCCTAACCCTTTTCTACTCAGAACCCCGTCCCGTGGCTTCCCATCCTTATTGTGGTCTCTGAGACCCTACAAGATCTGCCCCTGACCTGTCTGACATCTTCTTTACCAGAAGAGGCTTTACTGTGAAGTGAGTGAGACTGAAGTTTCATGGCCCTTCATTTGAATAGGTCCTTTACAAGATTTGGGAGTTCCTTAAGCAATTTTATATTTGTAATTTTCTGTGTTTTAAAGAGGGTCCTCCAAATTGCATAAGCCTCAGGCCTCATGAAACCTGTGTTTACCCCTTCTTCTCGCACTCTCTCTCTTTTTTCTCTCCAGCCACATTCACCTTCTGTACCTTTTCCAGACATGGCAAGATCATCCTTACCTCATGGATTTTAACTCATTCTTCCTCTAAAACATCACATAGTTCACGCCCTCACTCTGTTGAAGTTTCTGCTAAAATGTCTCCTTCTGAGAAAGGCCTTCCCCAGTGGCCTTCTCTCTGCATTCTCGATTCCTTTCCCTGCTTTAGAGCCTTCCACTGGCACATTGTTATATGTAGGCATTTTTATTGGTGTTCTTGGACAGCAGAATGGAAGCAGCATATGGACAGGGACTTCGCCACATTCACTGTTGATCTCCAGATCTGTGAGCAGGGCCTGGCCCACAGTTGATTCTCAGTGAGTGAGTCTTGAATGAGGGGAGATGGCGACCAGCTGTCCTTCATCTTTACTGACACAGAAAGAGTTTGATCAGAACTGAAAATGTAGTACAAGGGACAGAAAAAATTACCGCCTGGCTGGTGAGGTCAGTAAAATATAAAGAAGGGGAAGAAATGGGATCCAGCTCTCCAGAGTGGCACTCTCCTCTCAAACTTTCTGTGATGATGGAAATGTTCTGTATTTGCTAGTAGCCACTAGCCACTGTGGACTGAGCACTTGAAATTTAGCTGGTGGTGAAACTCAGGAACTGGCAAGATGCATTGAGATCCCCTAAGAGCAGGAACTTTCTAAGAACTATGTCTGATATTTAATAATAACTAGGTTTTTTTTTTTTTTTTTTTTTTAGGTTAGCCTAGATAGCTTAGAGACATACACACACCACATAAGGTTAGAACCAAAGGCCAGGTGACCTAAACCAATTAGAAAGAGGAGCTGCAAGTGAAAATTGGATGCGGTTGTAATAAATACAAAGTTATATACTCAGAAAGGGATGCACACAGCCAAGATGCAAATAAGAAGAAAACTTGCCAGCTGCAGAGCTGGTGGGTCTGAAAAACACCTGAGGCAAAGACTTGATGACCAACTAAATAGGGGTCGTGGTGGTGGCAATCCCACTTTCAGATGAAGGGGATGTGGCCAGGGGGTCAAGGTGGGGATCTGCATTGTTCTGCCTCACCCGAAAAGATTCTAACCACATCTGGAAAGTTAGCTCTGGTTCACATCCCTGTGGTTTAAGAAGGAAATAAAATGTAGAGGAAATAAAAGAAAGGCCACAAAAATGATATGAATGTTGGAAGAGCAAACATAAGTGGTCTGACTGAAGAAGTAATTTATATCCTCCCAAAAGAAAGGCAGCTTCTGTGGGGGAAGTGGCCACAGTCTATAAATACCTTCAAGGTAATCGTATAAATGAGAAAGGGGTTAGTCACCATCTTCCAGGATGGCAGGACCAGGAGCCATGCTAAAGCTAGGAAAGAAGAAGTATGAGAGCCGTTAGTGAAAATAAAGAATTCTTCCAGGCTTTAAGGGCTGGACAGTAGGCAGAGCTCCCAAGGGAAGGAAGCCAAGTCCTGTCACTACATTCAGGCACTGATTGAACAAGATAGTAATGGAAATAAAAGGAACATCAGACTAAGGACTTGTTACATCCCGGGAAATAATTGGTCTGATAAGTCTGGAAATTTACCTCTGGCTGTGGCCCATGCACGGGGCCTCGGAGAAAGATAAAAGTGACTCACAGTATTTCTCCAGACATGCCGAAGCATGGCAAATGAGGAAAATTCCCTCCTGAAGAGTGCTTTAAATTGGCCCCAAGTTGAAAGTTTCGTGCAGCATGACCTCATTTGCCCGCACCCTGCTCATCTGGATTCTTGGTTCATCTGATCAGCAATGCTGTGGAAGCTGAGCTGAGAGGGGCTATTGGGGTGCCATCCCCAAGGTCTCTCACAGAGAGGGTAGGATCTACGCGTGACCTTTCAGGATAAATCCTGGCCCAGCCCGATCCATGTAGACAGAGCAAGGCTTTGGCTCCATTAGGAATAACCATCAAAACGCTTGAATTCACTCCGCATCTTCCTTCTGAGGACTTTATGAGTTGATCCTCTTTTCAGTCTTTCCATCAGACTGAGATGCTATCTCCCCAATCTCTTAGCACCCTAAACATTTGAGTTCCAAGAGACTTTAAAGACCATATCATCTTATATTTTTCACAGTGAGAAAACCGAAGACCAGAAATAGCAAATGACTTGCTCAAGGTCACGTAGCTAGCTAGTGACCAAACCACACTCTTAATTCCTTTGTCTTCTACATTACAGTGTTCTGCTTTGCAAGGAGAGAAAATTATACACTGATTCATCCAATAAATAATTGTTGTCCCCTAGGTAGTGTATACAGTATAGGGCACTGTATTAGATTCAGCAGCTATGCTGGGGGAGGAGTTGAAATGTGGACCATGCACAGATTCCAGCTTCAAGGATGATCATCTTCAAAGCAGAATGTATCTACCTCAAGGAATGCCCAAGGCAATCCACTAAGGGTATCAGAAGAAAATATTAAGTAGTGGGGAGGGCATAGCTCAGTGGTAGAGTGCATGCACAGCATGCATGAGGTCCTGGGTTCAATCCTCAGTACCTCCATTAAAAAAGAAAAAAAATACATAAACAAATAAACCTATTTACCTCTCCGCCACAAACAAAAGAAAATAAAACAAAAAACAGAAGAAAATGTCAGAGCTTCTATTTACATTTATTTTATTTCATCCTTGAAAAATGTCTACTATTTTAAGTTAATTATGTAAATAATACTGATATACTAGGTTTTATCTCTCTCTCTCTCTTTCCCTCTCTCTCTCTCTATATATATGTGGAAATAAATACAGACTTATTGAGAATAGGCTAACATTTTATGAACTGATTTAGAATGGGAGCAGAAAGATATACTTATGTGCTGTGATGGCAAGTGAAAGAGTGATACTGCAGGATAACTGGGGACTCAGAGGAAGGACGTGGTGTGCCTGAGGAAAGCATGAGCGGGAGGCAGCATTGGAACTGTACTTTGAAGGGTGGGTAGCATCTGGTAAGGTGGAAAAGGCAGAGGAGGTGGAAAGTTTCCAGTGCAGGGAAAAGAATCATGACAGTATGATGATGGGAATCCTCAAGGGATCATGCTGGACAGACCTTCAGGATAAGGAAGTGAAATAGTAGTAAATATGATTGGAAAGGTGGAGTTGTGCTGTATTGTGGCAGGCCAAAAAAGTTAAAATCTGTCTTCATCGTTTACTAAGGTTGTCCTGCTTAAACCAAAATGGAAGTGGGTGGATGAGATCAACAATTCCCAAGAGAGTTTACATGAACTGATTGGTGGGGAAAATTTTGTTTCTTGGCTAAGAGGAGCAAAAGGAGTTGTGTACAAGGTGACAGATGAGCAAAGGCATGGGGATGGGGAGTGGAAGGAGTTGGGCTAATAATGTGGTCTCTCTCTCCCTCCCCCCTACTGCCCCTAAGCCCCAAGAAGGAAGAGTGGGGACAGAAGCTGATAAAGCTGATTTCAATGGGGCACTTGGGGCACAAGCAGTGACAAGGTGACAAAGCTTGCCACACATGGTGTATCAGTTAACCACTGTCATATTAAGCTCTGTAGCAAACTACTCCAAAACTTCACGGCTTAGAAGAATCATTTGTTGTCACATGTCAGTGTCTGGATCAGCTGGGGTGGCCCTTCTGTCTGAAGGTGGTGTCATGCTGCACGTCTTCAGGTCAGCTGGATAGTTCTCTGTGCTCATTTAAGCACGTTTTAAGCCCTTGCTGGCACCATGCAAGCTGACACCCCATTGCTTAAGCAAAGTACCCAGCCTAGCCCAATATCAGAAGGGCAGGAGAAATATACTCTGCTTCTCTGAGACCTCTGCAAAAGTGTGGATGTAATGCATATCGCTACAACCGGGTGACAGTTAAGACCAACAATTCAGCCGACTTCAGTCCATCATCTTACTCATATTTCTAACTCATGAAAAATACAAGCTGTCTAGTACCTAAGTACTCCAGGTGGCCATCACTGGAGACTTGTGCCTTCTATGTCTTGTGTTCCTTGGCGGAGCACCCAGGAGAATTGTTCTTAAGGAGTATATTGCAATATTTGGTGGTGGTGAGGCCCCCTAAAGTGAGGGTGAAAGTAGACCCCAATGAGTGGTTGAAGTGAAAAAAACAGAAATGCGTTTGTTCCTGAAACTATGCAGGGCAGTTGCTGCCCCTGTGACTTGTGGCAGCTCATGCAGATCTGCAGAAATGCATAACTTAAAATACAGCTTATCTTGATAGCATATTTAATGTGATTTTATTCGTACCTAGGGACTAGGGAGATCAGGAGTCATTCTCTTATTTTTTTTTTTTTTTTGCACACATTCCTTTTCTTCCCATACCAATTAAAAGAACTACTTTTTGGTAAGGCATTAGTTCAGTGTCCTTGTCCCATTCAGCAGTCTTTAATGTCTGTCTCACCTCCACCTGGAAGTAAACTCCACAAGGGCAAGGTTTCTGTTTTATGTTTGCTGTTGATTTTGTTATTGTTTTGGTCTCTCTTGTCCCCCATTGCATTCCCAGCACGTAGAACACTGCCTGGCACATAGTAGATGCTCAGTAAACATTTGTTAAATAAATGTTTGCTGTTAGTGATAGTAATGTTTGTTGACCTGCAAGGGTCATAGGGTAATCCAGCTGGAGAGTTGCATGAAGGTAGAACTTCTTCCAGTGGATTGCTTTGCTTGTTCATTACTCAGCCTACCATTTCTAACATTCACCTGTGTCATACTACGTGGACACTGGTTTCCCAGCCAGGAAGTGGAGCTTTTCAACTCTAACCCTTCCCTTCTTGTGCCCTGCTGATGGTAAGGGGCCCTCTAATAAGTATGGAAACATACTCCGGATGAACTCATTGTTTAGTTTTGTCAGATTACACCTCCTACGCCTTGAGTGCCTGCTTGTGTCTTAATTGTCAGACTGAAGTGCAGAAATCTCACCAGTTGCCTCTGTGAAGAGCCTTTTTACTTGAATTTGTCATTTAAATAACTTCTGTGCAAACAAAATGACCCCTTGGATCTGCAATGCACTTTTCCCCCGTGTGTCCTACTCACATTTTCACTGTGTATTTACTTGGACATTTTCATTCGTACTCCCTGCCTTGAGGAATTGGAAGAACTTGTAAGAGCTGGACACTGGAGAGGAGTGGGAGGCACTGTGTGGTAAAGATTGCTGTTGTCATTTGTAGTGATAGTTTTTTTTAAATAAACCAAGTGAAGGCACCACTAAGTGATACCTGTAGGACATATTAATATATTATTCAACATATTGCTATCTTACATATTATTAAATTCCCTAAATAATAGTCCAAACATTTAAAAGCACAACATTCTAAACACATACCAAATCTAATAGATTCCTTGCTTCAAAAAATGTCAAGCTAGTATATTGGGGAGGGTCACATAAATTTCTAAGACAGAAGTTAATTTGCTCTGACAGTCTTCAGTTTTTATAAGATGTGCAGTATATTGAATTATTTTGCTATCATTTCCGTGTTATTTCAAATATTGGAATTATGTCTAATGAGTTTCATTGCACTAGTAATCTTGTGAAATTGCGAAATACCTGACTTGGCCAACACTTTCTGGCTTGCTGTTATGACTCAAGCTAATTGTTCTTGTTGTGGTCATTTTCCAACATATCGTTAGGTATTTTTTTATAGTTGAGAATTATTTTCTGCTTGAAACCCAAAGTGATCTTCATTATTTGGCTTTAAAATCTCTGTAGCATAATTGTGTCTTATGGTGAGGTAATAAAAGGATTTTATCATGCCTCACTTGCAAAAAGCCTTCATATACGTTATTATTGTACTGTCTCCATTGTACTGAAGAGGGAACATGGACTCAAATATGTTGCCAGGAATCATACACATAGGAGGTGACAAGGCTGAGTTGCAGGCTTCTCTCTTGTGAAGATAACCGTGATGGTCTCCAGAACAAGTTCACATTCTTCCTTCCGTTGCGCTGTGTGAGGATGTGAGCATGATGTATCTAGAGTAACCCTCTGCTTGTTACTGCAGCCAGAAATGTTCTGTGGTTCTGACTTAGGTACCTGACTTAGGTGAGCATTTCCCCTCAAAATTGTGACCCCTAAATACCTGTGTCTCTTAACATTGAAGGCATTGTTAGTTACGACTTTTGGAGAGTCATTTATTCAGCAAACACTTGTTAATTATTGCCCCTTGGTTTTTCTAAAACAATGTTGATTTTTCTAAATCATGCTTTTTGATGGTCTCAATATCTACTTACTGTTTGTATGTATGTTTGTGTATGTATGTATATTTCTATCTATGTATCTATATATCTGTCAGTTCAGCCAATTTCTCTTCACCTGGTTGATTAGAACAAGTGGGTTAATTACCTAAATAACTTGGTTGTGGAATTATTTTTGATCACTTGTTCTTCTCAGGATTCTTGTATTGAGCGAACTTGATCTTTGCTGAACTTTGAGGCTTTCTCATCCTTTTGGCATTCCGTGGGAGTTACATCCCCACCTTATTCACTTTTTCATGGGTATGCTGGGGGAACAATTTTGATTCATTATTCTCATTGTCGCTGCCACTACACTGTGCTGTACCTGCTGTATATACTGTACTGAGGTTTCCTCTAGCATCAAGACCCTGTCATTTAGGTGACTTACCTTTTCAGAGCCATGTATCTTTGGGAAGTTGAGTTCTTCCACAAGGTCAGTGTAGCTAAATGCCATCATTGCTGTAATCAGATGCCCCTGCAGCACATGAAGCATTTGCAAATCCTCCCAGTCCCTATTCACAGACTCTGCTGGCTCTTTCTTTGTCCTGTGCCTTTCATCTTTTCGTGGCCTGTCTCCACCCTCCGATTCATCATCAGAAGGGGACTCTCCATTTGTTGTTGGTTATACACTCATGCAGCCTTATCTTTGATGACTTACATTTCAGCTCTAGTTAGCAGGAGTCTCTTCAGCAAGGCCCCATTCAGTTTTGCACAGTTTTGTTCTTTTACCCACTTCTTGTCAATACAAGATTTGGGCTGATCAACAGCCTGTGTGTTTCTTAACCATGTGCTCTTGTCTTCTTTTCCAACTGGATTGGTTGCAGATAGCAGTGTTGTATTCTTGTTTATTTTCATTGTTCATCTCAATATCTTAGTTACTTTTAAAAACGCACATGTTTATGAGTGACATAATTACCTAAATGTTTTGTCTGATGCTGATAAGTATCAGTTTACTACTACATAATTGTTGATAATTCTAGGAAGGTGTTGTATTACTTTTCTTTGGCTGCTGTAGCAAATTACCACA
The DNA here is from genome assembly GCF_009834535.1 of Camelus ferus. NCBI lineage: Eukaryota > Metazoa > Chordata > Mammalia > Artiodactyla > Camelidae > Camelus > Camelus ferus. The sequence goes on from NC_045704.1 coordinate 46,234,432, forward strand.
AACAACACAAATTTGTTATCTTACAGTTCTGGAGGTCAGAAGTTGAAAATGGGTCTCAGTGGGCTAAAATCATTCCTTTCTGGAAACCCTGGGGGATAATACAAATGTTTTCTCAGCCTTTTCCAGTTTCTAGGGGCTGCCCATATTCATTTGCTCACAGTCCCCAGCATCTTCACAGCCAGGGATGGTTGGTAGAGTCTTTCTCACATTACGTCACTCTGGCACTGAGACCAGCCTTCCTCTTCCATTCTTGAGGACACTTGTGATTTTGTTGGGCCCACTCCAATAAATCCAGAATAATCTGTCATAATTTCATGTGATTAGCCACCTCAATTCCTTCTACAACCTTAATTATCTTGTTTGAGGTAACATAACACATTCACGGTTTCCAGGGATTAGAGTTTGGACATAACTCTGGGTACCATTATTCTGCCTACCACATCTGCTTACAGGATTCTTATGAACAATAGATGTAACTACCTTTTAAATTCACATATCTAAGCCATCTTTTACCTTTGGAGATGTAGTTACGCCCTGAGAGAGTTCTGTTGACTACTGGAGCTAAATACGTGATTTGAGAAGGAGTGATTCATAGGGATGGGGTCATAGGCAATAACCTTGGTGTTCCTCCATGTCTTCAACCTTGGGCATATTTGTAGGATAACTAGTTTGGTCATAGATCAGAAAGTCTCCTGCAAAAATATTTGTTCCTTTAAATATATTTTAGCTTTAGAAGCAGTTTCAGTGATTGAAAAGGTAGAAATTCTCATTTCACATTTTAAGTTACTTTTTAGTTGTAATAGGTTTTTGGATTGTCATTGACTTTCTCTCTTTATAGAAAACCAAATAGCTGTCTGATCTGGAACTCCTGAATATAAATATAGATGCTCATATCCATTAAAATTTGAATAAGAATGGTAGCATGTTGCTATCAATTCTGTAAGCATTTGATGAATCTGTGTAACATAGTGTACATTACAAACTAACATAGCATTATTATGAAATGTCATTATGACATTTTACAGGTTATATTTTCAATCAATCTGAAAATGCTCATTAGGGACCTAGTAGCTTGGGATGTTTTGCTGGGTGACTTACAGATTTACCTAAATCCTCATGAAGTGTTGGATCTGAGACACTGGGGCACAGCATTGGACAGCAGGAACTTTGCTTCTAGTCTTGATTCTGTTCTAACCAGCCGTGTGACACTGGCAAGTTTCTTGCTATCTGTGGGCCTCAGATGCCTCAATTACATAGTATCTAGTTTAGCCAAGAATCTCATCCAGAGTCAGGGCCAGGGTTGCTAGATTTAGCAAATAAAAATACAGAGTGTCCAGTTTAATCTGAATTTTAGGTAAACAACAAATGATTTTTTTAGTGTATGTCCTCAATATGGCATGGGGCATATTTGTACTAAAAATTACACATTGTCTGAAATTCAAATTTAACTCGGCACCCTTTGTTTGTGTTTGACAATATCAAATAGTTTTCGGTATGTATGCTGTCACTTCCCCCATCTGTCAGCTGCAGGAGACATGTTTCCTACTGTGTGTGGGTCCAGCTTTCTCTCAGTACAATGCTCCAGGTAGCTACTACCAGTCACTTACTACCAGTCAACTTAGAGTTGGTATAGATGATAAAATCCAAGCTTGATAAATATTTGTGGAATAGAAGAATAGAGGGTATCCCTAATTTAACCTGTTACCTTCATTCTATTTCTAAATGTCTTTGATTCCATAACATTTACATAGTGTAGGTAAGAATGGAGACAAACAACAGGTGTATATTAAGATAGACAAGCACAGGGTTATGTGCAAACTGTAGAGAGATTGTTTTGAATGTGTGTCTCAGGAAGGATTAAGGTGATGATCAGTACCTCTCTTTTCCTATTGAGAGCTATCTTCCTACTGAAATGGGAGATAGGATTTCAGGTATGGCTTGGATTTGAATGACAGTACTCTGGAGAACCATCAGAGGGGTGTGCTCAGTTCATTTATGAGGTGTTCTGCTGGTTATTTTTCATTCGTCCTTCCATATCTGCTCCCCTCCCTTCCTCATGTGCCCGAGGAGGCCAACTGGTATGGGTCATCTCAACGAGATCTCTTGCTTTCTGGTTTCCAGCTGGATTTGGCAACTCCAAATCCAGAGATTGAGAGTGGAGAACAGAGCAAGGTTGGGTATTTATTCCACAGGCAGTGGCTAAGAGTTGGTTGTACACCTTTACCAAAGACCCTAGATCCTCTCTGACACATTCTTCATACAGCTACTCTTCTTAGGTTTTAGGCATCACTCCCTCTCTGTGCTCCTTCAGATCTAGGGGTAATAATGGCTCCCTGCTGTTGATAGTCTTAAGGTGCTGTGTGATTTCTTGTTTTCCCAAAACCCTCCCCTCACCTTTATAATTCATCTCTTTATTAGACTCTCATCAGTTACTCATTTTGAGCATGCAGTCTGCTGCCTACTAGGGCTCTGACTGGTACAGTGTGTATGTATTATTACTAGCCAATTATTTGAGAGTATGGGGCTTACAGAGGAGAGGTCACATCAAGATCACATTACTCATAAGTGGCAGATCTAGGACCAAGTAGTTTCAAGTGAATTTGAAAGAAACAAGAGAGAAGAGAAAGTATGTCAGGAGATCCACAGGGAATTTGGTGATGGTGTTGGAACTAAGTAAGGTCTTTTTCTTAATTGCCTTGGAAACAATTTGAGGAAACAAACCTATATCACCATCTATTATGTCTTCTTACATTTTGACAAAGTCAAGGTAAGAATACTTCTTAGGTGCTTATTCTTTCTTAGTCTTTAAAAACAAAAAACCCCTAGGATCAAATAAACCCAAAAGGAGGAATAGTCTCCAAATTTTATGATTTTCAGCCTAGTGCTCTGTACTCTAGAACAAGCTGCTTCTAGTAACTTCAGTCCATCTTTATCACTTTTCTTGAAGTCTAGGTAACTTTACCTTGTAAAAAGAAAGCCCTCCCACCAAGCATGAAAATGTCCTTGGCAAAGCATTGTTATTCTTATTATTAGGCTTTATTATTATTATTGACAGGTAGCACAATATACTTAACATCACGTGCCTCCTCTGTCTAAAATAATTATGAATGGCTTGGCTTGGAATTAAATCACTTTTCCTGGATCAGACCATTTCCCCTGAGCCTTCCCTGCTGCCAGCTAATCTGGGCATGATGAAAAAAAAAGGAAGAGGCAAGTCCTGGGAACCCATGTCACTCTGATCTGCAGTCCTCTCTTGAGTGATATGTGCTTTGGATAGCCTGCCTGCATATTCTATTTCTGTTTATCTTTTTATGCATCCTGAGCTCACTCAGCTTTTTCTCTTTTCCCACCAAACACATTTTTTCCAAAGCTTCAGCTTACCTCATGCTCAAGCTCTTTTTGAATCATGTCAGTTTCTCAGTTTCTGCTTTTTTCCATTGGCACTTGCTAGATTAAGGTCCACTGGTGGCTAAAGAGGCATGAGTGATACTGACAAGGCAGGAATGTGGTACAGATGTCCGGAGGATGCTCTCCCTGGTTCCTGAATGGAGGAGAGTTTGGTGGCACCCATAAAGACCAGGCATATCCTAAGGCCTATGGTAAATGACACACAGGCAGTTACCCTGGTGCTTTACCTGAGCCACTTATTTTAGAAGGAGAAATAAGAAATTTTAAGAGAAAAAGATATTAAAATAGTGTACAGAGAGCCAACAGGTTGCTTAGGAGAGGTGTGGGTGGGTTTCCTTACCTGAGAAATAGTTTCTGCTGCATGACTTTTAGTTAATTTTATAACCAGATTTTATTTTTGTTGTTGCTATAGGGGACTAAAGAAACTTTGAAAATGAATGTGTTTTCATAAAGGACTTTCTTCAGGGGCATGGGATAGGAGGAGCTTTCTACAATTTTTTTTCTTTTATGTCATCCGATGCACTTGTGTGAAGTCCTACTCTAGGGAATAGATGAGTCAGGAACTTTGATTTTTTTTTTTTCTCCAATTCCTGAAAACTTAATCAATATTGCAGTGGACTGAGAGTAACTCTATTGTAAGCACCACCTATAGGGTTCAGCCACAACAGCCAATTTTATGTGACCCCCGTTCCAGCCAGAGCCAGCGGTGTAGCTAAGAGACCCGGGTGGTCACCATAAACCATTCTGAGCATTCATCCTCGTGCGGGAAAACTAAGAACCTTTAGTTGGCACTGAGCCTCTTTCACAGGGAGTTGTACCAAAATTAAACCCATTATTTTTTCATGAAACTCATACTAGATCAGTTATTTTCCACTCTGTGTGGACCAAATAATTTGGGCAGTGTTTTCCAAAGTTAGTTTGGACTGGTAACTCACCTTGAACCAAAAATAAACTGAATGACTCTGGTCATGACTGAAGTGAAAATGTAACAGATTCAAATCCCAGGTGTCCTTCCCCGATGTTTGATTTAAAGTCTAAATTGAGGCATCGGCCCAATAGCCATCAACAGGTGACCTTCACCCTTACCCAGTCCCACATGCTTCTTTTCATCCTATGCTGTGTAAATCAAATATGTAAATCAGGTGATTTTCTCCATGGGTTGTTATATCAATATTTAAAAACAGAATTGCTATGTTCTTTACCAAGCTGTTATTTCCCTGTGTGTGTGTGTGTGTGTGTGTGTGTGTGTGTGTGTGTGTGTGTGTGAAATTTTAGGAGCTCAGTAAAATATCTCACTACAGAAGCTGCCATTGCTCCTTGGCTAGAGAGACTCTGTCTTTTTAATCCTTTGGTAGTGACTTCAGTTACTTGGGGAACCCACAGAGAAATGAGAGAATGTGGACCAGATTTTTTTTTTTTAAAGAAGTGTTTCCCTGGAAGCAAAGGAAAAAAAAAACTGGGATATAAGAGAAATAAACATGGCTTTTTTGTAACTTTGAGAAGGGAATGAGAGGAAGAAGTATCAGTGAAGAGGAAATAGGATGAAATAAAGGAAGCTGAGGGTAGCACTGTGGAGAAAAATGAGCATCAAAGAAGAGTCTTGGGGATAAAAGTGTTGTTTGTGCTTCCTGATCTAAGCATTGAAGTTATCCTGAACTGGCAAGATGTTGACTTCTCAGGGACGCAGAACAGAATATTTCAAACCCAGCTGCCTGTAAAATATGTGTCAAGACAGAAGGTTCCAGAGGACTGAGCTACAGATAGGGATTAATTTGGGGGAGAAGCAGGGTGATTCAGAGTTACTGAACTCGGGGATGTTCAAGCTGCTTGTGCACTCACTTTAATCCTGACTTCATGTTTACGTGAGCGTAGGCCATCTGTTTGCTTTTAGAAGTCTTCCCAGTTGTTCTTTACATGTTCCTTTCCTACATGTTTTTAAAAATTGAAGTACCATCAGTTACAATGTGTCAATTTCTGATGCAAAGCACAATGTCCCAGTCATGCTCCTATATGTTCTTTTTGGCCAAGTACCCTACATGGCCGGACTTCCTGTGAACATGGAGGGCTGCCCTTCCTTCTTATCCTCAGCCAGAGATCGTTCCCTTTTGTATCAGCTGTTTTCCTTGGAAGCGTGAAGCATTAGCTTTAATCAGTTTATAGAGCCCCTGACCTAACTTTACATCTGCAATAAGATCACTGTGAATTCTCTGCTTCCCTGTGGAGGATAAAGCTCTGCCTTCCCCCTCCCCTCTGCAATCCTTCTTTGTGGTGGACATTAGAGAGCCTGGCAGGTTCTGTTCCACACTGAATCGCTCCAAGAGAAAATTTATTTATATATTAATTTTATATAAAAAAGATTTCTCATAGGGAGCCAAAGATTGAATCAAAGGCAGAAACCTAATTTGAGGTTGAAGGCAGGATGGCAGCAAGCAATGTCAAAGAGCAAAAGCTTTGGGGGTGGGAAGTGAGCAGGGAGTAAAAATATGATTCCAAAGCGCTCTACACCTCCTTTGTTCCTTCAGCACACTAGCACATCTTGAGTGCTCACCTTGTGTATTAGTTTTCTGTTGCTGTGTGACAAATTCCTGCAAACTTAGTGGTTTAAACAATATCCATTTCTTATCTCACAGTTTCTGTAGGTCATGAGTTGGGTTCTGCTTAGTTGGGTTCCCTGCTCGGGGTTTCACAAGGCTGAGATCAAAGTGTTGGCTGAGCTGTGTTCTCATGTGGAAGCTCAACAAGGGATGAATCTGTGTCCAAGCTCCCCAGGTTGTTTGCAGAGTTCATTTCCTTTCAGCTGTAGAATTCATGGCAGCTCGATTCTTTAAAGTCAGAGGAGGTGGGGTAGAGAGACACTTAGCTGAAGTCTCTATCTGTGAGACCCTCTTTTAAAGGGCTCATCTGATTAAGGCAGGCCCACCCAGGATAGTCTTTCTTCTAAGTCACTTATTTAACTGCTGAGAGATTTTATTTACATCTGCAGAATCCCTTCGCCAATGCCATATTAGTTAGTTAGAAGCAAGTCATAAGTTTCAGGCCCACTTAAGGGGAGGGGATGAGACGAGAATGTGGCTTATTGGGTGTCACCTAAGGGTATATCCTCCATAATCATCAGCCCTTTAAGATGCCCAGGATCCCCCAAATCTCATCCAATCACCCTGTCATTCTAACAACCAAATGTGGTCAAAGGAACAGAGCTACACATCTTTCATAATGGACCGAATTTTCTTCCTGCTTAGAAAAGTCATTTGTGCATTCACTTAAATGGGTTCATGTGGATAATAACCAAGAAATGGGAAGGAATTAATTAGAGTTTACTTATAATTACACACCTTACTCATGCCCATTAGTTACACTCTCTATACTTTTTAATCGCATTTATTTTGTGAGTGCCTCAGACTTTTAAAGATTTGATGAGTTTTGATATCAGCCTTCTTTGAGATCTTTAGCACATGATAAACCAATATCAAGGAGGGGTAATTTTTTTTGCATAATTAAGAAATTACACAAAATTGTGTTTTTTATTATACCTTTTTTTTAACTTTTTTTAATTGAGTTATAGTCATTTTACAATATTGTGCCAAATTCCAGTATAGAGTACAATTTTTCAGTTATACATGAACATAGATATATTCATTGTTACAATCTGTCCCTTCCCACCCCCCGCCCCCTTGGCAACCACAAGTTTGTATTCTATGTCTATGAATCTGTTTCTGTTTTTACTTCTGTTTTTCTTTTAGATTCTGCATATGAGCGATCTCATATGATATTTTTCTTTCTCTTTCTGGCTTACTTCACTTAGAATGACATTCTCCAGGAACATCCATATTGCTGCAAATGGCATTATGCTGTTGGTTTTTATGGCTGAATAGTATTCCATTACTTCTTCTTTATCCAGTCATCTGTTGATAGACATTTAGGCTGTTTCCATGTCTTGGCTATTGTAAATAGTGCTTCTATGAACATTGGGGTGCAGCTGTCATTTTGAAGTAGGATTCCTTCTGGATATATGCCTAGGAGCAGGATTCCTGGGTCATAAGGTAAGTCTATTCCTAGTCTTTTGAGGAATCTCCATACTGTTTTCCACAGTGGCTGCACCAAACTACATTCCCACTAGCAGTGTAGGAGGGTTACCTTTTCTCCATAGCCTCTCCAGCATTTGTCATTTGTGGACTTTTGAATGATGGCCATTCTGACAGGTGTGAGGTGATACCTCATTGTAGTTTTGATTTGCATTTCTCTGATAATTAGTGATATTGAGCATTTTTTTCATGTGCCAATTGATCATTTGTATTTCTTCCTTGGAGAATTGCTTGTTTAGGTCTTCTGCCCATTGTTGGATTGGGCTGTTTGTTTTTTTCTTATTAAGTTGTATGAGCTGCTTATATATTCTGGAGATCAAGCCTTTGTCAGTTTCATTTGCAAAAATTTTCTTCCATTCTGTAGGCTGTCGTTTTGTTTTACTTATGGTTTCCTTTGCTGTGCAGAAGCTTGTAAGTTTAATTAGGTCCCATTTGTTTATTACAAAACTGTATTTTAAAATATCATGCCCCACACATTGAAGATTTCTAGTTTGTTTTTTGTAAAAAAAATCTTAATTTTTAAAGACAATGTATGAGAATATAAAACAAGGTAAAGAGACAAGGGGTATTTCTTTTCTAATACATGTGGAAGGAGATGTTTAGTGGAGGGAAACCCAAATTCTACTTTTTTCCCCCTATAAAACTGAGACAAACTGAAACATCAGTTATGCTCTTGGTAATCAAAATTCTCAAGTGTATTCTGCATCCAAGAGGTGGACTCTATTTCCCTTCAGTGCTCTTCCTTTATTCACACACCTGAAGGGTATAATTGAGAAAATTGGGCCCATAGTACAGGACACCACAATATCCTTCAGTTTAAGGGTTCAGGGTTTATGAGAATCAGACATCCTGTTCCAGACATAAAGTATCAGGGAAAGGAGCTTAGAAGACCAAAGTGGGTGGAGAGCCCTGAGAGAGAAGTCGTTTAGCTTAACCTATGCTAGTTGATTTTTCTGCCTCTTCTTTTTAAGTTTCTTTTTTTTTTCCCCCTCTACTTCATTGTGACTTCTATTGCTGTTTTATTAATGGAAACTTTTAACAGCTGAAGCCAGGTTTTGGAAATAACCATTCTGCCTTTCCCGTTTAAACAGCATTTTTAGCTGGGTACGTGACTTCCTGGTGTTCATTATCCAGCTTTCATTGCAGCAGCCCGGCCATGTGACTCAGATCTGGCCAGTGAGATGTGGGCAGAAGTGATCTGTGCAACTTCCAGGTCTTTTCCTTAAAGGAAAGGGACATGTCCTCCACTTTCCCTTTTTCCATTCCTGCTTCCTGGGTGTGAAGGTGAAGATGGAAGTAGGATTAGCTCCTGCGATGGGAGCCATGTACCAAGGATGGCAAAGCATCAAGAGGGAAGGACCCCTAGTGCCATCAACAATGTGGAGCCACTGTACCCACCCTAGATTTTCACATGCCAGGGTAACAGACTCTAGTTGGCTAAGCCACAATTAATTTGGGTGTCTTGGTTAAATCAGCCTAATTGAGTTCATAGCTGATGCACCAGCTTAGAGAAGGTGAATCATCAACTGGGTCAAGGGGACAGCACAGTGGTTAAGAGCAAGGCTTGGTATCAGGCAGAGCAGGATATTGCTCAGTGACATTCCACCACCCACATCTGGGGCTGGATCCCAGTTTCATCATTTGAAAAAATGGGGATAATAGTAAGTGCCTCATAGCACATAAAGCCAGGGGATGAAGATCTGGTGGTGTACAAACTGGGTATGGCCTGTGTTCTCACAGAGCTCAAGGTGCAGAGGGGGAGATGCGTAGATAATGGCAAATTGTAAGCAGCGTAGTGGGAGCAAAGGAGAACAGTGAGCAGGGGCTTCCTTAGAGGAGTCAGTGAGAAGGAAGCGGCCGTGCAGAGTGTACCTCTGTGGCCCCACCGGATATGCCCATGTGTTCCGACCACTAGGCAATCACTTACCCTTTCCCCGGGCTCTTAACAAAGTTTCAGTTACAATACTTGAATTTGGGGTTGGGCTGTCACCCAACCAGACTATATGCCCCACAATGGCAGTGTGTATGTTCGCCCTGCTCATTGCTATAAATACGAGGCACCGTGTTATTAGCCAAGTAAAGAATGACTCATGATCAAAGCTTATCTTCTAAAAAAAAAGACTGAATCTTATCATCGTCAAAGACAACTGGGTTGAGGCTAGAGTAGGAGGGTGTTATCTCTGAGAAGTCTATGATGAAGTTGCTTTAGATAACATTTATACTGAATTCTTAGCACTTAGCACAGTGCCTGGCCTAACATAAGTGTTTAACAAATATTTGTGGAAAGGTTGGATGAGTTTCTAGTAATGTTTCAGCTCTCATGGTAAGAAGTCTCACCCTGAGGTACATTTGAACAGCTAGGGCTGTATGCAAGGGGAGTGAGCCCCTTTGGGGAGGACTGAGCTCCTTGTTGTGGGGGATGTTGAAGGATTTAGGGGAGGACGTCACACTCTGAACGGAGGTCCATGTCTTCCGAATGCTGGCCAACCCTGAGAGTGTGTGTTCTTTCAACATGTATGTAGTTTGTACCCGAGGTATTTGAAGCTTACTCTTAGGGAGTTCTATTCATTTTTATTGAAATAGTCTCTGTGCTCCAAAGTTGCTTAAACAAAGTCTGACCTCTGTCCCAGTGAGGCACAGATTCTGAGTGGCATCAAGTTCTGTTGTCCTTCTTGGACACAGGGAGGCACACAGAAGTGAAGCCATCTGGAGACCAGAAGCAAGGGTCCTGGTCCAGGTCCTGTCACTTCACGCCCAAGTGACCTGCAGGGATCCTCCAATTCTGTGCTGGATAACAATAGCCTTTAGGTATTTCCATTGTGAAAGTCCCCACATTATATTATCATGATCTTTGTGGGGTCCACACTTAGGACTACCTTGTGGGTGTCTTATTCATATTTTATCTCATTGTCTGACACCATACTCAGCCTTGATAGGTGCTCAATAACTATTTCCTGAGTCAAAAAGAAATTCTCTGCTGTCCTCATGCAGAGAGGACAAGGGAAATGGTCTGATTTTCCTTGAAGAAACTGAATTATAGAAAAAGAAGAAATTAACACAAAACTCACACCCACAGCCGGCATTCTGGGTATGTCACTCTTCTGGGTATTTCACCGTGAATTTCCAGTCCAGAGTGGAAGTTTGTCCATAGACATGAGGGGGAACCCATAGAATTCACGTGAGATGAAGGTGTGAAATAGACATACTTCTGCTCCCCCTTTCCTATCCCCTGGCCCATGGCACACCAACGTTGTCTCTGTCCCCTCCCCTCCTTCCCTTTCCACCACAGCTTTAGCCATCTTTTCTCATTGCTGGCTTTCAGAAACCACGCCAACCCCTCATCATTGCAGATTCCCACGGCCGCTCTTAGGAAGAGATACTGAAGCATCTGTGAGGCAAAATTTGTTCCTGCATTTCCTTACAGTGACTAATAGGTAACACCTGTCCTGTGGATTCCCTGTTGCACTCTTATGATTGGATTTATCACTGCAGTAGTTTAACCATAACTAGAAAAATGTAGCTCTCTAAAGTCCCTATAATGTGGAAGTTCCTAATGTGGCCTAAGTTATTCCTTGCGTCATAAATAACAAAGACGGCACTATTATGGACCAGTACCCTGAAAAGAAAAGGCACCAAGTTCATAAATAACACACACAATAGGGGCTTGAGGAGACTCATGGAAGTGTTTTGGTTCCTGATGGAGGACAGGGGGATGGGTGGCTTCTGAGAAGACTTGGAATACTGGGGCTTGGGCTTAAAGAGAAATATCCTGTCTATGAAAACCTAATTGTGCAGTCACGGGGTCTCACCTGGTCAGAGGCCAAGGTCGGCATGGATTCCCTTCCTGGGAGGCATGGGAAGGGGATCAGTCTGCTCGGGCATTTTTCTTGTCTTGGGTACCGCCACGATTGCCAGGAAAGGGAAGAAGGTAGAAGCAAGTCCATGTTGCATAATGATCTTGATCCCTGCAAGGACCGAAAGCTGTGCTTTGTGATCACATATCTTTCCATCTGTTCTATCCCGTGTCAGTCATCCTGTAGAGAGTAGCTGCCATTTTTACCGGATTAGGCCTGTCGGATGATACTATAAAGATGAAGAAAATGCTGCCCCTCTAACAAAACAGTTTCCACTTTACCTCAAAGGCCTCTCATTCTCTTTGCTTTGAGGAAAAGAGAAAGAGAGGGCGAGAGAGTGTGTGTGCAGTGCCCTTTATTTGGACTTTTATCTTAACCTGGGAATACCTGGTCTTCTGTTTCCTTGCTTCTCATGTAACTCTTCATTGATTTTCTTTAAATCAAACAAGCCACCATCACAGACTCTTACAAAAGAAAAGCAGCCATGAAGGAGCCCTAGGCTTGGAATAGAAGCCAACCTAATTTTAGTTGCTGGTGAGGCTCTGTGAGCAGAGGACAGTGGTCAGAAGTTCATCTTGGCATGTGCTATCAGGACCCACCAGCAGCTGGCCACTGTCACTGGGCTCCCTGAGGGGCAGGGGGGAGCCCTCGCTGATGGCAGTTCCTATCGTTTCCTGATGAGGCAGCTTGTCTGCTACAAGTAGGTCTTTCATTTGTTACTTTTTAAAAATTAAAATTGCTTCTGATTTATGGATTAATCGCTTGCCAGTGTCATGGGTGGGGAGTGGGTGGGTTGTTGTGCCTCATTCTAATAAGCAGCTGGGCCTCAAGCTCCTGTTTTTCTTCATGGAAGGTTTGACTCAGGCTTTTGACTGAAGTCAGGGGCTTGGCCGACTGGGAACCATCAGGAGAATCCCCAGGACATAGTTGCAGGATCCCAGCCTTCACAGACCATCTCTTTAAATCTTATTATAAGGATACTGCATTATTAAAAAAAAAAAAAAAGATTTGTTTGATTTGCTCATACTAATGAGTTCCAGAAGTTCTTGTAGGATGTTTTAAAAGGAAGAAGTAGTGTGAAGAATTACTCACACATTATGCTCTGTCTTGAAAAATAGTCCAGGCCCTATCTACTTATTGATATAATTAAAACTGGATTAGTAGGATGGATTATAGAGTTTCTAAGACCATTAGGGAGTCTGAGCTCCAGAATTTCCCTACCCTTTTTTCCTCCTCTCTGTATTCCCTCTTCCCCAGCTCAAATTTATAGATGTCATTATGTCCAACTTAAACAGGCCAGGGTCTTAGACAGGGAAACTTATTGGCAAAGGGGAGAAATTTGGGGAAATAGCACAGAATGTGTGAGAATAAAGGGGCCTTGGAGATTTACCAGGCAATACAGACAAGTGGTTAAGTGAGTTAAGTTGCGTGGATTCAAGCCATGACTTGGTGGCTGCGTTAGCGTGAACAACTTTATCACTTCTCCGAAATGCAGCTTCCTCAGGTAAAACGGGGATGACGATAGCTCTACTTTGTAAGACTCTTTTGAAGGTTAAATGAAATTATGCATGTAAAGTGTCCTTACAGTAAATGTCCAACAAAAGTTACCAGTATCATCGTCGTCATCATCATCATCATCATCTAGTCTAAACTCCTAGGGTTTTTTGGAAGGGAAACTGAGGTCTTTAGAAGCCTTCCAGATTTCCCCACTGGCTCAGAGCCACGAATGGAAAGGATCCCAGGTGAACCTTTTCTTAAGTGAATAACGTATATTCTACAATTTTCAGAAGCTCTATCACTATCCCAACTGATTTTCCCCCTGACGTCAATTTTACTTCTTCCTTCAACCAAAACAGAACATACATAGAAAAGCCTACTTCCAGGTCAGATTCATAAAGCCGAGGTTGATCAAAAGTAAAAATCCGAAAGACAAAGCAGCTTCTTGTGAGAGCACAGAAGTCGGATGGAGAAAACATTTGCTTGTTTAATAAGATACTTCGGTCTTATTGCCAACAAGATTCTGGTGCATAGGGTGGTGTGTGGCACCTGGTTTGGCAAGGTCTGCCAAAGGACAGTGACAAGCTAGAGAGACAGATATGTGCCATGATTCTCAGGGCTACCAGAGAGAGGGATGTCTTTGAGCAGCAGGGGTCTGTCACCCCTGGGATGTAAAACATACAGACGTCTCTCTACCAAGGGTAGAAACTGTGATTTCAGTACTGAATTCTCTTGCCTCTTTTACTCCCCCTTGCTTTTAAAATGAAAAATGGTTTTAGGTTGATACCGTATTTGAATAGATGTACAACATGCCCAGAGAGGAGAGACTATAAACAGAAAGATAGTAGATTACACGTTTGAAGTTTTTTGAATGGAAATAATAGAATGAATTGAATTGCTGTGGGTTCTGTGACTGACCAATATAGGCATAAATCAGTCAGTTTTGAAGTCCCTACCACGTGTCTTGCTGTATGCACAACACACATGCTGTTTCTGAGTTCTAAAGGAGTTTGCAATGTGGTTGAAAAAGACAAAGCACTTCAGACATTTGGGGAGCCGTCCAAGAGCGTAAACTTGAATACGATTTTATACTCAGAGCTGATTCTTACTAGTCGTGGTTCCTATGTTCTAGAAAGTCACTGCAAACACTGCAAACACTTAGTGAGTCCTGACCCCCTGCTCCTGGAGAATCACAGAGTTAGGTTCCTGCAAGCCCCCAGTCACAACATTTTGTTAACCCATCCATGCATAACCTTGTTTCATGTGTGTTTCTGTTTAAAAACACCACATTTAATTAATATATTGCTGATTCACTAAGGCTGAACTCACCACCAGGAGCACAGTGACTCACGCCTGAAGGAAGCTCATCTAACACACGTGTTTTCTTCACAAGGCACATCACAGCCTTCTTGTGCCTGGAGCACTAGACGGTACTTTTGCACTGTGTTTGGGGTCATTTTAAACAGTGAGATCACTACCACCACCACCACAAAAACGCACAAAAAGGCAGAAGAAGAAAATGGTACTAAATAGCTGTGAAAAGGACACTTGTTTACAGCATGAGAGTTGAAACGAGGGGACAGAGCATCGCCTTGATGGACCACAGCTGGGTTGTACATGAGGACAGCTCAGAATCCTCCCAACTCTGTACACATCCACAAGTGAGAACCCCACGAGTAATGAGTTGATAGTGAATATCAGTAAGCATATTTCCAAGTCACGAGGATCCACTGTGCCTTCAGCTGTTATTTGGTCTTATCAGAGGTTCTATGCAGCTGTGTGTGCTGTGGGAAAAGAGAAGGAAGCAACCAGTTTTCTGTAATAAGGGGAAATTTCCTGGGGAAGTTAGAACTGGAAGTGGACTTTTAAAGATGAGTAAAATACAAGATTTTGGGAGAAGTGGTCCCAAGAAAGTATGCAAATATAAGAGTAATTTTGTTTTGATGGGGATGTGAGAAGACTGACCTACAACTCAAAGAATGTCCCCATGGAGGAGTAATGGGAGATGCTCTTGGACTGGAGTAGCATCTGTAGTCCATTTCCCCGGCTCTGGTCTCACCTCAGTTTGCTTTGAGGAGACAGTCCCTCCCACTCAGTCTGTATGGTTTGGATGGGGCTGATACTAACCCCTGCTTCAGAGGTGGAATGTGCCCCAGGCTGGGCCAGTCAGGGTGTTTCTGTCTCCTTGACCTAATGACTGGTTCAGGAGTTGTCACAGGACACAGAGTTAGCCATCGAGACTCAGCTCTGGAAGTGTTTTCCTGCTCGGATTGACAGCTGCAAAAAGAGGAAGTTTGAAGCTGTTGGGGACCACTAGGAAGAAAGAGTCCGAGGTTTAAAAAAACACACAGTGAAGAGAGGGAGGGAGGGAAAGAGAAAAAACAGAGAATGAGACTGAACTTTTTTGAGAGTACTTCATCCAGTGATGTCTCTAGGAAACTTTGGACTTTTGAATGGCATGAGCCAGTCCATATTAATGCATTTTAATTTCCTCATAGAGTTTGGGTTGGGTTACAGCCAAAGGATCAGTACTGTAAGTGGGTGTCCTAGTGAAGGAGTTTTGAGTGAGGAACAGACACCCTTTCAAAGCAGTTTCAATGAAAAGAGGTTGTTAAAAGTCACAGAAACTCACATGGAATCCAAGCTCAAGAAAACTTGGACTGGGAACTAAAAAACTCAGGAATTAGGGTCATTCTCCTGTGCGTCAGGGGCAGCATGGATCTGGTCATCTCTCTCTCTCTCTCTCGACTCCAGCTCTGTCCTCCTTTCCCTCTCTCTGTGCTCTCAGATCTTGCTCGTGGCTGGGCATGGTGATCTTGACTTTTAACATTGTTGCCAGAGTCTAAACAAGCTCCCTTTCTCAGAATCCCAGTTCCAAAACCCTGAGAGAGGAACCTTATTGATCAGGCTTATCTTTTCTCATAAGACCAGCCTACCAGTTCTTTCCTCAGATTAGGACCTTCCTCAGGTCCAACTGCCGTCAAACAGGAGAGAGAATGATTGTATGGGCACAGTAACAGGCGTATCTATTACATCAACCTTTGGGACAGTTTGCCAAGTCAGATGCGGGCATTTGGACTGGAGGTTGTGGCAGTAAAAAGACAAAGATCTCAGAAGATAGCTTAGTCCTTCCTTTTCTCTCAGGACCCTTAACTTCCTACTTTTGAACATGAGATGATAGGGCTACAAAATGTATTTATATTTAGAAAATTATTTTATTTAAAAATATTTTAAAAAACACACATACATATATATGTACGTGTATATGTATATCCATACAGATATATATGTATACCTGTGCCTTTCCTTATATTTCACTCCATTTGATTTGTTTTTCTCTTCTAAATTCCTATCGAGTCATCATATGAATGTATGTATATGTGTGTATACACATACATATATAACCATATACACAGCCATTAGTTTGTAATTTTTGGAGGTACAAGGACAAACATTTTGAAAGCTGATACACAATGTTACCCATGGATTGAGAGCATACATGTGTATTTTTAAAATCTAGTATGGATTATGACATTGTTACTTACAAGCCTTCAGTAGTTTTCCTTTACACCCCACTTTAAAATTCGTGACTCTCTAATATAGTGTATACTATATATTTGTGTATTGTTTATTCAAAACAGTGCCAGGTACAGTATGGGTGCACAATACTTGTTCAATAAACATTTGTCAAATGCATGAATGAGTGATTTTGTGCCTATGGATTCAGGAATCTTCTTATATATCTCTTGAGTTCCTCTCAGAAGTCTTCTGTCCATAAATTTTAAAAAATGCTTTTGAGGTATGTGTAGCTTCGGGAAGCCAGGTCTGTTTATTATCCACAATAGGATCCCCATGTTTCAATTAGATGGATGCAAAATGTTGCCTTTCTGTTGAGTTTTCTAATGGATGCAACTGTAGATATTTTTTAGAACAACGCCCAGACCAGTAGACCTCTAGGCCCCATTTTGGATTTTTACGCTCTGTAGATGGTTATCATAGTCCCCTAGGTTGTTATTTAGTCAAATTATGTTCATTTCATCGCCTGTGCCTTTCCTCATATTTCACTCCCTTTGATTTGTTTTTCTTTTCTTTTCTAAATTCCCTTTGAGGCATCACATTACCCCTAATTGCCTGCAATGTTCCACGTCTGGTCTCATTGCTGACACACAGACACAGACTCTCAGCCACGGCTTGGGATGCCCCTGTGTGTATGGCTGAACGTTTTACTGCTCAGAGAACTGCTGAACCGCCGTTCTTGCCTAACCTCCTGACGGCTCTTAACCACTAGCTCACTATTTGGTTGTTTGCTCTGTTACTGCCATCCAGGAATCCCCTTCAAGTTAAATTCCATCTTTAAGTTTATTCATCCCCAGATAGGTCATCTGCATTTTTTCAACGGTGGCTCATTGTATTACTTTTGACATATATTACTAAGATCCTCACATAGCTCGGTTTTGTGTGCCAGTCTTCAACTGCTGTTAGGAACACCTCCCAATTTAGTGTCATCTGCAATTGTGATTATCATGATAATAGTAACACAATCTTCCCCTCTCTTTCTTGATTCTTAAAAAAGTTGGTAGAGTAAAGCCGTGTATCTTTGCAGATCATACACTCAGCCCTTTCTTTTCACAGCTCTGTCAGTGTCCACTCATTGCTGGGGTTGGTTTGGGGTCTGTTTTTACTTCCTGTGACAGTGCTGGCAGACCCACCCAGACTTCTCTTTATAGAACAGCTGGCTCTTCAAATGCAACTTACCAAACCGAGGGGAAGCTGTCAGCCTTGGTTTCTTTCTCCTTGTTGGATCCTTTCCTCTACAGTTCCATGTTGGAGGTAAGGCTCATCCCTTGTTCCCCAAAGGTGGCTGTAGATTATTAATTGTTGAATGGATGAATGGATGGATGGATGGATGAATGAATAAGGTTGTGAGACCGATTAGATAGGCTGCTTACTGCTCTGAGGTTAGTACATGCAGCTTGGGAAGCCGAGGAAATGGTTACTTCTCTTTGGCTTGATGTAAGTTGCAGTGTTCTTAGAGCAATCTCAGTCTATTTCTGTCAGGCTGCCCTTCCCAAGTAGGGAGCTTCTGCCATTTTTGAGACCAAACTTTGCATTTTTGCTTTTAACTCAGTTCTTGCATTTATCTACTGCATGAAAAGGCATGTAATGCCTTCTTGTAATGCCTTCTAGTGCACATAGCGATGGTGCCCTGCATTATGGTCCTTCTCTCTTGCCTGGGACTGTCTCACACAGTCACACATAGTATAGCATTAGGAAGGGTTGCCCCATGCATTTCTGCTGCGTTAGTAATAATTTATTTCTCACTGGTTGATCTTTGTTGTGTTATTCTCTATGTCTTTTTGAGTGTTTTGGATATTTCATAAAAACTTAAAAACATAAAAATAAGAGACATGGGCCTTGCCTTCAAAAGACTTCCTAGTTACCAGGGAAGGCTTGCACAGTAAACAGCTATAACAAATTATGAGAAAGCAGTACAAATGGATATGTCTGCAGTGCTGTGGCTCTAGTGATGAGTGAACAGCTTCAACCTAGTTGAAGGTGGGAGTGGTGTTATCAGGGGTGGTGGGAAGGGAATGATTTGAACAGACAAAGCTCAGAAATTATCTTGGGACAAGTCTTGAAGGATAAGTAGAGTTCACCAGGAAGACAAAACAATAAGGATATTTAGGCAAAGGGCATGGACAGATAAAAATACATAGTGCATTTGGAAAGCAGTAAGTGATCCAATGTGGACAGGATGAGCGTGTTTGGGACGCTGGGAGATTTGGGCTTGTAATTAGTCAGGGAGAGATTTATGTATGTCGTTCATGCCAGGCAAAGACATATGGATTTTATTCTGTGGGCCCATAGACTTTTAAATAGGGAAGTGATATGATCAGATTTGCATTTTAGAAAGACTAACTAGGCAGCAAATCGAATGTGGGCAAGCCTGGAGGCAGGAGCAACTGCTCTTGTTGGAAGTGTAGGTAGAGATGTTGGGAGAGGAACAGCACGTCAAGTAGAGGGAATAGCATGAGCATCAATATATAGGGCAAAAACATGAATTTATGTGAAAGAAGTAGATTATGAATGTTTTTCCACAAAGTTATGATGCATAATTAAATTAGAAACTGATCAATATTGCCTATGAATTCACAGCAACTCTACACAGTAGAAGAATTGATTACATGTTACTTGTGGAACTTCTTTGCTTGGTCATATTTGCCATTGTTTAAAGCCACAAGATGTCATCTCCCATCATTAAGATTTTAAATAGGGAACTACAGCAATAATAGTCGAACATACTCAAAACATTTTTGTTGAATGGGAACAAATGAATGAAAGAGCCTGGAGGTGAATCTTGAATGCCAGACTGGCAAATCTAAACTTTATTTATATGATATTGAGGAACTATTTCAGGTTTCTTAGAAAGGATAACATGCGTGAAGTGTAGCTTTAGGAAGATTTAATCTAAGTTTATGGCAGATGGAAGCATTTGGAAAACAGAAGCGGGGAGACCTGTTCTGTGCTGGTCTGGCATGTGGTTAGTTTCTGTATTTTGGATTTTTTACTTACATGACAAAATTATCAATATATCTCCCTTGCAAATGTTCTTCTTTTGCCCATTGTCACACAGGTCTTCATTTCTTTCCATTTCATGTCATGAAAATTCTCTGTGAAATTTAAAAATATTAAATTCTGAGTTTTTCTAAGAAGATTCTGAAACAGTGGTTCAAAGTGGTTCCTACAATCTAGTTGATAGAATATTATACCCAACTTCTTTTCCTCTTATTGCATGTATTTGTAAACAAAAGAAAGGAATTTCCCCAGGAAGCAATTTGGCAACTTCCATTCAACTGTATAACAAAATAGACGGTTTATTTGCTAGGGTGTGGGGCTTTGGGTTCCAGAAGCTTTTCTGAAAGATCAACAATGACTAACAGTTTTGGTGCTTGAGCAACCGAATGGTTTTGATGTCATTTAATTAGATGAGAAAACTAGTGGAGAAATACGGTAGAGTATGTGTATGTGTGTGTATGTGTGTGTGTGTGTACGTACATACGTACATATATCTCTATATGTACCTTTATCTATTTTTCTGGTGGTGCTGGCCTGGTAGACATATTAGGAGTAATCAACATAGTCTTTTTGTTGTTATTATAAAATCCGAAGGACTGGTTACATCTGCAGCAGAAACAAACAAGCCTGGGAAATCTTAATATCTTAATGTAGTAAGGTTTATTTTCACTTCCTCTGAGTCAGATGCAAATGTCTTGGGCAGGTGGCTCTCCTATAATCCAGGATCTCAGGAATGTAAGCTTCTTTCACTGTGGGTCTCTGTCAGAAGCGGTGCTGGGATCTGCCCACATATACTCATTTACTTTCTAATTGTCCCTCTGTTTCTGTGATTGATAAAAATATTTAAAATGCAGTTCTAGAACTCATTGAAAGTTAATCATTTAAAACACAGACTCCTGTTTTGAAAAGCATATACTTTGGCAATTAAGGAAAAACAATTTGTCTCTTAATAGTAGGTAAGTTTAGGCTCTGGTTAATTAGTTACATGAGAGATTTTGGTCTGTTTCTACAGAAGTGATTATTTCAGGGCATTTGTTATGTTGCCTGTGGAATGATTCAGAATGCTGGATAATTTGGTTACTTTTAATTTGACATTGGGGGAACCCCCAAATAATTATGCCATCATCTAGATGGCTGCCTCTCCAATGTTTTGAAATTTTAAGGAAACTGACCCCCAGTACAGGAAATAGTCTCATCATTGAAGCCCCACTTAGCGTCGGACGTAAGTCTCAGAGGGCTAGAAATAAGCCATGTGCTTTCTGGAAAGACTTTTCTAATCCATTAGCCCTAAAAGATAACTCTGTATTTAGTATTCTATCAGGAGACTACACAGGTGCCATATGTATATATCATACCTGAGACTGGTTTAAAACTAAGTGCTATCAAGCTTGCTTCTGTTCGGTATATAAGAAAGAGATTTATAACAAAAATCATAAATACGAGACAAAGGGACTCTGAAGTTCTTTTTCTTCTGCCTTCCTTTCCCTGTTCAGTGATAGAACAATTTATGTATCTGACAAATCCTCCCCTAGATAATAGTAAGAGTAACATAGTGTTCAGCTGAGTAACTCCGGGCCACTAAAGTTTATTAGACTGGAGAGCAACAGAAGCAGGATTGGTACAATAATCAAATGACATGCTTGATTTGGGTCCTCCCAGTGTCTCTCTCTCCCCTCCCCAGCCCCCATTTCCCTTCCCTCCCTCCCTCCTGCCTGTACCTCAGGAAAACCAAACACGGGGGATTTGAAACTGAATAGGTTGGCAGGGGTGGACTCCCAGTTTCCACAAGCAACATTCACTCAGAAAGTATGAGATGCCTTTGCCAAAAGGTTAAGTGAAAATAAGGAACATGGTCATAAACACGTTCCGACTGAATTTTTGGTTTGGATCCGAGTAACCTAAGAGGCAGGAAGAGAAGCCTATTCTGACTGCCTCACTCTTAGGCCAACCCTGAAATTTCGGGACACCAGAGGCATCATCAAAGTACTTCAATAACTTGAGTGAAACCATTGTTGATGGGTCAGAGTTGGCAAGAAGACAGATATTTAGGCATTGGAAACAAACTCTATAGTGCTTTGAAAACTCTGGGCTCCATCGGGTATGTTCATTGTAAAAGCTTTTAGGGAGTCACTTAATCCAGCACTTCAAAATGGCAGCCACGGGGTGAGTCTGGGTGTACATTTGCTTGGTTTGGACCACAGTATTTTGTGAAGTTAAATTTTAATGCCTTCAGGGGAGATTTGCATAGTCTAGTCCATCACAGGGCTTCACTTCTTCCTATTATCTTCGACCTCTTCTACACATATATACCTTAAGTCCTGGCCTATGACGGCCTTTGTGTTTGAAACATAAATCCATTCCCACCTTCTAGGAGGACCGTGGAGTGACTCCCAATTGAAAAGAAGTGGGAATCTTAAACTAGCCTCCTCATTCTCTGCTCGTAAGAGGATGGAATTCAATGGAAATTGCTAAATGTCACCATTGTTGAGGAGACACTGAGAAAGTTAACATATTACAAGAAAACCACCAGGACTGACACCCAGCCCTGGAGACTTAAAGCTTTTTCAAGACAGTGAAAGAAAAAGGTCTCTCAAATATCAAGAAACATACTTTATAACCAGAATAGTCTGTGATGAATGGGGTAATAATATTCCACCCTGCCTATAAAGAAAAGTGGTATGGGCATTATTGCTTTTTTGGACACTGGAGCAACTATATCACTCATTTCTGAGAGGTTGTCAAAAAAAAAATTGAAGGGTTTAAATATATGACCTTTTACAGGAATTACTTCAACAATAGCTTATTCGACGGAGTCCCCTGATGTTGCAGTTGCAACAATGAATTTCTTGTTGCAAGATGCAAATTGTGGGCTAATTGTAAGATTTAATCCAATCTGTTTAGGGCAGTCCTCGAGAAACTGGGTTTCTACAACACTATTTTATGGATCAATACAAAATACTCTGTCACAGAGAAGAAATAACAGAAGGAAATTTAATAAAAGAAATAGTAATATTCAGAGTGCAAGAGCTGTCAGAAACGCAGACTGATCTTGAAGCAAATGAGTTTTGCTTTGTGAATCAAGGTGGTAATGAGACAAGGGAGCCATCCAGATTGATGCAGAACACCAAAAAGCCTCCAAAACACAGGGGCAGTATAGATGCTAGCCAGCTGTGTGTACTAAAATAAGGAAAATGAGCGGACGCTCATTCTTTGGTTAGTCACTGTCACAGGAGATGCCACAGTATCACACCTGTCTAAACCATGTGATCTGGCCTAAAAGAGAGCATTTCAGAAACACTAGGGGGAAGTAGGAGAGAGTGTTTACTGAAATAGATAATTGAAAGCTCCACTTCTAGCCTGTCAGTTTTGCCAGCTGAATAATTGTGTATGAAGCCCTGAGTAATCTCCATCTATAGATGAGTTGTTCAGATTAAATGGTGTCAAATCACCTGTAGCCATTGACAACTCCCTGGATCTTCTCTGTCAAGCACCATATGTGCACACCAGAGACGTATCCAAAGGCTACTGGCAAACATCTTTAGATAATGAGTGCAAATTAATAACTAGTTTTGCACGTCACAAGAGATCATGCCATTTTAATGTTATGCCCTTTGGGTGAACAAATGGGACAAAGATCTTTTAGATACTAATGAATAGTGTCTTACAAGGATTAATTTGCCCAAGTTTTTGCTGAGCTGACATCACATGCAACAGGGCTTGATTTTTTGGGTCTGTGGTGGGGTTGGCTCTGTAGAACTAAGGAAAAAAACGGGTTTTAACTTTGGGCTTTAAGGCTGTTATTTAGAAGGGATGCCATTCTGGATCCCCAGTGAAGCAGCTTCTCATAAGCTTATTGTGTCTGGTTGTGCAGGCTGTACCCTCATTCATGTCCAGTGTAGTCTACACGAATGGTGCCCCCTGGAGTTGTGCGCACACAGTCAGTACAACTGTTGGCAGTGGACCTGAGAGCTTCTCATGACTGCCCATCAGTTCTTTCTAGATGGCAGTGTGTGGTAATAATGGTGAGTGTAATATTCCATTGGATTAAAAAAGAATTTGGTTATTCACAAGGATTTATAGTCATTCTGATTAGGAATACAATGGTTCTTGTGTTTATTATGTATGAGAGTTATGTGTGTATGTGTGTGTTTTCTAATAAAACTTAGATTAAATTTTCTAGATATAAGATTTACATATATTAAAAGTTAGATAATTGCCAGTATTGGCTAGGGAACAGGGAAATAGGTATTCTCTTAAATTCTGATTTGGTAGCATAAATCGGGGGAGCTTTTTGGTTTTTAGGGAAATTTGGAAACACTGTTACATAAAAAAATGCATATATATAACAGAAATGCTTTCACAAGGGTGCAATATATGTGTATGTATTCTGTTGTAGCTTGTAATAAGAAAGATGAACGTTCAGACATATCCCAAACTAGGAATTTGATGAAATCAACTGCAGACTGTGTCTTTGCAGTGAACTTCTATGAAAGGATGAGAGTGTGAAGGAAATCGACTGACTCCCTGTATAGGACACAACATTTGCAAGCACAAGGGACAGCCATGTCTGTTTATAAGAACTGACCTAAAAGAGACCAAAGATACATTGTTAAGCAGAAAAAAGCAAGTTGTAGTACAGTATGCAGAGTATGATCTCATTTATATAAGAATTAAGTAAGTAAAAATGACACAGACACACACATAAGAATAAAGTTCTGTACAAACAGATACTCAGTTGTTACCTGTGATTTTCTCTGGAGAATGAGACTCTCCAGAGTCTCCAGGACTCTGACTGGCTATGACATATTTCTGTATTAAAAAAATGACAAAAAATAAGAAAAAAAATTATTTGTAATTTAAAAAAAAATGAGCCTACTGGCTTCCTGATTGGGAGTGCTTTTGGGGGTTTTGCTTGGTAACATTTATGATCATGATTCTTATGATAACATTTGTCCACTAGACAAGGAGAGACAGGGTATACTCAGGTCAGCTCAGAGCTAATTCCTGGCTCTGTAGAAAGAATCCTGACTCTGCCTCCGTAATGGTGACCAGTCTCTTCCAGTGGTTACTTGCTCCGTATGCTTAAACCTTAATTTTGACAAGATGCTTCTATTTATATTCCCTATGACTGACATTCCAAATAGTCACAAACCAGATTGACCACATCCACTCCTACCCCTCCAAAAAGTCTTTGTAATTTCTGTGTGTCACTGAAGGATCAAAATGACACAATATAGAATACTTTTCCTTGGTCTGGTGAAAGTCCTGAACCAAACAGTCATCCAGTGCTGGTGAGAAATATTGTTAACCATTTTGGGTGGTAGACACTTATAAGAATCTAATGGAAGCTATGAAAAAAAAAATCTATATGCATACCCTCTTCAAACATCATTTTGTACATGATTCAGGAGCTGTTCTGCTCTCTTAGAGACATTCCATTAAGACACTATTTTTACTGGCATTTAAAATTAGTGAACTGCAGGAAGTATGTTGGCAGAGAATATATGTTTGTGTTCATATGCACATTTAAAAGTAGCTTTAACTTCATTGGAAGAAGATCCTAGGAAGCTAGCTTTCTTCTTCAAAGGTTTAAGTAACGAATCATTCTAGGTTGATGCTTTGGAAATGTGAGTGGGTTGCGAGTTGATGACCATGATATTGGTGTGACATTTACTAAACGGAGACCCACTTAATCTCGGCATCAGGCATTGCTCGTCTGCTCCTGCTTTGTTTTCACTTTTGGAGACACTGGGGACTTCATAAATGACCAAGTTTCCCCTTTTTGGCTTTGTGGCAAGAAAGCTGTAGAACCAAATGGTGATTTGTTTAGAACAAGTACACAAGATTCCACGCCACTTTGCGTTCTTCCATTGCTGGATTCAGTTTGTGTCCCTTGTGCTTTTCCTTCTTTTCCCTCCTTCTCAATTTTTCGTTTAGGTTGCCTAGTGTTATTTTTGTGTAATTGGAAAGCAGGCGTGAGTCTTTCTTAAGAATTAGGAAGGATGTAAAAAAATACAGAGATAAGTAAATGAATGCAATAGTCCTGGAAACCGTGGCATTGTGTCTCCCACTGATAAGGCTCAAGGGTCATGTTTCCTTGGTGTTCACTGGAGTGCCTAGGGCTATTCTAAGGAACAAAGGTGCCCGCTACCCAAACTATCTGAAGCTGCTTGGAGTTGGCTGTGATACAATTGGGTGCATCTGGACGGTTTCTTCCACCTTCCATCCATGTCATTAACACGCACATAGCATCAATGGAGGAAGCTATGGAAACTCTATTTGTGAGAGAAATTTATGACCTGCTTCTGGGCCATGGAAGAAGAGGAGCTTCTGAAGGAACATGGACTTCCAGGATTCAGAAACTCAAGAAAACTCAAGTTTCAATGTTTCCTAATTACCACTTTGGAAAGAGTAACAAACCTATTTGACTTGTGAAGTGGATATTTTTATAAAGCTGATATTCTGCATGTGATCACTTCTTAAATACCTTGAAAAAGAGATGGCCCATTTTTACCTTTGTACACCCTACCCGTAAGAACATTTCAGAAAGCTAGTACAATGGAGATGCTTTTTAAGTTCTTACATAAAAAAATTGTTCAAACTCCTAACCACATAGATACTATGGCCATCTTATAATCAACCATGTCATGACGAGGCAACCTCAGGGTGTCCTTCCAAGGAAGGCTTCTTTTTCCCAAAGATTTAACTTTTCGACCCCCTTGTATTCCATAATGAGGAACACGATTGAAGGCTGGGGGTGGCTAGCTATTTTAGTAATTCATTGTGGGCTGAGAACCTGGGGCTTGGCTGTTCTGTGTCCATCAAGTACCGTCTCACTGGACCCCAGCCTGGAGAATACCAACAGAAATACATTATGTAATGTCTAAAGTCAGCATTAAAGAATTTTGCATTCATACATATTTTGCTTTTTTTTAATGCATTCAAAGCCCAGTAAAATGACTCTCATGTTGTTATGAATAACATCTTGCTGAAGAATGTGAATGGCACTTTTTGTGTGATTTGCAAAGTGAAGGGCCAAAGAGAAAAACATGACAGTTAGCCAGCGATGGATGTGGGCTAGGATTAAACTCCCTCATCTGTCATTCATAGCTCTGAGCAACAGCCCCTATGCTAGCTCCGGAAGTCCAGTTTAAGGGATACTCATTTTAACAGAGAGAATTTGACCCTTTAGAAACCAGAGTTCCCCAGCCTGCCAAGTGACTATTCAGTCACTTCAGTGTGATTTTGATGGTAGTTAGCAGCACAAAGCAAGCCCAGTGCCCAAAGAATGTGTAGAGGAATGTAATTCTAGGAGCGACCATAACTTGATTTTCTTGATTTCCTCGAGTTTAAAGTCTCAGCTGCAATATCACATTACTAAGTTATTTGCATTTGAAATATAATACCGGGGGTGGGGGAGGGGACAGTGGCATTTAATTAAATTACAGTGCTACCTCCAGGCTGCTCGAACCAGACTGGCACCAGGTTGTGTGGAAGGTGCCAGAGTACCTTCCTTGCTCTTCTTGAAAGACAAGGGACTGGGAGGAGGAAACCCTGATGGTCACCAAGAAGCGTACCAGGTCCAAGCACACATACTTGGCAGGTTTGGACTTAAACATGTAGGGTGGGAAGTGGGGATGTGAGAGTGGATGGAACACAGGCAAGAGCGCACACCTGGAGGCCCCAGTCCCCACATTTTCTTAAGAAAGAGAATAGTGAGAATCCCTTGGCCTTTTCATAACCACAGCTCAGCCTAGGTCAGCATTTTCCCGAGTGAGAAAGGAAACTGGTTCTCTTCTTCAGCATCAATATGGCTCAGGATAACTGAGGATAACTGTGGTACGCTTTCTCCCACCCTCTTGAGAACCCATGGTAATAATTAGAAGAGGCTACCAAGGGCCCCTCAATCAGATTACCTGCCTTCCATGCCCATAAGACCCCATTCACTGACTAGGTATGCGGCTGGAGGAACCAAAGTGTCTGAGCAGATCTCTAGCCATCTATCTCCTACAGCATCAGTTATCAACAAGGGGGGAGAAATTTTTCCCTTCCAAGTGACATTTCGCAATGCCTATTACTACTGGGGAGATGCTACCGGCAACTCCTGGGTAGAGGCCCTGGCTAAATATGCTGCTAAATAACCTACAATACACCGGACAGCCTTCCCACAATGAAGAATTATTTAGCTCAGAGTCAACAGTGCTGTTAAGTTGAGAAACCATGTTCCAAAAGAAGAAAAGATCACCAAAGAGTGGATTTCAGCTGTTGAGTCAGCTGTCATGCTAGCAAATAATCTGTGAAATGCACTCCTCGGTGTCATTCAGGGTCCAGCCAGGAAAGTGGGAACCACTTCGGTATTTAAAAGGGAACAAATTCAATGCAGAGAAACACAGCTATAGGGAAGAGGGACGAATGACTGAATGCAGACAGGTCCAAGTCTGGTCCACACAACCTGTTAGAACATGGTGAATTTTCCAGAATACCAGGCTCACGATGGCAACTTGGAGCAAACATCCCAAGAGTTCTGCATTACAGCTGGTACTGTTCCACCACAGAACATCATCTTTTCTTATGCCTTGGAACTCTAGGCTTAAAATAATATTAAAATGCCCTTAAGAGAGAGCGAGAAAACCTGGTTGGTTCTTTTTCATTCAGCCTTAGAAGTAGCGAACTTCACATGTTGAGTGGCCTCACGACATGATGGAAATTTTGTGTCTTGGTGCAGACGGCGAAGTTGATTGGACATCTGTGTTGCTGTGCAGAGCACACACTGTTAATTTTACTGCGTCTGTGCCAAGCTCAATCCTTCATTGTCAGCTTCAGCTCGTTCTGGTGGCTGATCTTGCTCCTTGTTTCCCTCAGATGTATCCTCTCCATGGGTCCTGCCTCTCTCCTAGCTGGAATCAGGTTGAAAGGAAAAGGTTGTTGAGGAACTAGAGAACCTGCTGTGATGGATTTTATTTTTCCTTCCAGTGCAATTTTAAGAATGTAGACAAAGCAAAGGAAATTAATTTGTTTGTTGTCTATCTGAACTGCCCAAAAGGTCCTCAAGCTCTTGGGGATTAAAGTGATAGCTTTGTAAATGTCTTCTCTAAGAAAGTTCTACAGATGCTTAATTATTTTTGCCCCACTTTTGATTATCTGCACTAATGGAGATGTGGAGAGCACCAATCAATAAAAGCCCTTGCTAATACAAAAAAATTCAATGTTGCCATTAGTTTTGACCTCCTCCCCCACCAAACCTTTTATCAGAGCTACTAAAAAGTACCTCTGCACCCACTGGGTTCTCAATATAGTCAACTTGTTGACAGGCTGACTGATAAAATTGTCTGATTTGAGTTTTATCTCTTTTTCCCTTTTCCTGCCCACTCTCTGGGGGAGGTGCTAATGAGCAGCACAAGAACAAAACCACAGGAAAAAGAGACTGCAGAAAAGCCAGGGTAACACACAAAATGATTAAATAGCTCCCAGATCCCTGAAACTTTACTCTATAATATTAGCTTTGTGAGATTTTTTTCTCTTCTCCTGAAATAAATTGAAATAACTATAATGGGCTAAATATATGTGGCTGGCATGAGCCCTTCCTTTGAAGCTTTGAATAGCTTTTGTATGGTATTCATTTTCTGGGGAAAGATTTTTAATTATTAATATTTTTATAAATGGCAGTGATGTTACTCCTCACGCTGGTAAAATGCACAGACATTCTCTTAAACAACTTCAAGACAATTGAGAATTGGGGCATTTGTCTTAGTGCCATTAGGGATGACTATAAACAAGAAAGAATTTGGGGACCAGGTTAAATTGTTTTTGGTTTGTTTTGTATTTGTGAAACAAAGTTATCCGTTATCCAGAATGAACTCACAGATACCGTAGGAAAAGACCAGAACGTAGCTGGCGACATATCCATCTTAGCTTGCCTGCCCACCCTTCCCTGTATCCTTCATGGTGGAAGGATCTGGCAGAACTGACAACGAATAAAGCATATGTTGTCACAAATATGAGATCTCTTAAAAGCCCCAACTGGCATTATTCTTTAAAATCTGCGGTAACGCCACTGTTTGAGTCTAGCATGTACTAAGGATGGCCACATGCCTTCCCATTGTGCCAGAATATACCACTAAATGAATGGAGTGGCTGATAAAATGTGCAAAGGTAAAATGCAGTGAAAGGTTTCCATAAGGAGGAATGAATTGGCATCTGATTTGATCCCTGCAAGGTAGCTAGCCACCCCTCCCTTTGGCCTTTATTCTGCATAGAGAAATGAAGTTTGCTCTTTCCAAAGGAAAAAAATCAGTGCGTTTTTCTGATTTTCCTCTCTCTATTTCCTTCAGTCATTTTAATTTCAATTTACCAGATATCATTTGACAGCAATCATAAACATCAAAGTGGCTATGAAATTCAGTGTTTGTATCTCGCAGGTGGCTTATAAAAATCTAAGGAACCACCTGGTTTTAAAGAATTGGGATGATATGTCAGGGTTCAATCAGAGAAGCAAGCCATCTTGAGCGATTAGAACAAGGGGTTGATGATAGGGTTTAGACCCCACACAGTTGTAGGATTTGGTAGATTGGTCCATGCAGGCTCTTGCCTAGGCATTCTGTGTTGGAACTGAGGTTGCCATTGGTCAGTCAGGCCAGTAGTTGGAAGAAAAGCTTGAAATGGACAAGAGTGAAGATGAGGATAACTGAATCCCTGAACACAGACTGGGATCCCAGTCTGTCTCTGATTATTTCCAGTCTCTAAGAGACTGGATGATTAGGAAAAGAAGATGGTGCCCTTCACCAAGGAGCTGTGCATGCATCTGGCCAAGGGCTGAGAAGGAGCAGATCCAGAAGAGCTGGATGTGCAGCAGCACATCACCTGGAGGGGCCGATGGATCCCCAACAATGTATATGAGCTGTTTCTGTGCCTGGTGCCCAACCAGATTCACTAACCTTCAGAGCATTGGGGAAAAAAAAAAAAAAAGGCTATGCTTCGCTCTGCCTTACAAATCTAAGACAAAATCTCACTTGTGGGCAATGCTAAATTGAAGCTCTGGAGGGAAAGGAATCCTGGAAAGTGATAGTTCTTGCTTACTTAAGTTGGCACTACACAGAGTCACTACATGACATGACTCACAAGGGACCATCTCTGCGCACACAGATATGTAATGGAGACCTCACACATTGGAGGAAGGCACCTTTCTAGGAACCTTATTTCTTCGTGAATAACAAAGTGTCATGGTTTAGTGACAGCCCTTAAATATATACATTGACCATATATAATTTGTACTCTAAATGAGAAATATTTTTTGAGAGTCAAAGAGAAAGCTAATTTGGCATACTTATTGATTGATCAAAAGTTGTTTTGTTGTAACTGTGTATGATTCCATTTATGTGAAGCACCAAGAGTCATATTCATAGAGAAAGAAAGTAGAGGGGTGGTTGCGAGGGATGGGGGGGAGTGAAAAATGAGAAGTTCTTGTTTAATAGGTAGAGAGTTACTGTTTTGTAGGAGGAAAATTCTTGTGTATGGATGGTGATGATGATTGTGCAACTGTGTGAATGTACTTAATGCTACTGAACTATACACTTAAAAATGGTTAAAATGGTAAGTTTTATTATACATGTATTTTGTCACAATTTAAAAAGATAAAAAACAAGATTTCATTGTGTTGGTGGGCCTATAAATGGTTCTAATCAAAAATTATTTTTAAAAATGTAAATCCTTAAAAATTAAAATAACACCTATCAGTAAGCATTATGCAAAGTAAAAATCTTTTATATTATGTGAACATTAAAGAATATATACAGAATAATTATTCTTAGTATATATTTACATACTATTGTAAGCACATTAGCCATATTTTGAATATCACTAGTTTTCTTAAAAATATACTTTTCAATGTTATTCATTTTTAATTTTTCATAAAATTGCTCTAACTTTCAGAGTTGATTTTTTTGTTCATTTGTTTGAAACTGTTGATACATTAGTTTACTGATCTTTGTAAGCCACAACACTTTTAAATGGAAAATTACTCTCTCTACGAATGCTGGAGTATCTGATAATCTCAGAGAAAAATTCTACTAAATGGAATATATCTTCAGTTCTTTATTTTCTCATATTGAAATGTGTAAATATTTCAGCCAAAATGTTTACACAGGTATTATGTTACTGCTTTAAGTAAGGAAAAATTTTGTGATAAAAAGTTTATAAGGTGAAACTCTTCAGATTATCTGTCTTGTTATAATTCTTTTGAATGGTTTGCCAAATTAAGATGCCTGAGAATCATAGACTTTCTCAATTTCATTGTATCCCAGTAAAAAAATAAATTCATATGATTTTTAAAGAAGATCTCTGCCAAAATATTCTTTGCACAACTTGAGATATTCTAAAGCATATTTATAGAATTTCAAAATAACATCTTGCATGTTATTTTGCTCTCATCATTTAATATGTTTGAATTTCCTTCTTGCTCTTTTGGGGATAAATTTTAATGTGTTCCTATATACAAATTTTGTTTCCAGTAATGGTCATTTATTGAATTCTTCGGACTGTAGATTTTTGATATTCATTTGTTGATTACTTGATTAAAGTTTTTCTTAGTGATTTTGAACAAAATGTAAGCAAAATTTAGAAGACTGATTTATTTACAAAATTAATATCATTGTAGAATATGTAGGTTGATTTTTAAGGTAGTTCTTCAAAGCTTCAAATCTAGAACCCAATTGATTAATATAATTTTGGGTATATAAAAATGTAAATTTTAACATCTATTTCAACTAAAATGTAAAATGAGTGAAATTAAGAAAGAGTCATTTGATCTAAATGAAAAGTCATGATTCACAGAGTGATCTGCAATTGAACCTTCTATAGCTTTACATATTAAATCATCATTTCTTTGGTTTAACCTTCTTCAAATAGCTACTAACTTTTAAGGTAGAATAAAATACTACTTTAGCAGATTTATGTTTTTTGCTTTTCTTGTAGTCAGTGATACCACTATGAGCTCCCCATGGTGGATGGTAAATGATAACACATATTTTGTGCAAGTTATAAGTGCTCATCAGCTTTTTTAAGAAGTAGAAATTCAGAACTTAAGTCTTCTTTAAACATGTATTTTTGTGGTTTTGAGCTCATTGCTGGCTAAAGAGTTTATTGCAAAGTAAAAAATCACTATCAAATATTTAAATAAATAAATAAATACGTAGTTGTAGGTTCTCACCATACTCTAAACAACAAATCCCAATAATAAAACCACACAGACTACTTCCTATATGATCCATGACAGGACTGTTACAATTTTCCACTTTTCTTGCTGACCTCACCACCTTCGTACATCTTACAGGTATAGACAATGGCATGTAAGAATCCAGCAAAGGCAACAGTGATAAGTATTTCTCTCACCACCACCATGAACCAGAGGAATTAGATCTTCCTAAGTGCTTATTTTATCAGTGAATACCTTGCAAGTTGTCCTTGAAGGAGAGGAATGTATTGCCCTTGGAAAGGGTCTAGGAAAGAGATATGAGCTAAAGTGGTCATCTTTCAGATTTAGCCATGCGCTAATGTGAGAATTCTGTTACCTACACATGCGTCTCATCCACAGGTAAACAATGGCAAAAGCTGGAAGTACAAAGTTCAGGTCTACTAGATCCATCTTGGATTTTTTTTTTTCAATGCAGTTGTGACTAATGATTCTTCATTAATAAGAGAAAAATCCAAGACAAGAGCTAAACAAATGGGACACCAAGATAGCAGCAGCAAGCTGGGATTTTCCTGGGCAAATAAGAATATGTGATCACCCTACTCAGGGCAAAATTAATTTGTTTGTATGTTTATATTATTGCTAATTTAAAAAAAAAAACTTGATGTATTTTCTCAACTCTGATCTTCCTTTGTTGGCAAGGAGATGATTCCAAGGAAACAGTAAGTTGTGGTAAAGCCATAAGTAAATGCTGAAATTGTGAGTCAGTCTTCCTTGCCATTTTTAGGAGAGTGGATCCCACTTGGTTTGATGTTATCAAACTTGAAATTATTCTGTATACTACTTAGTCTAGAAAGCTACACATATTTTTTACATTGATCTAATTGGTAGAGATGGTTATTAAATGGAAATCGTTTCATTCAGAGTTAGAATAATTTCTAAAATTACAGTGTTTTAGGCAAATAAAAAACATGTTGAATCCTGAAAGCTCCAACTGAGGTTCACATTTTTAACAAATCAGCAGGCACTTGAAACAGAAAAATGACTTTATTCTGCTAGTCTATTTTACAACTTGTTATCCACTCAAAATTATGCCCTGTTCTCTCTAGTGCATTGTTCTAAAATGTGTATCTTTAACCCTTTAGGCCTCCCATGAAGAATGGTTTTTCTCTTGCAACTTAAGCCTAAATGATTCCTACTTACAGGAATATGTTTTGGGTTAAAAAAATCTTGTTTGGCTTTATTTTGAACATAATGCCCCATTTACATGTTCCCCTTGTAGCCTGTCACTCATTATTTCAGAAACTTTCGTTGAGGAGTTCGGAGTAGTGTTTTCTCTCTCTGCACATCATTGGTTTATGTGTATGAGCTTCTGTAAAGTGCAGTGATTGCTTAAAAACACTATAGTTACTTGGAAAAGATGACTTTGATTGTGTGTTTTTTGTTCCCATCACAATAACACTTTGCAGGTGATTATTAAATTAGAGATTTTCTTTGTTTTTCTAACAAAAAAAAAAGCCCTTTTTATGTCAGCACCAATTATGAGTGGTAATTTTTCACATTTTACAAAAGATTTTTCTGTCCTACCTCCACGCCCCTCCCCCAGATAAAGAAGGGCTTTGACATTCTATGACAGGGAGGGTTTTTTGCATACACAGTGCTTTTGACTTTTCTTTTAAAAAAATCTGTTGACTCTATTGAAATGTGACAGGACAATATTTAACCTGAATAGAGGCATGTTGACTCCTCTTATTAAAACTGACAGTTAAGGACGTTTCTCTCTTTATTCCTTCTGATACACGCAGACAAGTCTTCACTGCTAACTAGTATACAAAATCAAAAACAAAAAAATACGGAGCGAAGAGATGACTACCTTATAAACAATATATGAATGACAATCGCAAGTTTAATCTAGCAAAGAAACCTTTTTTTATCCTTTAAGAAAATTAAAGCCCTTTCAAATTAGCTTGATATATGAAGACAGACTGACATCGTTAATTTTCAAGTATTCACTCTTCTTTTCTAGCTGCCTCTCCTCTCAAAGATGTTCCACTAAGCCCTGGACAGGACCACAGCGACACCTATGGAGAAAGTTCAGGGCCTCCATTGAGTGTTGTATAGAGCTTGCAGTTTTGTGTCTTATTTTTGGGAATTCCTCTGCCTATTTTGCTTTCACGGTACAAAAGTGGTGGCCAGGGAGGTTGTCCCTGAGCTCCCTACTACCTGACACTTAGTCTTTGATTAAAAAAAGGGGGGGCTGAAAATACTAAGCTTTCGAGTTCTTTCTGTTTTGTTGGACCAATAGAGACTCATTAGCATGGATGAGGCTTAAGTTCCTTTGAGTTGTGCATGGAGTGGGCCTCTTGGGAAGAGTACAATTGGGAACCAGATGCCAACTTTCAGAGAAAGGCAGAAACCATATGAAATTAGGATGTCTTTGGGTACTTGCCCACTCTTTAGGCTTCCAGGAGTCAAATCTCTTAAAATGAACTGTTGGCTTTCTTATGTATAATGCACTAGACATTTATGTGATATGAATAAACTGTCTACTGAGACTTACGCTTTTTTTTGGTAGGAAGGATGATTACTCAGGAATTAATGATAGTTTTTGTTGTAATATAATTTGAGCTGTAGCAAAATCATGAATGGAACCATTTGCTGTAATGCTTCTTATTCTCATTTTCTTGCTGAGCATTTTCTCCTCTGCATTAACACTAGATAAGGGTCCTTTAAATGATCATCAGGGTTTTCATCATTTTGTTATGGAGAGTCAGAAAAAATAGCAATTTGTTCCATGGCAGCCTTCTGTGTTGACCGTGCAGAAGAATCAGTCTTTTGTGCTTTGATACCAGTCTATCTAGTTTAGTCTCTAAAAATTACCCTATTTATATTTTTCTGGTTATCTAGGAAGGGGTCAGCTGGGACACCTGGTCAAGGCAGCCTGTAGATTATACTGTAGAAGCATATCTAAATATTTCCTCTTTTGAGTAGAGGGTCCCAACAGTGCCTACGGTTAAGAAGACTACCCTTGGGTCTTCAGGTCAAAAGGTGTCAAACACATTTAAAATTTGCGTGTAAATTTTAGTTCCTATCCTTTGTGTATGTCGAGACTGTGGGAAAGGCTGCCAAGTCTTTCTTGGTGTCTTAGTTGGGATTACCTCCACAACAGACCTTAGGGCAAGGATTTGATTTAAGTAGTTCATCTGGAAAATGGTCCCAGTTGTGCCAGAAGGGCGTGGGCCAAGGGAAGGCAGCCCATGAGGGATGTGGTAAAGTAGGTTAGTACTGTGGGCAACTGGAGCTTCGTCCTGTTGGGGGTCATCAGCGGCCATGTAGACCATCCTTCATGATGAGACTATTGAGGGACAAGAAAGCATTTATTCATAACTCTGTCCCTTGTTGGTTGAAGGTTATTCCTGAGCATCAGGTTCTTAGCACTTCAGTCCTCTCTTCTGTCCCCATTGAACTCGCCACCATGGCTAGGGAGAGCAGGAAGCAACATGTATGGGAACTTTATGCTGGCTGCCTCTGGGATGGCTTGAGGGGCTATAGGGGAGGCACCAGTAGCTTCTGGTACCCATCGCTTACACGGTTTAGGGAATTAAGTACAGTAATAACTGTGTGTGTGTGTGTGTGTGTGTGTGTGTGTGTGTGTCACAAGCAGGAGGAGGAAGCTACAGATTCCCAAGTCCTCTGCTTGGCTATTTAAGCTTTAACTGAATGTAAGAGGCAAAAAGAAGAGTGGTTAAGTAGACAACACGAATGCCGATAAATCACTAGAGTTAACATGTATGAGAATGAGTGGTGGGCCACAGCAAGTTACATTTTCTCTTTATTTCACCTGTCATTAGCTCTAGAACAGCACTGTCCTGTAGGACTTCTTGCTAGTTACATGCAGCTATTGAGGTGTGACTAGTGTGGCTGTACTTGTTTTCTTGGACTGCCATCACAAAATACCACAGACTGGGCGGCTTAAACAACAGAAACTTATTTTCTCACAGTTCTCAAGGCTGTAAGCGTGAGATCAAGGTGTTGATAGGGTTGATTTCATTACAAGGCCTCTATCCTTGGCTTGCAGATAGTTGCTTTTTGCTGTGTGTCCTCATATGTTCTTTTCTTTGTGCACAAGCATCCCTGGTATTTCTCTGTGTGTACTAATTTCCTCTTCTTACAAGGATCCAGTTAGATTGAATTAAGACCAACCCTACAGACCTCATTTTAACTTAATTACGTCTTTAAAGTCTTCATCTCCAAATAGAATCACATTCTGAGATATTGGGGGTTAGGACTTCAACATATGAATTTTCAGAGGACACAATTGTGTCCATAATAGTAACCGAAGAGCTATAATTTCTAACTTCATCTAACTTTTATTAATTTAAATTTGAATGGCCACATGTGGCTAGTGGCTAACATTGGGCAGTGCAGCTCTAGCATATTTAATTATTAGCTTTTCTACTTTTCTACTATCCAGAAAAGTCTGCAGCAATGAGATTCTTCCTTGACCACCAAGGGTATTGTTCAGCTGCAACACCAGGCAATGAGTAGTGTCCTAGGGATTTTCCGTGTTGGAGATTGCCCTGACTCTTTAATAAACAGTGAAATCCAAGGCTGGAAGAGACAGAAAAGCATATCCCAATGCTAAGGGTAGTAGAGTTACCAGCCAAAGTCAGGGGCTGACACCTAGGAACTGAGTGGGAACGTAAGAAAGTCTGAAATAGAGTTCAGAGGTCCTGGACACTTGCTATAACTCTGATTATAACCGGTCTCATCTTACTCTTGACCTGCCACAATCCTTGACAACAGTCTGTAGGTTGTATTCATTCTGATTAGGGTAAATACTGGGTTAATGGAAGATCCAAACATCCTTTCAGGGAGGTTTGTTTCTTTCTTTTTGAACCATCTAATTCTAGTAGCTTCTGGGTACCAGGAAGAAATATGTCTTCTTAGCAGCAGTATGTATGCTACCCTGAGGTCTCCTCTGTAGTGTAGGTGGCCTGGGTAGGGCCCTCACATTCAGTGCTGGTGCCCACTGAAGTCCAGTTGGATCTCACTGGTCTACAGTGGCCTTGGCATTGCCTCTTGGCATTCCCTTCCATGTGTGGTGTCTTCTAGTCT
Organism: Camelus ferus; assembly: GCF_009834535.1. Lineage (NCBI taxonomy): Eukaryota > Metazoa > Chordata > Mammalia > Artiodactyla > Camelidae > Camelus > Camelus ferus. Next base: position 46,272,153 of record NC_045704.1, read on the forward strand.
GCTAGTTCTCTCACCAGTTCCTGTCCACTGCTTTCAAGGCATGTGGTACTCCTTCATTGCCTGATTCTGTCTCAGGCTCTGAGAACTAGGGTGCTTTCTCAAGTCCTGTGGTCCTCAACAGGAAGTGATTTTGCCCCCTCCCTAGAGGACTTTGGCAATGTCTGAAGATATTTTTGGTTGTCCCAATGTGGGTGGGGGTGGGGCATGGATTGCCTACTGGCATCTAGTGGGTAGAGGCCAAGTATGTTATTAAAATTCCTATAATACACAGGGCAACCTTTCCAGCAAAGAAGTATTTGGCCCAAGTTGCTGAGGTTGAAGACTTCCTTCTAGCCCATCGTTTAAACCTCCTTCAACCATTTCTAAACAATGCTTTGCTGATAACTCTATGTGAAGGTTTTTATCACCCCTCACTCTCAGTCTTTCTCTGGAGCTTTGACCCCAAAGGGAGTTCAAGATGCTTGTATATGATCTGTTACTTGCTTTCTCTTTATCATCTCCTATATTTTCTCTACTCTGTGGCTAATTGATTTGGGTGCCTCAGGCTTAGTTCCATCAAGGGGTGCTTTTACCTATCTACTCTTTCCTTGAAACAGAGGAATACATTTATTTAATGGATGGTAAGAGGAATCCACTTAAGGGAAAAAATTAAATAGGTTAATATTTTCAAAATATCACCCCCATTATGCTGTGGGTAATAGGGCTACTACAGAGGATTGGTGAGCATAAGGTACAAGGGTGTGTCAGGCACGTGGAGGTATTGTGTCTGAGTGGGTGTCCTATTCTGTAACCTGAATTACTCAGGGTTTGAAGGGAGAGCTCGGTTTTATTCTCAGCAGCATTGCCCATCCCTTCTTCTAAGTAGCTTACCTCATGTCCTGACCTTGTTCGTAATAGCTGCTGGTATGAGAGAAGTAGAGAAGGGAATAGCAGGAGAGACTTAGGTAGCTCCTCAGTGCTTATCCATTTCTGTCTCTTACCTCTGTGTTCCATCCCATCCTCTGATTACCCCACCCCCAGCTCCAACATGCATGTGTGTGTGTGCGTGTGCGTGTGCGTGCACACACACACACACAGGCAGCGACAAAGAGAAATGGTGCAGAATGAGGGAAGGTCCCTGCTTCATTGGGACCTCCTATTGCCACCTTGGCCTCTGTCCCACTGAGGATCACAGTCGGCTTCAAACTCAGCACATCCTGGGCCATGCTGGGTACTTTTCTTTGGCAGCATGATGCAGGAGAGCTGTAGGCCTGCAAGCCTGAGCACGTCTTTCTGGCTGCTGCCTAGAGGAAACAGAACCCTTGTGGCTGGGCGTTGGCAGAACACAGAGCATTTGAAATCAGGCTGGGCCAAAAATGCAGGTCTAGTTTTCTTTTTATATATAAAAGCTTTTAAAAAATCTTTAAATTTGTTCTTCAAGAAGAAATAAACCTTTATTAGACCCTGTGTATTGCTGTAAATTTGATTGACCAGATGTTTGTCAGATTTAATACATGCTGTTTTAAAAGTTGCTTTCTAGATCTTGACTGAGGCCCTTTCTGGTAAGGAAGGAGCCAGTTTATGGGAAACAATGAAATCATTTTTTACACCTTACAGATGCTCTAATCCCATTACAGACTGAGGTGTTTAAAATTCTTGGTGTTTTCTTGCTTTATTTTTATGGTATGAGTGATTCTGAAGGAGAAAGCCAAGGCAAGAAAATATTTAAATAAGGCACCCCCCAAGGGGATAATGGGGGTGGGGTGGGGGGAGGGATACAAGGAATGTTAGAGGGTTATTTTTTGTGTTTGATTTTCTTTCCAGCCATGGCTACTGGCTACAGCTGAAAGGCCAATGCTAGAACTTTGATCAGTGATGCCAAGCTCTTGGACCACAGTCCAAGAAGTTGCTGCACAGAAGAATTGGGGCTAGATTTTTTCCAATCCCATTAAACAGAACATGGCTTCCATAATCCCCTAAAGTTCTCCCCTGAGAAAAGGCAGTTAATGTGTTTCCTAAAAGAGTGGCAGACTCACATGCCTACAAGGACCAAAAATGACCAAAGTCAGCCAGACAGCTTTCTGTGGCAAACTGGGGGATTCCAAACCCACCAAAAAAATAATCCTCAACTCTAGCATCTTGGTGCCCTATGGAGATGTGTGCCCAGTAAAAGATGTTCATGAGAAACTTCCCAATTTTTAGCAAACCAAATTCATTTACAGGGTATACTCAGCCTGAGGACCATAGGTTTGCAAATCTTGTTCTGATAAAATATGTGTAAATAGGAACACACCATTTATAGATAATTCGTCCCCATATTTGAATTTTTAGAACTAGCGAAGAGTGGTTTTAATCTTTGGAAGCTGGCACAGGAGTTGTCAGCCTTTTGTTGCATAAGAGTGTTAAGCAGACACAGTTAATATTTACCATCAGCAACATACTTCATGAGAGAAAGGATATTAATCCTCACCCCCCCCCCCAAAAAAAAGTGGGAAGGAGACCATCTCAGACTTTAAAAATCCTTTCAGAAGAATAATTTAATTTTTATGGAAAAGTCATCAAATTATCCATTCTTTTCTAATTTTCTAGTGAATACTTCATCACAGATCAGTGGTGATTGATTTGCAGATGAATGCCAAAACTGTCCCACCTATTAATACTGGTATAGTTTTCTTTAACTACTTACACCACTAGGATATTCTTGGGTTTTGTTTAATGACCAATTAGTTCTATAATTATTTAAGTCACATATGTGAGAAATTTATCTTTTTTTATTGCAAAAATAATATAAACAAAAAGAAGAAAATTTAGGTTGCTCCATTTCTACTTTTTTGTGGCAACAACCACTGTAAAACTTTTGGTGCAGATGCATCTCATATTTTTCCTAATTGTGTATTTGTTTGGAATCCTACTAAGTTGTATAAATAATCAGTGTTTTCACTTCAGCAATACATTCTGAACATTTTTCCTTATTCATTAATCAGCAACATTTTTTTAATGGCTTAGTAGCTTTATGTTTTATGGCACATTTAACGTTGATGGATAATATTCACATTATTTCTCATTTTGAATTTTCCAAAGAGCACTTGGAATGAGTCTCTTTGCAGTTGCAGAACCTACTTCTGAATCTTATTTTGCTTGTTTTTCTTTTTATATGTCCCTAGATCTCTAGTAAACTCTTTACACATAAACCCAAATTCATCTCATCTGCATTCCCAGTCTAAACCTTTTGTGAACTGTCTGGGGAACCAACAGTGGAAGCTAATTTTATGGCTAGCTAGGGCTATGTCCCTTGTAGTGGGTGTTATTAGATAATCAGTCCGAGGCAACACTGAGCTGCTTTGGTAAAATGAATGGCAAGGGCTGGACTCATCAGTGAAAGGGAGAACATTTGAACTATGTCATCTGGCTTCAGCGTCTAACTTTACAACCACATAGCTATCAGGCAGCCACATGAGTATCCATGAGTTCCGTCCTGAGATGGTTGGAAATGCAAGAACCATGCAATTCATTCATTCTGCTTAGAAAGAGATGAGAAATGCCAAGCTCTCTTAATATCTGATTGCATATTCTTTTATTATTTGATCAGATTCCAAAACACTTTTAAATATACCCTTTCCAGAGAGATACAGACTCTCTATGCATTAGATCCAGTTTTGCACAGAAATGTTATTCTTCCCTGTGAGTTATTCTTATCCAGGTTATTGGAGGCACTTTCATTAAGTGTCTTATGGTTTATATCCCCACTCAGAATCTTCTCATCACAAATACAATTTACTTCCTCCTTAGAAAAAATACACTTTTCGGGAGATTTGGGCATGTCTAATTTTCATGCCATTTCATGGTGTATTCTGCCAGCTGCACTTTGAACTAACTTCTCTGAAAGGCAGATGAGAGCAAAGACCTTCTGCATTTGAAAGAAGCTTAATTTTGCTACTAAGAATCGGAGCTAAGCGTGAGAGGATTTCTTGGTTCATAAAGTCAAGGTTAGCTTTAGGAAGTTGGTGTTGGTGTCCCACACTTGTCCCAGGTTTCAAGCCCAGCTTGAAATTGAATTCTGACTGTTGGAATTTGTGTGACTCTGTATTTTTCATAAGTCCAGTGAGCCATGCTCCAAGGCACTGTCAATCAGTTGAGTGTGCCATCATTGTCCTTGGTTTCTTTGAATCATTGTCTCTAAGCAGAATGTGAATACTACTTGTTTGTTGTCTGTTGTTAAATTAGCATGTAAGTTCCATGAGGGCAGGGACCTTATTTCTTTATTAACAGCTACAGGCTCAGTACCTGTTTGAGCCCTAAGCATGTGGACAGTGCTTACTAGCAATTGTATGAGTGAATAAATGAAATAACCATCAAAATTGGGTAATTCACTAGTGGTGATACGTGAGCCTAGCTGATAGTAATTTCCCTTGCTCCATGCACATTTACCAGAATCAGGATATTGTTCTCTTAGAGACTGGGTTTATGGCAGGAGAACCAAAGAGCGTCTCCTTGCATGCATCTTCAGAACTACCGAAGAAGTAGAGCCCTTGAAAGAACAGTGGGAACACCTAACCCAGGTGTGACTTGAAAGGGAGCTATGTTCCAGAATCAAACACAAGACTACCTATTCCTATCTCTGCCTTGGGGACACCCGTTCTGTGTGGAGGTACCCAGATACACTTAAACAAACAGCCCTGATACCAGATTAACCCACTGTTTTTACCATTTCTAGGTTATCTTTTTTCATTGACTCCTTTCTGTATTATATTAGTGGTAAACTTGCCCTCTTTGATCATTCATTTCTGTTTCTTTGTTCCTTCATGTAGTTAGCAGCTAGACAAACAAGGAGGGAAATAAAAAAAAAAAAGATGATGTACCTTTGTTTTGGCACTATTGCACAAAAGGGCCTGTGGATCCATATCTAACCATAACCCAAATCCAATTCTAATTCTCCTGTCATTCTTCTTAGTTAATATTGTTCCAGACTTATTTAAGAATTGCAAAATTCACTAATTAATTGATTAAAATTGAATAATAGTTTATTAGCCATCCCTTAAACAGGGGTACCCTTATTGGGAGATATAAGGGGGCATAACATAGAGGATCCTTTGTGACAGAGAGGAGGGTGGTACAGAAGAAAGAACAAGACTTTGTCAACAGCCTGTTGATGTAGGGCCTGGTGTACTAGGTGCTCAATAAATGGTGGTTAATTTAAATTATTAAATCCTTTTGTGTTTGACCATTTACCCAATGGAAATAATGACAACTTTCTAGGATTGTTATGAGGATTAAGGATATTTATAAATGTCTAGCATATTTTCTGGTACGTTCTAGGCTTTCAATAAAGAGCGACAGCCAGAAGCTATGTGTTAAGGGCTGAATGTTTGTTTCCCCAAAATTCATATGCTAAAACCCTGTCTCCCAGAAGTGATGCTACTAAGAGGTGGGGCCTTTGGGAGATAGCTGAGTTTAGATGAGGTCATGAGGTGGAGTCCTCATAGATGGGATCTGTGCCCTGGTAAGAGTCAGGACAGAGCTTGCTGCCCCTCTCTGTTCTCTGCCATGTAAGGTTACAATGAGAAGTAGGCAGTCCTTAACCAGGAAGAGGCCTGTCACCCAAACTTTACATATGCTGGCATCTTGACCTTGAACTTACAGCCTCTAAAATGGTGAAAGGTAAATTTGTTATTTACAAGCCACCCAGTCTATGATACTTGTTATAGCAGCAAAAATTGGCTAAAATCCTATGTTTCCATGCTACTTATAAAGCATAAGGGAGCTTTCCTAAAATTTCTGTAAGCCCCTGGATAGTGTATATCGCGGTAAGAGGTGGATGGTACACAGGTTAGTGCATCATTTAGGAAGAAGGCTAATGACAGCTTCACGTTCCAGTTAGAGTTTCTGTTTCTCACAAGATAAACTTAGTTCACTAAAATAGATGACTATGATAGAGGCCAGTGAATCCAAGGACTGGGAATTCAAGAGCTGGTGTAGGATTATGTAAGACAGCGTGGATAAGTGAGTACAGTGGTGAACTGGAAAAGGAGACCCTGCTCAGAAGCATTCAAATTCAAATTTTAAAAATACCACTTGGCCAAACAGAACATGTCTGTGGACAACACATAGCCCCCTCGGCTGTCATGCTGTTTTCAAAGAAGGGATCGAGTGCTCTATTTTCCTGATGAGAAAGTTAAAGATACTAACTTGGAAGGACAACTAATAAATTATCTGTTCTTCTGTGAACAATCAGAATAAAAATGAACACTGTACCCTAGATGTCCTATGTTTTCAGATTTTTAAAAAATAATATTAAAAAATTATCAGTAAATATTTATAGAAAGAAATGGTTCCATTTAGAAAACCTGGAAAAAATGAAAAAGTATGGGAGAAAAAATTACCTGTAATACTATCACGCAGAGATAACCCCTCTTTATATTCTGTGTGTAGTCTTGTACAGTTTTTTCAATGCACAGGTATATTCTTATAGACATCACAAAATTGTACAAATGTAACTAGTGTATTTTCCTGTCATTAAATACTTCTTTAAAAACATGATTTAAAATGGCTACATGACATTTTATCATACAAAGGGACCAAATTTTTGTCACTATTTAACATTTAACCATCAAAATGAACACTGATACTATATATTCTTTTAAATAATATTGTGATATTACTTAACTTCTATACATAATGCTCCAGTGTTTAGGATTAATTCCCAAACACTGAAATTTGTGGTCAAAGAGTATGAATATTTTGAAAAGTGTTAATAAATATTGCCAGACTGTAATCAGAAAGCCTGTACCAATTTATACCCCTGTACCCATGTCTGCAACTCTTTTCCATACTAAAGATTGTCATTAAAAAATGAAACAAATGAAACTTTGCCCATGTGTTAGAAAATATTATCTTTTTGTCCTATTTTCTACTTCATTGATTATGAGTATTTATTGGTCCATTACACCTTTTCTTTGCAAATCTTATTTTAATGTTCTTGCCCATTATTCTGTGGGTTATTTATCCCTTTCTTTAATATTTATTGCACAGCTATTCTGTAATACCAGGCACTGTTCTAGGCATTGGGGAAACAGCAAATGTCTGTTGTTGCAAGAATTAAATGAAGTCAGGTGTGTAATACCCTTAACACGGTTGGTTCTGGCTCATACAAGACTGTAGTAGGTTATCATCTAATCATTTTTGTTGTAGTTGTATGTGTCTCTGTGCCAGGAGTATTAGTTACTGTTTGGGGAGCAGGGTGCTTCTGGCATTTTCCTATACTGAGTTGAATGGCAATGACTTAGGTGTTCATGGACATGACTCTGAACCTCACATAAATATATTTGTATAAAGCCAAGCTAAATGTAACTGGATTCACAAAATGCTGATGACCACTCAGGTGCCACCTGAGGTGAGAGGACATGTAAAAAATTCAATGTGAAAAGAGACAGTGGCCTTAACTGACTGCATAGTGTATCTTACTTTGAAAGATTTTGCAAAAACGTGGGACTCTTCACCATGGTCTCTCCAGGGCCCCACAGTTAATCTTCCTGGGTGGGAGAGGGCTTGAATAGCATTACTTAGACCCCAGGTTCTGGTGGGATGATTGAAATACAGTTTAAAAAAGACTCAGACTCACCAAGATTCTTGTTTCTCCTTCTTGCTACATAGGATTTTGGAATCTAGTGTACACTGCCGTGGTATAGTTGAGTACGTGGATCATCAAGGGTGACAAAGAATCAGGCAGCCGCAATCAGAATTACAGGGTTTATGGGACTAATTCTATTTCTTACTCTGACTTCAATGTATTTTCCATATGGTCTGATATAGGAGGGCTGGGTTCTGTTTTTAAAAGCTATTCAGTTCATGGTCTAGCCACAGAAGGCCAGGGTCCAAGTGCATTCCAGGTGTGCCTCTTTGAGCTGGACCTCAGTCCCCCTAAACTTGCTGTTTGTGAGTGTGCCTGCCAAATAGGAGCTGTGAGAAAGGAAGGGAGGAGCTTGTGGGCTCCTAAGGGCCTGTTCTTGTAGTTGGAGGATGGAGAGGCTGGGGCTGCAGGGAGAGGGGGAAGGATATTGTGGTTGGTGTTGAATCTATATCAGAGTAAGTGTGCCCTTTCAAGAAAGCACCACTTGGAACAAAACAGCACCAAATCCTTGCCTTTTATCGAGAGCAAACTGGCCACTTTTCATTCTGCAATTTGATGGCTGTTGAGCTACTTAGGTCCGAGCCAGAGGCTGGCAGGCTGTATGCAAAGTGCTGTGTAATTGTGCAGTTGTCTGTGGTCCGTCTTTGGAACAAGGTCTCATAAAATCTTAAGCGGCTATCACTTTTCATGGCTAATAAACTGAGGATCTGGGAATGAGATCCAGAGCCAATTCTTGGGTTAAATCTTCTGAGCCTCAAACAAGGCTGTGTTTAGGAATTTGGGGGAGGGGAAAGCCTGGATCGTCAGATGAAGGAACATAAGCTCCAACCTTGCCGAGCTTGGAGACCTGCTAGAAGAGCTACCAATGACCAACCAAGGCGGGTTATGAATATCAAAAGGCTTGTCTGAGCATCAGTGACACATTGAGGGTGGTGTTCCCCTCTGTTTGTTTTCCATAGAATTTCTAAGAGTCGCTTTCTCATTTTAAGAAATATTTCAAGTAAGGAGTATTTATATTCGCATGCTGATCAGTAACCAAAGGGTGGAGGGGAGGCCCTTAGTGAACGATGAGGGAGGGTGGAGGAGGTGAGGAGATGGGTGGGAGAAAATAAGGAAACCTCTGGCACAAAGGAATGAAGTAGAGTGGGAACTGGTGGTCTCTGTTAAAGGTGGGTGGTCTATTTCAAGGTGAATTCCATCCCATGATGCACACATATAGATAAACAAATAAACAAATGAGTAAATATATGTCTGTTTTCCCTTTATTCCACACCAAAGAGAGTGTCTGCAGGTGCTTTAGGCCCCCTGGGGAGGATGACAGGGATCTGGAGCCCAGGTGTGACTGCATGAAAAATATTTCAAATAAGGTCCCGAGTAGATCTCCTTGTCTTTCATCTGGTTTTCTTTCTGAGATATTGCAAATTTCCTTCACTTCCTTTCATTTTTTTCCCACTGAACTATGGTGCTTGCACTCATTTTCAACGAAGGACACGAGCATTCTTTCATATGGCAAGGTGAAAATAATTTTATTTTCATCACTTCCCTCACCTCCCCCTACCCCAAGCTTGTGATGGATTTACTTGAAAAAAAATAATGACGGGGCTTCACAAACTGGCCTGACAGTTGTGATGCGGAGAGCGAGCCGGCTGAGTAGGGATGGTGAGGCATCTCTGTACCTATTATGGCAAAAATCGATAATGCTTTCTGTAAATTGCTCCTCCCAAAGGAGCCGAACAAATGCAGGAGACAGGGGAAGCCATCATTCTGTGTGAAGGCTCTGCACACTTGGACCAGTGCAATTATGAACAGGAGGGCGGTTTGGTCTGTGTGTGTGTGTTCAGAGTAAGAATTCTGGGGGAGGGGGAAACTTACTCATCATAAAAATTTAATTGTCTGCGTCTTCTCTTGGAAAGGTGCATCCTTCTCTCTGCCCTTCCAATGTGGGAAAGCCTGGAGTCAAATTACCCGGGTAAACCCTTCTGAAGTTGCAATGGGTGGATTAAGGAGACTAGCCAGCCTATTTAATTGTTGATTTCCTGGCTGGGGACTTATTGTTCTAATGCTTTTCTGGAAACTCTCTTGCGAGGACTTTGGGAATTCCATACTGCGTCTAGGAATGTAAACAATCTTGTACTTTCGGGCTGTTTTGAAATTGTCTTTGCTTTCTAAATCTCTCATCTTAGTGATCATTGAAAAGATAATATATCACAAGTTACTTTAGGGACTATTTTTTCTGTAAGATTATGAGTCCTGCCCAGCCCAGCCCACCCTACCCCTGAATTTCAGAAGGGAGTGGGAGTTATTTCCATAATAATTCTTGTGGGCCACTGCTGTATTTACTTTTTTCCCTAGCGAGAGGACTCTAAAAATTAACTGCTGCCATGAAGCAGTTGATTTTAAAAACAGACAAAAGATGTCAATAAAATGATTTTTCAACTGATCGGTTGGGGAAGTGAAGTACCTAGAATGCAATGGTTTTATGCAGCTTGTTGTTTAAATAATCAGCATCGAGAGAAAAACGCTTCTTTTGGAAAGACCACTAAATTCATAGCCCAGAAATCCTAGGTTTAAGAAACAGCTATGCTACTTACTAACTCAACCCTTAGTGCATTTCAGCCATGATGTCATCATCTCTAAAATGGGGAAGTTCCTTAAGCTCTGTCACAAGTTGTGAGAAAGTTGTATGAAAATCCCTTGTCAGCATAAAAATCCTATGAGGATGTACAGTATTATTACATTTAAAGAGGATAAGCAAGGTTAGTCCTGCGTCTACTTGAGTGAATAGGCCAAGTGGGTCTGTCCCTGGTCACATAGTGCTGGCATGCGTGCTTGATCTCATTTGGTCTTGGATCCTATTCATTCAATTCCTATGGAACATGAGATTATAGCCCATGTCGGAATTGATGATGTACATGAAGGGAAAATAAAACTATGGAGATTCAAGTAGTTGGTATTTTACCTGGCAAATGATCTGACAAGACCACATTTCCCATGGCACCCAGTTTAAGTCAAGCAGGTAGACTGGGGGTTGACAGTATCTCCTTAAGAGGTAGTTGTAATTTGGGGAGCAGGGAGGGAGGCAACAGAGAAGCAGAAGGCACTCTGAAGGCAAAGAAAGATTCTGGGAGAGAGAGGAAGAGACTTGGTTTTTATCTGAGGAAATGAAATTGGCGGAGTTTCTGATGGTTTTGTTAAGTTGTTTTGTTTAAGTTACTGGTAAGAGACTAATGGGTTAGTGTGGGAGAGGAGTCCATGAGAGTCCCTGAGTAAGAAAGTGGAAAGTAGGGAAGGGCAGATGGTGAGACAAGCACAGAAAAGGAGCCTGCACAAGTACTAACATTTTAGAAACAGAAGTGGACGCATTGGAAACATCCAAAATAATCACAGTCATCCTGACCCAAGGAAATAACCCAATAATGGTTGAAAACATAGTGCAGTTGATGGAGAAGCTGGGAATAGAAGGTTAAAATGAGTTAGGCAGACATCTCCATGCCATAAAGTATTTGAACGCACAGGCAGAAGGTGAGGCAGACGGTGGGGTCATTCAGAGGGTACTTGAGTGGATGAATACTTGGGGACATGATTTGAGAAGCAGAGTCACAAATACCCTGGGAAGAAGTAAAGCTAATGAAATTGCACCAGGTTGGTAGAAGGCAGGCTCTAGCCCTTATCTGTAGGCCATGAGCTGAGAGTTAGAAGCCACCTAACCCATCACAGGCTAGATGGGAAGGAGTATCCTTTCAAAGGAAACGTCGTCTGATGTCTGCCCCCTGCTGGAAGCAGCTGCCTTGACTCCCAAAGGTGAGGGAGAGAGAGCAGAAAAAAATTTTTGACCTATTAAAGTCAGTAATTCCAGGATCCTAATGGGTCCAACTGCATCTGAATAGTATATTAAAATTACCAAAATTGTCTTTTAAAACCTTCCGATGTGGATCACCCAAGCAGCACGCTCCCAGATGTTAATAATAAATACCGAGCATCCTGGGGAGGAATCCCTGTGGATAGTTGTAGCGGGAAGCACAAGTCTGGCAGCCCAGCGTGCTGCGGGTTGGGAAAGGGCAGCAAGGAAGGAATCATACATCAAGCCAGTGTCAGCGGCCAGGTATCGGTGGTCTGCTTCCTTTGGCTGTACTTATTCTTCTGATGGGAAAGCCTTCTAAACAAGGCTGTGAATTGGTTTTCATGCTCGCATTGACAGATTGGGAAAGCAGTTTGTTCTACCAAATTTAACAATGATATATCATTATCACAACTTTGGGGGAAATCTATAAAATCAATAAGTTTGTAGCCTGAACAGGATTTGTATCGCTTGCTTGCTGTGCTGGTGTCAAAGCGTGAGCATATGGATTGAGTCACAGCCTGAGATCAATGGAATTTGTGGACAGTGAGCTCAATAACAAGCCCTTCTGAAAAGAAATAGATGTAAAAAGCAAATTTACTAGAGTATAAAAAAAAAAAAAAACTAATATCTTTTCCGCGCCTGGCTGTAAAGTGCTGTTTGGCTGCCTTTGGCTGCGGGTACTTTGAAAGCTGTCTAGGGTATGTGCTTGCAATGCTGAATGCTCCTGTGCTAGCTTCATGCATTGCATGTACAGTTGGGTGCTTATATTTGCAGGGTTTGTACTAGGAAACTCGCCAAGAATAGGAGGAGGGGGAAAAATAGCCCTTTATATTGTAAACTGAATAAAGAATAAAAACAGTCAGTCTGCTGGGGAAAGACCACGGTGGCTTTATTTACTTTGTGCTGGTAGGACTTGCTAATGGAGAAAAATAAAAAGGCATAATTAAATAGTTTAATGAATTCGCAGCTCTTTTGTTTGAGTGGGACGGGAATGCATGTTCCAGAGAGGCCTCACAAAGAGCTTGGCTGGCAGTGAGTTAAAAGTAGGAAATCAGTTCTTTGAAGGCATTTTTCTACTTCATTATCCCAGCATGTAAAATGACTTGTACTAAACGATCGAGGATTTTATTTTTCACTCTCTCTCTTTCTCTCCTTTTTCCTAAACAAAAGAGAGCATGGGGCGGCTGGTGTCTAATTCCCCTCCGGGTCCTGGAGCCGGGAGACCAGCCAGGCTGATCACCAGGCTGGTGGGCCAGTCCCTGCACAGAAGCAGAGTCCAGAGCTCTGAACCGCCGAGGAGCCCGTGGAGTGGCCGCCTCTGCTGTGTCCGGGCCCCTCGAGCTGATCGGCCTCTCTCCCTCGTGGGGGAAAGCTACCATCTATTGCTGGGCCGTGAACGAAGTGTCCTTTCTGTTATGATTTTTCCCTAGGAGCCAAGATTACTTATCCTTCCCTCTTACGGTTAAAACAAAGGGCTTAAAAACACACCCTGGGGAAGATGAAGTAGAGTTTGGGGAACACCGACTCTGATTCTCTGCCCTGACCCGGTTTCCTCCTCTTCCACGGGGAGGATGTGCTCGGGAGGGCAGGGCTCTCAGGGAAGCCAGCTGGCCCCCAGCCCCCAGCTCTTCCCCACTGGCCACGGGATTCTAACGCTCACACTGGGGAGCGGGGCACTGAGGGGCTGGTGAGAAGCAGGCGTGTTTCCTACCATCAAGAGGCAAACGGGCTGGTGCTGCCTGCCCAGACAGGTAGAAGATGGGGCCCAAGAAAGCTCATTTCTGACTGCAACTCGGGCAGGGGCGTGGCAGAGGGCAGGACATTTCAGGGGTCTGGGTTTGAGGTGAGACTGTTCCTGACGACCCACTGTGGAGAAGGCCAAAAGGAGGGTAACCTTTGCCTCCCGAGGGACTAGGGCAGCCTGTACTGTAAACCGCGAGGCACGGCGTGGAGGCTGCGGGGCCACCATGAGGGGTACCTCGGCACAGGCGCAGGCGCAGAGCTCAGGCTCAACGCTGCGGCCCCGGTGGTAAGAAAGCGCAGGAAAACTGCGGCCCAGGATGAGCCACGAGTTTTCTAGGACCAGTTCTGACAGTTCTTCGACCTTCTCCCGAGGCTTGTATATTAAAGAGAGTAAGTAGAATGATTGTTTTCTCCAAGGACTGTAGTATTTTAGGTGCTCGGCAGATCCCTGCCTTCTCTCTGTGCCCCTCCTGTCCCTTTCCGGCTGTTTGAGCACTGGGTTTCCCCGAGGGTGTGGCCAAGGCCAGGCCCCAGGGGATGTCCCTGGCACGTGGCAGCTGCCTGAGCACCCCTCTATGGATTTGTTGTTATTTCCTCCTTCCAGCCAAAGTGAGGGCTCCCTCCAGAGCCTTCTGTGGCAGCTCTTCGAAGGCAGTGGAAAAACAGCCTGGCTGGCGTGGTTGTAGGTGACACACCTAATCCATCTTTGGAGGAGAAAGGCCCTCTTGGGTCTGAAAATAATTATTGCTGCTCTCCATCAGCCTTTTATTTTCTCTCTCTCTCTTTCTCTGCTGTAGTCAGACTTTACTCTTGCTTCCAAATCAAGGGCCTACCATGTGGTTTCTGGGCTCAGCCTTTTCCCAGCTCAAGGGTGTGCCCCGCAGCCCCCACCACAAGAGTATCCCCCCCACGTTCAGAAGGCCGGTTCCTGGTGGCGCTTTTGCTCTGTCACCTTCAGCATGTGAGTCAGCTGCCAGCAGCAGAGAATTTCCATTTAGTTCTTGGCTGGGTTTGGGGATTTGCACTTACAAAGCCTCTCTATGCCCTTAAAGGGTTCACATTTGCTTATAAACAACACTTGCTGTTTGTTTCTTGTTAAATTTTACCCCATAAACAAATATTACTATGTGAACCTCAGCCAATAATTGTTACATCCTGACTTTTTTTTTTTTTCATACCTGTAATGCATTGACTGTAAACCTTAGGTTTAAACTTCATAGGATGGTGTTTCTTCCCCCACCTGTCTGGAGAGCTGAAGGTTTGCCTGGGTGGGGGCGTTTGAGGGAGGTGGATCCGTCTGCCTAAATACCAGGTAGAGAGTGTATCTCTGGGGGTTAAATCTCGTTAAACACCCTGGTTAAACAAACAAACCCCAAATGGACGAGCTCAGAGTTCTCTCTTCATTTTTGATTCGGGAACTGAGGAGCGCGACAGAAATTATTTTCACAATTAGCCCTAACTTTTGAATTACAGCATTTCTTTCGGGGTAATGACCAGGCTGTGTGGTAATTTACAGCCGGTCCCCGGCCTTGCTGAGTAGCAGGGAAATGCTGTGAAAGTGACTGTTAATATTGATCAATGAAGACTAGAGAGAGCTGCAGACCCTCAGCACTGCCACTTAAAGTGGGCAGGAAACCCAAATTGACCAGTAATAAAGTGTTTGAGGTTGTACGAGGCGGCTCCTGGGGAAACTGCTCCCGGAGAGGGGAGGCTGGAGGAGAGAAGCTGTCAATTACTCTTGTTTGATGCCCGGTTACTGAGCAGGATGGAGCGGGCGGGGGCCTGTGGCTCCCAGAAGTGGGGAGGCAGACCCGGCCTGGATCTCCCTGGAAAGCCACCTTTGTCTGTGGAGGAAGGGAGACACAGAGGCTCTTTTTACATTCCTTATGGGTCTGGAGACTGGGCACTCACTGTTATATTCACTCAGGTTTCTTTAATTTTAGGCCAGGAAGTAAAATCTGAGCTGTTTGCAATCTTTCCTCTACTTACTTCTGTGCTGGACACTAGTGGGTGATTGGGTGTTGGTTTTGGTGATGATTGCAGTTTTGGGGGTGAAAGACCAGAAATCTAAAAAGATAGATTTGGAAATGAAAATCAGCATCTGTGATGGACTTTGGGCATAAGTCTCATTTCAGGTAATCACGTTGTCATTACTGTTTTATAGATAATTAATGATAATAATAGCAGAATGCATTATGAGGCTCTGATCCCAGTGCTTAATGTGTTAACTCTTTCGATCCTAAAAACAAGCCCTTGGAGGGAGGTGCTATGTTTTGCTAAGGGAATAGTATATAATCACAGTTTTGATAGGACTTCTACTACTTAGAAGATAAGAATTAGAACATTCTTGGGACAAGCCCATGATCCAGATGAACAGTTGACCCAATAACTGTTCCTGGAGTAATGGATTTCCCATAATGAACCTGTGATGCACAGCATCATCTGGAGTTTGTGTTGTTAACCTTCCAGCTCAGTAGGGTTTTGTTGCTTTAAATCAGCTGCATATGCTTACTTGAGAGGTGAGTGATTTAGTTAAAAGCTAAAATTGAGTAATCAACCAAAAATGGATGATTGTAATCAATTTAGTTAGATTAAAAGATCAAGAAGTATTGATAAAACTCAGACTGAAATTACTCGTACAGTCATTCTACTTTTTCTATGCCTCACCCTATACCACTCAGTTCAGGAGGATTCATGATTTGTGGAATGGGGAGAGGAAAGTGAACAGAATTGTCTTGGACACAATTTTAAATCACATGGCAGGACAACTCAGTGAAGAGTATGGTCCAGTGTCCATCTGCTAACATCTCCTTTGTCTGACCTCCGCGGTCCACTTTGCTGCGCACACCTCACAGTGGAAGTACCAGGAATATACATCCCCATGGTGTGCATCTTTCAACCAATGCCTGGAAGGAATTTGTGCGATGGGTTGGAGTTGGCTCATACTGACTTGCAAGGCCTGATTGCAAATTTTTCTTGAATTTTGTGAGTCGGTTGTTAGGCACAGCTGTTACTAAAAATTAAATCACATATGCTTACAATTAAGTAAATTATATTAAAAATAAAGGTAATCAACCATTACTTTCTAATTATTTTGCTACTTTTTACAATTCCATCTACTCTTGTCTTTTGTATCTGGAAGTTGACAATGCTTTGTAGCACTGGTTGCTCTACTTTTTTCTCAGCTCCATGTTCAACGATATTATGTTGGTAGCTTGAAATCAGCCACGATCAGAGAATTTACACCATGGAAATGGGCAAATGCTGCAAATCAGGGATCTGTCAACCCCACTCTCACTCCTGCTGGAATACTTGTTGTTAATGGTTTATCAGCACATTACTGAAATGGCAAATAAATACTAAGCCTCTTTTATCCCTCAGATGGGACAGCTATGAGGTGCAAATCTACATGGGCTGAGTTCCCCAGCAGGATTCTGGTCCAGTTTCTCATTGGTAACTTGCTTGATGACACACCATTTTTGGCTACTTCACTCTCTCTGTCTCATGGTCTCATCCTTTCCCAACAATTCTTGGATCACTTCTAAAATAAATTATTTAAAATTAAACCCTTGTTTCAAGGGCTGCTTCTGGGACCACCAAAACCAAGACAAATGACAGGAATGGTTCCTCTTTCTGATGAGGGTAAATGACCAGGTAGATCAACAGTTGCCTGTGACCCAACAGTGGATAGTGATACCTTGGCATGTGGACTATGTGCTCTATGGATGAACCACTGGGGATTTGCACCATCAGAATTCTTCCCTCCATGAAATACATAGTCCTGATAACTTTAAACGATATGCTTCCAACCTCATTTTGTTTTTTAATCTTATTTTCTCTTACAGGTACTGCTGCAGGGACAAAGTCACTTAACTGCATGTGCCTTTTTTTTTTTTTTTAAGATCAGGATTCATGTAGTATAAGGGACCAAAGAGCAGAGCTGTCACTTTTTTAGTCTCGAATTGTTTAATCTGAAATGATATAAGTGGTTTTGCTTTGTGACTGCTAGTAGGAAACAGATTTTCTTGTGCTCAGCTCACATCTTACAGATATTTATCACTTTGTGGAATGATCTTAATTCCATGGAGTACTTTTAAATATAGGAGGGAGTGATCAGAATTAGCCAGTGAATATAGAATTGACTTGGTTTGTACGACTACCTAATGTTCAATTTCATCTTGCCTTTTATTTTCCTACTTTGGACTCATTCATTCTACCTTGTTACAACTGGGGTCCCTTGAAAATGTACCACAGTGAAGCAGAAAATTTTTAGTGCATCTTAAAGCTGAAGATTGCCTGTCTGTGCTTTCCGATCCGTCTACCTGTGTGTCCACCTTAATGTACTTTTGTTTAGTTATTGGAATGTCCACTCGAATGTCTGCCCTGAACCTCTTGGGACTCTTAAATCTTTCTTCCTCATGAAATGATGCAGGTAGGCACAGTCCACCAATCTCCACACACTTCTTTATTACTAGTTCGTTATGGATACCATTTCATGGCTCTCCCTGCTACTGCTATTGGAAATTATAGACCTTCTTCCTATAAACTTCCCCTTTCCCCTCCCACATCAGTTTTTCTGCTTTCTCTTGCATTCTGGATTTCCATTCCTATTTGAACCCACAGAACCTAGTTTTAATATTATTGGCTAATTAATATATATCTTTTGAGAGAACGACTCTGTTTCTTCTTTAGGTGGGTTGTTATTTTTAATGATTGCCTTAACGGTAGTCGAGGATGTCCCCACCTAGGGAGGCCCTTTCTTTCTGTCCATAATGAGGCATAACTCATTTGCACTGTCCTGAGATTTATGGAGGGACTGGGGTGGGGGGAAGCCCCTTTTCAATTTATTACATCTTAAATGAACTGCTCCCAAAGCAAGAACAGAACAAAACAAAAGGGCAGTAAAGCCCTGTGTACTTTTTAGTTTGATGTTTACTGAGCTGTATAGAGATTTGCTGACTCGTCTAGAATTGGTAGGCAAGAGTTAGCATTTCATTCAAAGCACTCTTCTGAAATCTGTTTATCCTTAGCTCTTTTTCCTTTTGCACTGTCGCCACCATCACTACTTCCACCTCCTCTACCCAGCAATCTAAATGTTACCTCATATAATTGTATCCATGTCATTAGATAGTTATGATGGTTTATTTCACCACAACTTGAATTTTTTTTAGGAGGGGGAACAAAGTGAAAGAGGGGCTCTTTATTTCATACAGGCCAGCACGGTAGACGAAGCACTTAGATGTATGTTCTCAAGGACATTTGTAATTTAAGAAAAACCCTTTGTCTTTCCCCACTTTTGTGAACACTGGATTCCATTTTCCACTAAAATGCTGCTTAATTTCATCCATGGGATCTGCTCCCTGAATTCTACACTGTTCCATCCTTTCAGGTCACCTTGTAGAATCTCCCACCAACACAATTGACTTCTCACCTGTGCCATTGAAGTGGAGGGGCCAATACCTGTGTAGGTGGGAAAGTTGTGATTTCTTGGGCACCGACTGAATGCAATTTATATTCCTACTCTTAGGGGTTAAAGAGCAGGTCAATTTCGATGAGGGGTCAGCACACCTACTGTTACCTGTCCTTTTCTCTTGGTTTACCTCTTTGTGAATTCTAGAAGAGAGAAAGCCCACCATTCAGCACAGTACTGAATTGTTGCTGGGGAGGCCAAGTTGTTTTTTCCATATATCCCATCCAGGCTGTGTGATGCTGCCAATAAAGTGTCCCCAAGAAGCCCTTGCTCTGAGCTGTGTCCTAACATCCTGCTTTAGGACTCCTCTGCTTGTCACTTCGGTTCATCCCCCTCCCTTGTTTCTGCAGCCCTTCCTCACCCAAACCCTCCTATTGTGACTGTGGAAAGAGCGTACAATTTTTATTCCCCCCATCACTAAAGCAGACTCGGAACTTAAAGAAATTGTCGCTCACTGCAGCATTGCTGTCTCTGGTTCCTTGAGTCTGGAAATGAGGCATTTCATATCTAACCATGGTTCGAAGACTATATAAATGTGTTTCACACAATACAAAACACCAGTGTATATAGATTCTAATATTTTTTTCATTAAAACCCTTTTGCTTCTTTCCTCTTGCTTCTCTTGATAGGTACAGTGATAGAAAGCTCCCACATACCTAAGATTGCCTTTTTTTTTTTAGATTCAAACTTCAGAATATTTTCAATATCTGCAACATTATCTTTTGAATAATAATTACCTCTTATATTAAATTATAAGACAGCAGGATTCGGGATTAGATCTCCCCATATTATTCTAGTGAAGGAAATTATGACAGGGGTCATTTTTTAGAATTATGTAGCAGGGTAAAAGGTCCTAGGCAGCATTAGAAGGCAAAGGCGTTTATAATTAAATTGTAATTTAGGCCAGTGATTTATCGTTTTCTCAATGAAAAATTTGGTGCTGCCGAGAGATCCTAAGAGGAACTTTAGTGAGATACAACTTAATGAAATAATAAAAAGAAAAATTATTCTGGAATAGATTGTATTACAGTGGCGGAGCAATTGCAGCCTGCCTTCTGTGGGTATTTTCATTATCAATCCTATTTTTCAAGGAATTCTAATTTAACTCCCATTTTCTTTTCGGGATAAAATATGACCTGGGAATTTTGAATTTCATATCCAGACAATTTTTGAAGACTCTGAAAATATAATTAGAAGTTTTTGTTTCTGTTTTTCACGTTCACGAATACATTTGGAAACATTTGCCAGTTTGCTTAAATGTTATTCAGATGGATGAATTGCTGCCTCTGTAGCAAGAACTTTAAAAAAAAAACAAACCTTGATTTGTGTATTTTGGAATAATGAATGATTTTCTTTTGTTTGTTGTGGAGGCTTATGCCCACGAAGACGGTGCTCTAGTATTTCTGTGTTATTTTCCTTTCTATCTACAATTCTGCATTTCCCTCAGCTGAGATACGAGATCTGGTCTATGGGGTGGATATACACAAACTAAAAGGGAGGCTGCAGAGTATGAATCATTCTTCTATTGTAAAATTTAAAAAGTGAGGGCAGGTTTAAAAGTAAGAGAGAACGGTCTTTGCTACAAAAGACTTTCACAAGTTTTTAATATGAAGTCAGTGATTTTACAAAACTAACTGTGACTGAAGGTTTGGCTCCTGATAAGGCCGATTCAATTGGTGTTTTGAGCTGTGACATTAAACAGTTGAGGCATTAAAAAAAATTAAAGTACATCTTGCTTTTGTGGTGTGATCCTTGCTTTTATTACAATTCAAATTGTTCATTTATTGCTATATTTTAATTGTCTCCATAGAACCTTGATTGCTTTTAATGATTTTGGTGATGGTTCTGTAAAAAGAATCATGCTAATAAACTTTTAATGGCATGTGTTTTAAATAATTGGTTGAAAATGGCCTAAATATCTGTTTATCCAATAATCTGTAATAGCTTCTTTGCTAAACACCTAATCTATTGGGTAAATAATGTGTGCTTCAAAAAATGCACTGTGTATTTACATAATAGACTTTAGGTGTATTATGAAAACACCATGTATTCTACAGATTCTCAAAATATTTTCTTCAACAGCAGAAATCATTACCATTCACTGAGTAAAGAACATGCACTTGAAGAATTTCTAAAAGCATGGTTATATGAAGGATAACAGTGTCTTACAAGAATCTATTAAGTTTTATCTTGTCTCTGATCACATGGGTTTTGTCTTTTTTACTCCTTAAAACATATATGGCAGGCTTTGGAATGAAACTTTTAGGGAGCACAGAACCCTCAAAAACATTAATTTTTCAGAAGAGAGGAATGCTTCTTAATTTTTCGTGCATGCTTTGTGACAATGTCCACCTGAATAGTATTTCAGAATATTAACTTGAAGTTTCTTATCCTCTGGTCTTTCTGTGTCTTTGCAACTTGGGGTAGGATTGACCTCGCATGGTGGCCCTGACATTACTCTACAGGCAAAGCCCAGTGGTGATTAAAAGTATAGGAAAGCAGAGGAGTGGGTATAGCTCAGGGGTAGAGTGTGCGCCTAGCATGTGTGAGTTTCTGGGTTCAATCCCCAGTAACTCCACTTGTTTCTTTTATCTGTAGACGTATGAATAATAATAGGATCTACCTCACAGGGTTCTTGAGCAAGTTAAATGAGTTAACACATACAAAGCGCTTACAACAGTGTTTGGCAAATAGTAAGTACTTAATAAATGCTAGTTAATCTGTTTACTTGCAATTATAGAGCATGACCATTTTTATTATACAGATGTTGACAAAAGTACACTATTAAAGGCTTATGATAAAAACACTTGGCAGTCTAAATTTTTACCTACATATGAAAAGCTTTTGAAAGTGAAGCCAGTAGAGAAATATAAACCATTCGAGGAAGTGACTAACACAGCAGGTGACCCATGAAACATAACCCTTTCATTCATGTGAAATATGTTACTCTATCATTTTATATTCAATTCTCATCTTTCTTTTTTCTTATTTTTTTATTTTCAAATAATTTTAGACTTAGAGAAAATTTATAAAATAGTAGAGAAACTTTCTGTATACCCATCACTCAGCCTCCCCTGATGTTAACATCTTGCAGAACCATAGTACAATTATCAAAACTAAGACATTAACATCAAAGGAATACATTTAACTAAACTTTACATTTTATTTAGATTTCATTGGTTTTTCAATTCATGTCTTCTTTCTGTTCCCGGACCCAGTTCAGCACCACACACTGCATTTGTCATGTCTCTTTAGTCTCCTTCAATCTGTGGCAGTTCCTCAGTGTTTCTTTGACTGCCGTAACTTTGAGAGCTTTGAAGAGTACTAGTTAGTTATTCCATAGAATGCCCCTCAATTTGAGGTTTTCTGATGTTCTTTAATAATTAGATTGAGGTCATAGAGTTTCGGCAAGAATATCACAGAGGTGATTCACTCTTCTCAGTCCATCCTGTCATGGGGTAGGTGACATTGATATGTCTCATTACTGATGATGTTAACTTGGGTTACTTGGTTAAGATGGTAACTTCTGCCTTTCTTCATTGCAAAGTTACTGTTTTTCCCTTGGTGATATTAAGATAAATATCTTGATGGAGCTGCTTTGAGATTATGCAAATATCCTATTTTTCCTCAAATTTTCACCTAATTTTAGCATCCATCAGTGGATCTTACCTGCAACAACTATTACTGTGGTGTTCTAATGGAGTTTTCTGTTTTCCTTATTTCTTCCATGTTGAATAATTGAAATTCTTCTGAAAATAAAAGTTGTCCTTTCCCCACTATTTTTATTTATTCAGTATTTATTTATATCAGAATGAAGTCATGGATATTTATTTTATTCCATAGATTATAACCCAATACTATTGTTAATTTTACTACTATTAATTTTTTTGGCTCAAATTATTCCAGTTTTCACCATTGGGAAGTCTTTTGGGTTGGCTCCTATGTTCTCCCAACTTACCCTCATCTTATTTTAGGACTTTCTTATTCTCTGGCACCACAAGATGTTCCAGATTTACCTTGGATTTAAGAAGCCCTGATTCCTTTTATTGAATAGTGGTATTTAGACACCAAGATCTAGACTTCCAAGTGTGCTCATTATTAGAAGTGTGTCATTGCTTCTAGGTTACCTCAGGGAATGGAAATATATGTATGTATATTAAGTCATCCATATAACCACATCTACATTTGTTCATGAATTCTTAAGTGACTTGGAGTTGTCATTGTTGTTTTTATTTTTCTAATGACCACAGAAGAAAAGTGAGGAAAGCTTTTTAGGGATACAATTAGTATGTTTGTATAGGTAGAAAAATGGAATAGGAACATTTAAGAGCAGGGATTTAGCACATATCTAGGTTAGGAATGTGAATCTATCATAGGATTTTAGAGAAAAAAAAAAACCTTCATTCTTTAGTGTATGAAACAGAACAAGAGATTTTTTTTTTTTCAAAATTCTCCAACATTAATGACTTGGGGACTTGGTGGTGATTTACCTTGTATTCCATTGTCAGATATCTGGCAGCTTGGGAATAATGTTAAATTATTTATCTAATAAAAATAGAGTAAGTAATTGGGAGGATATTTTAATAATTGGGTGACAGTTTAATGTTTATATAGTCATCCATCAGTATCTTTGGAGGACTGGTTCCAGGTTTCCTCTCCCAGATAATGAAATCCATTAATGCTGAAGTTACATATAATGACATAGTATTTTCATATAACCCATGCACTTTAAAATATGCTATCAGATACTTTAAATCATTTCTAGATTACTTATAATGTACAAGGTAATGCTATGTATTAATGTACAATGTAAATGCTCTGTAAACAGTTGCTGGCATGTGGCAAATTCAAGTTTTGTTTTTTGGAATTTTCTGAACTATTTTCCCTTGTTTATATTGATCTGAAGTTGATTGAATCTGTGGATGGGGAACCTATGAATTCAGAACACAAGGTTATGGAGGGTTGACTGTATATGCTAAACAAAGCATTTTGCATCTGTATTTTTAAACCATGGTCCATTTTGGTTTAAATATACATGAAGTTTTGAAGAAAATTGATGATTTCTAAAGTTTTATATTTTAAACACCGTGCACCTCATAACATTTACGTAATCTCTAGTTTTCTGATTATTTCTTAGTGTGTAAATAGAAGAGTTAAATTCAGAAACATGCATTTTCCTAACTCCACAGAATAGTTCTGTCTTGAAAAACCAGCAATAAGTGATCTCAGAATTGGTTTTTCTAAGCGTTATTTCAGTTAAGGCACATTTATTTCCATTCTTTATTTCTCCAGCAAAGTTTTTATAAATAATTAAACCTTCCTTTTTTCCTACTTGTTTTTCTTTTTTCCTTTCTTTTCTTCATTGACTATTGTGTCCCTTTTTGATGGTCTGGAAGCAGATTGCTGCTATTAGAATTAATTGCTACATGAGAGGTATAATGGTCACTATTGATTATTGTGCAAGGTAAGCTTGGAGTTTACCAACATTTTATTCCTTACAACTTACGTTTAAATAGTCTTTTCACTATTTCTAGATGTCTCTGGAAAGACTGAAGATATGAAAACCAGAAGTCAAATGGATAAATGGAAATTAAGAAAGGTCTTTTGTGCAGGATTGCTGTGGGAGAAGGAAAGTGACTAGAGAATGGATCAGACCTCCATTTACTATGTTCACAAATCTGGTAGTTTTGATAAGGCTGACATTACTTACAAACCCACACACAGGAAAGCAATGAATTTAGAGCTCAGCAATATACTACATCCAGTTCCTGTTGGTTTGTCTTAAAAACCAATTTGTATGAGGAGTTTTCCAGATTGAATAGTTGATAAGAGTTAAAAAAAATAGCTTAAGGTATTTTTTAATCGATGACTGTTCAGTTCCAAATTCTCAGCTCATCATACTATCGTCTTGGCTAATGGTGATCCTAACAGCCACCATGCAAGTGTCAAGAGTCTGAGTGTTAAGTTCAGGACTAATCTCAAGGTGCTACTCCGTATTTCAACTTCTTCTACACTTTGAAAACCATATTAGTCACTTTGGCAGACCCTGATGCGCCCCGCCTACGTCCTATGGGCACTTACCTCTTGACGCTGAAGGCTCCTTATTGAGAACAGCTGTGACTCTCTGCCAGAGGATATTTTTTTCTGATTTTGTGCTCAACTGGGCCAGCAAGTACGGCAAGCCAAAATTGCCAGAGAGTTGATGGCACTGGAAGCAACCATCAAGCATTGACAAATGAAGGTTTGGTGATACACCCTCCTTCTTCCCTTGGTTAGAGTAACTATGGGGCATGTAATACATCATCTCCCAGAGCCCTCTGTGGGTTTAAGCTCCAATTGCCCAGTAACTCAATAATGCACCCTTGTTACCTCCAGCCCTTCCATGTCTCATGCCTGCAGATTTTTCCCCAGATCACTTCCCAAATAAACTACTTGTATTCTTATCTTTGCCGCAAGGTCTGCTTTTGGGATAACATAAACTATAGCCAGATCAACTTTGAGTGATCTCATGACATGATTTGGTTTCCACTTCCTTTCCTTTGCCATTCCTGTATGTTTACTTTGTTGCTCTGACCTCTTGTCCAACTGATTCCTTCCTGGAGAGCTTAAGGATAAGCAGATAAGCATGTTAGAAGGCAGTGGGGATGCTGAGACCAACGGGTATCATAGAGTCAGGGGAGAGAAGAGGAATCAGGCATTTATTGAGCACCTGCTGCGACCTAGGCATCAGACCGTATTAAGTGCTTTAAAAAGGTTATTTCATCTCATTCTCTTGACAGAAATATATGGCTCTTTTTTAATCACCTGTATAAATAGCTCTGCAGTAATAAGGCAGAGTTGTTGATCTGAACAAATCTCTCTCACCTCTTATAACAGCCATGCCATGGATCTGAACTTCCTCAGCTTAGTGAAATGCTTGGCTTTTCTAACTCTTGGGTCAACCATGGCTGTTTTTTCCATTGGTCAGTAAGTGACTTAATCATCGTGTGGCCTTTGCTTCATATTTGTCACTGTCAAGTTGGCTTTGTATTTTGGAAAGCTTCCAGCATTCATTACCATAATGAAAAAAGAGAGATGCAGTGGGCGATGGGGCTGATTTCCATTGAGAGAAGTTCATATTCCCAGCACAATCACTGGGAAAGCTACTCAGAGGGGCCATCCTTGCTCTCAGAATTTATCCCTTCAAAACCAAAAGAACCTGCAAAATGTAAGTATTAAAACTTTCGTGGTTATTTGAGTCTGTAGAAATGGAGCTGTCACCTTGTCCAGAAGTAGCCTACAAGACAATGTTGATAGCAGAACTCACTTAGCACTAATTCATTTATAATTTATTTTTCTTTATTTCATCTTGGGAGCCATTTGTAGGTGTTTTATAATCAGTCCTGAGACATGTAAACTCAGAGGTTGCTTCGTTCAGTAGGTGTAAGACAAGCAAAGGAATTGTAAGAAAATCTCATAAATGGAAGACAGACATTTTATTTTGTATGTTGTAGATGAGATCCTCTGAAGAGAAGAACCTTTTGCACTGACTTGCAGGGCTTTCCTTTATAAGACTCTAGGAGCCCAAGTTTGTGCTTATTAGACAAGCCCACTGTGGCCTTTACAAGGAGGAAAGAGCTTGACTTTCATCTTACCCTTTTTAGTGCAGGATATAGGTTTGTCTGTATTCTCACTTGTCATTTTCTTGCCTGCTACAGTGTTGGGAGCTCTCCAGGAAAACTTCATGATGTAGCGCAAACACAAATGTCTTGAGAAGCCCTAATCCAAAGTGAATCTTCTATAAATAATAAACAGCAAATAGGCTCCACTTACTTATATTAACCTCCAAATAGGTCAGGCACATTGTTTAAAAATGCAAACATCACAATAAAACAGATTCCCTAGATGCAGAATTTGATGTGTATGTGCAGATTTTCTGGACATAGTACAGGAAAAAATAGCCCACACCTATGCTTCACTACTTAAAATATTTATATATTATCTCTGAAAAGTGCTACTTTTGAAATGCTATTTATTATAAGCTGATAGAACTCAAGGGCTCTCTGTCCTCATAGAAGTCCTTCTTTTCTTTCCCGATTGCTGAGTAGTTACTGCTAACTTTACTTTCTGAGACCTGTGGAGTCCTCAAGTGAATTGTAGCTCTTGCCAAATTTTTTGTGATTTCTTACTGAACAACTTGGCATTCATCTACAATACTCTTTAGTTTTTTCAATGGGTCTAATTTCACATGTTAAGTGTCTTATTGTTTGCCAGCCAAAATGAAATGGCACAGTTCAAAACTTTTTCTACAATTCAAAACATTTTTTTTTCATTGGGAGCTCATTCTGCTTGCCTTTCTACCTTAACCATATGTTAACTTCATTTCTTTCATGCCAGGAATAATTAGACAATTAAGCACTGATGCTCTGGAAATGAAATGGCATATTTTCATTGAAATTCTCACTATGAAAAACCTCATCTAATTCACATTCCCCTTAAAATCAGATGGGTAAAGTGTTCGATTGCAAACTTTAACATATAGACCAAAGCATTTGCACTTGGACAAAGATATGGCACTGTAATTCAACTGAGGAATGGCAGTAATTACTTTTTCCTTGGGAAGAGTAGTTCTTGCAATTAAAAATATACAGAGATTGGGTGAGACATTTCTGTACTTCTCAATTTTCTTATGGCTCAGACATTACTCATGTCAATCTATAATTTTGTTGTTATGATTTCAAGAATAAGTAAAGCTGCAGGATGTCCTATATATATATATATGGCGAGAGAGAGAAGTGACCTTTATTATTAGTGTGTTGAAGTCTTCTGATCCTTTAAAATTATTTACAACTTTGAAATCTTCCTTAAATTCATTTCCTTCTCCTCTCAGCTTCCCAGAATTGCCATAATTAAGAGATGAAATAAAACCTCCATTTAGTTGGGGTCTAGCCATACATCTGGCTAGATTTATTTATATGAAAAGGAATTAATGCAACTCCCAGCCTGATCCACCAGGTCCCCTCTACAGCTTTCCATTTGAAGATTGCACTGATCTCTAGCAGTCTCTCAAGAGATGATACTCTAAGTTTTAGGAGAGAGTTGCTACCTCTTCTCCCCAGCCATGTCTTCCATACGCGCTGTCACTTCTACCACATTCTATTCATTAGAAGCGAGTCAGTAAGTCCAGTCCACACTTAAAAGAGGAAAATTAAGTTTCACTTCTTGAAGGGAGGAATGTTGAATAATCTGTGGACACATTTTAAAACCAGCAGGATCCTGAAGAAGAATCTCAGGCAAAGGAGTGACATGAATCTCCAGTAGAAAAATGTTGGTCTAAAAATAAGGTACAGAGTGTGCTGATATAAAGAGAGGCTGGGTTATTTGATCTGCATCTCCTTTATCCACTAAACTAGAAACTCTACTGAGATAGGGACCACATTACCATTGATTCCCCAGCACTTCAAATCTCTTGCATGGAAGAAATACTCCTTAAATATTTTTAGAATGATTAAATCGATGAATCACTAACTCAATAAATGAAAAGTTAATAAAGAATGAGTGACTTGATTATATAACTTGAGAGACAGTATGTCAAAATGGTAAAGAAGATACTCTCTGGAATCATAATGCCTGCGTTCAAATACAAGCTTCACCATGTACCAGGTGTGTTTTCTTGGGAAGTCATTTAATCTCTTCAAACTTCAGTGTAGAAGTGGGAATATGAATAGAACCTGTCCTCTAGAGTTATTGTAAGGATTATGTAGTATTGCTTATTAGGTGTAATATTTGGTAACTTAATAAATGTTAGCTATTATTGTAACTATTGTTAGTACTCAAGTTTTCCAGCTGTTGAGTGGTGGAGCCAGGATTTGAATTCATATCTGTCTTATTTGAAAGCTCATAGTCCTAATTTTTGTACTCTCAAGATGGAAGGTAATATTACTCTTTCATGAGTAGTAATATTTAAACTCATTGGGCCTCTTCAGCCAATATTTTGATAGAAATTTTATAATACTTGGCTTTTAGCACAGTCTTGGGCTTTTTTATTCAGTTGTGGAAGAAGATGATGGAACTTCTTGAGGTTTACTGATATAACAGATTTTTCTAGGCTAGTTCCTAGAAAATAGAAGGGAATACCACCTGGACCATTTCTAGAGAATACTCGTTTTGACTGACTAGGCTGCATAGCAAGAACAGCAGTAGCAGCAAGAACCCACTCCAGTTTGTGTTTGCTGAGAGACCCCACATAACCTGTGTCGATGAACATGTGAGAAATCTAATTACTTATGAACTGCAGTTTCTTCTGTGCTTTTCTTTCTACAATGTTTAGTCTGATATGGGGGAAAAATAGGTCTGTGTGTTAGTAATGTATTGATGAGTAATAAACCACCCCCTATCATAGAGGCTTAAAACAACAATGATTGAATTTTCTCACCAATCTTTAAGTTAGTGATTTGGGCTAGAGTCTGCTGGGCAGTGCTGCTGGTCTCACCTGGGGCTCAGTGGCTGGAGTGGGAGCAGATGGTCTAGGAAAGCCTCACTTACATGTGTGGTGTGGTAGTAGCTTTCAGCTGGACCACAAGTCTCTAGCATCTAGGAGGGGGTTATTCACATTGTGGCAGCTGAAATAGGAAAAGGCCCCATGAACACACACTTTTCAAGACTCTGCTTGTATCATATTTGCAAATATCCCATTAGCCAAGAAAATCACATGACCAAGCTCAGATTCAAGGGGTGGAGGAATAAAAACTGCTTCTTGATGGGAAAAATTGAGTTGGAAGAAATGCAGCATTATTAAGATAATGTCTCCTAACTTTGCACCTCTAGGTTTAATTTATTATATCTTGGAACAGTGTCAATTGTTTGGCACATATTTCTTAGATCATTTTAGATGGGTTGATTTGTGTTAAACTGGATTTGGGGTTTTAAATTGAAAAAAAGATTCATTGCTTAAAGACAAAACTACAAATATTGTAGAAATTTTGGTGCCTAAGAGAAGAGTGATCTTTAATATTAACAGTTACTAACTCTTAAGAGGATGCTAATGATGGTTTTTCCCTTTTTTATTGTACATGAGCTGAAAATACACAATGGGGCCACTTTGTAGCTTAGCTTAGCTCTCAATTCTCAGCATTTAACAACACAATTTATCTAGTAATAAAATCCAGAAGTTTGGAAACTCATTAAAATTAAAAAAAAAAATAGAACTTAGAGGAAAAGTCATAGAATGTCTCTTGTAACATCACAGTTTTTTCTCTAAACAGGGGTGCTAAAAATTAAGCTCCTCCCCTCACACCAGGGGTGTGAACAAAGGCTCTATTCTGGTACGGGTGATGAACAGCACGTGGGCCTAGACCAAGACACGCCCTACATTATGTTCCTTTCCTTTGTGCTAAGGCTATAGACTTTGGGACTCTCCTAAAGAAAGAGTTTTGAATCGAGAAATACGTGCTACCAGATTTAATAGTTATTCTAGTGAGTGTCTCACAAGAATAGGAATGTCCACTTTTATGGTTAGTACATTGGGTTAGTATATCAGACATGCCCTGCTTAGGGGGAGACCTCCTCCTAAACAGAGGAAGGTTCTTCCTGGATGTTTGCAGCATGGATGACAGGCTGAGACCTTTGTTCATCAATCACACGGGGCAGCTTTAGAGACCAATCACTTGACTGCATGAAGCATCAGTTTTCTTAACAACTGGAGAGCATGCTAAAATTCCCCAAGCGTTGGTGGGATCTGCCCATTGCTGTAGGTCAAAGTTTTCCAAAATGAGTTATGCATGGCATGGGACTTTTGATATTCCTGGAAAAGAAAAAGGACTCATAGTTAGAATGGCCTGAATATATCCTTATCCTCTTGGACGTTCACATAAGCATATTAAGAGTTCAGAGAAGTTCGACATAAAGACAACTGTTTAATCTTGTTTAAGCTATCTTTCCTACACACATGTGAACACTAATTTCTTTCTCTTTACTTGTAATAACATCCCAGACTTCAAAGAATATTGCTCTAGATAATCTAAGATTGATCCTCACTTTTAGACTCTTAGAGAATGACATACCTCTCATGGTGTTGGCTCTTTGTAGAAGAGCATTTGAGGTGCTGTGATTTGCCGTTGTGCCCTCAGCCTACATAAGTGTTGTTTCAGAGAAGAAGTCCAGGGAACTTGCCATTATAGTCATTGGGGGTACCATGTTAAGTATGTAATATTTATTATTAAATAATACACCTCTTACCACAGATTTCTACTTTATATTATGGACCAATGCATGAATTTCCTCTGGTTACTGTAACAGACTACCATAAGATTGGTAGATTAAAATAATTCACATTTCTGACCTTACAGTTCTGGAGGTTAGAATAAGTCTGAGATGGTTCTCACTGGGCGAAAATCAAGGTGTTGGCAGAGCTTTGTTCCTCCTGGAGCTCTAAGGGAGAATTCATCTTCTTACCTTTTCTAGCTCCTAGATGCTGCCCACATTCCTTGGCTCATGGACCCCATCCATCTTGAAAGCCAGCAGCAGCCACTCCAGTCTTTGTCATGATTCTAACTCTGGTTCTTGATCACCTACCTTCCTCTTCCACATTTAAAGGACCCCTTGTGATTACATGGGGCTTACCTAGATTATCCAAAATAATTTCCTTATTTGAAGGTCAGCTGATTAGCAACCTTAATTTCATCTGCAGCCCTAGACTCCCCTTTACATGTAACCTAATATATTCATAGGGTCTGGGAAGAAGGATATGGACATCTTTGAAGAACAAGTATTCTACCTACGCCACACAGCATGCTTTGCTTTGGGTTCTAGGATATGAGAGCTACTTAGTACCTATATTAGCCTTCATCTTATTTTCCTGTGCTTATTTTGCTTCAGTTCTTATGTCCTCATTCTTTTCTAAAATTCATGTCATCACTCATGCCTGCACATACATAAGCCTTGTTGAAATGTAACAGAAATAATCGCTACTAACAATGAACCTCAAGGTGGAAGTACAGCCCATGAGCCAAATCCCTTCTGCCTCCTGTTTTTGTGAATAAAGTTCTGTTGGAACACAGCTGTTGCTTTCCTGATACAAGAGCAGAGTTGAGTCGCTCTGGCTCAGATCATATGGCCCACAAGGAAGAAAATATTTACTATCTGGCCCTTTCTAGAAAATGTTTACCAGCCTCTGCTTTAGACACTCTGAAGCTGAATGGCGTACTGCCCTCTCTTTGCTGCAAAGGGAGATGTTGGATCACTTAAAATCCCTGAAACGTGTTGTATAGCTAGCTTTATACTCATTTTTAGGTTTTGGCATTGGTAGAGGTTTGTAAAATGACCCGGGGAATTTGTGACAATATGAATATAATCTCAATCATTTAAGAAAATAAAATGACATGTTTACTTTATTAAATCAGATTGTATTTACATATTTTCAAAACATTATACAGTGGCTTAATATATGTATGAATGGTTATACAAACTGTGATTACATTTTGTTCATCGGTAATTTCCACCTTGGTCGCAGACATCGGCACACCTTTATATGCACTGTTGTCCCCTCTGCTCAACCTCCAGAAATCTGAAAAGGAAGTGGCATAGGCTTTGAGCTGTTGTTAACATTTGTCAAGTCTAGTGGTAATTGTACATTCACCCATAATGTACCTCATTGATGGTTTCAAAATGGAACAACATTTTAATAAATACCATTTGTGTACTTGACATGATTACAATAAAAGATAACCGTGAGAGTAAAAATGTTGAAAATCTCTACAGTATAGTCTGGTTCCAAAAATCTGCAATTGTTATTTATCTTTCTTTTAAATCATTGTCTAATATATGAATTACATACTGTATAGATGATGAATTTCTTTATGACCATTCCATATGAAATAGTTTTGGATTTTCTCCTAAAGGATATCTGCATTTTGAGCAATCTTTCTTTAAAGCAACATTCCTGGATTCCTTATGAGTAAAACACTTAAATTTGAATGCAATTTATACATGGGAGGAAGCACTGGATATGAAGCCTGGAGAACAGGATCAGATACATGTCACAGGACACCTCCTATCTGAGAATGCACACATTTGATAATACTAAATAAGCTTAGCACTTAGCAAGGTATTTTCTTTTTATTGTTAAAGTATTACTGATATACAAAAACTGTACACATTTAATATGTGCATCGTGATGAGTATGGACATACACATACTCCCACTATTCCACTGCCACAACCAAGGTACTAAACATATTGATTACCTCCAATAATATCCTTGTGTTCTTTGGTAATTTTATTGTTTGTTTTTTTGGTAAGAACATTTAACATGAAATCTATCCTCTTAACATATTTTAAAACATACAATACCAGGACTGTACTGGTAACTATAGGTACTATGTTGTACAGCAGATCTCCAAAATTTATTCATTTTGTATATTGGAAACTCTATACCCGGGAAATATACTTCCCCATTTTGTCCTCTCCCCAGCCCTTGGCAACTACCATTCTGTTCTCTGCTCTGAGTTTGACTATGTTATATACTGCGTAGAAAAGAAATCATGCAGTGTTTGTCCTTGTGTAGGTGGCTTCTCCCACTTAGCATAATGTCCCCCAAGTTCATGCGCATTGTCACAAATGGCAGGATTTACTTCCTTTTTTTTTTTTAAAGCTGAATAATATTCCATAAAGTGTGCTTATCTTTACAATGGTTTGGGAACAATAACCAGAGCTCAGGGCTTGACTTGCTCCAGACTCCTGCCTATTCTGAATTAAATTTCATTCTCTCCCTCTTGGCTCTCTCTCTTCGCATTTATGGTTAGCTCCACCCTTCCTAATCATAATCTCCCCACGTTTTCCATAACTGTCATTTTAATAAAACAATCCTTGTAAGGTTCACATTTTACTTTTAAAATATACTTTAGTCATGTTTCACTCATTTGGTGAGACTCTTGAACCTTGATTTTGAACAATGATTCTTAAATTTATTTTGTAGAGTAACCAGTAATTGGATCAATTACTATTGCTCTTCTGAAACAATTGTCTGCAATTAAAATGCTTCCCTCCTCCCATGCCCTCCTAATTTACATACCCATTTTAGTCTGGGAATAATGGCAATATGTTTATAGAACCATTGTTTACCATGTTTGACCATCTCAACTTTCACTTCTCTACTAAACACAAATAGTGAACAGTAGGTTACTGTCTCCCGTAAGACCAGAAATCCACGAAAAGACAGTCTGCTTCCAGTCTAACACTGGGCAGAATAACCAAAACCTTTGTAGTGACTTCCTGCTTCTGCAATTCTTGCTGGATTTCTGGACTTTTTATTCTTCCTGGGCACTCACTCTTTGCATACAATATCTTTTACTTGGACTCCGTGTCATCCTGTTTACATGATGTTGGGGACAATATATGAATCATGCTAATTTCTATACAATAGCTAAGGTACTTATCCCTACACAGAATCACAAATGAGGTAGGGGTTCCCTTAAATTCAGATCTTTTGCAGAACAAGAAGCAGTTTTAAATTGGTTATTTTTACATTACACCTTTGTGTTATGGTTATGCAGGTTTACGTAATATACTCTGCCATGGAGTTCCATCCTCAACTTAGAACTCGTCTCTAATTATTTTTGGAGAAGAAATTTGCTGTCACTTTGCACTTTTCTCAGATGGAGACCTATAAGAAAAACACAAATTCATTTGTCTTTTTCTAAGTAAGTGCTTAAACTATTAATAAATTAAAATGTGTCCATCATTAGTAATTTATTATTTCTGAAATGAATTTCTATTACCATCTTCTACCTCTTTTTTGGAAGGGAAGGACAATGAATAATACTTCATAGGCTTTCTTTTCAGTTGGACACAATACTTGCATTTTGAGATGTGATGAAGCAGTCCATGTTCTTTCTAGCCATGGCCTCCGTGACTTGCAGATTTTTATCAACTTCCCACTCAGAATACCTCATTTTTATCCAATGGCACATATTTCAAGTCTCAATTCTCCTTGATCATTTTGATTGCTATTTTCTAGATCTTTTCCTTAAACCAAACTTTTTTTCTTTCGTACTTACAGACCTTGGATTCCTTGAATTCTTCTGTGAACAAAAGAAGAATAAATTGAAAAAGAACCCTCACCTTGGTATGTACACACATCCCAAATGGGATGCCCTAGAATTACCTTTGGAATCTTTTTTGCAGAGTGCCTTGTTTTACTCAAACTAGTTGAAGTCTGATTTCAGCAGGGAGTGTGTTCTCTTGTCTGATTTCTTACACATGATTTGGAATATGTGTGACATTAAAATGAGTAACTTAAATGTTATGGCTTTACTTTCCAAGCTCCTGTACATTTTTTCTGATTTTTCCAATGTGCATTTGACATTTGTCACTAGTGCTTTGATGCCCTCTGTACAGTATGATGTACTCGGGAACTATTTAACTTTTGGTCCTGAAAAAATGAATTCAGTTGCTAAAGATTCTGTTAGTATGTAAGTAGGGACAGTTGGCAATTTCTAAGGCAAGTATTATCATTTTAAGTCCTAAGCTTTGGTAATTTCAGTGGTTAGTTATGGCTGGTCTTGGTGAGTGTCATATAGATGGTTCATGGCTACATTCCTTGTTGAGACTGTGCGTTAACTGTGGACTCCTCCCTCTTTATTCTGGAAATGAATGAAGCACAGTAATAGGAAAATCCATAAAGAAGTAAAATAGGATGTTGTTTGAAATTCATTGAATATTTCTTGGAATTCATTTCCATGGCTGTAGCTAGACTTGAGGATACGGCAAATGTACTCACCAGAAAAACTGGACTGGATTCTTCTACGTAGGGAAAAGAAGTGGAGAGAAAGAGCTTCAGTGTCAAGGGACACTGGAAGCAGAAACGAGTTGAAGTTTGCCATTCCTATGCCTCTTTCCTATCCCACAATGCTTCTGACCTTGAGAGTGTTTCATTGTCCAGGAAAACATCTCTCTCTTTGACCTGAAGTATATAAGGCAAGATTTTGTATGGCTTTGGAAATATACTCCTCCAAACTGTGATTTGAAAATAACTGTTAAGAAAGAGCAAGGACTTGGGTGACTACATCAGACATTGATTTGATGAAGTGTTGAGTAAACCAGATGGTTGGTATCAAATGCCTTGATAAAATATTTTAGAAATCAGAGCTGGTTCCCATGAAAAAAATCCACCCCTCTGGAGGGATTTGCTTATGACCTTCACCATTTTGTTTTCTTTTATTTCAGGTAGGTTTTTTTTTTTAACCTTTTTTTATTGAGTTATAGTCATTTTACAATGTTGTGTCTTAAAAATTAAGTAGATATATGAGCATAAGCTGAACTTGGACTGTAGACTTTAAGAAGTCAATGTGCTTGACCCTGGAAATTTAATCCCTGTCTGATCATCTGGTGCCCTCAGCCTGGGTATCAGAGCAACATCTGGTTAAATGAAATACTGACATTTGTGCACATTGGAGCCCAAAACACTTGAATTTTCCAACAATGAGAACATTGGGTGTTTCTCTTTATGTGTGCTAATGTTATGGACTGATTTTGCAGAATCACTGCAGCAAGTTGTAAATGATGTATGAAATGAAAAATTCCTGTCCAGTGCACAGATAGAATATATACAGTTCTGCGCAATCACTGCAGTGCTGGGCTATTTGTTTTAATATTTCCTTCAGACATATAGTCATTTTTTTGGTGAGTCATATCCAGATGCTTATCATTGGCACAGAGCACCAATTCCTTTATATATATTTCCAATGAATTCCAGTCATGAATAAGTATACTTAAATTAATAGAATACTGTATTTGAGAGGACAAAACCTTTAAAAATAATATTTTATGGAAAATGCAGCAATATATTTGTTTTGAAAAATTGGGGAAATATTGCAGACCCCAAATTGTAAAATTAAAAAACATTTAATCTCATTATGGAAAAATATCATTTGGTATATATCTTTTAAGGCTTTTATCCCCTGTGATTAGATTGCACTCTATAAAAAAAATTATTCTGTTGTCTTTATTTGTAAATTTTTATTTCCAATTACTGATAAAGTCTGAATATCTTTCTATGCTCTTCTACAATGTAACTTCTTATCACTGTGTGCTATTCATTTACATGAGTGTAGCACAAAGAAGTTTTACTAAACAGTGGATATGTAGGGTTGTTTCTAATTTTGCTAATGTAAATAATTTCCTATATAGGTAGTACACTGTTTATATGATTTCATTAAGTTTGGTATATATTTGGTAATGCCAAACTTGACTCTGTTCTTCTCTTTCCAGATGTTCTTGACTATTATATATGTTGTTCATGTTGGAGTTTGATGACAATTGGATTATATTTGTAGATGATTGGAGTAGAATTGGCATCTCTGTAACACTGAGTCATTCCACTGGAGAAGATACTGTGTGTCTAGTTATTGGTAGATTTCCTAATATAGATCCATCCTTGCATACCAGAAATAAGCATCTCTAAGGCACAATAAAATTTTATTTAGAGTTTCTACATAAAATGCCTAAGTTATATATATAAAGTTCTTTTTTTGTGTTATTTTTGTTAATTTTTTGAATGAGGGGAATCGTAGCCTCATAATATTAATTAGCAAGATTTCTCCATCTGCCCTAGCCCCCATCCCTGCTCCACGCCAGGCTCTGGAGGAGTTTAGATAGCATGGAGTTACCACCCTCTTCTGTAGATGTGAGAGAATTAATGTCTGCGTCTGGCTTCTTGGGGGGATAAGTTCTTTGAAACCTCTCATTTTCTCTTGAAGTTATTTTATGTTTAGGTTGTCTTGTGTCCCTTACTGAATCAACTTTGGTAATTTATATTTTCCTATTGAAATATCATTTCATCTAGAGGTTAAATTTGTTGTTATAAATGCATACAAACTATTTTTATAATTTTAAAAATATTCCTATAAATCTATTATTAAATCATTTTTCTCATTCTTAATGAGATATCATTTTCTTGGTTAGCTTTGCTAAAGTTAGTTTTAAAGAACCAACTATTGAATTTACTTACTATTTCCATAGTTTTTCTATTTTACTATCTTCTTAAGTTGCATGTTTGGTTCATGTTTACTATTCAAATTGTTTAAGACTATTAATTTTCCCATGGTTTTCATTTTAGCCATGTAGCCATGCCATATGATATGTTGTTGATATGTTGTTTTCATTCACTTTAAAATAATGTATTTAAATTTAATTACTAGTAAAAACCAATTTCATTCATTGTTTAATAACCTGAAGTAGTATTTTAATATCGTCTATGATCCAAAATTCTTTCAAAAGAGTAATGTTAAATTTTAAAGTGGTTGAATTTTAAGATTTTATCTGTTATTATTAATTTCTAGTTTTATTTAATAGTCTCTGAAATATACCTGGTATGACTTTTACTTGAATTTTATCGACATTATCTTTATGGAATAGAGTGTATGATTATTTTGGGGAAGGAGTCCATGGGCACTGGAGATGAGAGTTATTTTATCCAGAGTAGAGAGTTTAATCTTACTAATTATGTTAACAAGTTCTATATCATAATTCACTTTTTGTCTTTGTTGATCTTCTTTGAGCATGCTGAAGGGAAGCATGTGAGGGATGCTGAAGTCCTTTAGTAATTTGTTCTTGTTATTCTTTTACTCTTACTTATAGAAATACTTAAATTCTGAAAGAACTACTATTTGACACATAAACATTGTATATTTGTGTTGAGTTTTACTGCCTTAATATAAAATCTCTCTTTGAACATTTTACTGTGCTTTGCCTTGAAACTTCTTTGTCTAATATTAATGTTAGAACCTCTCCTCTCTTTTTATTTGTATTTCTATAACATATCTTCATGCATCTTTTTACTCATCCTTCTGGTACTCATTTGTCTTAGGTGTATCTTTTGTAATAAGTAGGTAGTTGGCTTTTATTTTGTGGCTCAGTTTTCTACTTTTGACTTCTCACAGAGAAGTTTAAGTAATTTTCAAATATTGTCATAAACAATATATTAGCCTCACTTATTTCACTATGTTTTATTTTAAATTCTTTGAGTGATTTTTTCCCATTCTTCCCTATCTTTGAGCACGTAGACTATACCATTCTTTATTAATGTTTAATAGAGGACATGTTTGGTATTAAATTCTATTTTCATTGAAGTATCACCAAAGCATTCTTTAATTTATACATCCCTGTCAGATTTAAGGGCCAACAACATTTTTACATTCTCTAGTTAAATGGAAGAATTTAGCACACTTTCCAACACCACGTACATACCATTGCTCTCTCCCAGCCCTATATTTTGGATTTTGTTTCTATAATCTCAGGTTTTAGAAAAAATATTATTTAAAAAATCATTATTCATCCAGCATGTGCCTTATTTTTTTAAGAATAATATTTTTGATTTTTATTTAGCTTTTAAAATAGATGTGCAGTAATTATTTTGTTATTTTTATGTTTAACTAGTTTCACTATTTCTAATTAGATCATTATACCTTATCTTTCTTCTTTTTAAGCTTCTAATTCTTATTACACCTTCATTGGATTTCAGTATGGCTTTAGAAAATTTTTCAGGAAGGATGCACTGTTGGTATGTTTTCTGAAATCACACATTTGTGCAGATTTTTTTATTCCTTGTTTAGATATACATTTCTTGAGTTGCACCATTTTCCTTCAGAATTCTGTAATTTGTTGTGTTGATATCCGCATTAAAGGAAATATCTGAAGCAAGGCTGATTTTTGTTTGTTTGTTTGTATATGAATCATTGGTGTGTGTGTTGTTGTTTTTCTATGCCTGGATGTTTGTGAGATTTTATTCTTGTAACTCAAAAATTTGACCAGATGCATCTGAATATGGGTTTGCCTTGATAATAATCAACCTTTTCATCTGTATCCACTGGAATTGTTTCAGTTGTTGAATGTTTTCACCTATTATACCTTAAATTATTAGGTTTGTCACATTTATTCTTATCTTCTCAAGAACCTCAGTGATCTGGATGTTGAAACCATAAATTCCATGAAAGCAGGAGCCATAACAGTTTTGTTCACTACTCTGTACCTGGATATATAGGTCCTGAGCCTGGCACATTCTAGACATTCAATAAATGTATACATATTTTTAACAGATAAATGAATGAATGAATGGTAAACCCCATCTATTACCTTCATGTGTACGTTTTCCTCTCTGATTCTTTTAATCTTATTTTTTCTTTTGCTTTTAGGAATTTTTTGTGAAATAGGCTTCCCAGGAAACCACAAAGCTGAAGGTTTTACTTAAAGGTTAACCTACTCAAGGTTACTGTGGCACTGACTTTGCTTCCCTTGCCCCCTTTCCCTGCCCTTCTATGACAATATGGCTTTAATGGAACTGTCTTTAGCTGGAGAATCAGCAAAGCCTCATAACTCTGAAACATTCCCTCTTAATGCACAACTAGTTCAGATTCTTCCCAATAGATGATTAAATCCAACAGGAAGAGGATTTAAGAAGGAAGAGGAGGTGAGCTAGGACTGAGCTCAGATCCAAAGTCTCCCTCTGGGCCAGAGAATATCACTGACAGCTGACTGCTTCTGTGTCAGTTAGGTTTTCTGCATAACAAACCACTCCAGCTTTAGTGCCTTAAAACAGCAATCATTTATCAGCTTGGGATTCTCTCTGGCTGGGCTCAGCTGGGCGGTGCTGTAAGTCTCCCATGTGTGCACTCATGTGACTGTATCCAGTGGGTGGGTCAACTGTATGTGATCCCGATGGTCTTACACAAGTGTCTGATGTTAGAGACACAAGTCAGAGTTCATAAATCAGCAAGCAAGGGTAAACTCCAATGCAGTAGCACTTTTCACACCTCTGATTGTGTACTTTGCTAAGGTTCCTTTGGTCAAAGAAAGTCACCTGACTAGTTCAAATTCATGGGGTAGAGAAACGAACTCTAGATCTTAATTGGAAGAGCTGTCATGTCATATTATGATGTCATGGATGCAAGGAGTGGGCAAATTTGAGGTCATTTCTGTAATTCACTCTACTCCTATTAGGGACTCTGGAAACCAAAGGCACTCATGCCGAACATCTCTCTATTCCTCACTATGTTGCTCTCTTGGCCAATTAATCTAACCTTAGATTGTGTGTTTGATTTGTAGTCTCTCTAAAATGTTATACTGTGCTCTTTCTACATTTTCATTCTGGTATTTACTGCCTTTAATGTAGATTTGCTTTCTGCCGATGCATTTTTGGTTACATGTAGTTTCTTCCTACCACATCCATCTTTCTATTTTTTATTGTTACTTTTTCATATTTCATTTTTCTTACAGTTTTGGGTACCTTTTATAATGAGGTCTATTTCCTCAAGTATAACATTTTCAGAGGCAATGATTTTCCTCTGAGTTTGTGGGATGTTTTTGTTACCTTTTTCTGCAGTAGTCTTATCATAGATGCTTTGTTTGGTATTTATTTGTCAGCAGACTTGGGGATTTGCTCTTGTGTCTGTCTTCCTGTGTGAGGGTCAGATTTCCTTCTTTGATCTATATATGGAAGATGTACTTATGTGCATACCTCCTAGTGTGCAATTCCCAGTTTACAGGGAGTGTCATTTAGAGATCTAATTCCTGAAAGTCTTGATCTCTGTTCAAATGGAACACATACAAAATTCAAATTCCCAGCATACACTCCTGTTCTCCCTCTTCTGCCCTAACTTCTGTACTTTAATTCTGAGAATGATACTTCCCAGGGAGATTTTATACTGCCTCTGTCCCCCAATCCCTTTCTTAAAATTTCTGTATTTAGCGTCTCTGGATGGATGGCAGGTAGGTTAGTGGATAGATGTTTTTGTGGGGAAATATTCCAGCTTTTCCTCAAGCAGCTCTTGCCTGAAATAGAGACAGCTTCTAGTCTTCTGATCACCTAGATCTGCAGGCTGAGTCCCTGAGGACTCTCTCACTTGCTGATAATGGGGGGTGGAGGAGTCATTTGGCAATAGGAGAAATAGGAGCTCTCTTCCTGTCTGCTCTGTTTATGCGCATGGTTTTGTGATGTTTTTACAACCACTTTAATTAGTAATATTTTATATATTCAAAATGAAATATGTAATATATGTATGTTATAAAGCATAATAATGAAGTGACTACCAGCAAACTTATGACTTAGCTTAGGAAGAGAAACACTAGCAGGGCCCTGACATCTACCTGTTGGCATCTTCCTACATCCTGCCCCAAGAAATAACCACTATTCTGAGTATTGTGCTCACTACTCCCTTGCCTTTCAAATAACAGTTTTATTTAATATGTATGTTGAATTGAAGAATATATTGTTTAGATTCTTAAAATTTGGGGGTGTCATAAAAATTGTACCATGCTGAATGTAGACTGGTGCGAGTGACAAATTTTCACTCAATATTATGTTTCCAAGATTCATTTATTTTGTTGCTTGTAAATGTATTTTACTCATTTCCACTGCTATACTATAGACCTTTTGTGGGAATGTAGCATGTTTTTAAAAATCTCTTAATTAAATTGGAAACATTGTTTTTGTCTAATAAACATAATATGGCTTTGAATATTTGGGTATATTTCTTCTCATTTTTATGTGTAATAGTTTCTTTTAGATATACAGATATTCATATTCATAAAAGTATATAAATATAAATGTATGAAAGTATGAAGTATAAACAATTTAAGTCTTATGATCATTTTAATGTCTGCAGAATCTTAGTATTGATCATATATACTTTTTCTCTTTTTTTATTCTATCTTATCGTGATTGATTTTTTAATTGATTTTATGATTCTTTTCAAAAATAACAGCTTTTGACTTTGATCATTTTCTGTAATGTTTATTTTCCATTTTACTAATTTCTGCTCTTGTCTTTATTACTTAATGTTGGTACCGAATTTTGAAGAGTAGGTAAAATTTGGTCAATTTAAGAGCGTAAAATCCTTAAATATTTGTCAGACATAATATGGTCTTGATAGCACTCATGAGAATATTGGAAATGCTATTTTAATGAGTGTTGTTGAAGTAATTCATCCTATTGGATACCATGAAGTTCAGAAATGTTAAAACAAAAGTCTTGTACACTTAGAATCACTTGATTTCATTTAAGCATGAAGAATAATTTCTGAGATATTGGTGATATTTTAGGTTTCTTATTTATCTCCTAGGTTTACCTTATTCACTTTGTTTCCAGAATGTCCTTGTTCCTTTCTTTTTTCCTAAATCTTGATAAAATCATAATCGAAGATGGACACAGGTCTCCTAAGTGTGCCCCATTAGAAATTATATGATAGAGTTTTTCTTAACTATTTTGTTTGCTCCCAAACCTGTCTTATACACATGGCTCTGTCCTTAAACTATCAATTTTCATTTGCTTTGGTTAACCGTATTCCCTATCACGCATCCTCCCTCCCCTGCATCTCTCCCCCTATCTTGGATATTATCAGTTTTCTTCATCTAGTTTTTCTGTCTTTGAAGAAAGCAGAAGGATGACACTGTTAAATGGGCCATTTAACTGAAGAATGGCATGTCATTCTTTTTCTGATATATAATGAGAGAGATGTATATAGGTTAATGTATGTATGTATAGAGATGAATATTACAGCTATTTTATGATATTTAAGACTAAATGCCACAATTGTATTTTTTTTTAAGTAAGTCTAAACTCCCCTTAAAGGAAGCTGAGAAAAGTAGTAATTTGGAACTAGTTGGCTTAACTTAAAAAACTCCCCTGTGACATCGGAGTGTGTTTCATGCAATTGCTTTCTTAGACTTCCTCATTAAAATATTGACTACTCTTTTTCTTCAGTAAATGCTAATCCCAGCTCCCATGTACATGTATTTACATTTCACTGCAGGCAGCCTGCCAGGTTAGAAATAAAACCAATTTGTTAATATCACTATTTCCTTTTCAGCCAAGAAAATATGCATTAAATTAAAGACTTTCTAAAAATAATAAGAAACGGCTCCTGTTGATACCAACCATTCATTTGTCTCTCTGACTTAGGCCGTGACGGCTCATCTTTATCAGCCTGGATTTTCTCTGCTTCTCTCAGCCCTGGCCATCTCTGTGCAAAACTCTGGATTCTAAAAGACCCCAGTCCAGGCCCTGATGTTTACTTTGCCCCCTTTCCCTCATCTTTCCTGCTGTTGCACCTCTGCTAGTCCTTGCCAGCACCTGTCTGAGATTGTAAAGCACTGTATTTAAAAGAAGGTGAGCAAATATGGTTAATCCTGGCTGATAACATGCCGCTTTGATGGCACATTCTCTCCAGAAATCTTGGAAATCTTTGAACTGCAAGAGGGTCCCCATTTGATTTACGATTCATAAGTGGATCAGTGTCATTAGAATCCACAGGAGTCTTTTGTTCATTTAGTCATTCTGAAGGCCACCCATCACGTACTTCTCTGCACTGTTTTACACAAGAGCATCTTCCCAGAGCCTGTAACTGTTTCTTAAATAAACCTTCTGTAGAAAGCAACTAATTATGCAATTGTACGTTGAGTCATATTAGTAACTAGAAAATGTGTATGCTCATTGGGTTATCTAAACTTGAGAAGTCAAGTGAATTTTCAGTAAAGCTAACAAGATATTAACCTTATTACCATACTTTGCCTGGCTGGGTGCTACTCTTTACTTGGTTGAATATCTATCTTAT
The DNA here is from genome assembly GCF_009834535.1 of Camelus ferus. Classification (NCBI taxonomy): domain Eukaryota; kingdom Metazoa; phylum Chordata; class Mammalia; order Artiodactyla; family Camelidae; genus Camelus; species Camelus ferus. Next base: position 46,316,395 of record NC_045704.1, read on the forward strand.
TTATAAAATGGTTTGATTGATATTTGCTATTATTCCTGTAACACACAAAGAAAAAGGAGTCATTTGCAAATGCCATTGTATAGTTGGTGCTGGGAGAAGTCAAAGCTGGCATCTAAAAATTGGTGCACATATTTTATTATTCTCCTGATTTTTCTCCTTATTTCATTTTATTTCCCCTGTTGTTTTCCTCTCTAGTCAAATGTTGGCCTTGGCTCTAGCAAGGTTAGAAGAATGAAGTATTACTGATAATCTTCACGTTCTATTTCTACCTTGGGGGAAAATGCTAAAGAAAGAACAGATTTAGCCTAAGCAGTTTCTGATGACCTACATTCCCCTTTTTTCTTAACTAGCTTTAAGATCTGGGGTCCTAAATTCTTCATTGCAGTGATCCCATAATGGCTGCCAAAATAAGAAATGTTTCCCCTTCTTGAGTCCTTTAGTCTTTCATGATTTAATTCCCTCTTATATCCATTCAGTTTGAACCCAGTTGGCCTCTCACATCCTTCTTTTCGTATTTTAGGTTGGTATGGCATCATGTCCTCTTCTTAAATCCTGTGCCACCTTGAACTGGGTGCATACCAACAGTTTAATGGCCCTTCTGGTTTAGTCTTTGGTCCAGAAAGTGGTCGGTGTTGCGATCTTTCTCAGGAAGACACATTTAGCAGTGCAGAGTTGTTCCGTGAGGAAAACCACCTCATCCAGCTGGTAAGCAATTTATGCCCTGAAGCATGAAGATTTCATAGCCCTTGTAATTTTATCCTTCCTGGTGTCGCTGCAGGTGCTATTTTTATTCATATAAATATTTAATCTTCTATAAAACTTATTAAGCTGTTGGCCTCAATAACATTTTTTGGCAGTAAGTTCCCTCCTAGGTTAAAGGGACACAGTCAAGTACAACAGCTTAGCTCAAGATCACAGTTTTAAATAAAGGTATAAAAGGTGATTTTCTGAGATTTAAAAAAAGAGACTCCAGCAAAGCTGTTTGGGGTTTGGCTATGACATTTACCAGTAATGCGTCCACAGTCTCAGCAGCACTGAGTTGGCATCTGAGAGACCAGGAAGCAAGCTCATTTGAAATTAAAGTGAAAGTAGTTAAGATGTCTTTTTCTAGGCCTAGTAAAGACGAAAAGCAGATTAAATGTATGGGCAGTGTTCTTCCCTTTCTTAGCATTCAAGTCTTTGCATTAACATTTTTGCCTGACTGTCAATCCATGGAATTATTTCTCCCTAGCAGTTTACTCTAGCCCTCTTTAAGTAGTTGGCTTCTTTGGATGGGTACATCTTGTTAAAATAGGTGACCTTTCCCTGAGTTTCTTTGTTGGTTGGAGAACCAAAGGACAATGTGTGGTGCATCTTCTAATTCCCTTTAGATAGTTATCTGGAGATCAAGTGGAGGTTTCTCTAGTTGAATTTAGTTAAGCCACATCTCCAATGGAAAATTTAGACATAAGCATCATGACTTATGTGCATGGACTATCCAGGTGGATGTGAATTGACTCTGGAGTCGAACATTTCTTTTTTGTCTTCTTGGATATTTATTGTAGCTACTGTGTTTGACCTTGAACATGATGGACATTTGTACCACAAAATAGTCTGGTGTACATAGGCCTATCCTGGCCTAAATGATATATCTAAGTTGGGTGAATTGATCTCTGTTGGCAGTCCTGATATAGGAAGCTTATGATTCTCAAGGAGGAAAAATAATCTACATGTTATTAATAGAATACAAGCCATGGGGTATATAATGAAGTTATAAACTATGAGGAGTTAGAAGGGCCGTAGAAATTCAGAGAAGGGACTGATTATTATTGACCAAAGTGCTTTAGGAGAAAGTGGTATTCAAACTGACTCTTCTGGAAACCTGAGATTTGGGCAAGGGGAGCGAAAGTGAGTGGGAGAGGAGCTGATGAATGTAAGCTAAGGCAAGGCTACCATTCAGTAACAGCAAAACTTCAGTGGGATGGATTTTGTGACTTCTAACATAGATTCTCACCTGAAGAATTATTAATGGGATTGTTGGTTCCGTCCATATTAAATGGAGCTAATCTTTCTTTTACTAATTGTTATCCTTTCTATTAATGTAATTTAAAAATATTCTCAAAGGTCCAAATATCAGGGCCCAGTATTTTCTTAAATACTTTTAACTCATCTTGCTTAGCAGCTCTTTAGCTCCTTACATTAAATAAGTGACTCAACTGTCATACATGCTGGTGGAGTGCTAATTGTCTAGCCACTTTGGAAAACAGTTTAGCAGCTCCTTATAAAGTTGAATATACATGTACTATATGACCCAGAAAATGTACTTATAGGGATTTGCCTAAGAGAAAAGATTATGTTCACATCAAAACCTGTCTATGAAAGTTAACAGTGGCTTTATTCATAATCACCCAGAGCTGGAAACAGTCCAAATGTCCTTCAACTGGTGAATGGATAAGCAATGGTATATCCATACGATGGAATACTACTCAGCAATAAAAAGAAATGAACAACATGGATAAATCTCTAATGCATTGCACTAAGTAACAGAAGCCAGACTCAAAAATCTTCATCCTATTGATTTCATTTACATTGCGTTTTGGAAAAGGTAAAACTTCAGGGAAAGGTAGCAGATCAGTGATTGCCAAGGACTGGGGCTGGGAGAAGGGGCTGACTGAAAGTCCAAGGTCGTTTTGGGGGAGTGATGGAACTTTGCAGTATCCTGGTTGTGGTGTTGGTTACTTGACTGCACTTTGGGCAAAACTCAAAAAACCGTACACTGAAATGGGTGGATTTTATTTCATGTTAATTATACTTCAGTAAGCCTTACTTTAAAAAAGAAGTGACCAGCCATCTGATGTTTACAGATCTGACATTATGGCCCTTCATTGGTACTCTTTGGTACAATTTTCATTGCTTCACATAGTAACATCTTCTCCTTCTTAAAGGGTTTTGTTTATAAACTTCCATCATCCCTTAAAGAAATTTTTTAAACTCCCTTAGAATTTTGATGGAGGTGCTCAGAGACCTAATAGTTGATGGTCAGAGCTCTCTTTGAAACACAAGTATTTTGTATGTACATAAAGAACTACTTTAGAAGGATTGGCTATTTCATATACAGTAGGTGACTCTTTTGAGACATGGTTATAATAGGATGGAATCTTGTGTAACTTTTTTGCTGTGTGAGTAACAGACCTACAGGCCTTATAAGATGTAGAGATTTGAAGCCTTTAAACCAATCTGCACATACACTTTTCCAGATATGAATTAACTCTCTAATCCACTGTCTGCAAACTTCCGCTCAGGCTGCTTAAAGGTTATTGATGAAAAATCACAAAATTTGCTATGGTGGTACAATAAAGAAGCATTTGTTCTTCCAGGACACCACACCATCCCTTTACCTATGGTTTAAAATGTTTGTATCTCATTTGCTTCTGAAATGGATTTGGGGTGGCTCTTCTTGGTAAAGCAGATATTCTGAAATTTATCCATTTCGCTAGGCCACACTCCCACTTCCAAATCCTTCAGTTTGCTGGAACAGTCTCTCTGTATCATCCTGGATAACTTAATGCCTTCCTTCAGGGTCTCAGCTTCTCTTTTCAAAAGTGAGGGAGTACAATCATGATCTGAGAGATCATCTCTCAGTGGTCCCAAAGCACCAGTTATGTCCCCTTTCATTACATGTGTCACATTACATTTAATTATTTACTTATTTATTCATCTCCTTATTTATTAGACTCTAAGCTCTGTGGGACCATACTTCTCTTATTCACTGTTGTATCTTCAGCTGACAGGAGGCACTAGCAAAGTATTTGTTGAATAAATGAATAAATGGAGGGCACCTGCCCTCCCTAATAGGTCATAATTGTGCTACTGACAGCATGTTTATACCATTCTATATTTTAACTTAAATACCTTTGGAAATAGTTTAATTATCATCTGTCTGAAAAGTATTGTTGGTATGGAAAAGAAAAGTTACTGCCATAAAATAACTTTTTGGGGGGAGATATCTGAATGCTTTGCTAAGATTTCATCTTTGACACATGGTTTGTATATTTGCCTGTTTTCTTTTCTTTTCTTTCTTTCTTCCTTTTTTCTTTTTGGCTGGATATAACCAGGTGGCAGCTCCTTCAAATGAGTGTTTTGTACAGTATGTGCTGTGTCTCATTGTAGTTGGCATATGAGTAGCACATAGTTTGTAGTTGGTGGGTGGTCTCTTCCTATGTAAATGAATGTGGTAGCTCTTTAGGATGGAAGATCCAAGATGGCAGTGGGATTTCAAGTTTCAGTATAAATCTGTGGCTACTTATAGATATTGATTGATTGATTTTTTAAGCCAATTGCAATCACTGGATCAGGGACTAGCATTTTAAAAATTAGGTTCCTGAAAGAATATAAATATGCAGCCATTACACAAAACTTATACACTGCATACAGCTGTATACAGAGCCTTTAACTATAAAATTCAGCCATGTTGGATTTTTGTATTAGCTAATGATGCACTCATCAGAAGCCTAGTTCCTCCATCTACTGTTGCAGTTTGTTCTTAATGGGAATTTAAATCAGCACTGAACAGTGCCAGGGCATCCCAAGAATTTCCCCCAGAAAACAAGGGTGCCAGACATGCAGAGGAAGGTCAGCAACACCATTGGCAAAGTTACATTCCCTCCTCATTGGCAGCAGTGCCTGGTTCTGTTTGGAAAGCAGTGACTTACGAAAGGATTTTGTTTTTCTCCTATTTATTTTTTTTTCCTTTTCCTTTTTAAAACCATTTTCCCCTTCCCAATGGAAAATTATTTTATATCCTGTTTTCTCTGAAAACAATGTATCTATTCAGAGATAAACGTAAAATCACTATGTCACATTTCCAAACAGGCCATGTTCCCTGCAGTCCCACTGTGTGCCCTTTGAGTCCAGACATATGTAAGGCTGTGAGGTTGGGCTGCGAGATGGTTACAGCCAGTAGTGGTTAATTTTCCCAGTGAGAAAGAAATACCTGCCACATCAGTTCATGGCAGTATCCATCACTGATTTCACTTTAGAATCCACTATTGTAACCTTTCCTCTGATTTTCATGACTATGTTTTTCAACCTGCATTCATTCTTTTGTCAACAAATATTTCCTCAGCTGCTTCTCTGTCCCAGATGCTTTTTGGGTGTTGCAGGTACATCAGTATTCAAAATGAGCAAACTATTTTCCCCTTGTTATTTTCTGCTATCCTTACAACCCTGAGAAACCAGTAGGATTTTTATTTATTATCCCCAGTAGGAAATGAGAGAGTCTGTGGCTTTCCTCTGAGATCACACATGAAGTTACTGGCAAGATTGAAACTGGAAATCAGATCTTCATGCTCCCAGCTAACCAACCACACCTTTCATTACACCAGACAAAACCTGCGGGCAGGGAGTAGCAGTGGTCCAAGTACCCTTTGGATGGGTGCCTGTTGTATGTGTCCTTGGACTGTGACCTTCCAAAGAACCACTGAACACTCTGTCTTTGAGAAATGACCTGCCGTTTTCAAACGGCATCAAGGAGAGTCAATGAGACAACAGGATGGGAAGCAAAGTACTGAATTTAAAATTTTCTTTTTGTGTATTTGAAAAGGAAAAAAATACATATATGATTCAAGGAGAATGTATAAAATGAAAACAGTTTTCCCCATCTCTTATGTCTGTCGAGACATTACTAATCAGAGTAGCTCCCCCCTCCACCTGCTCCGTCCTTGCTTCTTTTATTTTTAATTTTCATTTTTTTGGAAGGGGAGGGATGACCCTGCTGGGTTTTGGAGTATGCCTATAGCAGCTTTTAGCAAATCACAATCCCAGCAGTAGGTTCAGCTTTGAAGAAAGATTTACAAATCCCTCACTGCTTTATAAATATCTGCATTTATATCTTAAAGAAGAGGAAGAAAAAGCCCCTCACGGTTGGTCTCAGCCTCCTCACCCTCTCCCCCCACCTCACTTCCCCTTTTCTTGCTTTCCTCTTTCAGAAATTAAGGATTGTGATGTGTGCAGGAAATGAGGGTCTATAAAATTGTGATAAAATGTTCCTGCAAAATTGCCTTTGAATTTTCACTTTGAATTGCAGGCGAAATGAAATTGTTCGCTTTCAGCATTGCTTTGTTTTTGACCCCTTTTTGTGAATTCTCAAAGGAAAGAAACATATTCCCATCTTTTATAGTAATCAAATTTATCTGGCATCTCTCAGCCTCTTGAATTACTTATGCTAGAGTTGGCCAGCCTCAGGAAGGCTGGGGCTGGTTTATTTATTTATTGTTCTAAAGTGAGGGTTTTTGACGTGAGGTTCCCTACATCCTCCTAGGGGAGTATAAGAGAAAAATCAAAAGTGCTTTCAGACATTGCCTATATGTCTTATGTGTACATGTGCCTACATTATCATAAAGGTAAAAGACATTCATCTAAAGAGAAATGACAGAGGACTTCATGATCATAGGTCATGGCTATTTAACATTTTCACCTGAGAGGGGAAAATTTCATGGCATTGATTATAAAAATAAGATTATGTGGAAAAAGCAAAAAAAAAAAAAAAAAAAAAAAAAAAAAGAGAGAGAGAAAGGAAAAAATCCAGGAGAAGGCTTTGCATTGGAATAAAAGTGCTTACAATAACTGGTTGTAAACCTGTTTAGGAACTAGTTAGGTTTAGCAAGTATTGTTTCTATAACAGGTGATTACATCACCTTGTAATTTGGGGAGTTCATTATACCTCTTTCTGTAATTATGGATCAGGGAGTGAACGTCGGCAATCACCGGCAGCCACATTCTGTTAAGCCTGGCTTTGCCTAGTAACCCTGAGTTCTCCTGTAATGTGATTCATTCCTTTCTTTTTATTTCCAGTCCCTTGTGCCCATACTCAAAAAAAACCAAAAAAAACAAAAAAAAAAACCCTATGCTACAGATACAAACCTACAGAGATCAGATTTGCGTTTCTAAACTAACTCTCTATTATGTTGAAAAAACAAAATAATAAACAACTATCAGGGAAAATACATAAACAGTACTTTGTGTGGCCTTAACCTGCACTGGGCTCAAGTTAAAAATTAGCTAAGGGAAATTATTTTTTAAATACCTCACACATCCTTTACTCACACCTACGCTTAGAACACTAGGGTGACTACAACTGTTGAAATTTTATCATACTTACACATTTCTAAATTCTAATAAGTTAACTCTGAAAAGGTCTAAACAGTTGCCTTTTCTATTATTTTTTTCTTTTACAATATAAGCAAATTTTTCATACTAATTTTTCAAAGAATTTCACTGTGTGTTTCTGGTTTATTACTTACACATGATTTAAATGTGAACTCATATTAAACTCAGAAGCATTTCTTTAAACCTATTCTTATTTAGGTCAATAAGAAGTCCATGTGAGGTTAAGAAAATATGAAATAAAGATTCCCTGAGGAAAGGTGATATATGCAGTTAGAACGACTCTCACATAGTCTTTACTTCCAGATATTGTGAGATGTCAGAATCATTGGAATAGAGGCAGATCTGCAAAGTCATCCTCTAAGAGGCGTCTATCTGTATATCAGCTTCTTAGTAGAATGAATCTTAGGATTAAGCACAAAGTTGGCAAGTTCAGTGTAAGTGGGAACATTTGCATTAAGCTCCTTAATAACATTAGATTTACTTTGGAAGTCTTTATTTTAACAATCATTACCAGGGACTACCTTTCTGACTAATTTATGCAGTCAGGAGAATCAACTAACTCAACGTCACATTTTGTTTTTGACTCAAAAGAGAAGAAAATGGCTATCCAAGAAGATTTAAATGCAGAAGCCTAAGTTTTCATAGTATTGCTCATGGGGCTCCAGATTTCAAGAGTATGTAACCTTTATTTGTTAGATACACTAGATTAGCAGCTTGCATATCTCCTTTTTCCCTTATACAAAAAAATTCGCAACCTTTATATGAACACTTTAATTCACAGAAGAGGGGATTCTTAATTGTGGCGATAGAAATGGAAATGAAAGAATCAATGTTTATTTGAAATAATTTTTAGAAGAATTTTCTTCTGTTCCCTCAGAGACAGCAGCACAGATACTTTCCTGGTTCGGACACAGTAATTTAAATGTGTCCAGTTTTGCAGTCGTGCCCACGAATCAATTTAGCGTGGGTTTGTTCACATCTAAAGGAAAGTTAAATGCTGACTTTGAAAGTGGAGAAATGTTCCATAGATATCCTTTGCTTTCAAAAAGCATGCACTTGACTGTGATCCTTAAAAGCTTTTATTGAGCTATTTTCTTTTTCTGTTTGCAAAATTCACAAAGGGCTGTTCTGTAAGCCCTCTTCATATTTTCCCCAGTTTGTCCTAAATTTTGCCTCAGGGGAATAAACAGCAACAGTGTTCAATTTCCCATTCTGAATGTATATGCCAACACAGGGAGCTTTTATTACAAGGGAAGAAATCAAATCATTGTCACCTAAAGTGCTAATTATGTCTGATAAATGTATGGCATACACTTAATGCAAAGAGAGCTTAGGAAATGATACACCTTCCGTAATTACAGTGACCAACCTAGCTCCATCAATCTAAATTTTTTTTCAATCCATGTTCATTTGGGTGGCTTCATTTTTATTAAATGGCTTTCTTAAGCTTCAACAGACCCACTTGCTGCTAATAAGGAAGCTTGAATTAAGTATTTTGGAACTGCCTCCAACAAGAAGGCATGTTATGTGATACACCCCCAGATGAGTGTACACAGAAAACAAGAACCGCAGAGGAATTCGGTTACATTCTTCTGCTGGGCCATGGAACTGCAAACTGAGGGTAAAATTTGCCATTCTTTGCTTTCCTTAATGAATTTGTGTATCCAGTTAACTGGATACACAGTTACTGTATTTCTTTATCAAGAGAGCCTGAAATCCTTCCATAGCTGACAACAGACCCTTTAGACCCCTCCCCGGGGACGTTAATGACCCTGTGAGTGGGCATGCTGCCCTCAGTACCTCTGATGATAACATTTAAGAATGACTCCTCTCCCCTATTTTTCTTCATGAAAGAAAGCCACCATTCTTCTCAGAGCCAAATTATATGTGGCTTCTAATCGAACCTGACACCCTTATACAAATGAAATAAAAGTAGGTTTTAATTAGAGTGAAGGATGCTGATTTCTTCAAAGCCACTTTGGAGTCCTTCTCCTCCCCGAGTCCTCCAGCAGATGCACTGTGTTTTTCACACACACATCCATATTTGGCTGCAGAAAATGTTACTCAGTAGTGTGTGTGAATTCATGCCTGTCATTGAGGCCGATTGGCTGAATATGATGTTCAGATTTTTGTTCTGCCATATCACCACTTTGGGTTTTTGCCTGTTAGTTGCAGATCTAGCTGTGGTGCATCTCTGGGAACTATGCAAATCTGGGCAGACTTTCATCATCTAGAAAATGCAAGGAAACCATTCTTTTGTTGTTTTTTGCTTCTCTTCTTTCTCTGTCTCTTTTTCTCCTTAACTCCCCTTAACTCTTAATCTCCTTTACTCTTCTTAACCTCTCACAGTTCTCTTTACTTCTAGTTATTGTTGCTTTCTTTTTCATTTTGAATTTTTAGCACTTTGTATTTTTGAAGGCAGTAGAGAGGCTTGCAATCCCTCCATTTCATTTTGATGACCTGAGGATCTTTATTTTCACTTGTAAAATTATAATGCCAGAATTCAAATTTTGGTTGTTACAGTTATGCAAATAGGTAAATCTTGAACAAATAAGTAGTTTCATGGAACACTTATTTTTTTAGTATTTGTTAATAGTTTTGTACTAAATTTTCAAATTGTCAATTTGTTTTGGCCTATTTTAAGAAAACTTTTTCTAAATTGCAGAAGATTGGTGTCATTAAAAATGGTAAATGTATTTGGATTTATTCAGTTGAATTCTGAATCTGTATGTGGGATGATAGGTCATATAAGAGATTCTTATATAAAGATAATTAGAAGCATTTTCATTTTAACTGAGAAAATTCTCAATGTGTGAGAAATATTTTTAGAAACTTTCTGTGAGCTTAAAGCACTACTATTTCTTAAAATTCGTATGTTGTAGTTGAACATATTTAATTGTAGTAGGTGAAGAATAAATGTGATGTTAATTGTAATACTATGTTAAAAGTTATATGTTCTTTCAGTGATGTGGTGATCAACTTTAGAAAGCTAAATAAAAAGTAATTTCATAAAACCAATTCTCTAAAAAAAAATTTAAAGATGCTGTAATTTGACTTCTGAATTATATAGTTTGTTGTAGTCAGGTACAAGTCAAATATTAAAATGTTAAGACTAATTTTATTCATTGGTATATACCCACAAGAAATAAAAATATGTCTACATGAAAACTTGTATGTAAATCATCAAGCAGCAGTTTTCATAATAGCCAGAAGATGGAAACAACCTAATGTCCATTGACTGATGAGTGAATAAACAAGAAGTGATATATCCATACAGTGGAATATTATTTGATCATGAAAAAGGATTAAGTAGTAATTCATGCTACAATATGGACCTTGTAAACATTATTCAAAGTAAAAAAACCAGACACAGAAGATCATATATTATGTGATTCCATTTATATGAGATGTTCAGAATAGGCAAATATATATACACAGAAACTAGATTAGAAGCTGCCTATGGCTGGGAGAGAGGGTAGTGTGTTTAGGGGTAAAGATTAACTTAGTTTCTTTTGGGGATAATGAAAATTGGCTGTTACATAACTCTATGAGTATATTAAGTCCATTGAACTGTACATTTTAAATATGTGAATTATATGGTATATGAATTATAGCTCAATAAAGCTATAACAAAAAATATTAGCACCTGTATCTGTACATTTGTATCTTAAATGCTAATGAGCAAAGAAAAAAGACTTTTTTTTTTTTTTACTGATTACTTTTGAAAAAGAAAACTATTATTTGCTTAAAGGTACTTTAGCTAGAGTGAAATTTCTGGCTAATATGTTATGCATATTGACATTCTATCCAGGACTTGCATTTCTATTGTAATAGAAATGATAATTTATTTTGTGAATGAACCTGTGCAAGTTATTTTTTTACATTGGCTGTTTTTAACATTTTGATATAAATCATGTTGAAATTTAGTAACAGTGAGAAAAGAGTAATCAGAACTTGAGTCAATTATTATTTTTAAAAATGTATTGGTACTTAAGCCTTTCACATTTAAATTTGAATATAGTTAGAATACCATACATTTTGTTTTGAAAGTTATAAACTAGATAATGGCAGCAGTACTTACTTGTTTTTCACTTTTTTCAGTATAAAATTTAGCATACTTTCAGAAAACCGTATTAAATACATATGTATTTAGTTTACTGAATACCTATGTATCTACCACCCAGATTAAGGAACCGGTCACTGTCAGCTCCCTGGAAGCCCCCTTTAGTGTCCTTCACAATCTGAAACCCTTCAGCCTCTCCCAAAATAAGCCCTATTATGCTTTTTGAGATAATCACTTCTTTAAATAGCTTTAAAATTTTACCATATATGTATAAATCCCTAAGCAATATAATTTACTTTTGCCAGGTTCTTAACTTTATATAAATGGAATAACTTAGTATATATTCTTTGTTACTTGTTTCCTTTGGTAAGCATTGTGCTAGTAAGATTCATTTAAGACAATGGTAGGGTCTTATTTTGTAAAAGGCCGATAGTAAAAACTTTGGGTTTTGTGGGTCATATGAGTTCTGTCCCAGCTACTTACCTCTGCTGTGTAAAGCTAGGAAAGCAGTCACAGACTATGTAAATGAATAAAGATTGTTGCATTCCAGAATAATTTTATTGACAAAAACAGGCCACATTTGAAGCTACAATTTGTCAAACACGATTTGAATGTTTGCCTAGGTGTAGTTCATTCATTTTCACCATTGCACAGTATTCCATAATTAAATCAAAATTCATTTATCCGTTCTATTCTTTATGGACATTTCAGTTGCTTTCATTTTGGGACATTACAAAAAATGCTGCTATAATCATTCTTATATATGTATATTGCTGCAAATGTGCAAGAATTTCTCTAGAACATATATTCCTAGGAGTAGATATAGTGGGTCTCTAGTTATGACGTCTTCAGCTTGACTGTTAAATGTCAAGTGGCTTTTCAAAGTGATTTTTAAAATTTACAATCTCACTGAAAGTGTTTTAGAGTTCCCATTACTCAACAGATTTCTCAATACTTGGTAATGTCAGACTTTTAAATTTTAGACAACTTAGTGGTAATGGTATCACTTTGTGGTTTTTATTTGTAAAACCATGATTATTAATTTGATTATGCATCTCTTAATATATTAGATTTTGAAATTAAATTTTGTTAACATTCCTACTTTTTCAACATTTTTGATGTTATTACAAGTATCTTTTTATTTTGTTTTCTAGCATATTATTTCTGACATAGAGGAATGAAATTTATTTTTCATATCAATTTTATATGAGGAAACTTGTTAGAGTCACTATTAATTCTCATTATCCATCACTAGATTATTTTGGATTTTCTCCAGTACAGTAATGATTGGTTAGTTTCTTTCTTTATAATCCTTATATAATTTCTTTTTCTTGCCTTATTGTGTTGGCTGTGACCATTTGTATAATAGTGAGTAGAAGTAATAATGAATATCCTCATCTTTTTCCTGATCTCAATGGGGAAAATATTCAGTATTTCAACATTAAATATGGCAATTGCTGTAGTATGGAGCATGACCCATCCCTTACTTAAAAAAATCTTTTCATGTCCTAGATTGCTAAATTTCTTTTTTAGTATAAATGGGTTGTTACATTTTCACCTTTTTTTTTTTTTGCATCTTATTGAAATTACTATATACATGTTCTCCTTTAACCTGTCAATATGGTTAAATACATTAATTGATTTATTAATCTTAAGTTTACCTTTTACTGCTTATGTAAAACCAAATTAATCATGACATTATCTTTTTGCATATTGCTAGAATTGGTTAGGTAATACATTTTAAAGACATATATCTATGTTCATGAGTAAGATTATTAGGGGTTAGTATCAAGGTAAAGTTGTACGTATAAAAATAATTGAGAAAGATTTCCATTGCTTCTATATTTTGGATTAGTTTGTGTAAGATTGTTTTGTTTTTATTTTATTTTTGAGTGTATGATAGATTTGATTGGTGAAGCTATCTGGGCCTAACTTTTATTTTGGGAAATTTTCTGAATACTGTTTCAGTTTTTTCAATAGTTGTAAAATAGTCAATTTAGTTAACATTTTTTATTGTAATTTCTTTGGTATTTAAACATTTAAATGTATTAAGATAGTTTTTCATGACATTTTATTTTAATGATCATCGCATCTGTAGTCATGTTCTGTATCATTCCTAATATTGTTTTCTTTAGTGCCTTATTCATTTCCTTTACATGTATTGCTGAATATTTTGCAATTTATTCTTCTCAAAGAAGCAACTTTTCTTTCTTTGATCTGTATTCTGTTTTAATAAATCCAATTTATATATTTATTGTTTTCTGTTTTAATAAATCCAATTTATATATTTATTTCTTCCTTCCATTTTCACTTCTGTTTTGCCTTTTGTTTTTGTTTTATTGCTATTTTTATATTTTTACAACAAATAATCATATTTCATAAATTATCTAAATATTCACTTTTAAAGTTATACTGCTTTAGCTCTCTCTATAGTAATTTTCATTATTAGGCATTTCAGAATGTTTTCTAAATTTCATTATATTTCTTAGTTGAGCTATGAAGTATTTTGAACTATTTTTTCTTAAATTTCCAAACTTATGAGAAATCTAGTTTTTATTTTTGTTTAACGATTTCTATTTTGATTGAAGTCTGGTCAGGGAAAATTATCTTTATGGTATCAGCTCTTAGAAGTTTTTTGAGACTTGCTTTATGATGAATTTTTGTTAATGTTAGACATGTGCTTATGAAAAATGCATTCTGTGGTTTTTGGGTGTTGTGGGTATAGTGACCTATAGTAAAGATCATCATTGGTTTTATTTTGTTAATCATGTTTAAATCTTTTGTATCCTTATTGACTTTTTCCATCCATCTAATAATTAGCAAGAAAAACATGACTGAGTCTTTATTAAGTGACATTCTTTATCTTTATCAATACTTTCTGTCTTAAAATTTATAGCTTTAGTAATATAGCTGTATCTTTTTTGTTGTTGTTGTTTCATAGGTCCATATTCTATCTTTCTCTATCTTCCTAGCATCAACCTTTTGTATCCTTATTTTTTAGATGTCTCCTATAACCATCACAAATTGATTTTGTTTTTATCTAGTCTGACAACCTTCATTTTTTTAATTGGAGCTGTTAGCTCATTAGCTCATTTGCATTTACACTTAAAGTAATCAATTTTAAATTTGTGTTTAAATTTACCATCATGTTTTATATTTTTAATCTTCCCAGTTATATGTTTTTCTCTTTTTTAGCCATCTTTTGGATTATTTTTCATTATTACAATTATTTCTTGTACTAGTTTGGAAATTGTATCCTCTGTTTTTATTCTTCGGTTGATTTTTCCTGGAAATTGCAGTCTGTATTCTTATCCAAATCTGAAAATAACATCTTCACTCTTTCTCCAAAGAAAGGACTTTGAAACCCCCTAACTTTATCTACTTTCTTTCTGACTTACAAAATTTTGTTATGTACGGATTTTAATTTTTAAAATAAGTGTTATTTATCTTATGTCAATGTTTATTTAAATGCATTCATACATTTAGCTCTTTCTTATATTTTTTTCTTGTATCTCAGATCTTTCTCTTGTGATTAATTCTGATCCTCATGAATTATCATTTCCTTTAGTGAAGATATTCTGGTTACAAACCTCAGTTTTTATGTGTTTAAAAAGTGTCTTTATTCCCCCCTCACTCTTTGTAATAAGGACTATGACTCCATTTTTTGATGTTTGACTGTTGATGGTTTTTAAGCCTCATCCTCTTCTGCTTCCTCCCTGTTCCACATCTGGGTAAGCTGATAAGAAAGCAGAGGTGCTCTCTACTCTGTCACCAGAGATAGATTCAAACTACACAAGGCCCTTCCAGTATCACCCTGGGTCCACACCCTAAACACAGTGAGAGCCCCATACCAGTATCCTTTTCTTGCTTTAGGTCATTTTTAGACCTCCTTGAGAAGCCTGCCCTGTTCTCCCCAGAAAGCTTCAAATGTATAAGTAATAATCTTTTCATACTCTCTTCATGTGTGAGTGAGTGAGTGAGTGTGTATGTGTATGTGTATGTGTATGTGTATGTGTATGTGTATGTGTATGTGTATGTGTATGTGTATGTGTAAAACTGGTCTCAATACCTAAACCAAGTTTTTGGCGGGGGTCCATCCTGTTTTCCTGTAGTATGCCCCAAACCCTTAAAGGTACTTTCTTTGAATATGGAGTAGAAGTTTTCATTCATCATAATGAAGAATTCTGATGCCTTTTGGCTTCCATTGTTGTTATTGAGATATCAGATGTCTATCGAATTATTGCTCCATTGAATAGAGTTTGTCTTTTTATTTATTCATTTGGATTTAATGTCTGCTTTTCAGATTTTCACTGATTATCTTTGGTGGTGTATAGTTTCATTTTGATGTTGCCCTGGCAACTTGAATTCAGTCCTCTGAGAGTGAAGGATGGCTGAGTGGGTTTGCTTCTGGCTTACTCTTACAGAGGGTGTGAACCTTTGAGAATCCAGTTTAATTTGGAGAAGTTTGTTTGTTGAAAAAGGCCCTTAGGGTAAAAGAAATTTTAGTGTTCTGTTTCCCTGTTTGGGTTCTGCTTTCTCTGATATTTTGAACTAAATTTTTTACTGCCTTATCAGATATCTGATAATCTTAAGAAGTTACTTCAAAAAATGTCTAACATCATTTGTGATTATTTTCAATGGGAGGATTGCTCTAGATAATCTAGCCTGCCATATTTTCAGAAAGTAAAATTTCGAGCCTGATTTTTTTTTATAGAGACTCTTACTTTAAACCACCAATTCAGGTTGTGAATAACAAACTGTGTTCTTTAACTTTGAGAGAGAGTCTCGAGCCAAAGACAGAAGATACATAATCAGAGCCTCTCATCTTAAGATTCCAGCTAGAACTTGGTGGAGCTCATCAGTGCTCACAAGGTGTGGTTAATATTATTTTCCTCATTTTAAAGATGAGTTAAGTGAGGCACAGATAAGTTGCTCATTATCACACAACTTTTTTTTTTTAAGTGATGGATCTATGACACACCCAGATCTGTCTGAGCCATAGCCTGTGCTTTTATTCAAACATATACTTCCTTTTGACAGATTCAGAATTATTCTAACTGCCCTCTGCTTTGGCCTTTGGTCTTTATGAACTATTTCTACCCACAATCCCTGTAGGCATGAGCTCGTTGTCCTGGGGTTTGCTCAACTCTATACCTCTGGCTCCACAAATTTGAATGGTAACCATTAGGAAAAGTTATTCATTTTCCAAAGATGTTATAAAGAGTCTAACTAGCTCACATTGGATCAGATTTACTGACCCAAATTCTCTGTAACTATTAAAGTCCATCGATAGAATAAAAACAAGTTTTATTAAGGTTCCTTCTTAGTAGAAACTTGCACATATGTATTACAGTATATCAGAATATATAAATCAGCAAAACTAAGAAAACAGAGGATACCTGCAGTCATATCCAGTCAAAGAGAATTCCTTGGAAGTCCTTCCACACTGTATGCACATATACACACTCTATATTTACATTTATATTCTAGAAGGGAATCATGCCATGCATGCTGTTTCGTAGCTAGGTTTTGGCTGCATGGTATCATGTGCCTTAATGATGATTACATGTTGAGTAGGGAACAGTATAGATTGAGATCAAAACCAGAAAGCCACAGGAAATCAGGCCAGAAGGCTTTTCTAAGATACTGCAAGCTTCACTTTAGGGGGAAAAAAAAAAGAGTATAATATGACTTATTTTCCTAACTATTTCCTAATATTATGCAGCAAATCATTACTTACCTATGGAACATCATTGGAAAGAGAGAACACTTGTTCTCTCTGAAGCAGAGATAGTTATGATGATTAACATAGAAATTATTGTCCCATGTGGTTAAGGGCTATTGTGATATTTTGTTCCTGTTGATTTTTTTCTTCTGAGTATAGTAGCTATTTCAAAGCATACAACACTGAAAATGATAACCATAATGTCCAAATATAAAGGTATTTGCATCTAGAGGACTCTTTAATATATCACTTAAAAGCCCTGGAAAATGTCTTTATTTCTATTAAATATTTGAAAATCAGAAAATGTTGAAGGCAAAGGTAGCCATCCCAAGGGTGGAAGTGATTTTGGAGGGCAAGGGCTGATTGGTGCAAAGAGGTTAGTATGTTTCTAATCAACAGATTATAAACAACTGTGGAAACCTTAGAATAGAAATTATCCAACAGTGGGACAATTCAAATTATAATATTCTCATTTTATGTTAGTGAACTGCTCTGTGGTTTTTTTAAGTCCTTGTTTATGCACAACTTTTTCTAGTCCTATGTACCCTATTTACAACAAGTCATTTAACTTCTTTGAGACTTCTCCATTCCCTGAAAAATTAATATGTTAGGTTGTTTCTCATTATTTGTTATTATTGAAACCATATAGCAGAGGACACCCTCACCACATGTGTCTTTATGCATTTGACCAAGTGTTCTTTTCGTATACATTCCTAGGAGGAAAAATTTTATATCAAAGGATTTGCATATATAGAATTTTGATAAACAATGGTCCGATTATCCTCCAAAAGGTAGTACCAATTTACATTCTCACCAAGAATGTATGACAAATCACACTTTTTGACATTTAATATTAATATTATATTTTTCAGCTTTATTGAGATATAATTGACACATAATATTAACATTTTTAAAAATCACATGGATTAAAATATAAAGTATCACATTTTTAATTTGCTTCATTCATTACTAATGTGTTTGAGCATATTTTTCATGGTTATGGTTGATTTATATTCATTTTCTGTAAACAAACTTGAGTTTGTTTCTTTTGACCATTTTTCTATGTCATTTTTTGTTCCTTTTTGATTTGTAAGTGCCCTTTACGGGTATGTGTATATGTGTATATACAAGATTTGTTTATTTAGGAACATGCGGTCAGTAGGTCTAGAATTTTCTTTCTTCCTTCTTTCTTTTTTTCTCTTCTGCTTTTCTTGACTGTGGACTGGAAAACCTTTAATCTTAGTAAACTATGATGCAGTTTCTGTAACTTTAGAATTATTTATCCTTTAAAAGTTGGTACAAACAGTGTAGTCATTTGTCCTAATTTCCCTCAACAGTTCTGTTTCTCATATTGTCCCAGCTTAATTATTAATAGCCCTGTCTTTCACTCTCCATAGTGTCCCAGTTTGGGCAATAAATTATATAGTCCCCCTGGAATGAGCTCGATGATAAAACAGGCTGAGCATGAGGCATTTGGGGTGCAGATCTCTCACATTTTCAATTCTCATGTGGTTATCGTATATCCAGATTTTTTTGTTTAATTGACTTTTGAGCAAGTATGAAAATGTATATATTTTCCTAGAAAATCATCTATTTCATTTAGGTTTTGAAATTTAGCATCATACAGTTGCATAAGCATCTGCTTTTAAGTAACTTATTATCTCATTTCCGCTTGTGCATTCATGTCTCTTGCCTGTTTGCTGATAGTCTTTTTCATTTGCCAGATATTTGTCTGTTTTCTAGATCCTTTTATTTAGTGTATCAAATTTAGCATATTTTAATTCATCCATCTCAGCTTTCTTTGAATTTGTTGTTACTATCTTTTTTTAATGTACATCTTGTTAAATGTAATGTTTTGTTAATGTATCATTATTTCTTATTTTCTATTAAATTCAACATAAGCTATAAATTTTGAGGTTTGTACCACTTGGGCTGCATCTCCTAGATTTGAGGGGAGCTCTCATTGTCTCATATTTAATTAGTTTGTAATCACAGTTTTATTTTTGATGTATTTATGCCAATAAATGTATATCTACATTATTTTAAATTTCCTGATAGGATCCCATTATAAAGACATACCCTCCTTCCTTTAACCCATCACCTAATTTTGGACATTTATACAGATTCCTATTTTTCACTATCATAATATTACAATAGATACATTTATTTACTTGTTCACTTCTTTAGAATACAATTTTAGGAATGACATTTTGGCTATTTTTTTTTAGTCGTTTGATACACATTTCAAATTTCTCATTAGAAAGATTTTATCAGTTTCAAAATCTCATCAGCTGTGCATGAGAATCACATCCACAGCATTGAGAATGACTGGTTTGGTCTTTAAAAGAATGGATTTGAATTTGTTACTCAGAGGCTAAGGTATAGCCATTCCATCACCTCCAATGCTGATGGGGTTAGGAGAGGGAGGAATGATATGTTGGGACCAAAATGTCAGATCTGGAAGGTACATGAAAAATTCACTCATTTAACTGCCTTACTTTAATCAATCAGGAAATTGTACTAAATGATTTCTTATGTGTTAAAATTTTTCTGTATTAAAAAATTCTCTAGTAAATATTCACAAAACATTACTAATAAATGCTTATTATACTTGCTGTACTGTTTATTTTTATAAAGACAGTAAAACATGACATGTGTACTTCATCCAATCATCAATATGTATTTATTGAGTGTTAGTAAAAGACATAAATGCTTAGAATAAAAGTTTATAGTTAAAGATGGTCATTTAAATGTTACACTTGGAATCCTCCCTCCTAATTTTTATTTATTGTTAGTAGACAAACAAACAAAATTTTAGCAGTAAAAGCTTTTCTATTCACCAGCTTCCCCAGTATTACCTGATTGTTTGACTAAAATCTATTCTCTTAGCCACATGAGACACCAAGGCAAATTTAATAGTGGATCCTGCTCCTTGCCCATACTTGCATAGAATGGTCAGTTGATTTATCACACCAAGTAAGTCAGGGATTCTGTCATCAGCCCACTCCCTCCTTTATACAATAGGTCTTCACACCAAGTCTCTTGGTGTGGGTCCTTTGAAGAACAATGTTAAATGTATGTAAATGTTTACAAATGTAAACATGTAAACATATGTTTACATATGTTACACGTATGTAAATCCCACTTCTAGTAGCATGAGAAGCATGCTATCGTATAGTCTGTGTAAGGTGTGTGGAACACATGGAAGGGAACATCTAACTGCTTGGGGGAATTGAGTGTTTCCTGGGGATGGCCAGAAGGAGTAATGCTTCCAAAGTCATGGAGATGTGGAAGGATGTGTCCCAGGTAGGGAGCTGTGCACCTTTCAGCTGATTGGTGACTAGGAAACGGAGGAGACATGCAGACTGGGGAATGTGTTCAATTTATAAGAGGCACAGTTGAAAAAAAGGCTCCAGAGCTTCAGAACAAAAGCAAAAGAAGGTTTGGGAGTCACCAACACATGTTTGCAGTTCAACATCTTAACCAAGGGAGGGTGTGTAGACCAAAAAGAGAAGGGGATTGAGCCAGAGCCCTGAATCATGCCTGTCAAGGATCAAGCGGTATGGGAATGTTCTCTGTGGGTGGGTTTTATAGGAAAGAACATGATGGGTGGGTTGGGTGTGTAGTCCAACCTGTAGAGAGGTCAATTAACCTTAGGTCTAAAGACACCCTATTGGATCTGGCCATTAGGAGACTGTTACCTTCAGTGTGATGATTAGGATGGAAGCCAGACAGCAAAACAATATTGAGTTGAAGGCTTGCAGGGAGACGATATGGGTAATACTTTCAAGAAGTGTGAGGGTAAACAGAGGAAGGGAGGTGGAGCACAATTCATGAGATGGGTAGAACCAAGGAGGGGCTTTGGTTTTACAGGAGACTGAAGGCTGCTGTGGGCAAAGGGCTAGAGAGAAAAGAGTGATGAAGAGACGCAGCAGGAAGATGGGACTCTGGGACCCTATGTGTTCTGTTAACAAAACTATGAAACAGTCCCTCAACATTAGCCTGGACCCCATGTTAATGGAAACACTGGGATTGCTGGGAAGAAACACTAGGACAGCTTTTCACATTAAGTTTTGAAACAGTCTTCAGCTGGAAGAAAAGTGTGACTTCATCTTAATGGAACGTGAATTTAAAGCGTAGTCCTATATGTCATTGGCTACAAATGAATGGCAGTAGAGAAGGAAGGAAGGGAGGAAGGGAGGGAGGGAGGGAGGGAGGAAGGAAGGAAGGAAGGAAACTGTGTAGTGTTTATTAGCATCACAGCCAAAGCTGTAGGTAAAAGAATTTTATGCATCATAGGCTGGTTCATTTGTTAAGTTGGTGGTCATCTTTGGTTACTGGTTATTAAATCTTTCAGCATAAATTTTTTTACAAATGAGCAGTGGGAAATTATTATCCTTAAGAATATCCCCAGAAAAGGATTCATTTGTATTTGTAATCTTGGAGGACAGGCCTCATTTGCAGTTTTATTTTAACTAATAGCCATTTCCCCCCAATTCTATGAAGAACAAAATCTATTGATGATTTCCTCACTGACTGATAAAAACTTTTAGTATGCACTACAGTGCAAATGTCTTTAAACTGTTTTGCTTAAAATGGTGTTTTTAGTTCTTTTGAAAAAGGTACTGGCAGAGCCTTAAGATATCAAAATCTCTATGCTTAGTGCTCCTTTTACATGACCTTAAGAGTAAAACTGCTACACTGGGGGATTTTTCTTTAAAATTAATTTAACTGAAAATCTCTTCAAATTGTATTGTTGGCTTTGGTGCAGGGCATGAAATAATTTTCCATCGTACCGCACCATTCCTTGAAGGTCAGGCTTTGAATTGGGCTGTTACTGTCTTGCTCTAGAGTTTCCAAGCTACGTTAATTTTGGGTTCACTGTTGATGGATGGAGCAGTTTGAATTCTGACATGTAGCAGGCCAACTTGAATGACCTGCAGAGACAGATGTCAGCCTGTTATTTCATGCCTGTTTGTCAGGAAGGAAAAACAGCGTCTGTTCAGGCTGTTCTATTCTGGGTTGCCTATGTGGAAGTACGCAAACGTGTGCTACATTAATAGGTTATGGGGCAGGATGTATGTGGTATTTATATAATGTACTGACACATAGAGGAACACGTGAATGCCAAGTGTATTGTATTTTTATATGCCATTTAGTATTTTGGTAAATACAAGTATTTTGTGTGGATGTAAACAGAGGTGTGTATCTTTGAGCATGTATACTACAAAATTGCTTTATATATAGAGGATTGTATCCATTGATGGTATACTCAGGCACCTTTCAATGGATATATATTCTTCCCACTGAAATCACTGTGACATAGGTGAAAAGAGGGCGCATGTGGACCCTTGATGGTAAGGAGAGATGGCAAAGGAGATAGCAGTGTGAAGCTGGGAGGCAGGAAGTGGGAAACCAGAGAACTACAGAGGAGAGGCTCTATCTGTATTCTTGCAAAGTCTTAGAGCAGAGCTGAAGGCAAAGGACCAGGCATAGGGTGGGTATATTCTGATGAACCATCTGATAAAATAAAAGAAAATGGAGTTTCTTGGGAACCAGAGCTGCTTACGTGAGTGACTTGAAATTACCCTGAGTTCATGAATCACTGTGACCTGTGGCCATCCAAGACCAAAGACCACCTTCCTTCCTTAAGGAACTGCCTTGACAAGGAGGAACAAAACCAGTGTTATCTGGAGAAGACTTGGAGGAGGATGTGGGCTAGCCCTCTCCATCCCAGCCCAGAACTAGTTTTACCCGCTTCATTGACATCTGGGGACTTTGCAGAGAGACCAGTTTGCAGAGACTGACTTTTGTTTGCTCATTCATTTTTATTTTTGCAGAGTAGTACATGCATGTAGTTTTGGAAAGTCAAATAATAACGAAGAGGTTTAAAATGGAAATAACAATTCCCAAATCCACCTCCCACCTCTAATCCTGGTCCCCAAAGAGAGCTGCTTTTTATGCAGTTATCTGTCTCTTCTGATGTTGATATACTTCTAAATAATGCTACTGTTTCTTATTTCATCCATTTTAGTCCCAATCTGTGGCTTCTATTTGAGTAGATGAGAATTCAGCTTTCATATACATCATTCCCTGTCTGCCCCGTGCCATCCTCCCTAAATCATTGTTCAGCTTCATATCTTTATGCTGAGTACAGTATGTTTTATAGTTCTATTACTTACACAATATTTTTTTCACTTGCTTAATTTTCTTACTTTTCTCGGTGATTCTTTCCATATGCTCCAACATCTTGCCAGTAAAATCTTCCATCCAGTCAGCTCTACCAGTTAACACAGCCATTGCATTTTCAGGAGCCCTATGTACTTCCAGTCCAGCATAGGCACAGTTTCTTTCTAGGCCTGCTTCAAGGCAATCTCCTTTTGTTCCCAATCTTTCGTTGTTGCCTTGAGAATACCATTTCCCTCTTTCCTGTTTCTGGTCACTTTCCCAGGATTTTATAGCCTTCTTTCTCAGTTTATTCCCTTGTTTTCTTAGGGCGTTTCTCTGGTAGCTTCCTCAGAAAATATGTATTGAAAGAGAGATGTTTTGAAAACTTAAGTATCTGAAAATATGTTTATTCTACCCTCAAACTTGATTGATACTTTGGGTCTACAATCCTAGATTTAAAATAATTCCGTGTCAGATTATTGAAGGCAGTGCCCTGTTGTCTTCTAGCTGCCAATGCTGCTGCTGAGAAGATGGACGCCATTCAGGTTCCTGGTGCTGAGTATGACCAGCTTTTCCCTTCTGGAAATATCTAGAATCTTCTCTCTGTTTCCAGCGTTTTGTAATTTCACAAAGACATGCCTTATGACATTCAGTGAGCAGAGCACATAGTTGGAACTTCTTTAGCTGAAGGTTTTGTGTCTT
Organism: Camelus ferus; assembly: GCF_009834535.1. Classification (NCBI taxonomy): domain Eukaryota; kingdom Metazoa; phylum Chordata; class Mammalia; order Artiodactyla; family Camelidae; genus Camelus; species Camelus ferus. The sequence goes on from NC_045704.1 coordinate 46,340,199, forward strand.
CTGGTTCTGGGAAGTTTTTCTGAAATTTACTCTGATCATTTTTTACCTCAGTTTTCTCTTTTTCTCTCCTTAAGAGACTTCTGTTAACCAGAGGTTAGACCCTCGTGGATGTATTGTTTAATATTCTTACCTTTGTCCTTCTGTTGTCTTTTCAGTCTCCTTTTGGGGAAGGGTCCTCAATTTTATCTTCCTGCCATACAATTGGATTTTTTTTTAATGCTAGTTTTAAAATTGTTCATATCTGTATAACATTCTGTTTTTGTTTCATAGATACAATACCTTCTCTTACCTTTCTGAAGATATTATTTCTTTTTAAAGGTTTTCTTTGTTTGTTTCCTCAAAGTTCTTTTTTAGCAATTTATTTCAGTCCCTGTCATTCACCTTGCCCAAGTGTGTTGTGTTCTTTGACTTCCTGAGTTTAAGAGTAAGGCACTAAACAATTGATTGGCTAGGTTTGTCTACCATAGAATGGGATGAGGAATGAATGTTTTTATTGAGGGTTCCCCAAGTGGTAGATTTCTTTGTAAGTGCTGTTCAGTTACACTAGAAATTCTGATTTCTTGCCTTAAGGACATAATCCTGGCTGGAAGCCTGGCAGGGGATATGGGCTGGGGCAACACTGTTCATTTGGCAAACTTTTACCAATGCTCCTATTTCGTTCTCAGGCTCATGAACTCTTTGTCTAGAGCCACTTCTGCTTAAATACCCACTAAAGTAAACCTTCCCCATTCAGAAATGAAGCAGGATTTGTCTCTTGGCTCTGCAGAATGGAGGAAGGAACACGGAGCTGAAAATGCTCCTGCCACAAACTTTCAACCGATCCTCCTATTTTTAGCCTTTTTAGGATTCTGCAAGAAGAGTCAGCTTTGTTCTCATCCCTCTACAGAAACTTATTTCAGCTTCATCTGCTCTGCTGAAGCGGTTATTATTCTTGCTGTGGCTTGCTTTCTTCTAAAGATTTGTTGACATTTCTCATCCACTATCATCTTCTTTCCCATTCTCCTTTTCCTTATAAATGTATTCCTTATTCTTTGATTATTATTACTGCTTTTTTAATCCTCATTGTTTTGATAGGATTGGGAGAGAAAACAGAGATAAACACATGTTCAATCTACCACGTTTAATTGGAAGGCTTGAAGGCTTTGCTTTTAGACCTGCTTTGCATGCCACTGGATTTGAACAAGAAAACTCCTGCTGTAAGAGAAGAGAAAAATCCTCATTTCTCATTCTAACCTTGCCACTGACTCTAAACAGAACCCAGGAATGTGACATGTTTCTGTTTTAATATTAACCTTCATGAAAGGATATGATTAAACCACTCTGCTCTTAAGAGCATGCCAATAATGAATTCTTCAATGACTGTTGAGTCTCACGGGGCTACTGTAAACCCATGGTTTAGAGATTCTTGGTTTGGACTTTTCTATTTGTGGATAAATGGGTTTATCTCCTTCAGAACATATCAGTGACTTCTCTTGCATAAACAACAATGAAAAAAATCAAGTAGGAAAAAGAAATACTCCAATGCAATATATCTGAGCAGGGGAGCTAGTATTTGTAGATTCATCCAGGACTGTAGGACAAAATGCTACTGTGAACTTGATTAGGCTACTGATAGAGATTCTAAGCTGTTATATAGTAGGTTCTTGGATGTGAAGAAGGAGGAGTAGGAGGATTAAAAGAAGCAGAAGAATGTTGCCCATCCAGTTACTTGCAAAGGACTATTATATGATCCTTTTCTGGATGGCTTCTATTCAACAGATCTTCTTGAGTTCTTGGAAATCTAATAGGTTGCTAATACACAACTCTTCCTTCTTTTTCCTTTTGCTTCCCTCTTCTCTCTTCAATAGGACCCAAAGAAGTTTTGGTAGCTCTTATTGAAGTTAAAGACCATACCCCAAGACCTACTTTCAGATGCCTTCATTTTTAGACCAATGTTTTTGAATATAGATATAAATAGTCCATGTTAAGAGAAAGAAACCATATTCCTACTTCATCCATTTATTCAACAAACATTTGTTAAACACCTCACGTACCTGGCACTCTGCTTTGTGATGGAGATGTAGAGATGGGTGACCCCTACTCTCAGAGACAGACAGTTTAGTGAGATGCATAGACATTTAACCAGATAAAACACAATACAGCAGATGCTATGATAGAGGTATAGTAATTTGTGTAGCAAATGTTTATTAAAGGCATATTGTACTTAAGTTATACAGAATGCTAACATGCAAAGTAGAACCCCTGAAAGGACTCCCATCCATGTGAAGTCATTGGAAGGACCTAAGGGAAGAGTACAAATGAAAGCCCTCATACCATATGCCTAGATATTGAAAAGTCAGAAGTAAAAACCAACCTATTAAATAAGATATCTTGGAATTTTTAGGGCCTAATTGATCAAAATCCATTCTTGTTTTTGACAATCCATTTTATACAAAACAATCAGAACTTCTAATAATAAATATCAGGCTAAATCAGTTACCTGCCTAAAGTCAAATCAATCCTCTTACTAATTTCCAGTTTGGGAAAAATTAAAATCAAACTGTCATTAAGCATCTTTGTACTGGTATCTTTACTTCATGGTCATGATTATTTCCACAGAAAACAATTCTCTAAGAGTGTGTTCTTTTCATAACTGTTGAAGGCTATTGCTACACTGTCCTCAGGATGTAATGTATAAGTTTTTACTCACACTCATAGTGTATGAGAAGGTTGTTTTCCCTGGATTCTACCTGACACTGGGAATTCTAAATTCTTAAAAAAAAAATTATCAATTTAACTGATTAATTTACCAAAGAAGCTGAAAATAATTCTGTATGTTTTCTGAATCTTTTATTTAACAGTCTTTTACCAAATTGCCTAAGCCAGTTCTTGCTGTATTTTCTATTAGGGTGTTCACCATTTCCTCCTACATTTAAGCACTACTTTTATATTGCAGATTTTTGTCTTTCATGCAGTATTCATAATTTGTTTTCAATTTGTTCATGTAGTATTTTTCAGTGTATCCATTTCCCATCTAAGGTAGGCTAATCTATAAATTTCTGGCTTGAAATTCTCTGTTTTTTCATTCTAAATCAAGATACAGCTTAAACGTTCAAAAATTACATCATAGTTATCCATGTATTTACCCCTCACCTTTAACACACACACTTGCTTTAACTTCTCTTCCTTGCTTCAACATATATTTGTAACGACAAAAGATACAGCTTTAACTTCATTTTTCCCTCAGAGAGCCTCTGATCTCCATGTGTTTATTTTATATTGGCTACTTCTCCTATTGACTTGAAATGCCATGTTAAAATATACAAATTTTAAAAATATATTCAAATACATTTTTTCACATGATATTTTTGTTCCATTGATCTATTTCAAGCCAGAACCTTATTGTTTTAATTACTGTCGCTGTATACATTTTAATATCTGCAAGAGCAACCCTTCCTTATTAATTTTTTTGCAATATTTAAAGCTAATCTCCTGTTTTTATTTCTCAGATGAGCTTTAGAATTAGTTTATTAAATTCTGCCCCCTACCCCAAAAAACCTTAGAGATTTTTAGTGTAATTGTGTCAGATTTATGGATTAATTTAGCTGAAGTTAATAGCTTTATGGTTATATATCTTTCCATTTAGCTACAAACATGATTTTGTCTATATCTATTTAAGACTTCTTTTATATGCCACAGTAAAAATGTTGCAGCTTCTACTATATAGGTAACATGTAGTTCTTATTAAATATATTTCTAATAATTTTATCTTCTAATTCCCATTTTGATTGGCATGTTACCATTGTTTTTTCTGATTATTGCTGACTTATAAGAAAACTACTGTTTTTCAAAATTAACTGAATTTTACAATTTGCTACCTTGTTGAATAGGTTTGGTCTTCAAAGTTTTTCAGTTGATTCTCTTAAATTTACTGGGTGACAGTTTTCTCATTAGCAAACAATGATACTTTTGCCTCTTCCTTCCCAATATGCATACTTAACTAGTTATTTTTCTTATCTTATTGCTCTGGCTGGAACTTCCTAAACAAGGTTGAATATTAGTACTGATGATAATAAAGCCAGGTAACTTTGTGTTATTTTATTTTCAGTGTTTCACTACCAAGTTTAATGTCAGCTGTTAGTTGCCAATAGATATGCTTTATTATGTTGAGGATATATTCTCTTAGAGTTTACTGTAATAAATTTAGTTTTGAAGATTATGAGTTTGAGGGTCTGGGGATATCTAATTGGAAATATTAAGCTAACAAAAGAGATCTAGTTAGAACTTTCATCATCATATCTGAGAAATGAAATTGTGAGAGTAGATGTGAAGTTATAGAAACAGGTAAGCTCATCCATAGAAAGTGTATAAAAATGATAAAGAAAGGTCAAAATGGATGAGAAGTGAAAATAAGCTACCCAATTTCATTATTCTTAGGCCACTGGTTACTATATGAGGAAATTACTAACCCCATTGAGAACAGAATGAGTCCCATACGTTTGGCAGAAACCAAATTACAAGAGAATCTGGAGAATGCATACTCTGAAAATGGAGATACCAATACAAACAACTATTTAAAGTAGTTTCATGGTAAAGGAAATAAGCTAGTAGCTTCAGCAGGAAGAAGAGTCAAAGGAAGAGATAAACATTATTGATAAAAGGAAAAAAAAAATTGAGAAGACCAGGAGATGGGGGATAGTTGGTGAATATGGATAGTAGTTGGAGTGGTGTGATGGTAGGTAGTCAGTAGGAGATATTCCAGGTCATCGAGTAAGAGAGTAGCTTTGGAAAGGAGGAAGGGAGAACAGGAGAGAGTATTTTTCTGAGATAAAAGAAAAGGAAAGGTCCTTTCACTCCTAACCTACTGTTGCAAGCTCATCACAAACCTAGGACACCAACTCCCTGTACGCAATTAAATAGAACACTAGGTCTACCGTATTGATGTGTGTGTGTGTGTGTGTGTGTGTGTGTGTATGAGAGAGAGAGAGAGAATATGAATGAATGAGAGAGAGAGAAAGAGTGACTGTGTGGGAAAAGGCCACTTTCTGGGCTGAGAACCTGAGTAGCATGAGACTCCCTGTACCTCTCTGGCAGAAAGTTGAGCGGTTGCTAAACAGCTAAACAGTTTACTCATCCAATAGCTTCCACTGGCTTCTGGAAAGAAAGCATATCACTGAATTATGTAGTACTTTGCTAGAGTACAATACATGCCTATTTCCATGAGTAAAATTTCTTGGGTGTTCCCTACCTTCTCTTTAAAATTGTACCACATAAAGGCCTTTGCCTATGTTTCTTTTTAGTGGAGAAAATTTGACAAGATTACACAGGAATAAAACACTGTAGTTTGCAAATTTGAGTTTTTTCCTCCACCTCTTCCACCTCCACCCATCACCTCAAATTATTACTTTTATGGTTAAACTGATCTTTAATGAGATCATTAAACATATCTTAAAGCGTGGAATAGATGTTCCAAGATTCTACAAAGGAAAAAGCAGCCCTTCTCCTATTTCTTTCTCTCTGCCTTCTTTGTCACCTAGTGCTGCCTTCAATGACTCAGAAGGGTTTACTTCTTCTAGGACACTCATCTACTGATATTCAAAGAGCAGTTTGCATTTGTACTCTTCATGTTGGTTGTCTTTGGGAGACCTTTGTGTGCCTTTCTCACTTGTAGGTCCATCATGCAAAAGGGGTTAAATAGCGCTCTGGTAGACAACTCTATGAATGATCGATCTCTACTTATAAAAATCATATCTGTAAAAAAGATCCAGAAAACTATACCATGTTTAAATATTAGTTTAATTTAATTAATATTTAAAATATTGATGTTAATGAGATTATGATTTTTATCATTAAATATATATAAATATAATAACCAGCTGAGTTACTTTCTCCATGACTGTATTTTTCCCTAGTACAAAATGACCCTAGACTTACTGCTTAAATTTCAGCCAACCCTTCCCATGAGCCACTTTGAAAACATCTCTGAGGGAAAGGAATAGAATTGGTTTCTTTTTAGGAGAGAAGAAAATAAGAGTGTTTGAATTTTAGTTCACTGGTGCTGCATGATAATTTCCCAATTTTGTGTAATGTATACATTTTCTTTTTATACTGCTGATGTCATATGGGGTGTGTGTGTGTATATATGTACATATATATAAATCTTTGTATCCTGCTTTGATCACGTAACATCATATTTTAATCATTTCTGTATATCATAAAAATGTCAAGAATATTATTTTAATCACTTTGTAATATTCTCTCATAGATGTATTATACTTATTTGACTATTCCTCTTCCATTATACATTTAAGGTTATTTTAAATATTTTCTATTAGAAATAATACTTTGATAAGCATCACTGCCCTTAAACCCTTGTTTTTGTCCTGGCTTCTTTCCAAGGGTAGATTCTTAGCAATGGAGTTACAGAGTCAAGGGCCATTTTTAAGGCCCTTGATGCGTGTTGCCAGTACCTTGAAGAAAGCCCAGTCCAATCCATGCTCCTGTGACAGCCACCAGCATTGAGCAATATTATGTATCTTCTCCCTTTTGTTAAATGAACTCCTTCAGGTTTAGAAAAAAATTACAGTGAATAATGGAATTAAATCCATGTACCTACCACTAACTAGAGAAATCAAACATTACAAATAGCAGTAAGGTCCCCATCACGTTTGCCTCACTTTTCTTCAAAGGCGATTCCTTTCCTAAGTGTAGTTTTATCATTCTCGCATGCATCTCTGTCCTTTTACTGCAACAGCATTTCTTAACCACTTACAAATGTGACATAAGACAAAACAAGATTATCTCGTCGATCTAATTAGTATTTCTGTTGTTACTTGTGAGTTTGAACACATTTCATGTTTTTTTGGCCACTAATAGTTCCTCTTATGTGAATTGTCTGTCCCTTTTAAAAATTGCCTTTGGTTTTTCCTCGTCAATTTCTATATCCTTCATATATTAAGGAATCAACCTTTAGACATATATATGGAAAACATATATTGCCTTTAATTTTGCTTAAAATTATTATTATTATTTTTTGAAACATACAAATTAAAGTACAATGGAACTATCAATCTTTTGATGTTAACTTCATCCGTTACTTTTATGCTCATAGAGTCCTTCTATGTCCAGAGGTCACATAACATGATTTTCTACCAGCTACTTTTGTATTGTTTTGTAAAGCAAGGTGTCTACCTGTGTGCCTGATTTCTAGATGTTGATGGGGCAAGAATGAGCTTTCATATGCCTGTATATATTCTCCTTTCAATCAAATGTGAATACTTTAAAAGCAGGAACCATTTCTTAGTCTTTTCTCTAAGTCCACAACAAGTATTGGCCTTTCAGGGACACAGAATATGTTTGTTAAATAAGGAAATGACCATCATAGTCTTATTTTACATGCAGCCATCATAGTGAAAACGTTTTATGACCCTGTTGGAATCTTTCCTGGGTATTTTCTTTCTCCCTAACTCTTCTTACCTCCTTTGTTTTTCATTATCTTGAATAACTTTAAGTAAAATCTCTTACTTGCTTTATTTAAAATAAGCCATATTTCTATTTAGAGATACAAAACATTTCTATTACAAAAATGACACACAAAATTTAACACAAGAAAAAAAATTAACAGCATGCTTCTTCCAACCCAGAGACAACTTATTGAATTACCTAACCCCAATTCTGTGCATAGATTCATAATTTTTATATAGATAGAGAGAAATGATCTCTAGCTAGATGACAGATGAAATAGATGGTAGATACACAGAGATTAAGTGTTTAAAGTTATATAACCAACTGGTCTGAAGCTGGAATTTCTTTGGCTTTTATAGCATTTTTTTCCCTTAAACTCTGAATGCTACATCCTCAGTTGTTAATTAAATTATGAATTTTTAAAAAACATATCCAGAGGATTAATTAATATTTCCAAATAGTGTCTAGTATTTGTGGGACGTGTTGGTTTCAGAAAAATTTTGCATTTTAAATATTCAGGAAAGTGGGTGAAATTCTCTCCTGAAATTTAAGACCCAGCTCAAAGTTTCTTTTTTGGCATCCTCAACAGCTCTGAATGGTGATGCCTCATTTCATCCATCTCAGAAATCACCCTTTGTTGTTCCTTACCACTGCTCCATGTTGAAACTTATTCTCAGAGAAAGCTCTGACACCAGAGTGTGGCAATCTGAGTTTTATGTTAGTAAACCCTTAGTGGATTGACCCTAGGATCTAAGTACAGGGTTAAAACAAACAAAGGAAAACAGAAGGAGAAACTCATGTCACCTCTCTTTAGGAAATTTCTTTTACTGCATAGCCACCCCCTTCTCCCAAAGAAATTAGATTAAAAATTATATATTTAAATAGCACCAAGATTGTGATTCCTCCAGATAACAACCAGGAAATTAAGTTGAGCTGGTCATTTTTTTCTTTAGCTTGGACTGCTCTGGCTTACTCCTTTGTGAGTTTATGAGTTAACAGTGAGCACTATTTCCTGGCTGGTATTCACTTATGTCAGGACTTTGTTGAAATATGACTTTAAAACATTAATGAGCAGTTGCTCCTGGTCAAAATCTGATGGCAGGTCCATTCATTAGATTTCCTCTTTTCCCAGTTTGCTGTCTGTCTCCTTTTCCATTCACAAGTACGGGGTTCGGTGGAACCCTGTACCCTGAGAGATACTGAGTAGCACCTAAAGTCATTTGATAACATAAAAATGTCTTTGGTCACTTTTTAGCAAGGTGAAGTTGACGTTTGAAGCATTATGTATTTAATTTTGCTTGCTGTAGAAAGATAGTACAGAAGTAAGGTCCCCAGGTGAAACCTGTTTCCTCTGAGAGCAAGATTACCCTCTCCACACAAATTCATTTGCAGCTTCCCTTTTGACCATACAAAGGGCTTTTTTGGAGGTGGAATTAAATCAGGAGACTTTCATGTGTCTTGATTTTCTTGCTAAATATGTAAACTGTTTCAAAGAAGGTTGAAATTAGACTAACACTTTTCCAAAGTGTCTACCTTTCAGTCTCACTGAAGAAAACCTCTGGAATTTTTTTTTTCACCGTGCTGAAATATCATGACACCTGTCTAGACCAATTAGAGAGGGAGAGAGCAGTTGAGTCTCTGCAATAGAAATGATGGATGTGCTGGGGATGGTTTTAGTGACTCATTAGCCAAATGCTACAAAGATATAAAAGTTTTCGTGGTTTTTATTTTCATTTACATGAAGAGCCTGCTTAAACCTGCACCATTCTCTCCATTACCTCTTTCTTGTGCGGTTGAAAGAAATTATCTGTTCAAACCACCCGGCATGCCTCGAATTTTGTATGCAAACTGTCTTGTTGTCTGTGCTTGTTTAGTTATCCCAATCATATTTTTAGCTAGTAGGATTTCCAAACTGGGGAGGAAAGTGGCAGGAATTTAAGTATGCCTTAAATCTCTCTCTTTATGTCCATCACTTGTGCTTGGGAGATGGACTCACAATGGTTTTTTTTTTTTTTTTTCTTTTCATTTCTTTTTCACTTCATATCAATTTATGGCATTTGGGTTTGCTTTTGTCTTTTATTATCCTCACCCAGCCTCCATTTTCTCATTCCCACCCGTGATTAGTCCTCTGGCAGGTGCATCTTTCTTTGGTGCCTTGGAAAACACTAGGCCTTTATTCATATTAAGTCCACAATATCATAAATGAAATTTCGATTTGGGTGCAGAGGTTGCCCTGCTTGTAATATGAATCATAAACACCAGCGATGCAATTTTAAGAAGCTGTTTTTTTTTTCCACCCCCAAGAAGGAAGAAAAATAAAATCTCTGAATCTGCTAGAGTCAGACCACCTCCCTCCCTGCTTACTTACTCTGAACAAAGGCTGGGCAATCTCAGTCCTTCTGAATACTGTATGAAATTCCAGGCCACATACAGAGCATATATGGAAACAGAATGTGCAGCGGGAGATGGATTGCACCTCTCGCAATATTTCCGTATCGGCGGCCTTGTTGGCACACACACATGTACAGCACAACAGAGTGGGGGGAATGGCTGGATATTGGTACAGATAAATATTTCCCATCACTGCTCTCTATCCTTTGGGATCAACTCTGTCGCGGGAACACCGGTGGAGGTTTATTACAGTGTATGACAGCAGGTGTGGGGACTGTATGTACGTTGTAGATTCATCGTCCTCCTGGATCAGGATTTATACAGTCACACACCCCTTCTCTCCAAGAGCTTACCTGCTGCCGGGACATTCATATATCTAGGGAACTGAGTCCTGCACAGCACTGCTGGAGGCAGTGACACATCTCAGCCAGGCCTGGGAGTGCATTTGAGATTTGGTTCTAACTGCTTACTGCTTTTCATTTTAAAATTCAGATTATATAAGAGACAGAAATGCATCTGAAATAGGAAGACTGACCTTGCAACAAGAAATTTGGAGGATTGTCTCTGTGATTCAGAACAACTGAAATAGACACAGATGCTCTCTGAAGCTATAAATTTAGTCAAATCAAGTGTTAATTTATTGAGTATCTACTACAGGCAAGACAGGCTTAGTACCTGGTACTGTAAGGAACACATGAGGGTTTCTAGAACTGGGAAAATTCAGCTTCTCAGGATTCAAATGGTACAACTACCCTCCCACCTCCCTGGACCCTTTGTTTTTCTGGTGAAAAAAAGAAATCTTGTTTAGGATCAAATGTAAGCTCATTTGGGCCAGAGACCTTTTCAGCAGTCTATTTTTCCAAGCCTGAAAAATAGGGCTACTTTACAAGTGGGTGCTTTCTCTCTAATAAAAAGATCCATAAATTTGAACCCCAGAAATCATCTAATTTTTAAACAGTTGTTTGTGAGAAGAATTTTTAAATATATATATTTGGAGGGGTAAAATTGAAGTAACATTAATTTGTAAAAGATTATAATACAGTGATATGTTTAATAATGAAGAAAATTTATAAATTGCTTTCCTTACTGCCAGATGTGTGATGAAAGGCGTGATGGGTTGGCAGGAGACATCTTGGATAGTTATTAAATAGAATGATTTAAAGAGGCATTCCTCATTTCTAGGCACTGTGCTGGGCACTAGGTACCAAGATCAACAAGATAAAAATCCTGGATCTCAAGAAACCTGTAGCTGTGGAGACACTTCGCATTAGCCCCTCAGCCTGTCCTGCTTCTTCCCACCCCTTCTCAATATCCTTCCCACCAATAGCTGTTTTCTTCAAGTATGTCAAGTCTTTCCAAGGTGTGATCATTAAGAAGAACAAATGACTTAGAAAGACACCCGTCACAGGTTTATGCAAGATTCTTCAATCAAAGGAGCTTTAAGTCATAAGAATCAAAAGTCAGATTTCTCTTGACAAGCCGATCAGTAACGTTACAAGCTGTTCTTATCCCTGCACCTGAAACTTCCCAGCTTGGAAAAGATACTGTGGAGTTTATGATATTTTCCTTCACTTTATCAGCAAGTTGATCTCGCTGAAACACAAATCTCATTGTATCTTTCCTTCGCATATGAGACCTTTCATGATATGGGCCCCGTCTACCTCTTTATTTCTGTCTCCCCTTCCTTCTGCCTGTCTTCAAATTCTAGCTGTTTATTATAGCCCCTGTACTCACTGTGCTGTTGCCTGCATTTGTGTCTTGGGGTATGTCTTACCTCTTTCTGCTTGCTCTTATTCCCACTTGGCAAAATCTACTATCTCCTGCAAAACTTTGTATATGCTTTAATTTTATAACCATAACGGTGTATTATCTTTGTTTTCATGTCTATCTTCTCTGTAATATGATGATGAATTTCTTGACGTAGGGAACAAAGATATGTATAGCTGCATCAGAAGTAGATGATAAAGTCCCTCTTTAACCCTTTATCCCAAGCACAGAGCCTGGCACAAAATAGGTTCTAAATAAATGTTCATTGGACTGAACATTGAGGGAGATTTACAAGTTAGATGAAATGACTGGAAAAAGATCAAAGTGTCACGTAGAGGTGTTGGGTCCCAACATGGTTTAGAGGAGTGCAAAATAAATGAAGGATAGGAAGGCTGCTGAGTCTTCCAGGCAGGTGGAAGGCCTGAGGTGGACATTAAAGGTGAGAAGAGTGTCCAGCAGGTGGAAAGAAGGGATAACATTTCCAGAGGAAAAGAGCCCTGACCGCAAAGGGTAGTAGACTATTCCTTGGTGATCATATAGTCTAGATTTTATGGGTATTTTTCATTTCATGTCACTTAATTCTTTTTAATCGAAGCCATTCATCAAATGAATGTCTAAATGTAATTTAAGTTTCACATCTTTGTGAGCTTTTTCATATAAATAGATCTGTAAATCGGAATATATATGCTGGTTTTGGATTGGAAGATACAGATACAAATTCTCTATGTAAATTTGTATTTAAAGATAGAAATCTTCTGTTCAGGGTACTAGTGGATTCAAGGGAACCAAAGACATGACATTTTCTTCTGTGGCTTTGCTTTGGTTGAAGATTCCTGTTCAACTGCTTCCCTCCTGGGTGTGGGAGATACATAGATATCCTTGCCCAGCACAAAGTGAAAACCAACAAATTTGTTATAGGACATGTCACACTATTTAGTCTCACACTAATGTCATTTAAGAATTTATTTCATGGAGAACAGGGAGCTTTGAGAACCTTATTAGTCAATGGTTCCAGGACCACTGGCATCACTTGGAGGCTTGTTAGAAAGGTGGAGTCCTGGGTCCCTCCCTGTACCTACTAAATCAGAATCTACATTTGAACAAGTTCCCTGAGTGATGTGAATGCTGCTGACCTGAGGACCGTATTTTCAGTAGTAAGGCCTGCAGCCTTTTTCAATGAGGGCTCCTCATCTGAACCACAAAAACAGAAAATGATTTGAGAAGCTATTTTCTTCAGTCTTCCAAAACTGGCACATGAGTAGTATGTTCTAGATGCAGAGGTGAGGGGTTAATTTATTACATACAGTGGCTGCCTTGGAGGATTAGGGCTTAATTAATTGTCCTACGGATCTCCCATCAGAAAAGCGTCCAGAATCCTGAACTTGAAGGAGAATTCAGGTTGATTCCATTATATTTTAACTTCGTTAAGTGTGACCACATTGAACCAGGCAGGTGTGGGCTATAACCTTACTGCAAGATGGGTGGCTTCCCACTGGTGAATCTTTGTTCTTATTGCGAATTATCAGAAAGCATAACCCAGCTTTGGACAAACTGCAGCCTTCTAAAAATTGAGCAGACTTTGCACGCCTGACTTATAAACCCAAACAATGTAGATCTAGCTGTGGCTGAGTTAAGTAAATAAAAGCATGGTGCATGGTTTTCTTAGCTCCATATACATATATAGTATTTAAATTATTTCAGAATCCAAAGATATTTTTCTTATCACCTTAAGTGAAAAAAAAATCATGTTTTTTTGTGCCAGAATGTAGAACAGCCCCTGGAAATGTAATAGGAAAGATGAAATTCTTCCATGCTCTGGGCCCATGACAATGGGGCCATAGTCGACATTATTTGGCAACTTTCTCCATTAGCATTCATTACGGCAGTCACATCTGGCTTGCACGTGGAAGTGTGTGTGAGATTGGATCTGGGGAAAGAAGAAACGTCTTTGAATACAAGGCAGCGTTTGGGCTCACTACCTGGAGTAAGAAATCAGGGAACACTGAGGCATGTGAACGGGGGGGACTTATGACGGTGACCTCCCACAAAATTGGATCAGGCTTTTCCCTGGCAGTTGTATTAAGCGCACACATTTGATGAAGTGTGCTTATGAAGCCAGCGTATTTGACTGCTTTCTTTCTTTCTTTCTTTCTTTTTTTTTCTGGGGGTAGATTCTTTATTATCTGCTGAAGTCATTTCACTCTGTCAATATTCTATAGAAAAATGATGGACATTCCGTAATTTTGACTTTTATATTAATTCATAATTTTGATGGCTCTACCTTAGGGCTGCTTTTCTCTCTTTCAGCATTTCCTTCTCCTCTTCCCTCCTGCCCCTGACTTGGGTCTCTGGTTGCTCCATCCGGCAGCTAAGCTTGTGACAGCTGCGTCTCTCTTTATTGCCTCAGCGTACTGCGGGTCTTTTTTCATATTAAACCCGCAATAACGGCAGTGAAATTCAGATTTATAGCTGGAAATCAGCCTATTTGTAATACAAAACATAAACAGTGGCACAGTTGAAGAAGCTAAAGAATTTTTTTTTCCTGTTTTATATTTTTCCATTCTTGGAACTTCATGACTTGAGTCCCAAACAAGGGCTATTTAAAAATTTTCTGGCACCATGTAATATAATTGATAATAGTGTTTAAGCGGCATCTAATATCATCCAGCACAGTGCAAAGTGAGCCATCCTAGGATATGAGCTTAAAAAATTGCATTAACACTAAGACAAAATGAAATTTTTATACTTGATTTGCTCATGGTTGGACGGGTGCAACTAAACACAATCTGAGCTGTCACTTTGCAAAAGGGAAAAAAATATGCAACTTTGGAATGTTTCAAATGAGTCCAATATTAGACTCTATAACTCAGAGTGACACAGGAAATACTATTTGCAACATGATTGGTTCATTAATATTTGGTAATTGTAGTACATCATTTTAAGGGGGAAATAAAATGCAAACAAATGTTTGCAACTTCCAGTCAGTCACTGCTTCTCAACTGCCACCACTGGGAAAGGTTTGGGAGCCAAAGGATACGTGCGTTGGGGAGGTTCTATTTTCCCCTCCCCATTTTCATTTTGGAAGAATAATTTTCATCATAAACCAACATGTCAGACAAAGCATCTACATTTTAAAAAAATATTATTTCACAATTTTCCACATGCACATTTGATGTAAACCCTGGAGGTGTATTCCCTGAGTACCTATTACCTCCATTTTAGGGAAATTACATTAAATTATTAGTGACAAATTTACTTGTCTGCCAATGTATTTTTCTGGAATTTTACTACAACATCAATACTTGGCTGTTTTATATGGGCCCTCATTTACCTGTCTTTGAAGGCAGCCACCCCTTGGGGAGCCCTGTCTGTCACTAACAGAAGCTGGAAAAAGTCTTTAAGTCTAACATTCAGAGTTTCGAATGAGATGGAAAAATATGTTGTACTTTAAAAATGTAATGTGCCCTTCTGAATTTTACAGTTAGGCAACTTGTTTTGCAACCAATGCCTCACTTTTTGGACAGGGAGAGAACAACCCAGGTCATCACCAGGTATCAGAGCATGAACTATGGGTGTTATCTTTAGGTGAAAAATGTGTCTGCCAGCAACTGACAGCACAGTGGGGATAGGTGGTCACATTTCTTGTGTTTATTTTAGGGAAATTAATGCAGAGAGGATTTACTGTGATACAAATGAGCCCGAAGCTTGGGGGTCCGTCTCTTGTGTGGTGCCCTTTGTTGTCCTGGGAGCTGTGGGGAGGCGTGGAGGGAGGAAGCCAGGTGTCATCAGGGAAAAAATCTCAGGAAAAAAGGATCTGAATGATGAGAGCCCAATTCTTTGTTGTGATTTATTTTCTCATTTTAAGTGAATATTATTGTTGGAAACTTACTCCATATTCCTTTCTTGCAAAGAAATTCTCTAGATTCAGTAAGCTTCAGACCCCACCAGACCTGGATCTGTTGCTAAAATAAGATATTATCTTTCTTGGCATCCCAGTGTATGAACAGAGTTGTGGTAAGCAGAAGCAGCATGCGTGAGGGCTAGAACAGGAGTTATGTCTCAGTCTGGAGAGTCCTGTTGCAGGGATGTATAACACAGGTCAGCACAGAGTATGTGTAGGGAAAGCTTGAAACAGAAACAAAGGGAGAATGAAGAGTAATAAGCAAGAATGTAAGTCCCAGGGGGAGAGCGTATATTCATCTCTCCATTTTCCCTTTAATGTAGAATTCTTCTTCATTAGAGTTAACTGAAGCGATGCTTGGCTCTGGTGACATTTAAAATCCTCTTATCCTGTACTGTGTCTAGTTTGTATATTATTTTTTTTTTCTGAGACTCTGAAGTTGTTTAGTGGAATAATTCAGTTCATTTGTAGTTGAAGATCCTGGGGTCTTCAAGGTAGTCAGGACCCTCTGTGTCTTGGCTTTATGAAAAACATGCAAATAATTTGTTATTGTAGATACTTAACTTGGAGTTGAGAATTGCTCAGGTATGTGTTTTTTTCTAAATTTGCAGGAATTCTTTTCTTGAGAAGTGTGCAGCTCTGTATGACTCCAACTTTGACTGCTGCCAATTCTGCCCCATTCTCTCCTGGTCAGGAGCCTCCATTTTCTGAAGACCTTTTCCTTCCCTCCCCCCAAAACACAACCATTTAGATCAAATTAACTAGAATATCTGTTTCAACTGACCTGAATTCATCCTCTGCTATGGCTTTGGAGGTTTGACCTTAATTAAACCTCTATTTTGCCGTAGAATGAGACTGCTGGAGGGGAAGACCATATGAATTTCTACTTTCATTTCAGGTGGAACATTTGTAGCACCTGGGAACAGACTGTTAATGAAATATTTGTTTTATCCAGCAGTACTCTGTCAAGTCCTGGAAATTTGGCAGTTTGGCAAGTCTAAATGGGGCAGAATAGTTACCAATAAGGCAGAAGGGATATAATAAGAGATCAATACTTCTGAAGGAGATATAAGGGCGTAATGACTCAGGACAATATAGAGGAGACCGATGGACCATATGAGAGCTGGTTTTCCTTTCTAATGTCTTCCCAAATTCCTTTCCTCGGTTAATCATTGTCCTTGGTGCCAGCCAACTGAAACTCATTATTACATTTAGTAATAAGCACAGCCACCCTGTAGATACTCTGATTTTCATTTTTCCCAAGAGGAGACCAAGGTGCAGGGGCAATGTAACAGTTTGCTTAAGGTCATCTAAGGGTCCAGCCAGGATTCCCACTGACTTGTTCCTCACTCAGAGATCCTGTCTATTTCTTCTCCACTCAACTACCTTCTATTCATTGACTAACTCTGAATGTTGAGCTGTTTTGAAACCTTTACTCTTAATTCTTTGGCCAATTTCAGAATCTTTCGTATAGGAGTCTCTGAAGATACTGTCCAAATTTGAATAAAGAGCAATTAATTAATAAAGGCACAACTCATCTAACTTTGGTCCCAAAGGCATTGCTTTTGCAGAAGGGACAGGGATCAAAGATAGACTTGAGAAGGAAAGGCAGCCTTGCAGAAAGTTGGGCAAACCTGTACAGTCCATCTTAAGTGGCATCCACTCTAGTAGTAAAATGCTATATATTCCTATTCTTTCAAACCAGAGACTCTTGATTCAAAGAAAATGTTTAGAAATTGTCAGGCTGTCCTAATTACTGAGATGTCGTTGCTAATGTCTCCCACAGCTCTGCCCCTGATGGCTCATGATGCTTCCTGATGACTTTAAACCAAACAAAAATTTTGTGAAGGTTGAGGTTGGTGAATGACAGCCACCCAGTGGAAATGTCGTCAAAGCCTTTCAGTTTTGTTTTTCATTTATTGCCCTAAGAGCAATATTTATGTTTCTTTGACACTTGAAATCAGTGCTTCCATTTATAAATCTCAGCCCAAGAAACAGATGTATGCTATTACACTTCTGTTTTTGTTCTCATGATGCAACCCAAGGAACATTCTTCTTCCGCCCCCTCCAGTATCCTGGATGCCCTCCACCCATTGAATGCAGTTGTAGATTTAGGATTTCACAGGCAGTCTGTGGGTTAAATTAATCAGTTGGATAACTACTAAGTACTTATTAAAGCCTACTAGTGTGCTAGGTATTTGGTACAGAAGAAATAGAGCCATGCTCCTACATGCAGTCTGAGAAAAAGCCAGCAGTAAAGTTGGTAGGGTACCATCACATGGTAAAAAATCGAGGTGTGGGATAGACTGTTGTGGATGCACAGAGGAAACAGTTTGTGGGAATCAGTGACAGTTTCCTCGATGGAAGTGAGTTTGTTCAGCAGAAAATTGTATAGAGCTTTCCTGGCGAGGGACAGGTGAGGTAGGAGGTGGATGTATCCTGCAGTCTGCAGCTGATGCTGGGAATCAGGAAGAAGTGGGAATAGCTTAGATAGGGAAACAGAGCTCTATAAACTTCTCAGGGTATTCATCATGAGCCATTCAAAGAACACTGACTATCTGAGTTCAAAAAAGTTAAAACTATTGATAGAAATGCCAAGAGCTTTACAGACTTACAGTTTTATTTTCCCCATGCTGCTCATTTTTATTAATTTTTGTTTAGCTGTGGGTAGAATTTTGAAGGTGTCCTTGTTTTAGATCTTCTCACAAGAGAGGTTTTATATTTAATTTTTCTTAGCTTCTTATCTTAAACATCTATTGATATGAAGTTGGTCAGTGTCTTCATAGACTAGGACATTGGTGATTTAAAAATATGCTCTTCTTTTTTCCCCTATAAGCATCCTCTAATTTATCCATGGTAGTCAGCTGTGACAGGTCACAGTCCCCTCATTCTCATGCCTTGTGTCACATCCTTGGCCAGTTTTCTGGTTCAGAAAATGTGATCTTCTGAACTACTGAGGGAAAGCAACAGAAAATGAGGGAGGTCCAGGACTGAATCAATTGGACCCAAAGATACAACAGGCCTACCTAGCATCTTTGGGACCAACCATAGTTTGAGGATCCTGCTTCACTTTCAATGACTTAGCAGAGCTCATTTTTCCTTTTTTACAATTCAAAAATGTTTCCATCAAGAGGACTCTATTTCAGGTATAAAATTAGAGTTGGAATCACAGTCATCTCTTCATGGTTTGCAATCTACATATGAGTCTTTAAGAAGTGCTTCTCAGTTCTTTAATCCTCCTGTGAAAAGGAAGCGACCCAGTTATGAATATGAACTTTCTCGTTATGAGCTGTGGAACTTTGGATGAGTTACTGTAGTTCTCAGAGCCTCAGTATCACCATTTGTTGATGGAGAATGATAATAATCCTCTACTCTCTAGACTTAAAATTAAAGAAAAAAACCATAAAAGATGTCAAAAACCTGGCATAGTACTTGGCTTATAGTAGAAGGTCCCCTGTATCTTCTGTAGCTTTGTGTTTGTGACTTGATACAATTTTCTAATCAAAGATGTTGTGGGATTTAATTCAGTGAAGAATCACCAGGAGGCATTTAAGAGCACCAGGGGACAGTGATGGTGATCTTGCTTCTAACAGTCAGATTCTTGGGTAACTCAGCTCTGAGGAACTGCCCTAACTGTGGAATACTATAATAATCACCATTATTGACTGAAGTCTAGACACCAGACACAGCTCAGCTAGTGTCCAGTTGTAACAAATTCATTTGCCAGGCAAAAGGAAGCCCTGTGGGTTGCATGGATTTTCTGTTATGAGTAATCTGACAGTACCTGAACATTACTTAATGACCGAGAAAAAAGTGGCTCAGTTGCCTTGTAGGTCCATGTGCACAGCCCAGAGAAGTTCATGGGCAGCACCACCTTGGGAGTCAAGGAGAAATGACAAGGACATTATTTAAGATACCCAAGTGAGCCTGTATGAATGGAAGGGGTAGCATCTGAGTCACTGAAGAAAGGCACTGCCGTTCTCCTACTCGGAAAATATGTCAATCCCAATGATTTGAACGAGACTTTTTTTTTTTAAAGCAGGGTAACATGTTTAGAGTCCTCCCTATGGTATATTGTTTATAAGATGATTTCTTATAAATAAGGATTCTTTAGGGATTTTTCTCCTGCAAAAACAGTTTTAACAAAGACAATACATTGGACTAATAATAACTCAGATGATTATATCTATTTTTCTAGAAATTTTAATAAAGAAACAATTTTTCAGGCATTTCCATCTCATGTATAAATCTCTGTTAAGTAAATTGTACCAATTTATCTTCCTAGCTAAAAGCATTGAAGGAGATGGTCAGTTGTTTTCCCATGTTTTTAATGTGTTGTATCCTCTATAAGTCTAAAATGATTGAGGGCAATTTTTTTAGAATACAACATGATATTGTATGCGTGAGGATACCACATTCACCTGCCCAGTCCCCAGTGTGTATTTCAGCAACTTCTCCTAAGAATTCACATCTTGTGTTCGTCTTAAACATCCGGTGCCTTTTATTCACCCTTTGCTGTTCTCTTCGCCTCACTGTCAGTGCTTGATGAGGAGTCAGCTGCCCAAGTGGTCAGCAGCTTCCTACATTACAAGCAGCCCATCATATAAATTACAGCTGATGGTAGAGCCCCTTCCTCCCAGTTGCAAGGGTTACTTACACTTCAGAATGGTGGCGACAGAGGGGTTTGGTTTCGAGCAGGAAGAACTGTGCACACTGGCTGTTTACAAACGCACCTGCACCTAATCTTGCGTTTTGGCTCAAGATGGAGGGTTTACGATGAATACAGCCGATGCATAAAATGGCCGAGCGCCTGACTTCTTTTAAAGATATCATGCTCGGCGCACACAGACTCTGAGCATCAGTTAGAGAGAAGTGACAGCCGACCTGACCTTTCTCTCTGAATCGCGTATGGAAGAAGGGAATTAGCTTGCTACAGTAGTACTGGAACTTGCTTTAACTTATCACTTTCCTCTTTAGAAGGAGGAATGCATCTTTGAAATGCAAAATCACCTTCGGGCCTCGTGTTTTTTAAAATGAAACCAAACTTCCTCATAATATTAAATCAGATATTTCGAAAGAATTTACTAAGGTGATCATAGCAAATAATATCCAAGTTTTCTTTTCTTTCTCGTTCTTTTTAAACAAGCCGATATTTACATTTAGTGTTGAGATGCTTTCTGTGTGTCTGTTAGTGTGTTGAATTTTGCAGTGGCTCTTGATCTTCCCCAGGAGAACGTGTGCACAACAGGTCCACCAGTGAGGTATGAGTTATAAAAGCTTTTAAATTGGCTTCCGTGTAACTGGAAACCAAATAAATAGCTATGGAAAATACGAAAGGAGACTTAGCAGGGTTTTTTCCATAGTTGCCAATTACTGCTGTTAGAAGATCTAGTATGCTCTGCCTTTACCCGAAACAGCCGTGATTGACACAGACCTCAGCCAATCACAGTGTTTCTTTGTCAGCTATCTTTAGCCTGTGATCAATTACCATGATTTTAGACTAACTTGAATGGAAAGTAAAAACACATCGTAACCCAAAAGCTGATCAGCTAAATACACCATATAAAGAAATACATCTTCTCTGACCCCTCTGACATTTTCAAACTGTTTAAAAGCTGAAGTTAATTCTTTCTGATGGCCTTTCATCTTTAGTTGACAACAGAGAGCCCCAGAGTGGTGACAGCTCTTGTCAAGTGAGACTGTCTTATCAAAAACAATACCCTCCAGATCTTTCAATCCAAATAGTCTAATCTAAAATAATTGCATTTAAAATTTCATGTAGCTTTTTTGTCTTCCTTGAACCATCCTGGTATAGAACCACACGAATCTCTTCCTGCAGCCTACTTAAAGCTTCAAATTTTCAATATTGATAGTTTAAAAATGCATTATAGAGGTACCATGCAGCCTTGAGATTATGAAATTGTAGCTGGAGTGAAGGCTACAATTTGTTCTGCTGTGTCTTTTATTTGTAGCTATATGCTTGGAAGGTGTTACTGCAAGTGTCTGTCCCTGCTCTGTTTCTGTATCACTGTACTTCTTGTGCTCAACCCAAGCAGCATAAAATCTTGTCTCTGCAAAAGCAGCAGAGATCCTGGATTTGGCTCTGAGATGATGTGACTCATCTGTTGAATATTTAGATTTTTAACACCGTGTTTTATTTTTCTCTTCCAAACTCAATTCCCTTTGTGATTTTGAGGAACCCTGTAAATAGCATGTGATTGTAAGCAGTTAGCTGTTCTATCTATGGTCTTGGAGACTGAGATAGATTGCTGGATCCCAAGCCCTATGTAGAAGGACTTGGCTGGTCTATAGATTTGAAGGCAATTCCCATGACCTGTTATCAGCCCAGTGTTGCAAGGGACTAGTTTATATTTTGGTTTCAGAAATATTTCCTTATTGATAGAATCCTTCCACTGACCTGAGTTTTTCCTGTCATCATGAGAGCTGGGATCCCTTCTCCTGGTCCATGACCAAGCCCTATCACAGGCAGCATCCCTGGCCATTTTGTCCTGGTGCCTCTTCAGCAGTTGTCTTGGGACGTACACTGCCTATTCACCATTAGATCCCTTCTTCCACCCTTTCTCTAGATTCAGCTCCCACACTGTGCCCCTGGTTGTGTCAGAGGGTTTTTGTTGTTGTTGTTTGTTTGTTTGTTTATTTGTTTTAATAGCTTTGCCCCCTTGAAGTTAGTTAGTTGAGTTTATTCCAAGAGAGGATCACACTGAAAGGAGAAAGTGATCCTACTCAAACCGACTTTCATCGTTAAAACACTGCAGACTCACTTCCCATTCACACATGTGAGGCAGGCTGCCCAGCTTTCTCCTGTAGATTCAAGACTCCAGGTGCAAGCAAAAAGAACCGAGATATAAGATCCTTTAAGATCTTCCCTGATTTAGGCCCTGAGAGAAAGCAATAAAACTGAAACTGTGCATTCCTTTCAGTGTTAGCTTTTCTCTTAGATGTGAGTCACCTGTAGAACCTTTCTGTTTTTTTAAAAACTTTTTGTCAAGAAAAAGAGAAAGACAAAGAGGACCAAATGATGTCTGCATCTTTCAAAAAGCCAACATAAAAAAAAAAAAAAAAAAACAACCCACGGTATGTTCAAAATAAGAGGGTCTATTTCCGAGCTGGAAGTCTGTCTACTCCTGACAGAATCTGAGTTGAGTTTCCACATTGCAGTACTATAAACCCCTGCCTTTTATGTTTAGAATGGCTGGACGGCCAGGCAGATGTGTTCCTGACTAGACAGACCCCTCATGGCCACCTCCACTGTCATTGCCCTGTGCACAGCACGGGTGGGACTTGTAGCTCTACATCTTGCCTCTTTTCACACCCATACTTTTCCTTTCTTCTGTCAGAGCGTATGCTTAATCTTCTCTTTCCGCACATAGATACTACTAAGGATATTACATAAACCTTAAACTTTATTCATTTCAGGCAGTGTAAGATGGAGGTAGAAGAAAGCCCACTGTGTAGCTTGATCTTTGGATCTGAAGAAAAGTTCTAATAGGAGACAGCAGTGTGTCCAAGCAGTGTCCAGAAGGTCAGGGTTCACATCCCAGAGGCTGATTTTATTAGGACATGAATAGTGCTGTGACCACACCCTTCCTCCCACCACAGGGATGGGACTTGGTCCTGCACTGTTTCTGGGAGATGAATGGGCCTAGGTTTATTGACATAGAACTGCTCACACAATGCAGACACCAATCCCAAATACCACGCCCACTTGTGCAGAGCGCAGACGGGCTCCATGAAAACTTTTCAAAGTAGCTACCACCTCCCATTCAGGAGCCCTAGGGAGCATCCTATGACCCCGAGAGGTTATTTTTAGGGAGTACCCAGGTCTCACCATGTCTGTACCTCAGTAATTTCTGCCAACTTTTACTCTCATAAAATTCACCTTTGACCCCCCAAATAACAAATCACAACCATCCTGCTTCTAGGAATTTCCACGTGTTTTCCTAACAATTGCACTGCTTTGTACTGCTCCTGCACCAGGATCATTGTGAATTTCAGAACCCTGCTTCATTTCCAAAGAACCAAAGCAAAAGTTAAAAAGCCTTTGGATTTGCCCCATGTACATGAAAATGGACAAGGCGTCAGCATCTCTTTAGTATTATTTTATGCAGGTATTATCTCTCTTTTCGACATGAAGAAACATTCTGAATGGAAGCCCTGGGTGGGTCAGAGCTTAGGAAAAGGAATTTCTTAGGTCAGGCATGAGTCTCATCTTCCCCAAATGAAGGTGCAGGTATAGAAGATTCTGCTGAAATTGTTTTGATCCACAGACAGTTCTGAAATTTGGGTTTGGTTTTCTATGTAACAGTACACCAATATGAATCTTCTGAAATAGATTTTAATTTTCACTAACAGAAAGGAAGACTCATTTTCTCTTTCATGTATTTTCCAAATTCTAATAGAATTAAACCCTCCACTTTGACAATTTTTAGTCTTTTATCTTAGAGAGTTCCCTACTGACAACTTTTTTTTTTAATAGAATATCAAAATATTAGACATTTCATTAGAAATATCCCCTTATCTTCTGGTCTTTAACTGTCTTAAATCTTTACTTCCTTATTTTCCATTTGAATGAATGAAACTTGCTTGCTTGCTTGCTTGCTTGTTGCTTGCTTGCTTGCTTGCTTGCTTGTTGCTTCCTTGCTTGCTTGCTTTTTTGTCACTGACATTCTTTGCATTTTCTCTTTTGCAATACTTCTTTACCCCTCCCTCCTTCCCTCTCTTCCTTCCTTTCTTCTGTCTTTCCTTTTTTAAAGTTTAGATATACTGTTCTTAGGTTCTCTTGAAGAGCTTTGGAAAATTATTCCAAAATGACTTTGTTATTTTTTAGTTTCATTAAAAACAAATTGTTACACTATGTTTAAAGTGTGCATTTCTGTGCTTTCCGAATGCAGCTCTCATCACGTCATGTCTCCAAATGTCAGAACTATTTCGCGAGTTACCCTGGAGGTTGGAAATCCCTAGTCGCCAAGCAGTCCTTATTTACTGCTTAGTGGCAAGATGTCCCTCACACCCTCTCAAACTCCTTTTGCTCCTGATAGAAATACGTGGTTTTGTTTCATTTTTAAACAGCTTTATTGAGATATGATTTGTATGCCATACAATTCACTCATCTTAAGTGTTTCGAGGAAACAGAAGCTTCCTTCTCATTCAACTGCATAAGTTTATTTATTATTTGAACCTGGAAAAGCTACAAAACATGATCAAATAGAAATCTTAAAACATTCTTTGAACTCCATTCTGTTTTAATGCATAATTTTCCTATTATAGCCGCCTGTTTGCACCTCTGGAGTTAAGGTCACAGCAGCGTTTGCATTATAAACCCTTTTTTCAAGGGTTTATAAATGCAGCTGCTTTTGTTTGCTCAGGACTGAAGCTTGCCTCATGAGGTTTCCATGCAATAGAGCAGCTTTTTGGGGTTGAGTTTTCTTCAACTAAATTAAAATTTTAAAACACCATGTTGCCCTTTAAAAAAATCACTGCAAGTGTCAAAAAGCCTAAGTAGGAATTTCTCCCCAAATAACTTTTTAATGTATATGCAGTTTTTAATTGCCCTTAGCTTCCAAAAAATTCTCCACCGTGCTCAGTTTCTGATTAATGTTATTTGCTTCAAATATTTACAAACCAAAATCCAACTAGGTTTATAAATGGGAAAAAAAAAAAAAAGCATGTTATATACAACTGCTGTCTTTCAGGGTTGTTAACAGAATTATTTTACAGTGCATAATAAAGTCCAAAGATGGCATGAAAAGATAGAAATCCTGTCATAACCTCGTGAGAACTTATACACAGATATGTATGCATTTGAGCATGCATGTTCTCTAAGAGAGTTTAAAATATTTAGAAAGAAAACCATTTACATTTTCAGGATCATGTTTTGCCTTTTTCAAAACAATAAAAGTGTGTGGCAGAGGATGCCAGAACAGCCATAAATTATTAAACTGGTTTTAAACGTTAAAGAATGAAATATATATGCTCATTAAACAAAATACAATTTTAGGACGTCAATTTAAATGAAGTATAATGGGGAATCTCGACTTTGTTTGCACACAATTGCCAGAAACTTCTAATCAGACCTTCACTTGGTGATTTTAGGCGGTGTTTTACCTTTCAATCACAGACCAGTATGCATGTAGCTGCCTAAATCGCACCCTATGTTTCGGAAGCCGGGTTCTGAATTTTTCAATTTTATTTAGTTTTTAAAAAATATTATTTAATATTTTTCCTGCAAATTTGTCTTGTAAGGAAAAGATGAATAAAATCAAAGGCAGGAGATTATTAATGGATATTATACTCTGACATGTACCATTTGATGGGAAACAGCTCTTTCTCCCCCAAACACCCGCAAGGCTCAGAACAAAAGCGTTTTGCCATCAGGTACATTTCAGGGTAGACTACAAACCTCCACAAGTCAGGGACTCCTTCCCAGCCCCCTTCGCCCCCCACATCAATGTCTTTCCCCTCCTAGCACAACCTATGCCTCCAAAAGTTTTGCTGAATGAAGAAACAACAGCCATGCTCACTCAGGAGCTTCTGGACAGAATCAAACACTCAAAAACCAGAACTGTTCTTCTAATCTTCCTCCCACCTCCTGACTTCCCAAAACAAAACAAAACCAGCAAACAAACAGAAAGGTTTAATCGGGATTTATGAGACCTAGCATGAGGGTGACAGCTGGAGCTGATGCTTCAGCCGTTTCAGCTTGAGTTGAGGTTCCAGCGGCGGCTGACAAAGGCCACATCAGGTGCCAGAGAAGGGTTGTCTGAGAGTCTTTCTATCATCGTCGGAGGCTGCAGTAGCTATCCTGAGCCCTGAAATACAGTCGCTAGGCTCCCCAACCTCCCGGCTTTTGACAATCCTTTGAATTCTAGAATGTGTTTGTCTAAGCCAAATGTTTTCTACCAAATGAATACAATTCTCAACTAGTGTTAAGAAAATAAATGCATTTGTTTTCTGCTAAGATACTTAATCATTCTCCTTGTCTCTCCCAGTCTGATATTTTTTTTACTGGGAGATTATATTTATCATCCTGTTTCTTGACCGAAGTATTGCTTAATTTAATTGTATTATAAATCCAGGAACATTAGAAGAATGGGGGAAATAATTTTGTAAACCCAGTGTTAACAGGTTTAATCCTTCAATGTGGTATTTCAGTTAACAGGCTGATGTTTTTCCTGTGGGTAAACAGCAACAGAAAGGTGCCTCTCAGTGCTTTTATCCCCAGCAAAAGTGAAGCATTTTCAGAGCAAAAAATGGATGAAGCAGAGGGGAGAAAATCCACAATGTTTCTTTATAGTGATGTCTCCCAAACACACCATTCTGTATTCCATGTTCACATGCATGTGAAGAGAAAGGGGCACATGGTACCCAGAAAGTACAATGATGGAGGTGTGAAATCATCTCCTTTTGTGAGTGCATGCATCAGATTTTCATTCTGGAGTGAAAATGAATCCATCATTTCAAGCCCCCCACCATTTTCCATTAATCCCTGAATAGTTTTTTTTTCCCCTCTAGAGTTAATGCTATTAAATGAGGGTACTTTGGCCCCAGAAGAGTCCAGAGTGCAGGGCTCCCTAAGAGAAATGGAAATCCTGATTTTGTTTCCTCTCCTGCAGTGGGGTGGGATCTTTTCAGGCCTGACTGCAATGGTGAGGAATGAGGGGCATGGCCCCTTGGAAACCTGTGCTCTGCTCCATCCAGAGTGTCAACAGCTTGAAACCAATTGCCTGACCATCCCACCCTGATCACACACACACACACACACACACACAGAGTCTATATATATTCACAAATTTTAAGTACCTGTGTATATACATTTCAGATTGATCAGTTATTGTAATGACTCTGTGTTTTCACAGCCTAAATAATTTATGAAGAGTATCTCTTCTTTGTACACAGTGGATGAGAAGGAAATTAGGATTTAACTTTGATTGGGGTTGAATTTTTGGATGTAGCCATTCTTACCTGACATCTCTAGAAAGTTTTCTTCAATGAGTTTACATACCATTATCTTTTTGATATTCCTGTAGTAGGTAACAATGCCTTTGAAGGTTCCCCAACTCTCCTGTCTCCCTCTTTCACTTCCTTTCTTCCTTCTCTCCTCCCTTCCTTCCTTCCTACCTTCCTTCCTTCCTTCCTTCCTTTCCTGTCAAGCTACCTATGATTTTCCCATTAAGTAACCTCCCAATGGCTGAGGGTAAAATCCACAATCAGAATCTTTTTTGTTTTTTAAGTTTTCATTTAAAAATAATAATGTGGTTGCTTCCAATGTGTCTACTGATGCCCTATTTAAATCAGGGCATTCTGAAGGAACACTCCTTTTCATTGTTGGCAGCACATTCAATTTCCCTTCTGCTCCTCATAGGGACAGTAATGAAGGGCTTAAAATTGATCCTTGTATTTTTTGAAATGGAGGAAGTGTCAAATATTTGAATTTGTCATGATCATTTATTTTCCACAGGCAGGGAGTAAACACTTTAAGCGATACATGCACATCCTGTAGGTGGTTATGATGAATAAATTGGTTGTGGGATGCAGAAATCAAATGATGGAGGGATGATGCCGATGAGCAAATCAAATGTCTTCGCCTGCCTTCTCACTTCTGAGATGGCGTGAAGTCAGAGATTTTGCAAGACTGATTCCAAATGTCTGCTTTTCTACCAGAATGAAAGTTGCAGCTTGCACATATGCAGCCTGGAAACACAGAGGGATGTGTACCAATTTAGAGAGGAGGAAAACTGCTGGTTGATATGAAGTTTATAGATAATTGAAAGTAAAATGGCTTATTGCTGCAATTTATGAAGAAATCAGGGCATCTGCAGGTGCGAAGGAGAAAATGGGACCTAAGAGATAAGAAAGAGTAATTACAAAGTACTAACAATAAATCCAGTTATATGATTATTCAGTCCATGGTTTTCATGGCTGAACTCTCCATTTTGTTCATTTAAGGGTTTTTGTTTGTTTGTTTGGCAAAATATCTTCTAATGCTTATTAAATCTGGAACTAGAAGCTGTAAAGCAAGAATTCTGCTTATGGACTGAAGTTGACAAATAAATGAGTATTACATTCTTTTCAAGATCAGGCATGAATTTACTGGAGGGTAATTGCCATATAATTAATTATTAGTTAGTATCATATCATTTCAACAGGAGAAAGAGCCAGAAGAAAATATTTCATCTGAAAATTTTTTGTTGCCACTTGCTTTGGAATGTTAGCATTCACAAATATTTAGCTCTGGAGACATTTTTCTGTTTCATCCAAATGGAAAGCAGTATTGTTGTTTTCCACTTTTCAGTAATCTCTGAAACAGAACAAATAAATGATCTCACCTGACCCATCTTTGTAACATTCCTTCAAAGCAGAGAGAGTTGGCTGAATTAAATTCCACACTCATGGATTCACTGCCTACTATGTGCAAGTATTATTAGGCCAAGCACAATTTAGAATTTCCTGTACACACTGTGTTGCCATGTTGAGGAAGCTTTGTGAAGTCTTCTGTTCTAGATCCAGTTAGAACAGGGAGCCAGCAGCTTCAAGGAAAAGGCTACAGAGAAATAGGGGGAATATGTGGGGTTCAGGGACGACAAAGTTCTCTGAGACTTACAGCCAGTTGGCACACATTTTGCCCACTTCTACTCCTCAGTGTAGATGAGGACTGCTGTCCCAGGGGCATCTTTATGAAATGCACTCTTCTGACATTCCTTAAGTCAGACTATTCAGCATACCCTTTAATCCTCTGTGGCCATTCCTAGTTGAGATGACCAGAGTCAGATTTTTCTTGATGGAACTCTGTTGTAAGTTTCCTTCACAGCAGTGTTCGCAATGATAATACTTCGTGTTGGTTTAGAAGTTTTTAATTGATCATAGTTCTTTCACATTTACTTCCTCTTTGGGTCTTCAGAAACAATTGTGTTAGATAATCAAGGATGCTTAGCATTTTTCCCACTTTGTAGAAGAAAAAATGATTTGCATTAAATCACTAGGAAAGAACTGGAACTGAGCTCCCGTGCTCTTAGCCCGAGGCTCTAACTACAGTTCTAGCTAGGGACCCACAAACTGAGCCCCAGGGGCCAAGACCAGGCTGTTTCCTAAAATGGCCCCAGGAGAGAATGATTGTTAGTTACTTTTTTAAATGGTTACATTTTACATGGCTTTATAAGTACTTACCTAATAGCCTGCATTTTACCTCTTGGCTTTAAAATATCTACTCTCTGACACTTTGAGAAAATGTTTGCTGAGCACTACGTCATCCTATTTTATCCAGACATCCGCCCCTACCCAGTTCTAAACAGTCCTTTCTTCATATTCCTACCCAAACCACCCCCTTCCCAATTAGATTATTGATTCTGTAAGCAAATACCAACTTTTTTTTTTTTCCTTATGTATTTGGCACACCAGGTACAGGGCTCTATGCATGTAGAAATTTGGCTAATATTATTTGACCATTTAATTCACCCAGACAAACCCAAGTATGCCAGTTATGCCTGGAATCTGCCTTAATTTGGGGTTAAGGTTAGAAACAGGGGTGTAGTGGAAATGGAAAAGATCTAGCTGCTTTAACTGTAGTGTCTGATTTCCAGTGTAAAATTGGTTTCCATCAAACCCAGGATCCCAGCGACAGAGTGTTCTTTCACATCTTTGTATCCTAAAGTCAGGGGAGAATATGTATCATGTTTAACTGCCTACCCGCCTCCATGATGAGGTAGTTCAGTGAGTCCCTTCTTAGCTGTTTTGCAACCATGACCCTTTTTAAATTAAGACAATAGACGGGGTAGTGTTTGCTAAAGAAGCGTGGGTTCCATTTTAAGAACATCTTGAAGGGGTGTCTTGAAGGTTAGGCTGTTTGAACGACTGCATCTACCACCAGTAAAGGTTTCTGAAGATGAAACTCTCAGGCCTAAGTCATCATTTTAGTTAGAGTAAAGCTAGAGCAGCCATTAACGTGCAGTGTGACCCTGTTAGTCTGTCCAGAGCACTTGCTCCAGGCTCAGCAGTCTGCAGGAGGGGTGGGTCCAAATAGCCACTTGAAGTGGATGGGGCTTAAAGAGGAGCATGAAACTCACAGGTGAGAAGTGGGTATTTCATCTACCCCAGGGTGGATTTTAGAAATTGTCTCCACGAGATGGCCAGCACTGGCATGGTAGTAGGCATCTGTGAAACACACCCTGCCCTGCTTATTAGCAAGGGGCAGAGAGAACCCAGCCACTCGTGGTCGTGGGAAAGTTGAACAAGGTAACTTGCGAAGCTAAAGCATATCTGACTGGCTCACCTGTGTTACCACTAAATTAAATTTGAAATCTAGGCCTAGGTAGATATATTTGGGGCAATAGTGATTTCTCTTTTTCTTTTAAAGGTAGTGTAAAGGTAGTGTTTATTTGATACTCCTTTCCCGAATTATAAAATGTAACCCAATGTAGAAAACCTGGAAAATATTTTTTAAAAATCTGAAAAATCCAGAATCCTTTTACCCAGAGTCACCCCCAGGTATTATTTCAGTGCATTTAGTTTTAGTTTTTATTTTCTGTTTATAGGAATAAAATAACTTAAAGCTCTTTAGAGATTATACTGTGTTTGAATTCTGTCCTGCTATTTGTTTTAATTAAGGGTGCAATGTGATTTTTCTCCTGAGCATTTTTAATGATTATTTTGACAGCATAACAGCCCATGCCGTAATTCTATAATAATTTCTGTATTTATTCTCCTTATATTGGCCACATAACTTGTTTTAGTTTGTTTATGTGTTATAATAAATGATATGATATATTTTAGGGAGGAGTTTCTGGAGATGAGGTTACCAGTTCAAGGGGGAAAACCCATTTCAAGATCTTAGAAAGTTTGTATCACCTTATATTCTTTTCAGCTCTCTATGAGAACACATTCTCACCAACTTTCAGATGGTGAGAATTTATTTATTTTCAGTCTTTGCCAACCTAATTGTTTAAAGAACATCCTGAAGTTTCATTAAATTCTTCATGGGTTTATTACCATTTGTATTACCTTTGAGGGTTATCCATCAGTTCATGCTTTTGCTTGTTTTGGGGGCAGTGTTCATCTCTTTTTGTTATTGTTGTTGTTGACTTGCATGATAGCTTAAGGTCTTTGGATCATAATATTTTAAAATCATTTTACCAAAGAGTAAAGGGAGCCAAGTAGAAGCATTCAGAATTAGAAATTGATGGAGGTTGTGGTTTTATATGAGAGATTTAAATAAATGTAAATAACTCGTCTTAAAGGCTTTTGGGGGTATAGAAGAAGATTAGGGCAGCCCCCACTGCAGGAAAAAGTCTTGGTCCTCTTCCATTTCCTTAGAAGGTGTTTGCTGCTTCTCTCTAACTAACCTCACTTAAAATTAGAAGCTCCTAGTTATGTTACATTTGATGTAGGCTGGGCAGCACGACGTAGATTTCTCTCTGTGAGCAAACTTTTTGAGGCCTCCCAAATTGAAACAATAGAACCATTGTTTTCAAATAAAATATTTTACATAATAAAACCCACCATCCAGACTTTAAAATGTTAACATTTTGCCACAGTTGCTTTAGATTATTTTTTCCTGGTTTTCTTTTCTTTATTACAGAAGAAGTCACAGCCCCCTCATCCCGTTCCCCTCCCTCTCTCCTGAAGCTGATTGCTTTGTTCCTGGCCACGTGATGCTTTTATTACCCATAGGTACCAGTATTCTTTATTCTGTGTTTTAACATGTTATATTAAGCATCTATATCAGTAACTTGCTTTCCATTCACTTAACATTGTTTTCAAGATATGATCATTTTGTAAAATACTAAGTATACGTTTTGAGATGCCGTGTATGTCAAAGAATATCTGGCAGGCTAAATATGGTGAAAGTGACAAAACGGAACAAAGAACAGCGGTGCTGCAGAGCCAGACATCACAGCAAGTGTCTATTAAATGCCTGTTCTCTTAGGTCACTGTGGGGGGTGCGTAAAATCATAAGCCTGTTCTCTGCCCTCAACATGTTTTATTTTAATTGAGGAGAAAGAGTAAAAATAAACACATGACATATTAAAACAGAGTGCCAAACAGTTGTTAAATAACAGAGCAAGAAAACTTTTTAAATGTCACAAGCCAGTGTATGTTTAAGTGTCAAGAAATGACTTGTTTTCTAAGACTTAAGAAAAGAATGGAAATGCCTATTTTCAGTAAAACACAAAACATTTTCTAGAAAGAAAAAAGGCTATTACTCATTGTGTTCAGGTCTCCCTCAAATAGTTATTAGCCACCAACTCTGGGCAGGGCTTTTTTTTTTTTTTTTTTTAAGGTGTTAAATAGCTTGCTGTTCTGAAGTTAGACTGTGTTCCTACTCATCCAGAGCACTGGTGCTCCGTGATGAACCAGGTTCCGGTTATGTGCCTCCTTCTCCAGAGGGGTAAAGTGGGGCTGATGGGCTAAGCCTGTGTTGACAAGGGCAAGTTAAGTGGTAGACTTTCAAAGACCCACAATGCTATTAGAAGAGAGGCCATGGACTGTACACTAAGCCAGAAGACATGGCAGCCATGGGAATATGGGACAGGGACAATGGGCCAGGAAAGAGAAAGTCAGCTGCTTTCTTATTTCTGGGTCACGTTCCAGGTTCCGTCTCTTGTGAGGCTTCTCCTGATTTCTTCCCAGAGTTGATGTTGCTTCTTTAGAACTAGCCCACTTCAGATCATTTTCTTTGGTCTTTGGTCTAATCTAGTTAATATAATCGTATCCAGATGTGGAGGTTGATCCAGTTGGTGTATATGGGCAAGGTATGTTACACTCATGCAAAGAAGGTCTCAGAATTCCCTTACAAAGTATCGGGATGTTTCCATGCACAAATAAGATGTTCAGTATATATGTATTGGGTCCATTATCCAGCAACTCCAGCCCTGCCAACCTTACCCCAGTAGCATGGGAGTGGTGTGGGTGGGAAAAAACTAGGAGGGAAAAGCTAGCTTCTGCGGCAAAATCTGAGCATGAAGGATCCCAAGCAGGAGAAGCCACTGACTTCAACAGGTTTAAGAACTTACAAAAATTCTGTTCTCTAAGGAGAGGGCTCATCTTTCTCTGTCTCAAAAGAAAACCAGCCTCATTATACCAGGGAAGTGTCTTCACCAGTGGGCTGTTAGAGTTGTTTGGGTTTGTTTTTGTTTTTTTATGACATTTTAATCTTGAATTAATTATTCATTGTGTAAACCCTCTATATAGTAGTTCTCAATCAGCCACCATCATTGTTGATAACCTTGTCCTAATGTAGGCAAACAGCCATTGAGAAAATCCAAGGCAGTTGACAATCCAAATGCTGTTAGTTTCTGCTTGTGAAATATAATGTCTGATTTTTAGCTGCAGACGGGTTCAGACTTACACGTGTGCAACCTGTGTGGTCACGCGGGCCCTTTGCTCAGAAGGCCCTGATTTAATGCTCCTGGATTAATGCTCTGCTCTTATTGCCTTGAATTTCTAATAATTTTCGAACAAAGGACCCCACATTTTCATTTTTCATTGGACCCTGCCAGTTATTTAGCTGGTCTTGGCTTCAGATTGACTTTTCTTGGATAGAT
Organism: Camelus ferus; assembly: GCF_009834535.1. NCBI lineage: Eukaryota > Metazoa > Chordata > Mammalia > Artiodactyla > Camelidae > Camelus > Camelus ferus. The sequence continues at coordinate 46,374,258 of NC_045704.1, forward strand.
TGTAACATGATTCTGCATCCCAGAAGAGATTCATATGAACAAAAGGAAGAGACTTCTCAAAGTCAGGTTGGATGGCCAACATCCAGCCTGTGGCTTTTCTTTGTATGATACCCACATGGCTAATGGAGAGATAGGTGACATGTGGTGAGAGTCTGTCAAATGCCCAAAGCAAGTAGGTGGGATGTTACCTGTGACATCAGACTTTAAAGGTCTCAGAGAACAAACTTGTCCTCCTCTGTAAGAACTAAGGTGTGGAGAAACCGCTCTTTAAGGTAGCATTTTAAGAACTGTATCACCAAGAAAGGTGTTCTAGTATCCCAGTGTGATTTTAAGTCCTATTCTTGGCCAATTAAAGAGAACAGATGTAAACTGTGATTTATGGATGAAAAGTGGTGTGTCTTGACCTATCTGGATCAGAGGAATTTGTCCCAAGGAAGGCATTTAATGGAGAGGAAACTACAGAGAAAGCAAAATTAGATACAAGTCCAGTGAGCTTCCTAAAGGGCCCTGGGACTTGTTCCTACAGAGAAGTCTTGCATCTCTCTTAGGGACCTGCCTTTCTCCAATTGTCCTCCACCCACTCCTGATACCCTAGCAGCCTATCAGGAGCCTTTGATCCCTTACCTCATATTGAATCAACCTTTGATCACCCTTTCTGCACACCCTCATGAAGAGATGCTTGGGAGCCATCAGTGACCATGGCAAATGCCTCTAGTAAAAGTGATAATATGTCCCAGAGTCATGTGACATTTATTTATTCATGCAACAGTTACTGAACTTGGCCCTCAAGGGCTGTACTAAACTAAGGGATACCCAGTATATTCATTTCCTGGAGTTGTAACGTATTACCATAAACTGAGTGACTTAAAATAACAGAACTTTATTCTCTCACATTTCTAGAAGGTAGAAGGCTGAAATCAGTGTGTCAATCAGGGCCATGCTCCGTTTGAAAGCCCTAGGTGGGAATCTGTTCCATGTGTGTTTCCTAGATCCTGGCAGTTGCTGGCAATCCTTGACTTATGGACACATCACTCCAATATCTGCCTCCATCTTCACATGGCCTTCTCCCCTATATATCTTCAGATGGTCTTTCTATAAGGGCACCAGCCATTGGATCTCAAGCCTACCCTTATCTAATATGTCCTCATCTTAGCTTAGATAATTACATCTTCAAAGGCCATACCTATTTCCAGATGATTTCATATTCTGAAGTTCTGTGTGGATATGAATTTTGGCAGGACCAGAATACACAGACCTTCAAAATGATACATTTAGTGGTCTTAAGTTGCTTGCTATCCTGAGTGGGAAAGGACAAATACAAATATATATTCTACAGAGACAGAGTGATAAGCCCCAAAAGAAATACACACATCAAAGGGGAGACAGTTTCTGGAGGGCAAGATCAGGGAAGGCTCCATGGAAGAGGTGGCATGCTTGTTGGCTTTTGAATGTTAAGTAGGACTGCGACATGTAGAGATAATGTCCGGAGAGAGTTTGGGAAACCACATGAGCCAGAGCAGGGAGGTGAGAATTAGAGGAGTATGTATGCGTATGAGTTATTTGGGTTCGCTGGAAAATAGAACATGTGATAATGAATGCTATCCAGAAGAGAAGGCTGGAGCAGATCATGGTGATCACTAATGCCTGCCTAAAGCATGTGAACTTTGTTTGTCATGCAATGGAGAGTCACTAATTTTTTTTTAAGGGAGTTGATAGCTTGTACTTTGTGTTTTAAGTAAAATAAATAAGGCAGAAGTATGGAGGAGGCAGTCATTTATTTCTTTGTGCAACACATACTTATTGAATACTGGAGTCTAAGGAGTATAGTAGGTCTAAGAATATGATGGTGAGTTTCACTGGTCTTTCCTACCCACTAGAAGATTTTTGTCCCGGAAAGAAGACAGAACTTAGATAACAGAATTTGAGTATTAGGATGAAACATGCTATGATTGGTGCCATGAGCACATATAGAAGAAACACTTACCCTAGACATGGAAAGCTTTTAAGAGAGAGTGATGTTAAAGCTGAGAAGGAAGGACAGGTGGAAATAGGGCACTTAGAGTGTGGACAACAGGTTTGAAGACCCAGAGGCACAGGCCCTCAGGGAAAGCTGAAAGTTCTCTGCTGGAGGAATGGTGGTGTGGGAATGGTCAGCACTGTGTGGGTAGAGGTTAGAGAGGAGATCAGAAGTGAAGCTAGAGAGAGTTAGGAACAGGTTGAAACTCCATTCTGAAGGCAATGACATAGCCAGCGCTGCATTTTAGAAAGAATTGCATGGGTTGTCTTAGGGAGAAGAAGTTAGAAAGAGGTGGTCAGAAGGAGAGAAAATAGTGGCCGGCTCAGGGCAGTGGCAGTGAAAACAGAGAGAAGTCTGATCTGAGAGCTATTTAGATAAAATCTACTGGACCCCTGAGTGCTGGGATGTAGAGTTGAGGAGGAGGAAGGAGCCACAGAAGATCCTCACATGTAGACAACTGAGTGAATGATTTACTGAGTCAGAGGCCAGCGGAAGAGGTACGTGTGGGGCGGGGGGAGATGGTGAGTTTAGTTAGTCAATGCGAGGCTCTGGGGAGATACTTAGGAAGAGATATCCAGTAAAGAGATACAAATTTGTGTAACAGAATACCTGAGCTCAGATAACAGCATCTAAGCCATCAGCATATTACTGGCAATTAAGTGTCAATAGAGTCAAAATATAAGAGGTGCCTCGTGCATGAGCAGTTAAGAAATGGGCAGGCAAAGGGGACCAAGGGATGTGGCTAACAAAGCAGGAGGAAAACCGGAAAAGAATGGGTCATGGGACCCAAGGGAGGATAGGACTTCAAGAAGGAAATTGTTGGTTCTTCTGAATGCGGCTGAGAGGTCAAGTAAGATAAGGACTGAGCAGTGTCCACTGGATTGAGCAGCCAAGTAGTCCTCAGTGTCGGTTGCTGGAGGACAATGGAGGCCATCGGATGTGCTGACCTGGAAGAGAAGAGTGGTGGCATAAATCACAGAAGATTAATAGGCAAGCAGTGTAGAGCTTGGGTAACAGGGATGATAGTGACATCATTATTGACAGAAAGGGACACTGACGGAGAAGTTATTTATGTGTGGGAAACGGGAGATAATGAGCTCCATTACTTGCAGTGAAAGCATCCTGAGGAAGTCTCCTGCTTGTGCAAGCAACCCTGAGACCAACATCCTCACACAAGTTCCCTTGGAGACATGTGCAAGAGCTTCTCTGGGGTATTGACAAGAAATGGAACTGCTGAGTCATACTTAAGGTTTAAGTGTTAATAAGAACTTCCAGGTAGCTCTTCAGAAGGACTCTGCTATTTTATGTCCCCAACAGCAGTGGGTGAAAGTCCATATCTTTGATAAAGCTTGGATATTATTCTGTTTTCTCACGTGTGCCAATCTGATAGGGATAATGCGGTGTTTCACGGTTATTTTCAAATACCCTTTACCTGTTACTAGTAAGAGTATATCTTCATACATTTATAAACATTCAGACTCTTTTCCTTCTTGTACTGCCTTGTCATATCCCTTGTCCGTTTTTTTTCTTACTGGTTTCTTATCATTTTCTCATTGCTCATTTGTTTATTTTTTTATGGCAACCCTGTATTGGTTTTACATATTGCATATAGCTTTTATTTCTTAGAAATCCCTAATTTTGACCTTATCATACCCATTAATACTTATGCTTTATAATTTCTTTCTCCTGTTGCCTTCCAACATCACATCAGTTTTCTCTCTTTTTTTTTCTTCTTTTAGCTTATACTTTTACTTTCGCTCTACATTCTTAATCCCCTAGAAGTCCTTTTTGAATATGGTGTGACATAGGGATCTGCCTGACTTTTCTCCCTCTGATGAATCACTTCCTCTTGTAAATTTCCACTAATAAAATCCCTGTTGGTTTTCTTTGTGGGGAACATTTAGTTTTCTTTGTGGGAGGATTTTTGATTACTGATTCAATTGTTTTTATTGGGACTTTCATTGATACCGCCTGGAATCTATAGATCCATTGGGAGGTAACTAATATTTTTTCACTATTGCGCCCTCCCATCTATGAATGTGGCATGTTTCTCTATTTATTTAGAGCTTTTAAAATCATTCCAGTAAATGCTTTGATGTATTATTAAGCACACTGTATTTTTATGTTCTTGTAAGTAGTATCTTTTTTCAAGTTTAATTGAATAACTTTCTGTTGAATTATATAAAAATACAATTGTTTGTTGTACATTGATTCAGAATAACGTTGCTAAACTCTTTCAATAATTTATCTTTAAATTTTCTTTTAATTTTTTCACAATTGTATCTCTTTGAATAATTTTATTGTAGCCTCTCCATTCATACCTTTTATTCCTCGTCTTGTGCTGGCTGTGACCTCAAGTACAAGGCTGAGTAGGAGTAGTGAGAGTGGGCATCCTTTCTTAGTCCCAATTTCAAATAGAAAGCTTTCAATATTTCACCATTAATAAGATGTTTGCCAGAGGTAAATACGCTTTATCAGGCAAAGGATATTTAATTCTGTTCCTATTTTGCTAAAAGTTTTTATATTGAATAGATGTTGAATTTCATCAAATTCTTTTTTGCATCTATTGAGTAAATCATATCATTTTTCTCTTTAATCTGTTAATGTAGTGACTTACAGTCATTAATTTTCTAATGTTAAACAAACTTTTCATTTCTGGGATAAATCCTACTTGGGCATGACATATTATCATTTTTATATATTGCTGGATTTGATTTGCTAATACCTTAGAATTTTGCATCTTTTTTTTTTTTTTTTTTTGAGTGATGTTTTCTGTAATTTTCCTTTCTCATAATGTCTTTGTCAGGGTTTGGCATCCAATTTTGCTAGCCTCATAAAATTAATTGGGGGCTGTTCCCTTTTTCCTGTATTTTAGAATAGTTTGTATATTAAAATTATTCCCTGGTTGCTTATAAAACTCATTGGTGAAGTCATTGAAGCACTTAGCATTCTTAGTGGGAGGATTTTTGATTACTGATTTAGTTGTGTTTTAAATGCTTATAGGAATATTTAGCGTTTCTTTTTCTTTTTGGTTTTCTTATCCTTTTTTCTTTTGGTAGCTGTATTTTTCTAGGAATTTTTCAATTTTATGTAAATTTTCAAATATACTGATATAAAGCTGTTCATCCTATCTTGTTACTCTTTTTCGTATCTGTAACATCTATAAGTAATCTTTACTTGTATTACTAATACTCTTAAAGTATTTTCTATTTTTTCTTTATCTATATGTCAGTTTTACTAATCATTTCAAAAATTAAAAATTGGGGTTTTGTTGATTTATTCCCGGTGTATATTTATTTTCAAGTTCCATTTATTTCTGCTTCTATTTGTGGTTTTCTGTTTTCTACTTTTCTTTTTTAAAAAAAGCAAAACTTCTATTGTGGAAAATTTCAAGCATATGCTGATTAGAGAGAATAGTAAAATGAACTGTCAGGTACCCATCATTTAAATTCAACAATTTTTAATATATGATCAATCTTGTTTCATCTATACCCTTACCCACTTTCTCCCTGCCCTTAGTTGATTTTTAATGTCATAATCCCAGCCAGCATGCCATTTGCTTCATAAATATTTTAGTATATATAAATAAAATGACATGGAAAGGTATTTTTTTTAAAAAAAAAAACCCTTTTTACATTTTATTTTGGGATATTTCAAATATATATAAAAGTATGGGACATAGTACAATGAACCTTAATGTAGCCATCATCCAGCTTGGACAACTATCCATCCATGATATCGTATTTCCTCTAAATCCTTCCCACTACATTCCCCACGTTATTTTAAAACAATATTTATTTAAAGAAACATCTATACATGTGTTTTCATTTGCATCTGTCTGAATATATCTGTAAAATCTAAGGACTTTATTGTAAAATATAGATAATAAAACATTTTCATATCTAAAAATTATTAACAATAATTCCCTAATTTCATCAAATATCTACTCAATATTCATTTTCCTAATTGTCTCTCTCTCTCTTTTTTTTTTACCATTTCCTTGAATCATGATTTAAACTCATATGTTTATTCAATGATATGTACCATAAATCTCATTTTAATCTCTCTCTTTTACTTCTTAATTTTTGCTTTGTGTTGTTTTATATATAAGTTGATTAAGAAAACCAAGTCATTTTTCCTGTAGGTTTATCCACAATTTGGATTTTGCTCTTTGCAACCCCCTGTTATCATTTAATGTGTTCTGTTCTTATATTTTGTGTAAAAAGGTGGTTAAATCTTCGGGCTTAATCAGATACTGGCTTGATTTGTTTTTTTCCAAAAATGTTGTAAGGGTTGAGATATAGTTCCATCAGAAGACATGTGATGTGTGATTTTGTTGTTGTTGTTGTGATGTTACAGCTATTGGTAATTATTGCTTTGGTCCTTTAATTCATCTGTGGTTTTAAAGTGGCAATATTCTATCATTTTCCTTCTATTTATTAGCCAGAACATATATCAAAGCAAAATAACTTCCCAGAAAATACTTAGTTAGAAATAAAGTTTATATAGGAAATACAAGACAAATAATTGATTCTTTCCCTTTATTTACCAGTTTTCAAAATAATAAGTTGGTTTTCTAGAATATTCTAGTGATGACCAGTGTCATCAGAAGTATTATTATGAAATGACAGATTTAAATATGTTGATATATTTGGGTGTATTAAAGTTATTATTATTATTACTGCTACTGCTCATATTGTTCCGTTTGTGGCCCATGGGAAGCTCTTTATTTTTATTTTTTTGCATTTTATTGTATTATTTTTTAACATTTTTTTATTGGGTTGTAGTCATTTTACAATGTTGTGTCAAATTCCAGTGTAGAGCACAATTTTTCAGTTATGCATGAACATACATATATTCATTGTCACTTTTTTTCGCTGTGAGCTACCACAAGATCTTGTATATATTTTCCTGTGCTGTACAGTATAATCTTGTTTATCTATCCTGTGTATGCCTGTCAGTATCTACAAATTTTGAACTCCCAGGCTGTCCCTTCCCACCCCTCCCCCTTGGCAACCACAAGTTTGTGTTCTATGTCTATAAGTCTGATTCTGTTTTGTATTTATGTTCTTTTTTTTTTTTTAGATTCCACATATGAGCAATCTCATGTGGTATTTTTCTTTCTCTTTCTGCATGGGAAGCTCTTTGAATTGACTCCTCTGTCCTTAAGATACAACCCTTGTCATCATTGACACCCTCCTTGCCTTCTGGCATGACAAGATGTTCCATACTCATCTTGTACAATCTGTCTCAGACTGAGAATTAGTTAGTTTTCTAAGGAGTGTTGGTTCTTCTTAGTTGGAAAGAATTAGAGACCACAGTCTTGATGTTAGGCCTGCTCATTAGTACAGGTTGATTATGGTTTTAAAGAGTTTTCAATAGACAAAGTTAGAACATGGGTTTTTTTGTTTGGGTTTTTTTTTTTGTGGGGGGTGTTTAAAAAATTATCTTGAGTTCATTCTGATACTTACAGTTCAAATTCAGGGCTACATGTTTTTGCTTACCTTCATCAAACAGCATATCCTGTCTCCCATGCTGAAAATCCCTGTGCTGATAGGGTTAATTATTTTTGTTATTCCACAGTAGACATAGAATAGTCTCAGCATCACAATACCAACGCTCCTACCAACAACATGATTATTGAAAACAGTCTGACCTTTTTCAGAGTATTAAGATTTTAGAGTGTTAAGATTTCCTGTCAACTTGCTGTATTTTAAAGACACTTAGTATATTTTTTCTTTGAGAAGAAGTTACACTGTTAGGTGAGATTGTTTCATTTTAATTCCAATGTTTAAGAATTACGTTTTAAATTTAGTGTTGTTTTATACTTTTACCAGATTCCGAAGTCAAATCCACAAGACAAAGTATATTCATAGCTAACATTACAACTTCTTTTACTCCCTATTCCTTCTCACTATAGCCATTACCTTTTTTTTGCTTATTCTTTGTTTTTTATTATGTACGTGTAATAAAATATATATTCACTTATATATCTCCCTTCTTATGGTGGCATGATGTATGCTTTTTTCCACCTTCACTTTTTCACTTAAAAAATGAGAAAAAAAGTTAACATAGCACAATAATACCACTATCCCATCGAAAATTTTAATCATATTTTCTTAATATAATTAAATAGCCAGTCAAGTTTCACATTTCCCAAATTGCATCATAAAAATCATTTTTATTCTTCTTTTAAGAATCAAGTTTTATATGAACCTGACCCTAAATCTCTTGTATTCTATATGTTCCTCCACCCTCATGTCCTCTTTCCCCTCCTCCAGCAGATTATTTGCTGAAAAGAATACAGATCATTTGTCATGTGGAGTTTTCTACAGTCTGAATTTTGCTGATTGCATGTCCGTGACACTGCATAACGTGTCCCTCTCACTTTTGTATTCCTAAACAGTGGTAGTTAGATCAAAACGTCTTTCAGCTTTTTTGTTTTAATATATTTTGTTTTTCCATTTCTATTTTCTTAAGGATTCCTGTTGCACTAATATTTAGCCCTTCTTCCTTTCTAAAGTAACCATTTAAAGTGATGAATTCGCTTATACGTACATGTTTACCTGAATTCTGTAAGTTTGAAAGTTAGTTTTTGTGGTGTTTTTATTGTTAGTCAATTATAAATATTTGCTAATTTCTATTATGATTTGTTTTCCTTTGACCTATGAGTCTTTTTTCAAATGTTTCCTAAATTCTGAACTCATAGTAGTTTCACTAGTTATTTTTATGTTATTGATTTCTAGGTTAACTGCATATAGTCAGGGAACATATCAGTGTTTGTGGTAGTAGCATATAATGTAGTCTATCTTTCAGTCCTTTGAAATTTGCTGAGATTTGCTTTATCATTTATCATTCAGTATATGTCCCATCTCTGTAAATGTTCCACATGTGCTTGAAAAGAATGTGTGTTCTATTCTGTAGTTGGCTGGTGCAGTGTTCTATATAAGTTATACTACATGAAATTGCTATTTTTGAAAGTCAAAATTAATTCTGCACTTTTTGAAAAGTACTCTTTATTTAAAATATATACAATCAGAATTGATAGTTTTTCTCTGAGCAAAATATTAAACAAAATTTCCATTTTTATAAAATTTGGCACTTGTAGAATGTAGAAATTACTCAATCCCTCCAGATACTGCTTCTCCATTGGGAATGTTTTGTTTATTGGGGAGAACTCCAAACCCTGATAAAAGTGGTAGCCCATTGGACAGTAGTCTAGTGAGAGTGTTGGACACAGCTAACATCATAGCCCAATTCAGTTACTTTTGCGATGGCAGTTAGTAACGGGTGTGGTAGGACACTGGCATGCAGAAGTTTGGGAATATGTCTCGTAACCGATGTGGATTGTTTTAAGATCACATTTCTGTGCATCATTTCAGTTTTTTGATTATATGATACAGCTGCTATTGTCTAACTCAAGTTTTAAAAAGAATAATAAATTGTGACTTTCCAGCCCAACATGAAGTCATAAGAACCATTTTGGTAGTAGTTACGGTTTTGGTGCATGTTTGGAATTTTCATCAACATCCAGCCGTTGCTCAGGTCATTTGCAATCAACATATAGCTTATGACTCACTCTAAAAATGGCTCTGTGATAGTGAACAGTAGGCATATCTCCAAATGTCTTGGTTTATTATTTATCAGTTGGTGTACTCTTCTAATGTTTTTTTATTTAACCTTCCCCATTGTAGTCAAACATAGAGAAATTATCATAGATCTCAAATCATGATTTGTGAATTAGCTTCTGCCTTGGCCTGAGATTGACCTTTCAAACCAGAGTTGGGTCTCTCCAGGGCCTTTGAGACCCAGATTCCTAGAATAAAATTTCTAAACCACCAGCAAATAGCTCTTTAACTAACAGAGCCATCTCCAAAGGCAAAATAATTGTTGCAACTTGTTTCAAGGGTACCATGTCTATTTAAATTTATATATTAAAAAAGAATTTTGAATTATTTTGACAATATCATAATGTTTACATAGTGGGGCAAATAACCAAAAGCTAAAACAGCCTAGTTATCAAGGAAAATTTAAAGAGTAGACTTCTGATAAGTTCTAAAGATATAGTAGGAAATATACTATATATTAATTTTATTAACCTCAGGTAATTTTTAACTTATTTAATACTAGCTATTTCATGTGGTAAAACCTAATGTTTCCATTAGGTCAGTTTTGGTTTTGTGGTTTTCAGATCTTCCATATCCTTACCTTCTGTATGCTTCACCTACTTCACCTATCAATAACAGAGAGAAATGAATTAAAAATCTTCATTAGTGATTGTCCCACTATTTGTAAAAGTGTATATTTACAGTTGTTTTCTCATAACACATTCATTCTGAGGGCTTCTCTTCATTGTTGCTGATCTACAGTCAGGTGTCAGTCTCTTCCTCCTTTGAAGGTAATCTAGGTGCTTTTAAGACCTTACTTTTTCTTTTTTCTTTTTTTGCTAATCTACAGTTTTACTGTGATGTTTCTAGATTTATTGTCTTTTACCCTGCTTGGGTTTTATTAAGCTCTATAATTTTATTACCTGTGGTAAATTTTCTGCCGTTGTTTCCAATGTATCTTCTGCCCATTCTCTCTTCTCCTCTTGGGACTCCAATTAGATGTATGTTAGACTTTTCCCTCTAAATGTCATTTCTCTTAACCACTTTTGTACATTTGCCATATTTTTGTCTTTACTGTACTCTGGATAAGTTCTTCTGGTATATCTTCCAGTTCACTAACTCTATCTTCATCTATTTCCAATCTGCTTTAGCTTGCTCTTTGAGTTTTTTATTTTGATGACTAAGTATTTTTTTTTTAATTTCAAAAAGTTGTACTTAATTTGCTTTCAATCTGCCAGTTCATTTTTTTATAGTGAGTGATTCTTTTCCTATGCTATTTTATTCTTTTTATGTGGTTTTAATAATTTCATATGCACCCATATCACATTCTCTATCAGAATCTTTAAAATTCTATTAGAAGTTCTAGACAGTCTTAATAGTCTGTTTTATAGGTTTTTGATGATTCACTGAGGGGCAGGTTTTTTTCATGGTATAATTTGTAAATCTGGATTGTGAGTTTATCTTCAGTGGGAGGCATTTGTCACCTAGATCCGGGCTTGTTTGTCCATTTTGCATTATGTTAATGTCTGGGATTTGTCCTTTCTGTAAAAGTAAAACTCTTTTTCCTATCCAAATCTCAGGTAGAGATACATTTCATTACTATCTCCCTGAGTAAGATGGCAAAATGTCTCGTTAGCATAACTTTTACCAAGGATGAGCCCTTTGAGGATTCCAAATTAAGTGGGAGTTATTTTAACTTCCCAGCACACAATGCATACAGTCTTATTTTCTGTCTCTACCTGATCATTAAGTCCCAAATCAGTGGGATTGAGACACATGCCTTTGTCCCCACTGCACTATTCACAATGACATGTGCTTACATCTCTCATTTCAGCCTACTCTTTCTTCCTGGTACCTGATGATTTCCTTTTTTTCCTTATAAAATTAGTTGTGGATTTAAATAACTGTTATATTTTATTCAGATTTTGTAGGTTAATTTCAAACAGGAGGGCTTTTAGCTGGAACAGGAATGTTAGGCTCACTCTTTGTAGGGAGGAGGGTTATGCACGTATGGCAGTAGATGAAAAAGAAAGGGGCTTCATTAGTCCAGATATGTCAGTACTTGTTGAGACTCAGAAGCATCTTTTTCACAGCATGTCAGGGTCCCCCTGGGAAAGCTGTGGTTTATAGGCACTCACCACAACCCTGAAGTTGTAATTCCCCCACTTCCTAAGACTAGCACAAGAAATGAATCACATAGCCTTTAATATTTGGATTAAGCAAATGCTACAGTTTATATAAAACAAGGCAGTACAATAGTAAGTGAAGCTTCACAAGGTTGTTAGTACCTGGAACTAATCCCCAAATCTCAGCATATGGACTTTATATGGCTGCTTAAGCTCTCCTGCTTGTGTCATCTGATACCACTCTAAGGCAAGAGTTAGGTCCAGATGAGAGATCTGGACAATTAATAGTTATCATTAGATTTAGATTAATTTCCTATCTTCCTGTATCTTAACTGTGAAGAATGTTGGAAGTTTGTAGGAATGAGATGTGTGTCCATTTGGGGGTTTTGTGGGGAAAAGTACATCATAAATTTAGATTAGGGAAGATTAGACACAACCTCATGTAAGGTGAGCAAAAGCTAACATGGAGCACATATTCACAAGTGTTCCCATTTCAATATGGCCCAATCTTTGTATTGACCATGTCTTGAAACTTCTCCAGAACTCATTTAGGAAGGATTTTTTTGCCTCTCGGGTTTCATGCTATGGTTTTTCTTACTCTCCAACAGACTTGGACTTCATTTGCTTTCTTTATTACAGAATTTTTCTAGTCCTTGTCTCAATTTTATCTCATAGTATAATCATGCCATTATTCACTTGAAAAGCAGTGTTTCACTTATTTCAGGGGAAAGAAAGGGAAAGTATATGTATGTACCTAGTCCACTATTTTGACTGGATAATTTGTTTCAAGTTTTATGATCAATTAGTGACATGTATGGTAATGCAAACATTAACCCTTTACAATTATTATAATAAAATTAGTAACTATTTAAATATAATGCTTTAAAAAATACGGCTTATAGTTAAACACTTCAAGCTTAATCCCTGGGACTTGTTTGACTGTATCAGGGGTTCATTTATGGACTTTTTTATTTCCTGCAAATGACAAGTCTGATTTCAAATGGAAAGAGAGGAGTCAAAACTACACTACCTATTAAACTTAGTTCCCAACTGCTGTAGTTGAAATGTTAATGTAGATAAGAGTTTAAAAATAATTACTATATTCCATATGAAATCACTCACATAAACAAAGGTAAACCATTCATTGATGCCATCACTTTATTCCATATGTTGATAGTCTTATGCCTAAATTATAATGTAAAATTCCCTTCTCTTGAGAATATTTGGAGAAGGCAAATTGTCTGGCTATTGTTAATGCTTCCTACTGAGAAAAAATTTTCTTCAAAGGGCAAGATGGGTATTCTTAGACCTGTGGACTCAACAGGCCTAAAATTTTTGGTAACCCAGAAAGAATAAACATACACAGTGTCCAAATTATGATCTATAAGTACCACTCCCCACTTGAACTAGGAGGGGCTTCTTAAATATGTGGCTGTTTCCAGTCTATGGCGGGAAATACATAAGGTCATCACAAGTCATCTTATCATGCCAGAAAGTAAAGAAGACAGTAGAAATTAAAGGATTGTGTCAAAGGACACATGAATGGGTTCCCGCTGGCAAGAAATGGGACACTGAGAGCATCAAAGAAAATAACGAATGAAATTCATGGAAGCACATTGAGTTTAGTGACATTCAAATGAAAGGGAAGGGTGAGAAAAATCAAAAGCAACTACCACCTCTAACTGGATACCACTAGAATTAACTCTTTATTCTGAAAATTGGCAACTAAGAGGAAAGAAGTAGGCATTTATCCTATCTTTCCCATATGGGTTGTATTTTGGGGTAATAAATAGTCTCAGTTAATGATGGAAATTTGTTTTATACAGAAGAATTTCAACCAAGACATAGGGAGAAAATTATAAAAGTAGGTAATCACTATTTACAGACCCCAATGAAGTAATCGGTACTTCATAATGCTAAGGACAGGATGTTTTCATTTAATCCCTTGTAACATTGTACAAGGAGGATATTATATATATGTGTGTGTGTGTGTGTGTATTTATATATATAAATTATACATTTTATGTGTATATAATATACATATGAAAGAGGTAAAACAAAATCTAGATAATTATTGAGTCTGGGTAATGGGAATATGGAGGTTATTGTCTATTTTCTCTACTTTTGAATATGTCTGAAATGTTTCATAATAGAAATGAAAATAAATATATTTTGGTTCAGTAGAAATGACTAGAATGGGGATTTAAAAGCCTCGATTCTAGTTTTAGCTCCATATAAAAGAGGTATTTTAAATAAGGCAAATCACTTCTTTGAGTGTCTTTCCGTATCTGTAAAATAGTTCATACTACATCATGTATTTTCAAAACTTGTTAGTTGGAATTCTGATCTGGGGCAATACAGAAAAAAGATTCCATGTTGAATGTGAGCTTGAAATAACTTGCATATTACATTCTCATCTGTTACATTCATAATGTGTATGGAGCCAATCAAGCAATTCAACCTCTTTAGCTCAGTGTTTCCCAAATATATTTAATGAAAATACCCTTACCCTACATTTTTTTTTTTCATTTAACACCTATGAAACTTTGGGGAGAAACCCTAGACTGATCTCTAAGGACCTTTTTGGTGCTAAAATTCTATGAGTCTATGATTCTGTAAGTCTTTTAAATGTCTATAGAAAATCAAAATAACCAGTTAATACAGTGGGAAAAAAATCAATCAAATCAGTTGCCTGACAGAAGTGCCTACTTAATTCAGTCCAAATGTTTTATCAAGTAGCCCCAGGTAGACCAGCTTGAGTGTTTAAAAAAAATAATCTTGGCAGCATCCTACGAACCTAAGCTTTGTTGTATTTGTGAAACGCTGAGCTTGAGCAAAGCCGCCACATTCATTTGGTCTATCACAGTGGTCAAGGCTGATTGCTCAACGGTCAGACTGGCTACAGAGGTTATTATCAGCCAGAAAGCTCAGCAATGGGGCAAGTTCACTGTCAAAGTGTATGGCTGGGAGTCCCTGAAATGACCACCATGGCCTAATTTGGAATAAATGGGATATTTGATTGGGAATGTGTTTGAAACTAGTGCATTTCCTTCAGATAAACAATTTTTGGAATCTTCAGTCTAATTATTAAAATTCTTAGACTGATAACTATAAAAATGTGGAGGATGTAAGAAGATTCATGGCTGACTATCCTTTAATAATTAATTTTTTCTGAAAGACATATATTGTCTCTTTTATCCCCCTTGAAGATAAACTCAGGACTTTTAAAACAGAAGCACAGCCCCAAGTCCCTCAAACCTAAGGAAAGAGAAGGCTGCTGTCAACAGTTTCCTCCATTTGCTTTTTTTAGAATTTTTTTGAGGGGGGCAGGCACATGAGTGGAAATGTTGCAGTAACAACATGAGAAAAAGCTTGCCCAATTCTGTGTCTGTCCAACAACTGTACAATATATGAGTTTCTAATTAAACTCATTAATTAAGCTTTTAATTTTGAGATAATCATAGATTCACATGCAGTCATAAGAAATAATAGAGAGATCTCATATACTCCATGGTCAGTATCTCTCCGTAATAACACCTTGCAAAACTAAGTAGTAAAATATCACAACCAGAATCACCGTGAATAATTTTTAAAGAGTTTAGAGGAGATGCCAGAAGTAAAGAAAGAGGAGTGGTAGGGGCCAAAAAAATAATGTCTTCATGAACTTGATTTCAGATTGCCTACCTATCATCCATGTTTTAAGAGAAGAAATCCAAATTACAACTTTTTATCAGTAATGAGGCACACTGATGCTGTCTCTTTCTGCATTTATATGAAGAAATCTTGTGTCTTTGTATGTGCATATGGTGTTAACATAGTCAGCAGTGACACTTAGAAATAAACATAAACAATATGATTTTGCATATGTTCCCATGCTCCTCTCCTCCCAAAATACACAACCTCAAAGCATCTGAAGGTGCAAACCAAAACAAATCTATTAGAATCTAAGCCTCCCAAAAGATCCCATGTGTTGAATTTGCTGTCTTAAGAAATTTTAAACCTGTCATTTATTTTGAATATTATAGGCAGGGTTATACAAAATACGCTCTCTGCTTAGGATATAAGGAACATTAAGACAGAATGGTCAACAGAGTATTGGCTGGTCCCTGTCCATTTACCTTTAACAGACTTTTCTTCCCTGTGTGCATCCATGACGATGGAAGAATCATTTCTCTTCTTTCCTCCCATTGTAATAATTATTTATCCAAATACTTGTGCCAGATGAAACCTGCTGCAGCCATAGGTGCATTATCTATTCTTGCCCATCGCTCAGAACCTTGGGTGATGCAAACGTGTGTGTGCCAAGGGTAAATATTTGACCGTTGTTCCAGCCACCATTGCACAGCCCCTGAGTGACCTTGCATTAATTAGCTGAGAATTTCAGGGCTTTGAATCTGATTGAATCAAAATATTGTTTTTACAAGTTGATGAAGGCTCTTGATTGATGTGGGCCCTGCTGATTCTTTAAAGGATTAAATTGTATGTACAGATTACGGAGTCCTGGCTGTCACTGCTTAGAAGGGGATTGTTTTTTAACAAAGCTTAAAAAAAACAGTGTTGTGGTGTATTTTCCTCCCCATGGGTGTCATGATCATTTCAGTGGGCATTTCAGAATTTTAAAAACTGAGGGAAATGGTCAAGAAAAGTATTCGACCAAAATAAAGAGGCGGAGGAGAAAAAGAAAAAAGAAATGGATAAAGGAGGAAGAAGGGGCTTGGTTTCCATTCATCCTGAAAATACGTTGTGTGTGCACATCTCCCATGATAAAGCCTGCCGTGTTTCACCCTGGGTCCAAGAAAGGAACACAATCATTGGGGTCTGAGCTGGTCAGGGCTTAGAGGAATTGAATGGCATGCAGCATCTCCAGTGAAATACACTCACATGGCCCCAGGTCACACGGCTCTCTGCCTGCTGAACCCAAGAGCCCCCTGGCATGAGTGAGATATGACAAGACCCAGAGTCAGGCCCTCATCCAGAGAAAGGGCAAGATGAGAAAAGCTCCAAGGGAAACTGGCACAAATAGAGATGGAAGGAGGAGCACAGATTCCCCCCTGCCGGCCCTTCCATTCTATTAGCAAATATCCACATCCTCAAACAAGGCAAGTCTCAATATGTTGCCCTCTTGTATTTCTCTTACTCAAGACCTCTTATATTGGTTCCATGTTGATGTTTTTCCCACCTGCAAATTTACAAAACTTTAATCTAATTTCATCATGCACCTGTTAACTTGAAAAATGACTTTTCTCATGGACTCTTACGTTGTGTAATGAATCAAAACCAATCAACATACAGAAGAAAGAAGAAAACAAATCATCATGTGCCCAGAGCAGGGAGATTGCCAAAGGTCTTGGCTGGCAACACCTTATGTAGCTTCTGAGAATGAACTTGGGGTTTTTAAATACTTCTGGGAACATGCTGCTTCCCCTAGGTCCCTTTTGGGACAAACTGGCTGGAGTCTGAATGCTTTTTGAAGTTTTATTTTCCTTTCACTTGTACCATGAAGTAGGGGTAGGTGGGGGGGGTGTCCTGAAAATTAGTTAACCTGTAATGTGTTATGTGGTGGGCAGAACACAGTAACAGGTAATAGTGACCTGGAGCATGGAAAAGGGGAATCTGTAAAGAAGTAAAACTATATGAACTTAGGGCTTAGTTTTAAAAATGTGTAAAAAACTGCATGAGGAACATTTAAAGGAACATGTTAACAAGTGCTAAGTCTGCTCAGGCTGCTGTAACAAAGTACCAGAGACCGGGTGGCTTATCAACAACAGAAATGTATTTCTCATAGTTGTGGACACCAGGGGGTCTGAGATCAGGCTGCCAGCATGGTCAGATTCTGGTGAGGGTCCACTTCCAGCTTCCCCTTGTATCCTTACAAGGCGAGAGCAGCAGGGAAGCAAGCTCTACTGTGAGCACTAATCCCATTTGTGAGGGCTCCATCCTCATGACCCTGTCTAATTCTGATTACCTCCCAAAGGCCCCATCTCCTAATACCATCACACTGGGAGACTGGGGAGGATACACACATTCAGTCTATACCAAGTACTAAGTGGTGATTTAAAATTAAACACCTGAAGATGGAAGACATATAGACCAAAGGAGGGTGCTAAGTAGGATGTGGGCCATGGGCAAGACCACCAGGAGGCTGTGGGTCTTCAGAGGCACTTGGAGGGAGACGACAGAGGTGAATGTGCTAAGAGCAGAGGGCACTCTCCCAAGGGACAAAGGACAAGTCAAAAGAAATCAGGGCAGTTGGTGATTATTTAGCTTGGTTGAGGCAGGAGAATGAGGGAGTAAAGAAGACGAAAGACTCTTTAGGGAATTGACCTCTTTGTGGAGGACCTTGACTCTCACACTGAGATGCCCAGAGCAGAGGTGTTAGAGACCCACTGTAGAAGGGTGAGCAGAGGAATAAAAGGAAGGGAAACCCCCATGTGAGGACATCCACTTCCCTCTGTCAGTGTAGCTGTGAGAAGACTTACAGCCACACCTAAATTTAGTGGCTCTTCAGTCTAGCTGGTTATCAGACTCATTTGCAGAATTTTATAATCTGTAAGTTCCTGGTATCTTGATTTAGTAGATCTCAAGTAGGGTCCAGAAATAGGTAATTTACAGTCCCTAAGGCCAGAGCTTCCAAATTTTGAAGTGGGTGCAAACGACTTGGAGATCTGTTGAAAAGCAGACTCTAATTCAGTAGGTCTTGAGTGGGACCTGAGATGCTCTAAGTCTAGCAAAAATGCACGGTGTGCTTGCCCCAGTTTGAGTAGCAAGACCAGGATGATCTGATAACCAGGCAAGTTCAAGATCCACTTCCTGAGAATATCTAAGGGCCAAAGAACAACATACATAGTCACCCATCTATGTAAAATGTTACATCATGTCTCTAAGCAGTGAGAAATCGAGGTGATTTTTTTAAAGAGTAACAAAAAGATGCCCTGAACTGATCATGAGATTACTTCTTTTTTTGCATCCACATATGAAATCAGTCTCATTGTAATTTAGCCTCACAGTGAGTGAATAGAATAAGAAAATAGACATCTTCTGGTTTCCCTGGAATATTTAAATAGTGGATTATTCTTCTAGGTTCTTCTTCCTGTCCTAAGAACCAAGCTGGTGTTATTTCAAAAGAAAGGGAGAAAGAAATAGAGAAGAAAAGGGAGAAAGGGGAGGGGGAGCAGAGAAAGAGGAGAGGAGCAGGCTGAGAGCCACTGTGGTTACTGCTGACGGGGGAAGACTGTAGCTGTGTGAGAGAGAGGGGCTAGAGAGCTGCACCTAACTGTGTGTGTGTGTGCACATGTGTGTATGCACATGCCACTTGTGTATATAGAAATAAAAATGATATATAAAGTAATTGTGTATTATAATGTATATAGACATATCTGTGTATATATAATACATGTGTATCTATACACGTCTGTGCATATATATAATTATGTATTATATGTGTGTAAACATATGTGTATATAATTATGTCCTATCTGTATATAATTATGTGTGTATATATACATGTGTATCTGTATGTGTGTGTCTGGGTGTGTGTGTGTGTGTGTATATATATATATATATATATATACACACACACACTCATGCTTCTAGAGAAAGATTGAGAGAGAAACAACCAAGCTGATAGAAAATAAATCATTTAATTCTAATGCAATAGAAATATTATGGTTATCTATAATCTCAATAGATATTAAAATAATCTAATAGTTACATTATAATCATCATCATCAAGTTAACCTTATTTGATGCCTGCCAATGGTCAGCGTCATTCTGAGAACCACACTTCACTGAAACAAACATTTTTAATTAAATATAGCTACAGCCAAAACAGTTGACCATCCTCTATTTGATGCACAGGGAAGTGCATCACCCTCCTTTTGGGAGCCAAAATCCTGCTCATTTTCCATGAAGGGCCAGGGGTTCTCTGCTCCATGGCTTCAGATGGTTGGGGGCCTCTAGTCCATAACCCAGACCAGCCCCAGAAGAATACAGCTGTCCCTCCTCCCGTTTTAGAAATGAAGTTCGGCCATCACTGAGAACTCTAGGCACTCCTTCCCTTCCATTTAAACTGGGGAGAGGTGTGAGGGCACAAGAGGGTGCACAGGAGTGAGGCATGGAATTCTGGGGGCAGGTTAACTATTCTTGCAGAAGAGCAGTGCATCAAATACAATAAAATGCACCCCCTCCCTCATTCACAATAACTCTCTTATTATCGTGGGCTCAGGTGTGTTGCATGAATATACAATAATGGGGCTAACAAGATGGTTTGGGGTCACAGAGGGATAAACCATGGTGTAATCCAGCTCTGAAAGCCGTTCTGGTAATGAAAATTGTAGACCCGTCTTGTGGCTAGTTTTGTAATAAAGATATACAAAGATGAATATAGGTTTCCAGGAATTAATCTGAGAGCATTTGATCCAATTTATACTGGAGTGGCTGCATTGAAGGCAGCTCGGTAGACAGGATTCCAATTTAGGTTGATAGAGTGCTGTGGGGTCCCAGGGAGGAAGGGTTCCCTGTAATTGGGAGATGATTTTATTTTTGAAATGCCCATCTCTTGGCTTTGTCAAAGGCCGTGCATGTGTCGGCCTCGCCTGTGAATGCAGCCAGGCTCGAGGCACCGAACCCTGCGGTGTAAGCTTCTGGTTCAGTATTCAGCATGACAGACAGGCTTCCAGTTTTATTCTTTCAGAAGGGACCCCAGGACACACTGCATTTTATTGTTGTGATTGTTCCGTGGGCCAGGCAATATTAGACCCACGGAGAGGGGAGGCTCAAGACAGCTTTATGTCATCTTCTCCTTTCCCCTTTCCGTCTTTGACCTGCTCAGAGTGGCCAAGTTTAAGGCTCCTAGGAGTTTTCACTATGAAGCCAGGAGCTTGGGTCTGGGGAGCATGAAGAAACTGTTATGACTTTGTCCTTGAAAGTGTGTCATTCTCTGGCAGACGGCCAGGTCAGAGACAGAATAGGAGGCAGCTGAATTCAGGCAGTGACTCTGGAAGAACTGGAATTCCTGGCACACTTAAATAAAACAGCCCCAGACCAACGCAAGAATGTCAACTGTGTCTGCCTTATCGTCACATGCTATCTGTGTGATCCTCTGAGCTGCCAATTCAGGGAGAAGTTTCTTTAAGAATATTTACATTCAGAACCCATTTGATGCTTCTCGTTGACTTTTCTTTTCTTTTTTAAGTGGCATTAGGGAATGATTCTCCTCAAATCCTGCTAGGTAGCTGTTAAGAGAAGCTCGTGTTAAAACTGTTCTGCTTAAGATGAATCAGAAAGCACTGACTTCCGGTACTCTCCCTTAGAACTTTGGGGCCTCTTACGTGTAATTTTACTTAGTCTTTTTCACTTATTTAATTTTGAACATATATGAGTTTATGTGTTTTATCGTCTATAAGTTTATATATTTATAGTTCACCGTAAAAACATATCATGGTCATTGGAACACATTTTTAAGCCCAGTTTAGAAACACTCTCGTCAGAAAAACTAAAAAGGAGTTTGTAATACATTTTTATTTGTGCCATGAATTATCACTGAGGATTTTCAGATCAGTATTAGAAAAGTTGCCTGAATAACTGTTTCTTGTAGTGTTATAAGAATGAAATTTAATTATTGAAGGCTTTTTATTTTTCCATTTTTAATTCTATTTTAATACTTTTCTTAATTGTGTATGTTGACCTCTTTACAAATACACACAAGGTGGTATAAGATGTGAACTACCTTTAATAACAAATAAAAAAGCAGTTTGTATTCAGCTTTAATATAGCCCACAGCTAAAATGAAGGATAGAGCTCTGCAGCCAGCAAACCCGGAGAGAGTTTAATCATTTAGCCTGCCGATGAGCACTTAAGGCATTTTTAGAATATTTTCAAAAATATATATGTAC
This sequence comes from Camelus ferus, assembly GCF_009834535.1. Classification (NCBI taxonomy): domain Eukaryota; kingdom Metazoa; phylum Chordata; class Mammalia; order Artiodactyla; family Camelidae; genus Camelus; species Camelus ferus. The sequence goes on from NC_045704.1 coordinate 46,395,901, forward strand.
ACACATACACACACACACACACACACACACACACACACACACACACATATACATACTCTGGAATTTGCTTACTACTTACATAAGTCACCTTTTTTGTTTAGCAGAAAAGAACCAAGCTTTTTAGTTTGTTTTTACCCTAATATTGTCTCAGCTTAGATTATCTTTGATGGGAGGTGGGAGTGGTATTTCTAGATGCAGCAAATGAGGAAAAAATGCATTTTCAATTGTCAGTAATATTTAATTTCCATCAAGAATTTCTTAATTGTTCTTCTGAAAAGCAAAGCTTTAATATGTCAGCCTAAATTATAATACAAAAGAAATCAGAAATTATGCTGTTAACATTTCCCATTTTCAGATATTACTGATTAGATTAGAGAAAATTATTCCTTATAATTTCACTGTAGAAAAGCTGTATGTCTAGTCATATCACTACATTGAAACGAAATCAAGGAGAAATGTTTCTTAACATAGTGTTTGCAGATTTTATTTTATTTTATTTTTTTTGAGAAAGGAAGGTTGCAGCATCTAATTTTACCTATGATTTGTCTTTATTAAAAGCTCTTGTCAGGGAATTAAACTTTTTGGATCTGGGCATTGCCTTAAAAATACAAAACCTATCATGATGTTGGTCTTATAATAAAAATTAGACTGATTTTAATTTAAAGAGATTTATAAGTGGTTCTCTTAGGAATTTTGTTGTTTTATTCACCAAGTCAGTAGACCAATAGAAACATACCAATGACATTTAGCTTGCAAGTTAATGAAAAACAAATCCCCTATTGAAATAAACTAGATTTTTTTCTTTTAATATAGAGAGAGAAAGTTCATGCCTCAGAAATTTTTCAAGGAGAAAAATCCTACTAAATTTCTTTCTCGCATTTTTAAGATCAAATGCTTTCTGCATCATGGAACTCAGCTTTTTTTGTGGGGAAATCTTGCCTTCTTAGAATTCACTAATGTCATTTGTGAGACTGAACTTTTTTCAGGAAGATATGAATGTCTGAAATAGAAAAAAATGGAAGGAATCAGAAAAGGGTTTTAATTTGAATGATTCACATATAGGCATCTTAAGAAACATGCACATTGTGCACGAGAAAACCATACCTGTGTTGTAAAAGATGCTAAATCAATGCGTGTTTAACTTCACATGAAAGTTGCAGAGTGGAAATAAGCATTTTTTAGGGAAACCTTATATGGGGTTGCATTTGTGATGGGAATCCTAAGGAGTTTTCTGAATATGCTGACTTTCTTGGATAACTCAATGATGAGAGCTTACAGCAGAGCAAGTGTATTTCTTACCACAAATTTGTAAGGACGTTTTCGGTATCTTTATATCTAATGTTTCAAAGAAGCTTTGTTAAGGTCCAGTTTCTATAAAATGTCTACTTGGAAAGTGTCAGATCACAGGAAAAGAAGACTTAAATATTCAAGGAATATTTGTTTTTTAACTGATGCTTATCAGAACTGTCCAGCAAGCCTCTTTTTCAGATTCCGGATACCTCTGCCCAGTAGCACACTCTCCCTTCTCAGGGAGGCGACAATACAAGGAAAATGGGTGATTAGGTTTCTAACTGCTATTTACAGCAAATGATCAGTTTGTTATTTTTCTTTCCAAATACGCAGATTAAGATACTGAAAGAAGTGACAGTGGATTCCTTTGGAATTAACTGTTCTTCTCAAGCTTCTTCCTGGCACCAGTAGCATTCGTGGGCTCTTCCGGCCCTGCCTGGGAGTGTACATGTTTGTATATATAGGTTTCTCTGGCAGACCTAATTTCAGAATACATAATGCATGATTTTGAAACCAATTTGTTATTGTAATAAAATATTTTTTTAGGAATGCATGGAGTACTCAAGAGGAGAATGTTAAATTATACATGCAATGTGGCCGAGTGGATTCATTTAGCTCAGTCTGCAGGTGAATCTCCCTGTGACCTTGGCACTTGCTGGCTAGTATAGAATAACAATCAAAGCTTGGATTGGAAATCCGACCATTTCCAAATATTAACAACTTCTTTCAAAGGAAATGCTGATCTCAGCATTTATGGTAATGGAACATCAGTATCTCAGAGTTTTTAGGGGAGGGGGAGAAATTGAAAAAAAAAATAAAAAAGCAGCCATGATCTTAATAGGATTAAAAGCCAGGCTTTTTATTTTCAAAATGCTAATTTGTTTTCTGCATTGTGTTTTCATATTCACTACCCTGGGACCCATGGGCCACTGAAGACTCAGAATGGCATTGGTAACGATAGGAAAGTGACATAAAAGGGTTCTGTCTGAAAGGAATTCTATTCTCTTTCCAAGCCCAGTTCCTCTTTTCTTATATAAGTCTGCTTGGGGCAGAACATTCGAGACGGAGGGTGGGAGAGGACAAATACGCTGCAGGTCCCTGGCCTGACTGCTATCTACTTACACTTCCACATTAGGGAACAAACTTGAGTCATTAGAGGGGCATTAATTGAAACAGCCTGTGACCCATACGAATCAGATGAACTGCCTGGGCTGGAGAAGTTTGGCTGTGAAGTGGAGTCGCCCGAGGCACATGACATTCTGTAATCTGCTTATCTTGCAGGCTTTCACCAGCAGCTCACCCACGGCTGTGGGGGCTGAACAGTGAGGCAGGGAGAGGAGGCCAGAACGGAGACAATAATTTACCATGTAATTTGCTCTGAGATTCCTTTGATAGATTTCACTAGCAAAGAAATTTGCCAGAGCAGGAGACCTTACACCCTGATGCCAGCCCGATCCCAGGGCCAGGGCTGGCTGCACTGTGCCTGGGCCTCGTGATGACTTTGGTAGATAGACTCACCTGTCCTTACTTGGGTTTAAAGAGGGCTTCCCTCCCTTCTCTGTTTCTTTGCCTTTTCCTCTTCTGTCCAACCCAGGGAGGAAGAGAGAAAGTAGAAAATCAAGTTCCGTGCGGGTTGATGAAAACCGGGTGTAGCAATTCAAAGAAGCAGGTAATTTTAAGTTGCAGTCTGTCTGGCAAATGAGGTGTCCCATTTGGGGTAATACGTGTTCCTGTTTTGGCCCAGCAGGTGTGCTAATGTGAGGCAGGTTTCCTCTAGCAGCCTTATTTAGGGGATGTTACAAATGGAAAGACTATTTAAATGCCCACAAAGACATTAACAAACATAGTCCAACTCTCAAAAACCCTTTTCTGAAAACTAGAAAAAAAAAAATCAAAGGAGAAAGGCCCACGCTTTGGGTTTTGCTCACTTGTGTTTTTAATAGTTGTTTAATGACCTATAAAGTCACTTTTCCAAGAAAAGAAACATAAAAGAATTTGGTAACTAAAACAAAATTTAAAGGGAGGGGGCTGCTGAGACATTTCCTTCCAGCTGCTGAAAGCAAATGAACTGGCTGTTGTCTGTGGTGCTTTGAATGGTATTTGCAGCGTTCACCTTTCTCCCTTCCTTACTGACTTTGTTAGAGAATATAAATACGGAGGGTCTTGCTTTTTCTTGCCAGAACTGTTGGTTTGGCTGGGGTTGTGTTTTGTTTTCTGTTTGAAGGAACAGCAGATAAAAGGGAGGCATCATCTACATTTCATTTAGTACATTGGTTTCTATTCAATGTCCTTTAGGGGGGGAAAAAAATTCTTCAATTAGCATTTCTCACCGAAACAAAGAGTTTTCTCTGTTCAAGGCTTGTTACTGAAATATTTTAAGGTATATAACATTGCAGCCTGTTGCCATGAAAATGAGTTGTGAGTCATGTCTTAATTAAGGGGGCACTTAGACAAGCGCATCTTGACTTGGATTGGAAATAAACAAATGGAGGAGGCCTGTAAATGTCCTCTCCAACTTTAAAAGGTTTTAAAAGTCCCGTGTTCTCATGCTGGTTAAATATGTACCGCAGAGTTGGAAGAAAGAGAAGACACTGGACTTGGATTCAGCGGAGTGACCTTGGCTAACAGGGATGCTTTGTTTAAAGAAAATGCACCTGAAGTTGGCAGGTTGTATCCTGGCAGAGGAAACCCTGAAGAGTGTCCCAAGGAAGGTAAATGAGGACATCTACTAGGGATGATGGTAGCTGAGGGGTCTCCATCTTCTCTAAGTACAGAGCAGGAGAACTTGGGCTTCAGCCTAACAGAGAGAATTAGTTCAAAGGAAGAAATATTGCGAGTGCTTGGAAAGGATTACCTAGGATAGTGGGTTGGGTACTGTCCCTCCAAAATGCACGTCTACCCAGAACCTCAAAATGTGACATTATTTGGAAATGAGATCTTTGCAGATGTAATTAGTTAAGGATCTTGAGATGAAATTATCCTGAGTTTAGGGTGAGTGCTAAATCCAATCATTAGTGTTCTTATAAGAAAAAAGACATGATATGATGCATAGAGAGGTACAGGGGGAAAGCCGTGTGAGGACGGAGGTAGAGATGGGAGTGTTGAGTCTACAAGCCAAGGCAAATCAAGGATTGCTGAGGTCCCCAGAAGCTGAGAGAGAGGCGTGGAATGAATCTGCCCTCAGAGCCTCCAGAAGGAGCCATCCCTGTCCACATCTTGATTTCGGACTTCTGGCTGCCAGTACTGTCCAAGACATTTCTGTTGTTTAAGCCCCAAGTTTGCATTAATGGCGGGCCCCCAGAAGTGAATACATCCAGAAATACAGCATTTGGGGTATTTTAACCTAATAGGAGGTAATCTTAACAGGAGATAAAGCTGGCTTTCATCTGCTATCTATGAAGGCCTCCTGTTCTGGCTTGTATGGCACATGGTTTTAGGGCATGACAGTACCCAGGGCCCTCTGGCATGTCGAAACAGACCTTGAGCTGGTACCAGGAGGAAGTTAAAAGGCTGCTTCAGCAAAGGATGCCCTGGGAGTCTCAGGCTAGCCCTGGTCCACAATTGTCATGGCTCTGGATTTAGAAGGAAGCATCCACAAAGATTCTTCTACCCAACTGGATACAAATCCAGATATTCCAATAAGTGATCTTTTCTCCTAGAGACCAAAGAGGGAAAAAAATAAAAAAGAATTTTTGTCTCTCTTGTGCCCTAAAATTCAGCCAAAGACTCCTGAGAACACAGATTCAAGTACCCACCTTTCCCTTATCTAGCAGTGCTCGCTAGGCACATACCATAGGCTCCTTGCACTTTCAGAATGCCCCAGCTTGGCAGGTGTTGATGGCGGCCAACTTGGAGAATGTGTCTACATAGAAGAGGGACCAACCTGTGTAGTCAAGTAAAGAAGAGCTTGGAAAGGAAGACCCAGACTTGTCTGGGTGATCTTGGACAAGTCATTTAAACTAGACAAACCTTATTTTCCTCATCTATGAAAAGCAGAGCTAGCTCATTCTTCTCTGAGTTCTAAGGACTAGATGAAATAAAGTATACGAAAATAATTTGGAAATTATTAGGTGCACTGCAAATCTTAAGTACTTGAGGTAACCTTTGGGGAAAAGACCCAGTAAATTTTTTACCCCTTAGCACCACCTTGTGTCCAAGCCACTGCTCTTGAATTTTATAGTTCTAACTTAGAAAATGGCCCAGAGGTCACTGAAGGATTCACTGAGTTTTCTTCCTCATACCATCAATGTGAAAACAAAAAGTAGAGTTGAATAAACTATCTATGACCCTCACTGCTCCTTACAATTAATACCAGATACAAACGTTAGACAGTAGGTGTTTTCCTACTATTCAGAAGGCAGGGCAACTGAGAAGTATCCCCAACACCATTAATTTCAGCATTTTTTTTTTCTCAGAAAGCAAAGAACTCCAAAGTTAAGGACGTTGCTTAGCTACCTGTATTTAATACCATGACAGAATTTCGGAGAAACTACTGTCTAATCCTTATCCCCTGAGAAGATTTGACCGCCAGGCATAGGGCAATATGATTCTGAAATATGGGGTTAAGAATGGGTTAGGCTAGAAAACTGACCCAATTGAAAGTCTGATGCCAGGAGCTGGCTAGAGGGCCTGATCATGGAGTAGATTGGTTTGTTGCGTCTGATCCATGCCCTTGTTTGTACTGAGTTTAAACTAGTTGGGGTGATGATGACACCAGAAGGGTAGGAAGGAGGGAGTATAGGAGTCAGAGTCTTGGGGGCAGTGGCAATAAACATGATCCGGTGTAATGAAGTAGAAATTCCATCTTCAAGTGGCAGAATGCTCAATGTAACTTGAGGTTAGAGGGAGTGAGTCCCATCTTTAAGTGATGAAACCAAGGATTGGCAATAGTGGAGATGAGGCAGGGGCTCTCATCTTGGAAGGGAACTCAGTGTAACCAAGGTTCAGGGTGGAACTCATTGTTGCCATTGCAGGGGGAAGTGCGTTGTTGCCCAGGGAAGAGGCTGGGCTCAATTAGCCCTGTAGGCACCAAGCCCTTGGTCCGGAGAACCTGGGCTATTGTGGAGAATGAGGACTGGGATCATGACACACTGCCAGGTTAATATCCCATGGACTCAGAAAGAGGGCAGGTTGAATACAGAGGTCAAAGTTCTTCTAGACCTATGACCAGGGTAGGAGGTACGCGCACTTGACTCACCCTTGTCCTGGCCATGACCGAGTGACAGAACCATGCCCTAACTTATGAAAATGATCTGTTAGACTTTGCCCTTAGACTTTCTCTAGTATATGTCCTGTTTTGGACTCTAATTGAAGCCATCTTTGAAGAAACTCATCCACTTGGTTTTTTATTACAAAGAAAAATGCTTTGAATCACTTGAGGATTTAATTTAGGGGTCTTCATCTGACGCAGTGTTACGTCATTTCCCTTTATGGGTATTTTGTCTTCCCCCTAGCATATAAGCTCTTTGAGGATAGAAAAAATTTTTTTAATTATTTTCACTCTTTAAAAAATAATCCCTGGACTCAAAAACAAAACAGACTAAGAGCTGAAGCCTGTATACATGACCTATTCCAGGTGACAACCAACTGCTTTCTGTGGCCAGGAGTGGGGGACAGCAGGATGGAAGAGGAGAGGAGGGTAGGGGGTGATATTATACTTAGATTATTGCTGTTTTACTCAACATGGAGCCAGGCAGCAACCAATCACAACCCCTAATACTGGAGATTATCGTATGTGACATTAATGCATGTGAAAATTGGACCTTTAAGACTGCACATTCAGAGGCTAATCACCCTCTTTAACACCCCCTCCAACAACCAAGTCTTGGTCTTTGCCTTCATTTGTAAAGACTCTGGGTACCGCTGGTTAACTGAAATTTTCCGGCAATATTTTGAATCACTGGCATTAGAACTGCAACTGAGTGGTTTACAGTATTTCAGGCAAAGGTCTTCTTTAATGGAGGCAAGGATTTTCCGCTTATCTTCCTGTAATGGTGCAGTAGCTTTGCTAGGGGGTGGATTCTGAAGTATCACTTAACAGCAATCTATTTCCTTAAGATTCTTGATAACATGGTTTGTATTTCACCACTAATAAATAGAACTAGTTTCGGGGAAAGGCTTTTAAAAACACAGAAGCGTTGGATTTGCCTGTACTTAAATATATATATATGATTTTGTTTGTTTTTTGACCCTCTCATTGTCATTTTTAAAGCCATCTTTGAAAAGGGAGGCATCTTCCCTGTCCTCTCTGGTGAGACAAGCGAATAAAGATGCTTCTCACAGCCTCTTCTGAGATGCATCTTGTCCTGGCACTTTGCAATTCCAAACTGTAGGGCACAGCCTTCAGCTGAGAATATTTTAGCAACTACTCTGACAGGGAAATTCCTAAGACAGATGCAAACCTGGCAGATCCCAGGAAGTATTCAGATTCAAAATAGCTTCCCCGATTCTGGAATAAGCTGCTTCAGATAAATTTACTGGACTGTCTTTGAAAAACGACATTCATGATTTATCTGGATATTTATAAATAGGTCCACTCTGACTAGAAAAGTTGCTGTATAGATTTTTATCTTGCTCTCTTCTCAACATTCATTCATTCATTCATGTCGGCACTTTCTTCCCAAGCAGAGTTAATAAGGCAACCTAGGGGCCTTGCTTTTATTTCTGAGAGTTGAAGTGTGTACCTGCTCCAGGGTACAGAGGAGGCCCACCCAGCCCAGCTTAGTCATCCCAAAGCCCACAGAGATGGGTCAAATATCCTGGGAGATCCTGGAACAACTAAAATCAACTTTTGATTAGAATTAGTGTCATAGAACTTAGTATTTTTGTTTCCTTTTCAAGAATAAGACTCTTTTAGGTAATGAGATTTTGTTCTAATCTGAAGGGAAAAGAGAAAGCAATCACTGAGGGAACATTAGTTGCCTTGAGTAAAATATGAGAACAATAAACCCTAGTTATTTTGAACTTGATAAATTCCAAAGTTGTGATACTTTGACCTGGTTAGGAGAAATTTTAGGCTTCTGTTATCTTTGCACTAAGTTTGTAAATGTGGACTATGACAAAATATGATGGAGCATTTGTAGACTGAAGTAACAGAACTATTTTTAAGGGTTTGAACTAATTAATTGTGATATGCAAGTATTTAACTTTTGTTGTCTATATATCTTTTTTTTAAGGCCTTTCACATAGTTGGAAATCATTTTTTAAATTTTTGGTGATTTAGGGAATTGTGTATACAATGAAAGTGGTAAAACTGATTTTTTAAGTTAAAAAACTCTAAAATTCAGATGTTTCATGAAGAATGACCTTATTACATGGTTCACATCTGTACATTTATGTAAACTGAAACATGTTACTTGCCTTCAGTCTGCTGTCAGTAGAAAATTTTAGAATTCCAGTCTCCTGCCTTTGAAAATCAAATGGGTTCAAATTCAGTATGGAGTTGTCAGATTTAGCAAATAGAAACACAGAACACCAAGATAAATATGAATTTCAGATAAACAACAATTACCTTTTTTTAGTCTAAGTATGCCCCATATTTGTACATACTTATACTAAATATTTTATACTAAATATAGTAAATATTTTATTGTGTTACCTATATATAGTACATCCTATATTTTATCTAGTGACTCTAATTAGGGAGAAATTTAAATTGTGATTATTCCTTTTCTCTAATGATTTCATACTGTTTTTCCCATTTAATCAAACCTTCCGAGGTACCTATATTTTAAATAAGGAACAGAATAACACCTCTCAGTCTCATGGAGTATTTTAACTGGGCCTGTCTCTAACCCGATGTATCATGAAGTGGAAATAGTGCACGCAAGTGAAATTTCAGAGGCCGTATCAGAGATCACAGACACCTCACTCTCCCCTCTCCTGGTTATGGGACCTCATTTTTAAATCACAGGTAGCATCCATGTGCCTCATGTGCTCTGGATCCCAGGAAGGTTCAGAGACTCCTTCTGAATCCCCATCTGGGGCTCCTCCTTAGCGCCTTGGAATTCCACAGGGGTTTTATCATTCTGACCTGGACCCGCTCCAAACACTCGCCTGGCAATTAAGATGATGGCGATGATGATTCAGGCTTTATGAAGTACTGACTTGATGGGGTAACATAAGAATGGAACTACAGAGCCATAAATGTAGAGAACAAGCATGAAATCAGTGGGAATCTTGGCATCCAAGAAGCATTTAAAAAATCAGCCCTGTCAGTGTCTTTATGATAAAATAGTGTTGATTTTTTTTAAAGGGCTTTGCAGCCATTCCAAGCACTGACGGGTGTAATAATGGTCTGTTTTTCTTTTCTCTGCTACCTGTATGTTGCGGTGGGGGTGGGGCGGCTGGGGAGGGGATCTTGTTTTTTAGTGTGATATTTACCCAGAGATAATAAACTGAAAATCCTTTGCACATCTGTGGTCTCTGAAAGTGGCTGTGAAAAGATTTCTGTAATTGGGAAATCGCCAGCATCTTGTGACTTATTTAACATTTGGTGTAAAAACCAGTCAATAGAAAACAAGTGAAAGCCAAACAGGGGCAAACTTGACAGACAAGCCTCGGATCATCATAACGCTGGGTTTTCCACCCCCCACCCCCCCACCCCCAGGTCTTCAGTGGATGAAATGTCAAACGAAACAAGACCTTTTAATTCTTCTATTAAATCCAGCTTTTAATAACAAGCATCCTGGAAGAGGAACAGATAATATTTGTCTTATGAAATGTAACAGCCGATTCCCTTCTTGAACACAAACCTGCTCACAGGACTTTATCACAGGCTCAGGCTTGACAGGTTTGCCAATGCTCCAGCTTGTCAATTAATCAGATCCATATGCTTCTTCCAAACGGTTTTCTCACTGTCCCTGCATCCCTTCCTATGGAGGGGATGGTGCAGGAGAGACGGATCTGGGAGACCAAGGGTTGGCTAAAGGCCTTTTTATTCTAAGAAGTTCTGCCATTTTAAAAAAATAGTAATAATTCTATGTTTGTCTCAATCATGGAGTATTTGCACTGGCCAGCACAGAAGCATGGTGGGGGGAAGTTGCCCATCAGACATGGCTGCTTGGATTAGGTACATCTCCAGCATCTAGACTGGAGAGGCATGTGAGTCTTTATTTCCATCCTTCACTCTTCTGCCAATTCAGGTGGCCCCTATCTCCCGAGTTGAACTTGGAAGGATGCACAGACCTGGAAGAAGATCTGAAAGAGGGTAATTCCATCCAGGCCCCAGGGGCTCTTTCCAGCCATTGGATTCAGTGTCTATCAGTGTCCCACCAGCGGAGGCTTTGACTTATATTTGGAAATGGGTTGGGGGGAGGGCAGGGGCCAGAGAAGGGAGAAGAGGACAGTAGAGATAAAGATGTTCTCCTTGTGTATTGGGAGGGGATGTGAATGGAGGGCCCATCCTCTGGTTTTAGTCCCACTGCTTCACCGTGGTCTCTCCAGCCACCCACTTGTCCTCGCACCCACCATTGCCCTCCTGACACTTGGGATGAAGAACTTGGCAGCTTTCTGTATTTAATCAACGTGTCTGCATCTGCTCTGGCAAAGAGAAACAAGAGTCCCCGTCAGTTACTCCAGGCATTGTGGTAAAAGATTTCGAGCTGCCACGCTCGTGGGTAAGGAAAGGGATTGTCCTGCCACCACATGGCGCTAGTCTCTGAAAGTGCCTTCCTTTAGAAAATTCCAGGTGCTTTTGCTCTCTGAACACACCAACTGTTTATGAGGCAAAGTTGTCCTCATTTATAGGGGGTCTGTTTTCTTTCTTTCCCTCTTGAAGAAACCTGTTACTCAGTGGGCTGTAAAATGGAAAGTAAAGATCAGAGGTAGTGGAAACAATATAATGTACCTGGGTAGAAACATTAGAACTCGCCCATAAAACATAAGGCATTTAGAAGTTTTCACCCTATTATTTCCCCGCAGCCTGTCGGGAATCTCTTCTCCCTCCTGATCCCACCAGCCTTGTTCGGGGACATCTTCTTAAATGGGTGTCCTCCAGTCCTTTAATCCTCAGCTTCCTAAAAAAGGAATGTCCATTAAGAACCATTCTGGTGATTAAATTTGTTTTTCTTAGTTAGAATTGCTTTGATACAGACTCACATGTTATGCCCCCACTGAGAGACTCTGGAATAGTTTTGGTCTCTGCCTGGCCATCCTAAGTGCAGTGCTGTGATTTGGGGGATTTTGTACAGTGGGTATGTTGTTGTTTGTTTGTTTGTTTTTCCCTTTTTTCTGTATTTTGGGCTTTTTTTTTTTTCCAGCCTACAAATTGTCTATCAGACAGTGCAGTACTAACAGATTTGTATTTTCCCAGAGCCCCATTTCTCTCTGCCTTTCAGTCTTCCTTCTTTGATGGCGTCAGGAGACCTTTGTTGACTGGGCGTTCACTACCTTCTGGGCAGCCCCACCACATTTGTGATCCTAGTGGTTGGCCCCCCAGCTGCTGCTGACCAGGCATTGGGGTCAACTATGCCATGGGCCCTAATGCATCCTGCCCATCCTCAAATCATCATCTGTCTCAGTTCACTGGGACTATCTTAGAACCAGTCGCATTTTTAAAACACATCCTCCAGCGGAGGGTGTTCAGCACGCAGGGTCCGGAGGGCAGGTGAGGCCACCCAGGCAACACGAGATGTCAACCCAGTTTGAATTAAGTCACCTCTCAGAACTCCTTCCTCTGGTCCCTAGATATCATCATTTTTTTCAATCCTCCTTCCTAACCACCTCCCCCCCCCCCCCCCCCCAGTAAAACCCCTGTAGGTTTCTCTGGAGAACAATAAGCCTCCGTCTTTGGTGCCCATCCAGAGAGTGGAGGGAAAGTTGAGGTCAGCGTGGCAGGCTGTACAGCTTTCTTTTGAGGCAAACAGATGGTGAAGGTTAAATGACAGATCTCTGACTGCCTCTTTTGAAGTAATTGGAGATAATTTGTATTTTGAATCAGAACTTGACCATTGTCAGAAGGGAAGAAGGTTAATATGGAAACGATTTTACATTAGCCCCTGTTTCTTGCGCTGCCCCCCTCCCCACTTCTTTCTTTCTCTCCTTCGGATCCTTGTTTCTTTAATCCTTGCTCCAGGCAATTGGTGAGATCGTCTCTGGGCTCGGTGTGCCTCGTTTTAGGCTGTGGCTGTTATGAAAGCCAACAACAGCTTATTAAGGCCAGTGATAATCTCTTCTACTGATGCATTGTTGCTTTCCAGAGGTCCAATTAAGGCTGCGCATTGGAAACAAGATCTTGTAAACCTACCGCTCCTTACCTAGGATAGTTTGCAAACAAATGCAGGGACTGCTTCTTCGTTTCTGCTTCTGAACGCGAACTGACTTCATATCACAGAGAACAGGGTGTCTGCCTTGAAGAAAGGGACATGCTTGTCTTTCACTGCCTGCGACCTTTCTTCTCTAGATGCTTAAAAAAATTTATTTTAATTTCAAAGCCTGGCTTTGGGCCCCACCTCTGATGTGAAGCGTGGTATTGTTTACCTCCTCACTGCATCCTTTCAAAGAATTTACGGTACTTCCTGAAATCCCACTCTGGGAGGGAAGGGTAAGTGAGCCCCTGAAAAATAAATGCTTTGCATGTTCTAGAAAAGAGACTTAAGGGAGTGGCCTGTGGACTTTCCCTCTTCCTATCCCCATCATAAATTTGCCCAGAGCCAGCAGGTTCTTAAAGCACAAGTGAACAAGGGAAGGAAGTTTGATATTATTGTCATTTCAGGGGAATCTGGGTAGAAAAGATGCTGCCTTTCAGAGGTGGCTCTGATATTAATGTAGCCATTTCATAAGTGCATCATCCGGGTATTGCCAAGTACCGGGGCATCTGGTTGAAGACGGGCACATTTTTAATTTCCTGGCACTTTGGACACTAAGTATCATGCCCACAGCTGATAAGAACAGGCTAGCCTGCACTTTCCTAGGCAAGCACTGTCCCTCATAGGCTTGTCCAGGGGGTGCTGGTTAAGAGGAGTACTTAGCTACCTGTGTACCCCACGTCTCCTGGGTGTCAGCAGGAGGAGGGAAATCTGACCACCAGTTGGGTGAAGATGAAAATCTTTCCTACACTGAGATCTGAAAAGCAAGACATTTGCCATACTTTGCCATAAAAAGAATCTGGATGTAATAACTTATGTTAAAAAAAATAGAAGTTTTATTTGATGCCACCATGAAAAGTTTTAATTCATAGAATCCAGAGGGAAGGCGTGAAAGCAGAGACTGAAGTCTGTCTACAGCATGTTTCAGTGCTATTTGTAACAGAAGTGCCGAAGGCAATATTGTATTTTACTCATATACATCTGGTTTATTATGAAGCATGTTTCTTCCCCCCACTAACTTCGAGAAAGAAAAGGAGATATTGTCGTGTTATCCGTGGCTTTTTCTTAACCATCCAAAGTAAAGAAATGGTTGCGAAACCTTTAGAAGCAATTCAAGTACCTCCGTCGCTTTCATCAGATGGTCTCTGTACAAGGAGAAGAAAAAAAAAATCGTTCTATCTTTTTATTTTTACTTTGCTTTAATCTTATTTGATGATGTCTCAACAGGCTGGGACATGCTTTCTTGGATGGCAATTTCCCTGCACCATATGTGTCTCTCACAAGATAGCAGAGTGAGATGAATCTTGGCAGGAAGAGAACTAAACATATCGACAAAGAAAAGAAAAAATTTATTTACTTAACTCCCTGTTGCCTGCATACATTTTCCCCCTTGTACTCCGGCTCCCAGTGCAGTAGTTCAGACTCAGTTTGTTATAAACAACTGTCTGAGATGCAGGCCCCCATTTATCACTTTTTCTGATCACCTGCCCTAGTTTCTCTGAAAACCCACATTAAGCGTTTCCGTGACCAGATGATGAAGCGCAGTGTATGGAAAGAGGAAATCTGGTTCCCCGCCTGGACCCTCTACGTGGGATAAGCCCCAGGCCTGCCCCTAGAAGCAGCAAGAGCCCCTCCCTCCCCACCCTGTACTGGGTGATGAACCTGGGTCCACTCTGCCACCTAGTCAGGAGGGATCCTCAGTTCTGCTGGGCACCCTGTCGCCATCTTGCCCTCACGTTTGCTCTGGACATTGGGTTGCCATTAGGCCATCATAAACTGATTAATGTAGCCAGTCTGTGCAGGATAGATTACCGTCTAATAACTGCTGAATAAATAGAAAGAAGTGATGGCAAGTGACATGGAGGTTACTGCCTGGTTTGAAAATGGCTCTGATAGACCAGAGTTCCATCACTTTCATCACAGGGACCAAGGGCTATTTCAAAGGACAGGCCAGAGTCCTGGTCTGAACTCCTTAGTCACCTTGAAATGGGGAAGGGGACTTGTTTGTTACCATGCACTCAGGTCATGGGGGCTAGAGTTCCTGATGACAGTGTTAAAACTCTGAATTATGTACATTTTTATACCGTGTGATATTTTCAGAGAATAGCCTGGTGACCTTGTTGTGACCTCTAGTGGCCTTTAGTGACATTCAGCACAGAGAATGAAGCTCAATGAGTTATTTCAAAATGTGTTGAGATTTAAGTGAAATCCAGAACTTAGATAAAAAATACAAATAAGGAGTACTTTTCATCTGCCATCTTTGAGAAAAAAGAAGGTACAAAACTTCTTTTCCAGGTGTCAATTTAAATTATGTTCGGAAGTGTTATTTTATGGGGGTAGAACATCCATGTTTGCTTTTTCATAGGCCTGATGAGTGAGTGGAATACGCTGCACTTGTCACCCTGGGGTCAGATTCACAGGTGACGTGACTAGGGCAGTTAGCCGAGCATGGCGACATGTGACAAAGGTGCTGAAGAATAAAGTTCCCTTGGAATACTCAAGGGTGTGAACACAGGTGGGATCACGTGAAGATGACTTAGGTCACAAGAAAAGAGAGTCAGATTCAGAATTAGCTGCCTTCAGATGTGCATGATGACTGGTATGTTATTTTCTAAGAATTTTAGAGGTCAAAATATCAGTCTAGAGCAGGGCAATTTAAGGTTTTTTTTTTTCAATACATAAAAAGGAATATAAACACAGCATGACAAACAGGTATCTAATGTTCTTTTGCTACTGGACAAAAATACTTTTCTTCTCTCACGTGTACTCAGGTCCTTAGAGAGCAGAGTTCAGAGAAAATTCTGTCTTCTATTCTCAGAAAAAAATCTACGATTTTGGAGTTGTGCAGAACCCACCCCAACAGTACTGATTTTTCAGTTGGAACTCTAATTGCAGTTATTAAATGAAAATGTAAATGTAAATGTGAAATTACAGATCCTAATTGTTTTAAAAATCAAGCGGATTTAATTAATTTAGCGGAGTCCACGTCTTAGGCATTTTAAGCTTCTCCCTCAGAAATTTACATTGGGATCAGGACAGAGTGATTTCTGAATGAAGTGGCAGAATGTTAGTCAATATGGATTTCACGACTAATTTTTAAAATACTAATGGTATACTTATTAGGTGCTAAAAACTTGTATAGGGCATAATAGATAGATATATTTCTCTTAATTGTGCACTTTCTTGGCTTAGCAAATTGAAAGGAAGAGGTGGGGAAAATTACCGAAAGCAGGGTGGAGAGAGAAGGTTACTGGCAATGATGTAATTTCCCTTTGGTATCTCGTCCCACTAAAAATTCAAGATTGCCCCATTATAAATACCGGATCAATGCAATTTATTTCTTGAGTTAGGGCTCTAGTTAGAAGTCTATTTGGATGAGATGAGTAAAAGATGCATGACCATGTGCTTTCTCTCTCTCTCCCCACCCCCAATCCCTGTCTCCCCACCTCCCTCTCTTTCTTACATGCACACACACACAAACACACACACATTCATTCAGTCACAGACATACTCACAGACATATCTGTGCTGGGATTATTTATATCCTTTCAACATAAAACATCCGAGATGGAGTTAGCAAATGTTGATGATAGCTATGCACACATTATATACATTGTACACACGATATCAATTGTACATTGAAAGAAAATGAGTTACTATAACTCCTTGTCTAAACAACATACCAAAATATAAAACCCCTTAAATCATTCAAAGTCTCCAAATCCACAAAAATCTTACTTTTAAGCTTCAGGAACAGGCTATCATAAAGCAGGGCATGGGTGTGTTTTAATTTATCCAATTTCTCTGGAATGAAACAGTACTGAAATAGATATGAAAATGAGATGTAATCTACATGGTTTGATAAACTGACTTCTTTTAGAAGCAATAATTCTGAATTTTAGTAAGCTCTAAGGATTCCAGACTGCATTAGGAGGCAAAGCTTATGAATTCTGGAAAAGTCTCTCAGGTTTAGCTCATGCAAAGTGGACAATATGAGCCCGATGGTAACTCCACCTCCCAAACTTTCTATTAAACATGTCCCACAGCTGCTTCCTTATTTATCAGAAGGGTAGTTAATATAGTTCAGTAAACAGATTATCTTGTTAATTAGATTTAAACTTTTAAGACAAAATAGATGCATAATTTGGTCAAATTATTAGCCCATTTGTTTTTTTTGTTTGTTTGTTTTTTTGTTTTTTTTTGCCAATTGCGTAGTACTTACTAGTGTTCAAAGAATAGAGGGTTGTTTCTGTGGGATTCAGTTTTTGATGGTGGGGGCCGCTTAAAAATTCCTTCTCATTTTCCCTTCTAATGTAATATCAGTTAATTCTCAAGAGGAATCCAGACAAGGTGTTAAAACTAGGATAAAAGCATTGTAATACGAGAAAATCTGCTCTGTCAAACCAGAGGCCGCTTTGCTGGTGGGAAGGCAGAAAAAGTAAACAGTAGCAATCTCTCGTGTAACGGAAGATTTAGGTATAATTTGTTTAAATAGTAGCAATAATGATTATTAATTCACCCTTTGAATGTTAACAAAGACCTGGTTTTTGTTAGTTTGTGCTTTTGATTCATTTTCAAGCTAAAGTTTGTTTTAGGCTAATGCTGCCATCAATGGGAAATGCAATTATCTTTAACTTCCAACTCCCCTGCCCCCCCAAAATATATTTGATGTTCGGCAATACAAAATAAAGTAATTCCCTTCCAGAACACTGCCTGGCAAATGTTGTGATCTCACTGGAGTGAATTTTGTTGAATTCTTCTCTACTTCTCTGGGAAACAATAAGGAATTCTTTTTGTTCTTCACCACAGAAGGTATAACAAATGGATTTCGAAATACCTGTACTCTATCAGTGGTGCTTAGAACAAAAAGAAAAATCAAAGCAAGAAATAAAAATTATAAAATGGTAGAGCCTGACCACTTTATCCACAATTTGCGTCTGACCTCATTGTTGAAAAATTTCATGAAGGATCACAGTGGCTAGTTTTTCTCCCTTTGACGCTGTAACATTAAAACTAGTTTTAGGTATATTTTATCCTGTTTGGTATAAAAGGGATGGAATCCTTAAGGGGCCTGACCACGGGGACCCGTTGCTTCCAAAAGGCAGCCCTGTACCGGGCCTGCCGTCAGCAGAGGCTGCCTCTAGAGCGGGGTCCGGCTTGTCCCGTCAAGTTTATCGTCCACTCCATCAAAGGGCCTAATGGTCAGCCGAGGGGGCTAAATGTGTCCCCCGTGACCTGACATTAACGGAGTGGACTGGTTTAAGTGTTACTGAGGGTGTCTCAGAATGATTTGGACGCCAATACCCGTTTCCCTCAATAAGCCGTCATTTGGGTCATGACTCAATACAGCTTTTCACTGACACAGCCCAGCCCCGAAGTGCTCCTGGGGGACATGGCCTCACCTCTGAGACCAGCAGACAGCAGGGCTGATCAATGCCCTCTGACAACAAGTGAAACAATCACCTCTTCCCTCACCCCTCCACCTCTTGGCACCTCCCGCCCCCCCAGCCCGTCTGACCAGCTTGAAAATGATAAAGATAAATTGTTTTATCTAAACATAGGCTCTGACACTGAGAAAAGACAGGAGTGAGGAGAACCGCCCAGTTTGTCGAGAGTCTTAGATTCCAGCTTTTTGCTTCTCATGTAATTTTGATGGGGGAAAAAAAATCAGTCTGTATATCAAATGTACAGCTTGACTGATCCAGAAGGGAAAAAAAAAAAAAAAAAAGCCTGCTGGAGTTGTGGTGAATATTTTCTTCTCAGATTTAAGCTGCCCTAAAAACATTAGCTTCATAGGTGTTAAGGAGACACAGGGCATTTTCTGTGTTTGGATTGGGATTTTGACAAAACCATATGCATAGGAAATAAATTTAAATTATAAGGTTCTTTAAAAAGCAGAGTATTTTTCAAAAGGAAGCCAATAACATAATACTGATGTGAGAAATCTTTAGAAAAGGCTTGAAATACTTTTAAAAAGAAGATTCCCTGCAGAGTTCTAAAATAGCCATTTAAACCATTTTTACATGCCTATTTATTTGGATTTGAAATAAAACCAAAGACAGAAAAATGTACATATTTTCTTGCTATCATGACTGTCGTTTTCTTCGTGATATTAAAAAAAAAATTTGTAATTGTACCCAAGTAAGAATTGTGATGTATATAAAAATATATATGAAAAATATTTTAACTGTTTTTTTAAATTGTTTTGTAATACTTGAAACAAATGGACTAAAATGTTGAGGAATTATGTTCCATGTACTAATGGTAATATCATTTTTTCATATAGATTTTACTGTAATATTTCTTTGTGAAATAACTTAAAAATCATTTTCCTTTAGGCATAAAAGGGGAAAAAACATTTCTGTTAGATCCAGACTTACACATCCTCATCTAAGAGTATGATTACTTCTGAATATTTAAAAGGAAAAAAAAAATCAGAAAATTTCATTTCGGAACATCATCATTTGAACAGTACTAAACATCCCTTTTATAATTCCTGAGAAGTAACTAAAATCGTATACACAATTTTTTAAAACAAATATCTTTTTTTTTTTTTGACTGGTGAGATCTGTCTCTACTAATATTTTTTCATTTGCTTAAGCAAACTGGGAACGTAAATCAATGGGAAAAGAGTCAAATAGTTTTATCTTTGATAGAGGCTTAGAATTTACTAGTGCTTGTTATCATTTGATGTCTAATTTGTTTAAACAGCAATTCAGAAGCACATTTTATTTACATAATTTATATAAGTTATCTTTCCTTCTTGGCTTTATTAATCTTTCTTTTTTTCTATTTTGTTTACGTCTTCTAATAGAGTAAATATATTGTGTATATATAAGGTTTCAGTGTGTTATTTCAAAATAGTTTATACAATTAGTTGCTTAAAGATGATATTTAGAAAATGTACATCTTTATGTGGGTTATTTATAACAGAAGATTGTATACTAGCTTTAATAACAGATTAACATTTTCCTTTTGGGAAGCACAAATATTTATTATATAATTGCACTTAAAAAAAGAAAAGGACTAAACATCCAAAGTGTCAAAAGTCAAGCTTAGCAAATTTAAAAGCAATGAAATGAAAACACAGTAAAGCACAAAAGGTCTTTTTTGAATTTAGTGAAAAGCTGTTGCAAGAACTAAGGCAAGATCTGTGCCTCCAGTACTCGGTTTATTAGGTCCAATGCTCGTCTTCAAAGGAATATCACAGCCGTGTGGCATTTAAGGATTTAGAGGAATTCTGAGAATTTGAGTGCTTTTTGCCAAAATGGATTCCGTGTACACTGTAGCCATGAAAACTGATTTAGGACCTTTTACTCACCCTTTGTCGTCCAGCTATATTTGTACAGTTCGATAACTGCAAAATTATCAATCAGCAAAGGTAGAAAAACTGCAGAGTGAGGAACCTAAACAGAAATTACACATCTTAGCAAAAGAAACATCAGACTCCTCTGTTTACTGTGAGAAGCAGGCACGTGTGGTTGCAGAGTTGGCCACCAAAATAAGAGGCTGTAAGTTTTCAGATGCTTGAGTAGCATTTGGGTATATATTTGCTCAAATCATATAAAGATGTTTGTAAACGGTTTTAAAGTAACATTTGGTATCATCCAGATTCAGAAATTCCAAAGCAATCAAGAAAATCAGATTTTTCTTGCACTTGAGAAATATAGAAGGAGCTGCAAGACTGCGGTGCGGCCCGATCATAAATGCCCCAGGGAAGCCCGGAGCCAGGACGTGGCACCAGGGCAGACTTGGTTAGTATCCACCCACGACAAGGCCCTTTCTCAATTCAGGTTTAAAGAGGGCACCTTAGACCTAGCATTTAGATTAAAAGAGCCAAGTCAAGCTTGTATCATGGAAAGCAAACCCTATTTGCTACTGAGATCGTCAGCCAGAGCTCTTTCTCCCCTTTCCACCCCACCCTCTGCTCCCTCCTTCTATGCGTGGATGGAACTTGGTTCTAGGGTTAGGAAGGAAAGTGACAGGAATCCCGAAACCTCATTTTGGAATGAGGGCTTCTTGTCCCTGGAACTAAAGGAATAAAGTCAAGGAAAGGAATATTTCGGGAAAGGGACTGAGAGGAAGAAGGGTCTGAACTTGGAATAAAAGGAATGAAGTAGGATTTAATTTAAACCAGGGCATTTCTTTCTTCTTATTAGCTTTGATTGTACATAAGGCATTGTCCAGTTTTCTTTCTTCTTTCCTTTCTTTCATTCTTTCTATTTTTAATTTAAAGCCAATTTGGTAACATGGGGGGTGTTCTATAAATACAAAAATAGAACAGTACAATAGCCCATGGGCAGGAGGGGAGGGAATGGGGCATGTACCCTGCTACCAAGATCACTGAATTTTTTACACAAAGAACAAATCTCTCTATCCTACACTGTCATTAGGACAGAAAGATTTTTTTTCCTTTTCCTTCTTTTTTTTTTTTATCATTTCAATATAAGAAAAGGACCCCTCTCAAGATGAGGTTTCTGCTTTTGCAGGGTTGGATATGTTATTATTATAAAATGTGGTTATATTCTCTGCCTCTTACATTAACAATGGGGGCAGGGGTAGGGGGTGGGTCTGAGGGGCCTGAAATGACAGAATGAGGGACACACAATAGGATGGCCGTGACTCTGAACAAATAAATAAAACATGTGAATCACAGTCTTTGCTCTCCCTCCCTCCCCCCTCACCCCCCAACTGTGATTAAATTTGCTGTGGTCATTTCCCAAATGTCTGCCTGATAAAAAAAAAAAAAAAAAAAAGGAAGCAGCAGCAGCAGCAGCAGCAGCAGCAGCAGCACCCAGACCCCTTTCTCACACTGTGATGTGACTCAGAGTGAGGGCCCTTCCTGGAGCTGGCAGTCTCCACTCCTGCCAGTCAATCCTACTAGCACAGACACGCATGCCGCTTTCATTAGCGAAAATGCTCCACATCTGATTGCTGTCCTCCCCTAGCCCCCTAAACAGAAAAAAGAAGAAGAAGAAAAAAAAAAAACCCTACCAACCCTATAGCACTAACTCTGCCCTCTTAATAAACAGCTTCCCAAACTACCCCCAGCTCACGCTGAAACCCTAGGCGCCTGGGGCTCAGTAATGGGATTTCTCGTACCCCTTCCTACAACCACCAACGCAGCTTCCCAGCAACCTATTGAGTGCGCAGGGGGAGAAAAAGAATACATTTTAATAAATCGAGGGGAAAAATGATTTTGGTCCCGTAGCCCTGTTCTTTAGTAATAGAAAAAGGTGAGGTTGTTGGGGGGGAGGGGAGGGGGAATTTAATATTGCAAGAGATAATAGCAACTATGTTAATATCCGGAATTTTCAATGTACCATAAGTACATTTTGTTTTTCCTTTTAGCACGATTTATAATTAAAGATTTTAATCTGGCTTCACATTGAGTTAATAAGCCCTTTGATTGATTAGGATTCATAAAATTGCCATTTCCCGCTGATGCTTTGTGTTTCTGGGGATGTTCTTTTGAAAAGCTGGGTTAAGGTGAATAGGAAGCAGCCATTGTTTAGGCTGAGCTCTGCCAATTCTGGGAACTCGGAACTGCTTTATTCAGAGTTTGTCCCCTGCAATATCTTGTTGTTCAGCCAAATTAATGCAGATAGGATCTGCTGGGCTACAGTTTAGCCATTTTTAGGGGGAAACTTTCATTTTATTTTATTATTATTTCAGCAGGTGTTCCATGCAATTTCTGTCTCTGTTTCCTGGCCTGTTCTTTGGCTTAAAAAATAAAATAAAATAAAAAATCCATGATGAAAGAGCATCCAGTTGATAAGTAGAATGCTACAAACTGTTTCCAAGCGAAAGGAGAGAAAGGTACAAACCAAATACATATGAATGCAGCAAACCCAAGAAAACTGGGCTCTGCTTTTTCTTTCAAAAATTCAACCTCAGAGGCTGTGCAACCAATAAATTATCCTTTTGCATTAATGGCCAATACTGCAATATGTGGGAAGTGTCCTCCTTCAGCTAAAGGGATGTCTTAGAAATGTAAACACAAATGAATAAATAGGAGAGAGAGGCCGAGGGAGGGAGGCAGTGAGGCGGGGTGCTCACACTGTTTATCAAGTAAAATAATATAATCTGCCACCCCCTCCCGCCAAAGCCAAACCAAAATTAAGGGCAAAATCAAGAAACAACAATAAATTCTTCGAAGGGAAAAAAAAAAGGAGAGAAAGAAAGAAAGAAAGAAAAGAAACAAAGAAAGAAAGAAAGAAATGTGAGAAAGCCAGTGATTTGAAATGTCCCGTCAAAGGGCCCCTTTTCTTCAGTTCATTGTACCCCGCATGTCTATACGGGAGTGTGTACAAGAGAATTCTTTTCTCCCCCTTATTTTTAGCAGGGGGAAAAAAAGTGATTCTCTTGAGCTTCCGAAGGGCCTCACTGTGGGGACTGAACCAGAGCAAATTCCCTTTGTGTTTCCTGCTCTGAAGGGACCTGCTATTGTTGGTCGCGGGGCCTCTTGTAAGACCCAGCCAAGCCGTGGGCTGCGGGCAGAGCTGCTTCAGATAACACTCAACTTGTTTTGGAATCGATATTGCCTCTCCTCCCTGGTCATCCACCCCAATTTACTTGGCACAACTACTATTTTCCTATCCTTTTATCGTCATTCAGATGTTCTCCAAATGCAAACGTTTTTAGGGCTTCATGACAAAAACCAGAAGCCACAGCCAGGGCATGTCCAGCCTGGAGAAGGAGCCCAGAAAGCCGCCCGCAGGTGGGCTGGGAGGTGATGCTGGATTCGCTTCTCTCCCACACCTTTACCTGGGGCTCTGCCTGGCTTTCATTCCTAACATGCAGTCCCCATCCTGATGCCCATGTTGCCAAAGACCTCATCCCAGGCGGCATCCCCAGTCCTTTCTCACTCAGTCCCCATCACACATCCCCATCGGCCCCCTATCTGGCCCCCTTTTCCCCTGAGGTTTCTGTTTTTGCCATAAAATAGCAAACACCAGCACAAAGTAGATAGCGGCTAAATCATCGGGGAGAAAACGGGTTTTGGTTTGCAAACAGGCAGCGATGTTGCTACCTACCCCAGGAGTCCTTGCTTTGCCATCACTGACCTCATGAATCCTGGACCGGCGGGTCTGATTGGTGGGCTTTTAAACATGACTAATGAAGAAAATTTACTCGGGGTGGGGCAGGACCCCCTCCCTACAACCAAATAGAATGTGCCCTGATGCGTTCTCTTTTTTTAACAAGAAAATAATGAAAAAGAATACAAAGCCCAACAGACATGTTTGTGGCAATGCAGAAATAAATTTAAAACAAACTCCCTTTTATTCCCCCCACCCCAGGTCCTAGGCAGTGACAGCAGAGAACGAATAATTCCCGGTGCAGTGCCTTACATCAGTTAAAGGTACCTTTGAATGAATGTCAGCTCCTTTCTACCTTAGTGCCAGTCGATCGATGCTTCATTAGGGCCGAATTGTCTTTTGCCCATGCAACCTTGAAAACAGTCCCTTTAATTACCTGTGAGGAAGTCTGGGACCTTCCTTTTCCCTCTCTCTCCCTCTCTCCCTCCACCACCTTCTTCTCCAGCAGAAGGCTCAGGGAAGTGGGGGTGGCTAGAGTTGGGGGGGGTCACTCACATTTTTATTCACAGCCAGTCTGAGTACATCACTCCTGGATGGAGAAGCTGGGAGGAGAGGAGAAAGGTGGGGGAAGGGGGAAAGAAAGGAGAAGAAAGAAATATCAGACCCTGAGGTGAGAGGGCAGGGTTCAAGTCCAGACTACAGATCTATTGAAGAGGTTTCAGCCAGGCAGGCCTTCACTTGACTTTCTCATCAGCCAGCTTTCCGGATTCTCAGCTGCTCCCTTCACACCATGGCTTCGTGCCTCTCCCTGCAGCTAATTACCAGGGATTTCTCAAGGACACAGAGCCTGGCCTTGCCAGGGATCCCAGAGGATTTTGTTCATCCAGGTCACCAGGAAAACAGGGAACCTGTTGACTAAATATTTTACTGGGATTGGGGAGAGAAAACAAGGAACCTCACAGCTTGATTTAATCCCTCCCATTGAAACTGAAGGCATTGGCCTGGCAAGTTGAGTACAGGAAGAAAGTGCATAAGTAATCGTGTTTGTTATGCACTATTAAAAATTCAGAAAGATTTTAAATTCAAGTGATAATCTGGTCATCCTGAGGGATAGGCTTGTATTTAATAGCCAGGTATTTTTACCTATTCAATTATGATGAGAAATATTCTAATGAAGTCATAAACCTCAGTGGAGGAATGTTAATCACTGTGCATGCTCTGTCAGTGCCGTGTTGAAAAACATACCTGCCTGAGCTGAGCGGCCTCCTAACGTGGTAATTCAGTATCGCCTTTGGAACCCTTTTCCCTTCAGAGGTCCCCAGGCATCTGGAAATACCTGGCTGAAGACTCTGAAGCTCATCTGATCTTCTCTCCAGTGGCCATATTGCTATCCGAGCAAGGAGTCAGGGGTCAAGGATGCACATCCCCCCAAATTTACACACAAGGGTGAAGTTACATGGCACTGCCCCCTTCCCCAGCCTCCTACCACCTCCACATGCATGCGCACAAACTCATGCATGTGCACAAACTCTGCAGATAAAATATGGGACGCCAGTTCAATATGATTTTCAGGTAAATAAATAATTTTTATATAAGTATGTCTCAAATATTATACCCCCAAATTATTCATTGTTCATCTGAAATTCAGATTAAACTGGGCATCTTGGTTTTTTTATTTTTGTTTCTGTTTTTTATTTTTGTTTTTGTTTTTGTTTTTTCATTTGCTAAGTCTGGCAGCCAAGTTTCCTCTTAAACGCTGGTATTTCCTGCAAACAAATGAGGGTAGCAATGATTTCAAGTCACTTAGAAGATACATAATTATAAAAGAACTTAATTTGGATATTTGGGGGTCTAGCTTGTGACACAGAAACATGAGTTGTTATGCTGTGTGCAGTTGCCCTGCTGTGTCAAAAGCCATCTCATTCAGTCTCGACATGTAAACTCCACCAATTGAAGAGGTGATAATAGGCATGTGTCTGCCGATTCAGCTCAGTTGTATAAAAATGAGGACGCTGGATAAAAAGTCACCAAGCCCCGTGTACACAGGCTGGGGCCAGGCTGTCATCGTCACCTGTCAGTCCTGGTGTATTAGCCGAGTCCTGCCCAGCCTGCGTCGGAGGCATGTGGGCACACACATCTCCGTGCAGCCCCCACACGGGCCTGCATCTTCCAGTCCAGCAATGGACAGTGAGCCTTCACGTACACTGCATCTGGTCACTGGAAAGTGCGTGGGGAGGAGGGAGGAATCTATCCTGCATCTGTGCGCAGCACTTGACCTCACTCAGGAACCTGTGATGTCATCACATTAAGCTAAAAGAACCACCTCACAGGAGAGCAGGAGCCCAGGGCTGGGAGGGGAGGCTGAGGAGGAAGGGGAAACACACTTCTGTGTCTGCATTGCCAGTGGGACTGTGAGCAGATTTGTACTCAAGAGTGTCCCAAGTAAGAAGGGAGGAGGGCGGGACCCAGGCCTCGGTCTCAGCATGCAGGGTCCTCATGCTTGCTCTCAGCTGGGAGGTCAGAGGGCGTTTTCCTAGCCTTTATTTAGTCTGCTAAATAAATAGAAGATTTGATTTCTATTTATGTGTTTCTGCCTGCATGTTTTTAGTACTTTGTGCAAGGCAGGCGACATGTCAAATCTCACAGAAGTTTTCTGAGCACAATATAAATATTCATGAAAATAAGAATGTGTTTCAGGATGCAGACGAGTGGGTCAGGCTGACCTGATGCTTCTGGATAACTCCTGCCCGGTGGGCAAGGGGCAGTGCTGTCATTTCCGGGAGGAGCGGAGGAGATGTGGTCTTTGAGGTGACTGCACTGCCTGTTCCGAAACACCATCTGTCTCATTTGCCTGGATCCCAGATTCCCCTCACGTATGAAGCATAAGCAGAGCAGCGCATGCCCGCACCTAGGTGTGCGCACAGGCTCAGCCTGGCTCACACCAGCGTCGGTAGCGACTTCAGACAGTGAGCATGTTGACGGATTCTGCTTGCAGCTGGTTGTGGAGATGTGCAGAAACGGTGCTTCTGGTCTTGGTTGCAGTCAAGGCATGTGTTCATCAACCAGCACAGTATTTGATCTAGAAAACAGTGACCGTGATGATTGATAAGATGACTTTCAGAATGTTACTGTTTCTGAAGTGGGGGAAAGAGCAAGTAGTCCACAGATAATTAAAAAAGAAAAGGGAAAGGGTGTGTCTGTGACTTCTTTTGGGAGCCCAGGAATGGAATTTTCTCCAGAGGAGAAAATAACTTATCTTTTTCCCCCCATTTTGATCAATGGTGAAATGATTTATCCCTCACAGGATGTTTAGAAACTAAGACTACCCTCTAAGAAAATTTGGGGGAAACAAAAAGGTAGGATTGAGACCTTTAGGCTCTTGAAGCCAAAAGGGGTTATCACCTTTGTGGAATTCCTCATTATGAGAGAAAACATGTTTTTGCTGAAAGTAGATTAAAAAAAAAGAGCGCCACCTGCAAAGTATTTTTGTTCTATTTCGTTTTTCCTCCTCTAGGAGCTGAACTAGCCCAGGTGGCTCTGGAAGGAGTTACTCGTGAGGGCCACCGAAGGCTTTGTCTTCTTGCGCTCGTATCGTGTGACAGCCAGGAGCCACGTCACACCAAAGAAAAATGTGTTTCCTTTGAATGCAATGTGTCTACATTACAAATTATGTCAACGAGCTCCAAAAACCTCACCCTGATATAAGTCCCTGAAATATGTAGCTTGTAGCTGCACAAGGAGAGCTGATTAACATCTGTAACATTTGGAATACAGACTTCTACTCTCATAGATAGCATGGACGTCCACTGAGTAGTCTGTGAATTCCTACTTCTAGTCATACACGCGTGTGTGGATGTGTGTGTGCGCGCGCGCAGAGAAAAACAGTGTCTGTGTATACCGGGCGTCAAAAAGCAATTTCTTGCTGCAGTGAGTTTAATGTATTCAGTAACCTTCTGTTTATTTGGGTATTATTTGCTGCAAACACTTGGAAAGCTTTGGCCTAAAAGTGGAGGAAAAGCCAGATCGAGTGTTGATCCAGAGCTTCCCTCTTCATTCACACACCAGTGGCCAAGACCCGCACGGGCAGACGGCGGACGAACCGTCTCTTTACTGCACAGCATCAAATAAGGTCAGTAATGCTGCTTGTGCTCCTTCTTCTTTTATTGTCCATGTTATCGAGGAAACCTATAAAAGTTCCCTCTTTTGATATCGTGACCCACAGTGTTGCTCGCATGCTGCTTTGTGGCTTAGAGATTTAAAGAAACAGAGAGGGAAAAGGAGTGAGAGGGAGAGTTTGCCTTAGGTGATAAACAGCAGTGCAAGGCCAGAGGCCTTATAAAAAAAAAAAAGCAGAAGAAGAAGAATAAAAATAGAGGAAGCAGCTGTAGCAACAGGGAAGTTTGGAAATGATCAGGGGTGTGGGGCGCTTGCAGGAAGAGGTGGGGCCACGTAAGGGAGGATGCAAAATCAGTTTCATCCAATAACAATGTAAAATAGAATTCTGGGCATTCACAAAGTCATTTACACCCTAGCTGGAAGGCAGAGATAGGTATGTGCCATACGTGCCTCCAGGGCCATGCAGTCACATAAGAAACTCTGGAAACCCACAGGTGCACTTGCAACTCTCCCAGTTTTCACAAAGAATCTTGTTTGATAAGATAGGTTATTGGTGCTGTTTGTGGGAATTTGAAATTAGTCGCCGCCATCCCCCACCTCCATCCTCCACCTCCATCCTCCACTCAACACATGCAGTCTTCCAGGTTAGATGGCACGTTCCCAGGCAGACCTCATTGCCTGTGCCCCACTGTCATCGTGTTACCGGTGGTGTTTTTTCAAGTAAGGTGTCTCAGTGACTTTGGATTCGACAGATGTCTCTACGTTGGTTTACTGGAGTAACCATTGTCCACTACGTGTGTCTCGCAGTGCGTGTCCATCCTGGACAACCTGGTTTATTGAAACACTGGTGGAGGGAGGTGCTGCTGCTGTTGGGGGTTTGTCCACTGACTAGAAGGGCAGACCTACTTGTTCATTTTTTTCTATGTGGGGTGTCAGGGTAGGCAACACCATGGTTCTGAATTTCTAAATTGTCATGTTCCTACTGTGTTAGCAGGTGTGCATGTGCTAGGAGTGAGGAATTAGGGACCATGTGAGGAACAGGACCACTTAGGTAGGAGATGGTGATGCTCTGTGTTTCATCTTCTGTCTGGACTTCTCCTCTGATCCCTTCTTTGATGGGAGGTAGGATTGTTTCCTTGGAAAGAAGAGAAAATTCAGAGAGATGTGACTTTAGAAATAAAGACTGAGGCTTGGTTTCTGGAATGCAGTCCGTACTGATTTTGGGTTGGTGTACCTTCAGAGCTGGGATTTGGATTTAGCCCTCAAGCAGGGTGACTTTTTCCTTTTTCCAGGGACTTTTTGTTAAGTTTTATTCCAATATTCCTTGGTGAAGTTTTTTTGCCACACCCTTTATAACAGAGGAAACAGAACAGGGCCTAAGATGAAGAGCTGGAGGCAGTGACATGGAAGCTTTTCCATTTTTTAGTTTAGGTAGTGAAAAAATAACAAATAAAACAGTGAGACAAGAGTCACTGGCATGACGTGTACGTATGCCGGCTGATAATCACTGCTCACGTTCAACCCTTAGAATGTTCTCCTGTGATCACTTGGCTGCTCTGTCTCTTTTATTCTCACAGTTTACTCAGTCCAAAAAAAAAAAAATTAGAATATAGAAATAACTAGTTAATATCATCCCAGAAAACGTGTAAAGCGGTGAGCCCCATATATGAAGACTGGCAATGGGGAGAAAGGTTGAAGTGTGACATTTAGTACTGTATAAGCAAGTACCAAATTCTTTCTTTGTATAGTTCAGTACATGGTTGACCCTTGAACAGCACTGGGTGCTGACTCCCCACATAGCCAAAAATTGTACATCGTTACAGTCGGCCCACCAGCCCTCTGTACCTGTAGCTCCTCCATATCTGGGGTTCCACATTCAAGGATTCAACTAATGGCAGAAAACCCACGTTTTAGTGGATGTTCACAGTTCAAACCCCTGTTGTTGAAGAGTCAACTGTTACTACTTTGTGGCTTGAAAGTCCATACAATTTCACTAAAGCCAAGACCCTAAATAGCCAGCTTTGATCATCTCCCTTCATCACATGTCAGTTTTTTTCTGATAATGTACAAGAGGCTGGTTTTTGCACCACCATCATTTCATGGGGTTCCTGAAGGGTCCTGAGCCACTCCAGTGTGGAGAGGGGCTTGGACTGGCTGGTCTCAGGTGTTCCCAGTAAGCACGATGGTAGCCTCTGTGTTTGCAGGTCTCAGAGGCACCCTGTGTCATTTAATAGTGATTTTAGAGCTGGAATCAAAACATGAGAAAACACCCCCCAGCTTTCTTATCTTAGGGATGTAAGTAATATTGGTGATGCCGAACTGTAAGCCATCAGCACCTCAAGTTTTGAAGACAGACATCAGCCAGCAACATCATGTCTACTCAGGCCTTAGACACTCTGTGTTGAGTGAACAAATCAATTGGTCATAACTGAGTCAGGTTTCTTATTTGCCCAGCATGTGATGAGAAAGATAACTTACTGTTGGTATCTTTTGGATGCTGAGGTCTGGTAAACACTGAGACAAATTAACATGAACTTGAAAGGTGAGATTGGTTGACTGTTCACCATTTGAGTTTCTTTCTTTTTTTTTTAAGTAAAGAATGTCATTGAATTAACCTATGCAAATACATCTTTCCAAATAATAAAACACAGATCCTTCAGTTACATGCATGCCTACCTTGTATTGCTTTCATTTTAATAACAGCAGATTAGTTCCTCAGGTCCTAGAGCCTTGAGACATAGTCCTCTGACAAATCCAAAGCCTTGTGTGTAATGCAAAAGGGCCTAGAAGAAAACCACATGAGAACAGAGACAGCTTTAGAGAATCTGGCCTGCCTGGGGCTGTATTTGCTGAGTGTGCCCTGGGTACCACTTTAGGTGACATACACAGCAGCATTTTTTAATTGTGTATTTATTTTAAAGTGTATTAAAGTATAATTAACACATTATATCCATGCTTTTGTGAATATTTTGGCTGAGGCTGCAATTAAATTAGGTTGCA
This sequence comes from Camelus ferus, assembly GCF_009834535.1. Lineage (NCBI taxonomy): Eukaryota > Metazoa > Chordata > Mammalia > Artiodactyla > Camelidae > Camelus > Camelus ferus. The sequence continues at coordinate 46,426,652 of NC_045704.1, forward strand.
TTCTATGCAGATGGACTGAATCGCATTTCTTTTCTGCAGTATATTGACTTTGATGATACACAGTTACAGCAGGAATCATAGAAGTGGCACAAGAACATCTGAAGTTGAGAAATGGTAACTTTTGGGGTAACACTGGCCAGGAGAAACTTAAGCTGTAGCTTCTACAATTGTCTGCTCCAAGAACCTGTGTTATTTTTTTTTTCCTGCTGTAAATTTCACATTTTGAAAGATTTTTTTCAGTGTACATAAATGCACTCATTATGTAATCATTCATTTTTCTGTTTTAAGATATCTATACTTGCTGATAAGCATGAAGTAGTCAGTGTTACCAACCAAACTGGTGTAACTCCAGCAAACTCCAAACAACTAACCCGAAACAAAAACATAGTATGTCCTGAAGACAGTCGTTAGCCAGTGTTGGTAACCACCTGACACTTGCCCACTGATGGGGAATTTATCTGAAACGGAGAGGGACATATCATGGAACCCAAGGGCCAATATCAGGAACAGCTGGATCCAGGAGTTGGGAGGTGACCAGCACCTCAGGAAGAATTTTCTCTTGATCTCTTGGTCTCTTCTCCTTGGTTATCTTTGCGGATCTTTTTTCTCTCAGCACACTACCTTTTTCCTGCTACCCTGCCCTCGTAGGAGACGAAAAATAGCTGTCCACAGTTCCCAGGTTACCTTCCAGCAATGTAAAGGACAAGCTCTCCCAGCTCTGATTTGCTGTCTGTGGGGAAGAGATTCTGATTGGCCCTTCTTGGGTCAGATGTCCATTCTGGTCTTGCCAGCGATGTTCCATAGCTGTTCAATACAACCATTATTGAAGAGCAAATTATTGAAACTTACATTTTAAAATAATTTATCTAATTATAATAATTCCTTAAAAATAATCCCTTTACTCCATTTAACTATTATTTATGCTCTTGAGGTTGGTTGTGGCTATTGCATTCATATGGTAGAACTATGATATAATGGTATGCTACCACACCTCTCTTCTCAACTCTCCATTCAGTGATACCATGTTGAAAGCTTGCAGTCAGCCATGGTGGGCGTATTTACACCATAGAAATTGGCAAACACCACAAATCAGGGTGTTGTTGCTGTTGTCTCCTGGAGAGCTGATTGTTAAGTAATTATCAGTACACCACTGAATCTAATCCACTCCAAGTGGCTACTGGGCCTGGGTCCCTTTCTCTGTAAAAGGAATAATGGCACATCCTACCTCCAATGGATCAGAGGAATAGGACTGTTAAGAGAATCCTTGTAAACTGGACTTCACCCATCAAAATCTGAAGTCTTTCTATTTTGCACAGAGTCAATATCCTGGCTCTTATTTATTTTTATACTTTCTGCTACATAATGACACAAGAAAGATGCAGACACCATTTTTATTTGGCAGGTGCGATGGTGATGATGGTGATGATAGTTAACATGTTGAGCACTGTTTGAAGACTCTTTACAAGTGGGATCTTACATGATCTTCATAACAGCTATCATTGAAACTGAATTTATTTTAATTCAGCAAGGATTTATTGAGCATCTACAAATGCTAGGCTCTGTTCTAGGTGCATAAGATACATTTGTGAGGAAACAGAGATCCTTGGTGTTGACATTCTGTCTGGGGCAGACAGAAAAACAATACACATAGTGAAGTGACACATGGCAGAGTACAGCAGAGGGGATGTATCTTATATAAGGAATAAACTGAGGATTGAGCAGGGCAAGAGGAACTGAAAGGTCTAGGGATGGGGACAGGAATGGGGTGATCAGAATAGAACTCCATGAGAAGTTGTTTACACAAAGACTTGGAGGAGGTGAGAGAGTTGCTTTTGTGGATACTTAAAGGAAGAGTGTTCTAGGCAGAGGGAGCTGTAGGTGGCAAGGCCCTAGGGTAGAAGTGTGCTTGATGTGTCAAAGAAACATCAAGGAGATCAGTGTGGCTGGAGCCTAATGAACAAGAGGAAGAGAAATAGGTACTCAGAGAGATAAGGGGGGTGGTGGTGTGCAGATCACCTTGCAGACCTTTGAAAGAACTTTGGCTTTGACCTTGAGTGAAAGGGGGAGTTCATTAGAGGATCTTGAGTAGAGGAGGAACATGACCTTCACCCAGGTTTCAAAAGGACCACTCTGGCTTCTGGGTTGAGAACAAAGGGCAGAAAGAGACAGCCTACTGCTCTAACCTGGGCGAGTGATGACATCAACTCTGACCAGCAGCCACGAGGGTGATAAGAAGTGGTGGGGGGGGGGTGAGATTCTGTATGCATTTTGAAGGTAGGATGAGAACATGGCCTGATGGTTTAGATGAAGGCTATAAGAGAGACAAAATTCAAGGATGACTCCAGCCAGTGCTTCTGTCCTGAGCATCCAGGAGGGTGAAGTTGCCATCAACTAAGGTAGTTACCACTGGGCAATGGGAAGATTCAGAGGAGAAAAACAGCTTAGCCAAGTTGATTTTCAGATGGCTATTAAAGATCCAAGTGAAGATGTTAAATCAGTCATTGGACATTAAATTTTGGAGTTTGCAAGAGAAGTCTGGCCTAGAGATGCAAATGCAGGAATCCTTGAGACATAGATGGTATTTAAACCATGAAATGAATGTGGTCACCAAGACAATGAGGGTAATGACCCAAGGAGAGAGAAACTGATGATACAAGAGAGGAAGGGAGACTAGCTGGAGAGAGATGCTTCAGTAGGCAGGAGGGGTAGGATCTGGTATGAAGTGAAGGGATTGGCTTTAGAGAAGAGAGTGACTAGTCTAAACAAGACAGCAGGACATGAATGTGCAGATGCTGGTTGATGGGTGGATGGGGTCATTAGGAGTCTTTGGAAATTCACTTCTGTTTGCTTCATTTTTCTTAGTGGAGTAGGAAACAAAGTCCTCAGCTAAGAGTGGGGATGGAGAAGGCATTGATGGTTTGAGATGAGAGGAGAAAATGTCATCATCATCTTTGGAGAATGAAATGGTAAAAGAACTATAAAAACACAATGTGGTCACCAGGCAGCATAAAAGGTCTACTTGATGTTGATGGTCATGATATGGGTACAATTATTATTTTCCCAATATATGAGGAAACCTAAGTTCAGAGAGTTTAAGTTACTTGCCTAAGGTTGCACAGCCAGTATGTGGCAGAGTCATGGTTTGAATTCATGTGGTCTGGCTCCAAGATCCATCCTCTAAAGCACCCCAAGATAGACTTTAGAGTTAACTAACGAATGACTGTGATTCTACTTTTTTTGATGGTTACTAAAACAACAGCATTCTAGTTATAGAATATAGCAAATCCACAACTCAGATCCATCAAAAGTAACAGCTTTGATTAATAAGACAAAACAAGTCCTATATGCAAATTCTCAGATAAGAAAGTTGTGAGATAAGTTCTGAATTAGTGTTTCTGGAAGGGAAAATTGTTATTGAAAGGTTTTCAAAAACCTTTCATTTAAATAGTAGGAGACGCTGACCTGGAAGGTAGGAAGAAACCAGTCTAGACATTGGGTGGTCAGGGTCTGTTAAGCAGAACTGAAGGGCAGAGAAATCTGTCTAGGGCCATGCCAGGCCTGAGCCCCAAACCAACTATACATAAAACACAGATTTCCATTAGGAAAGGCATGGTATCTTGATTCTTTTAAAAGCCATGCAGTTTGTAAGTTTCCCGACAAATAATGATGGTTTGGAAGAAAAAGCTATTGGGTGTATTTGACCAAAAGTAATTATGACTCATCCTCCTTGGTAAATCAACAGCTTTAAGACAGCTTGTAGGTTCTCAATGTGTTGGCATGTTTCTCCCAGTTGGCCACTGGATGAATGTTTGGCCTTCACCAAGGGACAGAATTCAGCTCACATATACACCTGGATGTCAAACATTTTTGTGTGCCAGACACTGAGATTATGGAGATGCATCAGATACAGACCTGACCTCATGAAGATCATAATATGAAACAATATAGATATGTGAACAGAAAATTATTGTATAGTATGAAAAGTGCATGGACAGCAAAATATGTAAACAGCACTTCACAATCCATAATGACCTTACCTTAAACAACAAAAACTTCCAGAAAAATACAGGAATGTTGATAGGGTTAAAATCATAATTTAAAACCTTGCTCTTCAACAAGTGGTCCACGCCCCAATACACTGGCATCCTTTGGGCAGTTTAGTAGGCACATTCCAACTGGAGAAGCTGTGTCGTAACTTTTGGGATAAGGGAAGTAGATTTGCAGCCAGGCAAATGGATCTCTGGAAGTTCTGATCACATCTGAACTGTTCAGGAAGATAATTTATCTGGAGCACAAGGAATACATTTTCATTGCCAAATATGAGGTGGTTGTTGAATCCCCCTAAAAATTTCCTTATAGAGCTAAATCTTGGATAAGAAGAGAATTGTTTTCCAAGAAGTTTCTGTTGTCCAATTGCTGCGTGTTATCACCTAGCCCAAGATCACCTCATTAAGCCACTAAGAAGCAGGTGCATCAGTTGGGGTGTAACAGCAACAATCACCAATTATTATTTCCCAGCACTTGAAATTGAAATTTTAGAGTGAGAAAATCATTTTCCACCGAATCACTATCTAAGTTAAGGCATAAAGTTAAGATGCCATCAACTTCCCTGGACTCTTTCTGGAAGTGTTTTTTTGCAGATTCTGATGGCTACTTTCTCATTTGTCACCTGGGAACGAGCAGGGGCCAGAGAGCAGGTTCAGCAAGCCTGCTGGCTGACCTCTGCCTGGCGGGGAGAAGGCGGGGGCCAGGCGGGTCTCTTCTCCGGTGGCACCGCTGCTGGAGACTGCCAGCGTCCTCCTCCGGTGAGGGGGTGCCACGCCGTTTCTCACAGGGGGAAGCCAGTTGAACACATCACAAGAGTAAAACCTGCTGAACTGGCTTTTCCAGAAGGTCTAGAATATTTTTTATTAATCCTATTCCTTGGCATCAAACTCTGATTTCTTCTCCTTTCCCATATAGGCTTTTTTATGAGCTTACTTGAAATTAATAGCAAATCTTTTGACTAGGGCAGCTTTTTCTGAGCAGCTTCTCTGTCCAATGGGTAGAATTATTGTCTACATACAAGGAATCTAAACAGCAGAGTGAAATACAGAACTGACCAATGTCCAAACTGACACCCCCCAATCTATTTTACTCTATCTTCAAAGTAGAGGAAAAGCTACTCACCCACCCTCAACCACACCTCAAGCCTCACCCCACATACTGTTTTCATACAAATGCATTTACGCTGTGTGACCTCTTCCTTGCTATGCTCATATTTTATTCTTTGCTGTCCTCAAGGAAACCCTGGCTTATTAATTGTTAAACATGTTAAGGAACTGGGGATTCATTACATGCTGTTCTCAATTCAGAAGGCTGGACAGCCAGATGCCTGTCCTATATCCAGGAGGCGGATGTTCAGTAATGTATCATTATAATGTAGCTGGTGTAACGAGGCTGAGGCCCTGGGTGTGATTCCCAGGGTGCCGGTTACCTTGGCACTCTGGCTGCAGACCATAACTCTGTTCTGATACTGCACTTCAAATGTATGAGTTGGTCAAAGCAAGGCTGCATGAGAGGCTATGACCAACCCATCATCGCTACTTCAGGAACAAGATCTCACAGCACCTTTCTCGGTGCTAGCGTGTGTGCCAGTTCTTTCTCTGAGCCACCCCCAGCCTGAGCTGAATTCTGGCCCCCTCTGAATTCCTTCCACACTTTTCTATTCTCATGAAACTTACCACATTCTGCTTTAGATTCCAGTAATTAGCGTCCACATATTATCTTCCCTGCTGGGTTGTAAACTCCTTGAAGACATAAACCATATTGAATACATTTTTATATCTCTTGCAATGCTCATGCATGCTCAATAAATATTTGTTGAAAGAATGGATGGTTGGAAAAATGGATGGATGAGTAAGTGCATGAGTTGTCTTTGCCAATTTGCTGGCTAGTGTCTCTATTGATACCTGTCAAGGACAGATAACTCAGGGAATGTAAAATATGGTGTAATAGTCATGCCTGATAATAATGCTACATCTTCCACAAAACTGATAGATCTGATGATGTAGGTAGGGGACATCGATTATTCACAATATGCTGATAATGCAGAGAACTTCCCCTCACAACAACAGAACCAAATCCTCGCAAGCACCTAATTCACATCTGAAGGCTCTCTGGGAGACTGCTCCCCTTTTAGAGAAAAGGAATCGAACACAGAGCAGCTGAATTGTTCTGTACAACATCATGCTATACGCAGCAGGATCAGTGGGATCAGCAGGTGTAGTAGTCACGTGTTGCTACAACAAATTACCCTAACATTTAGCAGCCTCACAAAAACCAATATTTGTTATCTCGGTTGCCCCGGGTCAGGAACTTGGGTGCAGTTTAGCTGGCTGCCTGTGTCATAGGGCGGTGATCATGGGGTCAGCTGGGGCTGCTGTCACTTGTAGGCTCGGCTGGGGAGAATTCGTTCCAAGGTCACTCCCCTCACGTGGCTGTTGACATATCGTAGGTCATCACTGGCTGGAGTCATCAACTCCTGGCTTTGGTTTTCACAAGGCAGTTCATATGTGGCAACTTGCTGCCTCCAGACAGAAGGCTCCAAGGGAGAGTGAGAGAGAACAAGCAAGACAAGTCACAGTCTTTTTGTAACCTAACCTCAGAAGTGACATGCCATCACGTTGGCTGCAGGCTGCTGGATAGAAGTGAGTTGGTAGTTCCTACCTCACATAAGGGGTGACGATGGTATAAGGCCTGAGTACCAGGAGGTGGGGTCCTTGGGGGGGCCACCTCAGATGCCGTTGACTGTGGTGGGCCCCCAGAGCTCACAGAGGGACCATCTGTGTGTGAGCTGCCTCTTGCCTGACTGTACAGTGTTGGGTCAGAAGGTGGTGCCAAATAAGAGATCACAGAGGCAACATGCCTCAAAAGTGAAATCTAATTTCACCATTTGGACAGAATACTAAGGTGGATGTGGCTTCTTGCTAGGAAGTTCTGCCAACAGACCCTCACATCCTGAGTGGCACCTCGGCCTCTTACCTCCACGGCCTGAGCAATGGATTTCTGGGAAATTCAAACAAATCTTTAGCCTTGCTCTGTATCCACAGTGAGCACCGTAGGCTGGGACCTCCAAGATGGCAGGCCTGCTTTCCCACTGGGATCAGTGATCAAAATGTTGAGGGTGGGTGTGGAGGAAGGAGGAATCCTTCCTGATGGTTGGAGAAGACCAAACTCCAGTTGGAAACCAGTTGTCTCTTGGGTTGGAAATGAATGCCTTGAGTTGACTCAAGTCCCCTAGGAATTTATTCCTTTGTGCCTCTTAAAGCGAGGCTTTAGGAGAGACATAATCAAAGAGTCAGTATAGTGGACAAGGAGCAGAGAGTATTTGAAAGCCCCTTTTGCTTCGAATGGTCATTTGCCCTGAAAGTCCACTGTTACTGCCAGATCTCCTTAACTCCTTAGGCAAGATAATGACATTTTATTAAAGAGCAGTTGCTAGATTATTAGCCACTGGGCTGCAAACACTAACATGTCATCATTCTCCTGCTTCCCTTGGCTCAGGCCAACATGGTTTCAGCTGCTTCTGGGATGTGATGTTCTTAGCAAGCAGCTCTCTCCATCCCTGCTCAGAATTAACCAATAAATTAGAATAACTAAGTGAGAAAAGGTTAGACAAAGGCAGTGTCGAAGCTGGAGGCCAGGGCCTGGGTCATTTTGAATATGAAATGAAGCATGGTTTATGTTTGTATTTTATAGGTTTTAAAACAAAGCTAAAGGATAGCTTTAAGGATCAAGGTCAGGGTGTTATCTTTTGTGGGGTGAACGGGGTGGGGGTGGCGAGGTCACAGCTTATGCCAAAGACTTGGCCCCTCCTTTCTCCGTCACATTTATTTTCCCGAGCTTCTGTCTAATTAATATAAGGCCTTGCTCGAGCACACTGGCCCTCATTGGGCCTGTCACTCGTTAATCAAGCGACCCTTCTAGCCTTGGGTAATGACCTTGAAAGAATATATCAGCCCATGATGGCGGAAGTGAGGAATTAAATTGTTTCTCTGAGTGCTTATGGTCATTGCTGACAATTTATATCTCGCAGCTGCCCTGGGCTGGCCATGCCGGCCATTGTGCAGCAATCATTTTCCTGGCCAGGAATGGATTGTGTGCCGGACAGGGACCAAGCTGGCCTCCTGTACATCTCCATCTTGATGTTATTTCCCCTCCCCCCACCTTCTTTTAATCATGTCTTTGTTTGAGAGGCAGGGATGGAACAAAGTTAAAAGCTTTGTCATTAAGGCCACCAAGAGCCAAAAGCTAGGGGTAAATCGTGCGTCTGGCTGGACCCTGCTTTGTCTCTGAGCACACTGCTTTCGCCTCCGCCAATGTCAGGCTTAAAAGGGAAGTGTCTTGAGAATTATGTGAGCTCAAAACTCATAAGAGAAAAATTACTGGAAATATTAAAAGGCTGTAAAGGGTGTATTGTATACAAGTGATTAAGTCTGAACCCTTTCTGGGTCTTTCTAGGAGGTCAGGGAGATATTGGTTGCTGGTCCTGAGGGGACTGGGCGAGGACAGGGACTTTTCCCTTTTCCCTTTTATGGTTGTCTATTCAGACTTAGTGGTGTCTGGGGGTGTACTGGTGTGCAGCTAAAATCAGAACCTCATACCAAGATAAATATTATCTGTACCTGAAATGAAGCCTTGTATATCCACTCAGAATCTGTGGACCCCCTTCTCTTTTTCTGTTTGTTCTTCTTGAAATCAAGTAAGTGAATCTTAAGAGGACTCTTCCTGTGAGAAGGTCTTTTTCATTGTTTTATGACACCACCATTTGGGTTTCCAAGAGAATTGAGAGATTTTTTTCCCCATTAGCTAAAATTCACCAAATAAATAATAAACCTTTCCACAGATGCAGTGACTGGGTTTTGTGTGTGCAGCTTTATAGGTACAATGGCATAGCTTTTATCTGTCCTGGGTTTTCTCTTGTATAAAGACATTTACTGGTTATCAATAAGTGTAGGTGCTAAAACTTCAAAGAAGAGAAATCACCAACAGGGGCATCCAGAGGTGGGGACAGAGTTTGTGTTTATAAAACCTGAATTGTGATTTCTTCCTTTCACTGGCTCCTGGCTTGGCACTTGGGTCTGTTGGTCATTATTGGACAATGCCTTCCATATACAGGAAAAATTCTTTTTCCTGGGGTCTCCGTGGTTTGAGAGCTTCTGCAGGTCACAGCTTACTCTTGAACTTGGGGACTATCCTTATGTGACCATATTATGTACGGTGTTTAGCAGAAGGGATGGGGGATGAGTTGAGCTTCTGTCTAATTGCTCAAGTACCCTGGCCCTCTGTGAAACTAGGACACACATTCGTTCTGTTCTCAGCCCAGCTGAGGAAAGACTGGACGAACATGGAAAGCAAAGACTTCTGACCACACAAGGCAGGTTCATAGAATGCAAGGTGACCACACGTGCTCATCCTAACTGGATTCATATCAAGATGTTTGCCCTTTAAGGGGGGAGCTCATGGATGGCAAAGTCCACATCATTTTTATCTTTGGATTTTTTTACAACAGGCAGTGGCTTACAAATAGTAGGCACCAAAGAAAAACAAAAAAGAATTGTTGAGTGATGGGATTAATCCATCCATTCCATGATCAAAACATATGAGTCAAGCTAGTTCTTCAGATCTTAGGGAAATGGGACAAAACTAACTGCCATGGAAGTGATTCTTACCCCTCTGTCTCCCTGTTTTAATTACATGCACAGATGCTAATGGAAAGGGCACAAAACTGAAAGTCAGAGGCCTCCCTCCCAGTCCTGATGCCACCACTCACTCAAGCATCACCAGTTTGCAAGAGGCCTCCCTTCTCTGGGAGCATCAGAGTCTGTAAATCTTTTTTTTTCTCCTACTTCCCCATTTTTTTTTTATTGAAGTACAGTCAGTTACAATGTGTCAATTTCTGGTGTACAGCACAATATCCTAGTTATGCATATATATATATATATATATATATATATATATATACACACACATATATTTGTTTTCATATTCTCTTTTATTACAAGGTTATTACAAGATGTTGATTATAGTTCGCTGTGCTATACAGATAAAATTTGTTGTTTATTTTATATATAGTAGTTAGTATCTGCAAATCTCAAGCTTCCAATTTATCCCTTCCCACCTGCTTTCCCCTCTGGTAACCTTAAGTTTGTTTTCTGTGTCTGTGAGTCTATTTCTGTTTTGTAAATAAGTTCATTTTTTTTTTTTAGATTCCGCATATAAGTGATATCATATGGTATTTTTCTTTCTCTTTATTGCTTATTTCACTTAGAATGACAATCTCCAGGTACATCCATGTTGCTGCAAATGACACTATTTTATTCTTTTTTATGGCTGAGTAGTATTCCACTATATATATATACCACAACTTCTTTTATTTTAACCACAACTTCTTTATCCTGTCATCTGTCAGTGTTAATGATGGAGGTCTTAATTGCTGCATCTAAATATTATAAGTTTGCATGCTTGTTTTGATAAGGGAGAGGGTTTCTTCAAGACAGGAATGTCCTCTTTGTGAACAGCATGTAAGAAGCAAGGCAAAGTCAAGGAGAAGAAACTTCCAGAAGGGGTGAAAGAGAAAACTTCACCCATCTTCTGTCTTACTTTCTTTGTCATCCCTTCTTTCAGGACATACACATGCAGAAAACTGAGCTTTCTTCCCCCCACACCCCGGCACCACATAAATTACAGTGAAAGGTGCCAAGCATCTGGTGTGAGCATCCATATGCAAGGCTGATTATGCCCTCAGGGCCTGTGGGAAGATGCCACGAGTAAGGGAGTAGGGAGCATGCTCCCAAATCTACCAGTGAACTCTGCCTGGAGGACAGGGCCGCCATGTCACTGGAAACATAGCACCACCCCTGTCCCTGAGCTGCCCCCCTCCTCCAGATGCTATTGGTAGAGAGTGTGCAAATCTGGGGAGGATGCCTGTGGTCACAAGTTTGGAAACCACTTAGGGTTACTGCATAAATCAGACTGGTGAGTAATCTCGTTGTACCAGGCAGGGACTGTGTCCCAAAAGTTCTTTGCTAAATAGCTTTCATGTGTTTTCATTTGTTTAGCCTTAATTTTTTTTCAAATTGTAAATAATCCCAAATTATTTAATAGGAAGTCATGCATATTTGTTATGCTCAAAAACAATGAACATTCATGCTCTGATGCCAAACTTCACCAATTGAATAATAATGAATTCTTCTTCCTATATTCTTTAAGTGCGGACATCTATACCTGACAGTCAGAACTTCTGTGAATCATTGGATAACCAAGGCTTCCCTGCAAACTTACTATACTTTTAGCCGAAGGAAAAGGAACTTGGCATTTTCATCAAGGCTTGAAATCTTTATTGTGAGAAAGTAGTACCCTTGCAGACCCAGGATTCTAAGGACTCAGGGCTAGAAACCACTGGGGTGTTTTTGTTTTTGTTTTTGTTTATTTGTTTGTTTCTGGTGGAAGTTTAAGCACCAGTAATAAGCAGAAGTGAAAAGATTTGGTCACTGTGTGAGTTCCCCTTTTTGAGCAGGATCCCAACTAATAGGGAAACCTATTCTTAGAGTTTTCCCAGATTTCTCCCTTTGTCTACTTTTACTACATTTTCTCAAGGGGCTTGCACAAGAGTCGCCAGGGGAGAGGGGTGATGGGGAGGTTGGGAGTAGAACAGGTGTGGGGTTCAGTGTGAGCCAGAGACACCACTCTTCCCCCAAACTGTCTCTAGGATCTATCGGTTCATATAAGTAAAACTTTACAGGTGCTGTTGGATAGGTTCAGAGTTAGAGACACAGTGACTTAATGGAACAAATGCTTATTACTATTATTAATGACAGTTCATATCCGTTGAGCTTGGCGATGTACCAAACTCCATTCTAAACTCTTCACAATTCTTTAAGATAGATACTATTTTCTGCATTTTACTGATGAGATTCCTCAAGTAGAAAGGGACAGCCACCGTAACATCTGCTTTCCAATCAATACGGTAATCCAACCAAACAACCAACACAGAAATGTAATTTAAGCTTGATAATTGAAGGCTAAGATTCCCTACCCACTTTGAAAAGCAGGGAGCTGTTTGGGATTTGTTTGTTTGTTCATTTTCTGCAGTACTGTATTTGGTAATCTGACATCTTTAACGGTCCAAAAATTATTTTGTGTATTGTTATCTTGTGATAATTTCCCTGGTGCCTTTAACCTTACTTGAGAGTCTCTGTCTCCCTTCTGTTCAGGAATATGAGCTTGTGCCAACATATTATTGACATCACTCCAGTATACGATGATCTCTGTCCTTTTCCCTATGTGATATTTTATGGATTCTTCTAAGGCAGAATCTATGTCTTCATAGCCCCCTTTTATTTTTTTAGTATAAATAGTATATGCTAAATAAATGTCTAACTAAATTGATTTTTTTTTCTAAATTTGCACTTAACTCCATAGATGACCCAATTTATTTCTTCAGTGAACATTAATTTCACTTCTACTATGTACCCTTGCTAGACGTCAGATGTTTTTGGAAAGACTGATTGGAGACAGTGGACTTCCAGAGCAGAAGGGGCTGGAAGGTGAGGAAGCTGGGTGGGGACTTTGATAGGGAGCTCAGCTGCTCTTCTAATGCAGGAAGAAAGGAAGGAAGGAGGGAAGGAAGGAAGGCAGGGAGGAAAGAGGGAGGGAGGGAGGAAGTAAACCATTATTTGTGAGCTGAAATTTACCAAAGCAACTATTTTATAAGCTATTTTCCAAAATTCTATCTCCTTAAATGAAAGCCCATGGTCAGTCTTTGCTTTAATACATGAATTTAGACAATTTTCAGACAGGTTCGTTCAATTATGCCTTAATAATTATAGTTTTCATCCTTAATGAAGACAAAAGATTATATAATTCCAAATCAAATTTATAGAGTGTGGGGCAGTTTATGGAAAGTTTCAGAAAATGGAACTTTGGGGATTAGACATAAAAATAGAGCAATTGTTGAAAGACACAATAATATTTCATTAAATCTTTTTTAAAATGAGATCTGAAACAACACTTCTTAAAAAACTGTTTTTTAGAGCAATTTTTACAATAAAATTGCAAGGAAGTTACAAGCATTTGCCATATGCTCTTTTACCCCAGTACAGGCTCTCCAATTATCAACATCACTCACCAGATGGTCCATTTTTTTTTAATCAAGGATGAACCTACATTGACACATCATAATCTCACAAAGTTCATAGTTCACCTAAGGGTTCACTCTTGGTGTGGCACATTCAGTGGGTTTGGACACTTGTATAATGACATTTATCCATCATTATAATATCATATGGAGTACTTTCACTGCTCTGAAATTCTTTTGTGCTCTGCTTATTCATCTCCCCTGGCAAGAAATGATCTTGTTACCGTCTCCATAGGTTTGCCTTTCCCAGAATGTCATGTAGTTGGAATCACACAGCATGTACATTTTCAGATTGATTTCTTTCACTTAATAGTATGCATTTAAAGTTTCTCCATGTCTTTTCATGGCTTGATAACTCATTTCTTTGTAGTGCTAAATAATATTTCATTGTCCAGATGTACCAGCTTATTTAGCCCTCATCTACTGAAAGACATCTTGGTAGCTCACAAGTTTTTATTGTTATGAATCAAGCCGCTATAAAAACTGTGTGCAAGTTTTTGTGTGAACATAAGTTTCCAACTCATCTGGGTAAATACAAAGGAGTGGGATTTCTTCGTCATATGTTAAGATTTGTTTAGTTTTGTAAGAAACCATCAAAATATCTTCCAAAGTGGCCATGCCAGCAATGAATGAGTGTTCCTATTGGTCCATATGCTTGACAACATTTGGTATTACCAGTGTTCTGGATTTTGGCCATTCTACTAGGTGTGTAGTGGCATCTCGTTGTTTTAATTTAAATTTCTCTGATGACATAGGATGTGGGGCATCTTTTCATATTCTTATTTGCCATCTGTATATCTTCTTTCATGAGGTGTCTGTTAATGTCTTTGGCTCATTTTTAAATCAGATTGTTTGCTGTCTTACTGTTGAGTTTTAAGTGTTCTTTGTGTATTTTGGATAATGATCCTTTTTCAGATGTGACTTTTCCAAATATTTTCTCCCAGTCTGTGGCTTGTCTTCTATAATGCAACACTTTTTAAAATAGGTTCATGATCTAAAAGAAAGCCTCACTCTTCCATCCCAGACTTGAGTTTTGAAAAAGTGCCTGGCATGAAACTAAATCAAGTATACAATGTGTCCATGTAAACCACTCACAAATGGCAGCAGTTTCCATCTTTTCTTCTATCTTTAAATATGTAATTTGCCTTGTACCTAAAATACTATAATTTTAGTTTCTAAAGAAAGGGATCAGATTTTTTTTTTCACTCCAAGCACACTGCTGATAAACCTACTTCTTTTCCTAGAAGTTTTTGCATTGAAAATGAAACAGCCTTAATTCCTAGTAGTCTGTGAGCCATACTACTTAAATACCTGAGTAAGGTTTATTATTCAAATTATTTGTTAGTGGCAAGTAACTCTTGGTACAAGGAGTATAACTAGGTGTAAGGGTGCCACCTCACTGTCCTCTAGAAGAAGGACAGGGAATTGTTAGGGCTGCCTTCTGAACCACTAAATCACTGAAGTCCCTGGGAAAAGAGACTCTGGTGAAATGAGAACAGCAAGACTAGACAGGTGAAATGTGACCAGGAAGAACCAGGGACAGAGAAGGGTGATCTCATTTAGAAGGTAGAAAAATGAAAGGAAAGAAATTCCAACTGACTGAAGTAAGAGCTCAAAGATACATGATTTTGAAAGTAGGACAATTTATAAACGAGAATGAATAATAGACCCAAGGTAGGGAGAAATGGAAAGAAGTTAAAAAGAAAAAAATAATTATTAAAAGAAAGGCGAATCATATTTTCAAAATAAGTGAGATTTTAGAGAAATGTAGGAAAAAAAGGATTCCAGAAAGAGAAAGTTCATAGAAAATCTTAAAAAGAGACATTAACTATACATTCAGTTTTAGAGAAAGGTAGAGGGAAAAAAGTGAGTCTATAGACCCAATTATAAAAACCAATAAGGAAGAAAATATCTTTTTTCCCAATGGAAACTTTTCATCTTCTGATTTACTGATGGTTTGTTTATTTGTCACAAATATCCGTTAGAAATACTGGAACATTTTTAAGCTTAAGACCAAGAAGGATGTCATTTTGAATCCTCTGGAATTCAGCAGATCCCCTCTTTTTTCCTAAGATGATGGGTGTAGGAATGTTTATATCTGTATGCTTACTTAAAGAAGACTTGGGAAATTCATGTTTCCCATTAGCAGACAACGAACACCACTTAGTGCCTCTGAGACTTTCCTGGACTTTGCACAGTCTCCTTGCCTTGGTTGCTTTGCCTCTTTCGTGCCACACATCTTGATGTTTTTTGCTCTGTGGCAGTAATGGCCACTGTTCTTCTTAGCTGGGAAGACATGTTAACCCTTTAATGGCCAAGTGATCACCAAGTGACCACCATCCTATGCTTTTCAAAGACCTCTTTAGACTCAGAAATGAAGGCAGGCAATAAGCAGAACAGGGGGAAAAAAACAGCATAAGGATAATTTAGGCTAGACAGATGGAAATTTTTGTCACACAACAAAATCTGTTAAATATTCCAGTTTGTTATTGGAAGACTTTGTTGAATCTCCCTCTGTGGAGGTCTTTAAAAATTCTTGTCTCTGTGAAGTGGTTGACTACATCTTACTCAGGACAAGGTCTCCATGCCCCAGAACTAACTGTCCTTCTCTGCTGAGGCCTAAGCCAGCAGGTCTCTTCTTGCTCCCCTGAGTGGGAAATTTGCAGTGCTTTCTCCTCACAGAAGGTTAGAGACCTGTGGATAAGGTGACTTCTGAGAATCAGACATTTGACAAAAGGCAATTGAACAAAGCAATAAAAAAGGAACTAATGGGAACGTAATACAAGTAAATCCTAGAAGTATACTACTTTATTCAGGGAAACAAGACTCAACCACATGAAAAAGTAAATAACACTTATAAACAATGTGTGGTGAGTCTTAGATCAGTACTTTAAATAGTCAATCAAAAGATGATCTCAGTGACTAGAAATTATCAGTGTAGCAGACATTCTACATGGCCTGCCTATATACCTTAATCCACACTGTCCAAAAACAGCAGGCACTAGCCATATGTGATTATTAAGCGCATGAAATGTGGCTCGTCCTAATTGAGATATGTTCTACATATAAAATGCATGCCAGCTTTCAAACACTTACTACAAAAAATGTAAAATATCTCAGTAAATTGATTATGTAACTACATGTTGAAATGTATTTGCGGAACAGGTTGAATAAAATGTGTAGTATTAAATAATGAAAATATATTATTGGCATTAATTTTACCTGTTTCTTTGGACCCCTTTAAAAGTAGTTACTAGAAAATTTAAAATTACATATGCAGGCTGCCTTTGGGACTCACATTATATTTCTATTGACCAGCACTGCTCAGACCCAAACTATTTAGGATCTAACATGTCTGTGCTGAGGGCTTCTTCTGCAATTATGACAGAGGGAAGTAACTGGGAGTTGTCATTCTTCCTTCTCTACATTGTCACTCAACCAGTAACTTTTAGGAGTTGGTGTATAAATACCCTAGCTCCCTTACCTCACTGGTAAGAGATCTAAGGGGTACGTTTTGTACCATTTGCAATATTTTTCGCACAGTTGCCCACTCTCTGATTTTCCTTTCTCTTCCCAAATAAACCATTTGCCCTCAGATTTTTTGTCTCACACACTAAGTCTACTAACCCCAACTCAGGCAGTCAGGGAAGAAGGCTGTAGAGTTAGATATGGTGTTCAAAATGTGGATGAGATTTGTGAAAGTAGATGGAAAGGAACATTTATCTGTGTGTTTGTTCACCCATGACTTTTATTGATGAATGTAAAGGCAGACATTGTGAAGGGAGAGGTGGCCATGCCTGTTAGAGATGACAAGTATTTTTAGCACACAGGAGATGAGTCGGGGACACAGGTAGACAAACATGGGTGGTCTCAATTGCTTTGGAATCTTAGAGGCCACAGGGAGCTTCTTACAGAAGGTGTTAGACAGTGGAATGACATAATCACCACAGAGCTTTGGGAGGTTTTACTCTCGTGGAAATGTGAGGATGACATGAAGGGAAATTCTGAAAGAAAGCAGACCAATTCAGCTTGTTAGATCTGTTTTGAGATGAGGAAGGTCTCAACCAGGAGGCTGGCAAACAGAAGTGGAAAGGAATAATGACCTGTACGTTCATCAAGCATTTTCTGGTGCTTGATGTCACTTTATCCACCGTCAACCCAGTGAGGTAAACAGATGCAAAGAAGCATTGTGAAGAAAGCTGTGACAGGCTTGGTGGGAAAGCATCAGAGATGAGCCCCAAGATGGGGCAGGTAGTGAAACCAGTGCTCTGTCCATCTCTCCATCCACTCAAATCATTCAGCATGAGTTTATTGAGCACCTACGGTGTGCCAGACACTGCTCTGCACCTTGGAAATACAGGTGTAAGCAAATGAGACAAAGCCCCTTGCCCCATTGAGGGTCACATGATGAAAATCATGGGTAATGGAGGAAGGAGAAATTGTTTTGGGGAGAAGATGATGATTTTATTTTTAAATATATTGGGTCCAAGGTACAATTTTCCCATGAAAATGCCTAGTTCTGCAGGCATTTTGAGCTGTCATTCTAGACAAAATGCTGAGCTGAAGGTATGCTGAACATTACCTGCAAAGGGGTGGAATTTGAAACTTCTAATCACCACCCTATGGCACTTTTGTGTCATGTGTTGGAACATTCAAACAATTAAATTTGCATGCAGTGTAGAGATGATAGACTTTGGGTACTTGAATTTTTTTTACAAGTGTGTGAGTGTATGTATCTCTTGTGTATGGACGTATTTGCATTTATATGTACACACACACACACACACACACACACACACACACTTGTATTTTCTTTTCTAACCGTGCAGTTCCATGGCAGAACATAAGAATGTAAGCCCTGATTGCAAAGGAGGACATGCTGCTTAACTTCCTCTGTATAGCCTCAGCTACACAAGGTGATTTCATGCTGCTATCTTTTCTAACAGTGATTGTGCCTAGTATTAGGGTTTTGTGTGACTCATTTAACATTTCAAAATGCATTCATATAGGTCCTGGCATTGTATTCTTTAAAGAGCCCATGGGTCAGTGTTTAACGAATGGTTGTGAAGAGTTCACAGTAGAGGTGCTGACATGCTTCCCCCGGCTTTCTGTCTTTGAATGTAAATTTATATCATAGGGATTACTTAGTTCCAGTCATATCCCACGAATGGCAAATGACCAATGGAAACAATGTGTTTGCGTTTGCACAGAAAATGTAATATTTTGACTGACTCTACATCATCTTCCAGATGGGCTTGTTTGACTGATTCAGTCCATCAGTCCAGCCACACAATCAGTCCGTTTAAACAGCTGGTCAGATGATCAAAATGGTTAGACATAGATACAGCTCAAAGAAATGTCTCCCAAATTGAGTCCCAGATTCCTCCATGACAGATTTTAAATGGTCCCAGATTCCCCCTAGCCATAAATCATTTCAAGGGATTATTTTCCAGCCTCTTCTCCATTACGTACTTCTAAAGAAACTATTTCCTCAGATTCTTGTATTTGTTCTCACTCTACTCACTCTGTCCCTCCCCTTCCCCTCCTCCTCTCCCATTTCCTCCCCACCCCACCCCCCTTTTCTGCCTTCCTTTGGCCTCTCCATCCTTGTTTAGCCCTATCTTACTGGCTTCAGACCTCCACTTCATCTTTGTTACCCATGAATCTCTTTACATATTTGACTGGGTTATCATTAGCCAGTACATTCTGTTCCAATTTAATGTGCTGTGTCCTGTGCATCCCCAAGTGCACAGAATTGGTAATTGGCAGCCTGGGAAGCTTAACAAAAAGACGACAAGATTTGCCGAGCCTCAATTGTGCTGCTCTTCTACACACAAATCCGATTTAGGTCAGTGAAAGTTATGTAGATAAAGGCATGGAAAGGGGGCCTTCACAAAGCACATTTCCTGGCCTATATGAGATTCAAAGCATTCTGGGAAGCAGCATGCAAAAGCCTCTGGAAACACTTGGGATATATACCTTGCACGGAATGTGCTACAGTTCTCTTTATTTTTCTTTGTTTCTTAAATGTGAGTCCTTTTGGTTTATAAGAAAGAAGGAAATCAGAATAAAATATTGAGATGGTAAAAATGACTAAGACCAGCTCAATGGTCATTATATTTTGTCCATCATCACATGTGTGGGAGAGAGAGGGAAGGGGTGGTCATGACAGTTGAATCAAGCCAGTGGTCACCAACCTTTCATCTCTGACCTCTAGGCAGGGATAAGAGTACTTGGGCAAAAGTTAGTTTTAGATCCGGGAGACCTTGGTAACTAAGGCAGATAAATGTTCAGCTTCTTTGAGCTTCAGTTCATGACTTGTAGAACAGTGAAAATAACACTTATCTCACAGGGTTACTGAAGATCGAGCAAGGTAACAGGTGCTAAGTTTGCTCTTAACCAATGTTGCTAGTATCATTACTGGAAGTATAGAATAATAATAATAATATTTCAAGATATTCAACTTCGTCATATATAAAATGATAATTCATAATAAAAGGACCTAATTCATAGAGTTATTGTGAATAATAAATTTGAAAACAAGCCTAAAATGCTTAGTGTGGTATTCGGCCCATTATATACCATCAATAAATGATAGTCAGTAGTAGTCGTAAGAGAAGGAGGAGTCGTTGCCATCACCTACCAAATACAGTTTCATCCTTTGTTACAGCTGAAATATCACTTTCTCTGTGAAAAGTCCCCTTCCACACCAACCCATCCTGACTCTGCAGAACCTGGCATAGCTGGGGGTGGAGAACGGCTGATAACCCCCAGGGTGAATCCTCCTGCTTATTCATTGCCTCCCCTGTGGTGGACATGAGTGTAAGATCCACATGCTTTGTGCTCCCTCTCGGGTATATCCATATGTTACGTTCTTAAATCTCCTTGTTTCTGCTATTCCAATCCTGCTCCTTCCAAGCTCCTGACTAGCCAGGCACTTGCCACTGCACATGAGTCTTTGTCTACCCCATCTCAGACATTTCTTCACCCCAAATCAATGACCACGTGTGCTACTCAGGGCTCTGTCCTGTGGGAGAATGACCCATCATCACTGTCTTGTGGGCTACCCTCAAATGAGGCTATCAGATCATTTACAGTTCACACCAACATGTTGTGCCAGCATATCTATGAACCAACCCCAAGTTCTTTCCTCTTCCTTCAACTATTCCTAGAAAAATACCCCTACTGTGAGACAAGGGATATGGATTGATGGAAGTGTCAGGACAACAGATTTCATTATATGAGGACCTTAGCTACCTGTTCATGTACCTCTGGACCTTCCCAGGCCTGATCCTGGATGTACCTGCCAATTCCATGGTATGATGTTATGTCAATCTGTCTATCCAATCTTACAGCTCAGTGGATCTGATAATACCCAGCTCATGAAGGGCAACTCCAGTCACATAGTGACTTAGAGTCCCATGATCAGACTCAGTCACTACTAAGCCTCAGTTGCATACCAAGGACTGCTTTTCAAAGAGCTGTCCATCTATCTCACCCATCAGAACAACATGTTTTTTAGCCATCTTCATAGATCTCTGGTTGTCAGCTCAGCTTTGCTGCCCATTACAATGTTTATAACCATTCTGCCTTGAATGGTTAAGTACCACTTTCTGACCTCTGCCATTCAAGAATCCTATCCTACTCACTGAATTAGGGAACCCTGTTCTGTGATGGCATTTCTTTTTGTCCATCCTGACTGAAAGTGGATAGCCATCATTGAGTTTTTATACAGATGTCAGTGGCCCTCTCACAGTGGGTATTCCTTACTGATTCAGTGAAGGGAGTGTTCCCCGGGCCTTCCCAGGCAGTGTCGTCAGGGAGAGACGTTATCTGTCTATTCTGGTTATATTGGTTAGATCCAATACCAGAATGACAAGAAGGAACCAGCCGTCCCAAGCTCCTAGAAAACAGCACTCTGGGAGCGGGGACCACTAGCACAAACTCTCTAAGAAACATGCTAGACACACTTGAGAAAGGGAGAGAAAGCAAAACTGTCTAGACCAAGGTGGGAGTGGAAAGAAAGGAAGTGGGAGAGGTCGTCAGAGCCCAGAACATGCAGGACTGTGCATGGTGACTCTTACTCTCAAGGGTGTCAAAAGGCCTGGCCGATGGATTGGCGTTGAGGTGGATGCAGTGGAGAAGAAATGGGAACTGGGTGGGTGGTAGTGTGGTCATGCCATTTAAAAAAACAGAGGAATCTGGGTTTTAATGGATATGTAGAAGTCATTCAGATGGGGGAGAAGAAAGGGTATTTTACAAAGAAGGAACAGAATTGACAAAGCCCAAATAAGAAAACATATCATTCTAGTAGCTACCATTACAACCAACTTGCACCCGTGAGAATCAAGGCCAAAGTCAAAGAAGCTATGCCAGAGAAGACCTTGAAAATATCTAATTAATTACTATCAGCTGTATGTGAACTTGTATTTCTCCATGAAACTGCACTTGGAATTGATTTGATCCATTGGCACCATCCATCAAAGAGTCTAAAAGGTGCCTTGAGTGTTTGTGTTTGAGCCTTTGCACATTCGGCACTGGGATATCTTTTCCCAAGATTTATTCAAAACACATCACAGACCCTCAGCACAGTTCTTATTTTGGTAGAAGTGTCCAACACACACAGCCTTCTGTGACAAAGGAGGAGAGAAACATACTGCTCCTCTTTTTGCCATTTAAGGCCTAAGCCAGAGTTTTCAATCGTGTCTGGAGAGTAATACACCATTGCATCTGTGTGTATTTCCAGTGGGTACTATTCTCCCTGGACTGTGTTTGGTCTGCTTTTGATGATAACGTGTTGGATGATGGAGGGTAAATTGAGGATGATTCAAGGTTGTCCAAAGTTCAGCTCACGCTATTCCACTTAACTGGTTCCATGTGATAAAATGTAAGCTGTTTTCATGCTCTCCTCTGCCTCCCTTACACATGTGCAATGACAGTCCTGAGCAGCTGCATGTCTGTGCCTGACATAAAATACCCTTTCACCTGCGTGGAGTAGTCCGCAGTAGGATACTCAGATCTTTTTCACTCAGCATGCTTCCCCTCCCCCCTTAACAAGGTTAAGACGTATGAAGAGGAACAAAAGTAGCCCTCACTAACTGATCTGACTACTTTCCATAAAATGTAGACAGTCACCCAAAGGCATGTATGATTAACCTAAACCCCAATGTTTTCTCATGGCCCATTTTACCCATTTCACAGATAGAGGAGTTGAGGCCTAGGGAGAAAAATCAGCATATTAGAGGCAGAACGAATTCACTAACACCTTTGTGAGCCTTGATAAGCAATTCCTAGAGTGTCGAGTGGATTGTGATGGGTCTGGTTAGCTAATAGTATCAATGGGCATTTGGGGAAAGTCACTTTCTAACAAAACCAAATTATCATCTTTAAGCATTTGCAAAAAGACTGCATATATTATCCTTGCCTTCTTGCCTTGGGCCTAACATTTTTGAGCATCTATCATGTCTAGGTCCTAATCTATCACGAGATTTTTAAGCTCATTGTAATTATTACATTTTATTGATGGGGTGGCTGAGCATTAAATAGGTGAAAAACTTGTCTCTAGTCTCAGAAGTAAGAAGTCATGGAGCTGAGTTCCGTGGCTCTTCTGCCACGGAAATCTATGACTCTTCGTGTTGTGTCTGATGCTAGGGTGTGCGTGGCTGTCAGGTTCAAGTAGTCCTAGGAGTCACTGCAGGGCGGCAGGATGAGAGGTATTTTGTATTGAACTGAATGGAGTATGACCTTCAGCCCAGAAACCCAGGATTGACTGTGTATACATAGGCACAACCCATTCTGGATACGCTATACCACTTTACTTTTCTACTTATTCCCCACCCTCACCCTCTTTACTGATACAATTTCACTCTTTTCCCCTAAAAAGAGAATACCCAAATCAGGTTGCCCATCTAAAGGGGAAAAAAAAAAAGCTGTAGGCGGATATTAGAACAGAAGCTCTGCTAACAGTGAAAAGGGTGTTGAATCTGTCTCAACAGCGTGGATATAAAACTGGAGAACCTAGAGGCGAAGGAGGAAGCAGTCCACATGTAGGTCCGTGGAAAAGGCCCGGCAAGAACCCTTTGGGAAATGCTGAGTATTCCAGGTGGCACAGGTTAGAATGGATTTCTGGACACAAAATATACATTATTGCCTTGGTTTGGCCAAGAAGAGGGCTCTTTGAGGCCGCATGCTTATTAAAGTGTGTAATCTCGCTGTTACTACGAGAAAATAATTTACAGGATCATACAGCCTGCTGCCTCCTGTCATCTGCTGGGACCCCGTGGTTGCCGTGGCTGCACATGGGGACTCAGCTACCAAGTTAATGTCACCTACTGTGTAAAATTGCACCTTACCAGAAGAAGAAGGCTGACTGGGTCTCGGTCAAGGCTACGTATGCTGAAGGCTTTACTAGGAGAAAAGCCATCTGAATCCCTGTGGTTCCCGGTGAGGGGGTGTTGGAGCCAGGCCTGACACAGAGACCTGATTGGTGTCATAGTGTAGGATCATTCTGGCTAATATGCATGGGCATTCTGTTAGCAGATCTGTGCTTAACTTCAGAGCATTTCCTTGGGACTTTTTGTTAACCTAAGACAGTGAGTGTTCAACAGGAGAAGGAAATCTGGAAACCAAGTCTATATGTCCACAGTATGCTACTTATTTTATGGGAACAGATTTAAGAGGGAGTAGGGTGTGTAAAAAGAGGTGAGATGGAAAAAACAGGCAAGAACTTGTCTGTTGGATTTCGTTGGCATCCCTAAATATCTGGGGCAGGTCCAGGTAAAGTGGCACCATGGGGGTTTTGGAACTAGTAGTTTTTCATGAAAAGATAGATAAACTTGCTATGAAAAATCTTGGCATCTCAGATCAGATCAGACCCCAGGCTTAGAAGATTCTTCACAAAATCTAGTCTACAGCAACACCGTTGTGGACTGGAAGCAAATCCTTGATCCACTGGGCTTCTGATGTCTTCATCTGCAAATGATGAAGTTTGAATAAGATTGAACTTCAAGGTTCCTGCCTTCCTGACCCCCATCCATAACGCAAGCTCCTCAGTCTCCATATCCCACACACACTGTCCACTAGGGTGCCTCACACATAGTAGGAACTCAGAAAATATTGAATGGAAGAGAAAACCCCTAGCATCAGAGTGCCATCCTTGTGCATTGAGAAGGGAAGATTCTGCTCCAGTAAGCGTTAGTGTTAATGCACCCATGCTCCTTGGTTCTGCTCCACAGGTCCTCCAGTTCTCCATCATGGGAACAGTGACAGTACAGTTAAAGGCAGGCAGGAGCATCTCACAGTGTCAGCTGCTGGGGGTAAAGTGAGAAACAAAATCTAGGATATAGAGATGACCAGGTGCTGCTACTAAGATGTACAGCTGGGACAAGAAATGAAGTTTTAAGGATCCTTTAGACTCACAGCCAAACTGAGTGGAATCCCTCCATTCTTACCTTGACTTAGTGGGTTCTGATTTTATTTACACGTATTTTTGTCTTTTTTTTCCCCCTTCAGTATATTTCAGCTTTAGGTAATGTGCAAGGGTGACTGGTTAGTGGATGGGGTTCCTAGGAATGAGGAGACAGCCCCTGACTTTGCAATCAAGCGAGATGTTAGAGTTCATTATTGAAAGGGGTAAGGGAAGTGGTTAGCCCCACCGTTCGTGCCCTGCCTACCGTCATTGATGGAAGCCTTCTCCAAGAGGCAAGACTTTTTTAAAAATGTGTTTATCCCCACTATCAGGTGGTGGACTGGCTGGCATCCTGCATTTAGACAGCAGAACAGAGAGGATATACACATATATTTATATTTATTGTATTTTTCCAAGCACATTCATCTGAAAAGGCTTGGGTTGATTAATATTTTCCGCTGTCCGGTAACCATGGCAATAGGGTCAGCAGATATAATACTTAATTTAATCTTCCAGCTGCCTCAGTGTGCTTCACCCGTGTCCCAAATAATAGAAAGCCTTCTGCTTCTCTCTCTCTCTCTCTCTCTCTCTCTCTTCCTCTCTCTTTCCCCACTCGTATATTATCATCTTTGCCAGTGGCTCCCTCACATGACCCAAAAGGAATACACTGGGTTTTTTTCCTCATTTCATTTTGTATATGCACTTAAAAGAAATTCCTGTGTGATTCTGCTTCCCATCAGAGCCAGTTCCCCCTTCAACAAACCAACCACCCTCTTCCCCCTCCACCCCTCCCCCCACCCAACACTCCAGCAGCCAATCTCCACGGAATGACAGGAAACGTGGGAAGATCCTGATAGCTTTCATAGCCGCACCGTTAGGTTTATGAAACACACTCCTCGGCCAAATGAACCCATGCGGACTCTCCTCCCCGCAGCAGACCCAGGCGATTGGCTGAGAGCGCCTTGCTGGTCCGACTTGCTCTCCAGGTGGGTTAAGCGCGTTGCTTTGTCTTCGTCTGGTCCATTTCCCTTGTGTCATAACTCTTTATTTTCTTTTTCTTTCCTTCCTCCTCCTTCCCTCTGATAATTATCTTTTTTTTTTCAAGCTACCATCTTTTTGCACACACTCAGTATTTGGTTGGTTCTAGGTAAAAGGAGAAATGGGTTTTGAAACTGAGGTAGACTTTTGTATAGGAGCAAATAAAGAAAAAGACAGTTTGGGGAGAATAAGGGTTTGGGATTTGTTTTTCCCGCTTTCAGAAAGCTGATGTGAGTTCTCTGACTTGAGTTCACTTGTTTCCTTCCTCCTTCGGTTTATCTTACTGCCACTGTTTATTCCATACCTATTAAAAGAAAACATTAAGATTAAAATAATACTTTCTTCCCAAAGCTGGGGGTGGGTGGGGTGGTGAGGAGAGATATTTAAAAGAGAGAGAGAGAAAAAAAAGGAGAGAAATGGTTGGACTATGGGGTATAAGAAAACTGTAACATTTTTCCATTTCTGTTTATTTATTAATCAGACTTTAATTCATCCTGTCGTCAACTCAAACAATAAGCATATTTTCCCATTTTTGCCCTCCTTCCACTTTTTGTTGTTGTTTTTAGAATAAAGAGCAATTTCCAGAGCAGAACAGTTTTTTTTTGTTTTTTTTTTAAGAAGAAATGAACAATTATCACCCTCATTTCTTCCTTTAAGGAGCATAAGCCCCAGTTCATTCTTTCAGGAATTTTTATTTTCCTTTTTGGAAGAAACAGGTCAAAAATGTCACCAAAAAAAATGCCAGTTGTGCATCCATTGACCTTAGGCTGAAATTGGGCCAGTTCTGTTGATTGCATTTTCCCAAAATGGAGGAAGCATCCCCCATCTTTCTTTGATCACGTGTTTCACATAGATATGCATTCAGTATCTTCACTCTTCCAGGGCAACTCCCCATTCCTCACCTGGCCCCTCTATTCTTCCATTCTGTAAACTGGTGCTCCCAGCTAAATCATAACACAGTCTGTAATTGACACTTTGGTAAGCGGAAGCCATATGCGTCGGATTGGGGCCTGGAGGAGGGTGGATGCATGGCTGTCAATCTCATGAATTAGGTGCCACTGTTGAACCACCCCCACCAAGAGTGGACATGTGCAGTCAATACCCTTTGCAAGTGGGTCTCATGTTAAGACACGTGACAGATCCCAGGAAGGTCCTGTGTGTGCGAACAGTTACGACTTGAAGTAAAAGGAGGCCCGTAGTTGTCAATGTGTCCAACATCTCAGACATCCCCAGAGACAAAGGTACCCAGAGATTTACCCATGGCTGCTAATGCTGTTTACCTAAGTGACCGTGACATACAGACCCTGGAACGTGAGGCACTCACTCAGTCAGCTAAGTAGGATTTAGAGACAAAGGCCTCTAGTTCATCACCATGGCTACCTCCCAGATGAAACTGGGTATCCACAGGCCACAGGCCCAGTGCTGTGAATGCTGACTCCCATTTGAGGTGTGCGCTGTCCAACTCTGATTAGAACATCTCTTGAGAAAGCAGGAAAGGGGACCCACAGTTCTGAGTAAACACGACACAACAGGCTTGATCATTCCAGTCCTTGGAGCCCCAGGACACATCAGTGATGATGCACTGTGGACACTGCCATCACGTTGCACACTATTTGCTGATGTATCAGGAAGGTGCTTTGGGGTTACAAGGACCGAGACGATCCAAGCTCACTTCAATTAACAGAGTGCATTTGAACAATTCCCAGGGAAATGAGAAGAGGGAGCCATTTCCTAAGCACACAACTAAGGTTGAGAAAGAACTAGAACATGGCTTGGGGGCATTCAGTATCTCTAGCAGTTTTACTTGCTGGTGGTTTGGCAGCTCTAACCACATTCTTCATTTCTTCAGGTTACAGGGCATCCTCTCTAGCAGCTGATGGCCCTTGCTTCTACTCAAGCACTGGGGCTCGAAAGATCCACTAATCTCTTTCTCTGCTTCTGTTTCTGTTCTCTCTGCTCTCCTCCCCCACGGTTTTGGCCTTCTTTCTGTGGGGTTCTCAGCTTCTGCTCTGCCTACCCTCTGGATGGGTCTGAACTCCACACTCCCCACGAGCAAGGGTCTGAGTGCTTAGTCTCATTGCAGTGCCACAGGCCAGGTCACTTCATGGACCGCTGCCCCAATATCTGTTACTGTCTTGGGATCAGGGCGCCATCTCTGACCCTTTTAATTGTGGTCAATAGTTGGGGCCATGAGATAAAAGTGAGACAGGATGACCTCTTCAAAAAGGGAACATGGGCACCACTGGCCCCCTAGATTTCTCAGCTGGTACCTTTAATCTTACAAGTCCCAGGTTCCTTGACTTAATACTTCCAGGCAGAATTTGTTGGCACTGGACACAAGGCTTAATCAAAGAAAACCAAGGCAATAACCAATACAATTTCCAGGTCACTTTCCTTAATGACCTCTTACACGTTCCCATTTATATTCAAAATGGAATAACCACAGGTTTCTTGAATCTTCAGCCACTTTTCAGAGGGTTTACCGCCTAGTGGAAAGAAACACAAAAGAGAGATAACCTGCTGGTTGTGGGAGGCATAGTTTATCAAAGTAAACAAGTAACTTTTGTTTTAAAAAAAAAATCCTACACAATAGCAACCAAACCCTTCCTTCAGAGAGCCTCTCCCCAGAGGCATATGGAGGGCACCTTCAGTGGCACCCCATCTTCCTGAGAGAGAGAGGGTGGATGTGGTCTCTCACGCCAGGCATGGCTCCCTGAGGTGGAGGCAGGCTGACTCTCTGAACTTCCATCTTCCCCCCACAGCCACTTTCCTGTTAGGTTTCTTTTAATTTTTCTAATTAATTTTGAGAGCTCTTTGAGACATTTTCCATTTTGTTCACAGTTTGAGTCCTGCTCTGAGGTGTTCTCAATAAATGTCTTGGTGTCTTCTGCAGAATTCTTTCAGTGTATTAGATTCTTCCAAAGAGACTCATGCTCCTATTTAATTTAGATGCCTGATCTGATTGTCATTTTCAGTCCAGCGATGGCTTTGATTATCGACGGGACCTATAAGTCAGGAGCACTCCCAGCTCAGTTCAGACGGGGTGGGAGGTGCTGCTTACAGGTCCTAGCACTGAGGGGCTCGTACACAACACGGTTTCTTCGTGAGTTGCTGGGACAGCTTAGGGAGAGGACTGAAGTACGTGGCTTGTTTCATGCTGAAGGCAGGTCCATCCCAGAGCCTCGGAGAGTCAGTGGTGTATGGCAGTATGTTTTTAAGGAGAGACAAAACATGTGAAATTTTTAGTGTAAATTTTTGTGACCATTGTGTATTTTTTCTATTTCCATATTTTTTCTAATTGCTGAGATCGCCTCTTAAAATACTTCTAGTCTCCACTCATCAAGTTCCTATCTGGATTTCCACAGACTTGGTTTAGTTGGTTCTAGCAGAGAGCTATGTCTCTCTCATGTTTTCTCGTTGGGTGGATATTTGTACCATAACATGAGGAACTTAGAAGGCAATTCAGCTGTTTTCCTAAATGTGTGACTTGGAAAGATCCAGTGTTCCACAGGGTGACAAACACCAATGTCCTCTCCACTTTGGAGAAGGCCTGTCATTCAGTTGCCACCTGTTCAGACAGGGAACTGCCAAATGCAAAGTGACAGCTTGTCCCCAACTTCCCAGATCCAAGGACACGAATGAACTCATGTCCCCTCACACAAACACATTTGCAACCTGTGCAGAGACACCCCTCCCTCTAGCCTGGTGCCGCTCAGGGATGCCTGCAGGTTGACTAGACTGTAGCTCTGCTCACCTCTCCTGGCTGTGAGCCAACAGGTGAAATCATGGGCATGAGGACTAGGAAGGAAGGCGCCTCTGAGTTTCTGCTGCAGGCTGTCCAGTTCTCTTTCGCTCCATAGTATTTGCAGGCTCCATATCCTAATACCCGTGAGTCCAAATGAGGTCCTTAAATTATTTAAATGAACTAGTTCTGTAGTTTTGCCCCTGACTGCAAGCCCAACTCCAGCTCTCATAAATAAGCTCACACATTTGGGGGGTTAATTTTAGGAGTGGAGAGGGGTACCTGCTCCTTCCTTCTTGCTTCTACCCTGTAGTGGAATCTTTGAGCACCATCCAGATCCCCCACTGCAGAAGGGAAGCACTCATTTCCCTGGCTGTTGGAAATGGTGGACAGCTCTCAGCTGAGTCCTCCCCTGGTAGCTACACCAGGTTAATCACCCCTCTTACCCAGAGGCAGACTGTGTCCCATTCTGGAGCTCCCTCTCCCATAAGGCCTTGGTTTTATCCACGTCACAGTTTGACTTCTTCCTCTCCCCCATCCTTCCTTACTCCATCAAGGACAGTGTTGATCCCAGGCACACTGCTCAATAAAATTCATTTAATGGAAATACCCCTCACAGAATCTCCATCCCAAAGACTCACTCCCAGTAAGATCTTTAGTGTGGTGCCCTGCAGGCAACTCCAGGCATTCCCAGACAACCCTGGGACCTGAGAGACAGGGTCTGATGTACTTGGCCCCCTGTTCACCCAGTGGTTATTCCTTGAGCTAACCTGTGGGTCTACCATGACTACCACATGTCATGAAAATACCTATCCTTTAAAAAGATGATGTAACCATCATTTTTCTTTGAAGGAATCTTTTCTTCAGCTGTTCAGGGCTTGAAGTTGCAGAACTTTCAGAAAGTAATTATTTTCACGTTTTGATTGGTGTGTACATTCTTACAGTAGAGAGTGCAGATCTTGAGTAAGAGCTTACACTTTTTCTTTGTCATACATACATACTCATGTAGCCAAACCCACATCACTATGTCGAACGCATCCAGCGTTCAGATAGCTCACTCATGCCCCCCAGCCAGTTCCTCCACCAAAGGCCAATACTGTTCCAAACTCTACCCACATAAATTAATTGGAAAGTGGTAGTTTTATGCATTTTGACTTTCTACCTTTCATCGATGGTCTTCAAAATTTGGTGAGTGCTGGTGACAGAGTCACCATTTCTGTCATGCAATCTAAGTTCTGGATATATTGTCATTTTTGTTTTCCAAAGGAGTCATGCATTTTATAAGGTAGCGCCTTATAATTCTTTTAAGCCTTCTCTCCCAAGCACTGTTGAAATTCCCTACCTGTTTCTAACCATATCCTTGGGGGTGCTTCAACCTTCGGTCCCACTTCTTCCAATGCTGTTACCAGAATTCCCAGAGAGTTTCAAGTTGCATTTATTGAGGTCCACAGTTAAGGCTTTCTTTCTCTAGAGGGAAGAGCAAATAAAAAGACTGTGTAATAAATGTGGTTGCAGTGAATTTGTCAGACAGTCTTCGAGTGGCTGAAGATCGGGTGAGGCTGGAAGCAGATTTGTATCTTACTCCTCGTCTGTATGCTGATCAACTGGAGATGGTAGTCTGGTCTCCCCTGAATCAGTCAGGTCCCAGCCAGAAAAAGAGAGCCTATGTACTTGATACAGGGAGTTTAATATGGGATCTGGTTTCAAAGGTGCTGGAAGGGTATGGCAGAGATTAGCAGCAGCTAGAAGCTGTTACTACCCCTTGCCTAGAGGAACAAAGGGAGGAGGTGGTACAGAGCTCAGGGACCAGGGGTCTTTGGTGAGAGCCTGAATCACAAGAGGGCTGTCTGGCAGAAGCTGGAGTGTGCAGGAGATGCAGCACCTGCCAGCGGGGCCACCCAAAGCAAAGGCAACAGGAGAGTGGAAGTAGGAGAAATACCTGGCTTCTCTCTTACTCCCATCCTCCAGGTTCCTGCCAACGGCTCCCATTGGCTGATCCCAGCCAGAAGCCATTTGGCAAGGGAGCTCTTGGGAAATAGAGTTTGCACAGGGCTGCCCTCTGGAATGTAGGGCAGGAAGGGAGGGTTCGGATTTGAGAGCAAAGAGGCCAGTGACCAACAACCCCCTTTCCCATCCCTCATTAACTGATGAAGAGAAACCCTTCCTGCCACTTGGGTGTAGAACTGATTTTTTTTAGAATGCGTTTCTAAGGAAAGCGAAAGGCTCAGCATTTCATGTGCCTTTGTTCTCGGGCTCGGGCTCGGGACTTCCAGCTGAAAGCTGTGCTCAGGGGCTCTGTCTCTTGCTCTTTGGGAGCTTATGGATGCAGCACCCGACTTTAGGATTTACGGGCTATCTCCGTTTCATAAATCAGCAATGTGCGCGCTGTGTGTGAGAGTCTGCAAATTCTAAACTAATATGTCGCTCTCTTTCTGTCTAGCATCATATTTATGTTAAGGCTGCATAAATCGTGCTCTACGTTTCTGCAGCACAACTGCGATGAAAAAGTGATGTAACCAACAATAAGGAAGAATGGAAATTAAAATGCAGGGAAAGAAAATGAAGTAAAACATTCATGTGACCTGCGAGTTAAAGCCACTGATTTCAGAAATGTGCATTGATTAGGGGAAGGAAATCAAGTATTTAGTCTGCATTTACCCCCTTGGCTGCTAAGCCATTCAGCCTGTTCTCTTCCCCTGTCAGATTGCCTCTTGCCAGGGCCCCAAGGATTGTTGCTGGATCAGAGGTGGTGGTGGTAACATTCTGAGCCTTAACGTCTTCTGAGGGGCAGAACTTCCAGAGGGAGCTTAGAGTTCAGTGTATTGAAGAGGAATTGTAAGAGCAAAACTGCCCTTTTCAGAGACCAAATTTCCCCCCAGCAGGTGAAGACAGAAATGGGACTCAGGGAAGCACTTCTCAGGCATGAGTCAGGAATTTTGCTATTTCTTGCCTAGATTTGCAGACCAGAACAAGTTGGATTTCAGCTGCTCCATTTTAGTGGAAGCATTTTTTGCCATATAGGTTTTAGTGTATTTTTACCGGCACAGATTTTTTTTTTCCTTTGTATCAAACTCCTAGAAGGAGTGAATGTCCCAAAGCAAAAGAACCAGACTGCTAAGCAAGTGGTTCCCTTGGCTGGTAGAGGGCAGAGATTTCAAAGCGAACCCACCTAGAGACCAAGTACCTTCCTTCCCTTTAGGGGTATTTGCTTTTCATGTTGGTTTATTACGTTTGAAAACTCACCAAAACATCAGCTTATGCATTAGACCAAGGAATAAAAGGTAATATTTTAACATGCTAAAGGAATTCTGCCAGCCAGTCATAAGTATCAATCCATCACAATTATTAGGAACAACGTACTCTGCAGTCGTCAAGAGATACAGCCAATACGCAGACACACACTAAATAAATTCCCTCTTAGACTGACTGTTTCCTCCCCTGCCCAGGCAAATGCAGAAACTGTTTATACGAAAGACAAACGTGGGGAGAGGTGGAACTCAACATCACACTTCTTCTTTTTTTTTTTTTTTTCTGATTTCAGTCATTCTTATGTCTCTAAGTAGGGCTTATATTGGCACCCCAGTTTCTGTCTTAAAAACACAGATTGACCCTGGATCTGGGGGTTTAATAGAAAAGGAATATGATTATAATACTCATGATTACATTTAAGCATCAACAAAAACAGCCACTGGGGAGAAAGAAACGGGGGATGGGTTGAAGAGACATTGATTCAACCCAGCAAACGGACCTCCCTGTGTGTTTATGCACGTATAGATGCCACTTTTGTTTCTCTCTGCTTTCCTTTCTTTTCCAGCCTATGATCATTAGCAGAGAGAACGCTGGAGGCAGCCCCTCTTTCCTGTAGCCGTTTGCTTTACGTAAACCAGCTAGCAAACCGCTCCGTTCATATTGATGTAGACATTACCACAAATCGCCACTTAGGGACCTGAACGAATTGACTAACTGGTTTCAGATCCAATACACATAACTTGATCAGACACAAAGTTTAAGTACACTTGCAGGCGTGCCAACTGCACCTACCGGGAAGTGACTCTTTGGCTGCCAGTTTAAAGAGGCCCTAAGGGAAACCCAGGAGGAAGGCACGCAGACCTCAGGGTGAGGCAGCAAGTCTGGAGGTTTCAAGAAGAACAGCCCAGGGTGGAAAGAATTAAAGCATTCTGGACAGGAAGCAAGGGAATTTCAAAAGCCACATGGACACTGCAGTCCAGGGTGCACTTGATACAACCTTCATTAATTTGGCTTTTTATCCTCCCTTCCAGTGGCTCAGAGGTCTCAGAGACTGAGTGTCAGATGACATGGGAGATGACTGAATTCAGATCAGAGAAATCTCAGCTGGTCAGGGGTCAGCTGCGTGCACATCTGCCCATCAGGCTGCCAGGCACCCAGGAACAATGGCTTTTGAGTTAATTGTCTTCTCAGTAGCCAGGAAATTACCTGGGTAGAACTGGGCAAAGGCCTTGGGAAGAACGAACAGCACTGACCCTGCAGGTCAGAGCTGATCTGTGGTGTGGCCGGGGCCGAGGACCACGTGAGCCTGGT
Source organism: Camelus ferus (assembly GCF_009834535.1). Classification (NCBI taxonomy): domain Eukaryota; kingdom Metazoa; phylum Chordata; class Mammalia; order Artiodactyla; family Camelidae; genus Camelus; species Camelus ferus. The sequence continues at coordinate 46,460,579 of NC_045704.1, forward strand.
CTTTGAGTGCACGGGGGCCAGCCCAGCCTGGATTAAGTCTCCGGCCATACCGGAAGCCATCACTCCTTTTTGACCCAACGTGTTGTCGCCTTAACTGGCTCTCACTCCTTTGGGGTACACATTTTTGTTTTTGCCAGTCACCTTGGGAGTAGGAATGCTGCTTTTCCATGACACAAAGCTTTACCTTGGAGTACTGTGTGACAGAATTTACAAGGTTGGATGTGCAAGTGGAGGGAATGGTTGAATTTGTAGCCATGGAAGTTTCTGGGGGAAAAAAAAAAGAATCAGTGAGAAAAATCTGTCACTTCAACAGATATGCATAAATCTGTTTGCCTGTGGGTGTGTGTTGGAATGGGGCAATATTAGTAAAAGTGAACCAGATAGGATCCTGGCCAAGACAGGAATATACAGTCTATTTGAAGCAAATGAGGTTACCAACTGCAAAACAATAGGTGACTCAAAAAAGACTGAACGTTAGTTGCAAGAGAGAAGTAGATCTGGGTGGATTTCGAGAAGAAGGGTTGTATTAGAGTGAGAAGCCCTTCAAATCTGAAAGAATAATCCTGGTTTAAATAGAGAAAAAGTATTTGTTACTTCACTTACAATTGGGTATTTATAGTACTATGTGTATATTTAGCATTTCATTTATTTTAATATTCATTTGTTCAGTGTGTACTTATTGACCACCTGCTGGGTATTGAAAGCATTGTGGGTACAGTGAGAAATAATACAGACATGGTTGGTGGCCAGGTCGAGTTTACAGCCTCACAACAGTTGTCTAGAAGCAGATTACTGAAGGCTTAAGGCATTTGGCAGTGAAAGCTTAATCCTTACACATTGAAATGATTTAACATTAAAGGTGATTTTACAAGTGATATAATAATAAGAGCAAACAATGGTGAGACATATCGAACACCTGTATGTGCCCAGGAATTGTGCTGAGCAATCTCTATACATTACAGCATTTAATCCTCACAACCATTTCATAAGGGAGAGGCTTTCAGTACCATTTTACATGTGTGGCTTGGAGAGGTTAAGTTATATGCCCCAAGTTACGGAGGTGGATAAGGGCTTCGAATTTAGGTGTATCTGACCCCAGATGCTTCACCCATTCTCCTCTACCATGCAGCTTCCCTGATGGCAGTGTGGAGTTGGGCCAGGGTGGAGAGAGACTAGTGTTTGAGACCAGCAAGGGGAATAATGACATTATTATCCTATGAGAATAACGGTGAACAAATAAGGAAATGTATGGTGTATGAGTGACAAGAAAGTGGGAGATGAGTGTCAGGTTCAGTACTCTTCTCAAAGCTCTGCATAGGATTGGGGGGCAGGTAGAGTTGTGAGGCTGGAGGAGTCCAGAAATAGCCTTTAAGGTGCCCAGCTTGAGGGACTGGAAGGGAAGTGACATCAGAGGATGTGGAGAGAGGGTTGGAATCAGAGGCAGGAGATGGCAGTGAATTTTGTTTTGAACAGGTTTCATGTAAGGAGATGATTAGATATCCAGATAAACATAACTAATAGTAGTTGGATGTATGGCATTTGAGAGAGATCAAAGGTAGATATGCAGCCTTGGAGACCAGCAACATAAGGGCCAAGAAAGCGGGAGTACATAGCCACAAACAAGCAGTTGTCTCTGGAGGCTTTGTTCACAAGCACTCAATGGGCACAACGGGCATCTGGCATTCCATGGACCCACGGGCAGACAAGGGTTTCTCAGCCATTGACCATTTGGGCCAGATAATTCATGGTTGTGACATTTAGCAGCATACCTGGCCTTGACCCCCGAGATGCCAACAATAACACCTCACCCTCCAGCTGTGGCAAACAAAAATGTCTCTGGACACTGCCCAGGTCCCTCAGGGGACAAAGTTGCCCCCAGCTGAAAACCGCTGAAATAGACCAAAGAGTTTTCATTCTAGTTCCTGTGACTGTCTATAAGCATGGGTGTCACGACACACACACACACAAATTTGTGTGATTTTTTACATATATTATGTACGCTTGTGCTGCTTTTCCAGTCAATGGGACTCGGAGCCACTCTTGTAATCACATACACAATGCCAGATGGTAAGAGTACTGAATATTTCTAAATGCTTTGGCACCAGTCATTGCCTGTACTTTGAAACTTTTTGAGGCATGTTCAAAATCACTTAAACAATTTTATTTTAGTGCCCATGTCAAAGACAGTTGGTGCTCACCAACCACCCATGTGCTCTCTTATATTTCTCAAATGACTTAGAGTCAGGCAACTATTTTAGTTAATGAATTGGTGGGGGGGGTAGAAATTGACATGTATAACTTCTGGGCTGAAATAGACAAAAACTAGTTATCTTTTCCATGTCCTTTGCCCTGACACACTATCATCGGAAGCCATATCCCAGATGACTTAGCTTCAAAAAGGACTGCCTTGACTGCATTTGACTTTGTATGGATGTGATGTGTCAAGTCCCTAAGGCGTAGGGGGTTATTTGTAATTGCAGCAGAGCTTGGCTTTATCCTGACTAATAGAAATCCTATTAGTATAGTAGGTAGGAGGTGCAAAAAAACTTTAATGAGGTTTTGCAAAATGTATATCCACTTTATAGGAACATGACAGCCATGTATAAAAACTGCACCTAATAGAATAGTAAGATAAATGTTAGTCACATTGAGAAATTTGACATCATATTATATATTCCTTCAAAGAAATATCAGTTAGCTGTTACTCTGTAGTCTCCTGGTTTCAGTGGAGTTGGTTTTATTTTATTTTTTCAATACAACATGACTCCGTTAAGTGGAGCTTGTGTCAGGCAGTGAAAGGTAGAACTATGCAGCACACCAATTCAGTCTTGATTTCAGATGTATCATGTGCACCTTGAAACTAATTTCCACATTGCTTAAATCACAACAAAATCTTCACCAGTGTGAACAATAAGGGAGTCACCTTTGGTTTCTTCCTGTGCACTTAAAAATTTTACAATAGGAATCGGGAAAAACTTTCCAACACTGTGTTATAAAAAAATATGAAAAACTTCCTGTCTTTGGAAAATATGTTTGTGGAAGTACCAGAGTTAACATGATGCTTCTTGCACTTTATTTATATCACTAGAGGAAGGAACTGGAGTTACTCCTTCACTCTGAGCTGCAGTGGAATTCTTGATAAAATTGTTAGCATGTTGGCTGATGGTATTTTTGTTAAGTTAACTTTAAGGTACAAAATGTAAAGGTTTAAGATACTCTTCCACAAGTATTTGAATAACTACAAAGGAATTTTGTGGGAATTAGTTGTATAACAGAAATTTGTGACAATTGCATAAGTGGTAAAACAATTACATAAGTGGTAACTACATCTCATGCTTTTTACACATGATATGATTTTTTTTTTTTTGTATTTATATGGCATGAATGGAGACGCTGCTATTTTGTGATTTTATTAAAGTGCAGTTCAGACAAATTTTGACATTGTAGAACATGAGTTCCATGACAGGACCCTGCTCTTAAAAGAATGCTAATAATATTGCAGTTATCATGAGTTTTTGTTTTATTCAGTTGAAAAAAATCTGAAAACTGCATTCTGAATCAAAATTCAGATTCTTTTTAGTTTCCCTACAGTTTTATTCTTAAGAAAATAAGGGGAATTATATGGAATTTGGAAATTATTTGTGAATATTTCCCCTTAGAACTGAATTTAGAAGGAGGAAAGATTCCTAAGATAATGCTGCTTAAAATTAGAAAGTTGCAGGAGAAAGTTACTAATAGTGGAATTTGTTACAATTTGGATCCAGTGCATCCATCTGGTAACCAGGGTGTGTGATGTTAATTGTCGAATTATTCCAGGGCTTTGAAAGGCAAATCTCAGTGCTTGTATGAATTATGCTGGATTCAGTTGGAAAAAAGCCCTAAATGGGATGGTCTGGAGAAGATATGGAATCATCCCTACGTTGCTCATCTCACTTTGTCATAAAACGATCTTTTTAATGAACTTTCAGTTCTTAAATCATATCTTAATGAGAACTTGCTACCCAGATGCGAGAGAAATAAAGATCAAATAGAGTTGAATGTATATAAAGATTTTCATCAGGAATATATTAGAATCCCAAACACAAGGAGAGTACAGAACTTCCTTCTCTCCTTGACAGTTTCAAATGCTGAGATCAAGAGGGCATCTTCCCTAACTAATTTATTTTAGGTAGCAGAGATGGTATTGATGGTATTCAAATGGTGAAATATTTCTGGATAATCCACATTAATTACTCAGAACCTTAAGAAAATATGGATGACCAAATAAGTGTTGAAAATAATGATAATACAAAAAGTTTGCTGTGTACCGGATACTGTGCTCAACACTGTGAGTGTACGATTTTATTTAATCCTCACAACCACCATGTGAGAGAAAAGCTTTTATTATCTCCATTTTACAGATGAGGAAACTGGTGTTAAATAAGTTGCCCAGGGCCATCAGCCAGTAGGTGTTTAAGCTGGCATTTGGTTCTAGAACCTCTAACAACTGGCATATAATTGTATATCAGCTTCACTGGTGGATGGGGTGATGGAAATAAAAGCAAAGTTAGTGTCTAGGCTCTCAGACAATTTTTGCTGGGTTTTGTCTGCCCTCTTTATTCTCTGGGCATCCCGTGCTTTCCTAAATCACAGCCATCTGCTTAGAATGGGGAGAACTTTATCAGTGAACCTTTTCCCAGTAGAGTCAAACTATCACCCCTCCCATCCATGTTTCTTGTCCCAGCAGGATCGTAAGAGGCAGCCACTCACATTAGCCCACTGTATCCATCCATGTCAATGTTAACTTCTACGCTGTTTTCCCTGTGGTTCCTCCACTGTGTGCTGACCTTGCTGAGAGCTGCCATTTGGCCATGAGATCCCTGTTAATGTGGGCTCTTTTATTCTTTCCATCCTCTGGCCTTCCCTTAACCCCACTCCAACCAACGCTGGTCCATGTTGCTTTTCTCATCACCACCAGAGTGGGCTGTCTCTCCTTCCTTTGCCACCTCATGGTTGCTGCCCCCAACCTGCCGTGGTATTGTGAGAACCCTAAGCAGGCAGCACTAAGGGATGTCTTTTAGCTTTCTTAAACTGTCCACAGCTCTTGTATCCATCCCCAAAAGAGATGCTCTGTTCTCTCAAGTTCTTCTAGGCCCTTCTCTTGAGGACTTTGTATTGGTTATCTACTGCTGAGTAACAAATTACCACCCCCCACCCCCAATTAGAAGCTAAAGACAAAAATGATACAGGAGCTCATGCTTCTGTAGATAGGTTGGGCTCAGCTGAGACAGCTTATTTTTGCCCCACATAGTGTTGGCTGAGCTCACTTACATGTCTAGGACTGCAGTTGGATCAGCTGGAAGGGCTGGATCTCTCTCTCTATTCAGTCTCACTGTCAAGGAGGCTAGCCTAGGCTTTTGTCACCTGGTGCTAGAAAGATTCCCAGCAAGCAGCAAGAGAAGATAAACTCCAGTGTGAGAACACTTTTCAAAACTTCTGCTTGGATCCCATTTGCTAAGATCCATTGGCCAAAGCAAGTCAGAGGGTCAAGCCCAGAGTCAGTGCGAGAAGGTCTACATAAAAATGTGGCTACACAGAGATGTGACCCATTGGGCCATTACTATAACAGACCTTAATCAAAGTCATCCCAGAATTGGTTCAGAAGACATTTGAGTGACTCTGACCGACAACACCAAACCCAAACTGCCCACCATCAACGAAAATCCTCAGTTTGATTTTCAAGGCTCTCTCCCACCAATGTGGCTCTCTTCTAAAATCATCATTTTATAAACTTCTTCAGGAATCCTCTCCTCTGGCCATTGTACCTTTTCACTGTCTCTTCCCATTTCCTCAAGGTCAAACCCTGGCTATTTCTAAATAGTAAGCTATTTCAGCCGAAGGAATGCTATTCTCCTACCAAACTCCAATCTCCAGTCCCCATTTCCCATCATTTCATTTCTGCTATTGCTGTCATCTCATAAGCCTTATTTTTCCAAGTACATCTTATGCCCTAACACACACTTAAGATATAAATACCCAGTGACCTGCACTGAATTGGGCTTCTGGTGAAAAGAAGTTGCCTGGGTGTCTGTGAATTCCCTGCAGGGGTTGAAATGGTCTCATTCTGGGTTATGGGGGAAGCCTGAGATCCAGAAGCGTGTAGAGCAGAGCACAGTATGTTGAAGGAGGCATTCTTTGCCACATTTGCAGATAAAAATGAATTCCACTCCTGAAGGGAAGAAATAGAGAAGAGAGGCTCCAGTTGCAGCAGGAAGTGAGGAAGGTTCTGGGCTAGAGTGAAACCCGCATGACAAAACCCATAGGGCCAACAAGCACTGTCAAGCTAATTTGGTATCTGGAAGATACACTGGTCTCCCTTTATGTTGGGATCTTGCTGGGATTCTAGAATTGAGAGGCTTTCCTGGCAATGCAAAATCTGTTTTCCCAGGTGCGAAAACAGAGCAATGGAGAAGTGTTAGCAAGTGACACTTTAAGCCCTCAGTTAAGCTTCTGGATAATCAGTTAAGCTTTTGGATAATCAGATGGCATTTATTCAGTGCATGTTTATGGCCCAACTACTAAAAGCCAGGCATCCTGCTAGGTACTAGGGGCACAAGGTGAACTAGAGAGAGATGGTCCCTGCTCTCGTGGGGCTCACAGCCTGGGAAAATGGATCAATTAGAGAACTTTGTTATCAGTTCTAGCACTGGGCACTGTGCTAGGGCGCTTCCCCCAGGCTGGGGAGGTCAGAGAAAGCTGTCAGACAAAGTAGCATCTAAGCAGAGAGCCATGGAAGAGGATACAGATGAGACAGCCTGAGGTGGGTGTGTGTGTGCGTGTGTGTGTCTGTGCACGCATGTGCTCACATGTCCACTGGTGTGCCTGCAGGTGCTTGTGTGACAGAGCAGAACAGTGAACGGGACATCCCAGTGGGCCAAGGCAGTAATTTGCGTGAAGGTAAGAGGCGAGAGAGAGCATGTTGGATTCCAGACACTGATATATATTTAGAGTGGTTGGAATTCTGAGGAGGGAGGAGAAAGAAATCAGATTGGAGGGCAAGTGGGAGCTTGGCGGCCACAGGCCCCATCAGCCATGTCAAGGGGCGAAACTAAAACAAAAGCCTAAACACAAACACAAAATGAAAGGGCATTTTCATCAAATACATTTTTTTTCCTTAAAAAAATTTGTAAATGCTGAAGAAGTTCCCCTTGCCCCTTCAAGTTTCTCTCCAAAGAGACTTGAAACCTCGATCATACCAAGCAGTTGAGAGTTCACTTATAACTAGCCAGGAATGGGTTGCAGGCAGATTGCGGAGAGAAACACCAGGCCACTTGTGCCCTGTCTACTAAATGGGTTTGAACATCACAGGACGAACGGAGCCCTACCTCCTCACTCAGCCCCGTTTCCTAGATCGCCCTTTGGTCCCCTCTGCAGAGACATTGTACAAGAGGTTTGTCATTTCCTCTTACTCATTTTTCAGCCCTCTGCTTGACTTTGCTATGACCTGCTCTATTTTTAGCCTTTCTTATGTTTTTGTTAATTTTCCAAATGTGCAAAACTAGCCATTAGTTCTTTCTTTACACTTTGGAGGACACAATTGACAGGATCCTTCTGTAGCTGTGTCTCTGAGGATACTTCAAACCTCATAAAAATTCCATTTTTTCCCCCTTATGGGAAATGCTGTCTGGTTTTAAAGGCGTGTATGTGGCTGTATCTTTCCAGTCATGCAAGTGGAAGGTTCCTGTGCCTTTCCATTGAACATTGAACATTTTTGCGAAATGTATAATAAAAAATAAAGTGCCAAAGCAATGCATGTAATATTCTCTGCTGCTGGAGGAATATAAATGAAAGAAGTCATATTTCCGGAGAGGCCTTTTTCATGGAAGGCATTCCTCCCACAGAACACACAGAGGCTACAACAACGGAAGTTGTAAGTGATTGCTTTACAGGATAGAGTCTTTGGGAAGTGTGGTCCTTCACGCTGTAGCTTCTGCAACAGTTTTGACTGTCCCCACTGATGCCATCCCTCCATCTGGGGCAGGTTGGCCCTCAGCTGACCGTTCCCCTTCACTCACCCACACCACACCTCTGGTGAGCTCATCCTAAAGTCATCTGATATTCCGGTGGCCCATCTGGTAACCAGGCACCCAGCTCCTAGGGACATGGAATTAGGCTGTCTCAAGGGACTGCCCAGGGCAAAAGTCTCCAAGCCTTTTCTGTGTGAGTTTGGGGCTTAATGCATCCCAGTTGGAGCTTTGCAGGCTAGTGTCTGAACTGTTAGGGCAGCCAGAACTTTCAAGTCTCTGGGTGTGAGATGGAGGACAAAACCCAGCTGTGACCCAAGAGGCCAGGTTCTCTGAACCATTGGACTCAGGAGAGGATACTCTTTGAAGAGAGCACTTTCTCTGCCCCATCAATCCCAGAGCCTCTCTCATCATTCAGGGCTCTGGGCTACAGCACTGGCCCAGGACATCTGTACCTTTCTTACCTGCAGACCTCGGGCTCCAGCACAGAAAAGGAGCTCACCACCCGAACTGGATTCTTCCCCCTTGCAAACCTGACATTCTTGCAATCAAGTCTGGGCACCGTCTAGTGGGGGATTTCAGACTGTTTTCTTATTACTAAATGGAGAGGTATTAACACAATGCAGAAATTTAAAAAAAAAAGGCGGAGAGTGAAGAGTGGGGGGAGAAAAGAAAAGACAGCCGCCTGCTCTTTTCTTCTTGGTATTATTATTTGTGACAAAGCCCTCGGTCCATTTTTCTTCATAATTTGCAGGACTCCTAATGGGAACAGCACCTCCCAATTACCATGGCTGCCAAAGGCTAATTTGGTTACCCTCTGGATCCACAATAGCGGAACTGTGTCGAGCCTTTGTCGATATTTGCATACTATACATACCAGGAATGTAAAACAGCTGCCTGGCCCCTCTCCCACTATCATGGCAATTATGGGTCATTAGCTCCCACCCCCCCTCCCCCTTTCTTGTTCTGTCTTCCAGGGTCTGGTAGGCAGTGGTAGGCAGCTGACGGATTTGCAGAGACAGGAAATGAGAGAGCGGAGCTGCGTGGCCTATTTGTTAAGAGTCGGAGGCTGACGGACTGCCACTTGAATTGCGCTCACAGGGCCCGGCGCTATTATTCATGGTTCCCTCCTCCTCTTCTTTTCTTCCATCCCCTCCAGCCCCCGCCCTGGCTCCCCCTTCTCTTTGGGGAAGACTCTCGGAGGGGCAGCGTCAGCCCCGCACGTGTCTATGTGTACACATTTGTCCTGCAGCTCGGACCTCTGTGCCAGGCGTGTGCAGGCACTTGGCACTGGGGACACGCTCTTCCGGGGACACCTGCCAAGGGACCAGACTTGCACTGCCAGGCCCCAGCACCCAGGCTGATCCGTATTAAGAGGAGAGAGTGCTTTACATTTAAGTTTTCTTACTGAATCTTAGCCCTAAGGAGGGGGTAGAGGAGAGGGAGGAGACGAGAATAAGAAAGGGGCTTAACCATGACGTGCTCTCTCCTTTGGAACAATGTGTTGTGTCTTGCGGTAGTTAATGGGAAGTTATGGTTTTGAATATAATTTTTCCCCCTTCGAGCTGCTAATTTTATTGACAATATGGATAGATTGAAAGACCCAAAGCTTTTGTGTTGTTTTGTTAAAGCAAATAAGTGAGGCACAAATGTAAATTACATCTCCAGGTTCGCATTAGAGGTTTGCAAATAATACTGAGCTAATGGTTATTGCAAAGGAAAATAGCACTGGGATCAATATTCTATACAGTGGAAGGCGATACCTCTCTCTCTTTTAATCACCTCATTGCAGAAATGGCATTGAAATTTGAAATCTCATTTTCTCCATTTGTCCAAATTGAACATAAATCACTATGAGTGAGGGGAGGTGGCAGGCAGCTTCACTCTTTGCAGGATTGCATTACTAATTAGTGTTGGGCTGAAGCAGTGCACAGCCCTGGAGAGGCTTTGCTAGACCTCTGGCCAAAGGCAGGATGCTCTGGAAAGCCTGGCCACGTGCGGGGAGGGGCCTGCCCATCTACTGGGGAGTGGATGAGGCTGGGATCAGCCCTGCAAAAGGACAGAGACCAAGGGCAGAACACATTTCAGAGCCTCACTAGCTTGTACCATATTCTGTGCCAAGATGGCAGCTACCCCCACCCCCTTAGAAGTCAATGGGGTCCAAATGTAGAGGACATCACTCCTTCCATTAAGAATCAAGTGAGATGACAGCTTTCAAGCCTTGCCTTTGTCTGTGTCTAAGCGAGTCGAGGATGGGGTACCTGAGGATAGAAAAGCCCTGCTCAAACTGTAACCGCTGTTACCTCCCCAAGCCCACCTCCTGCCAGCCAACACCAGACCCCACTTCCTTTCCTCCGCCTGTCCCTTCCTTCATTCCTGACTTCACACACTGGCGTTGAGTGACTGTCACAGCACTAAGCTGGGTGCCAGAGGCTATCTACAAAGCATATTCAGAGATGTCAGAGGGCACCTGGTACTATACCCACCTCAGCTACAATTTCTCAGTGTCACAGGGTACTTGACCTTGGCTCTGGGAGAAGCACTCAAGACTGTTTTCTCCCTCGCCGGGCTGAAACATCCCACGATCTTGCCTTTCCAGGACTGGCCAGATAGGAGGGAAGAATGATTGTTAAGTTGACAGAAGGGAGGGGAGAAAGTTGGTATATGAAATGTGGTGAACGGGGAGAGAAGAGGGCAGGGGAGCGAGGTGTCAACTCAGCTTGCAGACCTGCTGGATTTAAGACTTGGTTCTTAAAGATTTGGGAATACGTGGCTTAAGGAAGAGTGCAGACAGAGAGAGCCCTTGCCCCATTTTTGCGGCTGGCCACTTAACCTCTCACCAGAAGTAAATAATGTTCTGCTGGGTGATTAATGGAGGGTGTTTAGTTCATTGAACTTGATACCCTGAGGGCAGGATGGACTGGTAAAATATTTATATATTTATAGGCAAGGCTGCTCCCATAAGGGCCAGTGCATGCAGATTACCCGAAAATGGGACAAGCTAGTGTCCATCAAGTGGGGCCTCAGCAGTGACCAGTGACACCCACATCCCCTGTTACAGCCAATGTGTCACCATTAGAACAACGAAAGATACCCATTCATTCCCAACCAGAAGGCCATTTAGAAGGCCAAGCAGGATGGTCAGACAGTCTCAGAGACGGCCAGGGCATGTGCAACTTTCCAGGCACAATTCTGTCCTCTTCCACCTGCCACTCCTTCTCAACACCTGGGGAGAAAGGCAGAGGGACTCCAGTAGACCTAGCAACACCCCAGGAATTTTCCATCCTTTTCCTCATCCTTAGCAGTAGCAGGAGGAGTTAAAAATAGGGGAGTTAGGGGGAAGAGGGGAAACAAGTTTCATTACCTAAGGTCCCTCTCAGCCATTTCAACAGATGAAAGCAAAGAAAATACAGCAGACCCCATCCAAACCGTAAGCAGGTGGACGCCCGCTAATCGAGAAGAAATAAAAACCTTTTAGAAATCAGAGCTGACTACAAAAAGCACTGACAAAGTAGAATGAAAGTTCTGAACAATCAGTTCAAAGAAAAGGATGTTTGAAATAAACCCTTAAAAACATTTCAGATGCTGAAGAAAAAAAAAAGATGCTTTAGATATTTGAAGCCAGGATGACTTAATCTGGAGAGAGGACTTTTTGGATTCTACTGAAAGAAAAAAAAAAAAAGAGAGAGAGCGAGAGATAGAACTAATGAGGCCTTGGAGGTGGCTGGGCTTGGAGGACAGACACCCATCAGTGCCTGTGGACTGCCTGCCAGGATTGCCAGTCACAGGGCCATCACCAGCTCCTGGGTTGACCTGAGGCTTTTAACCTCCCTGTGCCTCCATTTGCCCAGCTATAAACTTGGGTTACTAATAGGTGTATCTTCCCACCCTGCGGGTCCCTGAGGAGGTATAATAGGATAATGGGGCTGGTCCTATTGATGGAGAGTGAGTAACTGCCATTTTGTGACCTTTGCCTTTAGGGACCAAGAAGGTATCCTCCCAGTGGCCTTTGGGGGACCCTTCCTTTTCTGGTGAGTTTCAGCATTTATTCATTTCACATGAGGTGTGCTACTCTGTACCAAGTATGGTGGTGCATGATGACGAACGAGGAAAGCACCCTATTCCCTCCCTCAGTTTGATCACAGGTTGAAGGAGGCAGGCTGGTGATTATAGAACAGTGTGAGGGAGCAAGCATGGGATGTTGTGGGAGCTCAGTTTGGAGAGGCTTCCTGGAGGAGGTGATGACAACGCTCATTTCTGGCAGACGTGTCTAGGTGTCGAGGCTGGGAAAGACATCTCAGTCAAGGGAATAGCATGTGCGAAAGCTGAGGGAGCAAGTTGGGAAACCGTTGAAAAGACTCTTATGACAAAGAAATTGGGGCACAAAGGACAGACTGGAGACAGAGGAGCTGGAGTGGACAGCAGAAACTGCACCAGAGGGTGTTCTGGTAAGTCAGGAGTTGCATGAGTTGCGGGTCTGGAGGTCAGCAATTCATAGTTGTGGAGGCTCTACAGTCATCAGTGACCCACAATCCTTTTATTTTTCTCAGCCACTGTTCTAAGCAGGTGGCTTCCATCTTCAAATCTATCTTACTAGGAGGGAAGGGGTGGCACAGCAGAAATGCCACGGGCACCCAAGAGGCTCTAGTACAGCCTTTTGCAACAGATGAGGGGTGAGGATTTCTCTTGGGTGTGGGCTCTGGCCATTATCTTGATGAAATTTGCAATCATCTTGCATCCACACCCTATCAGATATTTGCACCTTGCTTTTCTGTTTTATGAAAGATCTAGGCGTCCTAAGGGATGTGTGGGTGCACAGGAAAACACTTAGGAGAGAAAGGGTAAGAAATTTAGAGATTTGCTGCAGTGAAAATAAAACCCAAGAGCCCTAAAACATCCCACTTTGCCCAAGGGATTCCTGGTGTATGCCTATAGACTCAGCATTCGTGCCGTTTAGTATTTCTCCCGGATTTTACTTTTATCATTACTTTTAAATAAAATGTCCCAATTAATTGTTGCATTAAAATAAGTCAGGGGGGCCGATGGACCATCACTTCATTCTGCTGGTGCCTGCTAGGGTCTCAACCAGTTGTGTGTGAGATGCAAGTTCAGTGAACAGAGTTCTCATTTTAACTTGTGGTTAAGGCTGAAAAATTACCAGGAATGACCCGTCTCTTTTCTTAGCTTGTCCAGACACAAGGTAATTGATGCCACTTTCTCAAGTGCATTGTGCACGGTACTTGCTGATGATGCAAAGTGCACCCAGCTGTGAGCACTGGGTTTTAGTACCTCCTCTGGGTCTCTGGCTGATGCTGCTGCCCCTACTTGCTGCCTGTGCTGTGGCCGGTGCTGGGGCCCTCGGGGTGCACAAGCCACTGGGATGCAGTTGGCAGGGTCTGTGTGAACTGTGGAAAACCATAGGATAGATGTGTAGGAAAATACTGGTTCCATGCAAGAAACAGAATCTCAGCAGCTCTGCCACAGAATAAAATGCTCTTGGAATAGCAGTTTTGTCACTTATTGTAATTTAAACCCACAACGTATTTATTTCATTATTTGGTAACATTTTTATTTTGAAATAAACCCTTCTGGCAGCATTGAGCTCAAAAACAGAAGTGCATGTTTAATGACAAATTAATTGCTGAGTGTTCGTTCCTTGGGAAAGTTGATGAATGTGTGACTTATACAAAATGTTTGTCAACATTTACTATCCGCTGTGGGAAATAACCACACAAAAAAATAGAGGACAAAATTTGCTAACAAAACATGAGCATCTAATTTTAAAAATTGGTGGTTATTTTAAGCAGACTCTCTTGTAGATGATGATTCACATATGAATCTGCAAAAGATGAGTTTACAGATTCCTCAGTAACACATGAATTTTCATTTTTATCAAATGACTGTTTTTCCCCTAAATTTCACTTATTTTTTAATTCCAAGTCTTCTTAAGTGTGTGCAAAACATTAAGTATTTACAGTTAATATGTTGGTACTTAAAGCAGAAGAAAAACTGCAAATAGTTCCAGCATGTCAATTTTACTAGTGCTATTAGACTCTTCATAAAGAATTCTAATAATTAGTTCAAATATTCTCTTCCAGTTCAGGAAATCAAAGTAAAATGTCTTGAATTCTATTCTGAAGAAGATGAAATATCTACTCTTACTGTTAATACTGGTTGTGAAATTCACTGTTTTTAAACTGACCTTTTTAGTTTAACTTTGAAGATAAAATCATTCATTTTGATAGTGATAAAAACATATTCACCTGTTGGTGATGCACAGCTTCATGGTAAAAGCAGTGTTATTACAAAATTAAAGAAACTTCTGGAGCAGAAATAGGCTTTGGATTTGTTTTAGATTTCAAATAATTCAAAATTTCCTCCCACTATGCTGCAATGTTAGATCAGTTAAAATAAAGTGGTAGTGTTTAAATTTATAAGTATTTTTGTATATCTTGTTAGAGTAATCGAACCACACAATTTTTGTGATGGAGCTGATGTTGAATATTAAGAAATACTTGACCGCAACAGTATACACTTTTCCTTTGCAGCCTATCAACAGTAGGGTTTTTAAAACTTTTTGCACCTTTGAAGAACTACTTTGAAAATCAACCTACATATTTTTCAATGGTACTGACCTTCTTTTATAAACAAATTTGTAAAGTTTGGTTGCATTTTATTCATCATAAGTTGGATAACTAAGTCTGCAAAGAATGGAATGTTCAGAAAACTTCATTTTAAAGCTTTCAACCAATGGCAATTGTTGAAAACAATGCTTGCAAACAGGAACATAATGAAATTTATCCCTAAAACAAAGGAAAAACCATGAACAAATTAAATGTTGCAAACTCAAAAAAATAGAAATTTCATTTTCAAAATTATAATTGTCCTTTGGAATGTCTTGATCTATTAGAAGACTCTTTTGCCGGCATTCCCATTTTTAGCTGCATAAAGTTATATTCTTGCCGGATGGAATAAAAATGAAAGCCTTATAATTTGGAATTAGAGAGAGAACTTATTTGAAGAATTTTTCCTTGGGGAAAAAAAAGTATCTGTGGGAGATAAGTACTTGGGAGGTAAAAAGACAATATCTGAGAAAATATTTACACATTTTAATATGAAAAACAGAGAAATGAAATGTACTCTAGTGGAATGTGCTCTGAACTTACAAGGCATCTTAGTAATTTTGGAGAAAGTATTTTTCTTAGTTAAAAATAATACTATAATCTATAGAGGAAATTCAATTGAGAGTGTCAACAGTTTCAAATTTATTAACAATAAAATGCAACTTCAGTACTTTTTGGTGTGTAACAGCTTTAAAAATGCAACTTCAAAGAAGATTATATGCAGTTTTATGAAACAAAAAGATTAAAAAATAAATCTGTGTTTTAAAAAAAATTCTTTATGAAAATACCATGGCATAATCATATTAAAAATCAATATGACTAAAACTACATTAAAACATAAGAATATATGCCAAGCATCATTATTCTGCTAATGATAATGTTTAATATTCAGATAATGGATAGAAAAAAATAAATTATTTTCATCTTGCTTTAAAGAACACAGATACATGTTATATGTATTTATAGAAATAATTTCATTTTTGAAAATAGGTTTTAAGTAAAACTATTTTATAATTTCGCCAATATAAAAAAAATCAATATATTGGTCCCTAAGTGAATAGCCTAAATTAGAAAATTTTGGTTATCCCTAGCACTTCCTTTTACTCTGAAAAATGTCCTTGTTTGGTTGGTGAATTATGCAGCCTCCCCAATAATAGGAATAAATACTGAAGAAATACTCAGCAGGAAGAGATCAAAAATGGATCAGAGTCAGAGAGAAGAGGAAGGAATAGGAAGATAACCATGAAAGCCCAGGGAGAAGGAAGGAGGGAGACAGGAAGGGAGATGGGGAGCCCTGAGGGAGCCATAGGGTGGCCCACCTATGAGAGGAAATCCTTCTTAGGGACCCTGCTATACTGCTGGGGGTGGAGAACGGTATTGAATCTCTGAAAATGGCCCCATGACATAATCATATAGGGTCTCTCTAGTGGTAAGCACCCATCGCCCTTTCTGAAAGACACAATTTATCAACTTGAGAGGTAGTGCTATCAGTTGTTGTTTCTTCCATCCACTGATTCATCTCTTATTTACTCAATCATTCGTTAATTCATTAACTCAACCAAGAAGCATTTTCCGAGTTCTTACTATGCGCCAAGCACACTGTTAGGCACTGGTAAGGCACAAAATGGAATAAGGTAAAACCCAAAGGTGTGAATCCTTCCCAGTTTCAGAGATGGGCAAGGAAGTTGCCTGCTGGAGTGGAAGCACGCAGGAAGCCTGCAGGGGACCTGGAAGGAACATCTGCTGAGAGGGGACATCAGAGGTGATGATGCCAGGTTCTCCAATTGAATAAAACTTCCTCTTCCTCTTGCTCTTTTTCCTCTGTTTTCTCTTCCTCCTCCCTGGGAATGCTGTCCCAGCTGGGAGGGTTTTAGTCAGAATGCAAACCACTGCTCTTTGCTCTTGATATTTTTAATAGTTAAAGAAGAGCAATAGTGCAAATCCTCAACAATGATTCTCTTTGCTCCCTTGATGTTCTTTGCTCCCAACTGTTGTTTCATTCCTGTCGGGTCTCAGACAGTGTCCTGGAAAAACTTTTAGGACCCGGTAGCCGTTTCCTGTTCCAGGTTCCTTGTGTGTTGTTTCTGGGCACAGAAACAAATCCAATTCAAGCAAGTAATGCTGTCATCGGGATCTTGTGCAGGCGTTGGAGTGGGGCTTGGCCTGGCCAATGGAGTGCTGTGTTTAAAATATCTTGAGATCTTCAGAAACATTTGTTTTTACTCAGAAGTGTTCATTTGATGTTTTCCTGACCCATGCAGTTTCCCTATGGGATTAAGCTTCCATTTGTTAAAGAAACAGATGGGAAAACCAGTTCAATTTGTGTTTGTTTTAGCTTTTAAAACAGCTTAGTTGGTAGAGTTTGGACACTGCAGATAGCGACACTTGATATTTAGAGGGCATGTAAGGGAACAGAATCACGTGACCAATGTAGAGAGATGGGAGCAAGGACCTGCCCAATTGCACAGAATAAATCATTGGTGTCACCAGAAGTAGAACCCTGTGATTCTACTATGGACTCATTTAGCTTGGGTGGAATGATCTAAGTAGGCCAGGAGACTCTGAAGTGCCAGTCAGTTTTTGCCCCCAGCTTTTGGCTTCCCACACAGCTCTTACCTTATTTTTGCCCTTCCCCTTTCCTTAAATGAATGTGCCCCCCCCCCATACATGTCTGCTAATACAGGCTACTGTTATCTAATTCAGTTTCAGCCAGGGGTACCCAAGAGAGTTAAGGACTTTCCCAACCTATAGGGATGGCCATTGTCAGGGTCAGGGTCCTGGCAGGGAAAAGACAGCACATCCAATGTGTTAATTTAATGAAGAGAGTTCAATAATGGAACTGTTTCCAGAGGTGAAAGGGTAGAGGGAACTGACTAGGGATGATGAAGCACGTCAGAAGAGTCAAGTGGTGAAAGGTGGCAAAAAGAGGGAGCTCATTTCTGGTGAGACCTGGGAGAGCTGTGACCACAGGCAGAGGGATGTGGCTATTGTCAAGACCATGGTGAGGCAGGAAGGGAGCCAGAATAACAA
The DNA here is from genome assembly GCF_009834535.1 of Camelus ferus. Classification (NCBI taxonomy): domain Eukaryota; kingdom Metazoa; phylum Chordata; class Mammalia; order Artiodactyla; family Camelidae; genus Camelus; species Camelus ferus. The sequence continues at coordinate 46,478,235 of NC_045704.1, forward strand.
ATACCCTGACCTATGTCCTCCTTCTGGGCCTTCCCATTGGTCAAACCCAACTGTGAGACACAGGAAAAGTGAATCCAGGTGATACTGTGAATGGTTAGTCTCATGGGACACAGAGCAGGCTGATGAAGAAGGAAGATAGGGGGAGGCAAATAGAATAATCAGCACACTCCTTACTGTCAGAATATCCTCCTGACTTAGGCAATTTATGATCTGTCTAAAACTCAATATACTGGTTCTCCCACTAGGGGCAGAAGTAGAAAGTGTGCCCTTCCAATATGGCGGAGCATATGGCAGCAAGCTAGAAGCATCATGGCTCTATCAGAATCCATGGTGTAGACAACAGCCTACCAGGCAGCTAAGTGTGACTTCACATTGCACTAGGCGAGATAATCCAAGAACTGTTTCTTTGAGTCTTTAAACTCGTCATTTTTAGGGATTTAAGAAATAGAATCCTGGACTGGGTGTCAGAAAACCTGAGCTCCTCTTCCAGTTGGCTGTGGATAATCCTCTCTAAATGTTTTCTCATCTGTGAAATGAGGAAACTGAGTTAAAGTCTAGTTTAAACCTCTATTGGCTCTAACATTCAATCAGTCTTTAAATCAAAACCAGTCAACTACTAGGAGGAGTGATATGTTTGATGCAGGTGAATGTCTGAGCCATCCTCTGACGTGAGTGTGTGCAGAGGCAAGAGGAGGCTCTAAAATGCTTAGGCCGCTGGACCAATTGGTCATCACATTGTCAGCATCAGAAGGCGGGTAGGTGATGAAGCAAGAGGGCTCATGTTCTTCACATGCTAGATGCTCTCAGATGTCTCAGCTTGCTTCAGGGTCTTATCTGGGCTAAGACCACCTGTAAAGATTCAGGCAAGTTCTTAACTCTGCTCTTTTCCACCCAGAGGAACAGAGACATTTGCATCTCCCTTGGGTGTGCTCCTGTCGAGGGAGATTGCTAGTAAAATGCTTCTCCTAGAATTCCCTCTGACCTAGTCCCCAGCAGTATCAGATCCTGTAGGCTTCCCCAAGATCTCATTTTGCCACCATCATCCAAGTCAGTTGGACCTGCAGTAAAGGGTAGACCTGAGGACAGATGAGGTTTAGAAAGACACAGTCACTTAGTGGAGGTTTCTCCTGCCTCCGTGTAACAAACATAGGGTAGGACTAGCCTGCCTTGGCCCGTCTCTAGCTGTGACTAGGACTTACCAGCCGCCCAAGGTCAAACTCAGCCCCCAGGAAGATGCTTCTGTGCTGCACTTGTTGCTTTGTAAGAACAGCTCCAAAAGCCGCACCAGTTACACATCCTAACAGCAATCAAGATTCCTACATGGCATGGTTAATTGTTGACTATGATAACATATCTTGTTATCGGGTTTTCTTTAATGAATTCCTTAATAGACATCATTAGACGTTAAGTGCCACATTAATTCCTCTAAGAAGAAATATTTAAGGAAACTACACACAAAGAAATTTCTCTGCCCTGAGTCAGTCCTGAATGCCATCCCTTGTGATCACAAACCACACTGTGGAATCATGTTCTCCCTAGTGATGTGCTCACATTAACTTCTTTGGCTTCTGAGAATACGTGTCCTTTGAGTTTGGAATTTGAAGCTATGAGTAGATGTTCATCCAAAAAAAGGAGATGGAAGACTTTGAATTCTAAGGAGTTCACTGGATCCCGTAAGAAGCATGTAGCCAGGATGAGAAACAGATAAACAATCTCAGTTTGTCAGCACCCTGTGTAGGGAATTAAACTCACAACTTCCATGTTAATGACACTTTCACATTTAATTTCCTGTGTGCCACGCTGAAAAACGTATCCATTGAGAGTGGAATTTCACTCCATAGAGCTGTCTTATTAAGTGAGTGTGGTGAGGTTGTACTTGTCAAAACAAGATTCTGGAAGCTTATTTAGAACTATAATTTGGGGTAGGGGAAGCAGAGGGGATTGCACCATGTGGGACGATCATCATTTTCTCGATGTCGTTATTGCTATTAGAATTTGGTTACTCATTAGCACTAAGCATTAATTATTAATAATAAGAGCTGTATAGAGAACCAGAAGCCTTCTTTGGGCTGTGCCCAGGATGGACCATTCTAGATCCTCAGCTTAGGGGGCGGCATGCTAAATGTGAAGGCAGATACAGACCAGACAGCCAGGAGCAGGCCTCCTCTGGCCTCCCGGGCAGCCTTGCATGCGTAGGTAGACAATACATCAGTGCCCCCACGAAGATAGCAAAAGAGCACATTATCTGTTTGAGAAATACAAGAGTCACACTTGCTACTCAAAGTCAAGTGCACCCCAAAGATGGGCAGCATTGGCATCACCTGGGAGCTCATTAAAATGCAGACCCTCAGACCCCATCCTGGACCTCATGAGTAAGAATCTACATTTTCCCTTAATCCCAAGGTGATGGACATGCACATGGAAGTGTGAGGACCAGTGCTTTAGACTCTAGTGAGTCTCCAAATCTGCTGCACATTAAAATCCCATTGAGAGGATAGGGTTCCAATCTTGGAGGTTGGAATGAGGCATTAGTGTGTTTTCAAAAGCCCCTGGTGATTTTAACAGGCAGTCAACTTTGAGAACTTTTGATCCAGAAGACTGTGACATTCGATTAACTTAAGATCCTTCAAGAACTTTGAGAACTCATGTTCTAACGCTTGGAATAGATTCAGGGCTGCCACATGCATACAGGTGATACAAGTGCATATAGGTTGATGTAGGTGACCTACATCAACCCAGATGCCTCTCTTTGTCAACCCTCTCCCCCCACCCCATGTCCACGTCTAACCTCCTCCTAGACCCCCAACCACTCAAGGATCCTTGGCTGGCCTTTCTTGGCCCAGCGTTTGCCTTCTGCCTCCCTGCAGCCCACCCCTGGCTTTTGTTGATCCTTTTCCCCTCCAGGTGAGACCATCTGTTGAAGATGTCTCTGCTCTCAGGCAGCCTCTGTGCTTTTCAAGGTTTCAGATCTCTCATGGAGGTAGAGGGGCTGGCTGTCAGGAGAGGCTGAGGAGCCTTTCCGTAAACCCTCACATGCTTTAACAGCAGCCTCTACAGACGAGGACCTTACCAGTCTTCTGCATCTAGGGAGCCTCCACTTCTTATCTCTAACCTGATGATACTAATGCCTACCTTACACCTGGTCTGTTCCATTCTAAAGGCCTTATCACATAACTTCTCATTTCCTTCTCTTGTCTCATTTCCTTCTCTATGTGATCAGGACAGAAAGGAGACTGCGCTCACAGAGGGTCAGTGGATGATAAAGTCAGAGCCCACCCTATGTGAAGGCAGGGTGAGTCAGAAACTGTGGATTTGTGATTGGACATTCTCCCCACCTTTGAGATACACTATTAGTTGTCTCCTCAAATATCCTTTCTCCCTTCTTTCATACTAAGATAATTTCCCTACTGGGCACATTGTTGCTGAGAATAAGAACTACATTCTCCAGTCTCCATTGAAGCTAAATATGAACATGTGAGCTTGGATGTCAATTTCCAGGAACCTCCTGTAAGAGCCAGCTTGTGCATGCTGTTGGGCCTCTTCCTGTCCTTCCATCATCCTGCTGCTTGGCATATAGGTGCAGCCATCTGGGACCATGAAGAGGGGAACCATCACTTAGGGGTGGTAGAGCAGTCGAGCTGGAAAGGACCAGGGTTCTTGAGATACCTGAGGTAGAGTCTTGGGAAAATTCCACTTGGACTTTGTTTATGTAAACATGAAATGAACTTCCATCTTTTTTGAGTGACAGTTGTTTTGTCCTGACACTTGCAAAGAAACCTAATCTTAACTGATGTACCACCTAAAGTTTCTACTCCACTGGCCAGATTCCACTTGTGAAGATTTACTTCTTTGAACATTGAAGACTTGTATCACTTGTCAGGAAGAATCGGATAAAATACTGATTCCGCAGGATAGGCTCATAGCTTAAACCTTAACAAGCAATGCTCTTAACAGGTTGTCCAGCCTTGGGAAAGGTGTATGGACAGCACCAGGAAGCTGAAAGGCAAGGGATGAGAGTTGAAGGAAATTGACCCTTCCACCATCTACCAATTGCTCTTTTGGGACAACTTGTCTTGGGGCCATAAGGCTATGGATTGATTATTTTGGACACTATTGCCTAATTTTTTTCCATCTTTTTATTATGAAAATTTGCTGAGACATGGAAAAACTGAAAAAACTTTTACTGTGAATACCCATACCCTCACCATCTACATCCAGCTGTTAACATTGGATCATACTGACTTTATCACAATTTGTCCATCTTTTCTTCCCTCTGCCCATCCATCAATCTATCCTTTTTTTTTTGTAACTGATTTCAAAGGAAGTTGCAGGCATCAGTACACTTCCTTGTGATTAATTCCCTGCTACCTCAATTCTGTTCATTTTTACAACTTCTTCTCTGTTTGTATTTAAGCCCATTTCCCTGCAAGGAAGGAGAGAGGGAGGCTCAAGGCCAAAAATTATGACTTTGAGGTCTGCATCGGGGTTCTCTTTAGTCTTCTAGCATCTAAAGTTACTGGGCAGTTAATGGAAGTAGATGCCAAAGCCAGACAGGGTGCTGGCCTTCTGGGGAGACCTTGCCTCCTCATACTTTGTTCTTAACGTTGCCCTAAGATGTTTCTCCAGATTTCCTTGAGCCCTATAGGTCTCTCCCTCCCTGCCTGACCCTTGCCGTTTACCCCATGGCTTACTGAGGTACGGAGATCATTCTCCTTTCACTGGACTCTTCTTTATTCTTCTCTTCAACTAGGTCTTCCTCCATAAGCCCTGCGGTGAAGCCTGCTTACTGGGGCCCCATCCTTAGGGCGTCTGTCCAGGTGTTCTGTGCCTGTCAGCTCCTACCCACATCACCCTAGAAAACCAACTCCCCTCCCCTTCACTCAAACTTCACATTTTCTCTGTGCCTGCCTTCTTGTGCTTTTTGTGGCTGCAACTCTGCCTTCCTGAAGGCCTCAGTCTCCTGAACATCCTCCCTCCCACTCTCTGGAAACCCCAGAAAATCAGACCTACTGAAGCTGAAGAGGGAGTGGGGAGTTCAGGATCAGGTCCCTGAATTTTCTAGTAACAAGACAGTTACCTAGAGCGATCTGTGTGAGAACAGCTGCTGCTGGTTGAAAACCGACTATGTGCTTGGGTTCGCAGAAACCCTTTGCCATGTGTATGACCTCATTTTATCTGTCTAGTAACACTTCAAGGTTAGTACTTTTCTTTCTCTTCCTATTATGGAATAAACTCAGAGATGTTAAGTAACTGACCCATGCTTGCACAGCTAATAAAAATCTTCTAGGAGTATTTTTTGTATCAGGGCAGCTCAGGTTGGAAAGACTGATTTTTGAGGAATTTGGACTTCATACTTTTTGTCGAGCTACAATTACGTTTATATTTTCATGTTGCTGGGTTTTTGATTGTTTCTTAAGGCAGTATTTTTCCAACTGAATCTTCAGACCCTGAGCATGTGCAAATTATAGTGTCTTACTATATTTTCTGTGCAAGGACTCTTATTCTTCCCGTGTGAGAAATACTGGCTTGGAGGCCAGGGGGTGGGGTCTGTCCCTCCCAGTCTATCCTTTCCTTATTGTCATGACCCCTAGATTATAATGCAGGCCATTTGGGTTGCTCTGTCCCCAAAATTTCATTTCTCAGTCCATTGACAGTAATTTTCTTATGCATCTCATCTGCTCTTTGGGCTAGAAGTGGAGCCAAGGACTGAAGACTGAGAGAAGGGGAGAGAAGGGAGAGGTTATATTCCAGGCAGGGGAAAGGCATAAGCAAAAGCCCAGAGGCGAGAATTCGCTGGAGCACCTGGGACAGTGGTCAAGCTCATCACTCGAGGTGGCAGGACTAGGCAGGGTAGCAGCTACAGCCGGGTACATGGGCAGCTCACCTGCAGAGACTTGAGTGCTGAGCTAGGAAGTCTGAGTGGTGCTGTAGGCTCTGGGGAGCCAGAGAAGGAACAGTTGGGAAGGACCCTCCCGTGACACCTCAGAGGTCCTGGGCAGAGCCAGGCTAAGCAGCTCCTGGGATGGGAGGTGGTGAGGCAAGGAGCGGATGGGCAGTTCCAGCAGCCCTGAGCCCAGGCCGCCCAGCCCCCTAGGGGCGTGATAGGGAGAACAGGCACTCTGGTTCTTCCCTGCAGCCACAAGGGCGAAAGATGGCTCAGCTCTCAGACCCTCAAAACAGTTTTTAGCCCTTCTTCTGAAGAAAGAAAATGGTTTAATTCTACTTCTTGAGCTGCCCTTGGCTTCCGTGCAGCAGAAGCTGGAGAGATGGAAGATAGCTATTAACCCAGAGAAGTGAAATCAGAGAAACAGTGAATGTTCTGTTTCTCACAAGCACTGGGACCCTCTTACCTGCACTGGGAGACCAAGAGCGGCTGGGTCCCCTGATCCAGGGGCCGTGCCAGCCCTCCTGGGCATGTTAAGTCCAGCTCTGCCCATCCCTGGGGAGGTGAGAGCCCTTGCCCCTGCCCAAACTCCACGGCCCCTGATTTTGTCACCATTACGTTCCTGCCTCCCCAAGAACCTGCATAAAACTGACAGAGCAGTGAGGGGATGTACCAGGAGAGTGAACTCTCCCGTGTGGACAAAGGAAAGACAAGGAGAGAGGGACCTAGAGGCAGGTCAGGGACTAAGTTGGTCCCCAAGCCCCTTGGCGTGACCGAGCCCCAGCACAGCTGTGACATTAGCAACCAGCATTTGAGGCACAATAATAATTCTTCAGATCAAAGCGACTCCCTCTTTAGACAATTATAGTAAAATTGAAGCTCTCCTCTAAAAGAAACACATGCTCTTGTTGTGTTTTCCCCCTCCCCCTCCTTATTTTATTCTTTATGAACAAATTGGTTTTCAGGGCTATAGAAAGAACCGATTGGAAGCTTAAACTCTGACTGTCTGCCCAGGGGTGGATTTGCAGGGGTGGACATGGAACATCTGAAAGCTGATTTTTTTTTTAAATTGATATCCAAGAATAAAAGAGAGAATGGTAGGAGAAGCTGATCAGGAATGAATAAAGTCTCCTTTTAAGCTGAAATAACCCCCTCCCCCATCTTCCCTCTAGAAAAGCCAGACTGTAATTGCTTGCAATCACTCGGCACAAATTGTCTGCTCGTATTTGCTTTTTAATTTTGTATAATCTGGTCCATTTCGCTCTCTCTGCCTTTGAGCTTAACCTCTCTGTCTCTTTCTCTCTCTCTCCCTCTTATTCCTTCTCTCTTACTCTCTCCCTTTAATTCTTCAGGGCTGTTCAAAAAATTAGTAATAATTCCCAATGATATTTGACAGCTTTTACCAACCAAAGGCACTCAGGGAAAAGAAAAACGTGCGCGCATGCGTGCACACACTCACACACACACACACACACACACACACACATATACAATGAATGGAATTGATCTGGGCTGCATCTGCTTAAATGTTCATTTCTGCATCCAAAGTATTGTTTATTTTAACGCACTAATATTGTTTCTTAAGGCATAGTAGACATTTTTAATAAATAAATGGACTAACCCCAAAGTGAGCAAAAAAAAAAAAAAAAAAACCCAGCCAGAACAAGAGAAGTGGTTTCCCAGAGTAGCTGTGCACCATTTTCTTCTGGTTTTTAAGCAGGTTTGTGTCTGCGGCCGGCACGTCCCCACTTGCTCTTGCTGTAGTGGATGAGTCTGTGGTGCCCGTGGCCCCAGCCATCCTGCCCCATCCCCAGCTGGTGCGTGTCCTTGTTCTGCTGCCTGTGCTTTGCGTCCATGGGGGCCAGTGAATCCAGAAGGAGACACACATCAGTTGGTGTTGCTTACTTTCCAACTCTATGAAAGGGGGTAAGGAGGTGAGGGGGCATCTAGATGGAGAAAGAGTTCAGGGGGAAAATCCTCAATGGGCAGAGAAAAGAAGGAAAAAGGAAAAGGTGTGGGTGTCAAGAGAAAGCTGACAAAATTAAATGCACAGGTTATGCTGGAAGGGATGGATGTAAGTCCGACTCAAACATATACTTTCTCTCAGCGCCATACACCCTGCTCTTCTGAAAGAGAAATGAGATGTCGAGAGCAGGAACTTCACCAGAGCATTGAGGCTCAGAATTTGGTTTCCATACTGCCTCTGATCCTTACTGTGTATTGTTTGCAGCTTACTTCACTTCTCTGTACTTCCACTTGCTTTTTGGGGATGATAATACAACCTCCCTTTAGTTTACATTAAATAACAACTGTAAAATGTGTGGCAGGTGCTTGGCATGTTTTAAGTGCTCAGCGGATATTAACTATTATTATTATTTCAGCTTAATAACAAATGACAAATATCAGGATTTAATTACAGAAGCAGATACCATGAGTATTATGGAGTAAAGAATTTATTATAGATATCAGACCTTGTACAATTGTGGAAGGAGCTGGGGAAGTAAGATCTGAAAGGAGAGTTGGAGAAAAAGAGAAAAGTTACTAGCCCAATTGTTTCACTGGAGAATTCTACCAAATCATTAAGTACTGACACCAATTCTACACAATTTCATCCAGAAAGAAGAAAAGGAGAATATACTTCCCAATTCATTTTATGAAGTTATTATTACCCCAGTACCGAGACCAGACTAAGTCAGTTCAAAAAAAGAGAAATATAGTTCAATATCCCTCATGAACATAGATGTAAAAATCTTTAACAAAATGTTAGCAAATAGAATTTAATAATATATAGAAAGTATTATACACCATGACCAAGCAGGGTTTATTCCAGGGATGCGAAGCTAGTAAAATACTCAAAAACCAAATAATATAGTCTATCATATCAACATGCTAAAGATGGAGAATCACATGATCATATCAACTGATGCAGGAAAACCTGATAAAATTTAATACCCATTCATGATAAAAACTCAGAAAAATAGAAATAGAGAGAAATCTGCTCAACTTTATAAAAAGCGTCTACAAAAAAACCTACAGCTAATATTATACCTGAAGATGAAAGAACGAATGCTTTCCCCTGAAGATTAGGAGCAAGACAAGAATGCCCACTCTCACCACTCTTATTCCACACATTGCTGGAATTCTAGTCAGTGCAATAACACTAAAAAAGGAAATAAAAGGCTTACAGATTGGAAAGGAAGAAATAAAATTTTCTAAATTTGCAAAGACACAATTGTCAATATGGAAAACCCAAGGACTCTACAATAAATAAATAAATAGAGGGGAGGGTATAGCTCAGTGGTAGAGTGCATGCATAAACTTCCCCCCAAAACAAGAACAAAAAATAAATAAATACAATTTAAAACACTCACCAGATTGTGTACAGTTTTGTGTATTAATCTTACCCCAATAAAGCTTAAATAAATCAATAAATCAATAAATCAATCAATCCTCCTAGAATGAATAGGAGAGTTTAGTAAAGTCACAGGACACAAGATAAATATACGAAAATCAATTGTATTTTATATACTAGCACTGAACACATGGAAAATCAAAATTAAAAACATAATGCCATTTATAATAGCATAAAAAAGGAATGCCTAGGTACAAATCTAACAGAACATGTAGGATTTGTATACTGAAAACTACAAAATGCCGATGAGAGAAATCAAAGAAGACCTAAATAAATGGAGAGAAAACACAATGTTTGAAACATTCAACATAGTAAAGATATCAGTTTTCCTTGAACTGATATATAGGTTCAACGTAATTCCTGTCAAAATCCCAGCAAGATTTTTTTGTAGATTTAGGCAAGATTACTCAAAAATTTATATGGAAATTCAGAGATACTAGAGTAGTTAAGCCTGTTTTGAAAAAGAAGAATGAAATGGGAAGAAATGTATTCTACCAGTTTAAAGACTTCCTATATGACTGCAGTCATCAGAATGGAATTGTCACACAGATCAGTGGAGACAATAGAGAACCCAGATATGGACCCACACAAGTATGTCCAAATGATTTTTGATGAAGATATCAAAGCAGTTCGATGGAGGAAAGACAGCCTTCCAGCAAATGTTGCTGGTGCCACTGGATACCCATGGGCTAACAAAAATGAACTGCAACTCAAGTTCACACTGTATACAAAAATTAACTCAAAAGTGGATTGCAGAGTTAATGTAAATCATAGAAGGATAAAACTTTTAGGGAAAAAAAATCAGAGAATCTTCAGGTTTTAGGTCTAGGCAATGATATCCTAGACTTGACACCAAAGCCGAGTCCACTTAAGGAAAATTGAATAAATTGGTTCAACAAAATTGAAAACGTTTGCTCTGGGAAAAGTGTTTTTTAGGAGGATGAAAAAAAGCTAAAGACTAGGGGGCAATATTTGCAAACTGTGTATTCAACAAAGGACTGCTTTCTAAACAATGTTAAAAACTCTTAAAACTCAAACAGTGAAAAAGCTAACAGTCCAATTAGAAAATGGCCAAAAGACATGAAGAGATATTTCCCCAAAGATGACATGCAAATGGAAAATAGGCACATGGAAAGATGTTCAACATCATTAGCTATTTGGGAAATATAAATTAAAACCACAAAGAGGTATCATTACACACCTATTAGATTGAATAAAATAAAAAGTAGTGACAACACCAAATGCTGACAAGCGTACAGAGAAATCAGATCACTCATACATTGCTGGTGGGAATGTAAAATGACACAACTGCTCTAGAAAACAGTTTGAAAGTTTCTTAAAAACTTAAAAACTAAACATGCAATTATACAACCCAGCAATTGTAGCCCTTCACTTTTATACCAAAGTAGCAAAAACATATGTCACACAAAAACCTGCACGTGAATGTTTATAACAATTTGCAAGAGCAAACAAAAAACGGGAAACAACCCTGATGCCCTTCAGTGGTGAATGGTTAAACAGCGGTGGTACATCTGTAGTGTGGAATGCTATTCAGAAATAAAAAAGAACAAACCATTGATACACACAGCACCCAGGATGGATCACCAGCTAATTACGTTGAGTAGAAAAAGCCAGTCCCCAAACTTAGCATACTGTATGATTTCATTTATACAACATTCTTACATTGAGAAAAATTGTAGAGATGGGTAACGGATTAGCGATTGCCAAGGATAGAGGAGAGAGTGGGGACTGGAAGGAAGTGGGCGTGGCTATAAAAGGGCATTCGGAGAGATGCCCGTGTGATGGAAATGTTCTGTATCCTGACTATATCAGTGTCCTATCCTAGCTGTGATAATGTACTGTAGTTCTGGAAGATGGTATCATTGGAGGAAACCATTAAAGAGTACAGGGGAATCTCTATGCTTTATTTCCTCAACTGCACATGAATTGACAATTATCTAAAAAAAAAAAAAAAAAAGTTGAAGGAAAAAAATACAACAGGAGCTCAGTGCATCCAGTGACTCCACAAACCTTTCCACAGTAGAAATAAAATGAATGATCTGTGTTCATTTTCTGTGCTGTTGGAGGTTTGGAGGAATTATTCAGTATCTCTCAGATATGTGTCTCCTCCATCTTCTCCTATCTTACTGACACCCATCAACAGGTAAACAGCAGGTGGATGGATTTGCTTGATTAGCTCTGGTAATTACACAAAGGAGTTTCTTGGGCAAGTCAGTTGGAACACTAGGGACTGGAATCTTCTCCCTGTCATTGTAGGCTGGTTTCAGTTGCCACTAATATGAAGACTGATTGATATGTTTCACTTATGTAGTTAAGTGCACTTAATTATTTAAAACAGGGAGAAGAAAGATTTTTTTACAGAGCAGGCAATTGGAAATCATGTTAGGTGTTTTTACCAGGAAGAAAAAGTATCACACAGAAGCATCAGAAAATGAGACAAAGATTGAGGGTGAGGAGCCGGAGGAGATGATGTGGAATAGAGAGAGGGAGGGGACAAGCATAAGGAAAAAACGTCAGAGTCAGAAGAGAAGCTCCAAGTTCAAGTAGAGGAATCCTGCTTGCATGTCTTAGGGAGCAGGCAACCACTGTGGGGCTGAACACATCTCTCTAAAAGGAAGAGAGAAAAAGAAAAAAGGGGAACCATGAGAAAGAACAGGAGGCTGGAAAGAGGAGGGAAGAGAGATTTAAGGATAGATTTGTTTAGTTGACTAAAAGGGGACAGAACGATGAAAACCACCAGCCGTTACTGGAAAAGGTAAAGATTGTGGACAGGGACTGTGAAACCAGCCCCTAGACAGTGACAGAAGAACCTTTTAAGCAACGGAGCTTAAGTGCCCCCTTCTTTAGCTCATGTCAGCATCTCCCCAGAAGGAGCTGGGATGGAAGGGTCCTGCAGCCAGACCCACATGTGTCTCCTGAGCTAGGCTGTGTCTGAAGAACTTTCTGCGCATTGTCTCCTTTATGCATCACCATGAAGCATGTATTACTCTCCCATTTTATAGGTGACCGAATGAGGTTCAGAGAGGTTGTGTAGCTTGTCCAAGGTCATTCTGCTAATAAGTAGCAAATCCACATAGAAGGAAACATTCCAGCTCCCACAATGCAATCAAAGCCAGATGCTTCAGGGCTGCCACTGGTGGGAGAAACATTTCCTGAAAGGACAGACCAGACCCCATTGCCTCCGTATCTGGTGCCCAGGGTTTTCACTCCCACTGGAGTCTCTTTCATTACCTCTTGACCTACCTGGCTGCTTTCAAGGGAGATGCTACCCCATAGAGGGAAACAGTTGGTTTCATCAATAAAAATCCTCCAATATTGGAAGAGGACTATATTGGCCATGGGAGTTGGGGGAGAGGTACAGGAAAAGGAGAGAAGTGGATCTTCCAGGCTGCTCAGACCATCTCTGTTTGTAGTGGTTTCCCTCCATTTCTAACCTGGAGCAATCAGTGGATTCCCTTTCCCCTGAATGTTGTATCTAGTCTGTCTGATCCTAGAGCCCAGACCCTTCATTACCCATGCTGAGGAAAATTTCTGGGGTAACCTTCTGACTGACCACTCAAGTGCTTTTGCCTGGAAGACAATTACAAAATTTAAAGGGGACGCAGGCAGAGAATGATCAGTATGTGACATGCAGGCATATGGTTTTCAGTAGTTGATGCTTAGTAAGTCTTTGTTAAGTAAATCAATTGTCAAATGCAGTCTGATTCAATCCTTCTATCCAGGTAGGAGGTCAAATAACATCTGGATCCCATTCTCCAAGCCGTAGAGTAGCTCTTCCTTCATTTCGAGGTTGTAATTTTCATTTTGCTGTCGAGGCAGCTACTTTTAGAACTGAAACAGAAGAGATGAAAGCTCATGATTTTTGAGTGGCACCTGCCTTCCACCATCGCTGGCTGTGGTCTTTGCTGTGAGAACACGCTGTCCTATATTTTTAGTCTTTAGCAGGCAGTGTTCTGTGTCAAGAAAGGAATGTTGGCCAAGGGGATTCAGTTGTGGATGTTTTCTAGAGGATGTACTCCCGTGATACTTTGGTTCGTCTTTATCTTGTTACTTTGTGAGGTATGGAAGGTGATCTGTAGACCCCCATGGGCTTTCCTATACTGCAGAAAACAAGGAAGGGAGGGAGAAACAGAGGGGAAGACTCTCTGCAGTTTGGAAATTAATCCCAGTCTCCAGCTACTTTGAGAACTTGACAAATTAAGGAAGCTCTTTTTCTTTCCTTTTCTTTTCTTTCCAGGGACTTGAAAAAGGAAACAAGGAACAATTACAAAGTAGCCCTGTCTCATGACCCTGTCCGATTCTCAGGGAAATGAACTTACAGGAGGCTGCAGGACATCCCAGCAGAAGAGGTGAAAAGTTCCTGACTCTTGAGAAGAGATTGGCCTCTCTGTTCTCCATTTGAGGAAGAGCCCCGGTCTAGCACCCTGGTCTTTCCTGGACTGCTCAGAGACAGCAAGTATGGTTTCCTGGACTGGAGGAGTCTGACCCTCAATTTTCCCCAGGTAAGTGATACTTCAGCTTCACTTTTAGAATTTTAGAATTCTAAAATTCTAAAGAAGAAAAAAAATCAGCCATGTGATGTGGTTTGTGAAGGGGCACCTACCCCCTTGGGTGCTAGGGAGTTACAACAGGTGAAGTGATGCTGGGAGCCCTCCCAACTCAGGCTAAAGGATTTTTCTAGCCCTGTCACCCCTCCCCACCGTAAACAGATTCCCTCTGTAAAACTAAATTGGTACCTGCTTCTTAACAAACAAACCTTTGAGGGCAAAAAAAAAAAAAGCAATATTAAAAAAAGAAGAAAATTACATGTGTATTTTCTCCTGACACAGTTTTAAAAGCTGTTTGTAGCAGATTTACAATGCACATAGTATTCAGCTTTTCATTTGAAATTCTAATAAGTGCCTTGAATGGGTTGGAGCTTGTTAGAAGGTAAAGGGAATGAAATGTCTTTACTGAATTGTGAGGTTTTACTGGCTTCCTCATAGATGTCCTAGGTCCCTCTTCAGTGTGACCTTTCTTTCCGTGGGGTTTTTGTTGAGTTCATGCGGGCAATGGAAGCAAACATTGGAGTGGGAAGAAGGCCTGGTAGGACCATGGTGTACGTTCCATTTCTGCTGCCACCTGGGACTGTATTTTCCATGCCTTAGTTTGCATGTCCCTATCATGTGTGAATGAATTGGGAGGATGGTCTTTTCCATTCTCTCAAGAAATTCTCCTCTAAGAATACAAATAGAAACAGTTCCTCGGAAGTGTTTGAACCTCTCTGATCAGAAGTGCTAGTTTTATGGACTAAATGCATTTGCCTTTGTTCCAAAAGCAAGTGTTGACTGATATGACAACCACAGGCCTGTGCAATCTTGGTTCCTATCAAGAGGTCATGCTTTAATTTTATGATCTACCCATCTGTGGTGGGTACCAAACAATGCCATAATGGTTAAAAAAAAAAAAAAGGACAATCATGTCAGAATTTGTAATGATAAGCTTCCATTTGTACATTATTAAAAAATTAATAAGTGTTGTGTTGTTGGCATAGAAGGTCTAATTCTTATTTTGTCTGATCTTGGCAAAGATAAATCAAGGTCCAGGTTAGGTTTCTATAGCAGTTTTTATTTTATTTTTTACTGCTTTGTATGCTCTAATGTCATAGTTCTCCTAACACTATTATCATAAATGATGGAAAAGTCTTGAATATTTGCTTAACATTATAGAAGATTTGTGACTGAAAGGATAGGGTGTCACTTGTGCAGGATGTATCTTTCTCCTAAGTGTTTGTAGTTACTCCTCACCCCTTTGCCTTAACCACACGCCCACTTTTAGGGGGGGTGACCTTCTAACCTGGAGAAGGAGATGGTCATTGTGAAGGCTTTGAGTGGGTTGAGGAATGAATAGAAGGTGGAGAAACTGAGGCATGTGGAGATGGCTCTTTTGAGAGATTTGTCTGTGAGAGTTAAGAGAAACAGCCAGAATTTGCTAACTAATCTGAGCAAAATTTCTAATTTGGTAGGTCTAATTTGGTAGAATTTGGTTAAGTCTAATGGTCCCATTTCTGTGTTCAGGGATTCAAAGGACACATAGAAATCCTCCTATGTATTTCCTTTAGATTGTTATCAGGTTCTGCTGTTAGTTTTATTAAGTCTCCCGAGCTTGCTTCCAAGAGCCCACCATCTTCCTGTTATCTGTATAGTATCTGGATGAATATGGTTCTATCTGGATTTTCTCTCTAGAATAAAAGTTAACAGGTGTCTAAGATAGTGACAAAGGCAGGGTAGCATGTTAAAGCATTTTAGGATGTTCCATTTGTCTCTCATTGTCCCCAAAGTACAACAGTGTAAAACAACAATGATTTTATTATGCTCATGGCTTCTATGGGTGGAGAATTTGGAGAGGATGCGATGGGGCACCCCATCTCTGCTCCACAGGGTTTAGGCTCAGTACTGGTTAACTGAGAAGATATTCTTGGCTCTGTTGGATTCAGCTGCCATCTCTTCATGTGACAATATTTCTGGCACCTGAAGAAGTTGGAGGAATGTTTTACCTACCTAGGAGTTACTGCATGTGTTAGATTCTTTAGTGTCTTTCTGCCAGTGAAAAGAGTTCATTATTATTTTTAATGTGATTAAAAAATTAAATAAAAGTGATTTTTATATACAGACGTTGATGAAAGATGTGTTTTTAAAGCAGTAAATTAAAATCTCGTTAATATTTCAGTGAAAATATTTTGTGCTTATCTGTTTCGTCTCCATTTTTGACCTATGGCTTAGAGTTCACAGCATGAAGGAGATGGTGAAATCTGTTCACCATAAAATGTTAATTATAAGTAAATTACAGCACAAACGTTCAATCAGCCACATTAATTCTACATAAAGTGAATTATTGTAGCAGAAAATTTTGAAATGTGACTGAATTCTGTAATCTTCAGTTCCCTTTTTCCACCTCTCACACTAACCCTGAGTCCCATGTGTTTATCCCAGAAACTCTGAGCCCTTTGTGTAGTGTCAAGCTTGTTCTCCTCACTGCGTTTTGAAAGTTAAATACAGTGTGCACACCCCCCATCTCTCCAAATGATCCTGAATTGTACATAACTCTATTTGCCCCATGGCAACTTAAGTGAAAGCTTTGATATTTTTCAAGCAGAGAGTTGGGCTTTTAAAATGAACATGTTGAGTTTGTCGTATGAAAGCATTCTCTCCTAAAATATGATCAAAATGTTCTCTCATATTTTATATATATAAAATTTTATATATATATAAAATTAGTGTTTTAATTGTCATTTTATAATATACAATATATGTTATAATTTCTATAACATTTATATCTGCCACTATCTGTATAAATGTGTATGTGTGTGTGTGTGTGTGTGTGTGTGTGTGTGTGTATGTTTGTTGTGTCATTTCCTCCTGGGTTTATGTCTGTTTTATAGTTATAAACTTCTAAAAAATTGCTTCTATGGCCACAAACAATGGCTCTCCCATCTGGGATCATTTTTTAGTTAACAGAGACATACTGAGGGTATCAAAAATCTTACCCAAAGAGTAAAAATTTAGAAAATGCTTAAAACATCCACACTGCATGTAGCTTTTTAGTAAATGCTTAAAAACATCCAGACTGCACCGTGTGGCTCATTCTGTTGCTGAAGTTAATTGTTCGTTAATAACAATACTGATGCCTCCTTGAACAAGAATGCTTCTACATATTCATTTTATAATTAGAAATAGGGATGCTGCTCATTGTTATCAGAATGTTTAATGCAGTGACCAGTGGCCATCAGGTACTAGACTCAAGAGAACCCACAGATTTTGCAGAATACTTATGGGGGTTGGGGGGACTATTCCTTACTTGGTGCAACTAACAACCAGCTGAATTCAGATAATAAGTTTTCTGAAGAATTGCATAAACGGGATTCTCAACTCCCAGTTGTCCTTCAGTCTGAGGTATTCTGTGATAGATCTGGTCTGCCTCCTTCCACTTATCAAGGTCTGATATATCCCTAGTGGATCTAGAATGTTACTGCTGGAAGTTTGGGTCACACTCTAAAGATCCCTTTCAGATCCCAAAGTGAGACGCTGCCCACTCTTTCCTGGTCTCATCTCACTCACTCACTGAGAACTCCATGACTTAAGGGAATGTGAAACATACATAGCACAAGTATTGTTTCTGACCAAGGTGTGTCTTCTGTGTTAAGGATCAGTATTCCCATTAGTTGAAGGTAGAATCTTTGCTTTGTTGCCTTGGATAAGTATTAAATTTCATTTAACACTCATGAAACTCAACAGAAGGCTGAAGCAACCAAGGAAAAGAGAAATGCTTTATAAACTGCATTAATAAAAAAAAAAGATGCAGAAATGGGACTCGTAGTACTATTAAGAGAGAAAGACTCCCACTATAAGAGGGATGAGGGAAAGAATTTCCAATTTGCTAATGGCACAAGCTGTTAATCTGCAAATGTACGCAGGGATTGGTGAGTCCTCCTTTGACATACTCAGAAAACCTTGAGGATTAAAATAGCTGAGAGAGTCAGAATTAGGGATCTGGTACCATTATAAAGAAAAAGGGCATCCACTTCCTCAGAGGCTAAATCTTCTAAAGAAAATAGCAGAATAAACAATGTAGGAAAGTTAAAATGACAGTTACTTTAGTTTGAAACCATAGACCAAAATACGGAAAAAATAAAGATGATGTGATGCTTCTGTTATAATTTTCTTCTCCTTTTTTTATGTGTTAAGTTTGCAATCTGGGCTTTTAACATCTCCCAGCTTCCACTTTCCTCTTTGTCAATATGGAAAATCATAGATACATTTACAACAAGGTGTTAGAAGCCTATATTTTTCTTTTATAAAATAATGACTACTGTTTTTATAAAAAATTATACCTTATTTTATAAAATTAAAAACAGTGAAGTACAAAGAAGAGAGCACAATTTCACTAAAAACTTCATCACTCAAAAATTGTCGTCTTTCAGATTTGATGAACATTTTCCCAAGCATTTGTTTACCATGTATATGTAAAAGAAAAGAGGAAAGAGTGACAGGGACAGAGGCAGAGAATGAAAGGCTCCAAGAGAGTGAGAAAAACTGAGATGTTTAAAAAGGGATTATGTATGACATAATAAGTATTAAATGTAATGGTACTAGTCTTTGTTATATTAGAATCTAACAGAAAAAATACAAAAGTGAAACTAAAGGAATTTCTGATCCTCTAGAAGAGAATATGTTTTGTTAGACTATAGTTCTTAAGTGATTGGTCTACAATTAAAAGAAAAAGATCGGGAAAAAAAACTTTGTCTAGATCCATTATTCTTGTTTAACTACACGTTTCAGTGTTATATAGTATTGGCTGACTCTCTGCTTAAAAGATGAGAAAATCAGCACACAGCCGCCCAATTTCCTTCCTCTGTGTCCTGTATTTACTGGTTATTGCTTTACTTTGTCATAGTTTTTAACACTTGTCAACTTGCTCTGAACCATAAATACCACATTAATTTTGTCATTTTATACTGTCATATTTAAATACCAGTTAAGTGCTCAACTCAAGTTTTTAGATCTGTGTTCTACATTCTTAAGTTTTTTTATATATATTTTGATTCTCTTTCAGTTGGCTGAATTTTATTTTTAAGCAGACTTTTAGAAGATATTTTGATGCCATCTTCCAAGTTCTTGTATGCTTGAGAATGTCTGTTGCCTTTATACTCAAGGTGCAGTATAAAGGCATAGAAAATAAGTCAAAATTAATAAATAAGAATAAGTGAATATGTGAAAGGACACTTTAGCTGGCTGTAAAATTTTCAGATCACACTTTCTTTCCCTCACAACTTTGTAGACTTTTCTCGATTGTCTCTTGGCACTATTCCTTAAAGTTGTCGTACATATTCTGTTTTGTTGATACATGGGCTCATGGATTCCATGCTCAGAGTTCCTTCACATGTGAAAATCCTCCATATTTGAGAATGTCTCAATGTCATGATTATATCTGAACATCAACTTGATTGAATATGATATTCTACAGAGCATACTTTTTTCTTTAGAACCTTGTAAATTTTGCTTCGTTGTCTTGTGGGATTAAATGCTATGGAGAATTCTGAGGCTCATGTAGTTTTCCTGTTTATAGAGAACTTGACTTTTCTACCTGAATAACTAAAGACCTTTTTCTTTATCTTTTAAACTCAGCAACTAAACCAGGATAGTCCCCGAATCAACTAATCTGTATCAGTTTTTTCCCAAAATATACTGTACCCTTAGCTTAATATCTATTTCTCCCTCTTTTAAAGCACTTTTTCCCCTTGTATATCTGATTTTTTTCCCATCTGTTGCATTCTCTGCTTCAAGGACATTGATTATTCTTTTTCTATTGTTTTCCTTATTTCTTCCCCTTTCCTTCTCATTCACTGAGATTATCTCAAACCTTTCCCCTGCGCTGCTAATCCTATTTTCACTGATGTCTATTCTATTCCACATGTACTAATTTACTTACTAATTGTATGATGATGTTTTGATCCTCAGTTTGTCTCCTAAGCTCTACAGCACCTTTTTTATATCATTATGTTATTTTAATAGCTTATCATTTAGCAATTATTTTAGTAAATTTGCACCATATTAAACTATCCTATAGCACATGCAATACTCAAAAAAGAAATTTCTGTTTTTCCTTGGGTTGTATTTTCTTCCAGGTGGATGTTCCATCTCTCGTTTGCAGGTCTTATTTCCTCTTTGATGTTCTTTTTCTCATGCTTAATGTGTAATCTTTTAAGATCCTGGCTTAATGTGGGGAGGTCTCTTACTAGATTTATAACCCTGTGTGAGCTCTGGGCATCTTGCTATTTGTCCCACCTCAGATACAGCAAGGCTGTCAAAACCAAAATCCCAATTTGCAGATTTGGCATATAGCCTCATTGACAAATGCCTGTAGGAGAGTTCTGGAAGTCCCCTATTTTGACCAGCTCCTTGATCTCTCAATATTCAGTGCTTTTAAGGTGTTTTTCACTATTTTATCCAACATATGGAGTTATTTTCAGCAGAAAGTCTAGTCTAAAAGGATTAGCTTGCCATTATTGAAAGTGGACACCCCTTCACATTATTCATTCATTCATTCACTTATTTGTTGTTTTCGCTTAGTAGGTGAAGCCGTATGGAAATGTTCTCCTTGTGCTGATAGATGTTCCATAAATTATTTTTCACTGCCCTTCCTGCTTGATCTGAGACCTGCCTTTCCTCTCAGCAGCAACTTAATGTGTTCTATGGTGTCATGTATATCATGGGTACTTCGAAGGAGGGAGTATTTTGATAGGCTTTGTCTCGGAAAACCAGGAGCTCTGCTCCTCATCCTGAGATGTCATTGTATGTCCCTCATCAGGGTTCACTTCACCTAGCTGGGAATATATCTTATTGTCCTAGAGCCCCGCTCCAAAATTTTGAGTCTTTCCTGTCCCCTGACAAGTCTCTGAGGTCTTATAATAGTAGGCTTCTGTATTAAGATAGAAGGCTTCTATTCTTGAAATTACTTTCCTAACTGAGTCATAGAACAAACAGGTGGTTGTTATGGGGGGAGGGGTGAAATAGATGAGATAAGTAGCTGAGGGGGATTACGAGGCACAAACTTCCAGTTACAAAATAAATGAGTCATGGATGTGAAACGTGAAGTGTGGGGAATATAGTCAATAATTATATAATATCTTTCTTTGGTGACAAATGGTAACTAGGCTTATTGTGGTGATCACTCTGAAACAGGTAGGAATATCTAAACATTATATTGTGCCCCAGAACTAACATAGTATTATAGGTCAATTATACTTCAAAACAAACAAACTCATAGGAAAAAGGATTTGATTTGTGGTTACCAGAGGCAGGGGTGAGGAAGGGGGAAATTGGATGAAGTTAGTCAAAAGGTACAGGCTCCCAGTTATAAGATAAATGGGTAATGTGCATCGTGATAAAGAATGAACACTGCTGTATGTTATATATGAAAGTTGTTAGGAGAGAAAATCCTAAGATTCTCATCGCAAGGGAAAAATTTTGTTTTGTTTCGTCTACTTTGTATCTGTCTGAGATAATAGATGTTCACTAAACTTATTGCGATAATCATTTCATGATGCATGTAAGTCAAATCATCATGCTGTACACCTTGAACTTATACAGTTCTGTCTGTCACTTAGATCTCAATAAAACTGGAAGAAAAAAATTACTCTCCTGATCCAATATGCCTTTGCGCACCTACTGTTTGTTTCTCTTCACACTGTAAGATATTCAGAGAAAATTCTAATTATTTTCTCTATTTCTTTCAACCCATTCTGGGATTCAGGGTACAGTTGAAAGCAGCATTGGTGCACATCAAAATAATTTTCCTCTGCTTCCCCACCTGGTATTTTTTGAAATTTATAGCTTGAGGTTATACCAAAATTTTCTTTGTCCACTGCTGAACACCTTGCTGATTTTTTTTTTACTACTTTTCATTCCTTTTGTACATATCAGAGCAAGGAAGTTCTGCCATCCACATGCACTCTACCATCTTTCCACAAAATCTAAGATTCTGCATTTTAACAGGAGCTGTCTTAGAGATATGGATGCTCTACCAAAAGAATGACTGTGTATCTTCATTTGAGTTCTCTCCAAAATAGACCTTGAGACAAATATTTAAGTAAAAGTAATTTATTTGTAAGGTGATCCCAGGAATTGGGAGAAGTGTAGGGGCAAAAAGCAGGGAAGAAAAAGGTGCTGATAGTGTACAACCAAGCAGGTTGCCATTATGGGCAAACGGAGCTTAATTTCACTGGCAAAACCCAGGGAAGAGTTTAGAACCCACACCTCACAGTTATCCACACCCCAGGGGAAAGGCAGCTGGTGTATTTCCACATGAATTCCCATCATTCGTTGGTTGAGACAATTCCCAGGGTCATAATTCCCATTCACTTTCTGCCAATCACATGCAACAGGCTCAGACAGTCAAAGGTAGATCTCAATAAGATGCAGACTCTAGAAGTTGGAAGTTAAGGTGTCATGGCCTGAAATGGTAAAATCCAAGGGAAGATGGCCAGGGCAGACTGTGATTTTTCAGGAATCCTGGTATTTGGGTAAAAGAAGAAAAATCTTTGGGTATTTGTGAGGAAAGAGGATCATCCCAAGACTATATATACAGGAAAAGATTTTTATAAGCAATGAGTATAGGTGACATAATACACACAAAGTAAGTGTGTACAAAGTTGTATGTTGCATGGGTGCCACGTGGACTCTTTAATTGAAAGCATCAGGAATGTTGCTCAGCTGTATCCCCATCAGTTCCAATCTGACATATGGAGAAGGGGTCACATAGTCCTCCTGGAGGCCACCCCATAAACCCCACTCTCCCACAATCCTACTTTCAAAGAATCTCTCTTATAAAGAGATCATACTGATTTCAGTTTCAGAAGGGGCTTTTTTGACTTTTGGCTGCTTTTTCTTTCTTTGACTTTTTTGACTTTTTGACTGCTTTTGACTTTAGAATGGCGTCCCACAAACCCAGCCCTTTCCCACTATGTGAACTGTTTAACCTAGTTAAAAACTGGTCATTTAAATTAAATCTAAGAGAGAAAAAAAAAAAAACTAAAAAGATCTCCAAGCTCCTTCCTTAAGGTAGAGAGAACATTGTCATTTTAAGTACAGTGAAGTTAGGAAATTTCAATCACTATTTTGCATATAAAGTATGTATAGAGAATATTATATTGTGAAAAGCAAGTGTACTTCAGAAATCCCACCCAAGGGATTGGAAATTGTGTGGCTATTCATGTTATAAGGAATACCAGCTTACGTGCTTCGTGGTCCTTGGCAGAATTACCCATACTAAAAATCATTATTTAAAACTTTCTGAGTGTTCTGTCTCATGTTTTACTGAGAAAAAGCTAAATCTAGAATGTCAGGTGGAGGAGGGGGGGATGTTTGATATTGATTTGGTTGAGGTAAGAGAAAGCCAAGGAGTAACTTAACTACTCAAATACATGGTGGATTTCTGTGGCTATTTCTGAGTAATTCTTCTCCATATCTGTAGAGGGAGGAAGAGGGAGGAAGGAGGGACTCAGACTGAAAGATAGACTTGGAACATGAGAAAAAATGAACTCACCAATGTCACGGGACCTCGAAATGCTGAACTTTGGCCTCTATTAGCAAGAGAGTTTAGTCAGATGTAAGAAATAACTTCTTGCTAGGCAGATTAGATAAATCAGCAAAGCAGATCTCTTAAGTGATCTTGTGGTGCGCCCACTTCTGAAGTCTTTTAGAGAAGAAGCTGCCATCTTTTGTGAAAGATTTATATGAAAGGTCCAAGTCAGAGTTTGAAAGTTATTGTAAAATCCGGAAGCTCTGATATTCTTTGAAGGGGGAATGTCTCTAGCATTTGGAAGATGTACACGTGGAAGCACATCTCAGAGACTTCCATCTACAAAACCATTTGCTTCACCAAACTCCTTCTCCCCCAAATCTTTACAATTAGGTCACTAACCATCTGGGCTGCTCCATACACTTTTAAGTGCATTTCTCTCAGTCTTTGTGTTTCATTGTCACATCAAGTAAAGCTCCACATTCATCTATAAATTTATGTGTTGTTATGGGTTGAATTGTGTCCCTCCCAAAATTCATATGTGAAGTTATAAGCCCCAGTACTTCAGCATGTGACTGTATTTGGAGATACGGTGTTTAAAGTAGTAATTAAATTAAAATGAGGTCATTGGGATGGGCCCTAATCCAAGATGACTGGTGTCCTTATAAGAAGAGGAAATTTGGACACAGACATATACAGAGGGAAGACTCTGTAAAGACACAGGGAGAAGACGGCCATCTACAAGCCAAGGAGGGAGGTTCAGGAGAAGCCAGTCCCACCAACCTCTGATCTCAGTCTTTGTACAGCACCCCAAGCAGATGAATACGGATGTCTTTCTTCTTCCATCCTCTTTCCTTTGCCTTCTCTAGGATGACCTGTCTAGGGTCACTAAAGTTATTTTTCCTTCTAGTCATCTTTAGAACATGACCCTCCCCCACCTCTTCAGGTCCCTAAAGATGTATCTTCACAGAGAACTGTCATCTCTCTGCTGCCCTCCCCAGGCCCCCATCAATGACAAGCAGACCTGGAGCCCCTGTGAGGAGAGAAAATATTGTGAATCCCAAGACTGACTACTGAGCGAGTTTTCCTGCCCATAAGATGTTGCCTTCCATCATTTCCATTTTTTTTTTAAGTACGTATGTTAGGGAAACTTTTGTATTTGTGTTTGTAGGGCCTATCACAGCCCCAGAAGTGTTTTCACAGACGTATCTTTGCTTAATCCTCCCCGCATTTCAAATCAATGGGTTTTCAAGACCCTGAAACTCAGAGAGGTTAAGTGACTTGATCAAAATTACACAGCAAGTAAATAGCAGAGTTAGAATTTGAACTAACATAAAGATAACCATCATCACTGACTCCCACTGTGGGATGGTCAGTGGTAGCTGTTTGACAGCATGGCTGACTTTTTCTCTTCTGAACTGAACTTCCACGATCTTTCTCATGGCACAGATTATTGCCTCAGGCTAGGCTGTTTGCTCCTCATTCATTATTACCCCCACTCAGTTGGAAGTTCTGGGGAGGCAGGTTTTGGGCTGTGATTTCTATTTAGTTACAGTGTTTGAGGAACATTTGTTGATTGATTGGTTCAATGAACTTTTTACCAGAGAATGTGGCATATCTCTTGGCTTCTGGTTTTCCAAAGGTACATACAAACGTGACAAGGCTCTCACAGTGTTGATCTGGTCTTTTTGGACAAAGGTTGGGAAAGGGTCTGTATAAAAATAACACCATGGATTGACAGTATGTGATAGTAATTATGATTATTATACCCTGTATTTATATAACTCTCTCTCCCTCTCTTTCAGGGGCTCAGAGTCATTTGTAAGCAGTGGGCCTTATCCTGCTGCTAAATAGAAAATAAATTGCTTATCTCTTGGAAGAGAATTAACTCTTTCAGGGCACTGGGGTACCATTTAGTAAATTAGTAATCCTCTAAATGGCCCTCTAGATACGTCAGATCTCCCATATAAACTGGAATATGAAGGTGTTCCCAGTGCTTAAAAGAAATCAGGGTGTGCCTAACAGAAATCAGACAGCAAGCTGAAAATATATGTAATGTACTTATCTCTCTACTCTAATAACTTTGTGTTCGTGCTCATAGAAGTCTGTTGTGACTAAAGATGAATCTATTTGCTAAAAGCTGGCACTTCTGATCTTTTAATCTACTAATATGAGAGCAACAAGGGGAAGGAGGCAGATGACAGGAGGAGTAGCATGGTGGTGTCTGTACACATGGGATCAGTGATCATTTGTTCAGCTAAGCAGATTTTGAGAAACGGATGAATTTTTTTTCAAAATAGTTTGACAGGCTGGCCTTGACAGCTCCCTTAGATCCTGGAAATGTGCATCTACTACCAAAATAGTGGTTAGCGGATTGGAATTAGCCTCTTGGATCTCCTTGGAACCATTGCTAAGGTAGGTAGGGGGCCAACCACAAATCAACAGTGGCTTTAGAAATTCAGCTCTCAGTCAGAAATGACGTAGAGGCAATTAACACAATCTCAGAGATGCTGGAGATTTTTCCATGGCAAGTACAGAGAGAAACAGGAATAGTTAATTGGTACTGGACTGGACCATTTTTGTAAAAGATGGACCGCAGTCTTTCTTGTCTTCACATTTTCTCTCTTGCACTTCTGGCACATGCTGTCTTGAAGACATGCTCCCAAAATTATGATCTGATCTCCTCATTCCATCTGAAAATTTTGAAATTGACTCTCTGACTCAGATTTTGACTCTTGGCCACACTTGCTCGTCGAGGTGTTGCTACACTGAATTCTGACTGTAATTCAGTAACACGTTATTGATTGTTGAGACTTTCTGTTTATGTGCAATGAGATAGAATTTGGAAACTGGTGGCGTCTTATTGACTTTCTGATTTGCGCTGCTGGGAAGCTCATTGGATGGTGAGGTGGGCTGCCGCCAGGCAGTTTGGTAGTTCAGTAAACACTCTGTGGTTATTCCTCTGATTGTGCAGTGTTCCATCAGTGTCCTCGCACATAGATCCCACGCACTTAGGAACACGTGTGACTGCTAACTACCTTCCCTGTTCCTCCCCCTCAACCCAATATCCAGGAGTTAGCCTCCCTCTGAAGCCACACCCTCACTTTGGGTTTTTCTGTCTTATTCCTGCCCCACTGACAGCCAGCTGCTAGGGGCATCTTTACGCAAGCCTCAGCTTTCCAAGTTAAATATGCCTCGTAAGTCCAATTTCAGCAATCCACATACCTCTGAGCCCCTCACACTCCAAGGAGTATCCTTAAAGAGAAGAATCAGCAGGCTGCTGAAAAGAAATCAACACAGATCAGCAAAATGTCTTCAGAGTGGGCAGGAAGGATGAGCCACGTAGACTAATGGCCTTCATTTTCAAGTAAGCATCGTAACTGGTGACAAAAATCAACACTAATGGGGAAAGTGTATACTCAGTCTAATTGTATAATTGCAGCTTGCTTTCTGTACATCACACAGAGACTGAAGTAATGTTGTAGCAAGAAGTAGCTCCGTGGCTTCCCTCCTGCATACCTTGGCATTTTGCATTAAGTTGCACTCTGGCACGAGTGAAAAAGTCCAAAAGCACCAGGGCTGAGGATTCTATCACCCACAAATTGCTAACATCCACCATCTCAAGATGAAGGTCAGTTGCAATAGCACGCTGAGCTCAAAGGTGGCCAAGTGAAATGAACAAAGCCGGTGTGAGAAACTGAGCCACTGATTCATCTCCCAGGTGGCCCTTTTAATATTCCAAACTGCATTTCATCATCAGCGCAGTATGTTCAACCACGGAGCCTGGTCAGCAGCGCCCTTCTGCTGACTGGCTTTTCCACCTTCCCAGCAAGTGAGGAAGCGCGGGTAGATTTCTTACCCCACCCCTCCTGCTGATACTGGGCCCTCAGAGACATGCCAAGGAGGAGACAGCTGGATCTCATTCACTTCCTTCAGGTTTGAGAGGAGGGCAAAAGCTCCAGAGGGTGTATCCTGGGATGGTATAAAGCAGGTGTGCCTCTCTCGTCCACTTGCCCACCCCTTCCTTTTTGGCTTTCTGCTGCTTCCAGATTTGTGCTACTCTCAGCAAACCAGCCACTGGCTTCACTGCTCTGAGCCTGTCACCTTTGTCTCCGACCCTGGCTGCCACTTCCTAGGCTGTTTGTGACTCCAATTCCCTCTCTTGTGGAAACACCATCATAATCTAGGCAGGTAGGAAGTTTCCAAGAAGAGGACATTTGTGCTGCAGTCATTGGAGTCATTATCACATGTTTTATTTTCAAGTTTTCCAGAGGGAGCTGGAAATATGGAACGAATTTGAGTTTCTGAAAATGCTAATTTCATACAAATGTCACAGTCATAATTAAGGGTTATCATTAATGCATTATTATTTGTCTACTTTATAACCCAGGAAATTTTTTTTAATTCCTGAATTTCGTACAACCCAGAGGCGATGCATAGATGAATAATAAGATTTGCATTCGCTATTATTATTTTTCCTATCAACATAGAATATTACTAATCCACTAGAACTTAAAATACATTTGGATGATTATTTTCTTGAACTACTTATGTGCATTTTGTAATTTGCTTCACAGCCTCTTCCCTCATGATTTTTGTGGCTTTGTTCAAATAGCCAAGACTGCCTTTGAGCCATTATGAGTTCATGATTGATGGACTTATCCCAGGGATCGCATTATCAGCATCTCCCCTTCTGCAGGGGAAACATCTTTACCAGGGAAGATCCAGTTTTTGTTTCCCCCTATTTATTGCTAATCTGACTTTGTGATAGTCATCAAGCTTTATTCTATACTTTCTCTTGATGAGCTGGAATTCTCTGGAACTGAGAGCTGCAGGCATGGGAGAGAATAATACACCCGAACCACAGAATTAGGCAGATGCTCTTTTGACATTCCCCTGCCTCAGACATAAAATTGGTGGATCTTCATGTGTTGTTTCTTAGGTTTAGGTCAATAACAGAACCACTTGTTGAAATCAAGTGCTGTTAGATCACCTGACTCAATAAAAGGAAGACAAATAAAAAGTTGGACATTTATGTTGACAGGGAATATTGCCCTTCGTTTTAGCTTTCTATGGTGCCCATTGGCTTAAGAAAGAAACATGGTGTTGAGAAAGACTACAGAAGGATTTGCAAGGACCACTTTGGTCTGCAGATATTTTGAAAAATTAACAGGCATGAATGCTTAGTGGGTAAAAATTGTAAATAGAACATACCTAGGAAATAACGAGATTTGACTTTCTTCTGCAAGAATTCTTCCCACTTGGAAACAGTTTTATCTAAAAACTGGTAAACATAGACTTGTTGATGAAAATACTAATAATAGACTATCTCATTTATTCAGAGATTACATCCAGTAATATTAATTATTTAGAACAAAATAAAAAATTGAAAATATTGGTGGGGGGAGCCTACTACAGAAAAAATAAAGGCATTACACAAAGTACACACAAAATTGCTGATTAGGTAAAAATCTTTCATATGTTCTTACTTAATATATTTTAGAAGTATTTCATTAAAACATTTAGAGTGAAAATAATGATTTGGTGCTTGAAGTCATAAGCTTCAGTTTCCCATCTTGTTCATACCTGAAAACTCCTCAATCCCATGCCAGATAAAAAGGCACTATTGTGCAAAACCCCTTTCTTAAAATTAATTTATTAGTTTCTATATGTTTTGGTAGTTTGCAGGTTAAAGATGGTCTCCAGACAGGGAACTGAGTGTCTCGTTCTCACTTTTGCTACTGGTTAACTGTGTGACCTTGAACCAGTCATTTAATCTCTCAGCCCCTCCGCAGAGAATGATCAGGTCTAAAATATCAGTAGTACTGACACTGAGAAACCCTGCCATCCTTCATGCAGCTGTGACATGCAGATTCCACCTCTGTGCTCCAGGAACTTGACTGTGTGCCAGGCGGCCAACCAATGTAACAATGAAGATGATCCTATGATCCTAGTAACTTAAATAATCTCCCTCATACTAGCCAACCGTGTGTTGAGTCCTGTCCTGCAGGACTGTTCTAAGCATTCCACATATGCCCACTTACTTAATTCTCATCACAACCTTAAGAAGTAGATATGATTCTTAGCCGCAACTTACAGACCATTTAAATGGCCCTGCTGGCAATTTACCAGGAAAGTGTCAGCCAAATTCCTTGTTTGGCCAGTTTGAATGTCACCTGAGGCACACGGTCCATGCAGGAGGGACTGCTGAAGTCACTGAACTTGCATCTTCACCACTGCCCCAGCAACTGGGAAACAGGAGACAAATCCCGTACTCACACACATCTTGACAGCCCTAGTGATGTGATCTGACCACCTCCGATACCATATTGTTATTTTCTGGGGGCAGGTGCGGGGAAGAGGATGGGGAAGAAATTACAGACAAATCAACACAGCACAAGGTCATGTGAAAAGAAAAGAAATTGGCAAGAATCCAGTAACTCAAAGTATCTATTAAAATAGATCACGAAGCCCCCAAAATCTGTTTTTGCCTCAGTTACTCAAACATATGCAGATTGATTTTAAATTACCCAGATTACTAGGGCAGGGTTTCCCTGCCCTGTTTCCGTAGGGTTTTGGTAGATAAATGAAATGGACGAATGAGTTCTCCAGCCCGTGGTTCTATGGCATTGGTTTCTGTCGAGGAACGCCACAGCCCTCCCATTCGCCTTTTATCTCAATCAGCCTCTTATATTTACTGAGGGCCCCAGGAGTGGGACGCCGGAGGTGTAGATCATTCAATTTGTCGTGGCACATATTTTCAATATTATGATAAGAAGACAGGGGACCCTGCATTTTGTCAACTTGCAAGCCCAAGATCGATCAGCAAATAGATGGGCCTCCCCGTATTCTGAATTAAAGTGTGTGTTTCGGCAGTTTATTGACAGTTGATAACTACTGACCACCAGTCCTGATAGAGTCACAGAGGTCAGGTCAAGGCAGGTCAGAGCCACAAAGAACACCGCCCGCTCTCGGAGGCCGCGGCCCTCCCAAGGGGAAGTGCAGGTCAATAACTAAGCCACCTGTGGGGTCTGGAGGCTTTTTCAGTCTTTCTCCTTCTGGCTGTGCTACGACCTAACCCCTGTGCAGCCCTGTCCTCTCTGGCTTTTTACCCTGAATGCTGCTGTTCTGGGAGTCCCACAGGTACCTAGGAAGCCAGGACTCTGCTGGCCGGCAGATGCAGTGCCGCGCCCTTCTGATAGGGGGTGCCGGCCCAGGACCCACTTCTGCTCCCTGTCCTCAGAGAGTGAAGGACACAGAGGCAGGCAGAGGAAGTGGCTGCCTTTATGGCTCCCCCAGGAGTACCTCCCTCCTGTGTGTGTGCAAACCACTCTTGGCAAGCAGAAGTTTAATTAAAAGCCTCTCCGAAAATGCCTCTCTAGCTGGGGTGGGCCCCAATGTCCGGCGGGGGGGGGGGGGCCTGATCAAACAGAGGTGAAAACACGCAGACTTAGAGGCCTTGTTCCCAGGAAATGTCATCTGGTCTCCCTCACTTGCCGCCTTGCTGAGGCAGAGAGGAGGGGGGCTGTGGCCACGGGTTTGATGCAGTATCCATTGTCTACCTGAAAGATGCAAATGATATTCAAATTTGGTTCCAGTATACAGGCTGCTTGCATATCCCCCACAGCAACCCCTCAAGCAAGTGACTAATGGGAACATGTGTTCTTTCTATTTTTATAAGGCTGGGAGAACAAGGGGATGGAGGGCTGAGCCTGTGGGGTTTGAAATCTCTCTTTTCAGGGGACCTGCTGCTGTCTGGAATGACAGTAATACCCAGTGGCAGCTCCATGGCAGTGGCCCCGACCTGCCTAGATGCTCCGCTCCACGGAGGCTCTTGAGCTGAGGAAGTGACACTGCCTGATCCTTCTGTCCAGCCAGAAGGAGAGGGACCCGGGGACTCGACAGGGCTCATAGGGTGGTAGCGGGGCCCCCAGCCCCTGCTTCCTGGTGGCATCCCAAGTGTGAGTCCCAGCAGGTCTCTGTCTCAGCCATCACTGGTGGCGTGGTCGTCCTCTCCATCAGTGTTGTCGGTACAACGAGATCTGCATCTTTAATTAGAAGATTCAGGACTCTCTCTGTGTAAGGTCAGCTGGGGGAGCTACATCTGTCCAAAGCCTCTTGTAGCCTCTTACAGCCCAAACCGGAAGAAAAATCAGAAGAATGATTCCATCCAAGACAATCTTAGTATCAAGCATCTATTGTTGCTGTTCAGTTCCCGTTGCTGATACAATTGTGAAGGCAGTGG
Organism: Camelus ferus; assembly: GCF_009834535.1. Classification (NCBI taxonomy): domain Eukaryota; kingdom Metazoa; phylum Chordata; class Mammalia; order Artiodactyla; family Camelidae; genus Camelus; species Camelus ferus. Next base: position 46,509,855 of record NC_045704.1, read on the forward strand.
TGGGCCTCCCACACCTTCTGTTCTCACCTCCATCCAGTGACCAGGAATCACACCCTTGGCAGAGAGGGCCAACACAGTGTCAAATGAGACCTTTTATATGCAAAAACAATCTCTTCTTATGCAAATAACAATGTGCAAGACTTTGAAATGCTAGAATTCGGAGGCAGTGGGACAGACTGGATAGGTGGCCATCAAACAGAGCTCTATAAAATCTTGTCTGAGGGAAGGAAGTGGTTAGGGCTCTAGATTTCTTACCCATTCATAAATAGTCTAGCACTATTGATTGTTTTTTAAAAATCTCAGAATCCTTTCTTTAAAAAAGTTGGACACCCAATTAAATTGAAATTTTAAACAAACAGTGAATACTTTTTAGTGTAAGTATGTCACACATGATATTTAGGACATATTTGTGCTTAGAAATTATTGTTCATCAGCAATTCAAATTGCACTAGGCAGTTGCTTTACATTGTGTACCTCTGCATCTGCACTACACAGTGGAGTTACGTGCTAACTCTAGTTGACCAATATGGACTACCCAAATTGCTATGGTAAAGACCCTACAGCCAAGCCCAGGATCTTTGAAAAAGAGGACTGTAGTCATCAGGACTAGAGAGTCACGCATATTCCTTGTGCATTTGCTATCTCTAGTGTGAACTTCCATTAAAGAAAGGATTCTGAGATTTTTTAAAGTTTAAAGACCATCAGATTCTGTTCTTTGCATTTAGATGGGAATCTTCATCCACACCTAGGTAAAGAAACATTTTGATTTTAATGACTGAACTTCACAAATAGTCAGGGTAACCCACTTTAAGCTCGGCGATTCTTAACCACCTCTTGGTGTAAGGAAACCAGCTGCCTTCTTAAAAACCAAACCTAAACCTTCCCTTTGCCAAATGCGGGAGACTCTTGGAGAAGAGATTAGGGTCCCCAGGTCTAGTGGCTTCTCCCTGTGTGGAGAACCGTCTCCGTCGAGGCCCCAGCTTGTCTCATCAAGACTGTTGGGTGTCTCCTTACACTTGGTCATAATGATTCCTACAGGTCAGGGGCTTTATCTGTTTCAAGTGTCTTAAACAAAGGGTCTCTCCTGGACCAAATTTTTAGGATTTTCTCTCCCAAGGAGCTAAATCATGGAATTGTATATAAAAGATGCTGTCACATCATTATTCTAAATGATTTTTTAAAAGCTGGGATTAACTAAGTCTAACAATAAGTAACTGGATTTGTAGATAATGAGACATTTATTCACTTTATATATATAATCTATTGTATATATGAAATATGAGGCTTGTAAGGATCTTACTTTTCTAAGGATATGAATGTTTTTGAAGACTATGAAGTGAAAGAGACAAGACAGAAAGATCACATAAAATAGGGTCCCAGATTATTGTATATATGTATAGATATACAACTGAAGGGGAGAAGTATATATATAAATGGAATAAAAGAGATGGAAAAATACACCAAATGTTGACAGAGGCTATCTCTGGATGGTGGCATGTTGGGTGAGTTTAGGCCCTTTTGTTACTTTTCTCTGTTTTACAAATTACTTTTATGATCAGAAAATGTTTACCAAAAAAAAAAAAAAAAGCCCACACTCCTATAAGTTTTCAGGAACTTTATTTTTAAGGGTATCTCTGCTCCAAGGTCCCAAGAAGCAAGCTGACTTAGAGAACATCTGTAAAGGAAAAGTGAAATCAATTTTCTGTTAATATCCACTTGGGGGTAATATGCAAATTACATCATTCAGGCTGAAGGGAAGCCCACACTTTCTCTGCAGTTGGGTGCTTGGCCTTCTTTATCTGGAAGCTTGCTTCATATTGCCATTTGTTTTTGCTTGTGTGGAGGCAGTGAAAATCCTTACCTTTATCGAAATGCCTTATCATGTACTAAAGCAGCCGTACCTGTGACCCACTAAACTGGCCCCTCAAGCCCCAGCCATGTACCAACAATGTGCTAGGCAGGGGAAATACAAAGGTAATCAGGGTGTCATCCCTTCCTTGGAGGGCCATTTTTTGGACCTAAGGGGACATAAAAATGTAAACAATGAAAGGCTAGTACCAGGTCTCACCTGTTATAATGCACTGCCACCAACTTCATGGCAGGCATAGTTCTAGGATAGAATATGTCACCTGACATGTTCACATCACCCTGCAGCATAGGTACCGTCTCCCTGTTTGTGAGATGGGGAGGATGACACCTTGGCAAGTGACAAGTGGTAGAGCTGGAACTCAAACACCAGTTTCCCTGTACCTACTTCTGGCTTAACTCGTGAGCCACGTTGAAGCTGGAGTAGAAGAGGAAACTCCTGGTTCTCTCTGAAGAACATAAGCTACACGTGGAAAGGGTGTTTTGGTTTTGGTTTTGATTTTTTTAGTCCATTTTGTTTCCTGCTGTAACCCCAGCACGTGGAACAGTGAGTGCCTGGCAAGACTGCAGGGCAGGTACTCCATAGCCAGGTTCCGCAGATAAAATAAAGGACACCCAGTTAAATAATGAATCCCTTTTCATGTATGTCTTATGTGATATTTATGACATACTTATACTTAAAAATGATTCTCTGTCAGCTGAAATTCAAATTGTACTAGGTATCCTGGGACACCTGGCACCCCCTGAGCCGGTGGCAGCTTGGTACTGAGTTAAGCTGATAGTGGATGAGGAGGCCCTCGTCGATTCCACGAGACAGGCAAGGCAGCATCAGGAGCAAGGCACGGAGGGTTGACGATGCTTGGTTTGTTCAGGGAACTGCGGGTAGACTGGGGGGCAGTACTCCCAGTAGGGGTGCGAGCTGATTTTTTTTCCTCCTAATTTTAATTAGTTATCAACATCTAAAATCTGACCAATTTCACGTTTAAAATATGTATAAATATAGGCTTTTTGTGAGAGGGGGCTTATGGGTAGGAATGCAAACATCTTTATTTTCAAATGACAGCAGTCCCTAGGAGGTGAGTGGTCGCCATCCCTTTGGTCCCTTTTGTGGGGGAGTGGGGGCGGGTCGACCCTGGGCTCTCCTATTGGCTACACTCTGCTAGCACTTGCTTTGGGCATATGTTCTGTCCTCCTGGACCATACAAGTTTCTGAGTTTGCTGCCCCTGTCAGAAAGTGATTGGCATAACTGCTCCTCCCGTGCAGGGTGACTGGGGGAATTGTCACCCCTGTGTCAGATGATTTACAGAAGATGAGAAAGGAAGGAAAGCCATGTCTGAATTGTCAAGGGATGTAACCCACGCTAAGGAGTTTCCTTCTGCAGACAGAGGGATCAACTGGGTGTTTTGTTAACCTGGCGAGGGGCAGACCCACGTGTCCTTTAGACTGTAACTCTGGTGGCCTCATGGAGGATGGATGGATTGGAGCAGACAGTGCCTGGGAGTTAGTACAGAGGCCAACACAGTGGATCAGGGTAGTGAGGATGGCAGAGGACGCTGGGTAGAGGACAGCTTAAGTCATCATTAACTATCTTCAGATCCCACATGCTTCCAGAGTGTTGGATTCCCCTTGTGGGCTGGTTGTAACCTTGTGGGTTTAAGTGGAGAGCATGAGAGGGTTAGGGGATGTGACAGGGAGAGAGCCACATCTATTCAGTCTGCCTGTCTGTCTGTCTGTAATTTATTTATGGGGGGAGAATGAGGAAGAGGCAACAGATGGAGTCAGAGTCAGACATGACCCCCCATTTGCTCTGCTCACTCTTCTTGGCTTAAGGAGACGTAGCTGTTCCCCTGGCCTCACATCTGAGTGACCCAGGTGGTCACTGGTTGCTGGGGGCAGATGCGTTCATCGTGGAAGAAGCGAATTCACTGTTGGGGGTTGGAGAGAGGGCGCTGCTTGTTCTCTCCATCAGGAAGAGGAGGTAGGCATGTCCTTCTCCGGTAATAAGACTGTCAGGGCCAGTTCATGGCCTGAATGGACCGAGGAGGGCTGCCGGGAGGGCGGGCTCTCTCTTCTTAATTAGCACTAATGCAGTCGAGGCTGTTTTCGTAGCCTGACCAAAGGGAATAGTAATTAATATGGTGGGGGAGACAGACGGAGAGTTCAAGGCCAGCATGTGTGCCCCCGACCCTGGGGTCAGGGGGGAAGGGGAGCCTGGAAGACAATAGCCTGGTTCCCACAGGCCAGGACAAAGGCTGGCCCTGGTTCTCAGACCTCCACTTCCTGCGGCCTTCCTGTGAAGAGACCGTCCCTCCACTGCTGGAAAAGGGGCTGGCTTATTAGGCTCCCCAGCGAAGGCCTGTGAATGTGCGGGTCTACGTGTGTGTGGGTGTGTGTGTTTTAAGGGATAATCGTTCCCCCACTTAAACTACCACACAAAGCCTGGGGAGGCAGGTGCTGGGTTCAGGCCCCTGGGCAGATCACATGTTCCACAGCATCCATTTCACCTTGAAGTTTGTACAGCATCCTGAGCCTGGGAGCCTGGAGCTGAGGCTGGCCTTCTGCAAGCCAGGAAGAGCAGGAAGTTGGCGCCCAGGTGCTTCTGTGGTCAGTGGGCTGGACAGCATGCAGGCCAACCTCTGTGTGGTGAGGCTGAATGTGCTGGCCCCACCTTCTAGGGCATCCCTGCAGAGACACGGACAGGGGGCCGGTGGAATGATGGTGAGTGGGATCTAAGCCGTTGTCTTCCTCATTAAGGACACCTTTACCACTCTGCGTAATGGGGGGAACAAGCAGTGCCCCAAATAAATGCAGATACATGGGTCTCTCATTGCCTCTTCCTTGTTGTGAGATGTTGATCTTCCCAGGGATGAATTTGTTTCTTTTAGATTTTGCCCTCTACTTTCCTTAGGCTGGTTCTTTTTTCCCCCCTTTAATTAAATATTACTGCCTAACTCTTTCAGGTCAGCAGCAATGTCACCAGCATCAGCCATGAATCATGGCCGAGCTGACATTTTAAAAATGGCATCGTCAGGACAGCGAGTGCAGGCCAGACACCCAGGCACAATGGCTGGACCCCGTAAATTACACTAAAAGTCTAATCAGAATAATCAACACGCTGACATCTTTATGCATGTGGGCAGGACGCGGGGAAGGGAGGCGCTGCCTTGGATTTCTCTGAGATTTCTCTCACAGCGGATTCTGGTGCTTTTTGAGGATACAGAGAGAATCTTCAAGGTGTATCTGTTGAGTACCCTGTGACCTCTTTCCTCACGTTTACGTTTTGTGATAAAAACAGATATAATGAGTGTCTCTCGGTAGCGTGTTGGTTTATATGCAGCTCAGGCAGCACAGCCATATATTTTTTCCTGCAAGCATCCCCAACACATATATTTCTTCATCAGTACAGGCGCTTGGTGAGCGGCTTTCACTCTTACACGCCCCCACACACTATGAACATGACTTAAAGATACTCGTGGATGCTTCCAGCTGCAGAACTCTGTTCAAACTCTTCCCCTGTAAGAATGGTTTTCCTAAATCTGACCACAGTTCTTTTCTGGCCCCCATTAATGTGATTTCCTAAGCCCAGCGGCCGTCTGGCCAGGACCATCCATCACCTTTCGTACTCCGTTTTAGTTTTTGACTTTTCTTTTTTCTCTCCTTGATTCCTTTCTCTGTCTCTCTCAAACTCTACCCTACCCCAACTTCTTGTCTCTCTAGTTTGCCAGGGGAAAAAAAAAACCCACCTCTCCCAAAGCTTTGGTCTCCTTGCCTCCAATGGAAGATCGGAGTGCTCCGGTCCATACATATGCAGAAAGAGCGCCTCCCGGTGATTAATTGGCCCCACCAGGTCATAGGCACAGAGAGCCCATTTGTCACCAGCCCACCTCTGGCCATCTCAGCCAGGCTGTCCAGGGCTTGTGGGCAGCCCCGTGCACACCAGCTGAGACTAGCCAGTTAGTACCCACTGAGGTGTGGCCAGCCAGGGCTCAAAGGTGAATGCGATGGGCTGGCTGTAATCAAGGAGGGGATGGGAAACAAAAGAAAGAAAGAAGGAAGAAAAAGTGGGGGAAAAAAGAGTTGCAGTCGACAGATAAGAAGCAGAAGCATTTTCTTAAAAGATAAAGAAGTAGGTCCTGTTTTGCTTTGATTTCTCAAACATTGATCAACACCTATTCTGTGCCAAGAACGAACAAGATGTGGCTCCTTAACCTGGTGCTAGAGACTTCTGATGCTGTTTGAAGTGCTTTGATAGATTTTTGCCCATCTGATTTTTGCAGTGATCTCAAGTAGGCGATCGGGCTGATATTCATAGGCTAATTTTTCAGGTGGGTGAACTGAGGGTCTCTGTGATTTGCTCAGGGCCACACTGGGAGTGGTGATTGTACCTCTTCCTCTAATGCTTCTTGTGTTGTATCACACACACAGGAGGGCATCCAGCAGGATGACCTGAATCTGCCCTAACCTTGGGTCCCCCAGCATATCCTGACCTTGAGACAGCCCTCAAACCCGTTGACTCCTGGGCATAAAAACGTGGGCTCTGTTTTAGGCTTTAGCTTTTTCACTTTTGCCCTACATGTGTAGGGCTTTGGGCAAATCCCTTTACCTTTGGCATCCTCAGTGTCTCCATCTATACAGTGGAGTTCATATTCTTAGAATGCTGTGCACCTGGCCCAAGATTAAGGAGTTAGCAAATTGCTAGGTGTGTAAGGTGCATGTATTTTACATATAAACATTCTGCCCAGGCTGGGCCGTGTGGGCGCCCCCAAGTGGCCCCAGCATGGGCATGCACCCTGAGCCGCAGTCTGGACGGGCAGCTAGACACAAGCACAAAAACCCCACAGAGCAGTTCCCAGAAACGTGCTCCCTCAACTTCTGCCGTCCATCCTCCATCACCAGCCCTGCCTTAGCCTTTGTTACCATGTCCCTCCAGCCAAGCCTTTATCCAGTAAGCACTTGTGGGTAATTACTACTGGAAAGCACTGTATTAGGTGCTGTGGGACAGGCCGGCGAGGCAGGAGGAGGGACAGGGCAGTGAGAGACACCAAGGACAGGAGTCTTGATACCCCAGTTATGAGACCACCATTGATGTGTCCTGGCTAAGAAAGCTCCAGATGAGAAAGTCTAGCCCAGTGGAACAATTTCAGGAAGGGAGTGTCCTATAGAATTAGTTATACTTTTTGATTAAAGAAAAAAGATGACTGACTCTTGGTCAGTAGCTCACACTACTTGACAAACAAGCTGGTCGCAGGATTCCTTGAAACAGCAAATTCTGTGTCGAAAAATATCAGCAGCTCAAAATGTGGGGCCACTCTGCTTGTGAACGCACAGGTGGGAGTCCAAGAAGTGCAGTTTCCAAGGTACCAGAGGCCCCCAAAAGGGGAAATTGTTTACTGAGCACCTTCTATGTGTGAAGCAATGTGTCGAGTGCTTTACATGACTATCTCACTGAAGTCGTACAGTGATTCGGCTGGGTGAGTATTATTGTCTCTGTTTTACAGATAAGGAAACTGAGGCAATGTGTGACAAGTGAGTGCTAGTAAGTGGCCTGAAGCCATTTCTATTATGTAAGATGTTTTTGGATGAAAGTGGTAAAAATCTATAATCTAACTGCCTTAAATAATAATAAAGTATCATCTCACAAGTTTAGCAGTAGTGGGAGCTCTCCGATGGGTGGATGCTGCTGTGGTTCAACGAGTTATCAGTGGACTTTTTCAGTCTGTCCTGATGTGAGCTCGCCCTTACTTCAGGTCCCCTTGAGGTTGCAATCTGCACACTGAAACTGTGGTTATCACACCGAGACCCAGTAAGGTCCAGACGTAAAGAAGAAGCATCAATTTCTAGGTCTCTTAATAGCAAATCTTTGCCTGGAGCCCCCAGCGAAAGTGCCTTTCTCTCACTTAGATCAGAGTTGGGTCACGTGACCAGACCTAAACCAATCACTAGCAAGTGAACTGGGAGACAGGACAACCGAGACCGGTCAGAGGAGGTGCGGCCACAGGCACGTGCCTGGAGGGAGACCACATGACAACACAGGGAGAAGACGGTCATCTACAAGCCAAGGAGAGAAGCCTTAGGACAAACAATCCTGCAGCACCTTGACTTTGGACTTCTAGGCTTCAGAGCTATGAGAAAAATTTCTGTTGTTTTAGGCACCCCATCTGTGCTCCTTTGCCGCAGTAGCTTTGACAAACAAATACAGGAGGAATGTCTGCTTTTATGGTTTTCCTTCAGTCTGGAGTGTTCATTGGCAATCAGTCAGGAGCCTGACTACTAAGCAGCGGAGGGAAGCTGTAGAGGAAGGATTACCTGGTATGAGTATCAGGCAGGAAACGTGGGTGTACTTCCACAGTTTGACTTATCAGGCTGCAAGTTCGGACCTAAGCCAGGGTGCCTGGGAAGTTTGTGCAGATCCTACTATGAAGTTCAAAGGGGAACGTTGCTTTAGGTGGAAAGATGAGTTTGGATTGGGGCATGTTCTCTCTACCCTCTGGTAACTATGAAATAAATAATTTGTGTGTTTTCTCAGTGTCAGTAAGCATGCCAGGGCAAGGAAGAGGGATAGACAGTGTGACCCCTGCTTTCAGGGAACTGGTATTTATGCTGAAGGAGGAGGCCCCGTTTAGCATGATCAGTGGTGGGGAGGTTGGCGTCAGAAATCTGGTTGCCAGCCTCCAAAACTCCATGGTCAGGAAGTTTCTGGGATGTTGGCGTCATCGCCATTTGTAAAGACAAGTGGCCGCATTCAAGGTCAAGCAGAGGAAAACCTGGCAGGGCTCATCTCCCAAACAGGAAGAAAGCCATCTTCTTAAAACATCGTTTTCTTTCCATAAATTATCTCCTGGTGCTTTCTATGTGGAGGGAAAAAAAAAAGTTTGGATTTGAAGAAGAAATAGGTGGAAAGCAGGGACTTCCAGGAAACAAAATGCATTACCCATTGCCCTACAGCGTGTAGAACAAATCTGTTTTTCTGATGAGGAAACTACAGGCTGGTGGTAGGTCTTGTTGCATGTCTGTGATTAGTCCTGGGATCTCACTGGTCTTCCTGGTGGACTCAGGAGATTATTTCTGCAGAAAGAATCTGGATCGGTTTCCTTTGTGGCTTTTCTGAAGTTCTACTAAACCTAGGGCTTTACCTTCCCAGAACAAGTCAAGGCAGAGTATCGCCTCGAGTCTCCCAGGGTGTGTGTGTGCGCGTCCGTGAAGAGGAGGCCAGGTTCTGCCCAGCATCCTGCCACGCTGCAGCCCTGGACAGATAAAACCATGCTGGCCCATCTATTAACAAACCTAGAGCATCTGGAGTCCCACCCAAATGCAGATTCTGTATCAGCCAAGCCCAAAGCGGGGATTTATGGCAGATCTACAGAGACGACAATTTATTTAGGCCCTCCTGCCTAGAATTTCTTGTCTTTTTCTCCTGTTGATTTTTATTGGCATAAAATGTTTCCTGTTTACTTCTGCTCATTTATCACTATGACAGGGATATTTGGATGATGACTAAATGAAATATGTATGCATCCTAAAGATATTTATGTAATTTAGCAAAATTATTTTTCAGGTTTGTTCAAAAGAATCTGCTCAGTTCATGTGTTGCTAACACTGCAAAACATTTTACTAATCACATCCTAATGTGGGAATGAACACACTTTACTTAAACACACCAAATATGTGAACATATAAATATTGTTTCAAATATCTCTAACACGATAAATTATGATCACTGTGTTAAAATACCAATTCCTAGAGAAAATTGATTTAAGAAAAATAGCTAATCACAGTACCCTGTGAAAGCAACATTTTTTTCAGTATCATTTAATTTTCAAGCCAGGAGATTTGGACTGTTGTTTCATTTTGTGCTCCATTATTTTTTTTCCATTCATTTGCTGAACAATCATCTTCTGAAACACCCCGCTTCTGCAGTGGTATCAACTGGCGTGATACCAAAAAGATGTAAATGATTTAATTGAATTAGCTTAATTAGGTAAATTAACAGTTAAGCATATCACACACAAGCTTGTTCTGTTTGTACTACGTTACAGAGATAATTTAGTGTGGAGGAGAATGGGCATGACCAAAATTCCAATGCATTGAGCCAGATGAGCTGGCAAAGGAGAAAATACAAAGATAATAGTCACTGAAATTAAATCTGGGTAAATAATTTATGTGCTGGATTCATTAGGCCCTTTGAGTTGTAGAAACAACCAGTTGATCATCAATGAACATGCAAAAAACACCGCTACGGAGCAAAAGTGTGAAGACAGCCAAAGTGTTTCTGACCTTCCCAGAAGCATATCCCCAGGAAAATGTCAACATTCCTTGGTAATTCAGACAAATGGAGGCAACGAAAGTCTGTCTAGCTAGCCAAAAATCTGTATGAAAGCAGAAAGAAACAAAAAAGCCACAGTTTGATTGTTCTCAAGTACATACAGATGAAGTAAAATAAAACAGGGCATGTCAACCATTGGGCGCTATTGACATCTTTGTTGCGGGTGGGGAGACTGTCCATGCATTGTCGGTGCTTAGCAGCATCTCTGGAGTCTACCCACTAGACTCCAGTAGCACCCCTCTGCCCCTAGCTGTGACAGCCAAAATGTTTCCAGACATTGCCGTATGTCCCCTGGGTAGGGGACCACAGCCACCCACGTTGAGAACCACTGAAATAAAACCATTGAACACTCTCTAATCTAGGTCTCTAGGAACACTGCTTTAGTGAGTTATTCACAAAGAATCGTAACATTCATAGCACTTACATAGGATGTTATACAAAATTTGAAGCACATGTATTTGAAACATCCTGTTCTTTCTCATCCACCCATTCGTTCATCCATTTGGCAAGCAAGTATTTAGCTCTGAGCAGAAAGTGTCAGTGGATATAAGGTATCAACACTTTCACGGGCAAGGAGCAGCCAGCAGACCTGTCAATGGCGAATCACACAGCACAGAGTAAGATGTGGGAGGCAGAGGGAACTGGGTCTGTATGAGAACCCCTCAGCCTTGGGTAACTTGCTTTTAGCTTTGTGTGGCAGAATACAAGGCCAGAAAAGGAGGGCAGGTACCACTACCATCATCGAAAGTTGGCTAAAATGCTAACTGACCTGATGGCAATGTGAGAATTGGAAGGCTTTAGGCAACATGTGGCCAGCACTGACTGTTGGAAAGAGCAAAGGTTTTCAAGTCACACCCACACAGGTTAAATCCTGACTTTGCTGCTCACCAGTTGAGTTCCCTAGGCGAGGTACAGATTTCTGAGCCTTGTGTCCTTGTCTAGAAGGTGGAAATAATAATAGTTACCTCACTGCAAACCTTAAGTGAGACAGCCTATATAAAGGACCTGGTGTAGTATCTGCCCTATGAAAGTCACCCAGTGATTATCGGTTCTTCCCTTCATTAGCTAGTCCGTCCCACTGAGATTTTTCTCGTGAAGAATGCAGTGGAGAGTATACATTTATGAGGTTTGTGTTACTCACCATCTGGGTTGTATTCTTGAACTTTGCTGAAGTTGTCCAAATCTTGCCACTGGATGTTGTTTACTCTAAAGCAAAGTGTTTAAATCCCTTAAATTGGTAACGTCAGTTTGACGTTCATGTTAATCTTCCGTGAGATTTTAGGATCTGGAATCTGTAGGTGGCTCTCACAACCACGTCCACGGACCTGGAGCCACATATGGCCGTTATGACATGGGCATCAGGGAGAACACAGAAAAGCACCCATTGGAAAAAGTGCTCATTTTCTATACAGAGGAATTAAAGAGTTTTGCTAAGCACGTTTCTGGCAACATGTCTTGAATGCCAGTCTGTTCATTCTGTTGGAAAAGAGCAGTAACCAAACAGAGGAGGAGGGAGACCTGTTTTGCATTTGGAAATACCAACAAAACCACATTCCCAGATCCTTCTGCTAATTTATCGCTAACATACACTGGGCTTAGTGTATATAATGGAATGCAGGGCTAAGCTGTCTTATTTGGGATCTGACATGTCTCTTTTTCTCTTATGCACACACTCCACAGTGACACATCTATAAATGAAGAGGACATTTCCAAGAACACGTTTCATTGTCATTAACGTACATGCAGAATGTGCTAAACGCCTTGGACAAAGATGTCCTCTTCCCCCACCCCCGCCCTTCGCTGGGTGCTTCCTTCCCATCCTGCCCTGTGAGAATGGGCTTCCCTTTCCTGGTGACTAAGCCAGGGGAGCCTCTGGCAGTGAAGGCTTTTGGGTGGTGAGTCTCTGACCCCAGTCATCCCTAAAGGCGTTTGACATCCCTCCCTGTTTCACTGGCCACCAGCTGCTGCTAATGAGGAAATCAGAATCAGCGTTAATCCTTTCCATACCCAGGTTCTTATTCTCAGAAGTTTAACTTGTATGTGTTATGGCTTTAATAGCATAACAAGTTTGGGTTGACCTAAGAGGGAAATGGTAAATTCTCAGTGGCCTCAGGTTCTAGAAAGTTCTAGAAGAAATGGTCAGCTGCTGTGCTACGTCTCTGCCCCATCACCCATTCTTCCTGCCTCACACCAGTCTTTTCTTTTCTCTTTTTTTAAAAAAGCTTTATTTTGAAATCTTTTTAGACTTCATAGAAAAGTTATGAAAGTAGTTCTGAGGGTTTCCAGATAGTCTTTACCCAGCTTCCCCTAATGTTAACATCATACATAACCATAGTACATTTATCAAAACTAAGAAGTTATTATCAGTACAGAATTGTTAACTAAGCTGAAGCCTTTTTTGGCTTTCACCCATTTTTCCACTCATGTTCTCTTTTGGGTCCAGGATCCAATTCAGGATCCCACGTGTTTAATTGTCATGCCTCCTCTGTCTCTTCCAATCTGTGACAGCTCCTCAGTCCTCCTTTGTCCTTCATGACTTTGACAGTTTTGAAAACTACTGGCCAGTGATTTCATAGAACATCCCTCTGTTACTGTGCGTCTCAGGTTTCGTCATGGGTAGATTGAGGGTATACGTCTTGTGTAAGACAACCCAGGTGTGATGCGCTCTTCTCCATGTGTCTTACCGGGGGTACCCGACGTTTATCTGTCTTATTACTGATGTTAACTTTGGTTACTTGGTTAAGATGGTGTCTGCTGAGAGTTCTTACCATAGACTGACTATTTTCCCTTTATAATTAGTAAATATCTTGGAGTAAATACCTTGAGACTATGCAAATGCCCTGCTTCTCCTCAAACTTCTGTTGGTTAGTTTTCACATCCCTGGAAGCACAGCCTCTGCCGGCAACAATGACCACTGTGGTGTTCTAATAGCAATTTTCTACTCCTCTCATTCCCAAGACCTTTTGCCCAGCTCTCCACAGAAGGTGTGTCCTTGCCTTGTAGGATTTTACGTCGCCTTACACCCTGGTCCCTAAATGGGGCTGTGTGGACAATTTTTAACACATTGATTGCCATGGCACCCAAATCTCAGTGACAGTTGTGTTCCCTCAGGGGCACTCGATGCACAGTGGACAAACAATGTGTTAAAATGGAAAGAAAGAAGAGGAAAAAAATGACAAAGACGTAAAAGCGCCCAGACTGATTCTAGTGCAGGCTCACCATGTGACTTTAAACAAGTCACTGTCCTTCTTTGGGCTTCAGTTTTCTCTTCTCAAAATCCCTTCTCTACACCCCTTCCAGCTTTTCAAATGCAACAATTCTATGACAGAAGGTCGATTGTGACAGAATCTGCAGTTGGTATCACCAAACCGCTCAACAGTAAGATGAACACAGGGCGGCACCAGCCATAGACAGGGGAATTCAAGGAGAAGGGGAGGAAATGGTCCATGAATCTTTTACAAGCACTAGTGATACTGACATTAATAATACTTTCCACACCAAGAAACCCATTGGAGGGGAATGCTAAGGTTTGGGAAGGAGGCAGCCCCATTCGGGATGAGGTCTTTTATCTCTGCCTGGCCCTTGAAACAGATGAATCAGCCCTTTCTCCCCAGATTGAAGAATCCATAGTGTGTGTTTCCACTGTCAGTTTCATTACTTTGCATCAGGCTTAATATCCATTTAAGGCTTAATGGTTGCAGAATTACACTGGATGTAAAATATAGTTTTTAATGGGAGAGTTTGAGAGCTCAAGTTTTACCCTTATCCTCCCTATAAAGCTCACAAAATACCCAGACCTCAAGACCAAAAAATTATCTTAATCTCTTATAAGCTAAGTCTGTTTCTCTGATTTCCAACCCATAGCCAATTTATGCTGGTATTTTAAGTATACAAGTAGAGACTGCAGTTTATTTTGCCTATTTTTTTAGACACATCAGACGATCATTTAAAAATAAAAAGACTTAGGGAGAAACACTTGTCACTCTAAAAGTGAGAGTTGGCTCCCAGAGTTAACCACGAATGCCAAAGGGGACAGGACACCCAGGAGTTGATCATAGCCAGTCATCTCTGTTACAGAGAGATAGGACTCCAGAGATAAGGAAAATCAAAATTAGTCCCCTCCTCTTTTTATTTGAGCCAGTGCTTGTTAAATTCCTTTCACCCAACTAGTCTTTTCTCAGTTCTGCTAGCAAATAGGGGAAGGCATCAGTTTTAAGATTTTAATTCTTAATTCCCCGTTTTTAGTAAGGAACCTGGGAAATTTCATTATAAAAGTACTTTCTGTAAATATAATTTGGAAGATCACAGGGCAAGTGAGGATGGGAAAATAAGTAGCCAATTTGTAACACATTATTGTGAAGATTCTGTATTACTAATTCAACTGTGAGCTTCTTCTCTTACAGACAGGGGCACATATCTGTTAGTCCCTTCTCTATCTCTGATGCCAAGCATGGTATCTGGCATGTGGTAGTTTCTCAATAAATCCCTGGTATGTGAGTATATGGCTGATTACAGAAAGTACATCTGCATGAGTTGCATCCTAAGCTCTGGTCTCTTTCATGTACTTTTGAGGTGATGGTTGTCAGTGGGAGGTGATCTAACAGGAATAATTGCACAGGGCAGTCTATACCTTATATCTATATAATACTTTACAACACCATTTATCAAAATGTATTTTTTGTAAAGTTAATAGATATTATTCAGCAAAAAAGCTCTGTCATCGAAGTTTAAATGGTGAAGGTTAAGCAGTGTTTTTTTTTTTTAATACTACAGGACTTATCACAGCCTTTGATGCTTCAAGTGGGTGTTGGGACTTACCAGGAGAGCCTTGAACCATTAGACTTCTGAATATTTTTTTCTTTCTTGTAGCATCTTTCATGTAGTTATCAAATGAACACACTTGAGAAACACTGATAGTATACAGAACATTTGGGTAAATTATCCTAGAATATTTGTTTTCTGCCCTTTCTGTATTTGACTTTGGACTGGTTACTTGTGTGTGAATCAAATGTATAACATGAAAAATTGAATGAATGAGTGAGTGAATGAATGGGACTAGTGGCTACATCAGAATAGTATGTTATATACATGCTGTAGGGATTAACATCATGATTATCAGTATCTAAGAGAGTTGTTGAGATTTCCCCAAACCATAAATCTTCTCACACATAAGACTTTTTTTTTTTTTTGCCATTCCCATTGTCCCTCTCCCTCACTATAAAACTACTCAATACATTTTGCTAATTGCAATAGCTTTTATAATAGTCTTTCCACATCCAGTCATGCCTCCCTTGAATCCGTCATGCTGGGGCCTGACATGTCCACATGTCAGCCAGTTATTCACATGGCGGTCCTCAGCTTGGGGCCTGGGGCCACTGCCCACGTGGCCCCCACTCACCCACCAGCCTGGTCTCTCCTTTCTACATGGGTCACATTTCACACCAGCCAGCCTCCCCCACTTTCCTGAGGACACGTGGAAACTTCTCCCTCCCATGCTGCTTTCTGGGTTATTTCCTCTGTCTGGAAGGCCTGGGGAATTCCACAGCATTTATGCAAAGGGCCTCTTGAAATATTACCTATTTTTTCGTTTTCATTTCAAACCACCTCCTTCATGAGACTGTCTGGGGTCCTGCTATTTTCTGAACCTCCTTGGCATTCTCTCGCATCACTCATAATTACCTAGCTTTCAACTTGTTCTGTTGGCCTCCTTTCTACCCCAGCCCACCCCACCCCCACCATGCACACACTGAATTGTAAACTCCTGCAAGATAGCATTTTATTCTTTTCAATACCTAGCATAGCTCCTTGCACACAGTAGGTCCTCAGCTAATATTGGGTGAGTTGAGCACTTCTTTTAAGATCCGTAAGTGCATCCGTGTGATGACTTTTCAATAGAGCAGCAAAGAGAATCACAGGTCTTGCCCTAAGAAAGCTGAAGTTCCAAATGAGAAGCCCCAATTATCTTCTAGAATTTAGAAGTATAAAATTTACTAATAGGCTATCTTGCAGAAGTTCATTTGTAAGTCTGCTGTTGGGAACTTGGGTTAAACTCTCCCTTGGAAACAGGATTCTGCACACAGTTGTGTCTCCCAGCCAGCCGGAGAAGCCTATTTAACTCATAATGTGCCTAAAGTCCGACACTAATAGCAGCCCCAGGGGTTCAGCGGCCTCTCCTCTCAGGCCGTTGCCAGTCTGAACACTGCAGGCCTTGCCCTGAGGCGACGCGTGAGTCATGGAGGGAGTGGGGTGGGGGCACAGTCTCCAGCAGCCGCGGATGAAGGAGGAGAAGGGAGGAGGAGGGGAGGACAGGTCTACTGCGTGCAGGAAGGAGGAAAACAAGAGGAAAGTGGCCATGGGAAACGGCACCGGAGCAGCCTGTGTGTGAGGGGTGCAGCACGAGCCAAGGACATGGGACTTTCAGGGATAAGTACATTCTCTGACATTCATTTCTGTTAAAAAGTCTTTGGAAGGCTGCCTGCCTAAGCCTGTCTCAGAGGTTTTGACTGTGCTTCCTTCAGTTTTTCACCCCAACAAGAATATTAACAAAGAAACCAAGGAAAGACTTATTTCAACACATGGAGGCAATGACTATGATACTGACTCGAGGCCACAAACTTAGATGCCTCAGGGGCCAGGGCCCGAGGACATGCCTGCTGCAGGACGGAGTAAGGACACTGGGGTCTGTGGCACCTGCAGACACGTGCTCTGTCTGAAGGAAGCAGCTCCGCCTTTGCTTCAGTCAGGTGCTCACCCTGCGTGCAAAATACTCAACTTTTTCAAGAGACACCACCAACCCAAATTTTCCTGTACTACTCCCTGAATTTTATATGTTGACAGTTAATTTTAAAAATGTTAAACATTCTATAAGGCAGTCTCTGTGCTTTTCTGTGTGGTGGGCAACAGGAAACCAAAAGCATGGCATCTTGCCCTCGAGGTGCTAGCTCCCAGTTCTAGAGCTGCCACTGTAAGCCTGAGCAAGTCACTCACTATTTCTATGCCTTAGTGTCCCCATCACCAAAAAGATACCCACCCCACATGTGTCGTTACAGGAATGAGCTGGGATCATACTTGTGCAGAGCACATAATTTTGCACTCAGTGCCTGGTAACCATTGCAGTCATTCTTTGTAATACCATTAGCATCGTCAGAGGATGCAGATTCTCCTGTTTGGTTCTTCTATCCACCAGCTTTTTTCCCTTCATATCACACTGGGCCAGGAGCAAGAGCTAGGTTAGTACCCACCTGTACTGAGGGTACAAACTAGAGAAACAGCTCCTTGAAATGAGAGGTACAAGTATGTTCCATTGGTTGAGATTTCCTACCACTTCTTCTCCAGGGCTTAGTGGTCCCCAGACCAAAGGGAACTATTTTTCCTTGTTTCTGGGTGTATTCAGCATTAACGATTCAGCCACAACATGTCTTCTCCATGCTCAGATACATCACTGGGCTCTCCAGGGAACAAGAAGCTTTTAAAGGGCAAAGCTTGTTCTGTCTTGCTGTCTGCATTGCCTGGCTTGGCACTGTAAACAAAAAGATACTTAATGAGTTGCTTTTTCAGTAAGGAAACTACTCATTTGGGGTGAAATATTCATCTAGGCTGATGAATTAACATTTTCATTCCACTGTAGCTTACTTTGACCAAATGAATGAATCCCTGTACTGAATGCAGGGGAAGAGCTATTTAAACGCACAGCGGGAATCTCTTGCACAAAGCCATGTGGAAATGAATGGGGAGAGAGCCAACCTTTTTGGGGAATCCCTGGGGCTCGTGTCTGAAAAGTTTGCTCCAGTCTGGCAGATGAGGACCACTCTAGTTGTCTTGGCTGGAATTTGATGCTGCGCGTGGCCCTCTCCCAAGGGACAGTTTGGATAACACATGGGCCCCATGCAAGGCCATACTTGTCTCCCTTTCCAAGCAGGAACTGAGCTGTTTTTCAGACACCAACACACAGCAGCATCTAAGCCCTGAAGCCTGACCCTCTGGGCCACCCAGTGGGAATGTCAAGGCCACTGCTGCCCTGACTTCAAGCCTAAAGGGCCCCGAGGTCAGCTAGTTGGAAACCAGATTTCCAGAGCTCTGTCCGGCTTGTGCTTTTCTCATTCCCCAAGGAGGGACTATTCCCAGCCCAGAGGCTTCCAGACCACAGCTCTTCCAGATGCGGTGATTCTGACTTGCCCTTATTTCTTGGCCAGACTCACTGGGGATGAAAAGAAGGGCAGATGTGTCGATGAAGAACCAGTAGCAGCTGCATCTGCCGCTGGTTAGAGTTATTGGCATCCACATCCCTTCTCCTGTCCTCAAGACCTCAAGACACTGACAGGGACTCGGGCTGGTCCTGGGTGGTTTCCTCCGCCCGAGTTTGCCCTCTCTAGTCAGTTCTGCTCCAAGACTGCTGCCTCCATATAGACATTTTTATGGTGGATGCGATAGACTTCTCTTTCCTCTGCATCTGCTCTGATATCACTTAATGCTGAAATGCCTACAGGGAACTTGGAATGAACAACAGCCTCTTCGGTCCCAGGCCAAATCCCTCCACCCAAGCAGAAAAAGCTTCTGCAACCAGACCTTCCTCCCCACCCCCACCCCTGACAACCTTCCACTCCCATCCTTGGCTGCCTCCCCAGTGACCCAAGCCTCCAGCTTCCATCAGAGGAAGGAGTAGGTGTGCTTCCCTCAACTGCTGTTTGCTTTCCCCCAGCCGGTGGGAATCAGAGGTTGGGGTAGGAATTGATAAAAGTGAGCATTTTGCCATAAAAGGAATCTAAGAGGGCAATGGAAGGCCATCCGTGCGATTCCCCAGGCTGTCTGTCTTTGAAAAGGAAGATATGGCCAAACCTACAGAACTTGCTGCCTCTGGAGTTTACTCTTTATTTCACTCTAGTGCAGCACGTCCTTGTGTATGAATTAAAGATTAAAGGCAACTTAACCTGCATTTTGCTAGATCTCTATATACAGGAGAGGAAAGGAGGGAGGGAGGGATTGCGTTTGGCGTGATCTCCGGTTCTGACACCAGACTTGGAGATGGGAGACTAAAGGTGGGGAGGTCAGGGGTCTCCCCCTGATCCTGCCCTCCTTCATGTGACGACCTCGGGCAAGTCATTGAACTGGTCTCTGCCTCCACTTCTTCAGCCATAGACTGAGTGTCATGATACCTACTTGGACTCCTGATATGTCCTCTGCCGTATCTCTGGGTCACAGAGTGGTGGTGACATCATAATAGCCCTGGTCATTTAACACAGGACACAAGGGACGAATCAGATTTCAGCAGAAAATCAGCACTTGGGCCCCTCTCTCATTTGGAAAATCATCCAATTTTGGGTGGTTCACAGCTGAACTGTAACCCCATCCGCTTCTAGTCACCAAGGCGAGGCGCTACCTTTGCAGTCCCTTAGACCAGGGTTTCTAACCTCAGCACAACTGACATGTAGGCTCGGTCGTTCTTTGTGTTGGGGGTGGGGGGTGCTGTCCCCATGCGTTGTTGGATATTTACCAGCATCCCTGGCCTCTACTAGCTAGATGCCTATAGCACCCCCAAGTTGTGACAACCAGAAGTGTTTGAAACATTGCCAGATACCTGCTGCAGGACAAAATCCCCCTCTGTGGAAAACCACTGCCTTAGAATCAACCATTCTTGCTGGAAGCATCACCAAAACCCATGGTCCAAATAATTGTTACTATAAGAAACTGAAACACAAATGCACAGGCTAATTCCGCACCTTAGTCAGGAGCTGGAATGTGTCAGACAATAGAAATCAGTCCCAGTGAAAGTTCAAGAAGCTAAGACCGTGAGAAGAAAATATTCCTGAGCCGTTCTCTGCTATTTTTCAGACATTCTTCGTGCCACTAATATCCTGCTAGTGCAAATCTGGCCCATTGACCTGATAAAGACCACCCTACAGCCCTAGACTTGTAGTAAGGTCTGCGGGGCACTCAGGGGTTTTCAGGCACAGGCAGGATGGGAGCAGGAAAGTAGTTACCAGATGCCTATGGGCTAGGTGTGCCCATTTGGCTCTGAATCTGTAGTTAAGTGTCTATGTAACAAGTGTTCAACAGAATGTATTGCATTCCGTGTGAATGTATGAGCCTGGAGCAGCTGTACTGAGCTATCAGTAGCTGCCAAAAGGGATACGTACTTAAGGATGAGACGTCTTAAATATCAAACAGCAAAATGGCAGGAACAGACCTTAAGTGTTGACATTATTTTCTGTGGTCATCTGAAATTATCTTCAGGTCCAGCAAGGTTGCAGCTGGTCCTGCTTTGACTGTAATTCTGTGCTAGCTCCTCTGGCTGCAGAGAACCCCAAGGATGGGTTTTGTAGACAGGTATAGTGGTACCTCCATCGTTTACCAAGGATCCAAGAACCCATGTGGCCAAGAAATTCTATATCCCAAACCAGAATCCCTAGCGATGTGTTAGTACAGAAAGAAACAGCTCTTGGTACCTATAGGGGTTGGGTTGACTCTGGGAGGGAGGAATTACTTCAGGGCGCTCTTTGCAACAGACTCTCACCAAGGCATCTGGCAGGGCATCCTGGGGCCAGCTTTCCAGTCCAGATGTTTTCGCTCCACTGCCTCCTCCTAGAGGAAAAGGAATGTGCATCCCCTCCACCCACTCCCCGTGTTCATGTGCCCCTGAGGGCATCCACGCTGGAAGCCTCTTGGAAACCACATTCCTAGGAGGAACTGTTTGTGTGGCACTTTCCAACCTCCCCTGGAGCCAAGAAAAGATTTACATTTTGCTGTTGGTGTGCAACAGGTCCCAGTCATTTCCTCTCCTTTCAAGAAGATTCTGAGTGAACATAAATCTCACCCCAGCTCTGACAGCCTCCAGTCATCTGTTTACCAAAATAAACTTTAAGCATACATTGAAAAATAATTCCTAGTGAAATATGCATCCCCATGGCATTCAAGTCTGGTATTTAATGTCTTTTTTATGGTTAATAATGCATCAAAAGCATCCCAGGCTGAAGCTGTCATTACATCACATACATGATGTGCGGGGCCCATTTCAATGACTAAAAAACTCGGAGTCAGTTTTTATTTTTTTTAAAGAAAATACCAATGTATAATTACAGTGGCCTGTTTCCCTCTCTCTGTATTTCTTTTTAATAAATCTGCTGCTTGATGAGATCAATCCACTGAAAATACCTGGAGAGAGGTTCTTTGCTTTATACAGATAAAGAAACATGCTCTATAAACAACTCCAAAATCCCCTCATTAGAACCAGGTTCTATTTGGAGAGCACCCTAGTCTTCTTTTTTTTTTTTTTTTATGTTGCTTTATTTAAAAAAAAAATTATCCAGGATTATATAAAGGAGTACAGTTAAGCCTCGTCCTTCCTGATAGACAGAGAAAAATAGAATATTTGAATCAAAACATTGGCTTTCACTTCAATTCTGGCTCCCTAAAGTGAAAAAAAATTCAGGAAAGCTCCATTTGCCTTCTGTTAATTGCAAAGTGAACATTACTCTAAAAGTCCTTCCTTATTTCCTATCTGTTTGACCACTAATGCTGAGAACAGCATGCATGAGAGGAAAGATGAGGGTTGAAAGTTTCCTTCCTGAGTTAGCTAGAGGCTCCTACCGCCCTCGAAGTGCAGGAGCCCCAGGTCCCTTCACAGCCATCTGCAATGACCACAGTCATGCCGGGAGTGATTTCTTTACCACGGCGGACCATTCCTGCATGGCCTGAGGATGATGCGACTCTGTGGGAGCAGACAGCTCATAGCTGCTGGGGCACTGGGCAGTATCTGCTGACTCTGATTCGTGGCTCCGAGGACCAAGTGAGATAATTAGATAATGTATGAAAAGTACTTAGGATGGGCGTGTATCTGGGAGAAACTCAGAAAATGGCAACAGTTAGGATTTGGAGGAGTAGTGGAGTGAGAAACTAATAGCATAGCTGTGGGCTCAAGTGATCTGGGTGGGACGTTCCCTGGGCTCAGAGACTTAGTTTCTTAAGTGTAAACGGGGCTGGGAGTGGGGGTGGCAGTAGTTGCTCGGGGAGTTTTCCTGAGCAAACTGGCCACCTTTTCTGAAAATGCACGCTCCATCTTTTTTCTGCCCTTCCTTACTCGGCTCCAATCAGCCTGCCCCCCAGGTGGACTATATGCACACACATGTACGTACACATACACACTCACATATGCACACGTGTGCATGCATAGACATATTCTGCATCACAGCCTTTGCAAGCTCCTGGTTCTTTGGTCCAGCCTGGTTTTATCTGTCTTTGTGTCCCCTTAATCTACTAACATGTGAAATACAGATTAAGAATCACTTTTCTTTCATTAACCTCCCAGTTAAATGTTTTCACCACAAAAAAAGAAATGGTAATTAGGTAACATGATGGAGGTGTCAGATGAGCCTAGGTGGTAATCATTTTGTGATATAGATTACATATCAAGTCAGCACGATGTATCCCTTAAACTTATAGAGTATGTCAGTTATATCTCAGAAAAGCTTGAGGGAAATGAGAATAATAGTACCTAACTTACTCTCTTAAACTGTTACTATGATGATGAAAATGAAATAGGATGTATAAAGTCTAAGTACTCGATGGATGGTAGCTATGAACAATAACACCTCCAACAGCGATGCCTGTAATTAGCCCTGTAATTTGCAGACACTTCGGCAATGTGATTTAATAGGTGCTTGGCTAATGATTTACTAATGATGGAGGATTTGGACCCACTACCCTAAGTTTGAGCCAAGATTCATCCTAGGAGATCTGAAGAGTTTTTCTTCCTCGGCAAACACATGTTTCAGGAAGTAGAGAAAGAGCTGAAGGATGGCTTCTTTCACAGCTTGCAGGTCTTAACGTTTTGATGGCTAGCTCTGGGCAACCACTATAAACCACGGAATATAGGCTGAACAAGCCTTCTTTTGCACCTGATGGGGGGGCCCTCTGTCCAGAGACTAAATGCTGGCTTTGTCCAAGGTCAAGCTGAGAGCCTGGGAAGGATTGGGGCTACCCTCAGGTGGTGGTAGCATCTCCCCAGCCATTGAGCCTGGCTTCTTGACTGCTACCACCTGGCAGAGCGCTTCTGAGACTGAATCCTGAGAGCTCCCCCTGGGGCAGGAAGCGTTTCTGTTTTTTCCTTTTCTTGGTGCTTTTTGAAGATCTGAATTGTGGAGTCCCCAAAGGGACTCCTGCTCCCTTAAAACTCCTTATAGGAGTTTTTCTTCCATCTTTGCCTGGAAAAGAACGTCCCAGAATCCAAAGTCAAAGCAGCAGTGACTCGGCAGCACCAGTGCCGAGACGCCTCAAGCCGTCTGTCCATTTGGCTGCGCCCCCTCACCCCTTCTTCACCCTCCCTGTGACTCTAGCTCTGGGCCCCCTCCCAGAGCTGACAGCCTCACAATCTGGAGAGGAGCGCTGTGAGCTCTCCCTTTCAGAGGCGGTTTAAGAAGTTACCATTTGGATGTATTCGCCACCAGCTCCCTTTCAGTTCCCCAGCGGCCCCCGCCCTCCTGGTTCAGAGCCTTTCTTGGTTTCTTTATTGTTCAGCTCCACGGTACTTTTTAAGTGTCAAAGCAAATTTGTGTTTCCAGCAGGCAAGCACCTTTTGCTTTTTGCCTTTTTCTAATTGCATGTGGCCTTCAAGATTCTAATTCCCACGGAAAACTGAACCGTGTCCCAAAGAAAAGGCACAGGCACACACACAGACCCAGCCAGCCAACGCTCTGTTCCTTCGCACACACTCGCAGACCCACGATTGCGTGCTGTAAAGCTGGCTCATGTTAATGCAGCCAGGTTGGAAATGACAGGATATTGTGGAGGGCCAGTCACTTAATGAACCCCTGCGGGACCAGACTTGGTTACTAACAATTTCTCTCCAACTCATCAGGCAAGGGAATCTCAGCCCTCCGTGTTTCACTCCATCATGTCCCTCCACTGCCCCCTTCTTCCTGCTCTCCACAAACAAACCAATTACAGCAACAGATACAAATTGGCCCCCTTTTCTGAAAATGCACCCTCAACCTTTTTTCTGCCCTTCCTTACTCCACTCCAATCAGCCTGCCCCACCAAGTAGACTACGTGCACACACATGCGCACACACACACACTCACATACACGCACATGTGTGCATGCACAGACATACTCAGTGTCACAGCCTTTGCAAACTTCCTGTTCTTTGGTCCAGCCTGGTTTTATCTGTCTTTATGTCTCCTTAATCTACTATCATGTGGGATACAGATTAAGAATCACTTTTCTTTCATTGCTTTACCTCCTTTTTATACTGCAGCCAGCCCCAAACCTTCCCCTTTCTCCATCATACCTTAGGGTAACTTCCTAATTTATTCTTGGATGGTGCCTCGTGTAACATCACTTAGTATTAACTGTGTCCTCTGTCTTAGTTATCAATTGATTAGTTAGCTTAGAGGCTTTGTATAAAGACCTACTCCTTTGTAAATAAAACTGTTAAAATGTCAAATTTATAAACTCCTACTAAGAGTGGGAAGTTGCATAGTTGGAGCTTGAGCCATTCTGAGTAAGACAACAAGACAGTTATTACCTCTCCATCAGTGCTGCTCAGACTGAGTCTGCCAGTCACTCCTCATCATGAGGTCAAAACCTTGTTATAAGAGGGTTCTGTATTCGTAAGCCTTCCCCACAGACCCACGAACATTTCAAAAGGGAGACTTTACTCCCTTCAGCATGAGGAGCAATTACCCAATTATCTAAGTCGAATAATAGGCTAGAGACACTTAAGAAATAATAATAACTTGCATTTTTAGTGCCCCTTTCCCATTGCCAAATTACATCCACCTCTATTAATTCCCTTGAGCTCAGAGCCAGCCAGCAAGGGAGATCGGGCAGACCTTACTTCCTCCACTTTAAGGCGGGATCTGTTACCTACAGCTCATCTGCTCCACTGTCTCTATGTCTATCCAGATGCTGCCCAGAGTCCAAGGAGATGCCAGGAGAATGGAGAGAACTTCTCCTGCAGTTATTTTTGCATTGTGCAATGCAAGGAGAGCCTGCAAGGAGACCCTGGTGGGTTCTAACCATCCCCTGGGCTTTCTGGGTGTTTTTTTAAACCAAAATACCTGTGGGTTTTATTGGCTAGCCTGTGACTGGAGGCAGCGGGGAGAAAGGAACACCAGGCATTAAAGATGACAAAGCACTTCCATTTGACAGAGCCATCCAAGGAAGTAGGACACGAACGTATTTTTCTAAGGGAAAGCAATTTCACCGGCCCCGCCTGT
The DNA here is from genome assembly GCF_009834535.1 of Camelus ferus. NCBI lineage: Eukaryota > Metazoa > Chordata > Mammalia > Artiodactyla > Camelidae > Camelus > Camelus ferus. Next base: position 46,535,257 of record NC_045704.1, read on the forward strand.
ATACAGAGGAGCTGGACAGCGACCCTGCTCAGGATGGCCTCCGACATTCCCAGAGAAAGATGGATGATTAATGTTTTCTCGTTATGTGGGCTGGGAGGGATGTTTATGCAAAATTCAAAGAAGGAAAGAAATCCTGGTTTCTGCCCTTCTTCCTTTCACAAGGGCCATCCTGAACTGGAGACTGACAGACGTGGTGACAGAGCTGACCCAGAATTACATGGAGGTGATGGGTTCATTTCTGGGTGGTTAGACCAGCCAGACATAGCCCAAGCCTGGTTGCTGTGGAGGATAATGTTCCCTCTGGGGAAGAACACGTGGTAATAAATGGCTTTTGTGGCAATTAAACACAAGAACAAAAGGTGAACCTCCAACTCCACCGTGCCATCTCTTTTTCAAGAGCAACAAAAATGACCACGGGCCACCAACTCGGAAGCACCTTTCCCTAATAGGGGACAGGGGGTGGGATGGCTGTCTTTTCTGTCTTAGTGAACTTCCCACTGCAACTCCTTGTGGGTTTCACAGGTCACGTGTTCGGTAGGAGCAGAGAGAGTCCCATTCCATCTTGCATTTGCTAAAATGCATTTGGAATCACATTATTATAGATTATGCAAGACTGGAACATGGTTGAGATGAAAAAGTAGCCCTTGATGCTTCTGAGAGAGGGAAGCCAGACTGACCCCTCGGAGACCCAGCTACTGACTCTTTGTTTTTGAGAGGATCTACTTGCCAGAGGGAACAGTTCAGCTCTTCCCTTTAATTCCTGTCTTAGGGGAGATGTGAAAACATGGAGCAAGGAGAGAATATCCCTGCCAACTCCTGTCACACACCAGCAGCAATATGCACAAGTGTGCACATGTGCACGCACACACACACAATGGTGTCAAGGTTTTAGATCTTTACTTATACTTGGTAGCTTGCTCATGAGGAAAGACCTTGGGAATTGCAAGTCAGAAAGGCAGAGAGTCACTTCTATTCTGACTAGCTGTGTGGCCTCAGGGAGCTTGCTTAACCTCTCTGGGCCTTAGTTGCCTCATCACAGAGGAAGGAGGGTGTGGAACAGAAAAAACCAAAGCTTTGGATTTGATGACTTTTGTGATTCCTTACAGATGCAACATTCTCTGATTCAGTGAATTCATTTCTAAATGAAAGCCTCACTTAGGAAGGCCCATGGGTTTTGCGTGCATGTGTGTGTCCCAGTTGTGCACAGCAGATAATGCAAGAGCTCTGTTTTGTTCCTCGCTAGCACAGCCTCTGTGGGTATGCTCTCTGCTGGCTTTCCCCCTCCTTCTGTGCACTTTTGATGGCCCCATTATATCTGCACATCTATGTCTTCAGAAAATCATAGTCAGGGTGATGCTGGAATGATGCATCTCTTGAGCCCCGAACACCAGTGCAAACCAGCATTGGATTCCTGCTGGAGGCCGTCGAGGTAACCACAGCCCTCTTGAGCATGTAGGAGATTGGCTGCATGCTCCAGTGCCCTGCAGCATGTCATCACTCCTAAATAAACTAATGAATCCATTAGCACCTTCATGAACACGCATCTTGGAGTTGATGACATAGGTGTGGTGGAGACAATACCAACACTGAATGGAGGATGAAGAAGAAAGAGAAGTGTTACAAAGAGTACACACGCTGCCTTTCCTAAGGGAAAGGAGTGCTGTGTGTCCAGAAACCTGGGGCAGGGTTGGAGGGATGTTCCAGGCATCTAGGAGACTGGCGTTCCCTCTGCTTTCTTGCCCCTGGCCATGTGTCCATCTCCATGTTTCCACTGATCCTCCCCAAGGGAAGAAACTACCCAAGTCCTCGTTCTTTTGCAACTACTGTCTAGTAGAAACAATACGCTCTTCCCTTTCTAAGAACTCATTGCACACAAAGCTGAATGCTTAGACTCCCAACCTTTCTTTTGACTTTTTCCTAGGGCTGCTTAAGACCCACTAGCACTTATCATCCATCTTGGGATGGCAAGGAGCAACCCTGGGTCAAGATGGGAATGTCACAGGAGTTCCTGGTTGATGGGACTCTCAGTCTGGGCTGTAAATGATGAGCCCTGTGGTTCAGCTCATGTAGGAGCGAGGCCCTGGGCATGTGCACAGATGATATCTGGGGATCCCATCCCACTCCTCTGCCAGGGACGAGTTCTATGCCCCCCTCTAAGTGGGAAGGGATCAGTGCTGTACTGATAAGCTGACTCTCAGATTTTCCGAAAAGCGTCGATTTGATTTCTGTAGTATCAGTGCTCCCACTGTGACTCCCATGATAATGGGTGTAATCAACAGCTGGCTCACACCATTCCCCAGAATTTGACCCCCAGTTCTCATGAGCCAACACATCAGCCCCAGTACCCCATGAAAGGGATTCCCATGATGCTAGTCGAAATCACCAACAGTGGTATGATCTTCTTCCTTCCCCTAGAAATCAGGTGGGTTGTTTATCCCAGAGATTAGTGGAGAAATGCTGAATGTCTGCTAGGTCAGTTCTACTTGTTCCCGGACCCCTTCTCTCTGCATTCCCACTCCCTAGGAGGACATGTAGGCTCATGACTTTAAATTCCACCTGTTCGCTGAAGACCCTCTAAATTTTCTCCCTGGAACCCCAGACTCTGTACTTCAACCTCTCACAGGCATCTCAGACCTAGCACTTTTATAGCTGGTGTCCTGATGTCCTGCTCCCAGTATTTTCTCCCCCAGTCTTGCCCAACTCAGTCAGTCACACCACTGCCCCACTTTCCATCACCCTCTATATCCAATCTGTCAGATAGACTTACTGACTTTTATCTCCAAAACACATCCTGAATCCAGCCCTCTTGCTCCCGTCCTCACCGCTAACATCCTGATCCAAGCCACCTTCATCACTCACTGAACCACAGCCAAGTATGTCTTCATTATTTTTCTACATTCTATTATGGACGTCTGTCATCTGTTTTCTATACCATAGCCAATAGTTTTAAGATGCTCCCATGGCTTTGCATCACAGTAAGAACTGCCTCCTCTCCTGCCTCACCCAGTGCTGTCAGTCACTACGCTCCAGCCTCAGGACTCTTCCATTTCAGAGACAAGGCAAGTTAGCTTCTGCCTTTGCATTCAGTTCTCCATCGGCCTGAGTCTCCAGATCTTTGCAGGGCTGACTGACCTTAATGTTCAGGTCTCATCATAAATGCCACCTCCTCAAAGAGACCTTCCCTGATGACTTTCGGTATGTATGTCTGTCTAGAATGGAACGTCCATGAGGGTTTGGACAGGTATTAGTCAGGTGCACATACCAAAGGCAATGAAAGGCCCAAAGATAGAGCAGCTAAAAGGACAGAGAAGTTCATTTCTTGCTCATCAGAGAGCTGTTTGGGTTACTGCCTTCATGTGGCTCTGCTGTCTCCAAGGAGATCACCACCACCGGCAGGTTCTAATCTGGGTCCCCAGAGGTTCCAGGCAGTGGGAAAGGGGTCAAGGAGGAGGCAGCATACCCACTGTCTAAGGGTCTAGGCACAGACGTGACTCACATCTCTTCCACTCATCTGTCATTGGCCACACTTCCACTCATCCACATGGCCACACCTAACTACCTCCAAGGCTGGGAAATGTAGCCTATCCATGTATCCAGAAGGATTCTTGGTGAGTGAGCAATGAATACATGGGGGGAAAAAAAGAACCTCCTAGTATAGCAAGTAAACGTTTCAAATCCCCATTGGAAACTGTCAAAGCCTCAAAAGGAGGTTGGGAAGGTAAAATAGAGCCTTCTCCAGTTTGATCGTACATGGCACACTTGGATCATGAGAGGCATTCATAAATAAACCATGGGATTGACCAAATTCTCCATCCTCTCCTCTCCTTGAGCCTGTACCCATCACACAAACTAGAAAGGAATAGAGGGGGGGGGGCCCCACTGGGAGGTTAATAGAGAATATTGCATCTTTTCCATTTTCTAACTCCCTGTTATCTTCTGAGACCCCTCAGCCACTTCTCCCCAGCTCCCACAGAATACTGCATTCCTCTAAGGCCCTGTCCTAATTATTCCAGGTAGGGTGATGATTTTGAAAGAATAAAGGAGAAAAACAAGAATTTTATAGTAAGCTATTGTTTTCTTTTATACCTTGTTAAAACTGTAACTCCACCTAAGAGGTACATATGAGCATATTTAACAGAGTCCTAGGGGACAGCTGGTATGTACAGGAAGAAATCTGTAGATGTCTTACACGTCTGCACTTAAGGTGCAGAACTCGGGTTTATTAGAGGGATTTCTCTACTCTTCTGTGGTGGGTTTTGCACATCTGGACCCCTATTCTGAGCATCTGCAAGGAAGTCCAGTCTGGAGAGCTTTTTAAAGTATTAGTCACATAATTGCTCATGGAAGAAAAACAACTGGTGTCCTTTATATAGCAGAATAGGGCAATAGCTTCAGAAAAATTACCAGTTTGATAATAGTTACAAAAGCAACAGTGACTGTGTGCCTGGACTGTTCTAGGTGCTGAGAGTAAGGCAATGGACAATGCAGAATTTGTTAAAGAAAAACAGGTATAGTAGTGCAGGGTTTCTCAACCTCAACCCTGCTGGCACTTGGGCACCCAGTGACTCTCTGCTGGGGAGGTTATCCTGTGACTTATAGGATGTTAAGTGGCATATCTGGCCTCTATCCCCAGATGCCATGAACACCCCCACTCCCAGGTGTGACAACTGAAAATGCTCCAGACATTGCCCAATGTTACTTGGGGTAAAATCACCATTACTGAGAACCACTGCTCTAGTAGGAAGGAGTGTGGTCTTTGGAATGAGATCTGAGTTCAAGTCCTGGCTCTGCCAACCTTTAGCTTTAAAATCCTAGGGAAATTTCTTTACCTTTCTATGTCTTAGTTTCCTGATCTGTCAAATGGGTTAATAAGAGGATGGCTTTGGATAATGGATAAAAGATGCTCAGGCCAGTGTTTGACACACAGAAGTGCTTCTGGCAATGTTATCTAGAGGGTATTAAGTCTGATTTGCTCTGAGATCATGTAAAAGCTTCAGCTAATATAAAATCTAGACAGTTATTTATCATGCTATTTATTATTTCAACAGAGTTTTGTGGACCATTAAAAACATATCTGTATCCTTCCGTCTCCATTTGTGTAGAGCATTGTTTGAAATATTAAATAAGACATCGAGGGTGTTGGTGGCATAGAGATAGAAAATAACTAAAGAGTTCTTGTTCTTAATTAGCAGTTCCATATTTTCCGGCACTTTCCTTTGCAGCAGCTCTTTGACCCCTTGGATATTGCGGTGGCTCCCAAGAGAATGTTTTCCTGCATGTATCATTGTCCTCTCTTTCCAGAAATCGGGTCCTAACTTCCCATTGTTTATTCACTGGGATTAGAGATGGGAAATGACACAAAGTATTTAAAGGAAGGTTCATGTGAGACTGAATGCCTTCTTCCAGTAGAAATCAGATTCTGTCTCTAGTGACTTTAAACTTGTGTATAGCACCAGTTACTTTAGGTGTGTGTTCATCTCTGCTTCAAATGCAAGATATAGCTTTGGTAACAAAGGAATTGGCATGTGAACAGCTGGCCATATTAGTCATTCTGAATGTAAAGTTTGTATGGAGAAAGGCGGGGACCCAGAAGTGCGGTATCAGGATGGTCAGTGATCGTGGGGTAGGTCATTAGGACCAATCATCAGACTACTGGGACTGCCAAGAATATATTGACAAATGACATGCGGATTTCAACAAGGAAATGTTAAGCTTACTTTGGAAGGATGGTAGGAAAAAAATAGGCAGCAGAGTATACTTTTAAAGTTACATATAGTGGAAGATTATGAAAAGCCATTACAAGGATAACAGAAGTTTTCTGATACTAAAAAGAAAAATACAGGATGCATAATCAGATAACATTTATGTCCCTAGTTATCTGTATCCCAGTGTACTTCATGTGACTAAGAAACAAAGTGAACTTGAAGGTTTAATACAGGTATAATGAGGCTCCGTGAGATCTCAAAAATTGAATGCTAAGGTGGGGGACCCTTGAGCCAGCAGGTTAAAATATGATGGAGAATGTGTACAGGTAGATAAACAGAGAAAGAAGTAGAAGTGATGTCCTTAGGGGAATATACTTCAGACCACCCAGTCAGACAGATCACTTGGCTCATGCTTTGTTACCCATGTATGAAGTTCACATAGTGAAGCACACCCTTCTCAGGATTTGTCAGCTCTCCCCACATTTGCTGCCTTTCTCCTGTTAAAGAGACACATCCTGAATCATCTTACTCAACATTTCATCTATTAGAAGAGTGAAAAAGACAGCAGTAACTGCTAATTCTGGGCATAATTATTATTTTTTCTTTTTTTCCCCCCCTTTTTAAAAAAAGATAAATTACAGTCGATTCACAATGTTGGTTAACCTCTGGTGTACAGCATAGTGATTCATTTATAAAGATGTATATATTCCTTTTCATATTCTTTTTCATTATAGACCATTACAAGGTATTGAATAGAGTTCCCTGTGCTATACAGTAGGACTTTGTTGTTTATCTATTTTTTTATATATAGTAGTTTGTATCTGCAAATCTCGAACTCTCAATTTATCCCTCCACCCCCAATTCCTCCTAGTAACCATGAGTTTGTTTTCTGTGTCTGTGAGTCTGGACTTAATTCTAATAAATCTAGAGGAACTCGTGATGAAATCATTTGGTGGGACACATTTCAATATGAATTATAGTTTTTTAAATTTAATTTTACTTTTATGAAAGTTACTTATTCATATAACTTTTAGATTCATAAAGTCCTACCAGCCTTTTTTTTAAAAAAAACACACAATCTCCCCTGAAAGTCTCCCTCCCATTTCTTCCTGCCCAGAGACAAACTGTTTCAATTCTTTTAAGTGATTCCTTAGAAATTCACCTCCACATCTCAAAATACATGTTTTTTTATTCCTATTTCCTGATTTTTACTCCTAGATAGTATCTGTTGACTTCCCAGTATGGAAAATGAAGATCTAGCTCTCTTTTAAATCCCTCTTCAAAAAACCCCACGTAAAATCCCCATCCTCCCTGTATTATAATCTGTATTAGATCAATCTTCAGCCTAGCTGAGCCATGTGGTATACTATGATTACTCTTCTTTTCAGCATAACTCTGTTTTCATTGGTCCTATTTTTGCTCTTCTTAGTTTTCTATGTAGTGATCATGGCCATGTCTATACACTCTCCACCAATTGTATACACCTCTCTCAATATATCCAAATATATTGGTGTTCTGTCCATTTCATCTTCTTATTAAAGTTCTCCCAGAACTGTCTGAACTGCTCTCAGCAAGACTAGTTGATCTCTAAGTTCGGAGCCCAGCTGTTACTTCTGAATGTCCCTTCCCATCATCCTGGGGACTTCTTTCTCCTCTGTGGTATATTGGTGTCTCTGTTTGCTGCTCCCTAGTTCATTTACCATCATTAGTTCCATTTTGCAGTTGAGACAAATGGAGGCGTGGGGAATTTAAGTACAATTTCGCAGAGTCGTATGGTTTTAATACAAGCGGCACAGCCAGGCCTAAAATCCAGAATCCATCTGACACTGAACCTGTGCCCTAATTACTCACTTAACAGTCACGGCACAACCTCTGGCAGTCCTGGCCAAGAGATCGGCTAGGTGGTGGAAGCCAGGGGCACCTACAGGTGGCTAAGGGCTTCATGTAAGCTGTGCTTCCCCTGTTCAAGTCAGTCTGTTGCAACATTCCTATTTTAAAACACTTCTACAGCCCCTGACTCACTGTCCCTAATGGCAGCTTCTTATTTCTGGGATTAGTGGGTAAAAAAAATAGCTTCTGGGTATGTGACACTATTCTGAGGCCTTTAATGTCAGAAATAATGATCGTGTTAAATTGGAGCTCATTACCACGGAATGAGACTTCATTGAGCCCTCTTTTTGGGGAGTTGTATAATTTTTTTTCCCTTTTTTTTTTTTTTTTTGTTACCTCATTCTTAGTAGCTCTGACATGGTGCAGCTGGGGGAAGTGGGTATTTGGAGTGGCAAATTATCAAATAATAAGAAAGATCTCCTTTCATCGATGTAAGGAAAAGGGTCCATCCTCCATTGTTCTCACCAAACGCTGGCTGTTCCTTTGTTATGGTTTCACGGAAATTTCCTGAGCCCTTTAAGCCACTAATACCAGTTGTATCCCCAGCAGCCACAACACGTACTTAAAGCATTATATTCAGCACAGTCTTCCCCATAATGAATCTGACAATCCTGTTTTATGATTTGTTGAGTGGTTAATTCAAAATATACCGTTCTCTAGAACCAGCTTTCCAGTGGAATCCCTGCTAGGCCTCCTGCACAAGCACAAAGGCTTGGTATGACCATTCTCAGAGGGTACCATGGGGCTCAATCAGACCAGGGCACCACCCAGTGCCTGAGAGTCCAGAAAGCCAGCGGCCAGCCTCTGCTTTCTGCCCTCCAAAACCAGCTCTGATGAATGACCAGAACTATGAACCAGAAATGCGTGCCTCACTTAAGGAGGAACCCAGTATCCTAAAACCATTCTACGTGTTAAAAAGACACTGGGATCCAGGAACAGACAGAGGGGGCAGGGAGCTTACACCACCCAACAAACAGTAAAGGGACTGGGAACACTTAATATGGAGAAGCGGATACAGAGGTAAAGATGCCTGTTGTCCCAAATACTTGGCATGTTATCTTATAAAGGGGATTGTCCCCTTCTCCTGACTAGCCCCAAAGGGCAGAATGGGAACCAGTGCATGGAAGTTACAGAAAATCAGATTTTAACTCCAGATACTGCAGAGGAGAATCACACACTAGGCTTTAGGCAGGGCTAATAATCTAAAATATGCATTATAATTATAGGGTTCTGTGAGTCTACGAGTGGAGGTTTATGAATCACTTTTAAAATGAGAGGAAGACCTTTTGGCAATTTTTTAATGATTTTTTTAAAATATAAGTTGGTGCTATTTTAAAGGTCAGCAAACTTTTTCTTAAAGGGCCAGAGAGTAAATATTCTAGATTTCATGGGCCATATAATCTGTTGTGACAACTTAACCCTGTTATAGTGCAAAAGATAATGCACAGATAGTCGATACACAAATGCATGAGTGTGTCTGTGTTCTAATAAAATTTTATTGACAAAGCAGTGGGCTGGATTTGGCCCATGAGCCTTTGATTGCCATGACTGAAACAATACTGAGAAACCTAAGGAATAAGAAGGCCATGCTAATGCCACAAGTGTGCTTGTGAGTGTCACACTCACGTACAGTACACATACGTGTACCTTTGTGTGTGGGGATGCGTATTTGTGGGAGTGTGGTTTGTGGGAGTGTGGCAGGGGGAGAAAGAGCCAGAACATGTGTCCGAACAGAGAGATAACGCCTCTAAGACATGCTGGTCATGGTTTGTGCAGCCCAGTGCTCTGTCACAGTGGAGTAAAGGCTCCAGCCCCAGAGGGACCCCAGGGGGAGTTGTACACAGTGTCTGAGATTCCTACTGCTTCACTGTCTTTGCTTTGGGCATCTGCCTTGGGAAGGAAAGGGCCTAACTGAATGTAACACTGTTCTGAAAGAGCAAAAATGCAGTTACCCACATTGGTTTATCAGATTGGCTGGTTGTCACAGAAGCCTCCAAACAGGGAAGGCAGGCCAGGTTGGTGCCTGGTGCAATCAGGACCATCAGGGAAGTCCTCAGTTCCTGAAAGGAAGGTAGGCAGGGAGCAAACAGAAAGAGAGGAGGTGAGGAGGGCAAAGTAAGCACTGCCTGCTTGGCAGATTTGTTCCGGGCTTACCCTGTCTGTGCCTCCACCCCCTGCCCATTTATCTGGGGCTGGTCTCAGGGGCACTTTCAACAGGATATCTTTAAGCAGCTGATGAACGTTGGCAGAGACTGGGGCATTTTCGGGGTCCTTGATCATCTGGCATGGTTATAGTTCAAGGTGGTTAAAATACTGCAAATTCTATTTCTCAGAGTCAACATACTTTGCCGGAGGCTTGCTTCTCCCAGATCATTACCCTTTGCTGTTCCTCATGACCGCCCCTTCCCTCTAAATGTATGCCTTTTCCCCATCTAAACTTTAAAAGCCTCCTAGCACTCACACACACACACACACACACACACACACACACACACGCAGGCACGCACACACGCACGCTCAGGCTCAGACGCGCGCACGTCTGCCCGGCATCCCGGCAGCTGGGCAGCACCTCCGCCGCCGCTTGCCTGCGCACATTTGCACGGCGGCCATCTTGCCACATGTGAGGATGGGGGAGAACAGCCTCCCGCGTCCCTTCTGAAGTGCACTGTGTAGCGCTGATTTTTTTTTTCAGTCATCGCTAAATAGAGGTTTCTCTCCCACTCGAACCAGCTCAGCACCCGAGCGCGCAATGAGCGTGCCCTGCATTTGAAATCTGACATCTCCCGCTCTCACTCATTCACTCTGTCTTCAGCTTGGCAGAGCGCTTAAAAATTGGTAGCCCTTTCACTAGGCGAGCTATTCTTCTGCTGGGAGATGACCTTTTACACAGAAGATGGGGCTGTCATAAGTGATCTCTGATATATGGAAGTTTCCTGTGTGTTCCAGCCAGGAGCGGTACCACGCTGGGGAGCAGTGGGTGTTTGCGTGGTATTTCTGTGCAACGTGTGTAAAGATACGTTGTATTACTATATGTGGACCTGAATAAATTATCACCAGTTCTTTAAAATACTGCCAGCCCTCCTGAGGCATATCCATTCAATTTTTTTTTAACTGAAAAGAATTTTTTTTTGTCTGATTCAAAGGCTCTTAGGGGAAAGGATGGAGGGGGAATACCATTGAAAATAAGAAAAATTTTCCATGGGTTTTCTAGAAATTAATTGTACTCAAAGTTATGAAAATAATCCTTAAACAATTCTTCCCACAGACTTGGGAAATGAAAACAATCAATGACTTTTTATTCTCCAAGATAATACATTTTCCTGAAGCCTTCAATATTACCCCTCTTTTCTTATCAGAAGCCTAATGTCTGATTTTTCTCCCAAGCAGAATATTATTTGTTAAATTTTTTCAAAATTTTCATCTCTATTACCGTGGAGTTGGGGAATTCACAACAAAGCAGAATGACATGTGAAATTTCCAAAGTGGGAAATGAGAAGGATTTGCTGGTGTGGCACACATTAACCGGTTCCAGAGTCAGTGTTAATGAGTCTTAACTCCAGGACCTTGTCATTTGCTCAAATAATGCACCTACCATGGATTATTAGTAGACCAAGGAAAAGGGGCTCACACAGTCTCATATGATGTGCTGTCAAATGGAATGGAAGTACCAGGGATTGCTGACTGCCTGCAATCCCCCCTTTTCATCATTTAAGGAACAATCCTGGGATAACTGCTACTGTTCTCAGTAGTGAACGGGCTGCTTCTCTTAGCCACTGGGCCCTTTCTCCAAGCCTCTGGGAACGTGAACTCCAAGGGTATTCCTAGTTTATGTTTACTTATAGATTTTGACCAAACCAAAGGAAAACCTGATAGGAGGTTCATGGCTGTTCCATCCTAAACCAATTCCAAGGTTGTCCATCAGAATTCAGTGATGATAATGATGTCCAAGAACAGGGTATCTTAAGGCCTGAGTGTCACCCAACGGTCACTCCAACCTCTGCAGTCCCTCTTTTGACGTCCTCACTTGTGGCCTGTATTTCTGATTCTTACTGCCTCAGGACTGCGCAGACTTCCTGCGTACCTTCATTAAGCAGCCACGCTCCAGCCGTAAATCTAGGAACAACTCTGTTGCTAACATTAGAATTCTTAATGTTGGGTTAAAGAAGGAATTGTTCTCTTCAAAAAAGCAAATACCTCTGAGGAGCTGAAAGAATATTAATACACGACTAATATTATTTTTGCTACATAGTAATTGTCTAACAGCTAAGCACTATATGCGTTAGCTCATCTTCTTGTGAAAACCCAGCCAGGTAAATACATTAAAAGTAAGGAAAGGGGGATTCGGAGCATTGAAACTTCTTATTCATACTAACACACCTGGTAAATGGCATGCATGGTATTCAAATCCATCTATCTGATTTGAAAACTAGTGTACCTGATTCCTGTATGATGTCTAATAAGACCTTTTCTGATCTGTTTACTAGCTGAAAGCCATTTTGATAAGAATGTTACAAAGAGAGAGAGAGAGATTTAAAAAAAAATTGATAAATTTAAGGTTGACATGATGCTAGGAGACTACAGAATGGCACTAAAGAAAACATGACCTGGTATAGTTTTGCCTGGGATGACCTACCCTTTGGTAGTTCTTTGCTCAGTTAATTTAAGGCAGGATTCCAGAGCCCTTTGCCTAGGATCTTTCTCCTGGAAACTGAGGGGATGTTATGACCTGAGTTAGTTGCAGCTGAGAGACTGGGACTTGCAGGGTCAATAAGCAGTAGCAACCTTCCTGATGGCCAGGGCAGCAGATGCCCCAGCTCTGAGATGGGCAGCTGTTTTCACATGATCTTCTGAAGATGTGCCACAATGTGTTCAAACATGCAGGAGTCTCAAGAAAAGACTCTACGTATGGCCAGAGTGCACAGGGACCTAGATGTCTAAACACACTAAAGGAAAGTTTTAGTGACTTTTTACCATCAGGACTCTTTTTTCCAATTGCACAGCACAGATCCTCCAACCCCAAATGGCAGAAGCAAAAGGGATGTATGGACTCATATAACTGAAAGACTCATGGGAAGATCCACTTGGATAGGAAGCCAAGACAGAGGTAGAGCTTAATTAGGGACCTAAACCGGGTCACCAATTTTCTTCTCTCCCCTGTCACTTGGAGCTGTCTTCTTCATACTGGTTCCTTTCCCTGGAGGAATTTCCTCTCAGGTCAAAAGTTGTCTGCATTAACTCAGCTCCTACGTTCTCTCACTACATACGCTCTGGGGAAGAAGAAACATCTTCTTCACAGAAGTCCCTGCAAAAGTCCCATGGTAATCTACTGGGTCACATGCCCATCCCTCAACCAATCGTAGTGGCCCAGAAGGAATGCAGTGTGCTGATTGGACTAGGCCGGCCTCAGGTGCTGTATCCCAGGTCAGCCCCACTGGAACCATGTAAACAGATATGGGAAGTCTATCTGAAAGAGAGATATATCTGAAAGTAGCTGCCACCAGGAAAGGGGAGAATGAACACTGAGGGCCAAAAGGCAGTGAATGTCCACTGCAGGGTCTGTCGAGCTTTTTGCCTGTGTACAAACATGTGGATGAACTACGTGGACTGTTCCAGCCCTTCCTCTGATGCATGCTGCTAGGCATGTATCAAAAAATGAAGCTGAGGAAGCAGGAAAAATGGATGCCCACGACTTTCTATGATTGTGGTGAACTCAAGTTATGTGAAGCTACAGGGCCAAATTCATGCCTTGTACATGGCTGGTACTTGATGTTTATTGGTTCATCATATTTTTACTCTGGAAAAGAGCGTCCTAGAATGTTGCTACTCAAATAGTGGCTGACAGACTAGCAGCAACAACATCACCTAAAAGCTTCTTAGAAATGCAGAATCCTTGACCCCACCCTCGACCTGCTGAATCTAGCTAGTAGCCTGGAACATAGGCATGCTTTTTTTTCCTAAGGCCCCTATAGTAAACATTTCGGCTTTACAGGCCATATGATCTTTATCGACTTCTCAAGTCTGCCTGCTGTTGGAGCTCAAAAGCAAACCATAGACAATGTGTACACGAATGGGGGTGGCTGTGTTCCAACAAATCTTTATTTACAAAAGCAGACTGCATACCAGATTTGGCCCAGGGGCTGTGGATTGCCAATCCCTGGCCTAAAAAGATCAGATATGTGTCAGGGATTGAAGTCTCCTGGTTCTCACCTCTGCTTTGAGTTTACATATCCAGTTGGATTATTAGAAACTGACTCAAAAATAATCTGCTCATTCATTCATTTCTTCAAAGTGTATGTGATGAGTGTCCACTGTTTGGGAGGCATTTCAGCAACACAAGAGTGATGGAAGGGATCCAGAATTTCCTGAGTACCTGTGACGCAGGGTGCTCTGTGGAGGGCCTGCCCTCTTCCCGGTGTGCAGAGCTGAGGGCTTATGTGCAGTGTGGGGCGTTGCTGTTTGGTCAAAGACCAGTATGTTTGGCATGGGTGCCCTTTGTACCCATCTCCCTGGGGTATAGCAGACCCAGGCTCTGTTCTCGAGAAGAGAGCATCCTGAACTTGTCCAGATGCAGCTGTGAGGTGCAAATTTGCAGGAGAACTAACAGTCCTCCCCCCAGCCCTCCAGTTCCTTTGGATCCACTTTCCTTTGCCCACTACACAGGGACTGCAGGCCACAGGAGGCCTCATGGAGATAAGCCGCACTGTCGCAGGCTGCAGGGTCCCTCTGCAGAGATGCTATTTCTCTTCCCTTTGCACCAAATGTCAGCTCCGCTGCCTCTCCCCAGAAGCTGACGTCTGTGTGCGTTCTTTCGTTTTTCTCTCGAGAGCCCTCCTGTCCAGGACGTTTCTTATTTTACATTTGAAAAAGCAGAGGCTCTGCACAGCGCCCGAGTTACTGGCTGTGCGGCCCCAGATTCTTGCCTTGGGCGTTCTCAACTTCGGCCGCCCAGGGAGGGTGGCGCTCCTTTGTGCTGTCACTCCAGCTGTGCCTGATGCTAGGTGGGTACAACCCACTTCCACCTGAGGAGAAGCAAGTCGTTACTTCACTCTCCCTACATACCAGTTGAAAACTCTTGACTTCACAGATGGAGAAAACAACACACAGGCAAGAAGGACAGTTAGACCAAAGCAGACCAACGGCAGGGTTTACCCTGGACAGAGCAAAGAGTTCAAACCACCAGTGATGTACATTTGCTTGCATCAAAAAAACTTAAAACCACATCCTGAGCCTCACCTTCCCTTCCCTTGCTCAGGGGGTCAGCTCAGACATCCTTGGCCTAGATGCCATGGCCAGTGTGGCATAGATGTTTTCATCAAAAACCACCCCATGTTTATTGAACATCTATTAAGCCTTCTCCAGGGAATCTGCAGAAACATCCTGGCTGGCCTCCCCGGTTCCATGATTACCCCTGGCCACCCCCTCCCCCAATCCATTTTCCACACAGCAGCCTGAGTGGTCTTTTGAAAACATAAATCATATCACTCCTCTGGTCAAAACCTCCAAGGGCTTCCAATTGCACTTAAACTAAAATCCATACCCTTTGCCCGTTTTTCCATTGGGTTGTTTGTCTTTTTTTTTCCCCCTTGGCAGATGGGTAAGAGCTCTTTGTAGATTACAGATATCAGTCATCTGATGCAGACATTTCCCTCAAATATATTGTTTTGTCTTTAGACTTTGTTGATGATATCTTCTGTCTTAAAAGTTTTACATTTTTATATAATCAAATATGTCCAAATTTCTTTTATGGCTTCTGGGTTTCTTGGTTTGATTAAGACAGATGTCCTTAGCATGACTGGTAGTCTGCCTGGATTTTTCTTCCAAGAGATTTTCATGGTTGATACTTTACATTTAGGTTTTTACTCCCCTGGAATTTATTTTTGGATTTGATCAGAGACAGGGATGCTACTTTCATTTGCTCTAGACAACTGACAAAACCATGGCCCGTAGGTCAGCTGTCTGTGTTTGTAAATAAAGTTTTATTGAAACATAATCATGACCACTCATTTACATATTGTCTGTGGCTGCTCTTACACTGTAATGCAGAACTGTATCCTTGTGGCAAACACCATAAGGCCCACAAAACCTAAAATACCTACTAATGACCACCCTTGTGCTAGCTGGCTAGACATTTGTGGCAGCATGATTTGTTAAATAAACTACCTTCTGCCCTCTGAAATGAAATTCTGTCTTTGTCAAATGTGAAATTCTCACACATCCTGGGATCTTTCCCTGGATTTTTCCATTCTGTTCCACTGGCCTCTTTGTCGGTCTCTCTGCCAATACCACTTAGATGTGATTACTGTGACCTTCTCTCTGGCAAGGCATGTTCCTCCTCACAACTCTTATTTTTCATGCTTTTCTTGGCTTTTCTCATGTGATTACCCTTCCATTAGAATTTCAGGTATTTCTATCCATTTCCAAAAGAAAAAATGAGAACTTTGTTGGAATTCCAATTAAAATTACATTAAGTTCATATATATGTTTTAGGAAGAATTGATGCTTTTCTAATAGTAAGTCTTTTTACCTAAGAAGATACCTTTCTATCTTTTCAGTTCTTGTTTGGTTTTTTAATAAGATTTTATAATTTTATTCATATATACCTGTATTAATCAAGGTCTAGTCAGAGCAGAAACCAGGCCAGTAATTTGAACATAGAAATTTTATATAAAGCTTTATTAACTAGTAAAGGGGAATTAACTTTTAAAGAGGTTAAAAGAAGACTGTAAGGAATACAGGGATAGCAAATGCAGGAAATAGCTACTATTTCTAGGACTGAAAGAAAAAACAGAAGGATGGAACAAAGAGCTTGGGAGAGGGACCCCAGAACCCAAGGTGGAAGTTCAGACATCTCTGGAAAGGATGTAACTGGCCACAGGAAAATACAGCTTAAGTCCAAGTTCCTTCCATGTTAAATTTGTCCTTATATATTTTTATGTTTTTTAAAAAGTCTTTGTTATTTTTTCCCATTCTTATTTCCAAGTGCTCATTGTTAGTAGAGAGTAAAGCAGTTGATTTGTGTGCATTTATCTTTACTGTCTTTACTAAATTGCCTCATTTATTTGCCTAGTGTTTCATTAGAGTCTCTTGGGTTTTCTAGGTATTTAGACATATCAGCACAAAAGAGATTATTTTTTTCTCTTTTTCTCAATATTGATACCAATGATTTTCTTTGCTTGCCTCAGAGCACTCACTAATTCCTCAGATAATGTTAACTTTAGCACTTTATGCTACCAGGTATTTTTAAATATTAAATTCCCTCTGTTCTTACCTAATTTTTGTCTCCTACATATGCCCAATTCTGAAAGATGTGTATGGATATCCCCAGCTCTTATTCATTTTTAATTACAATCTTCTATGTTAGTAGCTTTTTTCTTTATATGTTTTGCTGTTATGTTGTATGGTGCATACAGGTTTGTAGATACTGTATCTCCTTTATATACTGGGCTTTTTAACATTATCCTGTCACTCTTCCTTCTATTCTATGCCTTCAACCTTAAATTCTACCTTTTCTAACATCAGTATTGCTATATTTGCTTTTTTTTTTTTTTTTTTTTGGTCTGATTTCTTTTTACTTGTACTTACCATTTCAACTCTCCTATCTCAGCTTCTCATGGTAGAACCCAATAATGTAGCTCTCACTCTTGCAGTTCTCCAGAAGTGTCCGCAGTAACTGTGTTTTTGGACTGACAGCTCTGGTTGTCTCCAGTGGGTCTCAGTAACAAAGGAGGCTGCAGTCAGTCAGAAGTAAGGACTGCCATGCACTCTGCTCTTTCCACACTAGTTCCCCCCCGTGAAATGGCACTGAAATTAGTGCCCTACTAAGCAGGATAAGTGCTTTAGCGATAGCCCCAGACAAGACCCTAGCCTTTTGTCCATTACTGCCCCAAACATGCCTGATTTAATTTTTGCTCATTTTGACCCATCCTCTTGCTTCATGTGAAGACAAACAATGAGCTGGATACACTTCCTTTCTGTTTATATTAACAGTAACTTCCATATATTGAGTCTGGCTGTGTGGCAGGCACTTTGCATATTCTACACACATTATCTTACTTAATCTGCACAATAGTCCTGGAGAATATATTACTGTCCCTGGTATGCAGACGAAGAAGCTTCTTTCCAATAGGTAGCATGCTTACTTATGGAAACACAGCCTGTAAAGAGCAGAGATGGAACTTGGCATTTATTTCGTTTTACTATGTATTCTGCTTCTCCCTCCTCCAGAGTCCACCAGCCCACAATATAGCCCCAGCCTGTGCTGAGACTGGGGCTGTGGGGTGATAGAGGCAGAAGGCAAAAACATTCCAAAATGACCATTTCACCAACTTTACCAGACTGGCACTGAGGAATGCCACCTCAGCCTCTGTTTGAGCTTAACAACTCTACTCCTCCAAGGCTGAGAAATCATACCTTCTCATTAAATGTCTCAAAGTTCAGTAAAAAATCTCTCATAACAAGGTGTGGGGTTATGCAGATGTAAGAGTGTACAAAATCTGATCTCCCCCACCTTGCCATTGGCAGGTCTTCCTCCACAGGATCTTGGGAATCACACACACACATGTTCTTGGGAGTGTGCCAGACACCGGGGTGAAAGAACTACAAGATGTGCAGTGGAGAGGTTTGCGCACCCCTTAGGACATGTGCCCCCGAAGGAAAGCCTTGAAAAGGTAGTTGGCACGGAGCACAGGGATGTGCTGCAGTATGTGTCTCAGCAGGTGAGAGACGTGTTCTCCCAGGGGAAGATCTGGGGCATAATGCACATGAGCTGGGCTACAGCAGGAGGAGAAACAAGTGAAAAGAGGGAGCCTGTAAGATAAGAAATAAAAGACAACACATGGAGGGTGAAATATATCACATGGAGAAAGAACAGGGAGCCGATCAAGTCGGTCAAGGACCGTGATACGGGGTCTTTGTGAGAAGGGTTGTGGTAGAAGTTAGTGTGGGCATAACTAGGTGCAGATCATGCTCTGGTGGAAGACTGTGGGCCTCATCTTGTGGGCTGCAGGGAGCATTTGAAAGTATTAGAGCAGGGGTCTCAGGTGTATAATGGTCGCCAAGAAATAGCAGTTTCACAAGGCTTATATCTGGTGGGTCGGAGTGGTGTGAGAGAGAACAGTGTAGTAAGTAGTCAAAGAACAAAAGCAGATGTTTCACAAAAGAAAAACTTTAAAGGGCCAAAAATCATTTGGAAAAAAATGGTTTGTTTTATGTTATTAAGTAAACACAGATTGAAACAACTGTGTTACCCCCAACTTCCTTACCCCCACAATACAAAGAGATTTTAAAGTATGATATTCACTGTTATCAGAGGAAGTGACCTTGACTCTTTCATATCCTGCTATTGGGCATGTAAGATGTTTCAGGAAAGAATTTAGGAGTATGGGCCAAGATTTCCCCAAATGTTCAAACTCCTTGGCCGGTTGTCTGTGTGTGAGTGATTAATCGTGAGGAAATGGTGAGTCTGTGTTCACCAGTTGAGATATGACAGCCCTCACTGCAGCACTGTTTATAATAGCAAAAATAGGAGCAACTTAAATGTTAAGGGTCAGGGGATTAGTTAAATGAGTGATGGCACAGTGATGGTATGTTTATGCAATGCAGTACCCTGTAGCTATTTAAAGTGATGTCGGTGAATAGCAGTTGAGATGGAAAGTGTGTTGGTCCTTTCCTGTTGGTCTCCAGTACCAGTTCTGTCATAAAGCAAGCATCCAATTTCACAAGGATCTGTTTCTGGGCTCTGTGTTCTGCTCCATTGGTCTGTTTGTCTATCTCTGTGCTGATACCACACTGTCTTAATCACTTTAGCTTTATAATAAGTCTTGGCCCATGGCAGGTCTCATTCCCCTGACCCCAGCTGCCATGTGAAGAATAGATTTGGGTGGAGGGAGACCAACTGGGGCACTATTGGAGTAACTGAAAGTAGAGATGGTGGTGGTTTCTGAAAAAAATGGGGTTACTCTCCTGCTCTACAAAGCCCAGGGTATTAAGGGGCACTAGGGAGAACTTCTTATCCCGTGTATTAGCAGTCCAGTAAGATGCCTTAGATTGTGGACCAGCTCCTCTCCTCTCAGACCACTTTCATAATCATCAAGGAAGGAAAATCAGCTGCTGAGCAGAACACTGGATTGAAAGTTCTGTGTCGCCTGGGCCCCCACCACATCTTCCACTTAGGCAACTAGATCCAGAGGAGGCACCCTTTCCTCCCTCGATGACCACGTTCCATCCGTCTCTCCACTGCGTCTTCCAGGAGGTGTGAATCACCTTGTATAGTCACTGCCACTACAAACACCAGGAATGAAGACCTCCCTATCAGCTCAGGTCCGTGGTGAGAGGCGCAGCATTGCTACTCACGCAACAGATGTTAAGAAATCCCAACTGGTGTGCTTGTGCTTTTTTAGAAGAACTAAGAAATGATTTCAGGGGATTTCCTTCCTTCCATGGAAATGAGATGAATTAAAGTTTAACACATAGGTGGAAAGTCTTGCTGACACTGCTGAAAAATTCTGTGGAAGGGCTGGCTGAAGGTCAGACAGAGAAAATGGCCCAGGACCTAAAATAATTTTTCAGGCGTTTTCTACTATATTAAAGAGTTACAACTAGTCAGGGAACAACCTGCTTACATTTGAACCATTCTAGGATTTAAAACTGAACCTCAGTAATTATGATGCAGCAACAACATAGATAACTCATTGGTTTTATACCCACATTAAGGTAAAAAGGCAACTGTCTGTATCTTTAACAAGAAAGAGAGTTCAGCAAGCATCAAACCCCTCGTGATGGAGACACAAACAGCACCTCCTCTGAAGCCTCTGGATCCGAATGCAGATTTACCAGAAATGAAGGGGACAGCCAACTTGAAGAATGCCCACTGGCCAAAGATGACACAATATATTATCAATAATCATAATAACCACAGTGAATTTCACCACTGTGTGAATAAAATGCAAACACAAACACAAGAAGGCAATCAGCAAAATCCAGATTGTTTGAAATTCTTGACGCCACATGACCTGATTTCTTCAAGAACAACAGCAAAAAAAAAAAAAAACTTCCAAGGAGAAGAGATTGAAAGGGAACCCCACTTTTTAAAGAGACTTAAGAAGCCTCTCAAGTAGTCGGATCGTATGGCCTCGTGGGATTCTGATTCAAACTTTTAAAAGGTGAAGTTTGTAGGAAAATCAGGGAGATTTAAACACTAACTGGATATTTGAAGATGTTAAAGAAATATTTTCAGGTCTACTAATGATATTATGGTTAGGTTTGTAAAGTATCTCATTATCTTTTAGAGATGCATACCAAAATAGCTACAGATGAAATGCTAGGTCTGAGAGTTGCTTCAAAATAATAAGGTGTGGAAGAGTGGGGGTAACAGATGAACCCAAATTAGCCCTGAGTTGATCATTGTTGAGGTTAAGTGTTAGGTACATGGAGATTTTTCTTTTTCATAACCAAAACATGTTTAAAGACATAATTTAATATATGATTTAAGTATGACTCAAAACATCTCATTCTTTAAGAATAGCCTAACCTGTGCTCTCATGTTTCACATTTTGTCCCCTTTGGGGCTCCCTTATCTTCTCCATTAACTGATTTCCTTGCTTCTGCTGCCAGAGGTGATTCTGGCCGGCCAGCAGAAGGACCAGAGGAGCTGGCGAGCCTGCTTTCCCCGCCTTACCCTGGGCAGGCTGCATTCTGCTCCTGTTTCATCCCCAGAATATGTGTACTGCACAGCTTTGATTTTGCAGATCCTGTCAATCTCGTGTGCAGTAATAAAATGGAGAGTTTATTTTAGCAGCATTAACTTCATTCGATAGCTTTGTAAGTCACTGTAGTCCAAAGTTAACATGATCATTAATAGTCTGAAGGGTCTGGCTTAAAATTTTCAGTTACACTGTATTGTATTGTATAGGGAAATCGTATATGGTAGTAACGACAGAGATGGAGTTTGTGAAGCTCTCTTTGTAAATTTCTAGACCAAAGACGCATTCAGAGGCATGGCCTGAGGCATCGAAGGAGAATCTCATCATGGACCGCCTCATTTTGTTCTTTGAACACAGACAGTCTTGCGCACCTGTCCTTAGCAGACACTATCCGTTTTACTTTAGTTTTGTCCTCAGCTGTCCGGGTTGATTTTTCTGGCTAACAGGAAGTGAACAGAGAAGTAAACAGGACCAAACCGCGTGGTGCTTCCACAGCCCAGTCGTCTAAGACTCTCTGGGGTCACCCTGAAGGAATCTCTCTTGGACAGGACAGCACTAACAGGACAGTGCCACGTGGGGCCTCTACAACTCCGAGGTCAGTGGGGGAGGGGGTGGAGTGTGTGGGCCATGATCACCTCGTCGGTCTCTCCCAGATTCCTGACTGGACAGCTATGCTTCACCAAAGACAGCATGGCTAAGCCAAGAGGCCACGGGATGAATAGCCCGCCAGCTGGTGAGAAATGGAAGCTGAGAGGCAATCTGACAATTTCCATCTCTTAAATTAAAGAAAATGGATCTGGAGACTTTGGAAACCCCTCGGCTCCACAAATTTAAGTTCCCATGCCCAAGGGTCTCTAATTCTTCACAGTGGAGAAGTTAGAAGCCTCGGGACAGGTGGCAACTACAAGTCTGTCTCTGGATGCTCAAGTCATTAAACTCTGTGAAAGCAATTTGACAGCATCCGGGACGTGTTTTGTCATTAGGGGTGGGATTGGCACTGTTATTTATTTTAGTCAGGAAGAGGTGTGTGTGAAGGTGTCTGCACGTGAGGGTGTATGTTTCAGAGGTAGGTGTCACTGAGTTTGTGTGTGTTAGAGATGGGTGTGAGTTTTTTGAGGGTTTCATTACAATTTTTGTTTTGTGTTGTTCCTACTGAAAAAAAATTCCCCCGAATCCCTGAGTTTGATTCCTCTGGAAATTCTGTGCTATTCTCCTGTGTTAATAGGAATCATCCATAGCATCATCTTTCCTCTGAACCATTCTGAGCAGGTCATTCTTAGCAGCCAAACAGAACCATCTCTGAAGTTTACATTCCCTTTTCCTTCTACCTAAAGGAGCAAGTTGTTGTTCTTATCAAACAACAGTTTTATTCCAGGATGTGAGGAATAAAATCTCTGCCTTACTTTCACTAAATTCCAGTTTTTTAAAAAAAAAAAAGTCTGGCTAATAATTACTTGAACATAAATTATTTAACCATTAATTCTTTATTTGAATTTGGAGGAATTCAGATATGTTTTCTGGCAAGTGCTTCGTCATAAATGACTTGCTTAATTAGCAGTAAGTGTGTTGTTCTTATAATTTCTAATATATAATAAGCAGAAGCCAGCCATTTCTGTTTCATGTGTTCTTTTTAAACCCTTTATCTCTCTTTTTAAAAAATCTTGTTTAATAGATCACAGACATGATCTTTTCAACTGTTTTCAGTAGTTATGCAAAATCTTCACAAAAGTACTGGTGGGTAGACTACAGGGACTTCTCGACTTTAATCAGCCATGAGAGTAGGCAGAATTTAGAAGTCATTTCTCAACTCAGGATCACCTGCAGAAAATGAAAAAGTCCCAGGGAAGACTGCTGAGTCTAAAATGCCATTGTGTACATACACTTTTATGGACTCTGAAAAGCCCTTTGACTTCTTGGAAATAGAAGCTATGTTGGAAGTGGAAAGAGTAGAAAAATTTGTGTGACATGTGCATGTGAACGCAGCACTGATGTTTAGGCTTGAAAAAGAGTGACGAGGTCCAGGAAGGGGGCTGCTCGCCCAGAGGGGCTGGGCTGAGACCGTGAACGGGAGGGAAAGGGCGTCAAGGTCAGGGAGGGAGGCTTTGAACTGTTTGCCAGTGACATGGACTTCAGAGCCCCAAGCCAGACAGCAATAAGCCAAGAACTGGAGCAAGGTACGGAAAATGGGCTCAGCATGAGGATGAAGAAACTATGTTTGAAGGAAGCATGTTAAAGGATGACTACTGCTCAGGAGAGGCTGTGGGCCCCACTCACGTCCGCTGCAGCAAACCAAGATGGGCAATGCCGGATTGCAGAAGGCACACTGGTTGCTGCTGGCAGGCGGGGCCTTTAGTCCTGCCTCCGGCACTTCTCGCTATGTAACCTCAGGCAGCTCATTTATCTTCTCCGGGCTTCAGGTTCTTCACCTATCGAGCTGGGGTTTGGAATGGCTGACTTGAAGAACCCTTGCAGATGTAACATTCTACAGGTCAACAGCGATGTGTAAGAGGGAAGAGTTTGGCTTTCCAGAAGGAGTCCAATACACAGAATATCATCCCCATAAAGCTTTCTTCCTCTCTTCATTCTGAGGCATCTTTCAGTTCTGGGTAGTCAGCCACCCATGCACCCACGTGGAATGTCCAGAAAATAGGGCCACACCTATTAAGTCTGAGATGGCTGGACAAGGAAGAGGAGGATGACTTGGACTTTCCTGTGGCTAGTGAGCCACAGATAGGTTGAGTTTCAAAGCAGTCAGTACCAGGAGAAAAGAAGCCATCAGTCTCCATCACAGCCCAAGATGGTCCCCCAGCTGGGCCGGGGCAGTGTGCTGTGCGTGGGATGGAACCCTCTTCCAGGTGACCCTATTAACATGGTCATCACCCCGATAGACCCAGCATAAGTATGTGGGGGTGGGATGGAATTACAGCCAGGAAATTTAAGTTGAGCCTGCATCACATTATGGGGTTAGCACGTGGCCTTTACTGGATGCCAGGTAACCACTCCAGGCACCTCTGAGCTTCCTATTTAAGTTCATGTACCACCCAATTAACACCCCAT
Source organism: Camelus ferus (assembly GCF_009834535.1). Classification (NCBI taxonomy): domain Eukaryota; kingdom Metazoa; phylum Chordata; class Mammalia; order Artiodactyla; family Camelidae; genus Camelus; species Camelus ferus. The sequence goes on from NC_045704.1 coordinate 46,559,609, forward strand.
TAATGGCTGCACACAAGCACCAGCTTTGCCTTGTCACCACTACCCTGCAGCTCTTAACTACCCCCAACCTGCCTTCCCATATAATAGAACCTTAATTAATACTCCCATTCAGGCAGAACCCAATCTGTTTAAAAAAAAAAAAAATCAAATGGCTTTGATGAGAGGATGCATGCGACTTGTCAAATGTAGTCATTCTGTCATTCCCCGAAACAGACACCCAGGTGAGAATGCAGCTAAGTTACAGTGACATGTGCCAGGTGGCATGAAAGCTATCACCATACAATCAGTTTTCAGCCTGGATTTGAAGTATTTCCAAAGAAAGGCTGCTGGGGCATATCTGTTCTCACTGGCACTGGTCTTTTCTGGTTACGTGGCAACCAGAAGATGGAAGGTTGGGGGTGGGAAGCCAGGAGCTCAGTGGGAAAAGTTTGGCCTTGAAGTTACAGTTTCAAGTGAGGAATAATTCCTTGCCTAGTGGCATCAAAGTATTCTTTTGTGTGTCTGAGAGCCATATCGCTGGCAGACTGACCAAGTGATATATGGAAACGATTTCATGGAGCGCTTTTCGAGCGACTTGGAGTTTCAAATGTGCCTTGACTGTCATCTCAGAACCAAGAGAGGGCCATCCAGATCGAAGTAATTAAGCCGGATGTTTCCATGCTCAGGAATCTCTTTTGCTTGGTGTAGCGCATTGCTGCTTGATCCAGGATGTGCTTCTGAATCGCCTGAAGCTTGTTAATAATACAGATGCACAGACTGGAGCTTCTGGGTCTGAATCTTTGAGAGCAGCCAAGATCTGCATTTTTAACAGGCTCACAGGTGGTTCTGCTGCATGGTTAGGATTGGAAACTACAAACAAGGTGCTTTCCAACTAAGCAGGGACTTTTTCACCCATCATCTCATTTGGTTCTCCCTACAACTATGAGGCGAGAAGGGTCTCCATTTCATTGCTGAAAAATCAGAGAGAGACTCCAAAAACTCCAGCGCTTTGCTGAAGGCCAGAGTCCATAAGTAGCCGAGGCAGCCTGGACTCCCACCACTAGGACTGTCTTCACAGGACCGGCGCCCATGAGCCCATGCTCGGTTTAAAGCTATGCTGCTGCCATCCTGAAATTCTGAAGATGTTTTTAACAAGGGCACCACGTTTTCACTTTGCGCTGGGCCTTATGCAGCCAGTTCTGCTTCGTAGACCAGTGTAGCTCCAGTGGTGGTGTTTCAGCTGCATTGAATCCACACTGGGGATTAGGGGGTGTTTCTCACCAAAGGGAGCCCCCACTCTAGAGTCCTTAGCTTACGTGTGCTGGGAAGACAACCTAGGGGAGAGTCGTAACAGTATGTTATAATACTTCCATTTGCTGAGCACTGTGTGATGAGCATTTCCTAGATCATTTCCCTAACCCTCACAACACCCTAGTGTGATTATTGTCACCATTTTATAAGTGAGGAAACTAAGGGTCAGAGGGGTTAAGTGTAAAAACAGAAGTTGTGTTATGTGTGATTATTTATGTCTACGGTGGCAGTAGACTCTAGGCTCAAATCTCGGCTCTGCCATTTATCAGCTGTGTGACGTGAGGCAAGTTACTTGACATGTCTGAATTTCAATTTCTCAGCCAGTAAAATGGGGGTGATGACAATTGCTTCAGAGAATTGTTCTGAGCATTAGACGAATTAATATGGACAAAGTGCCCAGCACATAATAGATACTCAATGAACGTTGGTGCCTTTAACAACCTTTGCACTCAAGAATATTACCAGTTACATACCGAAATAGGTATTTAAATGGTACCTTACTTAAGGATCTGAAGTGTTTTCACAGCATAGGATAATATAGTCAAGGTGCAATTAGCCATACATTATAATATTTTTAAGTGATTCAAGTGACACTTCTTATGTCTAAGTGTAATCTTTCCCACTTTAGCATTTATCATAGTTTAATAACTGCTGAATGCTGTTGAATTAAAATACTGTTCTGTCTGGGGACACATTGACCCTTCGCATGGTTAAAGCTCATCCAAAGCTCAGCTAGAGCCTAAAAAAAAGCTCACCAGAGCAACTGACTCGCATGCTCTTCAGAGACAAGAAAATGCCATCAGTAAAATGGAGAAGCCTCTGACCTTTGGGAGAAGCCAGGAGAAACCACCCACATGAGGAAAAGGCATAGACTAGGGGCTTATAATGATGATATCTCTATAACATTTTACAGGGGTTTTTTTTTTGCATTTTTTCCATATTTCATAAGCTCATTTGATCCACCCAACAACCTGTGCGGTAGAAAGGGGAAGTGACGTTAAGGCCTTCTTTCATTATCTCCTCCACGTATACCCACCAGAGTGTACCTGCTCTGTGCTGATATACTATATTGGTGCTGTACATAATTCATTTGCAGAGTTTTCCTACAACCTGCACGGTAAGTAATACTCCCATTCTACAGATGAGGTGTGGTGGATAGAACTAATTGGCTTGGTGGTGGAGGATTTAAACCCAGGTTGGGCTCCATTTAAGCCCCTTTCATTGTTCCCCTTCCTACAGCCATATGTTCTTTGTGCTCTTCCATGAAGAGGAAGGGGGGGGGGCGGTCAGTAAATACTTAGTGAACAGAGGAAAGTGAGCTGCATCAGAGGAACACCAGAATGTTGTGATGACTTCATGTACTGGCATGAACACATGACCCAGTCAAATGTACCATTGTTTTGAATTATTCAAAGGCTGTAAAACATTTGTTCTCCTAAGCAGCCATTTTTCTTTTCTTTATTGAACCCTGTTCGTCTCCGTCTCACCGTGAAATGCGCCAGCCTGATTTAAGGGGCATGTGGGCTTCCAGGCAGTTCGCCATCTTGATTCAGCAGTCTCGTGGGTTCACCTTCTGTCTTGTGTATCTGACTTGGCTCCAAAGCCATGGAATTCATTTCTCCCAGTAACCAGTCACTGGGCAGGAACTTGATATTTTATAAAGAAGGCAATGAAAAAAATCTCTTTGCTCTTTAGAAGAGTTCCTGATGAGCTCTTCGAAACCTGGGATGCTATGTGATCATTGCATCCTGGGTGAGAGAGAAGGTGTGTGCAGGTGTGTGTACACACACTCATTCTCACCACTGAACACAGAAGAGGGAAGGCATGGGTCCCACAGGGAAATTATTCATGATGTGAGCTCCCAAAACTAGGTAGCTCCCAAAACTAGGTCCTCTGAATGTTGGGTGACAGATGTTAGACAAGAACCCTTTTCAGCTCTCTCAGAGAACTTTAGAATCCCAACTAAAACAGAAGCTAGTTTGTGATACAGTGACTTGAACGGCACTCTCTGGTCTTGACATAGTCATAGAGCCCTCAGAGAAAGAGTGAAATCTTGAAGCCCTCGCCTCATCCTAGAAAAAAACCCACACATACAGTGCACACACACAAATTTTGTAAGCCATATCAAGTGATTAGTGAAATCTGTGAATTGTCCTTTAGAACTACTGCTCTGTAGAATTTCTTTCCTGTCTCAAAACCATCTCTAAAACCAATATCTTTCTCTTTCCATCCATCTCTTTCTATCAATTCTTCCACTTAGGAGTCAAAATAGAGCAGGATTTTATTTTTCTCTAGTTTTTTTTTTCTCCCCACTGTGTTAGATCAGAAGCTCTTTTCCATGTTGCTACAAAATCTTCCTAATGATCATTTTTAATGGCTGCAAAATATCCCATCTAATAGGTGTCTCAGAGTTTTCTCAAGTGCTCCCTTATTGGTAGACTCTACAATGGTTTCCAAATTTTTGCTATTTTTACCAACATTTCAGCAAATAATTTGCCATCAGCATTCCCCGTTCCCCACTTCAGCTGCCAAACCTTTTCCATTCTCTTGGAGTATCATGGTGGTCATTTTCTTTTACTGTTCTTCCTGCCTGACCAGAAAGAAAGCAGTGCCTTTTGTCTATTCCTTCTCAGTGGGATGCTTGCTCCTCTCCCATCTGGCCCCCACCAGTTTTTCCTGTTTATCTCTTATACCTTTCGCTTTCCCCTTTCGCCTATCATGCTCAGGTCCGCCTCATCTTGATGTATCTCTCTTGAAACCATGAATTTTTATGTGCTGATTCCTCTGCCTGGAATATTCTTTCTTCCCATATGCACTTAGGAATTTCCCCCCAGCGGTAGAACTGAGAAAAGATGCTGCTTCACCAGATGACTCCAAGGTAGGAAGGGGGAGGATGTAGATTTCTGTAAGGACTGGATATTGCCGTAAGCTGGGGGCCAGAGGGCTGATCAGCTCTGTGCCATTTTTAAGGACTTCAGTCTCTGCAGAGGTGGAGATGTTGGGAGTCTTGGTAAGTCCATGAAGCAGAACAGTGTCCTGGAGAGACCACAGTGTTTAGAATTGGGCTGACATTGAATCTAGTCTCAGCCCTGCCAGTTTCTAACTCCGTGACCTTATCCATGTTGCTAAACACCAGTTTTCATCTGTAAAAGTATTAATGAGCTATTGTTTGGCCTGGTACATATCCCCATAGCTAGTGTTTTATACGTGGTTTCTCTCCTCTGTTGCAAACTTTCGGACCCCAGCAATGTTTAGCTTCATGCTTGGCTCAGAGGAAACGCTCAATAAATATTCGTTGAATGAATAAACATTGACTGATTGCTCCAAGGTGTGGGCACCAGCGTTCATCTGCGTCCCTGCTTATCCCAGCCTGGGCAGCTGAACAGGCAGTTCCTGGTGCAGCCCAGGGCGATCTCTATGTGAAGCAGAAGAGTCTGTGATCAGGGCTCCCCAGGCAGCCAGGCAGCAGCTGTCTCCAGAGAGAGTGATGGCACCGTGCCAAGTACCCATGGCCTCTCCACAGAGGCGCAACAATAATTATGGTCCCTCATGTTCCTTCTGGAGAGTGCCCCTCTCCTTGGAACATGTGGCACTTCACAGACATCATCTCAGGGATCGTTGCCACACGCCTGTGAGGGAGGAAGCAACCACACGGCTTGCCGCCAGCCCTGTGGGCACATGGCGAATGAGGGTTGATGATGAGAAAGGGTCGGGGGGGTGGAGGAGGTGCACGTGTTCATTCTACAGGTGGAAAGACAGCTGAGAAAGGTTTCAGTGGCTTGCCTGCCATCAGTGGGGCTTAGGGAACAAATCCAGGATCTCTCTTTGGTCTGGGTACATCTGGGCAGTTCTGAAGGCTGGGGTCAGGCTCAGCTGATCTTGGCTGGGACTCACGCATCCTCCTGCAGTCTGTGAGACTCTGTAAGTGGAAAGATGCCTACCCAGTGGCAACTGTGAGTTGGGGAACAGAGGGACATAAAACCCCACAGCCCCAGAGTGCTCACAAATTCACAGTACAAGTCCATAAATGTCATGAAACTCAGTCCCAAGCCTTTAAAACCACACAGAAGAAGAATGTCCTACATCTCACAGGCCCAGGTTGGGATGACATTTTGCCAAGCTGTGTGCTGTGCCCAGTTCCCCGGCCATGTCCCAACCAGACTCCCCTGTGATAGCTCCCTGCGCTTGTCCTTTGTGATACTTGGCTAATTTGTAATTATTGGGTTTATTAGCATGATTATACATATAATTATACATAGAGCCTCCCTGACCAGACTGAAAGCTCTGTGGGGTCAGAGAGTATTTTGTCTAGTTCATCATATATATATATATATCTCCACTACTGAGCACACAGTGCTCCATAAATACTTGTTGAATGGATGAATAGATTATATTATTTAAATGAATAGGAAAAAATAAGCCAACAAAAGTCAAGTTACAGGAAGGAAACACCTTATACCAGGAGCAGATGGCCTGTATGTGTTACAGCGTATACCCCACCCCACCATAGCCCTATCTACCGTTATAAAATGAAATTGGTTATTTTCTGTGTTACAGGGAATTAATGGTATAAGTTTGTACAGCTCTGTGAGGCCAGGGATGTTATCTCTCTTGCTTTTCCCTTGTATTCTGGGGGCTAGCCTAGTGCATAGCACAGATTAGGTACTAAGTAAATATTTGTTGAAGGGTGAATGGAAGGAGCTTGCAGATGCTTTAAAATCCATCAATCCATGCTCCACTAAGAATACTGGATAATTAAGACATAGTCTAATTGAGTTTTTCTCTTTTTTAGTTTATCTTGTATTTATCAGTTATTCTTTGCCTCATTCAGAAAAAAAAAATTGAGGTGCCAGCAAAATAAGTCTATTTCACATCATTCTTCTACTCAGGAAATATTTATTAAGTGCCTACTCTGTGCTATGCACAGGGTTAGACAATGAAAATACAGTGGGAGAAAAGACAGTTCCCAGTGCCTGTCTTCATAGATCTTAAAGTACTGAAAACATGTTGGCTAAGCAAGTCAATAGAATTTGGAGCAGTGTTCAAGGTATGTAACAGTTGACGTCTGCTGTATAACATAGCACCCCAAAACTTTGTATTTTAAAACAGCCACTGTTTATTTAATTCATGACTCTGTGGGTCAGCCATCTGATCTGGGCTTATCTGGCAATACTACTGATCTGGCTCAGACTCAGCTGATCTTGGCCGGGACTCATCTGAGCATCCACAGTGAGCTGCTAGGTTGGCTAGGGGCTGGCTGGGTGTCTGCTGGGCTGCCTTGTTTCTCTTCCACCTGGCCTCATCCTCCAGGAGGCTAGCTGAGACTTATTATTCACATGGAGGTGTCATAGCTTCAAGAACTTGATAGTAGAGGCTTCAAGATCTCTTAAGGTCTAGCTACTGGAACTCACATGATGTCACTTCTGCTGCATTCTGTTAGTCCAAGAAATGCACAAGACCAGCCCAGGTCCAAGTGGTGGAAAAATGGATTCCACCTCTTGCTAGAATGAGTTATAAAGTATTGTGATCATTTTTTAAACCTACCACAACATATTTTATTGTGATAAAAAAGCACATAACATACAATTTACCATCTTAACTATTTTTAAGGGTACGGTTCATTGGTGTTAAATATTCATAATGTTGTGCAGCCATAAGCACCATCCACCTCCAGAACTCTTTTTATCTTGTAAAACTGAAACTATACCCGTTAAACAGTGACTCCCCATTTTCTCCTCCCTGCCCTCCACAATCATCATTCTACCTTCTGCTCTATGATCTTTGTAAGTTACTCACATATGTAGAATCATGCTGTAATTATCCTTTTTGTGACTGGCTTATTTCACTTAACATAATGTCCAGTCCATCCATATTGTAGCATTTGTCAGAATTTCTTTTGTTTTGAAGGCTGAATAATATTTCACCGTATGTAGGTACTTATCCATTCTTCATTGTCAGATACTTGGTTTGCTCCCACATCTTGGCTGTTGGTAATCATGCTGCTATGAACAAGGGTGTACTAATGTCTCTGTGAGTTCCTGCTTTCAATTCTTTTGGACTACCACAACATATTTACCCAAACAGGTTTAAGTCTTTTTACATTACTTTACTAGTTCTCACTTGGATATAAACTCAGCATGATACCTAAAGAGATACAGAGCTGCTGAGAATTTTATTTGACAACCCTTTGTTACCTGTTTTAGACTCCTTAATTCTGAGAGCCTGTGTGCCTTCCCCCTAGGCCCATGCTAGGGCGATGCTGTTGTTCATTTTTACCTGCAGGAGTCAAAGATGACTTCACCACTGTGAACTCATGTGGGCAGTATCACTGGGTAGTGGTCAAAGGCTCTATCTGTCCCACAAAATCTCACATCAGGCAAAACATCTAGGTCATATTCTAGGTACTGAAATGTTAGATGAATTCATCCATGGCTCTGGATGCTTTTATGTGACTCATTTGTAGAATATTCAGCGATCCTTCAAAACACTCTGTGAAGTGTGTGCCCTGTGTGTCTGGTAAGGCCTAACACCCGATAGACACTCCTTCTGTAAATTGGATGCACTGGCACCCTCGAGCTGGTGCCAAGGTGTGAATTAGATAGAGACACTTTTGACTGTTCCTCTGGCCTCCTGACTCTGTTCCTGGGCCATCCTATGGCCAACCAGGCAGCACACCTGACCTTAGCTACCCACCGATGGAAAGATTCCAAAGTAGGTAACAGTGGGGAAGTACAGTGGCTCCTGCATCCTATTTGAAAACTGACAAAACCCAGAGCTCCCAGAGATCTGAGCTCTTGCTGATTCCTCTCCTAGGATGCAGATCATCCTTAGGTAGAGAGTCTGGTAGAAACAAAGATCCTGGGGAAGCAAGGAAGGCAAGATAGGAAGTTACACCATTTTGCTTGCTATAATTCTCCCAAATCATGGTGAAACAAGTTGTCTAGGAGAGAGTTCCCCTCCATGAGGATATGGAAAATGAAAGTTGCCTACCAAGCCCCTCTGGGAGCATGTCCTTCTCTCAAGATGCTTAGAAAGGGAATCCACACTTTGATTTAGGTTGCTACAAGCACAGATACAGAGGGATGGGCAACAGGATTAGGGGAAGGATGATTTCTTTTGTTTCAGAGTCAGTATCTAAGGGGTGAATCCCTCCTGTTGACCAAGCTGTTGCCACGTGTTGTGGGGGAGAATTGTCACCTTCATCTTCAAATAAATAAAGGTGGTCACTTCAGTACCTCCCTAAAGTTGCAGCAGAAAGTAGTCTCAAAACCCAATATGTTATCTATGAGTATATATCTGTGTATATAATGATTAAAAAAAATATTTTGATGGATGGATGCCAAACCCCTAGATTGCTTACCTTTACAAAGGGGGAAGGAGGCCAGAATTGGGGGTGATAATCAAAGAGAACTTCAGCTTTATCTCCAGTATCCTATTTTTTAAAAAAGAAAAAGAATGGATTCTTACATATCTTACGTAATTAAAAATTGAATTTGAAAGGGAAAATAAGGAAAGTCACTTCTGTTACCTACTTTTGTAGGGCCAGTCTCCTCAAGACCTACTGGCTTAAAACCACAACCATGTATCATTTCTCGTGATTCTAGCTGGGCAATTTCACTGCGTGTGTGAGAGCTGTGAGCTGGGCTGGAGCTCTGGGGTCTCTGTCCTCATTCTCGCTCTCTTCACGCAAGCCCGAGCTTCCTTACTGGATCATTAGTTGCTGGCTTCTAAGGGAACAAGCCCAAGGGGCAGCCCTTGTCAGCTTCTACTTGCAGGGAGGGCTAATGTCCCATTGGCCAGAGCATGTCATGTGACATCAAGGTGGCATTGTGGGAGGAGCAAACACAACTAGGAATCCCAGGTGGTGTGGTTCATTGGGGTCCACTGATGGGACCACCTGCCACAGTCCTTCAGTTATTCCAGGGCGCACAGTTCTCCTGGGGACGGGGCTCAGGCACGAGATGTGGCAGCTGCGGGCGCTTTCCCGGCTTTGATGAGCTTTCCTAGATCTCACTCTCAAAATTCCAAAACTACCCATCTTTCCTCATTGGCTCTTATACTTTTTTTTTTTTTTTTTTTGCTTTTCCATTGTCTCTTCCTTTCTCTTTTTCTGTCTCTCCTCCATTTTTTTAAATTGTCTGTTTTGAGGATTATTTTTAAGGGGCTGGTTAGGGGCTCATGATCCTCCATTGCTTTCTTTTGCATTATTACGTGAACTATCCCATCAGGAAAATAGAAAAACCAATTGAGGCAGCTTGTACAGATTTAGTAAAAGGGACAGCTTGGAATTCTAAGTCCCACATCAGCACATATGATTCTCAGTCATTCAGCATTTATTCAGCACCTAGACACGAGACATTGCCGCTCATATGTGAAGGCTGTTTTCTCAGGGGTTGACACTGCCATCTCTGGAAATGGACAGCCTAGCTTCAAATGCCAGCTTCACACTGTATAATCTTCAGCGAGCTTCTATGCCTCAGTTTCCTCATTGTGTCGTTGTGAGGATTAACTTAGTCCATTAGCTCATGTAAGATGATCTGTTGTTATTATTATTAGTCATCATTGTCATCAGCATCGTCATCATTATCGTCATTTGTATTTTGCTTTCTTCTCTCAACAACCTCATGCTACAGATATTAGTTCTCTCCTTGTACCTATCAGGAACCTGAAGAACAGAGAGGCTGAGTAACTAACCCAAAGCTACACAGCTAATGACAGATAAAACCAGGGTTTAAACTGACATCTGACTTCAAACTGTGCACTTGGTCACTATGTGATATCTTACTCAAGTTTATAGCCCCTCAAACAACACAGATTCTGGTGGTTGATCCTTATTTAGTTTTCTACCAATAGTTGTTTGATCATTTTAAAAAATCCCATCTAACAAGACCTGCCCCATGATCAATACCCATCCACACTGAATCTTTAATGCCCTGTCTTATCAAATTAGCAGCTTCTACCACAACTCAGGGCAGAAATCAATGTTCTCTTGACCTTAAACATGCACCAACTTGCAAACACTCATGCCTCGGGGCTTTGGTGGCTTGTGGGTGAAGGGAGCCACTCTCAGACACGTCCGCTTCAACCCAGAAAGAACACAGATCCGGATGAGCCGCGCTAGCACAGGCCCGGCAGTCATCCAGGCTTTTCATCCCTCCCATCCCAGGACCTGGGGTGTCTCCATGTATCCCCAGCACACAGCCAGGCAGCCTCTGGTCTCCAGTTTCTCCTTAACTTAACTGTAGTCACATGAGGGCTCTCTGCCTCCAGGATTTCCCCTCTCTAAACCCTCCAGTCCTCCGTACTTCAAACAAATTATTTAGCCAGCCATAGAGTTTTCCCTCATCCTGCAGTGTCTGATCTAACGCTTGTCACTAGGGTACACATCTCTGCATGCTTTAGTGTCATTTTCTTCCCAGTATTCATCCTCCACTCCAGCAAAGCCCCACGCTCTCCTAGTCTCCCAGTTTGCTCTAAACTTCTGTGCTCGCCCGGAGCCCTTTGCTGAAATTCCCCATTCGTGCCTTGTTGAAGTTTCATTGGGAAACATTCCAGAAGAGTCCAGCCCATTTTTCCCCTTACCTCCTCTAAACTCCTTCAGTTTTTTGAGTCTCCAAAACACGATTTAACGCTTTATTGTCTATTACTTTGTGTTGTTTTCCTTCATGAGCTGCGGCATCTCCTGAGGCAGAAAGCAGTATCCTCAATTTCCAAAAATTATATTATACCTTCTTTTAAGATCTTTATAAGAATAATAATAGTTAGCATTTATTAAGTGCTTACTAGGTACCAGGTAGTGTTTTAAGCAATTTCCAAGTGTTAGCTTTTTAATCCTCACGGCCACTTTATAAGGTGACTCTTTAATATCTACATTTTACAGAAGACTTGAAACCTAGGGGCCACATATCAGCACCAGGTCATTGAGGTGGCCCGTGCTGGGGCCAGAATTGAAATCCTGGTAGACAATCAGAGTGTGTGCTCTCAGCCACTAGGCCCTCCACAGCTTAACACAGTCTTGTTTTATAATCAATACTGTTGTGAATTGTTCCCAAAAGCATGTACTGTAACTGACTCTGTGGAGGGACCGCATGTAATATCATCTGAGTTCATTTCTCTGTTGCTACTTGCAAATTCCCCCCAAACGAAGTGGCTTGAAACAATATTTATCATCTTCACTTCTACGGGTCAGGGCTCCTGGCACAGCTTAGCTGGTGCCTCTGGCTCTGGGTCTCTCACAGGCCTGTCAGTCATCTCAAGATTTGACTGGAGAAGGGTCCTCTTCAAGTTCACATACCAGGCTGTTGCAAGATTCATTTCCTTGTGGGCTGGAGGCTGCCCTCAGCGCCTTGCCACTAGCCTCCTCATAGTGCATTGTACAACATGGCAATCTGCTTTATCAGAGCACGCCAGGGGGACGGGCCAGAGACACAGGGAGAATGCAAGCAAAATGAGTGTGCAGTCTTTGTAACTTAATCCTGGAAGTGAAGTCCCATCGCTTTTTCCTGGTCACTAGAAGCAAGTTGCTAGGTCCAGTCCACACTTGGGGGAGGGGACCACACGGAGCTGTGAATACCAGGAGATGGAGATCACTAGCAGCCATTTGGCCTCCCTAAAAGGCATTTAAGTTGGCCTCTGATGGATGAATAACAGTTGGCCAAGATGCATGGGGTGGGGTACCCAGACAGAGGGAAGAGAGATCATGGGAGGCCCTGGAAGGAGCTGGGTTTTTTTCCAAGGAACAGCAAGATGCTTCATAAGGCTGGAGGGAATGGAGCAGGAGAAAGAGACCCACAATGAACCCGGGGCAGGTCCAGAAACTTGCTCCTTCTCCTGAGAGCAGGGAGAAGTCCCTGAAGATTTCAAGGAGTGGGATGTGGGACTGGAGAACATGTTAGAAGAGTCGAGAATGGCAGAGGACCACAGGCTGGAGGCTGTGTCACATGGAGAGGGAGACATGTGATGTGCTTGAGAAACAATTTGGATGAAGAATCGACTCCGTTAATCTGCTGCCCAGGCCAATGCCTATTCAATTTCCTAAGTATTAAAAAGTTCCTGCCAGCTGAGACCTGATCCTTTCTACCCTTCTGTCTGCCAGTCCCAGGTGGAACTGTCATTCTCAGGCTCCTTTTAGAACCTGGGAAAAAGGGAGCCTTTTAGAGTAAACCCTCTCACTTCCTGGCAGAACCGCCTGGTATTGGACTGTGTGTGTGTTCTCCACATGTGGGCCTCCAATGATGTCTCTCTTTCTCTCTCTCTGTCTCTCTCTCTTTCTCAGTTCTAGAAGGTTCTGGCCTTTCCTCTACTCTTCTGACTTGCCATCTAAGATACCCCAGGCCACTTCCAAAAGTCTTTACCGTGTGTTCCCTTCCAGAAGTCTTTACTATTGCTTTATTGCTTTTCTATTCCTGTTTCTTGTCTTAGTTTGGGTTTTCCCAGAAAGAGAACCAGAGAGAAAATTTTGAGCAGTCGTCTATTTGGGAGGTGATCCCAGGAAACTCGTAAGAGGGTGGGGAAGGGGAAGGAGCCCATAAAACGTGTATTGTCAAGGACATCTCCACTGTGGACAGCTGGAGCTTTGCCCTGCAGGGCCACTCTGAGAGACCATGCATGTCGGACACAGTCATCCTTCCCAAGGGAGAAAGCCCTTCCATCACTGTTGACTGCTTCTCGCCCTGTGGACTCTCTGGCAAGTCCCAGCATAGCCTGGTAGACACCCACAGCCAGAAAAGAAAGCCCTCAGGAGGGGGTCACCAGGGTTTGCAGCCAGCAGTTCTCATGCGTAGGGTGAGTATTGAGAGGACATGAGAGGAAAACCTAATGTAGTAATAATAACTAAAATACTTTTTCTAATTAGTCAAGTTCATCCTCACAGATGTGCTAGTTCAGGCCTTGATACATGAAAGGGCTCAACAAATGTTAATTAAATTGGTTACTGTTGCCCCTGAGTTATCCAAGGTCATTCAGCTTGTAAGTGTCAGAGGGGAGGCTCCCACCAGGTCATTGGTGCTGAGTCCATTGGTCTTTAGACTGTAGAACAAGGAACGTGTCACTTCAGCGAGAGGCCCCACTTCAGCTGTTGAGACAAGCTGAGGAGAAAGGTGGGCTTGGCCAACACCACCGTCTTGCCCTGGGTCAGTCCAATTAGCAGAGTCTGTCTGATAAAATTATGTAGAAGAAGACCCCAGAACGACCTCTGGGGATGTGTATTAGAAGGCAGGAAGAACAAATGAAGATAATAAAGAGTATATACCAACTGTCTGTGTCCAGCCCAAAATACCAGATTGAAGAACAATCATTTATACACTGTCTTGCAGTTTGCTTCTAGAGACCAAGCTAAGTTATACGAGTGAGTGGCGGGGGGTAGAATCCAACCTTTCAGAAAAGGTCCATTCACATAAAAACAAATTGATTCCTTGGTCGTATCTGTTCTAGGCCATAATCTCTTCTTTTGTTCTGGTGCCTTGGTGTTATTTCAGACATGTGGGTCTCTAGGGTAGATTCTAAGCAGAATGGCAACTGTGGAACAAAACGGTTGCTGGAGGGGCAAAGGGGAATGCAGAGGAGGAAGACCGTGGACTTGGGAAGGACAGTGGCTCTGCTCTCTGTGTAGCCATCTGCATGACCCTGAGTAGGAGAGCCGGGGGAATGCACGTAACATGGGCTACCCCTGTTGTGTGTCAGGCACTGTCCCTGGTGCCTTTGTGATCTATTGCAGTGCTTTTTACAACTATTTACCAAATGTACAGGAAGTGGATTTTTAAATAATTTTCTGCACAGACCGATGTGGACTGTGTGATGAAGCAGAGCTCCCCAGCTCCTGCCCCATTACTCAGCACCCCTGTATAGGAAGCAGTAGCCCGAGAACATTTCACTACATGTGTCTTTTCTGCACCAAGTGAAGGGAAGTGAAGGAGTCTGTTACTTGGGAGAAGGACTCTTCACCGTCTGCAAAGCAGTGGGACGCTATCTGGTTCTGGCCAGAGAGTTAGCAAAACCCAGATGGAATTTTTTTAAGCCAGGATTCCTTTTTATTATTATTATTCATGCCAGGAGTCCACTGGGAAAATCTTTATCTGCATTAAAACATACATAAGAAGAGGAGAGAAGAAAAGGCAGACAAGAGTGAGTCCTACAAAGGATTTCTTTGAGCCCAGCTCTGTTCCTCTATAAAGTTCTTTGCCGCGCTCTCCACAAAGATGGAATCTGGGTTCAAGGTTGAATGGAAGCCGACTCCTGATGGAACGTGTATCCCCTGAACACACCTCTAGGAGATTAGCCCGTCATTAAATATTTGTAGGATAACAGGAGAAGCCTAATTTAGTTTTTGTTTCTTTCTCTCTGTGGTTTAATCACAGATGAAAGAGACTAATAGCACTGCAGAGCTTTCTGGTGATCAAAGGCCAATCAATCCCCTTTGTGGAGTAATTAACTATTTGCTAAACTTGCAGAATTGATTTCCATTTAGGGCTAAGAGAGAGGGTTTTAAATGAAGACCGATTCACCAGGCGAGAGGAGGGAATCTCGGGGCTGATGCCAGGAGATACTCAGAGTGATGAATTGGAATCTGCTAATTAGAGACTGAAAAATACAGCCAGAACCTGACCCTATTCAGGAGGAGTTTAGGGGAAGGGCAGGCTGGAGGAAGGGTAGACGGCGTTGCTGTCTATCTGCCAGGCAGCTGTGCACACTTGAAGGGAAGACAGCCTTGGCATCCTGTTTGGGGCAGAAGAAGCACACAGATGCCCGTCTGGGAAGGAGGTGGGATGCCTGTGGTCAGGAAGTCTTCAGGTGACCAGGGTGTGGAAGGGAGCCCTTTGAGGGCTCCCATGCACCCCTGAGATTCTACTTGGGCACTTGAAATGTGCATTTGGAGCCAGTCAGGAGTTTGGATCCTGTTGGCACCTATACAGACGCCCCAAGAATCTGACCAGATGGATACATTTGGGACCTAAATGATAAGTTTATGCCAGCCTAAAACTATAAAGACAAGACAACCTCACAATACCTCTGCTTCGAGTTGCCAGATAAAACACAGGATGCCCAGTTCAATGGGAATTTCCGACAAACGAATAATTTTTTAGTATATGTATGTCCTAAATTATTTGTTGCTTTAGTATGAGTACATCCCCAAGGACTTGGTGTTTCTTTGAAATTCAAATTTAACCGGCTGTCCTCTATTTTTATTTGCTAAATCCTGCAGCCTTGCTCTGGTTAGATTTTGGCCCTCTACCCAGTGAGTGAGAACCTCTCTGAGTCTCAGTTTCCTTCTCTATGAATGAGTGTCAAAGTATAAGTGATTGTTTTGTTATGAATATTAAATGAAATAACCAAATGGGAAGCACTTCAGACAACGCAGTGCCTGACACATTTTATGTTCTCTGTAAACGGTACCTGTGATGATAGCAAAGACAATTTATCTGATAAATACAAATAATAATCTTAAATATTAATAATGTATTTCCCTTTTTCCTGTCTCCTGCCATCTCGTCCTTTATCCCCAACCTCTTTTCTTCCTTTTTCTCCTGCTGCCACGTGTTCTGCCCACTCCCTTTCTTTTTTCACGGCCCATAGGGTCTGTACCTACCGGCATTAATATGATTTTGCACACGGCAGCATCTCCATCCACCGTCTGCCCTATAGACTGGCAGGATGGCTAAGTGGCCAGGAACTGGCTCAAGGTGCTAATTCTCTGGTCTCCATCATGCTCTTTAAATTCTCTGTGCCTCAGTTTCCCCATGTGAATTGACAACGATGTGACATGTCAGATCACATGAGCTCATATAAATAGTGTCTGGTACCCATTACCATTATTACTAGTAACACTGAGGAGTTAGTTTGGGCTCCCCCGTAAATAATACCGTTGGTGTTAATTTCAGACAGGTCACCTGAGCCAAGCTGGATGCTGGTTCATCCTGAGGGAGAGAGTAAATGGTCTCGGGTCCTAGCTTTAGTCTTCACAGCTCTACTCTGGCCAGAGGAGCTCAGATGTAAGTGAAAACCAAAACAAACGCCTTTGGTGAGAGGAGCCTGTGGGTGGATTCAGTGCTTGAAGCAGATAAGAACATCTTTCTTGTCTCTCGGCGGCCGGTTCTAAGCCTGCCTTACCATTTGCCAGGACAGAGCTCTCCCAGCAGGTTTTTTGTGATGGAACAGTGTTTCTTGAGAACTTAGATGATCCAGTTCCCTGATGGCCAGTGCCACCACGACCTCCTCGCCACAGCCTGTGTGGATTCTCCCTGGAAGGAGGTCAGGGCTGGTGGGGACGTCTTTTCTGTGCCCTGCTCTGCCCCCAGACCAGGCAGCTTCTGTGAAAAGAGCCTAGCTCAGGGACACACACAGGCTGGGGACCCTTACCCTGAACCAAGCCAGTTTAGGGAGGCTGGGCTGGATGGCACTTTCCACTGATCAGCAGGCTGTGGATTTCACAATGGATAAGGTCCCGGATGAGGGAAAGATGCAGGCAAGCCGCTTCTGTTGTCCTCTCTTTGTACTACCCCCAAGTAGCCAATCGTGTCCTTTTCTTAATGCTTTTAGATGTGCCAGGCTCAGTTCCAAAAACATGACAAATATTAAGTCAATTTATCCTCATGGCAACCTGATGTAGCAGGTACTGTCATCACCTGCTGGAGAAATACAGGCACAGAGAGGTTAAGCTATTGCCCAAGTCCACACAGCAATTGAGTGGGTATTGTCATTGCAAATCACTGGTATGAGTCTCCACAGAGAGCTGCTGATTGACTGCTTTAGACCGTGCAGTGCACCAAGGATACCTTAGACCCCCCTCCTGCCTTGAGTGGGAGGTGTGAACTCCAGAGAGGTGCGTAAGATATTGCCAGGATGGACGTATACCTGACTGGGAGAATATAAAAGTTTCTTGAGAGAAGAGGAGGTGATGAGTGGAAAGAAGAACTGAGACCTTTTGGGCTTGCCACTCTTCCCGCAGCCAGGGAGAAAGTATTTTATTTGGATATCCCCACAGAAGTATAAAGTTTATCATACTGCACATCGCAGGTCTCCCAGCTTTGGAGACCCATTGAGGTTTAGAAGATTTTGTGACATTCAACTGGAAGTTCAAAGGTCATGCTGTGTTTGACCAACTAGCGTCTGGACCCAGGGTGACTTGACGGAGAGTCTTTTTGGGGAGTGTGCCATGCTGGGAAATCACCCCAAAGGACCTAGTCCTCAAGAGCTGGACCACAGCGGAAACTGACACTCTGCTGCCAAGAAGCCTTCGGAGAAGGGAAGAGGTTAAGCACGAGAGTGTTTTCAAAGGGATTCCATTTCATTCTTTATCGTAAATTGAATTCACCTATCAAACAGCCCACACTTGATATTCATGGGCACATGAGGCCAATGTCTCCACAGCTCCCTGGCAACAGGAGCGAGACCATGCCCACTTAAGCGGGAGCTGCATGAAATCACCATTGCTCATTCAATTATTTAGGAAGATGGGAGAGAGGTAGCTGGGAAAGAGAATGTTTCCCAAGTGGTATTCGGAGACAGCACCTCAGGGCCGGCCCGGACCCTGTCCAGGCTGACCAGCAGCGTTTAAATGCAGGAGCTGCCGTGAACTGACTCACTGCTGGATAATTACGTTAGGGACCAATACGGCCTGTTGAAAATCAATTCCGTTGGACCAATGTGTTTGTTGGGAAAGCCACTCAGCCAATTCAGGAGTATATTAGGCAGCAGGCCCAGTGCGGTGACCTCTTCCGGATTGGGGTTGACACTTGAACGAAGGCATTTGTCCAGTTAAAGGACAGTACTAGCAGCAGGCTCTTATCTCCCCTAAATTGGATTACTCAGATCTGCTTGTTCTCTTTAAAGATAGCTACTCTTGGGTTTTTTCCCCTCTCTTTCTATCTGTCTGAGATGGTTACCTAGTGATTACTGTTTAACTTGCCATCTTAGGTATTCTCGGACAGTTAACACTTAATGCCACCAGTGTCACTTCCCTTTCCTATGTGGGGAAGGTCATCTGATGCTGACACCTGCATTTTTCAGGTCACTGGTTGGACTGGCGAATGGGCCAGGAGGCAGGGGAACTGTGTTTTTGAGGAGGTCATAGTTGGCAAGCCTGTGATTCACTTCCCAGGAAGCAGAACACAAATCCAGGGATAACACAAGCTCCCCTTTGCGCGTGCCAATCCCCTCCAGAAGAATTATTCTTGAGACACTTTCCTTGGCTTGGAAACTCTCAAGCCTGCTCGCCAGCCAATGTTCCTCAAGTGGGAGTGCCACCTGGCCACCAGGGCCAGAGACAGCTGCTGCCTCCAGCCCTCTGGAACATTGCAGCCCTTGATGGAAGGGTTAGGATGGAGGAGAAATGATTACTGAAGGGGGTGCCCATGCGAAGCCTGAGAAATTCCACCTGGGGCCTACTCTCTTGGCTGAGTCTTTGCTACCTGGAGCTGCACCAGCTGCCACTACACCTAAAGTTGTGTCGAGAATCAAGAAGACATGGAGAAGCCCAGGGAATCCCACATGCACCTCCTGAAAGAATCCAGGAAAGACTTATTGCTGCAATTATGGTTCTTTTAATGACACGTAGAATTAAGCACTCCACATATCCATTCGCTTTGACAGGTGAGGATTTCACTGTGATAAAAGTAGGGCCACACACACTGTCAGTGATTTACATTTCTGTATCCCAAACCCTGTCAACCAATTAGACCGCAAGAGCGAGCGGCACCATTTTCTAAATGAAGCTATAATCAGGCTGCTCCCTCACCCAGAAAGAGCAGATATCCTTGTCCCAAATGGCAAAGGTAATCATCAGGGGAGAGGGTTTGAATAAATCAGATGTGAGATCAGTGCAGCTTGTGATAGGTCCGTTATAACTGGAATCTGGGCTGATAGAGACTCGGCAGCCCCTTCTAACTGTTTTGCTGAAAAGAAAGTAGACTTTTCTGTGCAGAGAAAGGCAACATGGTTTTGGAGATGAGCAGCTGGAAAAGCAGAAGCCAAGGATAGATAACGGGTCTGAGCTCTCGAGGACCCAGGGCAGTGTGAGGATAGGAGACGGTAGGGGAGAATGGGAGAGAGAGGAAGGCAGGGAGGGAGGGTAGGAGGAGGGAGAGGAGGAGGGAGGAGGGAGAGAGTAAGAAGAGAGGACGAGGAGAGAGTAAGAAGAGAGGACGAGGAAAGATGGAGGGAGGTGGATACCCTCGGTCTCTACCCCAGCTCCCTCATGTATGGAGCTGATTGATAATATCTGTGCTCCTTATCTCTTGAAATGATGGTGAAAATTAAACGAGGTTTTGTGGGTGAAAGATATGGCACAATCACCTTTTATTAACACGGCTGCTAATCACCCCTCCTACAGGACAGCACTAACCACTGCACAAGATCTCGCACATCCTGTTGCATGGTGATGAGTGGGCGCTTGCCTCAAGGTAATTCTTCTGGCCAGTGAGTTCTCCTGCAAGGTGTCAGGGTTCCAGTGTGACTCCAGGGAGAGGGGGAGAGGAAGGCTGTGTCGAGAGTGTCTGGAGGAATTCCACATAAGCGTCATGGACAGTGACGACAGTTGAGCCACCAAAGCCCTTCCCCTGCCTCTTTTCCAGACTTTAAGATTTTCAATACCGTTGCTGTGACAGAACGAAAGTGGAGAGGCATCAGGGAGCTCCAAGAACTCCCTTAGGGGATCCCTGGCCGGAAAAATTTTTTAAATTCTCCCTGGGAATCTGTTCTGCTTTGGTCTGTGTTATTGATGCCCCCAAAGGAAGGCCAAGAAATGCCAACTCCTGTGGACCCCCAGACAGGATAAGGGAACCATCCCCATCCTTGCTCCAGATTCTTTTGAAAGTGTATTTTCCCACTGCTTTTTAATGAAGCCATTGCTTCTCCAACAAACCGATTTTCTTGCCACAAGAAGATTTCTGATTCCCTACATAAATGTATCAGCTGCACTTCCAACAAATGAGAATTCCCTGGACCTCTGGTGGCTAACTTTGCAGGGCTGTGCTCGGTGAGAGCTGGTCACCCACATGGGAATTTTTCCGTGCTTCACTCGGAATGTGGGTCCCACAGGAGCCTCCCAGTGAGTGCCAAGGGTTCAACGAGAAGAAATAGGAATGCATTGCTTGTGCCAATTTGGCTGGTGTGGCTAATTACACTGTGTGCAGAAAATAACACCTGCGAAGATCAGTCCATCCTCTGAACACCAGACTCTCAAAGTCAACGACAAAGCTCTCTGGGTGAAGCCCATCAGTAGAAATGACGGTGGAAACATCAAACGTGGCTTCAAGTGGAAAGTGACTGAGAATGAAACTTTAAAGATCAATGAGAAGGCGAAATTGAACCGAATTCTTTCAGGGTCTGAAGAGGATGGAGGCTGGGGTTGGGGGTTGGTGGTGGCTGGGGGGAGGGGGGCAATGACACACCCTGAGGGTGAAGGACTCTTCCAGAAAGATGATTGACAATCATTGCAGGAAGACTTCCCGAGCTGCCCCCAGTCACAGGGAAGAATGGGAAAAAATTGAGCTTCTCCCGAGAATCTATTTTAAAACCAACTTCAAGTAAATTTGGAGTAGCCACGTGCTTGGGATGTAATTACTTGGGGTATGCCTTGACTGCCAGCAGAAAATAAACCATGGCTTTGGCAGGTTGGGGGCAATTTTCTTTCAAGCAGACTGCCTGCCCAAATTCAAGGAGATTAGTAAACAGAGATGGAGAGGCCTGTTTATAGTGAGAATGAAGCCGGCCACACTGGTCCTTTAAAAGGTGTCTGTGAAGCTGCTGGTTTTTTTCACCTCTTAACCAGTCCACTGGTTATCCAACAAGCTGGATATTTGACCAGCTTTTAAAGAAAATACTTAAATATCAAAAGTTTTCACTCTTTTCTGTGTGTGCAAAATATCAGCTTAAAAGCCAATGGAAGTCAAAGTTCTTGCTTAGCATACAAAGGCTTATGAGTTTTATAGTGTTTGGGACTTTAATCTACAAAGTATAATTTAATCCTCTTTGAGCTCTCCGCACCACAGAGTCCTGGTTGTAAATAAACCATATGGTTGCAGTGGATACAGCTGCAGCTGCCCGCCTCCATCCCTCACCCTTAGTAAATATTTCTGCAAAACAGATGAAATTAACAACTGTAACAGATAAAGAGTGTAGGTCTCCGAGCACATGTTTTACCACAGCAGCCATGCTTAAACACAGCCCATGGCTCCGGGTTGCAACTCCATCACCGGCCAATGACTTTCTCTCTTTGCTGAGTCCCGATTTCCTGGAATGCTGGTACCTAATTCTAGGAAGAGCAAGGAGGGCACAGAAACACCCAGTGGGCAAGGAGGTTATGTGTGAGAAACAGGCTGAATCATCGGCCCTCACACAGGGGTTGGTGCTAGTGTGCTGATGTGCCCTGATTATTCTGCAGCGAGGCTGTGGGTGCCACTGCGGGTTTCAGGGATATCCAGCTCTGGGCGTCAAGGCCTGGAGAAGGGAAGGGAGTAAAGTCAAGAAAAGAAGATGATTCCCTTGGGGCTGAGGTTGCTCCAGGCAAAAGGAACGTTGGCAGTTGTGAGACTTGCCAGGTCAGGAAGTAGAATCAGGTGGAAGAAGTTGGTTTGCGATGACATGAATGGGGTCTGAGCTGGTGAACTTGGGGTCTGAGCTGGTGAGCCTGGACTCTGTGGTCATTTAAAACAACAAACATTTATTTGAGTTGGTCTGTGTACATGACTCTGGTGTCATAGAGACACAGATTTGAAACTGTGTCTCTATGACTTTGTGTTGGTTATTTCACCCCTCTGAGCTTCTGGATTTTTCCCCTGCAAGATGGGAAGGATCAAATGCCTTACAGTTTATGAACGTGAGGGTTAACTGCAATCATCGTCATCATCCACCAGAAACAAAGTAATAACCATTATTATTACTATTACTTTATTATTATTGTTATGGCATCCGTAAATGTTTAACTTCATGATTTAGGAAGGAAAAGGGGCTTCTATCTCCACTCTGGGCTCTTCAGGCCATGATTCTTTTTTGGTGAGGGCTGTGGTCCCCATTTCTAGTGTCTAGAACTTGTGATAACCCCGGGTGCCTGATTCCACGGCTTTGTCACTCTGCACAGCTGTTTCAGCCAGTTAGTGTCTCCTCTCTGCAGCAGATGTCAAGGGCTGGCTGAACAAGTGGAAGCTGCCTGTCCTCTTCTGCGCTCAGGGACACAGGGAGCCTCTGCATCCATCGGGTGCCAGGCAGGGCATGGCAGGACAATCGAGAGGGTCTTAGGCATGTGAGGTTTTCAAAGCCAGGTGTGAACCTGTGAGGGACAGACATTTACCTGAAGGCTGGGAAGTGTCCACAAGGCAGGCAGAAGGTGAATCAATCAGATCCATACACCCACTCTGTGCTGCAGGGTCCCTGAGCCTTCAGGGAAAGAAGCGAAGGGTGAGAGCATTTAAGACAGAGGTGCCAGGCTTTCATTCTGGCCTGGGAGACATCCCCAAGAGATAAAACAGAGCACAGTGGTGGCTCAGTCGAGAATCCTGTTTGTTTATGGCTCAGTTTCACAGCTCAGAGCTGGGATGTCCCAAATCCCAGCCACAGCTGAGGCTGCGGCACACCTGTGCCCGGGAGGGCGGCGGGGCCCCACGCTGGAGCCATGGACAGATGCCGCCACTTCAGAGCCACTTCAGGGACTTCTCACTCACGGATTAATATCCTATTTGAAAATTGCTGGGTATAATTGGATAATACTTTTTTTAAAATAAAAGGATTTAAATCAGGACTATTTAAAAAATGCTGTTAACTGGGGACAGGATTTTGTTCCAAACACATCACATTCACACTCTTTAAGCTTAAGAATGGGGCTGGTAGTTCCATAAACAGGACAAGGAATATATGGAAAGTTGGTCCAGCCTGGAAAACAAAGACCCAAGGGACCCAGGTTATCTCCTTGACCCCCTAGTTCCCACAGAAATGTTTAAATTGAGATGTGGCATATGAACATATAATTTTTCTCAGTCATTTGAGAATAAGTTGCCGCATTGTACCCTCTCACCCCCCAAACACTTCAGTATCTATTTCCTAAAAACGAGGCCAACATCTTACATAATCAAAGTACAATTATCTAAATCAGAAACTTGAACTTGTATACAATACCATCAACTAATCCACAGCCCAAATTCAAATTCTCTCCATCCTTCCTATAATAGGCTTTACCCAGGAACACACACTGCCTTTAGTTGTCACATCTCTTTAGTTGCTTTTGAACTAGAACAATTCCTCCGTCATTCTTTATCTTTACCTGTTCTTTTTCTTTCTTTAACCTTGACATTTTTGAAGACTACAGACCATTTGTTTTGTAGAAGGTTACTCGATTTGGGTTTGTCTTGTGTTTCCTCGCGATTAGATCTGGGTGATGAATTTTGGGCAGAAACACCCCAGAAGTGGTGCTGTGTCTTCCTTGCTACATCCAGTCAGAGGAATACAGGATTGAGCTAGTTCCCTTATTGGTGATGTTATCTTTGATTGCTTGGTTGGGGTGCTGTGTGTCAGGTTTCTCCACTATAAGGTTGCTGTTTTTCCGTTTGTGATTAATGAGAAATTTATAGAGAGATACTTTGGGACTATGTAAATATTCCAATCCTCATCAAATTTTTGCTCGCTCGTTCTAGCATCCATTGATGATTCTTTCCTGGATCATTTAATGCTGTGATAGTTACCAAATGGTGAGTCTTCTAATTCCATCATTTTTCTACATTTCTTGCTTGAATTCTACAGTGGTGGAGAGCCTTCCCTACCCTACATTTATCTATTTACTCATTCATTTATATCAGTGTGTATTCATGCATTGTTATGGATTGTAATTCATCATTATCACTATTTATTTTCACATTCAAATTGTCCCAGAGTTGGATAGTGAGAACCCTTTCTGTCCTTTGAGATATCTTCATATTTTGAGCACTTTCTGGAACAAGGTATTCAGGCTCATCTTGTACCTTACCTGCCCTAGAATCAGCCATCTCTCAAAGGGGTCCTGAATCCTTTCAGTAGAGAACAGAATTTAAAACCCAGATCTGGGCATCAGGGCTACTGGAATGTCATTATTTCTAGGCCCTCTCAATGGGCAGAGCTAGGATCTGTATCTGTTTTTAAGACATACTGATACTTTCAGTTTGAATCCTGTATCATTCTAGGCTTCCTCTTTTTGCATATCTGAAACAAAACCTACTTCTCCAATAGTGAGATATCTAGGTCCCATTTTTCTCAATGTATTTATTCTTTGCTTATTCCTAGTATACATTGAAAATTTTCAAATTGTTCACGCATACGATCGTGCAAAACAAAAGTACTAACTAGAGTTCAATATTTCTCAATATTTCTTTTTGTCCTTAAACTGAGGGTACAGAGAAAAACACTGTCTTCAAAAATTACTTTGACTGGTTCTCCTTCCACCCTTCATTCTATGTGGTTATGCTCTTCATTGGAAACATAGTTTGATTCTCTTAGGGTCTTTATCCCCATCCTTGTGGGTTTTTTTTTTTTTTGAGTATATAAAAAATTAATACAATTATAAAAGTCAAAACTAAATCTAACCAGTCAGAATGGCCATCATTCAAAAGTCCACAAATGACAAATGCTGGAGAAGCTGTGGAGAAAAGGGAACCCTCCTACACTGCTGGTGGGAATGCAGTTTGGTGCAGCCACTGTGGAAAACAGTATGGAGATTCCTCAAAAGACTAGGAATATACTTACCTTATGACCCACGAATCCTGCTCCTGGGCATATATCCAGAAGGAATCCTACTTCAAAAAGACACCTGCACCCCAATGTTCATAGCAGCACTATTTACAATAGCCAAGACATGGAAACAGCCTAAATGTCCATCAACACATGACTGGATAAAGAAGCAGTGGTATATTTATACAATGGAATACTATTCAGCCATAAAAACAGACAACATAACGCCATTTGTATCAACATGGATATCCCTGGAGAATGTCATTCTAAGTGAAGTAAGCCAGAAAGAGAAAGAAAAATACCATATGAGGTTGCTCATATGTGGAATCTAAAAAAAAAAAAAAAAGAGCTTAAGTACAAAATAGAAACAGACTCATAGAATAGACATAGAATACAAACTTGTGGTTGCCAAGGGGGCAGGGGATGGGAAGGGACAGACTACAAATTTGTAGATAATGACAGGCATATGTAGAATAGATAAACAAGATTATACTGTATAGCACAGGGAAATATATACAAGATCTTGTGGTAGCTCACAGTGAAAAAAAAAGTGACAATGAATATATGTATGTTCATGTATAACTGAAAAATCATGCTGTACACTGGAATTTGACACAACATTGTAAAATGACTATAATGCAATAAAAAATGTTTAAAAAAAACAAAACTAAACTAAACTAAACTAAATCTAAAAGCATATTAAGAGCAGTGTCCTTCCCCCTCCCAAACCTTCCTCCCTATGCCCACGCACCCCATGCAGAAACCCAATCTCATTCATTTCTGATTTTCTGCCCAATGTCTCTTTTTGCTGAAATAAGTAAACACACATACAGTTTAGTTCCTCTCTTTCTCATGAAAAGAGAACCTACTGTAAATGATCTTTTGCACTTTGCTTTTTCCCCTTAACAATATGTCCTGGAAATCACTCCCCATCAGCTCAGAGTTCTTCTTTATTCTTTTTTAGCTGCATTGTGCTGCATCGCGTGACTAGTTTCTCCAATCAGTCACCTATTTGTGGGCATTTAGATTGTTTCCAGTATCTTGCAATCACAAACAATGCTTCAAGATATAACCTTGTATGTATGTGTTTTCATATAGTTGGACGGGTATCTTCAGGGTAAATTCTGAGAAGTGAGACTGCCGGGTCACTAGGTATACAAATACACAGTTTTGTTAGATATTGCAAATCCCCCCCTCCTTAACTGCCATGCCATTTCATATTCCCTCTAGAAGTTTTGAGGATGCCTGTTGTCACACAGCTCACCAGCAAAATGTATCAAACTTTCTAATATGTACCAGCCTGGAAGGTGAGAAGTATTATTTCAATGTCATTTTTAAAAACAGCCTTATTGAGAGATTATTCACACACTGTACAGTTCACCTACTTACAGTGCACAATTCAATGAATTTAAGTATATCCGCAACCATCACACAATTTTACAGACCCAGTACCCTTCCTCTACCACAATTCCCCCAGCCCCTAAGCAACCACTAATCTACGTCTTGTCCATAGAATTGCCTGTTTGGGACATTTCATACTATATATGATGTCATAAAATATGTGGCCTTTGTGACTGGTTTCTTTCATCTAACATGTTTCCAAGGTCCACCTATGTTATAGCAGGTATCAGTACTTCATTCCTTTTTATGACTAAATAATATTCCATT
The DNA here is from genome assembly GCF_009834535.1 of Camelus ferus. Taxonomy (NCBI): domain Eukaryota; kingdom Metazoa; phylum Chordata; class Mammalia; order Artiodactyla; family Camelidae; genus Camelus; species Camelus ferus. The sequence continues at coordinate 46,586,252 of NC_045704.1, forward strand.
GTATGGTCAAATAATAGTCCCTTTGGTTTATCCATTCACTCGCTGATGGACATTTGGGTTGGTTCCACCATTTGGCCAGCAAGCATAATCCTGCTACAAATATTCATGTAGTGTTTTCTGATGTGAGCATATGTTTTTATTTCTCTTGAGTATATACACCCAGGAATGGAATTGCTTAGGTCACATGGCAACTCTATGTTTACTTGTTTGAGAAACTACCAGACTTTTTCAGTGTAGTTTTAATTTGCATTTCACTTATGTGTGAAGTTGAATATTTTTTCTTATATTTAAAGGCTAGTTGTATTTATAATTTTCAAATTGTCTGTTCCTATCCTTTGCCCATTTTCCTATTGGGTTGTGTATCTTTTTCCTCTCAGTGTTTAAGAGTGCTTTATATATTGCAAAAAATTAGCCTTTTATCTATGATAGATATTGCAAACATTTTCTCCCATTTGTCATTGTCTTTTTTGACTTCGCTAATTACATTTTTTCCATGCAGACTTTTAAGAAAAACTTCATGTAATCAAATTTATCAATCACTTCTTTTATTGTCTCTGGATATTGATTCAAGTGAGAAATCCTTTCTCCACACCCAGGAAGTCACCATTTTTCCATATAGCTCTCTGATCCATTTCAGAATGTGTTCTTGTGTGTGGTTGGAGATCTCGGTCTAACTATACTCATTTTAACTGGTTACCCAGGTGTCCTAGCACCACTTATTAAAAAGATCACCTGCGCCCAAGTGATTTCTGATGCCACCTTTATATTTAGGATAAACTAAATTTTCATAGATGCTTGGGTCTCTGCAGACTTTCTGCTTAATTCCAGTGGTCGGTTTATTCAAGTGCTAGCACCATGCTATTTAATTTCTTATGAGCAAGTCTGGTAACATCCTCTGGGCACTTGTTCTTTTGCTGAGACCCTTGCTTTCAGGAAGTCCTTTCTTCTATCTATGCTTCAATCTACCCTCCAGTAACCTAAGCCCATTTCCTCTGTGTGTTCCTGTGAGCACAGGGCTCTCTTTGTACACCTCCCTCTGAGTTGTCAGGTGCCAGGCGCTCTCTCCTCTTATGCAAATGTGGCCACTGCTTTCTGGCTCAGAGGTGACTCTCTTTCATTGACAGCCCTGACTGCCGACTTTACCAGTAATTTGCTGGGTTTGTCAAGCACTGCAGAATCATGTAAATGCCGTTACCGTTTTTGTCATCATCATCATCAGCTAAGGCATCCTCTGCTCCCCTTCTTTCACCTGTTGTTTACAGCAAATGAAGTAACTGCTGATGCTCAGAACAGAAGCTTTATCTATGGCATATCCAAAGTCAGGTCAGTTCATGCCTTAAAGATGTTAGATACGCCAGGAGAAAGATCATTGTCCACCACTTACTCTTTGCAGTTGAGGAGTTAATGTATCTCACAAGAGACCTCCATCCCCACCCCAAATGAATCTTCTCTGCTACTCTTGGTTTAATAGCCAAGACATTGTTCAGTGTCTCATTGGAAAAAATACATTTATGTTTAAGAAATGGTTGTTTGAAAGAAAGAAACAGTTGTGGACTTTGTAAGCCTATTTCTCCTTCTGTTTTAAGGTAGATGACAAGGTTATATGCTTGGGACAATTAACCAGTATTTGAGTCCCTTCAGTAATGTCTGGTGAGCAACTGCTCCGTGAGGAGCGTTGCAGTAGAACCTGTGAAGGACTCAAAGGAAAACAAGACAAGACCTGCCCTCCAGGAGTTCTCTCACCCGTGGAGGACATAATGGGAGAAGAGATCTGTAGGCAAAATGATATCATTACAAGGCAACTGAGAACAAGCGAAAAAAGGAAAGTTGCAAAGAGTTCTGGGAGTGCAGAAGAGAAACTCTCCATCCTGGGACCTCTTTGGGAGAGAGCAGACTTAAAATTGGACTCTGACGAATATGTTGGAAGGTCCAGCAAGATAATCTGGCATTTAGAATGACTTAAGCAAAATCAGTGGGGAAGAAACATGTATTGAATTGGACCAGGTGAAATGACTGTTTTGTAGGTCGAAGCAGTCACATATTGGCAAGTTCATATGCTTGAATCTAACTCATCAAATTTTGAGTTACCATAGACTGGTGGTGGAACTAGTAAAACTAACAGACTAATTTGGAGAGATTAAGAGAATGGGAAACCAAGTTTCAGGGGATTTTGCATGTTAGGGTGATAAATTTGATCTTTATTCAGTGAGATTCATTTAATTATTTAGTTATGAAATATTTTTAAGTTCCTATGACTTGCCCAGCCTTCTGGTTGGGAAAGCTCTAAGAAGACAGTCATGTTTCAGAAGGATGATTCTGGCAGTAGGGTGCATGGCAGGCTGGAGACAGGGAAAACTGGGTAAGGAGACCACTTAGGAGCTCTAGGAACTGGAGAACAAATGAGGGCCTGGAACATGGATGTGATAGTAAATAGAAAGGATGGAAGTGGCAGCCGTTCCAGAAATAGAAATGGCACCAGAGATTGTGACTGAGTCAAAGTAAAGGCCAGGGAGGAAAGGTTCACCTAAGTCTCTGAGGTGCAACTCAGGAGAGCTGGGAGGCTCCCAGTGATCCCCGTCTATTCATTCATTCATTCATTTATTCCACAAGTATTTATTGAGCATCAACTGTGACATGAGCAATGTTCCAGGAGCTGGAGACATAGCACATGTATCTAACAGGCAATGAATAGATAAATAAATTGATATATGATATAATGGAAGAGAGTGGTGAGCACCGTAAGGAAACATTATTTAAGGTAAAAGAACTGGGAAAGGTGGGAAAGGATATTTTCCAAAAGGATAATCAGGGAAAGACTGGTAGAGAAGGTGACTTTGGAGCAGAGATCTGAATGATGTCGGGGAGTGTAGGGGGATGCCTGGAAAGACCTAGGGGAAGGGAGTCCCAAGGGGAAAGAACAGCATGGATAGAGTTACTGAGGCAGGTACAAGCCTGGAACTTTCGAGGCTCTGCTATAAAGTCAGGGTGGCTAGACTGAATCAAGAAGTGGGGAAGCCAGTAGGATGTGTAATGGAAGGATGGGGCAAGAGCATGCCATGGTAAGGAGTTTGATTTTATTTTGGGCATACTGGGTTTTGAGTTTGGAGAGATAACCCTTTAAAGTTTATCTGGCTTCTGTGTGGAAAATTGACTGTAAGAGGACAAGAAAGAAAGAGAACTGATGCAGTGGGGGTGGTGAGAAGTGGTCAGATAGTCTGGATAAACTCTGACATTAGAGCCAACAGAAGATGCTGAGGAATTAGACACAGGGTGTAAGGGTAATGGGGCGGGGGTGGTGGCCACCATTTCCAAGTCCGAGGAAGGAGCAGCATTTGCATTGAGGGTCAAGGTTTCTGATTTGGATTTGGTAAGTTTTATATGCCCAAAGACATCAGGGTAGAGAGACTGAACAGACAGTGGGGTGTAGGAGTCTGGAGCTCAAAGGAGAAGTTGAGACTGGAGGTCTAAATTCGGAAATCACCAGTGTATAGACACATTTAAAGCACTGACCCTAAATGAGGCACTTACAGAGTAGAGTACAGAGAAAAGAATGAGCTTAATGACTGGGTTATGTGATGGTCAGTGGTTATAGGTAACAAAGAGAAGAAAGAACCAGAAAAGGAGACTTGAAAGGAGGAGCAAGTAAGAGGAGAGACAGAATTCTGAGTGTGATGACCAGGAAGCCATGGGTAAGAAATGTTTCCCAGAAGAGGAGATGACCAGCCGTGTCAATGCTGCTGGGAGGTCATACAGGATGAAAACAGAGAACTGACAAGAAAATTAGCAAGAAGGAAATGCTGGTGACCTTGCCAGACAGTCTCTGTGGTGTGGTGGGGGGAAAATCTTAAGAGAGAATGGAAGATAAGAAATGGAAACAGAAAATATGGACCACTTTCTAGATATTTTCAATAAAGAGAAACTGGATAACAGAAATGGCGTTTGTTGGTGGGCAAGGGAGGGTTTGATGTGGGGTCTAAGAAAGGCTAGTGTGAAAGAAGAGACACCTTATAGAATGTCTGCTGAAAATAATGATCAAAATGAAGGCGAACATAATGATTCGTAAGTAGGGGAGGGGGGTGGGATACAGCGTACAAGTGGAGACATTGGGTTGAGATGGGAGCTTGGGCCTTCTGTCCATTTAATGGGGGTTGCAGAGCAAAAGATGGAGGTGCAAAATCCATAGATTTGGTAATAGAAGGATGAGGAAGTTCTTATTATTTCTATTTTTTTAGTGAACTAAGAGGCAAGCTAACAATTAGGGTGGAAGAGGAGGTGCCAAAAGTTTGAGGAGAGAGTAGAGGGTATGAAGCCATCATCTTGGTGGAAGATTGGGGTGAGCCAACTGATTAGCAAAGTGTAGTGGGATTGCTGGGTCGTGCTGAGGTCTCTGTGACACTCACAAATTTAAAGTTAGTCAACCTGGCTGTGTTGTTTTCTTCAGTACATTCTGCTGTTCTTCTGCAGGTAAGAAATTTTTTTAATTTTAGATTTCAGCAGAGTTAGGGTTTTGACAAGAAAGGACAGTGGGAGATAAGAGGGTTGCAAGGAGGTTGAGGGTACGCACAAGAGAAGAGTTTTAGTTATAAACCTTGGAATATAAAACGAGTAAAAAGGGAAGTGAAACATGAGGCAGATGATGGGTACAGAAAAGGGCTTGGGAGCTGCCCGAAAGGGGCTGAAGATTTGTTGAAGCTGGAATACTAGAAAGAGTGACGTGGGAAGATAGAAGGTTGAAAGGAGTCGGATGCTTCACACAGAGAATCTTAGAAGTGATGAAGTTGTTAGTAATGACAAGCTCTGGGGTGTGACACGACTGTGGTGACATAAGTGGAATAAAAGAAAGGAGCATTAGCTGTGAGCAGGTCAGGCAACTGAGAGGCCAACCGGTTGGATGGAATGTCCGTGTGGAGATGGAAGTCATCAAGAATAAGGACAGGCCGTGATGGGGACAAAGACAGGGAGCCAGGCATGAAAAGACTCACTGCGTCAGCAGATGCGAGGTGATCTGTGACTGTGCTTGGTAGGGTTGCTGGTTGGACCTGTGCAATGGCATGTGCTCAAAGGAGGTTTTGGAGGAGAAAATTAAAGCAGCCTGGGAGCAGTGAGGGGCCATGAAGGCACCCATCAACCTCCTGGCTCTTTGGTATTTGGGATGTGGAAAGAAAAAAAATCACCACCTTAGGGGACTACAGGGGAAATAGTGACCTCTAGCAGATTGTGACACAAAATGGCAAAGGGAGCATTTAGAGGAGAGAGAGGTTCAGGTGATGGGAGATTTTTGACAGTAACAGAAAATGAGGTATAAGGATTTTGGGGAGTTTAGGGATGGATGGAAGATGGGGTCTGATTAGGAATGCACAGTGGTGGGGGATAAGTATCTGGGACTATATGGATGATTTGAAGTCTTATAAGTAAACTGAGGTAAGTGTGGCTGTAAAACATTGATGGTATTGAGCCTTATGGCCTTTTAAAAGAAAGTTCTGAATTATGCTTTATTCTTGGGATCTCCCTTAGGTGGTGGTAGGAAGGTAGTCCAAAGGGGAACCCCATGCGCTGGCCTTACCTTTGTGTGGGTGGCAGAGGAGAACAGTGGTGGTTTAAGGCAGAGGAGAGGAGAGGGCTGATGAGAAGGAAATTCGAAATTGTGGCCATTATACGTTTGTTAAGGGCTGATGACCCTTGAGAGTGGAGGAGATACCATTAGCAAGAGGGCGAAGAATGGATTCAGCATTAGTGGGTGGGAAGTTTCAGACCTAGGATTGTTAGGAAGGTTAAATGAAATGACTGCTACCCATGAGATAACTGCAGTCCTGCGTGCTTAGCAGGTGAATAGAGTAGGTCCCTCCCTCCTCACCACCTTCCAAAGCCTCCAACTTCCCCACCAAATGCGCACAGGCAGACCCCAGGACTGATGGGAATATGGGTGTGGTTCACTATAGATCCATCTCCAGCTGTTAAAACAACCATGAGTGCGCACACGGCTGCAGACAGCTAGAGGCACTGGTTACTGAGGCAAAAGGAAAGGAATCCATACGGCAGTTTGTAGACATCTGGTCCAGACTTTTTAAGGCATTTGCAAAAGCTCATGACATTGAGATCAGCCACTGGGAGAATCGAATGGCCAAACCTTTGGTCTCCTTAGGGACATTATCATCAGGTCATGAGATGTCGTCAGAACAAATGCAATCAATACCCTAATCATGAGTCTTCATTGGCAACCAACAGTGGAAATAGCTGTCAGAACTGTATTCAGGTTTGTTTTCAACACTTTCACTGTAAGGTTAGAGATAGTTAGAAAATATTCTGCAGCTGAAGCTTGGCTCCTGGTAATAATAAGTAGATTCAGAAAAGTTATACAAAGTAAAAAGATAAGCCCTTTGAGGAGTTGTTTATCACTTTAGTTTTTCATCTTCAATTCACTACCATGTTTTTTGAATTCAGAGCTTTAAAATTTCTGGAAATTCTGAAGTCATTGGGAAAAGAAACTTGTCTTCATTTGTGTTTCTTATTTCTTTGTTTTCTGGGGTAAAACACAGGACCTAGCACATAACCCTTGGTAAATATTATTGTTACTATTGTTATTCTTGCAATAGTTCGGCATACTTTACTTACTTAAATTTACCTTATTAACCTAGGAAAATGAAACACATTATACATTTCTTGATCTTCCTGAAAAATAATCACATTTGGGATATTTGAAACTATGGTTTTGTCACATAATAATTGGTTCCACGTTTGCTAATTGAATTTACCTTTAAATGTTTTAAACTTTGTTGTGAATAGAGTTTCCTGAGTTTTGTTTAGTTTTGGGGGGTGTATTTTTCATTCCTTTGTGAAGAGCAGGCAAACTCAAGAACAAAACAAGCCACCAACATGAGGATAGAACAAAGAGAGTTCTTACGTCAAGGAGATTCAGAAAGCATTCATTTTCCAGAAAGGAATGAGAAAGAAAAGCAGGCAAAGGGATCCCCCTCATCCAGTTTAATGGATGATCACAGGACCGGGCAGGGGAGGGGCCCGATTCAAAGTTGGCGGCAACTCTGAAACCTTGCCACTTGTCCCTGGCTTCTGTCTCGCAGTCTCTTGAGTTTGCAGCAACTTGTTTCTAATCTCTCCAAGCACAAAGGAGAGTGACTGTGAGTGGCCACTCGCCGGCGGTCCTTTGAGGAGCAGGCAAAACAATGGGCTCTCTGCCACCCTCCGGGGCTGAAGGGGACAGGAAGTTGACAGTGGTGAAGGCGCAGAGTCCCGCTGCTTTCAGTGGCAAGAACTGAAGTGGCCTCCTCGAGGCAAGACTGTATTGCGTTCTTGCCTACAAGTGTACTTTTCTCTGTGCCCTCCACATTTAGGACTGCTAATGAGGTTTTTGCCCTTACTGTCTTTCCGCCCTTATCATCCCCTCACTTTGGAACCCCCTGGGGTCTATCCTCTGTCCCTCCCATGGGTCAACAAATTCAACAACCTCTTCTCTCGACTTGTCCTGTGCGGATTATCCTCCACACAGAGGAAGCCATGAAGCGGTGACCCTCCCTGGCCCTTCTGCTCTCTCGGAACACTCTCCGGCTTCTGCGGCCTTTCCTGTTCACCTGGCACTTCCTCCTCCCACCTTCAGAATGTGAGCTCTTCCCACAGACATGTCCTCAGCCCCTTCCTCTTCCCTCTCTGGTTTCCTTCTAGACATTTCCCCATATTCACTTCCACGTGCGTCCTCCATCAGCATCTCCAGACTCAGCTGATGTGAGACATGACCTCCTAAACACGTCTACCTACATGAGAGTCAGGACCTTACACTCACCAGGTACAAGGTGAAACTGGGCAGCCTGTCCTTAATCTGCCCCTCGTCTGTACCCCTGTCCCATCAAGTTACCATCATATTTCTGATCACTCAAGATAAGAACCTTCTTTGACCTCCTGTTCTCGCTCATCCCATATCCAAGTAGTCCTGTTTGTGTTTTAAGCAGCTCTCTCATCCATCCTCTCCTTTTCCATCCCTTTAGTCATTTACTCCTAGTTCAGGGCCCTTGTTACCCCCTGGGAAATCCAAACACCTCTTACTACTCCCCCTACACATGCACCTTCATTATTGCTCCTTGTCAGCTCATCCTACACCCCACCATCAAAAGAATAGTCCTACAGTAAGATCATGATTAGGACACCAGTAGGTACCCTGTACATATATCTCATCTCATGTAAAATATGTAGCAAATAAATGGGGAGGGAAAGATGGATGGAAGGAAGGAAGAGAAGGAGGGAGAAAGGAAGGAAGAAACTACAAGACAGAAACATAGATTTATTTCTAGATTTTTGTTGTTGTTGTTAATTTGGCCTCTGGAGAATCACTGACCTTCTCTATGCCTCAGTTCCCCTTTTGGAAATTGTGAAAACCCTTGCCACCACTCTTGTTATGTAGAATATATTCTTTATTAACTACCTCGAGGGCTCTGAGAGCCTTCTGTGGAAAGAGGTCACTATACACTCCGTACCATTGCCTCATCACCTCTGTGTGTAGTTTTGATTAGTCCCAGGTCAAAACAAGTGTTTGCTGATCACATGATCTACTTATATCCTGTAGAGTTCATATTCTTAAACACCAGTGAAAGATTTTGTTTTTCCTCCTAACCAGTTTAAAAATTTTGAGAGAACTTCAAAAGTGTGTTTAATGAAATGAAGTTGAAAAGAAAATTAGCAAACTTTTTTCTCAGGGTGATGGTTTTAGAGGCCTGTGTGACTGGGGACGAGTACAATCCTTTGTGTCCTGAGATACTCCAGAGCATTTGCAGTAGGTGAGAATGGACAAACCAAGTTTCCTGGTTCATCTACATGGGGAGAAAGGGCAGCTTAGGGCTCTGTAATGTCATCTAAGTGATTTACTCACTCACGAACAAGTTTGGGCTCTGTCCGGTCCTTTGATAGTAGATAGAGTTGGTTGTATAATTTCCCTCTCCCTGTATATAATCCCTATTTCCTGAAAATAACTTCTGGCTTACTTAATAGCTCCATTTTCCCCCAAATTCTATTTGTATCATCTGACTTTAGTACATAGCCAACTTTTCCAGGATACTGGAAATGTCTTCTAACCAGCCCTGCTTTGGGAAGGAATTTGTGAGAATCAGTGTACATTTCTGACTGCTCACACTCCATAAAATGTATCTTGTCCTGCACCTCTTATTGCAAGACAAAGAGCTTCACGTGGGTAAGGGGATTTCATTGCTTACTTCTGCCTTTTATTTTTCCTTCTGGACTGTGATGTGATACTTTTAGCCACTGATGCACCAACTCTCCTCCCATACGACCCTGCTTTCTCTCTTCCCGATCAAGGGTACTACTGCTGAGATTTAGTTATGGCAGTCTTTTCCCAGCTCCCAGATACAAGTCATTAAAGAGAAGTGTCATGATTTAAAATCTTCTTCCCCATGTTGTTCTTAAATTTCTACATCTGCTCTTCGTAGACTCAAGTTTCAGATCACTATAAACGCAGCAGGCATTGGTTGTTACTCTAATCTACTAGACTAACAAGCCATTTCCTTCTACACAGAGTGCCAAGACTTCTAGGCAGTCTCAACACTGAAATAAGATGCGAGAGTTACTTTTTTAACCGCATCTCATGAGTGGGTCATGACAGTCATGAGACCAAAGTGGTTGGGTTGGTGCGCCCTCTGTACCAGCTAGAGAGGGTGGCTTTATTCTGTGGCAACAGAAGAACAAAGGACTCCAAAGGCCAGGGGTGGCTCAGCTCAGAGCACTCTCCTGTCACACTGGAGGATGCTCGACACACCCTCTCCAGTCCTGTCTCTTGCATATGTTCGGCTCTTGGGATGCCCTTTCTACAGGAGCTGCCTGTGGCTTTCCCATCAAGGATAACTAAGATCATTACGATGAGCAAGAAAAAGAGAAGTATAGGGTTCACCAGAAAAAGACCAAAATGAAGTGAAAGGGGGAAGCACCAATGAGTAGGGGTTTGATGCTACTCTTCTGTTCAGAAGGGACAAAACCAGACAATGGGGTAAACCATTGTGTCTGAAGCCCATTGACTTGGTATCTGTCTTTTAGTTATCTCCTTCCTCTTGGCTGAATCACAGTTATAAGTATTTAATAATGATCCATCCTCTCCGACACCAACAGGCCCTTGCCATCCCTTTATTCAGTGATCCTATTGCCTAAACTTATCCACATCTACCTGTGAGCCTGCAAGCTCCTCCTGCCTCCAGCCTCTTTCCAAAATCCAGCCGGGCCCTCTGTGTCTTAAAGAAAGCCCTTAAATAACAACCAAGACAGTTTCTGACTACAAAGCACTGACATTTGTCTCGCTCACATCGCCCCATGGGATAGTCAACGTGATAGGCTCTCTCCTCGCACGCACGTGCATGGCTTGTCTCTACTTGGCATTACTACCAACAAAGATGCTCTCTTCTTCCCGACCCCTGTGATCACCCCCCTCTTTCATATCGACGTTCCCCCGAGCCCGAGTGACAGCACCCCAGTGATGACATCATGGAACCCACCCAGACTAATTATGAAATCCAGTTGATTCACGGCCTCCCTTTTCCTTTCCTCCTTTCCTTCCTGCTCCCTGGACCACCAGGGCTATTTCTCTTGCCCATCAGTAGGTGGCTCAGTCCCGTCTCCTCTCTCTTTCCCCTTCCTGCCCTACGTGTGCAGCTCCTGGTCTCGGAGCGGCTGCTTCAGATGACCCTACTTGATCCTGGTTACATTCCTCCGGGCTTGTCAGAGGTTTGCACTGTCTCCCTGAGTAACTGGGGCATGCTGTGAAGGGTGAGCCTGGCCCAGCCCTGATCATGACAGCCTCAGCCCCAGTGAAAGACGAATAATAACAACCGCTCCAGCCAGTCCCAGAAGAGCCCATGGAGGACGTTTGTTTTGGAATAATGAATATGGAAATTTAGAATCCATAATAAACTGCAAGCAGTCTTTCAACTCACTCGTGCCGAAAATTCACACTCGCCATTCCCATAACTTGTCACTTGTGTTTTTTATTGTTCGGTATGTAAACAAGGCCGGGAAAGCCTTTGTTCCTGGGTGCCTACTTAGATTTGCCCATTAATCCCAACCCCCCTCCCTTTCCCACCAATGCATGCAGGATTACACAAAGCAAAAGTCATTAATTTTTATCTCTGACTATCTGTAGGGTTTTTAATGTGGCCTGGCTTGCTTATGCACCACCAATTACATGTCATAAGTGCTTGTAGATGCTGGAGCAGTATCATGGCTGATGAATCACTGCCTCCTCTCCTGATTAGTATGCAAAGGGCCGTGTTCCTTTTTGAGCAGCTGGCATGCCAATGAGGATCTGGCTCCGCCGGTCAAGGCATCTGGACATGAATTCAATATGGATTGCTTTAATTAAATGGCTAAGCGCACAAGATGCTAAGAAACAACTCCATCATTGAGTGAAACTCGAAAATAGAGTCGACACAAGCAAAAGGGTGGAAAGGGTGGGAAGGTACTTCATCAACACCACCCACTCCACCTAAAACCCTTGAAATCCCCCCGTGTGGGGCACCACCACTTGCTAAAAGCATGATGAATTGTGGAATCCACAATGAAACCCCGGAGGTGAATCGAGTTCATCACCCTTAAATTTAGAAATCAAAACAGCAGAGCAAAACCTCCTCTTCTGCCCTTTGAAAAGGTTTTATTTTAACAGCATTCTTGCTTGCAAACTGCTGGTGCAGTAGATTTCAAGGAGGGATGCGGTGAGAGGTGGGTGGCAAAGTCTGAATGTACCTGTTACCAGCCATCCCGGAGGAAAGGAACAAGCTAATGCAGCTCTTTGCAAATATCAGGAGGCCAGAGTGGTTCATCAAGTGTGCTAATTTGGTGAGGAGGAGAAGGGAGAAGCAGCATGGATTCCCATTGTCCACTTGGGAGGGGCTTTGCACAGATCAGAAAGATGAAGTATTTGCCAGCTTATGTTTGCTTTCAGCCTACCCTTTATTAGTCTATTTCAGTAAGGAAACAAATGGAATATTTTCATACGGAGTAGCTGTTGCAGCAGTAACCCCAGTTTTAGTCTTCTGAGCACTTATCTTTAATTCTGTTGCAAGTTTCCTCTTATTTCCACCCTCGTTGTGTTTGGTTTGCCTGTATATTTCCCAGGGAGGCAGGATAGAATAATTGCTGAGTGAGGACTCAGGATTCAGATGTATCAGGATGCTTATCCCAGCATCGTTCATGTCTAACTGTAGGGTCTTAGGCAAGTTATGGGATTTCTCTGAATCTCCTTTCCCCATCTCTGAAATAAGAATAAGAATAACACCTATCTCATCAGTATTTTGTGAAGACTCAGTTAATCCACCCCAATCCATGACACACACTGTAGACTCTCAAAAATGATGGCTACTAGTAATGTTTTGTGGAACAGAGTTGTGGCAGGTGTTGATGTTTTAATGGCCAAATACAAGAAGGACCTGTTTCCTGACATTGACTAGATTTACCTACATATATCAATAAAGATTTAAAGAAGACCTTGAAAATAGATTACTGTGCAACCACCACTTCTCCAGTTTCTACTCCTCTGCTCCCCATCAAAGATCTGATACCTTCAGTTGATATTAATATGTGCTACACATGGACCTGGGGCTCTATTTTCTTTTTTAAATAATTTATTAAGACACCATTGTTAAAAAGACCCTGAGGCACTCTGCCTTAAAAAAAGGGATATTAAAATGGTAAAATTGGCTCAGCATTCTGGCTGGTGTTCCTCCCTCATTCTGAGCCAAAAGGTTGATGACCAGGAACGGAAGTTAAATCCTGGTGTCTACGCTCACTCTGTCCTTGCATGGTGCACTCTGGGATTTTATAAATCCATGGAGGGTTGAACATTCCATACCAGCAAGATCATCAGGGCTGGAAGAGTTCCCCCAGGGGCAAATGACAGAAGGAAAACTGTCCATGGTGCACAAAATTCAGTTAAACCATGCATGGACAGTCTGTGAGACTGCAGTATAATCAATCACAAAGATTCCATTTCAGGGCAATTCAGCATTGAACACACCAGCTTGCCAGGTCTAAGCTTGACACAAAGGCAGTATTATTGAGTAATAAAGCAAGACACTTGCTGAATCTTTTTCTCTTTGGGGTCTTCAGAAAGGGTAAGTCCAATCTAGGTTCTCTTTGGAGCATCATTAATTCATCTGCCAGGTGCCACTTTTGAAAGAAAGTGTATTAGTAAAGATGGCTGCCATTGGAAGAGGGACCTGTGGTTTGATCCAACTACGGGTTATCAAAGCTTTCAAAATTGTTGGCCCAGGTCTCCAACCAGGGAAGTTGGGGAGGAGATAGAAGTGGGTTGTTTGGGGAGGAGTGACTCTCTGAGGAGTGGGAAATGGAGTTAGGAGATGAGTCATCATAGCTGGTCTCGTGGAGTAATTGAGACAGCGGGCAGCAGTCACTGCAGTGGTGGGTGGAACATCACAGTGGAAAACAGTCGGCTTGAGGATTCACATTAGTCACATGCCATGGATTGCCCTTCCTGTTCCAAAGGGTAGGGCATAAACAGAACTCAAGGGCCACAAGGCTAATCAGAAAACTACTATGGCAACCAATGAAAACCAAAAATAGTTTGAGCATTAAGACTCATGACTACTGATCCAGGCGTCTTTCTAACCAAATGTCCTGTTTTGTGTTGTCTACACAAAGCTTTTCAAAGAGGCTTGGTGAGATACGGTTTTCTTGGGAGTGGGGCTTCTTTCTATGTGAGTGTTTAAGTCCCACTGTAGCTCTTTGGAACCACAAATATACATTGAGAACAACTTGAGAGGTCAGAATATGCAGCTTGATGAGTTTGACGAAGAAATCAAGGTCTTAGATGTTTTAATAAGTTAACCAATGTGCTGAAGACCCAAATGAGAACTGTAGCTTCTTCAGTTTTTTTTAATAACTTTGTTGAGATAGAATTCCCCCATCTGAAATATATAATTCAGTAGTGTGCAGTTTATTAGAGTTGTGCAATCATTACCATGATGAATGAATTAATTTTTGCTGGAAAATCTGTTGTTTGTTGGGGATTCTAGTACATTTGGCAAAATCTTTCTGTTCCGTAAGAGAACAGCTTGTTTAAATCTATCTTTTTTCTATATACACCATTTTAAAAACCATATAGTCTAAGTGGAGAATATTTTCATCACCCAAAGTGAAACCCCACAACCATTTGCAGTCACTCCACATTCCTTCTTCCCCCCCAACCCTTGGCAACCGTGATTCTACTTTCTGCCTCTATGGATTTGCCTATTCTGGGCATTTCATATAAATGGAATCATACAATATGTGGTCTTTCATGACTGGCTTCTTTCACTTAGCATAATGATTTCAGCGTTCATCCACATTTACCATGTATCAGGACCTCATTCTTTTATAGCTTCAGTTTCAAAACTCACATGTACACACTATCCTTTGTGCTGAAAGCTGGCCTATCCGCTCAGACTGGGTTTGTTAACTTGCTGACTGTTGCGCATTAGCCTGTTATTGGGCTCCAGGCTTTCTACATACAAATCAGCTTCTTTTGGTCCTGGCCTTTAGATTCCTTCCAGATTCCCAAGTTCTTGAATGGCTCTTGCATGTGATAGGAGATATTATTCTATATGATTTATCTGTGTTAGGAAACATAAAGTGTCATGCTGGCTAGTCCCAATATCCTAGATTTTGTGAAATTTTATTCATGGAAATTTGCTTGGCTACATGTTGTAAAAATGCAGTGAGATTTTGAGGAGCTGGCGTGTGAAAAAGGAAGAGCTCTGAGCCAGAAGCAAGGTCACCTGTACCTTCCCTACTGCTCCCACCACTGCAGTCCTGGAAGCCATGGGTGTATCACTCAGCCTCTCAGCTTCTGTCTCCCCAGTTGTAAAATGACCATGCTCCTCCCAGGCTTTGAGCCTCCACTGGCACCCCCACTGCTTTAGAATCAAATGCCAGCTTCTTAGCATAATCAAACGAAGCTTTCACAATGTGGTCTCCGCTACCATCTCTCCTGTGCTTTCATGGTATTAGACCAACCTCCCTAACTGCATCACACAGGCACCTTTCTATATGCCGCTCCCTCCACCTGGTGTGCCCTCCTGTCTTTCTCTTGCAGGAAAATCTCTTCTCATCCTCCCAGGCTCTACTCAGATGTCCCACTCCCCTTTGGAAGGCCTCCCCAGACAGAATGATCAGATTCATCTCCCAGATCTTGGGACACTTCATTCACACTTCAGCTAGAATCAGTAACTTTTTAATGCCACGATTGTTTGTCTCCACATCTGCCTCAGCACCTTCACATCAAATCTTAGGCAATCTTAGTAGATAGCACCTCTAAGCACCCCAACCCTACCACCACGTCTGGGCCATAATAGATAAATGTTTGTTAAACTTACAAATTAATTTGAGAGCACTGACCTCAAATCAGCAGTCCACTTCTCTCCGTCCGCATGTCTCCATCCCAGACTAAACTACCATATTGCCTCTTGCCTGGACTACTTCAGGGTCCCGTCTTTTCCTTCTTCCTTCCTAGAATCCATTTCCCACCCAGAAGTCAGAGAGGTTTTGAAAGAGTCAAATGAGACCTAATATACATGAAAGAGATTGACACACTCTAAAGGCACTGTACACATGTAAGGTTTTTAATTGTTTAATTTTATGCCTGTCCAATTTTGATTTTTCAAATCAAAGTGATCAAGAGAAGGGTAAATGTTGCGTCCCTAGAGATAACAGGAAGCACTCTGGGCTATCGCAAAACTGGGCCTAAGAACTACAGGATGTACAAGTGTTTTCTCAAGCCTGTGCTCCACACCCAGAGCCTGGAAAGGAACTTCCCCCTCCAGTCTCTGGGAGTATCTACTCTCAATTCTATAATCCCTGTCTGAGGGTCTGAAATCACAGAGTTCAAGTGAAGCCTCATTCATCTCTACCCGTCCTAGCAATGGCCTTAACTACTGTGCGTAAAGTGGAAAGTAGTGGCCGATGTCACACACATCCTATAATCAGTAGGACAGTTTCCCCGCCCACTTTCCCATGCCATTCTCGTCTCTCCCTCTCCAATACACTACGAGAAAGCTCCCAGGTCCCGTCGAATTACTCCATTTCCTTCGTGGAAACTACCATTGTAACTTCTGTCCATGATCTTCCTACAAAACTGACCTTATTCTTTCTCCTGCCAAAAATTCAGCCATCTTCTCATGATAAACACTATAAATACAGGTATGAAATTGCCAATTCACTGTGATTCTGACATCTATAGCTACCCAAAGAAGAAGCTGCTGGAATCAAAATGCCCAAATGCATCTGTTTCTCTCCGAACTAGAGGAAGGTACCATCATATCTCATGCCTGGACAACTGCAAATTCCTTCTTTCCTAGAGTTCGTTCTCCACACAGAATTCCGAGCGATCTTCTTAAAACAAAGCAAGACTGAATTAGAGCATGTCACTTCTTTGCTTAAAATCGCACGGTTTCCCCACACAGTGTGCATCATTGAGTCCAGACTCCCCAGCCCAGTCTGGGGCCTCTGTGTGTTCTGGCTTTGGCTTCCACCTCATCTTTTACCTCTCTTCCCTGCCACAAGGAAGCCACGGACTTTGTACTCTCTATTTTCCTTCTGCCTGAAATGTTCTTCTAGATTCTCCCATCGCTAGCTCCTGCTTGCCAGTCAGTTCTAAAATCAAATCTCGTCTCCTCAGAGGGCCTGTTTCTGCCACCCAACCTAAAGTAGCCCACTGTATTAATCAGGCTGAGTGAGGCTCTGCTGTGGTAACAAGCATCCCAATGTCTCAGCAGTTTAACAGAAAAGAAAGTTTGTTTTCTACATTCTTTTTTCACTAGGGCTGCCATGACAAGATACCACAGACTGGGTGGATTAAACAAAAGGAATGTACCTTCTCAAAGTCCTGGAGGCTGGAAGTCAAAGATCAGCGTGCCTCCAGGTTTGGTTTCTCCGGCAGCCTCTCACCCTGGCTTGTAGGTGACCCCTTCTCTGTGTGTCCTCATGTGTCCTTTCCTCTGGGCACATCCCTTGTATCTCTTTGTTGACATTTCCTTTTCTTTTGAGGACCAGTCATACTGGATAGCGCCCACCTTAAAGGCTTCATTTTAACTTAATCACCTCTTTAAAGGCTGTGTCCCCAAATACAGTCACATTCTGACCTGGCTTAGGGCTTCAACATGAATTTCAACAACATAATTTGGCTCATAACCTCTCCCTCACTCAAAGTCTCCTGAGGGTCCAAGTAACTCTCCAGGGCTCTTGTCCTCTGTTCTTAGAAATCCATGCTTGTACCGTTTCAACACAAGGCCTCAGCAGGGTCAGGGAGCTCTAGAGTATCTCACACTGGACATTAAGTGATCCAGCCAAGAAGTGATATGAGTCACAGCTATTCTCATTTCTTTAGCCAAATCATATCACACGATCACACATTACTTCAAGGCAGGTGGAAAGTACCACCCTTCAAGTGTCCAGACGTGGAGGAGAGTGGCTATTGGTGACTGGTAGTAATGCCTACCACACACAGTGATCAATCCTGTAAGACTACAGGAAAAAAAAACCAAAAAGACCACCATTAATTTAATCTATGATGATTAAAAACTGGGCCGAGCCTCTTCCCCTCCAAGAATGACATTGATACTTCAGGAAAAATCCAGCAATACCAAGTCCTAATCCCTCAGCGAATTTCAGAATCCCTCTGACTCCACTGCTGTCAGAAGCACAGATGCCCTCCCGGTCCCTCACGTCCAGCCTGGCTATGCTCAGCTCCCTAGTTGCTTTTGTTGGCCATTCCTTTCTCTTCTCACTCATGTTGTTAGATGTTCCCATCCACTGGACTTTCTCAGCATGCTTGGTCCCAAGCCACAGACCCCTGTAAGGAAAGTCATCAATTAAGTGGACATGGCCTTCCACGGAGGAAGGCAGCAACACTTCCAGGAGCCCTTGGAGCTCCTGAACAGACCTTGCATTCACTTGTGCCATCCTCTCAACCTCAAGCCAGCCCATCATTGCTCTCTGCTCAGGTCCTTCACGTGGGGAGGGAGACCATGGGGAACACTGGTCAGCTGACCTGCCCCTCCCCCATCCTCCTCCATACTCCTCACTTCCCAACTCTTGGGCTCCTCGGTCCTTCCTATACATTTCTTACTCTTTTACTGTAAGATGTACACAGTCTCCTCACACCTGGCAAACTCTGCACTCAACCTTGCATCACTCAAGTTACCAACCTGTGTCTCCTTCATTGATTGGTCAGACTCCTGAAGTAGGTGGTCCAGACTCACCAATTCCTTTTCTTTCTTTTCCTTTTGATCCTTTACCCACCACACTCTTATTCTGCTGAATGCTAGCCTGGGTCCTCTTTACTTCTCCCACTCCCTTACTTCTTGCAAATCCACTTCCTCCTTGGCTCTGGGATTCCCACGTTCTGCTGATATGCTTCTGGCCTCTCTGACCACGCTTCCTGCTGACTGCTCTGAAATGGAACTGGCTGCTCCAACCAGATGGTTCTTTTTCTGTCCCTACAACAGAAATGCTGCCCCTTTCCTCTGTATCTTTGCCCTTGCTGCTCCCCTCCCAGGAAATCCTTCCCCACTCCTCTCAGGCTGTCCAGGTCCCACCAGCCCTGTGAAGAGCCATCCTTTCCACTCATCTTTGCATGGTTCACCCTGGCAGCCATGATCACTCTCCCTCCAAACCCAGAACATCTAGACCAAGAGTCGCAGTCTCCTTTAGTAAAGGACCAGATGATAAATATTTCACGCAGGTCTTAAACTCTCTCTCACAACTATACACCTCTGCCTTTGTCTGGAGAAAGCACCTGTACACAGGATGTCAATGAAAGGACATGGCTGTGTTTCAATAAAACTTTATTTACAAACACAGATGACGGTCCACTTTGGCCCCACAGGTTATAGTTTACCAACCCCCTGAATGAGGCCATTTCTAACCTTATTCTTTTAAATAACTTGCTACTTTTCACCAGTGAACATCTTATTTTCTAGCTAAATTATTAACTTCTGAGAGGTAGAACCCCTTTTATACTTCTAAATATGCCCTTTCTTTGAGATGCGCTTCGTGAGATTGAATAAGCATTGGTAGGTATTCAGTAGAGAATGAAGGGGTGTGGAGACAGGTCTTCTAATGGTCTGCGTCACTGGATGCTACATAGTTGGCGTTCTCAGAGCATGCTAGGAGTTCAGGATTTTCTGTTGTAGTTCTTCCTTTAAAAAAACACTTCCCAAATGAAGAGCTGTTAGAGAAGATTGGGGACCAAGAACAGCCCCGCCTGCACAGACAGGAAGCCACCCCACACTCCCGGGCTTGCTCTGTGGTGGCCGCAGCACATCCCTTTCCAAATTTCTTGTTCAGATTGGAGTATCACAGCATCCCCCTGTCACCTGCCTGATGGGACCATACATCAGGACGTGCCGCATAGCCTTATTCTTCTGCAAGGGCACGTTTAAATGGGAAGTTTCTTTAAGCCTAGCCGCCTCACCATTAAATGTGTGAAAAGTATATCATAAGCTGCAAAAAACAGTCCTGAGGATTCAGAAGCCATCTCTCTTTTCAGCGCTTTCTGATTTCATCTGGGTCTGGACTCCCCCTACACCTCCACGTCTCTACTCTGCGTCCCAGGCTGGTCCACTGGCGGCAGCGGGTCACCAGCCTCCCCGCCTCCCTCCCCGACCTGTGTGCGCGTGGCCAGTGCCGCCTGCACCCAGAGCAAAGTCAGGTCTGCCCGCCTGCTCGGAGGGGAGGGAAGCAAATGAACTGTGAGAGCTGGACTTTGATGCCTTTTGGTTGGGAAATCACGAGTTTTATTCGCAGCCTCTACCTCGGGGATTTTTATGTGCTTAACGATTTCCTACACTTTGTAGTTATTTTGGTTCTCAGGAGGGAACAGGAGTGCAGCTGTCATGGAAAGTTGACAGACACCAGAAGCTTCCCCCTCTCTTTCTCGTTTTTCTGCATACAGTTTGCTATGCTTATCAGGAGATGCTTACCCACCATTTGGCGGGGAGGGACAAAGCTGGTATTTTGTCAGTAGTCAAAATACAAAATAAAACAGAAGGTGTTTAGCAGAGGAAAGCTAGTTGAGCTGCGTCTGTGGGGGCATCTAGAGAAGAAGGTTCTAGAACAAAATATCCAAGCTGGGTTCTGTGCTGAATTCTTGCCAAAAAATAAATAAATAAATAAGTGGAAAAGCCGTTGGCATATTGTTCAATAGTGTATCATCTGAAAATTATGGTTTTCTCTGTTGCTGAAGTAGCAATGGAAAGGACAGTGCCTGCCGCAGGCTGGCAAGGTCAACAGGGAGTAACAGTAATTAGTAAAATGTAAATGCCCTGGATGGAGCAGATCCACCTGCAACTATTAACCTCATTTAATCCTCTCAGGAATCCAAGAAGATCAGGGACTATTGTGATTCCACTTTTCAGATCAGAAAACTGAGGCTCAGAGAGGTCACCTAGCTAGCCAGTGACAAAGCAAGTCTCTACTGCCAAGTTCATTATCCTAGGCCCTGAGCTGTCCTGACTCCACACTGGGTTTATGTAGACTCACAAGGAAGCCAAAGCAGGTTATAGACCTGGCAAAAGATTACAGAGCGATGTTCTGTGGCCTAAGACTCAGGAGAAACGTGCCATCTGAAGTGGAAAGAAGGAAATCTATGAGTGGCATGTGGCTTTGCTCTCTGTCTGGGTACTTGGCCCTGCCTGCTGTTGTCAGAGCTCCATGTCCCCTCTTCTCTGCCAGGACAAGAGCTCCAGGGGCCCAGGTCCCCTCTGCTGGCACCATCGCCACTAGAGCATTGGCATAAAGTGGGGACTAAGTCAGTAGCTGACGTGTAGAACTGAACTCTCTGACCGTAAGATAATTGTCATCAAAAAATGTGACAACGCCAAGCTTATCTTCAGCCGAGTCGTATCATATCTCCAATGCAGGAGGCGTTTGTAGCTTGTGAGGCCTTCACTTCACATTATGGTAATGAGATTTTCAAATAAAGCACAGCCAGCCACAGGGAGGTGGGAGGCGGAGGCTGAGTGAGTGAGGGGAGCAGGAATTTCAGGGGCTCAGGCATCCCACAGATGGTTTATGACTGCACTAGGAGCCCATGGTGGGATTATATTGCCCCGTAATTCCTGGCTGTCTCCTGTATGCCACAGACATGCTTACTAAACAGCAGAGAGAAATCGAGCACGGGTAGGTAGGAAGGGGCCTCGGGATGAGATCCACAGAATTATCGCCACCCTCTCGACGTCAGCAGGAGGGAAAAAAAATGTCACAACATTACAGGTGACGTGAAACCAGATTTCCAAAGGAAATGCTCCCTCCCAGCTCTGATGTGATGTGATGTGGATCTGTAGCTGTCAGTAGACTTTTTATATTCAATAAATAAATGCTGTGTAATGGGCCACCCTCGTCGCTATTAGAGTATTTTATTTAAGTGGCGGTAGCTGGGCTGTCCGCTGTTGTGGCAGTTCATGAGTTTGGTTTCGCTCACTGCTGATGTTTTCTGGAGCCGAGGGACAGCCAGGTTTGTTTGGAATGTGTTTTTTTAAATAAGAGGTGATTAGTTGGATGGGCCAATTTGAACAGTAAGATTCCATCTCAAACAAAACTCATTGTCTATCTTCTGAATCTCAGACCTTCAATTTAGACTCAGAGCTGAGGGTCTTTCTTTTCATAGTTATTGTGTCCCTGCGGTTTTTCCCTCTTCCAGACCTCCAACCTTTAACTCCTCCTCCTTTTCTCCCTCATTTGTACTGGTTGCTAGTCTCTGTCCAGCTCTCTCTGGAGATAAAGACTCGCTTTAGCGTACAGCGCGCTCTCCTTAATGCAACCGAGTTCACTCTCATCATTTTAATAGTGGACCTAAGGTATGTTGCCATGTGAACAAGCCATCACGTCACCATAGCAACCAGCCAGATTGCAGCACACCAGTCTAAGGACTGGACCTTTTCCCCCTCCTCTCTCGCTCGTGTGCGCTCTCTTTCTCTCTCTCTCTTCCTCGCCTGGGCTCTTTTGTTAAATTTGCTGAAGTGCTCACAATAGGAAGATTCAGTCTGCTTTTTCAAGCGGGGTTTCGTTTAAACCTGTAAATTGTTGTATAAACAGAAAGGCCAGCGTGGCACTAGACTTACTTTCAAAGACGACTTGATGAGGACTTTGAATGTGGACCCCACCCCCACTCTCTGCCATGCCTTGCAGTTTGATCAAAAAGGGGACGATCACACGTATTGGTGGCATCTGGACTCAAGCAACCCCCCGCCCCTAAGTTTCTTCTTAGCCTCTCCCAGCAGGGACTCCGTGACTCTCCTGCACAGGCCTGGTGACCAGAGCTAAGCCCTCAACTCTGCTCGGAAGCCCTTTACAGTTTCTGAGCTCGGTAGGACCCGAATTAGACCCAATTAAAGATGTGGATTTTCCTTCCCCTTTCCCTCTTGCCAAGTAACCTGTGCTGGTTTCAATTCCAGCCACGTGGGGAGAGCGGGGACGTTGAAAGGACAAATGATAAAGGAACGTGTGTCGCGTCCGCCTGCCCATATTCATCAGCGTTGCTTGGCCTTTGATGCTCATAACCTTCTCATCTTTGTTCGGGGAAGCATAAAGAATCATTCTTCCAGAGCCTCACATCTTTCCCCATTTTATCCCCTGCTCTCTTGCTCACGGCGCATCTATTACCTGCTCCGGTCCTCATGCCCTCCCAGCCCCCGCCCTCCGCAACTCCCTCCCCTTCCGCTTCTCGCCCCTTCCGCGGCGTTTATTGCTGCGTGTGTCCTGACAAATGCACGACGGGCCAGGCTGCGTGTGGGCCGGACCACTGGCTCAGCTGCCGGCAAGCCTTGGGTGGGGCCAGCTGCCCGCCACGAGCAAGAAGGACCAGTTCAGCTTGGTGCATAAAATTACAGCAAACAAGCTTCAAGTAACGCAGGACACTTTCATAATTGATTTATGCAGGGGTGCTGAAAGTTCTATTACCTTTTGTTTAGCTCAGGGGGCCTGACTCCATGCAATCCATTGCTGAAACTAATTACAAGATATAATTAAACTGTGACACAAAGATATTATACCGTTAGTTTACTAATGACACCGCGAAGCTGTACCACCAGCACAGGACAGTGATTACACTTCATTTATTATTTATCCTTTTGCTAAATGAGACGCTGACATTTTCAAAAATTACTTTGAGGTTTCTTAATTGTCGGCAGCAGGATGGACTAGAAGGAGATCTCCTTCCTCTTAGTTACTTACCCAAACCTCAGAAGCATCATTAGCCAAAAGAAAAAAGAATAAGGGGAGAAAAAAGCAAAAACAGTCACTCAATAGTAATAAGTAAAGGCTAATTGCATCTTTGGACATTTTTGAATTTTTACAAACAGCCCTGCACAGTGGGTAGGGCCGCTGACCCAGGGTTTAGGTCCAGGGAAGAGAAAGCCCTGGCAGGAGATTAAAGGTGCCTCTTGTTCTGTAACTCGGACAAGTGCAGGTGGCCCTGGATTTGTGTGGGAGGAGGCCAGGCGTGTATGGCTGGAAGGAAGCTGACCCCAAGGTTCTGGCCTTTTCCAGGAGGCCATTCCAGCAGGCAGGAGGCAGGTAGGGCTCTGATGTTGTGTTTTTGTCGGTTGGTTTTTTTGTTTGTGTTGTTGTTGTTGCTGTTGGGGTTTTGTTTTGTTTTGTTTTTAGAACTTTCCTTTATCCATTCCCCAAACAAAACACCTCATTAGCAATCTGGACATGGAAACTTCTGCATGTGAAAAAACTCAGATCTACTTGTAGCTGGGATCGGGGCTAATGTGGTTTCTGGTTTGGCCTTTTCTTTTACATGTTCCATAGGTGGGAGGATTTCCTATAAGGACTCATACGTCCCAAATGGATGTTTTTGCTTCAGTGAAAAGGTTTCCTTCTTCCTTTTCTTTCCCTGTCAGTCTCTCTCTGGCTCTTGGCAGAAAGTCCCCTGGAGAAGGTCGGGAATGGGAATTCCCTCTGTCGGCTTTTAGGATTGGAATTCTCTGGGCCCATTTATTTACCATCCATATGTCTCCATGCATGAACCTGGCTTTATTACCCTTTCATTCATCACATTCTCAGAACAATAAAAGATTCATTTGCTGGCTGCCATTTGATGAGTTTTTGATGCCTTGAATGTGTGTGCTCACGGGCGTGTCTCCTTACTGCGCATCTGGGTCAGGCATCCTGAGAGGTACCCGCTGGCCCCAAATGGCCACTAACCTCTCGGTAACCCCAGCAGTGATGCAATCACAGCAACCGCTGGTCGGCTTGAGACAGGGTTTAATTTCTTCTGAGTGTAATGGCATCCGGCATCTATAATTATGCTATTTTCTCTCCTGTGCTGATTAAATACGATTTACCCAGAGAGCTAAATGATGAATATTTGAGTGGAGTGTGTTGAGCCAATAGCTGGTAAAATAGCCACAATAAATAAACTGGGTGGGGGGAGGGGACCCTGCAAGGGCTCTGACTCCACCAGGTAGCCTGGGCAGGTGCAAGTAGAAAGAGAGCAAGATTAATCCTGAAGCCAGAACAATACCCACCCCTCTCAGCTCCGGTTTCAAGGAAGAGCAACCCTGAAATATGGAAACCTCACCTTGGGATCTTAAGGAACCTCAGCAGTAGTTAAACCACCAGATCCCCCATCAGTGGTGTGGTTGGCGGTCGTTTCCAGCCCTGCACCCACTCCAAGAATACCCTTCATTCCCCAGCATGTAGCTGAGAAATGAAATTCAATATCACCTCTTCCCATCACCCTGGACCTGCTCATCTCACCACTCCTGTGTTTATTAAAAAGAGGCCTGGTGAGTCTCAAGGTTCCTCTTTCTGTGTCAAAGATCCTCATAGATGGAGCAAAATGTCTGTGCTCTTCTGATGAAAGGGCCAAGAGCCCCATACAAAGTCAGCGAAGGATTCCCTGCAAGCTTTCCCCTCCTCTTAGCTCCCAAAACAGAAGAAAGACTCTTTAGCAGTGACCACTCCTCTTCTGCACCCGTATCATAATTTTTATGCCAGGTTATGCCTTGGGTGTTTGTATCGACCGATTGGAAATGCAGCGTGCGTGTGGAGGCCAAGTGTAGACCTGGAGGTTATACAAGTTAAGCAGTTGATCAGCAGGAAGTTATCGAGGTCACCAAAGTACTAGATCTAGTGAGAGTGGGGACTCTCCAACAGGTATGACATAGTTCCTTCTTTCTAAGGTCCTCCAAGGCACTTGGAGCCTTGTTTGGTAGAAAAGAACTTATATACATGGAACCACTAGAGAAGAATCCCAAACAGCATCTGCTGAGTATTGGGTTGAATGGTAGGGGTCACATAAGCCATCTGAGGCCACAGAAAGAATGGGCCATGGTGGATTGGGGACAGCAGGTGATGACACTCAAGGTGGGTGGACAGCAAAGGGTGTTAGGATGCGGAGTGAGGGGCAGATATGGGGAAGCAGGAATGAAGGGCCAGGATGGCAAGAAAAAGGGGCAGCATGGGTACCTATGTAAAAAGCCCTGGGTCCCACTGCCTCTAAATTTATTGCTTAAGATCCTGCTTTTTCTCCATATTCAATTTGGCTTCCCCCAATGACACTCACTGATGCTCAGAGTTACTGCAGATGATGGCAGATAGGTTCACGATGGCAAACCTCCCCCAGTGGGTGAGAAACCTGCTTTCTCAGATAGGACACCCTGGGTCTGGGGTAAACTAGAAGCTCTTGAATTTGTTTTCTTCTCAGCCATCTACCTTCTTCGTGATGAAACAGCCAAGAAAAGAAGAGACTGTCCTTCGAGACCGTCTCCCAGTGGACTGGCCAGTGTGAGCCGCTGGTGATGGTCCTCACTGATGCAGGTGGGGCAGGGACAGTCTGGGCAGGGGCCGTGGACAGTGGACGAGGTTGTGTCTCAAGTATCTTTAGCTTTCAGTCTTTGCATCTCCCACTTTAGCAGCAACACCTTCCTCCTGGCAACTCCCAGAGGGGGTGAGGGTTGCAAATGATTTTAAAAGCTTCTTTTACATATGACTGTAAACGGGAAGTGAGCGGGCAATGACATCCTCATAGGGAAATGTCCTTTGAGCATATGTTGATGCAGACAAAGAAAATAGCATTTCCTCAGGCACTTTGCGTTTGTTACTCACTTTGCTTCCCTTCCCTCTTTGCTAACCTTGCTTTTTTCTTTCTTTTTTTATTGCTGAAGGCTCATATAATAAAACCATTGTATTTCTATTTGGGTCTGTTTCAATGCCTTTTTTTTTCAATACCTGGTCCCATGGCATGTTTTTGTGCTGCCTTTGTCTGTATTGTCTTTTTGTTTGGAAATTATGTGAAAGATGAGCCACCCAAAGAGAATACACTTCGGATGGTCCAAAGAGATACTGGTATTAACAGCAATCTGGCAAAAGTGAAATTTAAACTGAGACTATTGGGAGGGTTTTCGTCTCAGGGAAGGTTGTAGTCAACCAAAAGGTAGAAAACTTCTCGCAGGAATCACTGAAATCAGGGAAGACTTAAAAACCTTTGGAAAAATAACAATGCATGTGCTTCTGTTTTTTCACTAGTTGGGAGACCCAAGGAGAAATTTCATGCGGCTGAATTATTTTAAACATTCTGGTTTTGAAACACAAATTATTTGCTGATTCTGGAGGGTGGGGGTGTCAATACAGTTTCCTCTTATTGAAAAGTGAAGAATGTTTAGTAAATTCTTTTTCGGTTGAATTGAATAATAACAAGAGGGAGAAGGGGTATTGGGTCTTCTTGCCCTGAATGGGTCAAATCCAGCCTCTGTCCCTTGAGGACATTGAGAGGCAAGAGAGGCCATTGAGGACGCTGAGGACTCTCACTGAGGACACTGAGAGTTTTCACGGAGTCCTAGCCTTTTTGCTGGTGGAACGTCTTACCTGGGTGTTGACAGGGGCTGCCTGGTAGGAGTAAGCAGGCCATTCTGTAGAGGGAGGAGCCCAGAGGTGGCGTACTTTCTCCCCAGCCAGCTCCTTTTTCTGCTTTAAGAGGTTACCTCTGTTCATCTCCTGATTTCACATCATCGAGTCAGTAAAATACGCAGCAGCTGAGAGAGAAAAGAGCTCTAGAGAACTCCACATAGGGCTTCAGACTATACAGCCAGGAGGTCAGGGTCTCCAGGTTGGCTTGGCTATTTATCCATCATGTGGCTCTGAGCAAACCATTTGATGTCTCTGGGTCTCAGTTTTCTCATGTTTAAAATGGGGATAATACGTGCACATACCTGTTAGTCAGGGTTCTCCAGAGAAACAGAACCAACAGGAATGTATGTGTGTGTGTGTGTGTGTGTGTGTGTGTGTGTGTGTGTGTGTGTGTAAATATACAGGGAGGCATATCTTGGAGATATTGTGCGTTGAGTACCAGACCACTGCCGTAGAGCAAATATTTCAATAAAGTGAGTCACATAAATTTTTGGTTTCCCAGTGTATATAAAAGTTATGCTTACAGTATACTGTAGTCTGCTAAGTGTGCAAGAGCATTATCTAAAAAAATGTCCACACCTTAATTTTAAAAAATACTTTATTGCTCAAAAATCCTAAACATCATCTGAGTCTTCAAGGAGTCCTTACCTTTTTGCTGGTGGAAGGTCTTACCTGAGTGTTGATGCTGCTGACCAATCAGGGTGGTGGTTGCTGAAGGTCAGGATGTTTATGGCAATTTCTTAAAATAAGACAACAATGAAGTTTGCTGTATCGATTGACTCCTCCTTTCACTTGAACACTTAGAGGCCATTGTGGGGTTATTAACTGGACTAATTTCAGTATTGTTGTGTCTCATGGAATAGAGAAGCCTGAGGAGAGGGAGAGAGATGGGGGGATGGCTGGTTGGTGGAGCAGTCAGAACACACATTTATCAAACAAATTTACTGTCTTATATGGACACAGTTCTTGGAGCCCCCAAAACAATGACAATAGTAATATCAAAGATCACTGGTCACAGATCACCATAACAAATATAACTATAATGAAAAGGTTTGAAATACTGTGAGAATTACCAAATTGTGACACAGAGACATGAAGTGAGCAAACGCTTTTGGAAAAATGGTGCTGATAAACTTGTTTGATGCAGGGTGGCCACAAACCTCCAATATGTAAAAACAAAACAAAACAAAACAAAACACAGTTTCTGCAAAGCACAATAAAGTGACGTGTGATAAAATAAGGTACACCATATATGGAGGATGGGGAAGAAGGAGAAAGAGAGAGTTTATTATAAAGAATTGGTGCATGTGACTATGGAGGTTGATGAGTCCAAAGTCTGCAGTAGACTTGAGAGCCAGAATAGCTGCGTGAGCACATCTCGTCCAAAAGCCAGCAGGTGAATACCCAGGAGAGTCAGTGGTGCAGATGGAGCCCAAGGCATTCTGCTGGAGAATTCCCTCTTGCTTGGAGAGGCCAGTCTTTCTGGTATATGCAAACCTTCAAGTGATCGGGTGAGGCCCACCCACATATAGAGGGCAATCTGTTTCTTCCAAGTCTACCAGTTTAAGTGTTGATCTCATCCAAAATCATCCTCCAAGTTGACGTAAAGAATTAACCATCACCCTACCTCCCTGCTGTGTTTTGCCTGACACACAGTGAGTGTTTCATAAGTACCTGTGCCATTACCTCTGTGACAGTGAGGACAACAATGACAATGACAGTTAATAGTCATTGTTACTGGTCACTGTTACTGATACCACTATAGAATCTGATATAGCAGGTTTCAAAACTCAGCTCTATCACTTATAAGCTGTGTGACCTCAAGCAGGGTCTTCAGCCTCCCCAAGTCTACATTTCCTCATCTATAAGATGAGGCTAAAAAGAGCAGGTACCTTGTAGGGTTGTTGCATGAAATGAGTTTACAAGGTACAGCATTTGGGACTGTGTTTGATGTAGCGAGCAGTACACAAGTGTCTGCACCTGTGATTATTATGATGACAATGACGAATATTACCATGGTTAACATTACCACAGAACCTGACACATTTTTGGCCTTGAACAAGGTCCCCAACCTCCCCAAGGTTCATCTATAAAATGAGGGTAGAGGTATAGCGTCCTGAACTCTGTTTGATGCATAGTAAGTATCCTACAATCGGTTGCTGTTACAGTTCTTATGATAATGATGAGTATTACTATTATTAGCATTACTACACAATCTAATACGTTTATTAGCTGTTGGCTTGGGCAAGGTCCTCAACATCCCCATCTGCATTTTCTCGTCTGGGAAATGGGATTGATACAGAATTGTATCTTTGTTAGGAAGTGGCTGTAAGGAACAAGTTAGACAGAGCATGCGAAGCACTTGGCACCATTCCTGGCACCTGGCCCACCGAAAACACTCAGCAAGCATTGGCTGCTACCCATCATATTCACGCATCGAGCCCTAGGCACCGGGAATGCATTAAATGCAGTCCTACTGTCTCATTTTCTCAGCCCTCTGTCCATTCTGTAGCAGCCTGACACACTCAGTAAGTCAGTGATGGGGACCATATGACGTCCCAAGTTAGCCACCCCATTTTTGGACAACTCCTAGATGGAGAAGGGTTTTCTCTTTTTGTTTGGAAATTATGTGAAAGAAGATAAGTTATCAGTTCCTATCAGCAATTAGTGCCATCTCTGTGGTCTGGGCTCAGGCAGAGTCCCTCTTCCAGATGACAGCCTGCCAGATATTTGAAGACAGCACTCACTTCTCTCCTAAGCGTTTTTGCCATCAGACTAAGCATCGCTAGCTCTTTCACCCTGTTGTCACATAACACGGTTCTCAAACCCCTCGCTGTATTGACTGTGTTCATCTAGATCTACTCCAGGTTTTCAGTGGTCACCTTTAACAATGCCACACCAACTGCATTCAGCTCTCCAGGTGGACACATGTGCCCCACAGCAGACTGCTATCTACCTCGTCCTGGTACAATCTTAATTTATTAAGGTGTCCTAGAATTGTAGTAGCTCTTTTAGCAGCCCCATCTGGCCTATTCTGTTTTATTTTGAGCTTGGATTGACTCTCACCCTTCATATGTGGACAGGTCATCCTCCTCCTGCCTTTGACAGTTGAAGCTCTGAACATATGTGTAAATGCCTCCCAGTCCAGTTTCATTTCACCTTGTTAAGTCTAGCCTGTTTTTCCAACTATTGAGATGTTTTGACAGAAGGCTTGTTATATTTTTTTTAAGATGGTAAGAAATACCATTTCTTTCTTACCGTCCAGAGATAACTATTGTTGGCATTTTGGTGACTTCTTCCCATTCCTTTTTCTTATGTTGTGTGATGTGTGCATGCGTGCATTTGCTGTTACGATACTGGGATGGCATTGTGAGTCAGGTTTGGATTCCTGTTTTTCTATTTAATATTATACTTTGAGCAATTTCCTAAATCATTAAATTATATTTGAAAACTTGACTGTAAAGTACATCCTACAGACTTATGGCTATTCCATAATTAACCATTCCTTTAGTGTTGGAAGTGAAGATTATTTCCAAGATCTTGCTGTTACAATTCATGCTTCAGTGGGCATCTTTGTCTACATCAAGGTTTCTCAACCTCAGCACTGTTGACATTTTGGGCTGGATAATTCATTGTTGTGGGAGGGTCTCCTGGGCATTGTTGGGTGTTTAGCCGCATCCCTGGTCCCTACCTACTGGATGTCAGTAGCACATTCACCACACCCCCACCCCACCCCACCCCAAGTTGTAACAGCCAAAAAGGTCTTCAGATATTGCTAAATTTCTCTTGGCTAGCAGGGGTAAAATTGCCCCCATAGAGAACTCCTGATCTTTGTCTCTTGAGTTGCCTGCGGGGGAAGGGGGACAGTGGAGACAGCCTACCCTAACTACAAAGGGTAAGGGGATGCATTGTCAGTAGAGCATTTAAAAACAAGGAAACCAACTAGAAATTGGTCAGCTTTTTACCACCATCATGCGCTAATAATGTCAATAAAAGCCTCCTTACTGCCAGGGTAGAATGCTCCCATTCTGCCACCACCCCCGCATTGTCTCTTTTAGAAAAAGCCCTAAAGTGCACTGCTTGTGCTCCCTGAAGTTTTATAGAATTTTAACAAAACAGCTCTTGGGGTGAGTTTTGTTGAGTTTTTTGCTTATGGCTTTCCTGATCCTCATAGCTCACAGACTCATTGGGGACAGGGCCAGGAGACAGTTGCTATACTTGCAATCATCTTGTCCCTCTGTTTTCACACTGGATCAAGTGCCAGGAGCCTCCCTCACTCTTCTCCTAGGGTGTGTTATCTCCCAGGTTGCTGGGACCACATGTTTGGAGTACTTTCCCGAGTTTGACAAAATATGTTCCCATTATAATACTCCTCTGTTTAAAAATGACTTTTAGTGTCTTCATTTCCATTATCAAATAGGAACACCCCGCTAACCTGTCCCTTCCCAGACCATCAGCCTTGACTTCCATGACCCCCAGGAGGCCACTTCTGCTGCATAGGGCCGATCTGCTTGCTGCCCCCTGAGCACTCACTGGACTTCCTGGCTTCCCATGTGTTGCAGCTCCTTGAGATGCCCATCCTGTTTCCTATACAAACCCTGCTCATAGGAAGTCTTTCTTGGGTTCTAAATCTCTCAATTATATTCTACTTTTCTAAACTCTTATCTTTATTCTGTGATCTGTATCATGTAATATTATGTCCTAGCCTTGGGCATTTAACTTACATACTTACGTATTTCTAATTGTTTTCATAACTTAGTCCCATCCCAGCAGTTTGAATATGATTTTCCTGAAGGCAAAGATGTCTTATACTTGCATATCTTCTCAAAGATGTGTCTGTAAATAATCAATAAATAGCTGATGATAATTTGTTCTGTTCCAACATTACGTAACTTCCTCATTTCCTAGCTTAGCTCTACAAAATTCAGTGCAGGAATTAAAAATATAAGTGTATGTCATCCAGATATCTTACTTTAACCATAAAATTAACTAGCTAGACATCCAAACCAAAATCTCAATGAGGGTACCAGATTTTTCCATCATTCATCTATCTGACAGGTATTTTCTGCAGGAATCAAATGATCAGTAACTGTAAATGGTTCTAGGTACTCCCCCCAGCTGTAGCTGTTTATACCCTTCGGCATTCAAAACCAAGCCACCAGCTAGCATAGGTTACAGAAGTCGTGAGAGCTGGCACATTTGAGTCGTGAGGGCTGGCTCTACAGAATCAAGGAGCTTCCTCAACTTTCTGTTCTGTCCTTCTGTGGACGTAATTACAAACTTTCTAGATACCCGGTACCCGGATCCAAATGTCATCCCACTGTTTATTTTAATTCAAAATAATGTGTAAGACATCTTGTTGCTTCCCCCAATTTTTAGACTCTGAACTATTAGGAAATTATCATCAGCATCTTATAAGTAAAATCATTTAAGGAAAATTTAAACCAGGAATTTTGAGAACCCAGAATAATAAGAAACCAAAAAGGTGCCGTAAGAGGAGAAAAGATGGTGGAGGTGAGCAGGGAGGAGGAGAAGGATCTTGTATCAGGTTTCTCTTGAGAATGAGCGTATCACTCTAGTCTGTCCATCTGTAGGGCCCACTGCCATCGGAGGTCAGAGGGGAGCACAGAGAGTACCCCAAAACAAAATGAACTTAACCTTGATTTGGCATGAGAGATTCAAAGGGCTGTGCTAGAACAGACCACATTCTATTCCCAGAATATGTTTTTGCAGAAAGAAGTAGATTTTCCAGTTTCAGAGAAACAAGAGAGGTCTTTTAAACCCAGCCTCCAAAAGCTCCTTGACCAACAACCTTTGGCACTCACTGTCCCCTTGGGTCAGCCCGGATTGATTTAGTGATTAACTCCAACATTTTTTTCTGGCTTTTCCACTATACCAGCACATCTCAGGTTTCTAAATATAGGTCAACCCAGGCAATTAAGAGAGAGCTTCTGTTTTTGAAAGGTAGTCAGCAGGCAGAAAGCCCAGTTTACAAATGAGTGATCGTGTTTGGCCTCAGATGATTTGACTGACAGGGATTGCTATACTCTCAGCCACTTTATTTGAACATGTTGAGATATTAGAGACGCTTCCATACTGATTGCTTCAAAGACTATATTAACCCCAGAAACTTTAATTTTCTGTCAAAAATGCATTTGTCAGTGACCTTGTTGGCCACCTCCATTTTAGGCTGACAAGTTTATAATCTTGCTGTTCTTGTTTTCTTCGAGAGGGACTGGGGTGTGTCACATGAACCCATGGTCCTACTTACCAGTTGGCCATTGGTAACTTGATCAGTGAAGGTTTCCATTTGGTCCCCACCTAACTCCATACCCTTCTCTCAGTACTGACCAAGCCTGAAACCCACCGCACTGCTGTGGGAGCCCAGAGAAGATAATGTGGCATGGCCTCAGGGTAGGACATTACTTAGGAGACCACCACTCAAGGCTGACATTCTGCATAAACAATGAATTCCCTTTGGATGGGGCCAACAGCTTGTCACTGCTGGGCCCAGAAGGTTGACTGACCCAGATCCTACTCTCACAGGGTCCCACATGTGGACTCTTTTCACTGTCTCCAGATGAGCTGATGCATTCCATTTGGGGAATCAGAAGTACTAATGTGTTAATACTTCCACAACTCTTGAAACTCCATTTTGATAATTATTGACGTATACGCACACACACACACACACACACACACACACACAGAGAGAGAGAGAGAGAGAGAGAGAGAGAGAGGGAGGGAGGGAGAGAACCAAGAGCAAAACATATGGGAACAGAGGAACAGAGCAATTTCCCCTGAATTTGGAGCCAGGGAAGGGGAGCAGTACTGTGCACATAGAAACTTGGCATCACCTACAAGCTGGTTGTCCAGCATATGCTCCAGGAGTGTCAGCAGCACCTGGGAGCTTGTTAGAAATGCAGACTCTTGGGCCCTGACCCAAACTTGCTGAGTCCAAATCTGCATCTTAAAATCCCCAGGTGATGCCAATACACATTAGTAATGCAAAAGCTTCCTGGGACGTGGGATGTGTCAAAGAAGTGGAAATGCTGGCATCATGGTGCTGAGTTTTGGCTTCAGCGTGGCCAGGAGAGCTCAAGTGGCAGAGATGAGAACTAGTAAAACACACAGCCATGGAGACATTCACTTCTCCATCGCAGAGGCATGCGAGTCAGTGAAATTTGGGAATCAACTCCTTGCTATTCCAAAGCTGCAGTAGTGTCTTTCTTCCTCATCTTCAGCTTTCAGACCACAGTCACTCATCGTGGGTGTCACCACCACGCTATTTCAGAATCCATTGCCCTCAGAAGAAAACGTGGGCCAGTTGCCTAGAATCTGACCAGTGCAATGCCTACCTAACTGGGTTTTGAAAACAAATTTCTATTGCTTTCCCTTATAATGATTCATTAACTCAAAATGAGCTTTCCTCTCATCCCACAGCTTCACCCAGTAGAAACCCCTTTTCTCCAGCTACCCCAGGTGAGCTGCTTCCTTTCTGAGGACTCTGAATTGTCCCACTGATTCCTCCTTCCTCCCACCTAGTCCCTGCCATCACATTGGTGGCTGTCTCTGCTGTAGCGAGGTGAACATTGCTCTTTCCCTCTGGTCTTAGGCCATTTTTCCTAGGGATGCTTTTTTTTTAATTATTTTTTTAAAATTTTATTTGTGGTCTCTGTCATTCTGCTGGGGCAAGGGGGTAAAGAGATCTGACACTAAGTGCAGGGAAATGCTGAATCTGGAATCTATCTTCCAGACGGCCCAAGAATAAAAATTCATGGCAGAACAGCAGCTGCTGACACACTCCCAAAGACATATTGCAGGTAGCATTATTTATTGTGGCAAGGAGTTCATAGAAGTGCTACCTCAAAGCACCCTGAGAGATCCTGAAAAGCCCATCTCCCATCACGTGAGGCAGATTTATGGGGGCTGCTCTTAGAGAGGTCAGGCAGTGCGGCTCAGGACGCAGGCTCCTTCCAGAAAGCCTGGATTCCCTTAACATATTCAGTGCAGTTTGATTGGTTCAAAGGAGGGCTTGAGTCTGTAATGTTGACCATAAAATTGCAGTGACACGCTGCTTTAGATAAGAGGGCTGGAGGAAGGGGGCAGGGATCCTGTGGGTGTGGGGGCAGCCAGCACAGGCAAGACCGGAGCATGCGCTCATATTTTAGCTTGATGTGAGGCGAGAGGATGGGGGATGGGACCTGGTGGATTAACGTTTGCACAAAGGAAAGCTGAACCCACCAGCCTGGACACGCAGACACCCCGCGTCTGTACACATAAACCCACGTGCACATGAACACACAGAGACATACAGGGACAGGGAGGTGCCACCCAGACAGAAAGAGCCAAAGCCAAACCAGCCAGTTTGACTTCTCCATGGTCCCAGAGTCATTGTGGGGAGGGACCACTTTCCCCTTGAGCCCTGCCGACTTGATCAGCTACCTCACAGGCCGTCCATCAGCCCCATGTATATATAAATGGCATCATTCCCCACACTGCTGGTTCCAGCCTCGGATGCACAAACTCCTTCTCCACGCCCTCCACTCAGACACGGCCCAGAAATGGGGCTTTTCTGCAAACTCAGTGGGGCCAAGACTGATGGGGGTGGGGTGGGGTGCCAGAGAATGGTGCTGAGTCCTCCTGTCCTGAATCAGGGACATCCTCACAGAGCCAAGAGAGGCCTTGGGGAGATGACACCTGAGCACCTTTTCCTGAGTCTCGGGTTTCAGAACCTCAATCAGATGGGTAAGCGCCACTTACTGATTTAGGACGGGTGTCTCTGACAGGAGTGTGCTTATCTGGGTCAGTTTCTACTACTCATGTTTCGGAAGCACCACATTTGTAGTCCAAATCTATGGCCTCCTGCAGGAGGCTTGGTTGAGAGATTTAATTGCTGTCAACTTTCCACATCTGAGTTAGAGAGATGGACTGTATAAGGGGATGAGATGGCCATCTAAATAATTGAGGTGATTATCTTTTTCTGAATTATTCAGTTAGGACCTAAATTGTCCTATAAATTCACAGAAAGGTAGATTTTGGTTTGAATTATACAGATAATAGCCTTAATTCTTCACTTCCCTCAAGCCTGGAGGTCCAGTTGAATAGTGAATCTTTTCTCTCTTTACTGAAACTGACATCACATAGATCTTTGACTCCACCTGTTTTTAAATGTTTCTCCCAACTAGGCATCCAACATACACAAGGTGTTCTGGGCATCCATTTGGTTCATCACTTTAGCCCCTCGACAGTGAACTAACTATAGGAGGTAGAGGAATCAAAGTTTTTAAACTTGTTGAAATCCTCTAGTTACTTATCTGGCTACTTAGTTAATTCTTATCAAAGTGGAGAAACCATTCAAATGTATCCATTGCTTTATGCTCCTTCAGAGAACCCTGCCCATTTAGAGGCTCCCCATAATTCATTTGCATGCTTTTTGATCTCCCAGGTCTCTGCCATTTTTAAAATACAAGCCTCTGCCACTGTTTAATGCTGGCTGTTCATAGCAAAGAGTACAAGGCACTCTTATTTTTCTACTTGGCTTCCAGATCTAGCCTCCTTGCAAGCTCTGCCCTGAGGGATGTGACCACTGACTTTGCCAAATCTGGGAGGACGCCCAGAGCCTCTGAGTTGCCACTGCTCAGATGGTCATCCTTGCCCATTGGCCTAAATAGTCGTTCCTCTGAGTCCCACTGTTGACCCCCTGAGGTCCAGCGCTTGACCTCATTAATACAAAAGGGGAGAAAGCTAAGTGAATGTTTTCAGCCTCCTTTTTCTCCAGGCCAACTGTAGGTTATCAAGGCCAGAGGCTGCTTTCTAGTTCATAAACCTGTTAGGGTATTCGGAGTCATGATTCTCTTATTCAACTGTCTGTGCTTTTCCTTGGGACAACTAATCCCTCAGCGTGACTGGTGGAAGCCGCAGTATTGATTTCTGTGTCTCTCTAAACCTCAGTTGTGTTCAACACTTGTTAGACATCTGAAGGAATATCCAGTGGGCTCTGGGGGCAATTTGAGAGCAAGGCTCAATAGGCCTGCTCTTGAGAGAAGTTTCTGTAAGGCTGCCCGGCAAGCCAATCGAATAAAATGAGTGCAAGAGAGAGGGGGGTGGAGAGGGTGAGAGAGGAAGAGTCAGGAGAGAGGAGAGAAAAAGCAAGAGAGAAGAGAGAAAGAGGGAAATGAGAAAAATAGGAGGGAGAGGGAAGAAACAATGGACAGGGGAAGAAGAAAGAAAAAGGGAACTTTCTCCTTCAAATAGAGATCTTGAAGGATTTTCATCTTTCTGTGCCTTTAATCTCCACTCTCCCTTTGTTAGTAAAAGAGCATTTGAAATTTTCTGGTCAGTGCCATCTGGAATGAGAAAAGGGTGCCCACATATGTGGCTAGTGCACGTGTTGTCCCCGTGGGAGTTCGTGAAGGGTGTGGCCTTTGTCTATCCTTGTGGTATAGATTTGGTTTCATCTTGGCTTCTCTGCAAACAGTGGGCATGGCTGAGGATGCTCCTGCCCTGCGAATTGAAGTTATGAGAAACATCGTTGCATATTGCAGGATTCTCTTCAGAGTTACCACAAGTCTTAAGAGAGTGCTTCTTGTAACAGCTAAAAGCTGGAATAAAATTTTTTTCCAGGGATTATCATCACAAAGTGAAACCTGTCTCATTGCAATAAGCCATTGGACCTTGGCAATGATTTTTCTGTGTCCCTCAGTACCTAGACCTCTAAGATGCCCAGGCTGTAAGGCCACCAGGTCATCTAAGCCAGTGGTACTCAGTGGGGAGTGGGCAACTTTACACCCCCTACTCCCATCCAGAAGCCATTTGGCTGGAGACATTTTTGATTGTCATGACTGGGCAAGCTACTGGCATTTAGTGGATGGAGTCAGGGATGCTGTTAAATACCCTACAGTGCACAAACCCCTTACAGCAAAGGATGATCCAGTCTGAAATGTCAGTACAGCCGAGGCTGAAAAACCCTGATCCAAACTCTGAGAAAGTATGATTTCCTTTTTTTCCTCTCGTATTTGCTTCCCACTTTTACACAAGGCATTTCTTTGGCCAGTAGCATATGATAATCACCTCTAGGGAATTTTAAAAGAAGAGGAAAAAAAGACAAAGATGCTTTTCTGTGCAGGCCGCACTCACCCAAGTCCTCCTAAACCAACCTTTCTAAAGATGGGGCCAAGAATCTATATTTTGAAAAGCTATCCAGCTGACTCATACACAACCTGATTTAAGACTTCTCTATAAAGATAGGGGGCCCCTTCATGATGCTGTCAAGTATCAAAGCACAAATCCAGGTTTTTTTTTTTTTTTTTATCAGAAATCTATTTCCTGGCTTCTAGAATTAGAGGAAGGTCCACAACTCTGACATCGCCCAGAGCAATGCAGTTCCATCTTATTGCATCATGGCTCATTTCTCCACTTAACAATCATATTCTGCTCCAGCGTGAGTGTATTTGGACTCTTCCCAACATCTCTGAACTGGGGAAGCCTGGACCATCGGTCTGCAGCTCTTAGAGCCATTGGAGCCCCGGTGGCCTGGGGCCCAGGGCTGCCTGCTGGCAACACCAGGGTTAGGGTTACCTCTGTTCCCAGACACGCTCCAGGTGGAGCCCCAAGGGGCCTGCCCAGCAGCTCACTTGCTGCTTGGAACATCAGATCTTACTCCATAATGGCCTCCAGAGTCTTTGTTTTCTACACTGGGGCTTTTTGGGGAGTCCTTTGTTTTACCAAGCGGCCCTTGGAACATATTTGGGAAGGGCTGATAGCAAAGGTATCACACCAAGCTCATTAACTGGAAGAGGCAGCGCGATCTGCGGTAGTATGAAGCATAGCCACAGTAAAGCAGGGACTTCAGATGCTGACACGGACAATTAAGATTTATAAAATCTGTTTCCTTCCTGCCAGGGAAAAGAGAGCCGGAGATTACAAGATCACCTCAATGGTTGTTGTTAACTGTCTTAATTCTCTTCTTGGGGGAGAGCAGGCTTGGAAGCCCCGAATGCCTCCCATCACCTTTCCTTGTCTTCCTTCAGCTCCTGTGAACCTGGAAGTCTCTAGAACGTGCCTGGTGGAGTGCGGGCCAACCTGCATAAATAGGGCCAAATGGCCGACCCTTGCCGTGCCCAGCCTCAGCCTGCTGCTCCTGGGCTGAGGCATCTGATTGGTTTTCTTCTTCCTCTGCTGCCTGGGCTCCAGCCCCTCCTCGTTATCATTACCTTTCCCGAGACTCCGGCCTGCCCCTCATCAAGATTTATATCGCCACATTCATTAGGTGATACAATACTGTCAACAGAATCAGCGGTGGCAGCAGCGGCCTCATTATCTCCGTGGTTAACCCCTGCCTCCCCAGTGTGGGCCCCTGTCAGGGATTTTAAATTCAAATTAAATTTTAATGCAGCAGCTTTGATGTTTGAGGTAGAACTGCCTAGTCAGGAGGTGGCTGGGGAGGGAGGTCCTATTGTTACGGGGCCGCTCTCTCCTAGGAACTCCAAGCACCGTGTCTCTGGAAAACACTTTTTCTCTTCAAGGGATTAAACAGCAACATCCCGATGCTGTAACTTACGTTATTTTCTGGTTGGAAGAACAAGTTCAGGAACATATATTTCAAATGTATAGAGCTCATACCAGCTTGTCACAAGACTGGACTATCTGGGTCCACAGGTTCTCCATGGCCCTAGGGGCCAACTCAGGGACCCCAGCCTGTAAAATCATAATGATTATAATTCATATTTAGAGAAGAAATTAGTCCCTTTTGAGATTTTCTAACCTAAAAAGAAAGAGCACCCTTTTCTAGATCTTTATCTTCTTGTAATTCTCCCTCAGTGCCCAGACATTGATGTTGTTTGAGATATAGAAAGTACACATGGTTTTAATTTTTGTGCATTTGTGAACTGAAGTTGTCCCAGCCAGACTCAGAGCTCTGCAGAGTAGATACCTTGTCTTATTTCAGGCATCCTTATAGAGCAATGAAACTAATTTTCTCTACGTAACTGGCATATGCTAGATACTGCCTGAATGGTAGTTTCTCCCCCCCCTTACTGCATCTCCCTTGCCCACCACAAGCCTACGGAGTGATGATCCTCAATAGAAACTTGTTGGCTGATTTCACTTAGCCTGGCTTGTATCCATCCACCTTGACAGAGAACAGCATCACAGTTGGCCATTAGAGTCACATGGTAAAGCCCAGAAGTCTGAAATACACCTTGTGAGCTTTCTGCCTAATTGCCCTCTATAACAGCAATGCTCTGTCTTAAAATTATTTATTGCAGGAGGAGAAAACAGCATAAACAAAATCTAACATTAAGTTCTCAGTATGTGCCAGGCATTTTGCTTAGTGTTATCTCGTCTTATTTATTCTGGCAAAAAACCCTACAAGGCAAGGCTGTCATCACACAGACACTTTTCTAAGGAAAGAATGGAGGCTTAGAGAAGCTCTGTAACTTGCCCAAAGTCACATAATTAAAGAACAGGTTTTGAATCTGGTCTGCCCGTCTCCAAGGCGCATGCACATTCTCCTTCCTCTTGTCAGTCTCTTAAGATGAGAAGTCCCCATGGTATCAGAGCCACAGCTGGCCTATGTGGCGTCTACATGCTAAAGAAGGCTGGTTGCAGGAGGAAGGGTTTGGCGTACTTCCACCTGTAATAGTTTATCTTTCATTGACCTGGCTCTACCTACTCAAGCAACATTATAAATAAGGGCAAAAATAGGGATTGTGTATTTGTTGTAGGTGTACATGTTTGTAGTAAGCCTACTGTGTCCGTGTAAGAGGACAAGGCTACCATTCATCTGGGGAATGACAGTGGCTCTCAACACTCAAGCAGGTTTGCCCTAGAATCGGTATCTACACCTCTAAGAGCTTGGGCTTTTTGAAACTTGGGTTTGCATCCAGACTCTGCTCCTTGCTTGTTCAGTGATCTTTGGCAGTTACTTAACCTTTCTTAACCTCAGTTTCCATATCTAAGAAATGGACAATTATCATTTCTGTTTCACGTGGCTGTTATAAAAGAAAATGAGTTGATGACTATAAAACAGTCTGAATTGTGCATGGCCCATGGTAGGTGTTCAATAGATGTCTATTATCATTAACATGTCAGTATCATTATTACTGGTATTTAGTCCTAGGCAAATCAATGCAAAGACTCTGCTCATAACCAAGACCCACTACATCTTGGATAACCAAGCAAAGGCATGGATTTTATTTATACATTCGTCTTAATAAGGGACTGAGAAATAGAGGAAGCAAGAAGGAAATCATTAACAGAATTGTCTGGTGAATTTGTTAGAACTTTCAATGCACAAGTCAATTCTGAACATGCTGAGAGAGAGTAATTTTCCAATTGTGCTGGTATATATTACCTTCATATTAGAACGGTACTGTCTGTCCTCAGATATACTTGCAGAGCCTAGAAATATGGCTATTAAGGGTTAATTTCCCACATCGAGGGTATGGAAGGCACGTGAAAGTTCCCTCATTCCTCCTTCCTGGACTTCATTTCCGCGATCCTCATAATTTAGTTGTAATGTTGCATTTATGCATTATCATACAAGGTCTTGGCTAGTAGTAATGTTTTTAAATGAGAGAATTTGGACATTTTAATGCTTTTTCAGTTATGTCTCTTAAAATGAAATTTCATAAGCATTTAGCTGGTAATATGAACCAATTGCCTGAGTTATTTCCAAACAGACTGGACAAAGGTCAAGATAGTATGGTCTGAAACATGCACAGACAGAGAGGAATGTACAATGAAAGGACTAGAAGCATGAACCCCTATGAGGATAACGCGTGGCCAAACCATTGGCCCCCGTTCAGGGAGTCACAGCAGTGGCTGGGGTGGCGTTCCCGTTGCTGATGCAATAGGACACGGGAAAGCTGCAGCCGGCAGCTCCCCACGTGGTGGTCAGAGAAGGCTAATTCCTGCCAAGGAGGTCCCTACTGGGCAGTGTCCAGCTCTGAGAGCTTTGGCCTCCCTCTGTCCCCACCTTCTTGCTTATGCGTCTCTCAGTCACACCTTACTGTCCCAGGCCGATGGCCAGATGTGAAAGGGCAGCCCCCTCCCTTGCCGTCCAGTCCCCTGTCCAGCCTTCTCACCAGCTCTCAGTGACCCTCCATCTGCCACTTCACAGCCCCCTCTCGTCTGTGTCATTAACTGTAAAGCAAATGGATTTGCTGACCTCCTAAATGTTGTTACCCAGTTCTGGAATTGGAAGATGGGCAGCCCCGAGAATGCTGCACATGACTCTGAGAATTTCCAACACTGTGGGCAAGATCGTGGGAATTCAGAATATGCACTGAAACCCAGTTGTAGAGTCAGCGCTTAATTCTCAGCACCAATGAGAGAGATTGAGTAAATGCACAAATTAATGTTCTCAGGGAAAATTCACACCTTTCTTTAGTACTTTCCCTAAACTTCTCTCTCCGGTTGATGGCAAACGCCCAGACCCAGGCGAGTTTTGTTTCTATCAATTCCACAGTCCTTCTTTAGCTTGGCAGCTATACAGTGAGGAAAGTGGACACGGGAAGAGAGAGACACAAAGATTTTAACCAGGCCTCCCCACCCCGCCCTCAATCCCTGGACAACCAAGTTAGCCATTTTGGAAGAGCATGGTTGCGGCTGTTAAGACTAATATCCATCCGCCAAGGAAAACCAGAGGGATCCACCCTTGTGCCTCTTCCACAGCTAACAAAGCTCTTCCATTTGCGTTCCCTGCTCCCAGGCCCATTGCAAATCAGCGTGCTACTTAGCGACTTCTCCCTGTATTTTAGTGTTTCCAAAATAAGCACAGGACCCAACCCCTACTTTCTAGTTTTAAGAATTCTTGCTGATGGTCGTGGAAGACACAAGGATGATCAACATGCCGACTTTGTTGGGGGAGGGACTGCTTCTCTAGGGAGGGGCTTTGAGGCTCCTGGTGTGGCATCCATGACTGAGCGATGTTCTCACCTTCCAGGATGTGGTTCTCAACCTTATAGGCCAGGAAATTGATGCTACCCACATCCCAGGAATGAGGCTTCCTCCTCTCAGAAACAAACTCCCTTAAATTTGTGAAATAAAACAAGGGCAGTCTAGAAACTTACAAAAATGTAATCCATTGGAATAAATATCCCAAGATGACCGGCTCTGACACTAAAAATAAGAGTAACTGGGAACCCAGATCATAATCAAAATGTAAATGTATTAATTCACAGTGAGAAATCACCATCTCAGAGACCAGAATTTGCAGAGTTGAATGCTGAGCCTTGTTCTTATAGGCATGTCTCCTCAGAAAGGCAGGGAATAACCCAAAGGTTTTCAAGTGAGCAGTGACTCTGACCGAAGTAAGACAGATTAAACAAATGTAGAAGGATGGGCTTGCCAATAAGCCCAGATACTCAAAGGTTGTTGGCCAACACTCACTGAATCTGTGTCCACGTTGGCTTCACCAGTAAGACTCCCACACAGGTCCAGCTGCAGTGAATGGTTTTTACTAGGCATTGCCAGTGTTGTCTCCATGAATCCCTTGCTCTGCAATGCTGGGGCTGATCAGCCCTGCTTCCCTGAACACTGTCTCCCATAACCTATGTTGGCACATCCAATAGGCACAGTTGTGTTAGTCCACGTGTCAGTCTGTCTCTTTACTATCACTGCTCACAAAGGGTTAAACTAAAAATCCATGTTCCTTTCATTCATCTCCCTCATTCCCAAGTCCTAGGGGATCTTCTCAGTATTGACTTCATGCACCAATAGCAGAAAATAAAAGTGGAATAGGATATAGTTACTTAAACTGTAGGGACATTACAGAGGGCAAAATCTTAGCAGTACTATTTATAGTTATTCCTGGACTTCATTTAAATTCATAATCCCCTTCCTAGAAATTTCAGTGGTCTCCTCCTGAAAACAGTTTATCTTTACCCGATTAGCGTTGGGCTTAATTAAGGGTGCTATGACTGGTTCCATATCTAGTGGCGTTCAAAGTCTCTTTCACAACCTGCTTCCCAAATTTCTCACCAAATGTGACTTCGAGTATTGCCCAAGAATTCTTCCTCAAAGAGTCTAACCTTGGATGAAGGTTTATCACTCCTACCTGAGATTCCTGTCTCTGCCTCAAATGTGTAGTCTTCCTCTCTTAGGTTAGCCTATGACACACACACATGCTGGCTTCTAGGGCTGATTCTACCTTTAGGCAAAGGTAGGAGTCTCTCCCCTTTTGTTCCAAGTAGCTAGAATGACCTCTCTCTGGAGGCTGTGTGCTTCAGTGGGAGACACTATCCCTGCATCCCCGCTGTGCTGTGCCAGCTACTTCTAAAATTCCTATAAGACTATTGCATCTACCTTTTTCAAAATTCAGATTCCCTGTTGAGCATACCAAAATGTCCCTGCTTCCAGCCTAAGGAATGCCTTCTGTTTTCAATCCATGCACAGACAGAGATGACAGATGTGTCTTGGGATCAAACCTATCTGGGCTCAGGTGGCCAGTCCCACCCACAGCCTCGGGCCATCCCTGGTGACCCATCAGCTGCCCGTCCTCTTCTTATTTGTACCCCACACAGGCACACACAAGCATCAGGAATCAGGCAATTCCTCTTCGATGCCTCAGAAAGACTTGGAAGGAGCTGATGGTCTTAAAAGACACTCCCTTTTTAAAGTATTGTCCTGTTCCCTCCAGAACTGAAATATTTTGAGTTTTCATTTTAGCCTCCTAGAAGTGTCCACTTAACATGAAGCCTGGCATGTCTGTAACTCACGGATGCCAAAGCATGCTAGATTTGGGCTAGAAGTTAAAACTTCAGATGCTGAAATGCCCCGTTGCCATGCAGTAGGGAAGGCTGGAGCTTCTGTGGAAACTCTGAATCCCATTACTGCAGATCCAAGACATCTTAGCATCTC
Organism: Camelus ferus; assembly: GCF_009834535.1. Lineage (NCBI taxonomy): Eukaryota > Metazoa > Chordata > Mammalia > Artiodactyla > Camelidae > Camelus > Camelus ferus. The sequence goes on from NC_045704.1 coordinate 46,631,027, forward strand.
CCTTGAAAAATGCCTGTACCCAGAGATCACACCCTTTGCTATACTGAGTAATATATACTAATCACAGCTAAGTTTAGTACCCTTCCCTAATTCTACTTCTTTCCACTGTTGATAATAAAATTCTTTCTCCTTCTGGATTTACAAATGGCAGTGAGCAATGTTTACATTTGTTTTGTCTTATTTTCTATCTGTAAGATAAGAAACATGTTTGAACTTAAACATGAGTCTTAAACAGCATCTCAGAACTTCTCTTACATCAGCACTTAGCAGCTGCAGTTCTGGGCAGGCCCTCTGCTCGTCTGAGGGCAAGTTCAGAGGACGCTATCAAGACCTCTTCTGCAAATGTAGATAAAACATCAAACAAAGCTAAAAGCTGGGAGCCTGACAAATGACTGGTACCCAGAAGTTCTTCCCAGAGTATGTGAGATGCTCTAAAGCCAGTTAAACTTGGTAGGGGCATACAGAATTCTCATGTGGAATGATGTAAAACCCTTTACAAAAGCATGTCAAGCTTTCTCGAAAAGGCCAGCATGCCTCTTGATGGATTCTGGTTCCAGAACTCAAATAGTTAAAGGCACCTAAAGGCACCTGCCCGTTCTTTCAGGGTCAACACACCTGTTCACCAGGTGCCCTGTGCTCTTCAGGTGGCTGTCCATCCGAGAGAGAGGGAGAGGGGAGAGGATCAGATGCCATCCGCGGTGCTGGCTTTCTAATCAGGGCCGAGCAGATGCTCTCCGGAACAACTCCATGTTGAGATGTCACTAATGTAAAAATTAGTGTTTTTCTCTTTCTGCCAGAATGCAGGATTTACATGATCCCTCACACATATCCCTGGAGGACTGGGGTATAATCTCATAACCAGCAAGGAGCCAATAAACCATTCAGGAGAAAATTCGACTCCCAGAAAACTCAGGAGGCTTGCTTTCACTGGCAGCTGCCCAAACTCCTCTGCCCCGTGCCAGGTAGCCTAGCCCCATTTTGGGGTGTGTGTCTCTCTCAGTCCAGCCTGCGGTCCCTTAACTGCCCTTTGATGGTGGTCCTGTGCTAAGCTTGTGCTGGGCAGACTGTGAAATCAGTGAGGAGCAAGCTGGGGTAGAGCCCAGTGCAGGTGGACAGACACAGAGTGGGCGTGGGCTCTGAACGCTGGGGAGCACAAAGCTGCAGCACCATCGGGAGGAGAATGGGACAGCCCTGCAGGACCCTGGAGAGCAGTTGGGCTCTGGCTTGAGGAACTACAGGCTTTGTGCTGTGGGGTCTGGTGGGGCTCGGGGCCTTGCACAGGAGAGACCGTCCTGATCAACGGGAGCATCTTTCTTGTGGTTTTACATCTTCCAAATTCTCCCCATTGCCCGCGGAAGCCACTCTCCCCAGGTCAGAGGTTCACAGGGGGCTGTTCCCAAAGGCCATGTTTTCTCTTCTTGCTCTTCGCATGTTGGGTCTCCCATTTGTTCATATATGATACTCTGGGGTTTCCTTGGCCGGGATAAATTGTATTCCACTAACTAAGGTTCATTAACTCTCCTCCCAAGCACACAGCTAAGCCACAAGACTATGAACTTGGGAAAACAGGCCAAGAGGTGGATGGCTCTGTGAAGCCCCTTTGCTGCCCCTCCCTCCTCCACCCACCCTAAAACCTGCAGAGCACAGGAAGGCGGCACCCTGGAGCAGCGGGGCAGGTCCCCCATAAAGGCTGAAGTACCCCTGGTGTGATGTGTAGGGAGACGCAAGAAATCCAGCCCCACCGTTAGCCCCGTGCTCTGAGCCCAGTCCCCACTGGGGCTCCTTCCTGCCCTTCCTCCCTGTCATCTTCTATTCCTTCTGGAAACCTTGCTTGCTAGCTGGGTTTTTCTTAGCACTGCAGAAGGCTTTCCTGAAGGCACCAACCCTCAGCCTCCATTTCAGTTTTGGGACACTCTCACTGCTGTGGGGCCCACAGCGTCCTCGCCCCCTTGCGTTCCTCGGGTTCCTGCTCACCAGAGGGCCTTTGCTCAGCGTCCTCCCTCTTCCTGGAGTGCTGCTTCACGCTGACTCACGTCCACCACGTTTCTTTAGGGAAGAAGCCTTTCCTGGCTGCTCAGATAAAGTCCTGTATCCCAGTCAGGTTCTCGCGGTGCTAAACCCTCTGTCACTTTACACTTGCTTCAGCGTTTAGTTGGAGGCTGTCTCCTTCGCTGAACTGTCATCTCCACGAGGACAAGCACAGAATCTATTCAGGCTCATCCTCTGTTCCTCTGGGCCTAGCACAGTGCCTGGCATACAGCAGGCATTCAGTAAATGTATGTTGAACCCTGGTGATTTACAGAAATGAGCTTATATTCTTTATTCACATATAAATACATCTGTGTGTGTGTGTGTGTGTGCACGCCTGTGATTTAACTGTCATTAATACCTATTGCTTCTCCTTTATAATCTTCATACTATAAGTGATGCTCAGAAACAAGCTTTCCTTAGCAATCCTGAAACAGATAAGGGGCCACTCTGAAGCATCCTGAGTAATTTTGCGCAGAGGGGCTAGTGGGGCCATCTCGCCAGCAAGGCTGTCCGCAGTGCCCTGCTCTGTCACATAAACCCTTATTCCTGGCTTATGTGCACCTCTTGATGTACCTCCTAAGTCCTTTCATGCCCTCACCCTCAGGCCTTCCCAGAATGGAGAGTGACAGGCTGGTTGTCCCTTTAAAAGCCCCCATCAACCCCTAGGACTGAGACCAGCCACCCTGGCTTCACTGGGCAACTCTAGAGTACAGAGGAAAGGACAGAGGTGGCTCCCCCTGCCTGTGTGGCCAGCAGCCTGGGGGTAGTGCTGGCAGTGGCAGGGACCAGCCAGCCAGCTGGGTCCTCGGCCGTAGAAGAGAGAGCGCCACCTCTGAGCTGTAAGAACCGCATCTCCTGGTCCCAGCGAGCATCTCAGGCACATCGCAGGGAGTGTGAAGCTGGGTGGTTGTTTCCTCCACTTTGAAAACAAACACCTCGTTTCCCTGAAGATGTTGTTTTGAATCACCCACTTACATTCCCACCAGGAGGGTGGCGTCCTGGCTGATGAGGGGGTGGGGCCACAAGCCTCCTCCTGACCTTGGCTGTGCATAGGAGGAGTGGGAACACACACATAATAGGGTTAGAGGAGCTTTAAATCACCTACTGAAACCGCGCACTTGGTTTGTTCCCATTGGGGAGGCCCTTGGCCAGACACAGGCCACACAGCCCTTTAAATACCCCACTTCAAACAGGCAGGGCCAGTGGGCAGGCAGGGGAGCCCCTGCAAAGCCCCACCTCCACTGCATCCACTGTCCACCTTATTTTTTGAAGGAACAGGGTTGATTCAGTACTTTCTGGACTTGGTGACATTAATGGATCTGTTTTATGTAACACAAAGTCATTATTAACGGCATCCTAGACCATAAAAAAGGTATAACAAGAGACATGGAGGGTTTTTTTCCCCTTGAAGATAACAGCAGTCGGACTGAAGAAGAGAGGGGTGACGGAGCCGTGGGCCGATTGGTGGCTGGCACCCCGCATTGATGTTTCTGCTGCTTCATCAGAAATTCTAAATAATCCACAGGGAAAACGGACGGTTATTTACCGAAGATATACGCACTGCATGTGCCCATAATGCACTGAAGACATAATCTTGGTTCCAGGAGCCTCCTTTTGTGCGTGGCTGCAGCAGCCGGCAGCTGCTCATCAGCCTCGGATGAGGTGGACCTAGATGTCTGCGGGGAAACCGAGTTAGCGAGTGACAGGATCCGGGGGTCTGGTAACATGAAGGCTAAAGGAATCCATCTCTGCCGTGGACAGCAGGCGGAGTAGCTCAGGAGGCACATCTGGCCAGCAGCTTTAAACAGGACCGAGTCACAGAGCCTCCCCGGCCCAGAGATTTTGTGTTTTTCCAAGCTGGTTCCCATTTTCTGTAGGTGAAGAAAGGCATCTTCAGCTCTCAGCGAAGGAGCAGATCTCTAGGATTCTGTCTCTTCTGTTTTGTCACTAAAGAGCTGGCAGTACGCATGCATCAGCACAGGGGTCTGGGCGCCTGGGCTCATTTTTCCTTTCTATGCTAATAGGACAGGATTGAGAAACACGATCGCGTGGAGGGGTGCTGAGTCTGGCTTCTGTCCGGGGCTCGGAGCCCGGATTCCCCCAGTCGGATTCACACTTGGAAAATGATTCTGGATGCTCTCAGGCCCCTTTCCATCTCCTTCTGGCCGCTCCACCCCCAGCCCCATGGACGCCCTTCTCCCCCGCCTCCCGCCATGGGGTGGCAGGCAGGAGATGCGGGCAGCCAGGCTGACAAAGAGCCCCACCCGCATCCTCCTCCCTGGCTCCCTGCTGAGACTGAACAGCTAAGAGCAAACGTGCAGGGTCAGAGCATTAATGGGGGCACCGGCAGGCCATCTCTGCCTGGCCCAGATGCTCAGTGGAACGTTCTCTGTCCTGTGTGAGAGAGGGCGGAACCCGGGAGGAACAGCAGGACTCCTCAGAATGAGGCTCACGGTAAATGTGGGTGTTTGTTTTCCGGGGGGTTGAATGAGCCGGGTGCCAGCTCACACACGTTCGCACATCCACACCCCCTCAAGCTCACTATACTCCCACACCCCCACCCCCACACGCAGACTTATCAAGGCAGTCAAGTTTGGGAGCCCTCCTCCTCCTCTTCTACACCAGCTGCACAGTTTGATTACAAAGTTGGCTTTTGTCCTCAGTGTCACAGCTTGGTGAATCTGAGGAACGACGTACTTCACCGGGGTTCCCAGAGTCACATCCCTGATTTGTGGTGGCCCAATCTATAGAGTTCTGAACTAATGCTTTCCACAACATTACTTTGCCTGATGATTCTCATGCAGCTTAGAAAATCAGGTTTATTCCTAACAGAGCATTCCTCTGGGGCTGTTGTTCCATTGCTGTTTGTATTATTTTTTTGTCTGGGTGTGATATTCAGGAGGAGGGGGAGAAGGTGTGTATTTGGGGGAGGGATGGTGTGTACATGAGAGACCGAGACAGACAGACAGACAGAATGACCACGGGAGCTACAAAGGAAAGGCCAGGCTAGCTCAGTCTGAAGCCTTTGAACGGCAGTCCCTTCCAAAAAGGCATGTGCGTGACAGACTGAGATCCAGCCAGGCGGAGGCAGCCTTCCCAGCACGTATTGTGAATTCCAAAATGTATAATAAATACACATTTTACAAAAGCAATATGTGTTTTAAAATATAATATATGCAAACAATCTTATAAATCACTAGGCTTGACACTAGTCAGCCGAAGAGGCTTCTGGGGAAATGGTGTTGTGCGGGCGCGTGTGTTTTTAATAATGTAAAAATATGTGTAATATGTTTGAAAAACAACAGCCAAAAATCCCTTCTACCTGCCAACTTTACAATACTTATTTCCCAGGAGCCTGCCGTATCCCAGACTCACAGGAAAATAGCAGGGGGCTTAAATAAAAAGTATAAATTATATAAATAAGATGGGAGAGCTCCACCCATCTATATATATATTTCCCTGATCGACTTGACCAGCTCAGGCTTCATATGTCAAAAAAAAAAGCATTTTATCGTCTTCATGCAAAGGTTTCTGTAATACCATTACATGAAGCAGTCACAAACGGCACGAGAGGGGAGAATTTCATCAGATCCCCCGTTCTGACATACCCCATGGAGCCATAGCTGTCATGGTGTGTTAAAGGCTAAATGTCAACCCAGACTATGAATTTAGTGCCCTTTGTCAGCTGGAGACACCCTTTGGATTTTTTTTTTTCAGAATTGTTTATAGTATTTAATGGTTTAATGGACTTCTCCTGGTGTTGGGTAGAAATGGTCACCATGGGATCTCTGGCTCTCACAATGACTCTCTGCTGGATCCCTTAATCTCCTCAAGTAGCTACCTGGGTCTCGTCTCCTTGTGGGTACTGCTCACAGGGCATCAGTACCCTAATCCTAATCCAGGGGCGATGAGTAAACACTGAAACTCACGTGCTTTTCCACTCTGCCTCCCACCTCCTCCCGCCCAACCAATCCAACTAACAAAAGGGGCAAGAATTTGTCAAGTATTGCGGCCGAATTTCCAACACAGAAATGAGACAAGTTAAAGGATATTTATAAAGAATAATTCTACTGCAAAGGGCATACTGGGGGAAAAAAGAATTTATGCATACATTTAAATGAAAGGCTATTCATTCCAGTGTTGTTTATAATACTGAAAAATATAGAAGCAAAGTAAATTTCCAACCATAAAAGATTCATTAAATAAGTGATGCAACATCTGTGTAGTGGAATATTATGCAACCATTACAGAAAGAACATTTAGGAGTCTTGGAAAAGTTTCATGGCTTATTAGTAAATGCAAAAAAGCAGGTTACAAAACAGACCAATTAAAGAGCATTCTGTATTCTATTCCATAGGTTATTGCCATCATGGGTTCCTTATTGAAGGCTACAGTGTGCTAGATCTTCAGTCCGAGCCCATTTTAATGTTTGTCATATACATATATAACAACATATAATTATATATTTAATATATATTAATATTCAGTATAGATTTATAGCCACAGAAAAATATTTGGAGAAATATACCTTCAAACATTAACATTGGTTATCTTGGGAGGAGGAACTTGTTTTTGAGGGGTTTGGTTTTGTTTTTAATTTTTAATTTTTATATAATTTTTAAAGGTTACTTTCCATTTCAGTTAGTACAAAATGTTGGCTGTATTCACCATGTACAATGCATCCTTGAGCCTCTCTTACATCCAGTAGTTTGTACCTCCCACTCCCCGACCTCTATACTACCCCCGCACTGGTAACCATTAGTTTGTTCTCTATATCTGTGAGTCTGCTTCTTTTATGTTATATTCATTAGGTTGTTGTATTTTTCAGATTCCACATATAAGCAATATCATACAGTATTTATCTTTCCCTGTCTGACTTACTTCACTTAGCATAATGCCCTCCACATCCACCCATGTTACTGCAAATGGCAAAATTTTCATTCTTTTTTCTGGTTGAGTAGTATTCCATTGTATATACATACCACATCTTCTTTATCCAGTCATCTGTTGATAGACACTTAGGTTGTTTCCATGTCTTGGCTATTGTAAATAATGCTGCTGTTAACATTTGTGTGTGTAACTTTTCAAATTAGTGTTTGTTTTTTTTCAGATAAACACCCAGGAATAGAATTGCTGGGTCATCTGATAGTTCCATTTTTAGTTTTTTGAGAAACCTTCATACTGTTTTCCACAGTGGCTACACTAGTTTACATTACCACCAACAGTGTACAAGGGTTCCCTTTTCTCCACATCCTTGCCAACATTTGTTATTAGCAGACTTTTTGATGATAGCTGTTCTGACAGGTGTGAGGTGATTTGTGGTTTTGATTTGCATTTCCCTGATAATTAGTGATGTTGAGCATCTTTTTTAATGCCTGTTGGCCATTTGCTTTTTCTCTTTGGAAAAATGTTCAGTTCTTCTGCCCATTTATTAATTCGGTTGTTTTTTCTAATGTTAAGTTGTATGTGCTGTTTATACATATTAATCTCTTATCAGTCATATCATTTTTTCCCATTCAGTAGATTGTCTTTTTGTTTTGTTGATGGTTTTCTTTGCTGTGCAAAAGCTTTTAAGTTTAATTAGGTCCTTTTTGTTTATTTTTGCTTTTATTTCCTTTACTTTAGGAGAGGAATCCAAAAAAACATTGCTGCAATTTCTGTCAAAGAGTTTTCTGCCTATGTTTTCCTCTAGGAGTTTTATAGTATCTGGTCTTATATTTAGGTCTTTAATCCATCTTGAGTCTATTTTTGCATATGGTGTTAGAGAATGTTCTAATTTCATTCTTTTACATGTAGCTGCCCAATTTTCCCAGCACCACTTGTTGAAGAGACTGCTTTTCCTCCATTGTATATTCTTGCCTCCTTTGTCATAGATTAGTTGATCATAAGTGTGTGGATTTACTTCTGGGCCTTCTATTGTTTTCCATTGGTCTATGTGTCTCTTTTTGTGCCAGTACCACACTGTTTTGATGACTGTGGTTTTGTAGTGTAGGCTGAAGTCAGGGAGTGTGATTTGAAGGGAGAATTTGGTATCATTTTTATTTTCTTCTCTTTGCCTATCTGCATTTGTTTCTGCAATGAATAAAAACTGTTTCTAAGTAAGAATAAAAATATATTTTAATAGTGTCTTAATGGCCTAGGAAAATAATCCATGGCTACTTCATGGAGTAGACTTCAGTTAAATACCTGAAGTCTCCTCTGTAAAGCAGAAATCAGGTGGTAGAAGAAACACTGAGTCAGGAGATGTCATTACAGTCTGCACCTCTGCCCTCTTATTCCTTTGGGTGACTTTCACTGGTGGATACCCATTTCCCTTATTCTCTGGGCACCTCATTCATTGGTAGCTACCCCAGGACCAGGCCTGGAGAAGACGGTCTCCGGTTCCAAACTTTAAGTCTTTTCACATTGGCAATGGGAAATGGGTTGGCCAGAAGTGACCCAAATGACCCTTTCCCCCAGATCTTGAAATATCTGGGAGTGACGGGGATGGGGCTCAGCACAAATGGACTCACTCACAGCTCTTTTCATTCCCTCTTTGCTGGGAGGTCATCAACCATTTGTCTCTTCACTCATCCCACCCCAGGACCTTATACCTCATTGTCACAAAATAGATAGCATGCCATCAAGAAAGCAGTACCAAAGAGAGCATGAGAATAACATTGGTAAAGAATTGCCCTAAACTCACAGATATTGTGTGAGGGCAAGGAGCTTGGTTTCCTCAATTGTTATCTCCCTTGCACCAAGAATAGTGCCTGACACATGGCAGATGCTGAATAAATCAATAGTGAATAAATGAAACTGAGCATAAAAATGATGAACTAAGCGCTTCTTCTGGAGGAAAACATAAGCCAAGGAAAATAAGACAATTCTATGCAATTGTGTCATGCTTTTTTAAAGAATGCAATACAAATATATATTTTAAAGGAGATCAAAGATCATAAAACAAGAAGAGAATGGAGACTGCAAAGTTAAAGAAACTGAGGACAAAAACAGTATTATAGAACTCATAGGTAAATTAGAATAGCCAAGACTGAAATATGACTAGCTAAAATAAAATTGGGATTTAAATGCTTAAGTAATCATGGTGAGTACAGAGAAAAAGACATATGAGATTTGAAAATGTAATCAATATGAAGGCAGGACAAGGTGATCCAACATAAAGATATTGAATGTTCCTGAAGTAGAGGACCCACAAATGAAAATGATTTCAAAGCTAGAGTAGCCAAAAGAATAAAATGAAGAAATAACAAAACTGAGAATAAAAAGTGAATTCATGACAGACTGGTAAAGAAATGCTAACCCTGAGCTCTATTCCAGTTAAAAGTTCAAACCTTGAAAACAAAGAAAAATGATCTAGTTTTTTCTAAAATCTGAAATGCAAGTCACCAGCAAGAGGATGGAGCAGGAACCCAAGAGCCTTTAACTTGGCCAAAGCCCGGCTCACTGAAGAGACACAGGATGATGTCTGCTCCTTATTGGGGAAAAGAAATGTGACTCCAGAATGGGGGCAGGGAGTACAAAGGAAAAGCTTAGCTAGTTTACAAGCCTACACCTAGAAAACTAAAAGAGACACAATCTATAGACCTCAGAATTTTTCTTTAGAATTCTAATTAGGTTTTTTCAGTCTTCATTTGACATGTCTGCTGAATTTCTTTTAGGCAATGGTGTTTGAGGGTCCAGTGGATTCTTACTTGGTTGTCTCTAATGTTGACTTCTCCAAGTCTGACCCCAAATCAGGCCAGTTAATCAGATAGGGTGCCTCTCCAACTCCCCTATGCTTTGCAGTTTATATCATCTGATTAGTGTGTCCCACAAGCCTTCCTAACATGCATAGTGGTTAACATCAGATTCCAGGAGCATCTTAGGTACATTTTAATTCGTTGTGGTGTCTTATATACAGAGCTGGCAATTGCTTCTTTAGATCAGCTGTGGAACTCTTCTAAGAGGAGCCGGCTTCATATTTCTTGCAACCTCTTTTAAGCTGTAGTTATATGTCCTCATGCCTTGAGTCTGTTCTGCTTGAGAAATGGATTCCAGTACCTGCCAAGTTTCTAACTACAAGGAATAATGCCATTGTTGAGAAGATCTAAAAACCACATGAATGAAAAGATCTGACTTCCTTTGGTATGCCAAGACCATGAGAAGTGTAGCAACAAAGAAATCCTTCAGTACTGATACCTTAGAGAGTTCACTAGCAATTTCCATTTCCATTGGGATCCTCATCATCTTTGTCTTAAAATTATCTTCTCAATGTGAAAGAAACAAGGTTCCACTGAATATGAGCTCTTCCTTTTCTTCCTGATCACTGTAGCGTAGTATATCACTTTCAGATCACTAATCTGTGATAAACTGTTATAGTATATCACTTTCAGATCACTAATCTGTGATAAACTGTTAATACACTGTCTACTGCTGATTCCAAGTAGAATCAGGTACCAGTAGGCTTATTTATGGCAGATATGTGCATCTTTTGATGCCTGGTAACAAGAACATGATTACAATCTGTGACTCAGTTCTCAGAAAACTCCTTGAAGCATTTTCAAACTCTTTAACTAGTTCATTGGGGTTACAATCTCTGTCCTACTTTAACATTTGTGCAGAGTGAAGTAGTCTCAGTTGGGCAAAAAAGAAAAAAAAAACTGTAAGATAAGATGACTAGCATCTTAAATTTGTAAAGATTTTGGATGGGATATATAGACAAGGAAGTTAAGACTCAAATAAAATTGTATTATAATCAATTGAGAAATATGGGATTGCTCTCCACTTAGTTGTAGGAAAAAATAGAAGAGAGGTGAAAATTCTTGAGAGCTGTCCTCTGAGCAAGCAGTCACAACGTTCTTCCTCAAACAGTATGAAGACTTTGCGCCCCAAAAAAAGAATGCTGGGGTTTGACTTACTCTTTTGACTGTCTGAGTCTATAACTGTAATATGGTAATGACAAAGATGCTCATCAAGAGATTTCCAGCAGTAACAACCAGCGACACCTGATCCTAACTGAGTAGAATATCAAGACATACATTTTTATCATGATTCATTTTGAGAAAATTCTTCCTTGGGTTTAAATGAACATTTATCAAATTAATAGAAAAGAAAACAACCCCCAAGAATGTTTTCTTCTGGACGCAATCATTGAAAGACACATTTCTCTTTTCACCATAAACATGGGAAGATGAATTTAAAGTAGAGCAAATCAGATATGGTTCCATAATTGCTCTCCTGGCTTCTATTAAGCATGTTGGTGGCCTATAGACAGAAATGCTTAAATGCTTTTGTTGGGCAACAACTACAAAGTGAATAAAGTCATGAAAATTTAATTCATCCTACAATTTTGGAAGTCATTCTCCTTTATAAATGGTGGACCCTAAGGAAAACATCATCATACTTTTGGATTTTAATAAAGATTTCATGTACCCAGTAAGAAAGATAAATAGGATGCCACCTAGAGCTAAAAGCCACAGAGTGGCCTTGCTCTGGGACTCTGGAGTCACAGTGCTGCCCTTGACAATGATTTGTCATCTCAGGCAAGGTTGGTATTAAGTAAATCTGGGGTGACTTTCAGTTTATTATGAAAATTAAATATTTTCATTAGACAGAAAACAAGGACACGACCATGCAGTTTGTCAGCCCTGAGGTTTATCGTGATTAAAATGCCAAGATTGTACCCACAGTGTTTCTTAAGTCAACAAGTATTTGTCAAGGCCTTAGCAAGTCCTTTTGAGAAAAGCCAAAAAAGTGTGAAGCATAAATCACTCCAGGATCATTCCAATATGTTTGATGACAACAACTCAGGATACCCCAAAATGGATTATGTAATTTCACCCATTTCTCAGCTTCTATAGAATCCTTCCCTTAAGAAGCTCGGTATTTTGTACTTACCTGACTTGTTCTTATCATCAGACATTTCTTCGAAACCTTGGAAGATGGACAGGAGGGTAACAGAGAAGAGCTTCCCTGAAGACTGACTTCTCAGTTTCTGAAAATAGCTTTGACTTAGCCCCTATGATGGAATATTTGTGCCATTCCAAAAACCTGATTTTCCCTCACGTCAACAAAGACTTCCTACATTCTGAGAAAATGTGGCATTTCTCTTTAGTGGTTCTCTTGTGGGAGCATAACAGTATTGTCTACTTTTGAAAAAAAAAAAATAAGGAGATAACCACAGCAAAAATATGGCAAGATGATTTCACATTTAAGAACCAAAGGAATAAGGGAAGGGTATAATTTCTTTACATTTTATTGATTTTAATATTATGCAAACCTGTACCATGTAAGGAATAATACTGGAAGAAATACAGCCATTGAAAAACAATTACCATGCCAATGCCTGGTTTCCTAAATCGAACAGCACAATCAACTGGATTAGAGAATACATATCACACAATGTGCTGTGTTAGGAGGAAAAAAAGAGCATAAAAAACGGACATGGAGGCTTCATCATCTAATAAATCTATGTGCTCTCCTTCCCCTGTCCCCACCCATCACTGTCTATTCCTAGTGACTTTCGAGTTAGGTATAGAAAAAAAGATGTTACCTGTAGGTTAAATCCTCCAAAAATCTCACTGTATTACTGAGCAGAAGCACATAGTGAGAGCCTACATTATGCACAGGGAGTTTAACAAATTGGACTTTCTAGATGTAGAAACAAACCTCCTCAGGATCACCCAGTGAGAGATGACATGTGAACTTGTCCCTGAGTACCTGTCAACCGTAACTGCCTGAAGTTTCATCAAATAATCATTATGCTTGTAGATTCCAAGAATCTCCCTTGAAAAACCCAAGGTGGGAGAGACATACATACATACATACATACATACATACATACATACATATACACACGGGGGGGGGGGTTTCCTATCAAGATGGCATGCTAAATTCACACATTGACTCACCTCCTTTTCTTCAACATATAAAAATAGGAAGAAAAAGTTTCATATATAGCTAAACTTAAAAGCACAATAGATCTCCCCCAAAATGAAACAGAAATACAAAGTGATGAGTGGGGCTAAAGCCATAGATCCATCAGAGTCTCCACTTAGAAATATACAGTGGCAACCTGTAGGATGACAGAGACGAAATGTTGTTCTTGAAAGATGGGAAATTAGCAGATTCTATGCTTGTATCCAGAGGCTATAGTAGGGTTAAAAAAAGGACAATTTTAAAGTCCTACCTGCTTACTTCCTGAGGTTACAGCATTACGGGGAACTACAGACCTGGGAAAGTAAGAAGACAAAGACATAGCTTGATTCCATTTCTCCAGAAGCAATCTGCAACTTCAGGGACTAGACCTACACTATTCCCAATATTACAGTGAGGCCGAAGTCCCAGATGCTATCATAATAATGTCTTGGTTCTGGCCTGATGATCCAAGAACTAGGCGGAAGATCCTAAAACTAAACCAGAAAGGATTAAGCTTAAAGAGAGAGAAAGAAACCAAAAATAAAATCTTCCTACAGACCAAAATTCCAAACCACATGAAGAAATCTAATGTTAGTAAGGACAGCAAACAAAATACACAATTGGAACATGAATGTTTTATGGATTAATATTCTGAAATCATCTGACAAAAAATTTAAATTAATGTGTTTATGATATTCAAAGATTAACAAGAAATTTCATCCATTAAAGATGAACATGGAAGAATATTTTTTTAAATGAATGAGAACTATGACCTGGAAATAGGTAGGAATAAAGCAAAAACAGTTGAATATGAAAAAGAACCAATTAGAAATCCTGGCAATCAAAAATTTTAAGTTATTATCAAAATGATCTCTACACTCAATATACACAAAGATATATATACACAATTAATAATTCCTAAGATAGCTTGTAAGGCACCTACAGCTGTCTAATGTAAATTTCAGAAAAAGAAAATAGAAATATGGTAAATACTGCAAAATTTAAAGTATAATTTCTTAGGTCGACTCACTGTAGATTTAAAGGAGGCTAAATAAAAGTAATTCCATACCAGATATATTATAATAAAACAACAGAAAGAAATTTAAAGATGTTAGAGAGAAAGGCAGATTATTTTGAAAAGAAGTGCCAGTTTAAGCACAGACTTCTCAGCCACAGCAAAAGATGCCAGAGACAATCAGAATGCTAAAAATAAAATTGTTAATATACGCTTTAATACCCAACTAAACTGTTTTTGAGACTAAGAGCAAAATTAAGTTCTTTTCAGTTATACATAGATTGGGAGTTAAACACTCTCAGAGCATCACTAATAGAACTATTAATATAATCTAGAGGGAATTCAAAAAACATCATAAGAAAAAAAAGAAATAAAACATGCCAATAAATGTAATTATTTACATTTTTAAATAATTTTGTATTTTAAACTATAACGCTAGACAATAATGACAAGCTGGAGTAGGAAAGATTTTAAAGGATGAAGTATATAAAGTTTTATGCCATACTTAAGAACATGATAGTAATATATTTGGGTATAAAAATATGAAACTATGTTTATGTTTAAAAAAATAAGTATAATTTCTAAAATAAGAGGCATAAAATCCATAGTTCAGAACCAGTGCAGATCAACATGACCAAAAATTGGTTCTTTGAAAAGCTAAGAAAATAGACAAATTTTTAATGTGGCAAAATTGATAAAGAAAATAAATAAAATTTGTAAAAAAAAATCAAATACTAGGAATGGAAAGGGACTTAACTACAGGCCCATTAAAGATTTTAATAGTTATAATTTTATGCCAATAAATTTAAAACTTAAGAAGAAACATGTACTTATCAAGATTAAAATATACAGTGCCTTGTCTCCAGAGAGAATGGAAATGATAACAATTTTAAAATTGAATATGTAAGCAAATCTCTCACCACAGAAGGCACTAAATTTAGAAAGTTTTGCAATTTTTTACCAAACTTGTAAGGAACCAAAAAATTCCTAATAATCTATTACAGAGAATGAAAAAAGAGGGATGTTGCCAAGTTTATATTATGAGGCTAGTGTAATCCCCAAATCTGGCAA
This sequence comes from Camelus ferus, assembly GCF_009834535.1. Classification (NCBI taxonomy): domain Eukaryota; kingdom Metazoa; phylum Chordata; class Mammalia; order Artiodactyla; family Camelidae; genus Camelus; species Camelus ferus. Next base: position 46,646,040 of record NC_045704.1, read on the forward strand.
GACCAAAACAAGAAAAGAAAATTAGAAACTAAACTCATTTATGAACCTAGATGCAAGAGTCCTAAATAAGCAAGTAAATAAGTGAAAAGCTAGCAAAATGGATTCAGCAGTATATAAAACATAAAAATTCATATTAATAAAGAAGAGTTTATTTCACGAGTACAAAATGGTTCAAACTCAGAAAATCAAGTCATAAATGCTACCATATTAACAGATGAAAGGAATTATACTATATAATCATTTCAACTTATAGGGCAAAATCATTTAATTAAATAATTTCATATTCAATATAAAAATTCTTAGCAACCTAGGCATAAAAATGTTTCTTAAGCCAATCAAAGGTATCTATCAAAATATACAGCAAATATCATCATTATAGCACTTCCGTTTGAGTTGTTTTCTTTGAGGAATGCAGAGAAAATTAAGGAAATGATGCTAGTAATTACTGTGAAAATACGTGAATATGTATATATGTATATTTATGCAGTATATATATCTATCTGTGTGTGTGTGTAGATAGATAGATGGATGTAGATATCTTGTGTACATATATACATATACATACACATATACATATACACTGCCTAGGATGTTTCAAGGAGGAGGGTGGGGAAGAGTAATGGAGTCAGTTATCCTTATCAGCTTATCAAACAGATAAAGAAGTAACAATACTTAAGTCAATTTGGTGTTGCTAAAGAAATAGAATTCACAAAGAATGTAGAAATAATCCTCAAGATGAAATAAAGTATATCAAGTAGTAAAGAATAGACAAGATTAATGAATAGTGTGGAATATTGGCTAATCATTTGGGGGAGGAAAATAAAGGGACCCCAATAAACTCAATAAATTCCAAATGGATCAAAGTCTTTAAAGTAGCAAATAAAAACTATAGACGAAAGCATAGGTGAACTTATTATCCTGAAGTGAGAGCACTTTCTAAGTAGATAAAAGTCAGAAGCCATTAAGGAAAAGCTTGATACATTTGACTACATACAAATCAATAAAGAAAAGTGGAACACCCCAGTACAAAAATAAGCAATGTAAAAACATCAATGTGATATAAAAAGTCAACTATCATATTGGCAGAAATGCAAAAGTTTGGGAAAACAAATTCCTGGAAAGGGATTATACCACTATCTTTGGTAGGAATATAAATTTGTGCAACTATTTGGAGGACAATTTGGTAATAACTATAAAAAAATTAAATACGTGTATTATTTTATCCAGTATTCTACTCACAGGATTTGCAGAAATGCCTTAAAAGTACACCAAAATGTGTATATAGAGATACTCATTGAAATATTATTTTTAAATAGAAAAACACCCCACTAAATATCTGCCAAATGGGAGATTAGATAAAAGAAGTATGCTATCCCCTGTGATGGAACACCATACAGCCTTTAAAAAGGACATGGATCTGAACATCCCTAAGATATACTGTCAAGTGAAAAATACAAAGTACAGCAGTGGTTTAGTATGAGTCCTTCGTGTAAAAAAAGAAAAAGGTGGATGGATTATATATATAATATTATGTATATTTTATGTATAAATTTTGATCATATATTTAGGGAAAATATTTCTGAACAGATACATGGAAATGGCTTGCTGAGAGGAATAAAAATCTATTTTGATTTTATACTTCCCTGTTTTTATGCTGGATTTTCTAACTGTGTGATAGAATAGTTCTTATTTTCATACCCAACAGTGGGTATTTATATAGTATGTTCATAGACCATTTATAGTCTTCAAGTGTTAACATATGTATTTCAAGTGGTCCACGACCATTCTATGTATTGCTCTCTGCACTACCTCCTTGTAGCATGTGAACCTCAAGAATATGACCAAGTTAGATTGAGGACACCCTTATTAGTGTAGCCTCATCCAGGGCTGATGGACTGTATGCAGCAGAAATATTTATGTGCTATCTAGTGGGATATTTTTCCCCTGGGGGTCAAAAGAGTAACACATACTGATTGAATATTTTTGTAATATATTGATAATGTTGATATTTCTAGCAGACATGTTTCTTTTTACTTTTCCTAAACTGCTGGAAATGATGTTGAGCTCACTGAGGGCAGCGATTATATTTTATTTGTTTTGTGTCCTTCCTCGGACTCCAGCACAGTGTTTAGCACAAATGAGATGCTCAGTAACTACTGGTGGAAGAAATTAAATTAGAAGCCAAAGGACTTGGTCTTCCTTCCTTCCATTGGCATTGTGCTTCCATTGGAAGATAAAGTGTCAGAGTCATTGATTTTACAAGTGTATACTGCAAATCTTTTCATACATAGCTGTTCTTTAGAGTAGCAGATCTCAGGCCTCTTCATTCACAGACCAACAACATGTCACTGAAACAACTGGGAGAGATAAATACAGGATACCCAATATTTTATTTTGCAATGTAAAGTCATTTAAAAACATCTGTTACAATCTACTGTCACTACTAGGCCATTAATAAAAAGCCACTGAACAAAAGCAACACCAACAAAAATTGGGAAGCTATAATCTCAAGATAAAAGCCAGTTCTTTAGATAAATATAGACAGTGTTCCTTCTCTTTGTTGTCGTTGTTTTTGGCTTCCATTGGGAAAGCTCCATCAAGGATAAATGTTATTGCATGGGCTGTGTGACCTTGGTCAATTACTCAGCCTTCCTGAGGTTCAAGTTGCTTGTCTGTAAAACATGGCAATAATAGTGCCTGGATCTGGCGTTATTATGAGGATGAAATTAGGTAGTGTCTGTAAATCACCTACCAGTTCAGGGCACAAAACATTTCAATGAATGTCAGCTATTATTAATGTTGTGGATGATGATATTATTGTCTTGGAATGGCCACTATACAGGCTAAGAGGAAGCATAAGACCTCGTTTCTGCTCTTGAAGAACTCAGCATCTCACTGGGAAGAGAAAGAGGTGATGAGAAATTGCCTCACGAGTGATGTGGGTGAGAGGCATAGAGGTGCTGTCAGAGGAGGGAGGCAGTACAGTGGAGTCAGGGGAGACTGGGGTGGGAGGACCAGAAGATACCCAGGTCTGAGTCAGCCAGGATGGAATGCTCCCGTTTATCAGGTGCTTTACAATCATCTCATTTCATCCCCATTCAAAAGCTTTGTGAAAGGAGACATACTAATGGCCAACATGCACATGAAAAGATGCTCACCCCCACTAATCATCAGGGAAATGCAAAGCAAAACCACAATGAGTATCACCTCATACCTGTTAGAATGGCTGTCATCAAAAAGACAAGAAATAACAAGCGTTGGCGAAGGATGCAGAGAAAAGGGACCCAGGACACAGCTGGTGGGAGTGTAAATTGGGGCAGCCACTGTGGAAAACAGTATGGCATTTCCTCAAAAAATTCAGGGTAGAACCACTACATAATTCAGCAATTCCACTCTTGGGTATGTATATCCAAAGGATGTATATATCCACTCGGGTATATATTCAAAAAGATAAATGCAATCCCAATGTCCATAACAGCATTATTTATAAGTAGCCAAGTTATGGAAGCAAGCTAAGTGTTCATCAACAGATGAATGGATAAAGAAGTTCTGGTAAACACACACACACACACACACACACACACACACACACACACACACACACACACAGTGGAATATTACTTAGCTATAAAAAAGAATGAAAGTTTGCCATTTGTAACAACATGAATGGACCTGGAGGGTATTTTGCTTAGTGAAATAAATCAGACAGAGAAAGACAAATATTGTATATTTCACTTATATGTGGAATCTAAAAAATAAATGAATGAGTATAACGAAACAGAAACAGACTCACAGATACAGAGAACAAGCTACTGGTTACCAGTTGGGGGAGATTTGGGAACTAGGGCAAGATAGAGGAAGGATTAAGTGGTACAAACTACTAGATATAAAATAAGTAAGATACAAGAATGTAATATACAGCACAGGGAATATAGCCAATATTTTATAATAACTTTATATGGAGTATAATCTGCAAAAATACTGAATCACTATATTGTACACCTGAAATTAATATAATATTTGTCAGTCAACTAGACTTCAGTTTAAAAAAAAAAAAAGCTTTGAGTCTGTTCCTGGTGTCATCCCCATTTTACAGATGAAGAAACTAAGGTGCAGTCCCCAAGCTGGTCAGTGGCAGAGATGTGATTCTGATTCAGTTGTCTGTGACTTGAAAGCCAGGTGACGGTGTAGGTCCAGGCGTCTGCCCTGTGCTCTTGACAGTGCCATGCTGCACTACAGAGCAGTCTGGGCTCTAGCCAGTAGGACAGGAAAAGCCACCAAGAAGTGAACAGGGGCATGACCTACCTACCCAAGGAGATGGCACAGGAAGATGGCGCATGGGATACAACAAAATAGGGAGGGGCTAAAAGCAAGAAGGGTTTAGAGGGAAACAAAAAGGGCCCATTTGATTGAAGCGGCTGCCGGTTGGAGTGATGAAAGCACTTGTGAACCCAGGCTCTTTCTCTGTGCCTTGTAGCGTAGACTTGGTCCTTAATGGATGCGGTGTAGCCACATGTAGCCACATGGCTCGAACCTGGGCTATGTTCCACTCTATGCTGAGCTCTTGAACATGTCCGCGCCTGGGCCACACATCAGAAAACTTCAACCCCAGCCTCTGGGGTGAAGCCCAGTGAGACAGATCAGGTTTCATGAGAACTTCTTGGGAAAAAAAAGAACATGTAATCACCACCGCCACCACCAAAATCCCAGGCTTAGTATTTTTTAAAATGAGGACAGAAATCATACAAATTGCTGAGGTTCGGGTTCCTTGCTTCTGAGATCTCTTCCAGGGTCCTGACTGCAACCTGGCTCCCCCGCCCATCACCTAGAACATGCTGCAACTCCCAGCCCCCGCCCCCAGCACTCAGGGTACCAGGCGTATGTGGGGCCCTACAGCTTTAGCCTCGCTATCTTCAAGGACAACTATAGCTGGTCCTAGGCATCTTTTTTTTTTAATTCCCTACCTGATTCTAATGAGCAGCCTGATAGAGGACCTCCACTCTGGAAATGTTTGGGCAGTTTCTTTTACAATTTAAATATATGACCAAGAACCAAGTAATTCAACTCCCAGGTGGCTAACCAAGAGAAATAAAAATGTTTACCCACAGAAAGATTCGTACCTGGATGTTTATAGCAGCATTGTTCACAAAAACCAAAAAGTGCAAACAACCAAAACACGCTAATGCTGGAGAATCAGCGGTGGTAGTTCTGTGGAAAACCACTTACCAATGAACAGGAGCAAACCAGACATACATGTGACACCAGAGATGAATTTCAAAAGCATTATGCTAAGGATAAAAAAAAAAAAATCAGCAGTTGTCTGGTCTGGAGCCTGGAAAAGGGGAGTGACAAGCAAAGAGCAAGAAGGAATTTTCCGGGGCGGTGAAATTTTTCTACATCCTGATTGTGGTCATGGTTACATGACTTCACATTTGTCAAAATTTATAGAACTGTGTACTTTTAAAAGGATGCGTTTTCCTGAATGTAAATTATACATTAAGAAGAGTGACTTTTTACATAGACAAATGATACATAGCCAAATTCGGATAAAGTGTGCCTTCTTAGAATTAGGCTGGGTGCCAGGTTAGATGAGACCAAAAGAAAACAATAACTGAAGAACTTTTCACCCAAAGTGCAGTCAGCCCAGATCTTTATTCCCCTGTGTTATGTCTGTGGTGGTTTCTGAACAGTCTCCAGGGTTGGGCACTGCTCAAAGCCATGCTTCAGCACGTTCATGGAGCATTCCTGGGCCCACCCTGTCTGCAGCTGCCCTACGGTGAGTAGCTGCCTGGGTTTCCTGCTGTTCTCTGTCCTCCTTTGAAGGGAACATGTCTTCAGGGCTGGCAACAAAGTTGCACTCCAGCCCCCCTGCACCCCCACAGGGCCTCCATGGTTATCCCTAACCAGGGGGCAGGAGGGGGACACAATGTTTTGAGTTGCACCAACCCCTCATTTTAAAACAAAAGCCTAATGAAAGGACAGGTGTGCCCTGAGCCCTCTGTGATTAGTGTAATTCTTGGCAGAGTATGACATGCTTATTCTTCTGAATTAGCACAGGGCACAAGGCACTTACCATGGTACTAATTGCTATTGGATGAGAACAAGCAGCCCCAGTATGTGGGCATGAGGCAAGACAAAACAGATGCCAAAGCTATTCAGAGCCATACCCTGCGTCGGGCGCTGCGCCGGTGGCTGAGAACACGTTTGTCTAAATGTCGGTCTCCTGTGGGTAGGGTGTGGGGAAGTGTGCCTGAAATCCCACGCGGTGCTGGTTGGGTTAGTGAGCAGTCACACACCCTTCCTCCTCCCCGCCACGCGGTCAGCACTTGCATTCAGTGCTGTTCTTTACACTTAGCAGAGTTACATGGGACAGTGGTGTGCACATTCTAAAGCATCTTCCCCCAGCCCTGCAGGAATAAGGGAATGATCGTTCAAGCAAAGCTAATGGAACACCAAGTTTAACTCATACATTGGACTTCTTCAAAACTGCAAGTCCAGGAAAAGCGACAGATTTTAGTGTCATTTATTGTGGGAAAAGAAGTTGTGCACATCCTGCATCTTCATGTTTCTTCCTGTCTTCCCAACCATCACCACAGACATACGGAGATGGAAACACCTAGTAACCCAAATCTTCTGAGATCTTCTATGTATAGTAACAGAGGTCAGTCATAGAGCTGAAATCACTGTCCAATTTTATCAACAGATACACCCAGAAATAGTAATGAGGGGACTTCGTGAATTAAAAAAGTAAATACCCTTCCTCGTGGGTCTGAATGGCTTTTCCTATAGTTAAAAATAAAACTATGAAAAAAATAAAGTGAGGAAATGTTTACTTAATGAAAATCTGCTTATCACCTCAAAGATGAATGGAAACAGCAATGCAGGGTCTTTCAGCATCTGCTGGGGGTAGACCAGGTCTGTTCTCAAGAATCTAGTCCCGCAGACCCACAAGGGGCCCCAGGCTGGACCAAGTGGGCTGATGGAGAACGTTGGCAGGCAGAAGGGGTGCCGGATGCGAGTGTCAGAGCAGGTAGTCAGGGCTCAGGGGGGAAAAAGCACCCTGTGACCATGAAGCTGCCATCTGACATCATCTGGGCTTATCTGCTTTCTATGAGAATGACCCATGTTTCAGGGAATGTCCCATTTTCAAGGCTGGGATGCTGGCTAAATATGGATCTGAGCCCGGTTAGTCACCACCAGAGGCTACTCTCTATGCCCAAATTCCACTTCTCCCAAACCAAGTCTGAATTTTTCTTCCCATTGAAACCTAACTTCTTGGGGTGGGGGTGGTCATGTGGAAGCCACATGTTTCCTGATTAAGCAAGATGACCCCCCCAAGATCCTTTGCCCCTAGACCCAAGCTGACTTTCCCCAACTACAAGCAGAGGGGGAATAGTGTCACAAAGGGAATGGATAGTTCCTAAAGTGTTTGGAGTCTGTCTTTGCATCTGTCAAATGGGGCACACTGATGCACATTTCTCCTTCCTGAAAGTCTTGTGAAAATTCTAGGTAATAAAACCTCTCACAAGGCTTGGCACCTCATAGCTGTTCATATGTTTCTTGAATGTCAAAGGGTAAAATATAGATATGATCTTGTATGTAATTTTCCTTCAAAAAAGGAAATGCATAGTTCGTTTGTTAAAATATATAGCAATTACATTCCCCTCCCCCAAACAAACAAACAAAACAATTGCAGAATGTGGGATGATAACGTTATAAAAACCCTGGAATTCAGAAAAGATCCTAGTCTGAGTGGCCTACTGGGTGCAACCTGGCAACAGTCAAGAAGTTCAACGCTGAGAGTATTGTCTTTGTTTAGAGGACAGAAAGGTTACATTTGCATTTGTAATCACTGCCCTGTCACATTTTGACACATTAGAGAGCAGCTGGAACTTTCTCTTGAAAAACTTCAGTCCCTTTGCTATAAAGAGGAAGCAGATTGTTTTCAGAATTGACTCCTGGATAACTACATTGTCTCCACTATTAGCAACTGAGAAAGTGATCAGATTTGGGAAATTCCTGCTGGAAAATGAAGTACCTCCTATGACACCCACGCCCAGAAGCTGTTTACATTTGTCCTTGGGAACTCTTGCTTTTCCCTTCAGCAGTTTGTGCTTTGGGCAGTAAATACCCATAACCAGGAGAACTAGAGCCTGAGCTACCTTCTCTGTTGCCAGTCAAAAGGCTACAAATCACTTGCAAGCATTTGGACACAAATGCCCAGAAACTTCAATTCAAGTGGCTGATCTCCATTTGGGACAGAAAACTGACCAGGGAAATTCCAGAAAAGCTGATGAGGTCATGGACCAGAGTTTCCAATGTGATGACACAGAGATTTCCTCATCTCTCTTCTAAAGCACCTCTCAAAAGTACCAGACATCCCACAGGCTGATTGCAGTCATCAAAACCACTTTCCTCCAACCTGTACCATCAGACCACCTCTGTTTATTCTAAGAGTCCTATAAAGAAACTCACCATTCACAGAAAACCATTGTGTGGCTCAAGGAAGCCAGAATTCTGAAAGCTGTGTGGAGCATCGCGCTAGGAGGAAGGGAGAGAGCCCTAGTGAGAAGAAGGCAAGCTGACCCCAGCTCAGTTTCTCCCCTCAGCCTCTCCTCCCCTCTCCATTTCCAGGTTGCACTGACTCCACCCTTGTCTCCAAAGCCAGGTTCTCCCTTTGCCCTTGTGCACCTGGCTTCCTAGTAATGAAGAGATGCCTGAACTTCCTAAGATTCTGATCTGGAGAACCATGAGGCCTTAATCGGGAGCCTGGTATTTCTAGAATCACCTTCATATGGGCAGTTAGAGGAAAATTGTAAAAGAGAAAAAAATTAAAAATAGAACAACCGTATGATCCAGCAATCCTACTTCTGGGTATCTGTCCAAAGGAGTTGAAATCAAGATCTCAAAAAGATATTAGACTCCCATGTACTTTGCAGCACTATTCCCCAATAGTCAAAGTATGAAAGTAACCCAAATGTCCATTGATGGATGGATGACTGGATGAAGAAAAAGTGGTTACATACAATAGAAATATTATTCAGCTTTAAAAGAAGGAGGAGGAGGAGGAGGGGGAGGGGGAGGATATCCTTCAGTATGCATCGACGTGGGTGACCCTGAAGGACATCATGCTGAATGAAATAAGCCAGTCACAGAAGGACTATACAGCATGAGTCTCCTCACTGAGGTATTTAAAACAGTAAACTCATAGAGGCAGGGAGCAGGACGGTGGTTGTCAGGGGCTAGTGGAGGGAGAAATCAAGGGGCATAAAGTTTTAGTTTGCAAGATGAATAAGTTGCAGGGACTTGCTGTACAATGTGAACCGTACTGTGTTGTACATTGGAAAATCTGCTAAGGGAGTACAGCTCATGTTAAATGTTCTTACCATTTACTAATAAAATAAAAATAAATTAAAAAAAAAAAACAAATTATAGCTTACATTCACTGAGTGATTACCATATGTCAGCATAGTTCTAAGTGTTTTACATGTAATTTCTCATGTAATCCTTACAACAACCCTAGAAGTCCCACTTTACAGAAGAGGAAACTGAGGCACAGAGGTTAAATAACTTGCCCCAAGTCAAACAGCTAGTATGCAGAGCCAGGATATGAACACAAGTACCCTGATTCCAAAACCCATGGTAACTACTAGACTGTGTTGCCTGCCTTGAAACATCACTGCTTTTACATGAAGTGCTGACTAACAGCAATGCGTTAAAGATGATCTGTCTCCACGAGGACTGCTCCTTAAGTGTGTTTCTGTGCTTTCACAAGTGGTTAAACATAATTCTTCTCCCATTCTTCAGCTTTCATAATTTTATCCAGTCATTCCATCCATTTGTTCACTCACAAATATTTATTAAATTCACATGAATGAAAAAAGATGTCATTGTTAACAGTCACACTAGCCTGGCAACTTTATTTTCAGACTGCTCCACTCTTTACTACTACTTACTTCAATTTCACTTCATCTGGCTTATAGGTTCACGGTATTATTATACCCATATTACAGATGGAGAAGTTAATGCACAAAAGGATCATAAGATTATGTATATGTATTTATACTAAGAGATAGTGGTCAAATCGCAGTTATACTTTTTGCTAGCTTATTGTCCCAGGAAATAGGTTTCCTTTTCTGATATTTGAGTTAGTAATAAATATTTTATGTAAAATGATACTTTATTTTATCTTTTATAGTATTTTATTTTTTACTACTTCATATGGCCCCAAATTTAAAAGGAACAAAAGAGTTTATATAAAAGCCTTTTCCCCCAAACTGCCTACTTCTCCCCACAAGCAAATGATTTTTGTTTCTTGTATGTTTTTTCAGAGCTGTTTTATGCATTTTATCAACAAGCACATATACATACATAGTTATATTCATATATATTTTCCCCTTTTAGTAATAAGTGGTGACATACCAGACATACAGTGCTGTATTTTGACTTTTTAAAACTTAACAATATTTTTTGGAAATAATTCCTCAGTCTTTGATGGATGCACAGTATCTCATTATATGAACTGAAATAATTTATTTAAGCAATCCCCTACTGATGGACCTTTAGGCTGTGTCTAATCTTTTGCTCATCTATATAATGCTACAATTAATAACTTTGTACATAAATCTTTTAACAGAGGTTTGAGTATATCTGTTGCAGGAATTTCTGAAGGAGAATTCACTAGGTTAAGTTAGGTGCACCAGTCACAAAGAATGCGAACAGCAACCAGATCTTGGTTTCTAAATACCATTCTCTTCTTAAAGGAACCAGAGGTCCTGGGAAAATGCTCAGTTCCAGGACAGGAGCTGAAAAAGCATGAGAGGCACCTGGGACATCTTCTAATACCAAAAAGTAAGGAAGTGCTCAAAGAACAATGCGAACATGTCAAAAGGACCTAGAAGTCAGCTTAAAGGAACATCTGAAACAACTTGGTCACCAAAAAAAAATAATGATTGTAATCAGCACAACCTATTAAATACATGAGTCCATCCTGAGATAAACAGGAGATTTCCATAGTCACGAAATATCTCCTCCCAAAATACTTTTTAATTACAAAGCAAAAATGAGTAACCCAGCAGACACCACCATAACGAAGTGATCAAAATAGCATTGCCAGTAATGGGGCAAACTGACATCAAGTGTGCACTTACATCATGCACTGAGGACACGACATCACTTCTGTGGGATTTTTGCCAAAAATGCATCCCTGTGTCTAATCTTCAGGAAACATCAGATGAACCAAAAATGAGAGATATTCTATAAAATGGCTGACCAGCACTCTTCAAAAATATCCTGAAAGACAAAAAAAAAACTGAAGACTGTGTTCAAGTTAAAGGAGACTAAAGAGACATGACAACTAAATGCAACAAGTAATTTTAAATTGGGGCCTAGAAGAGGAAACAATATTTCTTTTACTATGAAGGACGTTGGTAGGACAGTGGATGAAATTTGAATAAGAGATGTAGATTACATAATCATATTATGTCAATGTTAATTTCCTGATTTTGACAGCTTTTCTATGTTTAAATAACAAAGTGAATTTGTTTTTAGAAAATTTTTAAAAGTAAAGTCATTGGAAAGATAGCATGCTGGGTTCGTATACATACAGGTGCATAAACATCTAGATACGGAAATGTACACATACAGAAGGAAAGAGAGGAGGTGTGGATTTGAAATTTGGGTAGATTTTATCAAGTTGCCTGCTATAGAAACTGTACCAATATCCTCTCATACCACCAGCAACATTGCACTTACCATTTACAAAATCCATTCATATGTTACACCAAAAGATTCTATTACCACTCCAAGAAGTTGGCAGAGGTATTTTTCTCCGTTTTGTATAACAGAACTGTAGACAGTAAGAGTAGTGGTGAGGAACACAGGGTTTTGAAACTATAATTATATACTATTTCACCCCAATCAGACTAGCAAACATTGTAAAGTTTGAAGATATCGAGCATTGGAAGAAACGTGAAGAAGTGAAAACTCTTATAATCTCTTGGAGGGAGTGTAATGTACTACAATCAACTTGGAGGGCAATTTGGCAATATTTAACAAAGTTGAAGATGTACACATTCTGCAACCCAGAAACCCTGCTTGAGCTTTGTGTCCTAGAGAAAGGCTCACACACGTGCTCACACACATGTAACAGTAGTGTGACTTGTGATTCTAGAAAATGGAAGATAAACTTAAAGTCCCCCAAAAGAAGACAACTTGGATGCCTTGTGGTCTATTTATTACAATACAGTAATTAAAATAAAAGAATTGGGCCTATAATTTTAATATAAAAGAAAAAGCTCAAAGACAGAAGTTGAATAAAGAAAGCAAATTGCAGGAGAATGTGTACCCTTCGTGTGTATTTTTTAGAGTGCTACATCTTGTTGGTGAACATACTCACATACACATAAGAAAGTACCAAGTCTTTCCCAGCAAGGATATGATACTGGCTTTAGTGGAATGGTTATTTCGGGGAAGAAAGTGAGAGGAGCAGGAGTGAAAAAGTCTAAAAGGGAGATTCATCTGTATTTGTAGTATTTTATTGCCAAAAAAATAGATATAAAGCAAGTATGACAAAAATCTTAGTATTTGTTAAATGGGGTGCTCAGTGTTTATTAGCTTATTTTCTGTATTTCTCTGATTGGTTAAAATACATCAATGCAGAAGAAAAATAAGAAACAATTAACATATGCCTTGAAGTCAAATAATCCTGGGTTCAAACCTCCTCCAGCACTTACCAGTTGTGTCATAATATGTGGTTTCCATAACATCTCTGGGCCTCAGTTCCACCATGTGTAAAATGGGAACGATACTGTTTTATTTTGAAATGCTGGTGTCAAAGCTGAATGTGATGATGTAAGTGAAGCCCCAGCACAATGCCCCTAATGTATGCTTAAAATAGTAGTTATTGCTTCAATCTAGTGGTTCTCAACCAGGGACCATCCCTGCCCCCCAGGGGACATCTGTCAATGCCTGGAGAAGTATTTGATTCCTGAAAATATGGGGTTGGGGAGATGCTAATTGCATCTAGTCAATAGAAGCCAGGGATGCTGCTAAACATCCTACAGTGCACAGGATAGTGCCCCCCGCTCCCACAACAAGGAATTGTTCAGCCCAAATTCTCAGTAGTGTTGAGGTTGTGAAGCCCTGCGATAGCCCAGGGTTGCCCAGAATTTGAACCAGATCTCAAGCTGAGTACCATGTTCTGGCCTCTACAACACATACAGTTATGAGACCATGATCTTTCTATTAAATTACTAGAGTAACTCGTGATGGATATTTACCCTTCTTCTAGCCAATCAGCTTCATGTTGGGTAAAACTTTGTATGTTACTATGCTGAGCAAATGCCTGGCATAGAGGAAGTCTTCATAAATATTTTTGAATGAATGAATGAATGAGTTAATCAGTCAATGAATAAATGAGTGCAACCTCTTAAATCTTGAACATCTAGTCACTATTCTTGGCCTGACTTCTCTGATTTCCCCTTGATTTGAAATGAGGGTCTGCTCAGTTATTTTCTTATGTAAAGAGAAAACCCAAAGAACACGTGAGTCAGAAGTTCCCAGAGCCTTGTAGCCCATCTCGGAGGGTCCTCTGACTACTCTGGGCCTGTCTTCCAGTGGCCCTTGTCAAGACACCTTTGGAATTTGCTAAGATGCACAGCTTTTCAGCTTAAACTGACCGTGGCCACACAAAGTGAGGAATTTATCTCAAGATGAGCAGAATTATGACACTTAGGTCTGACTGGATTCTAGCACAGCTTGTGGAAAGTGCTTGTTGTTCTTTTGATGCAGGAATACAAAAAAAAAAAATACAATTTCTTACAACTGTTTACTCTTTGCTTTATCCTAGGCACTGATTTGAGAACCCAGACATTGTGGATGCTCAGAGGACAACTTTGAGCCCCTGCTGTCATCTTCTTCCTCGTCAGTTTTAGAGAGGGTAAGTACTGCTTCTTACTGAACTCATTTTTTTCTAATGGGCACCAATGAAGCTGTCACCAAGTGTTTCAAAGGATTTAAAAACTCCCTCAAATAATCCAGACATGTTGTAGTTTCTACTTATGTGTGAATGTGTCCAACAGGACATGAAGGAGGGGAGAGTGACCAAACTGCATGGTATAGTGCATACAAAAGGCACTGTAGGGGGAGGGTAAAGCTCAGTGGTAGAGCGCGTGCTTAGCACGCACAAGGTCCTGGGTTCAATCCCCAGTCCCTCCATTAAATAAATAAATAAACCTAATTACCTATCCCCCCAAAAAATCCTTAAAAAAAAAAATAGAAGAGACTTTGTGACTAGACTTTGCTTCGAGTCCTAACCTACCACTTATAACTGGCTCTGTGATCTTGAGAAAGTTACTTAATCACTTAATTTCTTCATCCACAAAATGAGAAATTTGGTCTGGATTATTCTGAAGGTGTTTCTCTAAATTCTTTACTTTGTACTCACGTGGAGATTGAAAATCCCTGATTTAGAGCAATTCCTTCCAGAGTATAATGGGCAGCCCCTCTGCTTCTAGCACTGGGGTATTTGCTAAAAATGCACCGTCCCGAGTCCCTTCCCAGATCTGCCAAGTGAGAATCTTGAGGCTGAAGAGCCAAAATCTGCCTTTTTGACAAACCCTTCGGGTAAACTGGATGCACAGTAATGTTTGACAACCGTTGTTGTCAAACCAGCATTGTTCTGGTCATGTGTACAGTCAGTTTGGTGAGACCCACGTGGTGCGCTCATGTCGGAGCCAGGCGGAAACTGGCTGGAATCGTCTTGTGTTTGCAGTTGAATTAACCAGGTTGGCATCTGATGGCTGTTTGACCCTTTATTTCTTGGCTCTGTACCTTCCCTTTGGCACAGTCCTCCACTCGGCACTTCACTGGCCAGATCTAGGAGCCTTGTATAGACTCCTTGGCTCTTCTCCCCTTGGCTGCAACTGAATGAGAGTAAAGTCCTTTAGGAAATGACTCTTGAAGGAAAGAGTGTCCTCCTAGACTCTATTGAAAATGAGGTCTTGTCAGTCTTCTTGCTCGCAGACAGGTCATAGTCATCGCCTCCTCATTTGCCATAGGCTTCTGCTGTGGCGGGTTGGGCTTTGCTCACAGGTGTTATGCCTGTGAAATGACTAGAGGGATGTGGGTTGAGGTAAATGCTGTTTGCCTGTGGAACCGAGATGGCAGACCCCCAGAGGGAAGGCGCCAGACCCAGAGATCCCACGTTAGAAAGCACCAGACTGTGCGCAGAGATCGGAAAGTGAACCAGAAGAGCACTCAGGCTGTGCCACAGTTTGATTCTGTTGCCCATACAGGGTATGTGCCGTTTCAGGCTCTCTGTGTTGTGTGCTTAAATCCTCAAGGAATCACAGGCGCCCCTAAAGAGACTTACGTCTTAAAGGAAAACTAAATCCTGGCTTTGAAATACAAACAGGGTCTCCCAATACTGCCTGCAGAGACTCCCCACCAGGATCAGTCTAATTGCTCAGTGGGGTGACTGCTGCTCTTCTCCGGAGCTTCAGCAGAAGCTTCTGGCATCAAATAAAGGGAATCGGAGTTTTCAGAACATACTGTTGCTGTTGTCTGCAGTGAGTCCGATATAAAACTCTCCTCCTGAATCACAGGCAAGACATTATGTGTGATGTGTTAGGGAAAATGCTAACAAGTGCCCCTTCATGAGAGAACCACTCGCCCATAAAAAGCATTCCGGACAACACCTGCTGCTGGCTGGGGGTGGATGTGGGCTTCATTTGATTTGGGGTTGATTTATTTGTTTGCCTTGCTTCTAGAACAGCATAACTTGGATTTAATGTCTCGAATACTGAATCCAATACTTCTAGGTTCACTGACTTGTTATTATTTAGCATTTATGAAGTATATGGCAATGCACTTGGTGCTTTACAATGACTCATAAAAAGGCATGATCCTGGCCATTGAGCATAAGGTTGCTGCTGGTTGAATTACAGCCTATGTGGAAATGATCACAGGACAAATCTGGATATCCTTCTAAACAACTGTGTATTCTGGTTCCTCATTGCACCTGAGCCCAAACAGAAGCGTTGTAGTTGTGCTACCATTTTGATGTCCACATCCCAATGCAGTAGACTCAATGTAGAGTTCCTGGCACTTAGGAAAAGCTTAGCAAACATTCATGGATGGATAGATGGATGCATTGATGGATGAGTGGGTGGATGGAAGGATGGATGGATGGGGAGCTCTCTCCTCAGTGGACATCTTCAATTTTCTGTTTGTCCCTCCACTCATGGATTTATTTATGCATTTTACATACCTTGTGGTTATAGACCTGGCTGACTTGGAAGAAAGGGAAATGTTTCTTCTTAAGTGGCTTTTTGCAGTGAAGATGAGATGAACAGAAACATAATGAGACACTGATTACACAAAATCATATAAACTTGTTGACGTTATTATAACAATGTCAATTTCATCATTTTAATTATATAAAATGTTACCATTGGAGGAAGTGGGGTGAAGGGTATCGGCGAATCTCTGTACTCTTTTTGCAACTTCTCATGAGTCTAGAGTTATTTCACAAAAGAATCATATGAACTTCATCCTTCATGTCTTTGTCATCACACCTCACTGCCTACATCTTCCTGTTACTAAGCCTCCCACTAATAGCAAATCCAAGTATGTCCGTTCAGGATTTCAAAAAAAAGTGGAAGTCAAAACAAAATTAGACATGCAGGAGATATATTGAGGGACATGCCTGTGATGCATAAAGTGAGAAGAAGAATCTTCAAACTGCCAGGCAATTCTAACACCTGGGAAAGGAGAGAGAGAAGGGTAAGTCTCAGACTGCACACAAGACAGAGAAAAATCTCAGCCAAGCCAGTGAGGATTCCCTGAGCCAACTGTACCTGTTGGAGGAGTCCCACCAGGGCAGGATGGCCCAGTTCTAGCACCCCCACCATGCTCTGTCATCATTGGAGCAGCCTGGTCTGGACCAAATGCTAAGTGTGTCCAAAGGTTCAAAGACAAGCGGAGGTTGTCAGTCAGCTGAGCTCCCAGAGTAGGTTATCTTCAAGGGAAGGCTGAGCAGGATGCCTCTGGGGCCACAGAGCAGGCAGAGGTTTTCTCTCAGTCCTCTTGCCTTTCTCTCCAGCCCTTTAGTCACCTCGACCCCTTGTCCCTCTGGCAGACTCCTATTGTAACTCCTGAACCAGAGTGAATTTCACCCTCGGCTCCTTCTATGTATCTGGTCTCTGCCTATCCAGTGCGGTTTTTAAAAAGTCATAGAATCATGCAACTGATCCACCAGAAGTGGGTGCCATCCAATGTCAGGTGGTCCTCCTAGCCCTCACTGTCTTTCACATTTCTTCTCCTGTTGATTTCATGTCGCATTTCTTATTGTGTTCATTGCAACCGTCTTCTGCTTTCATCATGTGTTTCTACACTGGATTCTTCCCCTTGGTCTATGAACATTGGTGCCTTTGTCCTAAACTCCACTTCCCCCTGATCCTCCTACCTCTTTGAGCTCTCCTCCTGTGTCCCTCCTTTCCTCATTACCAAATCCCTCGAGAGATATTCCTACACTGGCTGCTTCCTCCCCTTTCTGTCCAGACACTCATCCTCTGACCCCTCTCTTTCCCCATCACTCAACTGAAGCTGCTTCCTCCTGGGTCTGTATTGCTGAACCCAGTTTCTCCTCTTGGGGCTCATTTTCCACAACCTTTTGTCTCATCTGTTGCTCCCTCAATTCTCCACATCATCTCTTCCCTTGGCTTCTGGGCCATGCTACTCTCAGCCCTCTTCCTATCTTTGCTTATCTTTGCTGACTTTTCTTATTGTCTCTAAATGTTCTCCAAGGTCCTGCCTTATCACTCTTGATTTCAGACTCCACATTCTCTCCATTTCCATTCTTCTCCACTTTCATGATTTTGACTCTCCATGCTCTGCAGTCTCTAGATTGCCAGCTCTAACTTCCCGCTCAGACATAAATTCCTGGACACTGTCCCTGTATGTCTTGTCGGAGCTTCAATTCTCTGCCTGTGCTTCCCTCCCACATTCTCGTCTCTCGACTTACCTCTCTCTCTCTTCCTGAGACTCCATGCTGTCATTGGGTTGGAATCTTGCAGTCAGTTGGCCCTCTGCATCCATTGCTCTGTCCCTCCTGCCTCACAGAGCCTCTCCCCGCCTCTCCGTGCCCACAGTCACTGCCTAGCTCCAGCCTTCACTGCCTGCCCTCTGGGGGCCTATAGACACCTCTAAATTGGCCTTTCCACCTTGAGTCTTTTCTCCTTCCAGGCCATAATAGTCACCAATGGCACTTTTATTTTCCTAAAAGCATAGCTTTCATTATGTCCCTTTTGTGCTGAAAAACCTTTGATGGCTCTGCATTGTGTATTCAACTCCTTCCTGCCCGGTAGTTAAAAATAATCATCTCCCAACTAAACTGCCATGTTTTCTGTAAGTATCTTTTTGTTGCACTTATTACTAATTCTCCAAGCTCTCTTCCCCACTCCTCACCGACAACCCCGAAAGAAATAAAGATGCATCTGTGTGTGTGTCTGTGTGTTTACTCTTGTTTCTGACCTATTCCTGTACGGTTGCACCTGGAGTAGCCAGCCTCCCAGGAGGGATGTGAAAGTAGAATATTCTGTTGAGTTCTTGACTTAAATAGGGGTCCTGGCAGTGATGACTAAGAGCAAGGCTCTGGGATCGTTCTGCCTGGGTTCAAATCCTGTAATGTGGGACGTGTAATTTACCTCTCTGGGTCTTGGTTTTCTCACCTATAGAATAGGCTGATAACTGTATATATGCCACAGGTTTATTATGACTAAATAAGGTGATGCAAAAAAGAGGGTCAGAGCCACGCTTGGCACTGAAACAGCGCTCAGTGTTAGCTGTTGTTATCATCATCATTATTGTTGTGTCACGCTTGCAGCATGACATTATCTACAGCTTAATTATTCACTGTTTGGCACGAGAGACTAACTTGGGAATTACACACAACTGGTGAATTAATATCCTGAGTACTTCCACTAAGACATCAGGCTAATAATTTTTGGTACTTTAGATAACCCATGATGGGTCCCAGAGGATCCTGAAACCAAGAGTCTACATTTTCCCCAGTAAGAATGAACTTTTTTTTTTTTTGAGTTTTAACTGCCTATCATTTAATGTAGCAGTTTCCACCACCAGAGACCTGTAAGCTAAACTAGAGAAGGCAGGAAAGTCTTACTGACACAGAAAATCTCTGGTTCCCCCCCACATGAGATAACACACGTGACTCAGATTGTAAATGAGACCAAGGACCAGGCAAAGATGGCAAAATCCCAAATGTACGAAGAAAGAGGGGCTGTCGCAGAGGAAGTTTAAAAAAAGCAATGTGCAATATAGAAGTTGATTCTAACAAAGACACCCAAATGAGGGTTAAAACAGATCAACTAGATGGTTGCCAACACTGTGAATATAATTAATGCCACTGAATTATGCACTTAAAAATGATTAAAATTGCAAGTTTTATGTTATATATATATTTCACATAGTGAAAAAGTAATAAATACACACAGCAAAAAAACTAGACAGCTAAAATGTATAGTTTATAATAATATTTTTATTTCAGAAATGTTTTTCCATATGACAGATTGCTAATGTCAGCTTAGTGTTTATTAAGTACCTACTGTATACAAGCACCGTGCTTGGAACATCATATTATAAGTAGCTATTTTTTATGTGTTAGTACTAAAGTGTTTATTACTGTTGATGAAGAATGAGATCATAGACAAAAGAGTAAATGGCCATCAATGCAGTCATCACGGTCTTGTGGACAAAGTATACCTGTCTTAGTTGAAAGAAAAGAAAATTGGCTTCAAAATTGTTTGAACGGTGTCTTCTGCTTTAAACACTGAAGTATGAGCCAACTAACTCCTCTATTATCATGATGATGGTAAAAGAACCAATATGTTGCTTTTTCCCATCTGGCTTGCATTAGTCCAGCCTAACAGCAATCACTAAAGAAGGGTGTGAATAGACAACAAAGTCCCCTGTAAGTGGCAGCAGATCCTTGGGTCACATAGATGGCATCAAGCTCGCTCACTGAGAATTTGTACAACTTCCTGGTTGCTTTTGAACTCTTCCGCATGTTTAGGGAGTGACTCTGGTTGATGTAAATGATCATATTAGAGTCTGTCTCTGTCTTTCCCCAGCTGGAAGACTAGAAAGAAAGAAAAAAGAATAAGAACAAAAGTAGTGATAGAACAGACAGCTTTTTATAGTGGGAAGAATAAGATAGGCAGGTTTCAATTTGATTAAACCAGATTTGGTGTAGCAACACTGAAAAGCTTTGGTAGACACAATAATTTATTGTAAAATGTAATATATATTTGGAAGAGTACATACATATAGTTTAAAGTATAATCACAAAGCAAACAAGTATGTAAATCATCTCCCATGTCAAACCACAGAACACTGCCAGCCCCTCAGAAACCCCACCCTCACTGTGAATTCTTTCTCGACTCCAACAGAGGTAACCATTTTGCTGGATTTTATAGTTACCATTTCCTTGCTTTTCTTTAGGGTTTTCTGTGTATGTGTGTGTGTGTCTTGCTTCATTTTATTTTCATTACATTGTAATATTCCACTGTCCAAATAGAAAGCTAAGTAGTCTTATTGGCTGATACATGGTTGCTGCTGTGAACATTCTTACATGTCTTGTTCTTGTGCTCACAGATTTCTCTCAGGTGGTGCTTCTCCTGTTGGTCAGTTCATCCCCACCGCCCAAAGGGTTCACAGATGTCAGGGCCCCACCCTCAGAGTGTGTGCTTCAGTGGAACTGGGGTGGGATCTGAGAGTTTACACTTCTAAGGAGTTTTTTGATGCTGATACTGCCAGCCAGGGCTGGGGACCACACTTTGAGAATGACAGCTCTAAGTCATGGAAAGAGATTTGCTGGATAAAGGGATAGGCATCTTTTCAGCTTCACTGATTAATGCAAAACCATTTTTCAAGGCAGTGTCTCATATTCCCACCCT
Organism: Camelus ferus; assembly: GCF_009834535.1. Taxonomy (NCBI): domain Eukaryota; kingdom Metazoa; phylum Chordata; class Mammalia; order Artiodactyla; family Camelidae; genus Camelus; species Camelus ferus. The sequence continues at coordinate 46,667,015 of NC_045704.1, forward strand.
AAGTGTATGAGTGTTTCGTTGTTCTGTTCTGGTACATTGTTCTGTTACACTTAATATTGTCAGACTTCAGTTTTTGCCAAGTCAGTGGATATGAAAGTTTCTCTTATTGTGGTTTTGATTTGCATTTCCTTAATTCCAGTGAATTTGAACAGTGATTGGTCATTTGGATTTCTTTTTAGGGAAACTGCCTATTCAAGTCTTCTGACCATTTTTCTGTAGATTATCTGCCTTTTTCTTACTGATACATCAATAGTATTAAATGAAAAGGCCACAATAAATTTTTCATTAATTTTTAAAACTTAAAGAGACCTTGGTATTGTTGGATAAATTCTTCCTTAGTAATAAGAAGAGCTGGTGGAGAAGAGAATTCTTTAGATAGCCTCTCTTTTGCAAATGACTTGAAAGAAATAAGTTAAGGACTTTTTCTCCAAACAGGCTACTACTAACTGTAGAGGCAAAAACCACACAGAAGAAATATCAGCATTCTTCATACATCCCACTGAAAATGTGTCTGTAAGCATAAGGCCATCCTTAAACGGTAATAATGCAACCGAAATAGATCATTCAAAGAAAGGAGACCTATTATTGAGGCCAACATGGCCATCGACACTTGTTAGTTTGCCTCTGAAGAACAAAATTCTGAGCAGCAAAAGCTTAAAGTGAATGAAATTGTATCCAATTCTCAATCTAATGAAAATACTTTGGGCTTTCGGCCAAGGAATAGATTTGGACCACGGATGTGACTTTTTTCAGGGCCTTAAATTTAAATGGCTGAATTATTTTTAAAGTATCATCCTACTCAGTCTTTTGGAATAAAAATGTGTTTTTTCAACTTTAAAAAAAAAAATCATTTCAACATAAGGACAGATTGCATCGTCTTTGTCTAGAAAAGCAGATACTTCATTCTAGTGCATACTCAGCATGGAGTAGTGACACCTATTACAGCCTCCCTTGACCCAGGAAACACACACACATACACACACACCATGCACACAAATACACACACACACACACATTATAGAAATAGTATACATACAAATGTGTATGGACACACACATACACACACACACACATACACACACCAGTATATTAAATGTACACATATACACACACACTCACACTTTGTGCCTGGAATACTTGAAATGAATATGCAAATACATCAATTTAGTATAAAGGATGTATCTTCCATTCTGAAAACACTAAATATTGTATCATGAAGACATCTGTTAACCCTCAGTTTCTCAACAAGTCAAGAACGAAGGAATCATTTTTTTTAATCAAACAATAGTTAATTTACAATGTTGTGTTAGTTTCTAGTGCACAGTAAAGCGATTCATTTATACATATATATATATATATTCTTTTTCATATTCTTTTCTGTTACAGTTTATTACAGGATATTGGCTATATTTCACTGTGCTGTCCAGTAAGACCTTGTTGTTTATCTATTTTATACAGTAGTTTATATCTGCTAATCCCAGACTCCTAATTTATCCCCCAACCCCCTTTCCCCTTTAATAACCATAAGTTTTCTTTCTAATTTGTGAGTCTATTTTTCTGTTTTGTAAATAAGTTCATTTGTGTCATATTTTAGATTCCACATATAAGTGGTATCATATGGTATTTGTATTTCTCTTCCTGACTTACTTCACTTAGTATAATAATCTCTGTCCATCCATGTTGCTGCAAATGACATTATGTCATTCTTTTTTGTGGCTGAGTAGTATTCCATTGTGTATATATATTATATACCACATCTTCTTTATCCATTCATCTGTCAATAGACATTTAGATTGCTTGAAGGAACCATTCTAGGGTTACTAGTTTATGTAAAACAATAATCTAGCAACTGAAGTTAGTTGCAAGTTTTAATAGAGGAAAAGTTTACATCAAATTGTTGTTTATTTTAAGAATGTCACACCTAAAGAATATATAAACATGTTTTAAGTGTTTACAACCACTTAAAAGGAAAGATACTGTCTCTTTCTCTCTCCCTCTCTCACTTGGTCTCACCCTCAATCTCTTACATAAAAAGGTAGTATTAATAGTAAATATAGATTAATTAAGAGAGCCACTCAGCTGGGAATGACCCCCCTCCTTCCATGAAAGTCACAATCAGGCTACTTCCCTAAAGCTCACCCACCTCCTGCCCCAACACACCTCAGGGCTCAGAAGGTGGCAGTGACCCAGCTGGTTCCACATGGGCCCAGTCAGCCCAGACTCTGTGTTCTCAATCCATTTACCTCCAGACTTCTTGTGCTGAGCCCTGTGATCCCAACTCCAAATCTAAATGTGGAGATCCTGCTTAAAAACACAGATTCATCTCTGACTTAGGAGCCCATCACTGGCCAAGTCCTGTTCCTCTAAGACTCTGGCCCTGAGGAGGGAGTCAGACCCTAGGGAGGATTGAATGTTATCAGCAGGACCTCCTATTCAGGATGCTTTCCTTCTGGGGCCTCCAGGGACCACTGCGGACCAGCTGTCTCTTTGAATGTCACAACTGTGGGGCTTGGAACCAAGAGACAAATGACTATCTATCAGCCAGGGTAGGTCCCCTGGCCATGGTGCCACCCTTCCCAGGACTATCACCAAGAACCTTGGCTGGGAAGCCTGGAGCCACTCACAGCAGTGTGGGCCTCTCACTACACTCTAGGAGGAGACAGAGGAGTGGCCTCTGTGCTGTGTCACAGTGTCTGCCACCCCACAGTTGCCTAAGGTCCACAACCCACTGAGGTATACCCAGCCATGTTCTAAACCCAAGGGTCCAACCCTCTTGAAGTCCACAGATCTAAGGAGGCTTTTCTTTTTAACTAGTTCCAGATAAGGTAGTTGCTAAATAGTTGGATTCTGGGTAAATGAGATATTGCATAAATCCAAATTAAGCCCCTGAACAGACTGTACTCCCAAAAGCACATTGTGTTAGGTGCTTCCGTCTATGCATTGTGATATTATTCTATGCCTATCGAATGACGGACTTGCTGAAGCAAAACCCTGATGAAAGCTATTCACAATTTAGCATTTACCATCGTATGGAAATGTCAGTTCCATCTACCAAAGAGAACATCACAGGCATGTTCAATATAAAATGCAAATACAATAGCTAAGCGGGCTGGATATGTCAGCTGTGTTTCATTTAAACCCATCACCTTGGCAGATTAAATGCAGTTCCAGAACTTTTTCAAGGAGATTCTGATGAAGTTACATCTTAAGTCAGTTTGACTGGATATGAGTAGAAGGAGAACCTGAATGGGAGAAGAATAAGACTGAGTGGGACATAAGGAGAAATGAGAGGTTCTGACCCATAGACCTTCCCACACCCAGTAAGAAATATTATTATTTCCTCAAGGATAAATATCAGCAATTTGTAGCAAAAACTTATCTCTTAGATGATGAAGTAGGTGAGGATCCACCAGTCCCACCAGGCTTGCTACCTATTTGTATGACCCAACTCAGCCGAGCAGAGGTGGGCTCAGCCTGAGCTGTGATGCTGGCTCCAGCTTGGTGCTTCTGGAGCCATTTGGCCCCCAGGTCCTTTCGCTGTACTAAACAGTAGGAGACCCCTCTCTCCTTTGACCACACACTCCAGACTCTGACCTCAGCTTCCCCTTTAAATTCGTGCATACGCCAGACATTGTCTTGCTGTTGCCACCGTCCTGCTGGATATGACTTCTTGCTTGAATGCCACATAATCCATCATTGCATGGCACCACCCAGTTCCTGCAAGGGCTGCTCCAGGACTGCCCTGTCTTGCCTCCCACCCTACACCAACAGAAGGTTTGCTGGCTCCTGGAACAACCCACTTTGGACCCCCACTCAATAAGACAGGCTTGGTGGAAATTAACCAGCCCCATACAGTTTGTCCAGCACAGTTCTCTTGTCCCATGATTGCACAATCAGTTATAAGCTTTGGGTGTTACATATCCAGCAGCATTCCCCTGTGGGCTTTTCCAAGGGAGCATCTTGCAAATTTCCATATTGAGCTGCAGAAATAATTGATCCTTTTTAAAAAGACCATTCCTTCTGTAGCTTCTGTGATCCTTTTTGCTTTGTCTTACATTAACATGCTGCAAATTTTTATTCCTTGATAGCTATTTATATTTGTAGTTAAAAAAAAAAAAACCCAGAAAGAAATCATGCTTAATGTACCTGCTCAGAAATATTCTACTTGGCTGTTGCTCAGCAAGCACTGAGCCTTCCTGCCAAAAAAGAGAGTAGCCCACAGAGTCCTGGTTACCAGGCTGTTGGGGTGAGCAAGGCGGGGGTGGGAGACAGTTGACAGCTGTAGAAGGAGGTTCTAGAACAGGAATCTGGGCACACAGGACTTGACTGCATAGTTGTGAGCTGGGCTCCAAGAGCTGGGTTCTCCTTTTGATTCTGTCCTAGCTGGCAATGCGATGCTGTACTGACTGAATCCTGCCCAGTCAAGTTTTTACTCTACACAGTGAGGATGTTGACCTACAGCAAATTTTTAAACTCCAATCTTTTATGTTTCCATGAATACACATTACCCAGAAGTCAGAGCAGATGGTTAATTAGGAACCTTGAAAATTGTAACAAAAGCCACAATTACAAAAATCTCTTTTCATACTGTTTTCTGCTGGATTTGAATCTCAGCACTTGACATAACATTACCTCATTTATTCCTCACTGTCATTCCTGGAGGCTGGTATCATGGTCCCTATTTCACAGAAGAAGGAACAGTTCTCAACATAGTTAACCAATTTCGTTGGGATCATAGCAAGAATAATTAACAGAGCAGAGATTCCAATCATCCAGAACCAACTCCAAACTCACTTGTAGTAAGACACTCCAGCACCTCCTCTCATTGTCTAAAATTTTGCCTGTTTCTCTTCTCTTCATACTCTGAATTCCTGATTGACCCCTTTCCTGGCCTCTAATATGCAGGTGTGTCTTTGCTTATGTGAAAGAGGGACATGGTTTTAGCACAGAGTTCTGCACCATTCTTTGCACCAAGATGGGAATCAATAAGACAGCAAAAACAAATTTCTGGGCAGCTGCTTGCAATGTGAAATTTAAGTGAAGATATGACCCAGAGAGGCCAAGAAGAATTGTTATTAGTTCAAAAGAATAGCTTTGTAAGACAGTCACGTAAAATTCTCTTCATTCAGGCAAAGATGCCTAACATGAGTCAACTGTAATTTTGCTGAGGCCACCCTTGAATCATAAACACTGGGTAGAGGACCATGGGAGACTTCTAGCTGGCAATGGAGTCTAAATGATCTCCCAGCCTTTGCATCTCCATGATCTCCCAGCCTTTGCATCTCATCATGATAAACCGGTTGTGTTTCTTTGAGAAAAAGGCACCACCCCAACACCAACAATCAGACAACTTCTAGTGAGTGCCAAGTATTTATGTGAAGGGTTCCAGTACAGTCAGTCCTTGTTATTTACAGATTCCGTATTTGCAAATTCACCAGTCACTTAAATTTATTTGTAAATCCCAAATCAATACTTGCAGTACTTTCATAGTCATTGGTGGACATGTAGAGAGAGGCACAATTTTGGAGTCATCTAATGTGCATATCCCAGCTGAGGCTGAATGAGGCAACACTCTGCCTTGTTTTAACTCTCATACTGTAAACAAGTATTCTTTTCACCATCTTTTTCGTGTCCTGTTTTTCACTTACTGTGCTTTCAGTTCACTGTTTAAAATGGCTCCCAAGCAGAGGGCTGAAGTGCTCTCTTGTGTTCTTAAGCTCAAAAAGGCTGTGATGTGCCTTTCAAAGAAAACACACGTATTAAATAGGTTTCAACCAGGCTTGAGTTATGGTACTATTGGCCATGAGTTCAATGCGAGTGAGTTAACAATGTATATTAAATAAGGTGTCTTTAAACAGTAACACACATAAAACAAGGCTTATGTATTGATCAGTTGGCAGAAATATTATGACCAGAGGCTCAAAGGCACCTAACCCTGTATTTCCTCTAGGAGCAATGGTTCAGTTTTTACTAATTCAGAGTCTATGGTGACTTTATAGAACATAAGTACCAAGAATAGTAAGATCCAACTGTCTTTGCAAATTTAGGAATTCCTAATGATATCTGGAGATATTTCTTGGGACTGCCAGGGGGATGGGGGACTAATGATCTCATGCTATTTTCTGCTTCATGGAAGATGAAGACTTATAAAACTATCTTCATTCCTCCTTCTACAGTGGGTAACTTTTCTCACTATTCAACTAGTATTAATTGAATGCTCCAGAATCTACTGCTGCTGGAGGTATGCAAAAGAAGCATTTAGCAGTCTCTGACCTCAAGGGTTTTCACCTTTCTTGGGAAGACCAGGGTTAAGGTGGCAGATGCAGTCAAAAGGAAAGTGGAAACATCTTAGAAATGGGAGGAGAACAAGCTCTCAGAGGTATAACCTAAGGGAAACAGGCTATTTTTCTAATAGTAACCTTGAACTGTTAATTTAGTGTTTCCTCCCAGGAACTCCGCAAAGGAAGTTCAGCTTTAGCCAGAGCTTCTAATTAACTCCAAAGTTTCTACCACATCAGCAAACACCTAAAGACCACCCCAGCGTTCATTTCTCACCTGACAGAAGTCAAAAAACTGATGTAAGTGAGAAGTGCACCATAGGAAACCCTTTTTTCACTATGGGAAATGGGTTGCTGTATTTCCCTCAGTTTGATTATTTTGGGAAGCCTATAATCTTACAGCAAAAAAAAAAAAAAAAATAGTATGTACAATACTCAGAATAAAAATAGTAATATTAATTTATTAAGCACACAGGATATACCAGGTCCTGTGCTGTGCTGGGTGCTGGGAACACGGATAAAAGCCACAGGCCCTGCCTTTAAGTGTCTCACAGTCAGAGGAGAAACTGATCCTGTAAAGCTGGGGTAAATGCCATGAGCGAGGGAGATGGGGGGCTTGCGGCAGCACACGATCCAAAGTGGGAGACTTGAGAGGGTGAACAATGCTTCTCTCCGGAACAGAGTCTTGAAGGGGAAGAAGGAATTAGCCAAATGAAGAAAGTAGATTTGAGCATTCCAGGAGGCAGGACCGTTGTGTAAAACCTTAGAGGCAGGAAAGAGCTACGGGTGTTGAATGACCTGGCACATAGAGTGGGAAGTGGAAGCGGTTGGAGAGAGCAGGCTGGGAAGATGCAAGACATAGATCGTGAGGAGCCTTGAAGGCCAAGCTAGGAAGATAGAAGGATTTCACAGAGGCAAGCAAGATAATCATCTTTGCAAAAAAAAAAAAAAAAAAAAAAAAAAAAAGACCAATGTGGCTAGAGCAGAGTACACACACAGAAGGGGGAGGTAGGGGGTGAAAGGGCAGAGGGGTGAGAAATAAGGTCAGAGTGAGAGTCAGGTAGAATGAAGTCTGTTAAAAATGTGAATACTTGGATCCCACTGAAATTCCAATCGTCTTTTTTTTTGAGATTATAATTGACATATAACATATTAGTTTCAGGTGCACAACATAATGATTTGATGTTTGTATATATTGTGAAGTGATCACCATATTAAGTCTAGTTAGTATCCATCACCACAGTCACAAATTTGTTTTTCTTGTGATGAGAATTTTTAAGACCTATTCTCTCGGCAGGTTTGAAATATGCAATACAGTACTATTGACTATGGTCACCATGCTGTTCGTTATATCCTCATGACTTACGTATTTTATAACTGGAAGTGTGTACCTTTCACCCCCTTTACCCACTGTATCTTCATTGAGAAATGAAAGGTATCTGAATATCTTAAATCCTTTTAGGTGATTCTCACTCACAATAAAGGTTGAAAAGCATTGATAAAATATTCTGAAGCCAAAATAATAATAATATTAATATTTGCACTTTCTATAGATCAATTAGAAGTAGTACAAGGAATGCATTGTGTGTTACAAGTCACTGAGGAAATAAGCCAAAAGAGGAGCAGTCGGAAGAGAGTGAGAGAGGGAGGTTAGATAGCAGTCAGGAAAGTAGACCTGAAAGAACTGGAAGAGTAGTTGGCAGTGGGAGGGGAGAGGGGTGCAGAAGGAGGAGCAGATTTGGGAATGCTGATGAGCTGAGTTTGGGGTGCCGTGGGCCAACAGCCGTGGAGAGGTCAGCAGGCAGCCAGATATCTGGGGCTGAGTTCAGGAGAGTGGTTGCGGCAGGAGATGATAATTTGATGATCAGTTCATAGATGACTGTTGAAGCCAAGGGTTTACATTTGCCCAAAGTGAAATATACAGTTGAGAATGGGAGAGAGCCACAGAAACTCTCCTTGGGGATTAAAAAGGAAAATAAATCTGAAATTGATGCCACCATCAATGAAGGAGGAAATCTAGCCTAGAATTATCATGTCAAGAATGGCAGAGGAGAAGAGTGTCATGGAGGAGGGAGTGGTCAGTGGGATCCAGCTGTGCGGAAGGAAAGCACAGTTGGGCATTAATAACTGAGCAGTTAAAGGGGGAAGTAGAAATGAAAAGAGGGTGCTCCGTGCAGAGATGCAAAAGGGGGTGAAGAAGGAAAGACAGGGCACATGTAGACCAGCCTTCTGGTGAACCTGATTTTCCAGGCAAAGAGCAAGGAACGGAAAGTTAAGAAGGGTTTCTGCCACTGCCAGTTGGCACTTGATAGTGGGTTCTTAATTGCTGGCAGGATACAGGGAGCATTTTCAAATTGCACATGACTACAAATTACACAGATGACAAGACGAAAACCTCGTAGTGAGAGAGCAAGGTGGGGGAGATGAGAGAGGATCGAGAATACAGGATGCATTGGGTCAGGGGTTCTGAAGGAGATTTTTTTTTGTCAGAACCTATAACAAATAGTAAAATGGCATCAGGTTAAGACTCAGAAGACCTGTGAATGCCTCTTACTAGCTTTCAACCTTAGGCAATTTCATCACCTCTCTGAGCCTAAGATCCTCATCTATAAAATAAGCTAAGCACCATCTCTCTTGTCTTGTGGTGAGAATTAAACAGGATCATACGTGTGAAGAGCACCCTGGAAACTGGAACACCCTGTGTGACTGTGGGAGAGGACGGGCCCTCTGGCTGCCCTCCACCATGTGCTGAGGTGCCTTTTCCTGTTGAAGTTATTCCAGGTGCCATGGGAAAGCTTTTTTCCAAACTACAGGCAGGATCTCTTTTCTAGGGATTTCTCTTTTTTTTTTCCTACCCACCTGCGATGAGGAGTTCTGTGGATAAATCAGAAGAGAAATGGTTTTAAACTTTTTAACGTTAAAGTAGATCTAATCACTTATTGTTTGAAAAATTGATGGAAATACTCATGAAAAATAGTCAAACATATTTCTTCCTAGAGATTTAATCTTCCCAATTACAACCTTTGTTAAAAAAAAAAAAAAAAAAACAATCTTTGCGGAGATCACTACCTTAGATCAAGATGACATTACACCCCGCCTGCCAAGATGCCAGTGACCAGCAGGCCAGACAGATATCCGTTTCCTTCCCCTCTTGATTGTTTTAAATTATCACTTCCCTCTTGGTCCAACAAAACACACATTCCCATGACATTTGCTGTGCACTGGCTAATATCTATATTTTAATTAAAATATCTCACAGAAAGACTGGGCATTTGAAAATTATAAAATTAAAAACAAAAACACCTTGTAGTAGTTATTTTAGACTAAAATGAGGATTGCAAACTGGCATCCTGTAGGCCAAGACTGTCCCCACAACTAGGCTTTATTTGACCCAAAGATTAAAAAAAAAATACTTTGAGCCAATATTTCAAAATTGATATATTTTTATATTTAAACATACCAATGTCTGCTACCTTTGGAACACCAGAAGATCAGGCAACACAAGGCAAAGCCTTTATTCCCCTAAATAAAAGTGGGTGGCTCTGTCTCTGGTTCATCCCAAGCCCTACTCTTCCCTATTGCCTCCTCAGGCTGGTACCCACAGATTCCTGGAGATTTCAGAGTGTATGACTCCTGGCTTAAAGCCAAACCAGGACAATATCATGGAAGGGGAGAAGTTTGTTTCTGAGCACAGAGTGGCTAAAATAAAGAAAAAGGAAGCTCAGATACCTGGGGTGGAGTGCCTGATTCTTAGCTCTTAGACAGCATTCAGTCTGCTTTAGTATTGGGCTCTACAGAAGTGGAAGTTAAATCTTTCCCTTTGTGTGCTTTTTTGCATGATAGAGATTAAGATAAAAGCAACTACTTCCTTTGGGAGAGGTTTAAAGCATAGCCCAAAAGAAAACTTTGTATTACTTCAAAAGCTGAGGCAATTGACCAAAAGATTGCAGAAGGCTCTTCCTACCATCACGAGGTCAAGAAACTTTGATAACCTGTGATGGAATGGAGAGACATCTGGTAGACTACACTTTACAGTTCAGAAGATAAAGCTCATTCTAAGTTTTATTAACATAGACATATTGGCCGTGGCTGGTTTTTGCCACATAGAAGAGATTCCCAAGCAGTGCATTCTTGGGCTCTCATCAAGTGGTCTGCTGTCTGTGGAATTTCCTATTCTCCAGCCCTGGAACAGAAAGCAACCCCCACCCCCGGCTTTGGCCGACATGAGATTTAAAGAGGATCATTTGTTTTCATTACAGCCCCTTGAAGCCCTTCCTTCCCTCCTCATTAATGAATTTCCAGTCTTTCATCCAAAAACAAAAACAAAAAAACAAACACAAAAAAGGACCTGACAGAGGACATGGTTAAGTGGCTGGCGCGCATGGCGATGCCAGTTTTAAAGAGGGGAGACAGCCATTTACTGATTGCGAGGAGGGGTTGACGTCCTTGGTTAGTATGCTAATTTCCTCTCCTGCATTTAACATTCAGATCAGGTCTGTACAGGCCCTCCAAGCGGCAGAGTCCAGGGATGGGTGGCTGTCTGCCTTGCAGCATTGAACATTCTCTGCATGAATTACATAAATGCCCAAACATTCTGTCTGCTCCTACTTCACTCTTTTCCTCCCTCTCAGAGAGACACAAAGACACAGAGCCACACACATGCAAGCACACACACCACGTAAGGCCATCACACGCAGACACACACACACACACACACACACACACACACACACACCCTGCAGGCACAGGTCTATATGAATGCTGAAGAAATGCACTGTAAGGTGCCCAAGTCATCCACAACTGGCTCAATTCCTCCTCCTTTGGGTCTCCTAGCCACAGTTCTGCAGGATATATTTTTCCTGCTCAGGAAACTTGCAATGTATTGGGGAGTCTGAAATAAGGATGCTACGTGAAAGGTAAATCCCCAGTGAGAAGGAGCACATCTTATCTATTGACCTTCGGTCCCAGAAATCCTCAAAAAAAAACCCCAAAACAAAAACAAAAAACCACTCCACTCAGGTGTCAGGGAACCAGATAGCTCAGTTAACTGAACACCCAGAAAGAAGATCCAGCTCATTTTATTCCTTGGGGTCCCCACTTTATCATGTGTGTTTGGAACCCTATGTTCAAAAGGTCTTATTCATGGTTGGTTTTGGACTCACCAAACCACAGCTGGGTGACAACAGAAGAGGAATCCCAAACTAGCTCCCCACATGGCGGTCCAAATGGCAAAGACAATCACCTGGCACGTTTTGCCTAAAGCCAGTCAACGGAACACTGAATTTCCTCAACCTCCTTTTCCCAGCATATTTCTATGACGTGGCAGCAGCTTCCTGGAGACACACAGAGAATCAGCAGCTCCTCTTATCGGAAGGCACGTTTAGGGGTTGCTTTGATTAAACTGAAGCAATTTTGAGCAAGCAGGAACTCCAATTAAAAGGAAAATTAAAAGGTTGGTTCTCATTATTTGGTTTGGTTTGGTTTGGTTTTCTCAAAGTAGGACATGACTGTGTGACCTGGCATGCCATGGTTCCTTCCTCTGGACACTCTGGCGGTCCCCGGTCCTGTCCCCTGGTACCCACACAACATTCCATTTTCGGCTGAGGAACCCCAGGCAATTCCTGTGGAAGCTTCCGACAGGAGCGATGGGTGTTTTCTCCCAGCTGCAGACTTGATTTGCCTCGATTTTTTTTTTTTTTTTTTTTTTTGGCTCTAGTCCAAGATGTTTTCCTGTCATCATTTCACTGTCTTTTCCAGTAATCCCTTCTTTAAACATTGCCAACAATTAGTCGATTTATCTCCGCCACCACCACCCCCCACCCCCATCTCCCCGCAAACACACACTCCACTGAGCCCCATCACTGTCTTGTTTTGCCTTGAAGTCTAAGAAATTACAGCTTCTCATTAGCTGGAGAGCACGTTTGGAACGGCTTTGTATTTACTCACTTAGTAAGTGATGCTGGCCGTTTTAATTATTCTCCCTCCGCGTGCCATCAGAGAGCTGCGAGCAGTTCCAGTCAAGCCAAGCGACTGCGCGTCCTCCGCCAGGCAGTTGGAAGCAATCGTGCCTTTACCTCACTGCTGCCGCTTTCTTCCTTCCCTGTCAGCCAGCCAAGGAATCCCCCCAAAGCTCTTACGTAGGAGATACCAAAACTGTGAGTCACTTCTGGCTCCCCGGGCAAAGAGAGTCCAGGGCACGTTGCCGGGAGCAGCAGACCCAAGATGGGGGTTTCCTGCAAGCCACCAGGAGCCCTTCGACCAGATGTCCAGCCATCGCTTGGGTTTTCTTGCTATTGCTCCCTCTTTCTCCTCCACCCTCGTGCGTTCCTTCGTTTCCAAGCGCTTTCCTCTTTTTCTCTTCCTTTCTGTGCTGCCGACAGCCGCAGACCCAGCCAGAGCTGGGTCCCTCTCGCCTTCTGTTGTTTTTTTTCTTCCCCTGCAGCAGGCTTTGGCTGCTACCTCTGCGAGCTGTATCACCCAAGACACACGACTCACTCACAATGAATAATCAATACAGATATTGATCTGTGGAAAATGTTTGTAAATTCCTGAAAGGGAATCAGGAGCAGGGGGCAGGGAGGCTCGTGGGGGACGACGCTGAAGGGCTGGTGGCGGGAGGATTGCAGAACTTCATTTGGATCCAAGGCTCGCTGGCTCCGAGGTGACGGTACCGGAATGCGTGCGTGCAGACGAGGGTGCGCGCGTGTGAGGGCGCGTGTGACGAGGGCGTTCTGTATTCCCCTTTCTCTACAGCTGCTTCCCCCGAAGAATCAAGAGCCAAATGGTCGGGAGCCCCCGTCAGTGCCATGTCTTGGCTGCGGGCCAGCACTGTTTTGTTTTCATTATCACACGCTACTTTGCAATTTGCATAAATACAGGGTTATTTTTTATCGTGTCGCCCAAAAGATAGGAAAAAAAAAATTGAAGTCTTTGTTGTGTGCAAGTGGGGCTTGCTGCCTACTCCTCATGGCTAAGGATTTAGCGTACGTAGAGAGGGCTCTAGAAGAAATACCGGCAAAGAAGTGGTAATCACAGAGAGAAAAGAAGACAGGAAAGACAGAAAGAGAAATTTAAAGATAACAGCAGGGCATTTGGCTTGGTGGAACCCAGTACTAGGGATACATTTTCCCCTATGGAGAAGTGGTAGTGCCTCAGAAAAGCAAAGAGGTAAAGACCGTCAAGGCTCAACCAGCGCCCTGTAGTATACACACATCAGTTCTCACGGCTGGAATGAGCTATTTATCCTTGGTGGGAAAGGGACGAGGCGCACTGAACACAAATGTACTTTTTCTGCCCTCATCCAAAACCTAGACAGATGGGAGCGCATGGAGTTGCTCCACGCCGTTGGTTTCCAGCAGGCGAGCAGTTTCAGACTATGGTTTTTTCCCCTCTTCCCTACAGCTTGGGCAGTTGAACCGAGTCTCTGGGAGTGCACTTGCCCTAGTATTGAATGGAATTTACATCCCCTCTCGTTGGCTTTTTCGCCTTCAGGAAAGTGGGTACAAGGGTGTCTTAAGCTAAATGACAAACAAATTTTGGGTGACTCTTCTGCCTGCTCGGAGCCCTGGCTGCAGAGAAGAGATCTCCTGAAGTTATGCCCCCAAGTGGATGGCAGGATGCTCACGTGTCCCAGGAAGTAGCACCTCATTTCAGGAAAAGCTTCTAGCTCTCTCAGACCATTGGATGATCCCTGCCCTGCCAGCTTTGATTTCCTGTCTTTTCACCTCTCCCCCACTCACTGTTTCTGTGATTTGGTAGTAAACCTCTTTGGGATCATTCTACTCTTTTCTCCCACTGTTCTGTCTACCTCCTCCTGGCCTGGTGACATAGGGATGCGTCTCCTATGAGATAGCCATCTAGAGTAAGACCTCTCCATGAGGATTCAATTCCAGCACCCCCTGTCCTGAAAGGAGCTGTCCGCTTTATCAGCCAGCTGCAGCAGCAGGAGGAACACGAATTTTTTTTTATTCCCTTTCTGGCTTCTGATTAGCTCCAGCAATCCAATTAGCAGAGGAATTTATATCACACAGGCTGAGGTGCCCCTACTCATCACGGCAGCTCAAACCCACTCTTAAATTCTGCCGATAGTACATCTTCCTGTGACATGGATTAATTACAGCACCAAGCCTTCCCGAGTAGGTCTACCCGTGAAGGTATATATGAATATCAGAGTTAAAAAAGAATCAAAAAAGGGATGACTTTTGTGTATCACCACGGATGCATGAAGTCTGCCTTGTGCATATTCTGTTCTACACACTGTTGTTCTAGTGTGTATCCAAGAGGCCAAGTGGGCCAGAACCGAGCAGTATGGAGGATTCAGAAGTGGCTAGATCATGGCTCACCTGTATATTTTCTTCTTCTCTTTGAGATATTTATTATCAAACTTCAGAGCTCTTAGAGACTGACTAATTTCCTGCCTCTAGCCTGTACTTCCCCCAAAATAGTTAAACTATTTTAAATAGCTCCGTGGAGAGAAATGACATTATATTCATTGGTATTCCATTCCGGTTGGGTACCATCGTGATATTGTTGTATCCTTGCATCTATCTACAATTTCATTCTAAATCTATCCTTACATTCATCAATCTCTAACATCTATCTATCCATTCATCTCGTTATATTCAGTATGTATCAACTCTTTATTCTGCTTCCCAGTCATCTATTCATCCATGTGCATCTAGCTATCCATTTTCTAACCATGTATTGATCTATGAATATCTTTCTATTATCTGTCATCTGCTTGTCTATCCATTTGTGTCTCTATTAATTCGTTCATCTGTATTATCCATCTATCTGTTTTTCTATCTATTCATTAATCTATTCATGTATCTATCCATTCAGTCATTTGTCATTTGCTTATCAGTTACCTTTTTACTTCGTGCCTTTTGTTAGCTATGATCTTAACAGAATCCCAGGTTCACATTCTCAATCATTTTTAAGATAAATAAAGTCCAATTTCCAAATGAAGTCTATAAATGCTACGTACTGGTTATCTCTTCTCTAGTTTAAAAGTGTCTTGTCGACTAAAGAAGTAAGTTAGTAAAACATATAATTTTAAATGAATTAAAAACTACAAGGAAGATATTTTGTCCTGGATTCCTGGTACCTTTTTCTTACTTAATAAAAGTATGCATTTCTAAAATTGTGCTCAACACTGGAAATTGACACAACATTGTAAACTGACTATAACTCAATAAAACAAAATAAAAATAAAAATAAAATAAAACTATGCATTTCTACTCCCTTTTAAACCATGGCTTTAAAAGAAGAGAATTACACATAACATCTACACATAAATCTCACTCAGGTTGCTAAATCTACCACAGAGAGATCGTCATGCAAGTGATCTAATTCAACTAGAGCTAACTTGAGATTACTTTCATCATAGAGCAAAGCAGATACTAAACCCTAACATGGTATGTGGTTATACATGTTTGGATTTAACTTGTATCCAGGTAGGGAGTCAAGCAGCAATTTGGGAACTAAAAATAGACTTTTTTCCCTTATTACTTTTATTCAGAATTTATTCAACCCTTGAGAGTCAACACCTTCTCAAAGTGACCCTTAGTTTGTTAGGTCCAAAGACAGTGGGCCAAGTGAAGCATTATTGGGTTGGAGGGACATGTTAGTGCATGAATCTCATTTGTTTTGGGGACAGAAACTACAGTTTGTTGCTGTGAGGACTGAGGACTTTGGCTGGCTTTTCTCTGTATTTCTAGGGAATCACCTCCCAAACAGGGGCCCAGGTCAGAATCCTTATCAAGCAGGTGATCTTGTCTCTGACAGCACTGGCCGTCTAATATTCTGGTAGTTTCTAGGCAGTATTATCAGTTAAAGAGTCAAGTTTGGGGTTTTTTTCTAAGTATATTGTATAAAGTATATACTTTTTTCCAAAGTGTATTGACAAAGGTAAAGCCCATGAAGACCTCATCAGCCTCAAAGAGCAGACAAGTACCCAAGCCGTGTGTCCTTCATAAAAACAAGGAGATGAGAACCACCTCATTCCCCTTCTCATGTTATTTCCATTTGTTCCATCACCATAGCTTTCTGGATTCAGTTGCAATCAGAAATGAGATGACATGATCTCATGTTCGAGTCTTGGTTTTTTTGTCATGCTAACCAGGGCCAACTTCTCCATGAGGCACAGTAGATGCAGTATCTAGGGCCCACTACACTTTGAGGGGTCCATAAAAGTGTTTTGATTTCTTTTAAAATCATTAAAAAGGTGAACTTTTTGATCAAAATGATTTTAATACGGACTATTAGTATATTCATCCTTATGCCAATACAATTAAGAAAATAGAAGTTTGAATAATTTTTCAAGGAGAAAGGAGCTCATGAAAGCAAAAGGACCCAGGGCCAATGAACATGGCTTTGACATTAACCAGCCTCTTGTAACTTAGTTATGCTCAAAAGAGCGCAGTGGTTAAGGAGCCAGACTTCCTGGGTTCAAATCCTGGCACCACCACTTGTTAAAGTCATTTAACTTCTCTGG
Source organism: Camelus ferus (assembly GCF_009834535.1). Lineage (NCBI taxonomy): Eukaryota > Metazoa > Chordata > Mammalia > Artiodactyla > Camelidae > Camelus > Camelus ferus. The sequence continues at coordinate 46,683,788 of NC_045704.1, forward strand.
GTCTCACTTTCTTTTTTCTTTTAAATTGACGTATAGTCAGTTTACAATGTTGTGTCAGTTTCTGGTGTACAACATAATGTTTCAGTCATACATACACATACATATATTCCTTTACATATTCTTTTTTATTATAGGTTACTATAAGATATTGAATACAGTTGCCTGTGTTATACAGGAACGACTTGTTGTTCATCTATTTTTTTTATATATTAGTTAGTATTTGCAGATCCTGAACTCCCATTTTACCCCTTCCTACCCTCTTTCTCCCCTGGTAACCATGAGTTCGTTTTCTATGGCTGTGAGTCTGTTTCTGTTTTGTAAATCAGTTGATTTGTGTCTTTTTTTTTTTTTTTTTTTGATTCCACATAGAAGTGTGAATCTCACTTTCCTTAGCTGTAAAATGGAGATAATAATAGTACCTAATGCATAGGGATGCTGTGAAGATTAAATGAGATTGTATATGTAAATTGCTTAGCACAGAGCCTACACATAATGAATGCCCAACAATATTATAATAACTGTTATTATTATTGTTGTCATTTTCTCTGTGATGTCTGTTTTAAATGTCTACCTCTCTGTAATTTAGTGGCTATGAGTAAATTAATTTTTTTTAATTTGGAAAAATAAGATTGTCTTATAGTCACCATGAACAGAAGAAAAATGTGATAATTGAAATTTCCTCTCTACTCTGGAAATCAGTAAATTTTCTCTCCTAGGAGTAGCAAATTCTATTCTCTCTCTACCTGGAACTAGGTCTTTATCCTGTATTATAAAGCCCCTCTAATAAATCGGCATCATCTCTATGATCAGGGATTTGATTCTTTCCTAACCTAAAACAATCCTGCAAAAACCTTATTAAGAACCACAGGTTAAAAAGAATATTGTCAAAACTTTCTCTCTCTTTTTCTCTCTTTACTTTATTATCCCCTCATTTTTTTCGTCATTTAACTCCAATTATGAGATGCTAAGTGCTTTTGGAAATTTCATTGTTAATATCTTCTTACAGTGCTATTAACGTAAATCAAGTTTAATAGTGTCCCAGCAAGTGTAAAAGCAATCAAAAATTCAGTACTCACGAATCATTCTGTAATTTCAGCATAAAATGTTAATAGAAATAATATCCAATACCATAAAATATCAGTAAATTCAACTTTAAATATATCTGATGAATTACTTCGCCATCCTATAGCATTCGTGGAATATTCTAGTATGAAGTACTTAATTGGCCGCGTCATACCTCAGTCACGCTCAGGCCGCCCGTCTCCAGAAGTCCCTTCCTCTGCTTCCCCGCTACTAGCCAATCTGGGAAGAATGGACAGCTCAATGACAGGCATTCCTTCATCCCAGACAGACTGAGCTATTTGGCCTTAAGGAAAAATGACGCAGGATCAAGGTGGGAAGTACAGTCAACTTGAAAGAATTCAAATTAATGAGAACAAAGATGTTGCAGTTCAGCTCTAAGAATATTGATCAGTAGCTGCAAGGCCTTAGCTCCGTGTAATCAGCAAAGATGGCTAAGATAGAGGCCCTGCCCTTGGAGAGTTCACATCTCATGAGACAGGCCAAGGCCAAGACACATATGACATATAGTATTTCATGCCCATCAGTGAAAACAACTCTCATGTATGCCCTTAGGAAGGTTCTAGTGGAACAGGAGTTGGTTGGTTAATTTTAAAATTTGACTAAAGCAAGGAAACAAATATATATAAAATAACATGTACTTTAAGTGTTTTGAACTTAAAACAGCATACGTCTTTTTGCATGAACAACCGCCGCATTGCTTCTGTCTACAGCATCCAGCCTTTGAGGTAAAGGGAGAATTTAAGGCACCCAAGAGGCCATCAGTGCAGAATCCTTCAGTTATAACTGACCTATCCACATGGTAATTTTTAGCATCTCACCTGAATGTTTCCACTGAGTTAGTTTAGCTGTCTTAGAAACAACTCTTTTTGCACATGTATCTCTCTTATTTATATTTTATTCAACTAAGTTACAAATTTCATGAACAAGAATAACTTCCATAAAGAGGTTTGGGGATAAATGCAACTAACTCTTAGGAAGGATATAACTCACCTGGACTGCTCAGGTGCTCCAGGGTATAGGTTATGACCTGGGACCACATGGGATGTGTGGGTATCAGTCAGTAGGGCTTCCAAAGGGCATGGAGATTGGGGGTCAGTTCAGCTAATTAACGAACTGAATATTGCTTAAGGAGTTCCATAAACAGAAAGGGTGAACCAGAGAAAAAGAATATAATGTTGGGTCAGAACAAAGATCCACATGGGCCAATATTCAATCTATGCTAGGACTGGATGATGTAAAACACAGTGTTAATGGTCCATCTGACATCAGGGATCAAGTTTGTGTCTTTAATAGCTCTAATTGAGCAGATTATTGTGGCTCTGACCTCTAGACATTTATTGAAATCTTCTTAAACCTGACTTCATTTATAGCCTACAGGGTTTCAGGAAAATAAATCTCAAATTTTTACTCTCTATTCTAAATGAATAGTCATACTTTTTGTATCTGTCCTAAAAGAGCTTTCCTTAAGCCAGTACATCCCCAAGAGTGGAATGCATATCACGTTGATGGGGAATACCATGTTTGGAGGTATACTAACAATTTTTTTTAACATTTATGCACCTATAAAAATGTAACAAGCATGTAATCTCATGATTTCATGGATATTGTCTCTTAGGATGAGGCTAAATCTCTTTCAGTAAAATCCTGAGTCTATTGAGAGAAAAATCTGGAGTCACAATGGAGGTGGTATAGGAAGAGGACAAAATCATGCAGATGACAGTCAAATGACTGACGTTTAGGAAGGCCAGCTTAAGCTTTAAGGGAGATCTCTAAGTTCGTGAATTCTATGATTCAGCCACTCTGCCATTCAGTTTTTTCAGGTAGAAGATTCTGGAAGTCATAGGTAGTCCCTGTTCATGTGAAGCAACTCAGCTTCCTGATTTTGTGCCAGTTTTCTGTACCTTGCTGTTTTTGTCCATTTGATTGAAACATTTGAGCTTCCAGTCACAGGCCTATCTCAAAAAAGACATCTTAGAGATTTCTTTTAAGCAAACAGCTTTAGGTGGTTGGTGCAGCCTTTCATCATCCTGCCAACGTGGAGTCCTTTTTCCTACAAATTAAGACTCTGTTGGCCACAGTGCTGCAAAAGCTCGTCTTTCTGCCCAGGTCACAACCAGAGATACAGTGCCAGGCACTTAGAAACAGCACTTGAAGAATATTGCTTGTTTGACTTGGCTTGTCTTGCTTAAGTGAGCTCTGCCTGCTCCTCCTGAGTCTGTCCTGGGAAAGTTCCATGTCAGGAAAATTGATTCTACCACAGAGAAGCTATCTAGGAGCTCCATATGTGTGCCTGATTTGAACCAAAAATCTTCTGAGTATTTTACATACTTATTGTGCTGCTAAATCTACTTTTTATTCTGCATTCTCTTATGTCATAAGGGAAAGTAATACTTTAAAGCCAAGTATTTGCAACGTGCCATTTTGTGTTGTCAGCCTTAGTATAGGACACTCCTATGAGGAGAGATTATCACACCTGGTGAGCATCTTATTCATCTTTGGAAAATAATTATAACCAGCAGTGATGACTTCAGAGTTTGTAGTGTTATGGAAGTATAAGAAACAGACGTGAGAGGCTTCTGGAAAACAATTAGAGATGTGGAAAAGGGTTCATCGCTGAGTTACATATAAGAGAAAAATTTAAAACAACCTAAATATTCTACAATGGGTGCATATTCAATAACATTTAATTTGTTCATACAGTGATATACTGTGTAGCCATGTGAAATGATATTTAAAGACATGGAAAGTATATATAATACATTCATAAGTGATTTTTTAACTTTAAAAATAACAGAGATCCCAGTTTCATTTCAAAATCTATAAAAAGATTCCATTTTTAAAATTAAATGAATACTTTATGTAAACAATCTATAAAAATAAAATACACTCTTACATAAAGGTATATAAAATGTAGAAACCAAAACTATAACTGTGAGCAGAAATATTACAGTGTTTTTATTTTCTTCTTTGTGTTTTTTATATTTTCCAAAATTTCTACAATAGTCACATATCTTTCGTAAGCAGGAAAAAAAGTAACATGTGATATATGTGTGTATATATTTATTACAAGACTGCAACCTGACATACAGAATTACTTTTATTTATGAGCCATTTGGCTTTAATGCCACCAATTTTGTAATCCTAGGAGCATGTTTATCTAGTAAACCCTGTTTTCCATTATGATCATGGCCATGGGTTGGGATGTTGTGATTAGTCAAATCTTCTTAGAACTATCCCACATGGAGTGCCAGTTTTCAGAGAACTCGAATCTAAATACATGAAACTAGGCAGTATCAAAATAATTTAATCATCCTGAGTTGATTCAAAAGGAATCTCATAATCCCTTCGTGCTCCAATATTCTTTTCATTTTGAGCATCAATGACCTCTGCGGGGAAGAAGCACAGAGGAGAGGGTTAATAGCTGTGTCCGGTTCAACACCCAGCTCAGCTTCTCCCTGGAGACTTTCTGGCCCGTGCGTCCCACTGATGGTTCCCTCTCTGAGTTCTGGGGCTCTTTGAGAATATACCTCATCCTTTGGCTCTCTGTCAGCTCCTCCCCTGCCTCTGATCTCCCAGACCCTCATCCTGGACTCCCCAAGACCTCCATCCTGACCCAGGAAGAAAGCACAGCCTCAAGCTCAGCCTTCCCAGGAGATCAGAATTAAGTCAGGTTCAGGACCTCAGATGTAGTGGCTCAGTTACGACAGTACAGGTCTGCCGTGCTTCCTGGGATTCCTCGTCCTGATGAATCCCAAGGTGCGGTGGCCCCAGGGATCAACCCTTGGGTTTTCATCTTTGTCCGTTCAGGCTGCTATAACAAAAATACCATCAACTGAGTGGCTTATAAACAACAGAAATTTATTTTCCACAGTTCTGGAGGCTGGTAAGTCTCAGATCATGGTGCAGGCAGATTCGGAGTCTGGTCAGGGTCCGCTTCCTGGTTCACAGATGGCCCTCACTCACTGTGTCCTCACATGGCAGAAGAGGGAAGTGAGGCCCTCAAGATCTCCTTCATGAGGGCTCTAATTCCACTAGTGAGGACTCTACTCTCATGACCTAACACCTCCCAAAGCCCCATCTCCTAATACCATCACACAGGGGATTCGCTTTCAACATGTGAAATTTGGGGGGACACAAACACTCAGTCTATAGAAATCACTAGTTCTTAGTAACAGGGCTCCTTCCCAGGGCTACCGCCTCACCTCCTATAGGATATGCCCAGCAGTTTCTTGTTCCTTGCCTGCGTTTTCCTCATACCCACATCGCCATCCCCAGTGCTCCGCCAAAAAGGGCTCGAGGACTCTGCTACCTACAAAGCATATTTAGGAAAATTAGGAAGTGGAGACCATTCTTGGAAGCCAAACAAACAAACAAAAAACAAGAATACAAGTCCTCTGGGCAAACACAGCCCCTTAGTTTGGCAAGCACAGCACATCCATTTCAGCTCACAGTAGCTCCCTTGAGTAGGTGTCTTTGTATAGTGAACACAGCAGCATTGAAGGATGCCATAGTCAAAGAATTTTAGAAAATACTGCATGCTGTGTCTGGCCCCTCGGAGCTTCAGGACACACATCAGTGTATTAAAGGGCTCTGCAAAACCTGTGTACCGAGATCTATTCGATTTCCTTTAACCTAACCTCTGACCACGTTTCTCAGACTTATTTGTCAGTGAAGCCCATTCCCTTTTTTTAATGGTTTCCAACTCACCTAGCTTTCCCCCAAATGTATTTTCCAGAGGAACTCTTACCCAGTTCCCTGGGACCCTGCTGACCAGAGAAGACAGCCTTCAAGATCTCACCCACCTGAACCCCAGGACAGGGCAAGTCCGGAAGCAGCCAGCACAGCACTCTGCTCTCTGTCTGCGGGCCAGTCCCTTCAGTTTGGGATCACTTATCACTAACCACTTGTCCCAGCAGTGGTAGGAAATTGCAGTATCCTTCAGACAACTGACCTCACAGGTCCAGCAGAGCCTTGGCTCTCAACTGAGCATGTCTTGGGTACCTGTGTTGCCCCAGGCAGCAGAGCTCACCCAGTGGAACCTCTTGTTCCATAGTCTGACATGTCCATAGGCCACCTGCACCATCCCCTAATTATTTCGTATAATTCTTGCAAGAATATGAACCCATCAGGCAATACTGAGTGCTTCTACTGCTGGTACATGTTGATAGATGACTGAGAATAAAATATGTAAACAACATGACTTGTTAAAAACAACTACAGTAGCAACATTAGATCTGTATGTTGTTTATGTGACTTTCTGTTACCATGAAGAGATGCAAAAATCAGATCTAAGAACCCAAATGTCCATCAACAGATGAATGCATCCGCAATACGTAGTGTAGCTGTGCAAGGGAATATTACTCAACCGTAGAAAAGAATGAAGTGCCAATGCAGGTTATGGTATGAATGAGCCTTGAAGACATTGTGCTAAGTGGAAGAGGCCAGACAGAAAGGGCCATGTATTGTGTGATTCCATCTGTATGAAATATCCAGAAGAAACAAGTCCATAGAGAAAGCAGGTTTTTAGTGGCCAGGAACCAGGTGAGGAGGCAATGGGAATGACTGCAAATCGGTACAGGGTTTCCACCTGTGGTGATGAAAATGTCCTGGGCTTAGATAGTAGTGATAGTTGCACAACATTGGGAGTAACTTAATGCCACTGAATTAGAATGGTTAAAATGATAAATTTTACATTGTGTGTTTTTACCACAAGTTTTTTTTTTTAAAAAATCAAACTAATTCTCAGAAAGTTCTGGGTACTCTAGAGATGCTTAAAAATATTAGTTGGGAAATTCCTTGGATTCAGCCCAGGATTATTCTCCATAATCCTCATACAAAAAGTTTCTTTGGACAGGTTAATCACTCTGGGGTTTTAATATTGGAATTGCTTTTAACTCTGGGGACCAAAGCATACTGAGTAGTTTCCTTTTTCTGATTTAGGCATGGTTATGACACATTATGGAATTTTCTAGTGAGCTACCTCTGGCCTCCTGATGTGCATACATCTCCATAAGGCCACACCTTGTATTATGCTCCATTCCCCATTTTTCAGGATGAGTAATTCCAAAACAATACTAAATATGGAATATTTGAAGAGACCCGAGAGTTGGCGGGGAAGATGGAGTGACATAAAATCTTTCACTCCCAGAATAAAACTGGAGGAAACCATCACTTCTGTAATTCTAGCAATGACTCATGGACAATATTAAATCACCAATTCTTTTTTTTTTTTTTTTTTTTTTTTTAAAGTCCTGGCCTCTATAGGTTAAAAGAAATTGGATTTTTCTTTTTTAGGTTAACTACAAAGCCACCAGCAGGGGGAAGTATACAAAGAAATGTCAGATCTGCCTTGGGGCCCCAAAATGTCTCCTCTGTAAACAAGGAGGTTTCTTTTGTGCCTTCAGTAGGAGAAATAGTCCTATTGTGAGGCTGTGAGAGAAACAACCTTTAATCCTTGCAAAGCCCAATAATATTATGTATATTGACTAAAACCCTGTAGAGTGGGCCTGACAGGGTTTTTTCATTACCACGGTACATTGTAACCTAGCTACCTTTGAAAAGTAACCAACATCGAGAGGCACTTGACATTTGCAAAGTATTATGGGTGTCCTCTCTATGTCCTCTCAAGTTCCCAAATTTACAATGGTCTTAATTTAAAAGTTAAGCCAGGGGATCAATTGCTTAGTGTAGGGCCAGGCTGCCCTTTTTAAAACAAAACAAAAAAATACCAAACCCCTGTGGGCCAGTGTGACCTGACTTCCTCATGTGGCTCAGGTTTTGGTGGGTCATATGTTGCCTTGTGTTTAATTTTGAAGGAAGGTGTCTGAACCCCAACTGGATGGTCGTGTTCCACTCCTCCAGGTGTGGCTGAGACGCACGAAGGCAGCAGCAGCTGGTAATGAGTTGGTGAAAATGAAAAAGGAACATAAGTAGCTTCTTTAGCAAATCCCCTGGAAATGACATGGATCCTTGAGGATCGATAGCATCGATCTATCCCAGGGCTACAGCCCTGTTCCTTCTGACTCATCTGCAATAGTCCGCCCGGGGAAAACAGCAACATTATTACGGTCAAAACTGCGACCAGATCAACTGGGAAAATCAAACTCAGCCTGCTTTCAGCTCTCTCTATTTGGGCAGTGGCCATGGGTCAACATTAGAGCAAGGATCAGGCTGAAATCCCAGGGGAGAACTTAAGTGGGCCATGGCCTTGCTTTCGGAACATATCTTTATGACCTTCAATGATATTTGCACCACTGTCTACCTCCTACCGAAACTCCGATCGTTGTGTTTAGGAAATGTTCAGATAACATTTGAGTCTGTTATAAACAAATGGTCAGTCAATGTTTCCAATCAAAATCAGACAGGCTGTAATCATTACTAAGTAAAAGTAAAAATTCAGTTTGTTTACTATAGGCTAGTGCTGAGACTACTTAGATGAACGGGCGGACTCTTGACTCTGGAGTTCATAGTCTTTCCAGGGAGATAGACTTAAAACTAGTGATATCCACTGTGACAAGTACTGTTGAGGCAGATTGTGGGATCACTCTGGAAACCCAAAAGAGGGAAACCAGTTCAGTTTGGGAAGGTTTTGCAGAGAGACTGACACTTAGGCTAGAGCTGGACTGGGAGAGGCTCTGAGTGCCATGGTAAAGAGTTTGGACTTGCCCTGCACATGCCAAGGTGCCACGAAGCAAGAGACTAACATAACATGGGAGTTTTGGAAAGCTAGCTCAGGTGGCAAGTGTATCAGTCAGCTATTGCCATAATAGTGCTGTATGACAAACCTTCCCCAAAACATAGTGTCTGAAAACAGTAAACATTTATTTGTGTGTGTGTGTGTGTGTGCACACGTGTGTGTCTGTAGGCTGACTTTGGCTCTGCTATGCTTGTCTGGGATCAGCTGGGCTTGGCTCCAGGTTGTAAGATACATTCAAGTCAGCTTCAGGTGTTTTGTCATTCTTAGACCAGTCACTCTCTAGGGCATATTGTTCTTATAGCACATCAACAGACCGTAAGAGTGGGAACAGAAAGATGCAGTGCCACTTGGTCTCAATCCAGGGCTAGCACACGTGTGTGTGCGTGCGCACACACACACCCATACACACACATTCTGTTAGTCGAATAAAGTCATGTGATTGAGCCACACACTCATTCAGTGAGAAAATATACTCCACTTTTAGTGGAAGGAACTTCAGAGTCCAAGGCAAAGGGTGTAGATGTATAATCCAAACACGCAGCATGGATGGTGAATTGTGAACAGTGATTCACACCACTGCACCAGGAAGAGGACGCACTGGGAGTGAAGAAGCCGTGAGCATCTTCACGTTGAACACAGTCTGTGTAAAACAGAAGGAAACAATCCACTGAGCGCTGCAGAGAACTGTTCTGAAACTGCACAGGCCAACCAAGTGGGCCTCACCCATCTAATCAGAACAGGGAGAAAACTCCAGCTAGAACATTATTAAATGGCTGGCTGAAACATGTAGGAATTCCCGGTTGAGTTATAGTCTTGGCAGCAGCTGCCTTCCAGGCCCATCTGGTTTGAATTGGCAAAACTGCAGCTGTGCTTGTTGGTAGGGTGAGCCGTTCTTTTGAGTAATGGGCTCGCATGGAAGGGGTGGAGACGGGGAAGAGGAGGATGAAACCGTTGTCATGAAAAATGGGTAGAGAGAACAAGAGAGCTACTACTGTTTCGCTGTGCAACATGGAGCGGGCCTGTGGTTCTGGACTGGAGGACAGATTCTTGGAGGATTACTGGGTCCCCTCTGCTTCTCTTGAGCTGTCATACCCCGTGGATGCTGTCACATCACATACTTGGGTTAGGAATTGATTGTTTTGCTTTTATGGGGCTGGTATAATTAGTTTCACATTTTTAATTTATAGCATCAGCTAAGCTTTTTAATCTGTTATTTATGGCAAAGACCTAAGAACTAAATTGCCTCCTGCCCGCCTTGCAGAAAGCATTTCAGTGCCACAGTTTGTAATCAGTTGTTTGGCTAAGACATGCGGCCTTCTTAAAGGAAAGCTTTTCTCACAGAGAAGTTGCTACAGCATCTTTGGATTTCTTCGTATTTGGGTCCTGGAAACCCGGGGGGGGAAAGCCTCAAACGTTTAAATGGAAGTAACATTCATCTCAAACTCTGCTTTAGGAGAAAGTGAACCTGGCAGGGATGAGAAACTCAAGCCAGACAAGTTCCATTTCAAGAAAGACTCTTGTGTTTGGTCACATTTTCTATCTTTGGCCGCCCCCTATGCAGCACTCAGGTGTATTGTTATTTTTCTGAAACAACTGAAGAAACTTGAGCACATGGGAAGCGAACACAAGGGGGTGGGGTATGTGAGGAGACGTCTGCGCCGGGAACCCAGAGTCTTGGAGACAAGGCCAGTGAAGAATGGAGCAGCCTGATAGACTCAGAAAGCACCCCGATACACGTCTAGTTTATTTCTCAGGGCTCCCGAGGCATCTGGTCTGGTTTGGGAGAGCAGCTGGGAGGTTTTTGGCATCCTCCTCCTGTTGAGTTGTATTGATGGCCACACCATAAGTCACTGGGGAAAAAAAAAAAATCCCAGTCGCACGTGTAGATCTGGGCAGACGGGCTACCCCAGAGCTCATGGTGACCATGTTGCTGAGATGGCACGGGGGGAAGATGGACGGCTTCCAGACTGGTAGCCCCCGTGGTAGCTGGAGCTGTAAGCTGCAGTTTAGGCTGCAAGCCTGACTTTGATCCTTTGCCCAAGCCCATTTGAGCTGGAGTGTTGAAGGGTTAAAGATGAAGAACCAGACTGCAGCAGGAGCAGCTCCTGCGGGACAAAGGGAAGCTGATGCTGTGCTGGGGTCCTCCCCCGGCCCCCGCCCCCAACTAGGCCGAGGGGTCTCAGTGTTTACTGAATGTTAAATAAGTACCAATTGAATCATATGTTTAATGAGGTGTATCAAACATGTAATAAGATACATATCTATTAAACAGTTGTGAAGTCTCAGTAAATATGTTCTTAATAATAAAGGATGCAGATGGCTTACAGATTGGAACAAAGAACAAAGACGAAAGGAGCTTATGGGAGGAATAGGAGAGCCATCTTCTGAAAACTGAGAAGACAGCTGATTTTCAGCCAGAATTTGATACATGTATCTGCGCTCAGCTAAAGCCAAAATGGGACCCAGGCCCACAAAGGAGAAGACTGTAAACTTCGAAACCTAAAGGCTGGGAGAAATAGCAACTAAAATTAAAGACAGACAAGTGGTTGCTCACAAAAATGTCAGCAAGGTCTTAAATAGACCTTCAGGTTTTAGCCAGATACAGTTCTCAGTGTCACACATCTACCCCTTACATGTCCCCAAACTGCAGGGACTGGCCAAGTATTAGAAAACAAAAGAGTCACATGATATGTAGGTGAAGGATTATTAACTTGTTTTTCTTTCTCTAAAAAAGTGGTAATTATCATATTATATTGCAATATGCTATTGAAGTTACATCAGAAAACTACTCTTGAAAATCAATCCCTTTCTCCTTGCCCACATAGGTCAGGCTGTCTGGTTAAGTGTGATTGTTTGCCAAATAACTAGGGCTTAGAGTTGAGAGAAAGGAGGGAGAAAGCAAAATTTGCAGAGCAGAGACAGGTATCTTACAGGCAATTCTGAAATAAACAGGAAGCTCATGACCATGCTTTCTAACCTTTCTCCGGTCTTTGCATGCCACAAAAATCAACCTCTTTGTTCAGCCCCCTGGAATAACCAAAGCCTGGGTGCTATCAGCTCGGGGCTCTGATCCCTCAGCATTGTCATAGCATCTTGAGGGCAAAAGAATCCCTAGCTCATCATACTCTTTGGGAAGCTACATCCAAGACCATACAGAGAACTAGCACTTCCAGACCCCAAATGTACCATTCTGTCTTCTGACCAGAAACGACTGCAGCTTTGAAGCTGTCAAGAAGTTCACAGATGTACATCCTAGGAGGCTAACTGACATTTTTATTGCTGCCCTTCTATTTGACATTCTAAGCGGTTACTTGTATTAACTTATATAAATAATGCAATAACTAGGAGCTAGATATTATTATTACCTCCATTCAAGAAATGAGGAAATTGGGAGACACAGAAAGAAAGTCACTTCCCTAAGATTCCCCAGCTGGTAAATGGTGGCACTGAGATTCAAGGCCAGCAGGGTTGGCTGGAGAGGGCATCTTTGTAACTCCCACTCTCTACTGATGCTTTCCAAGAATTCTGGAGGCCTGGGTCACAAAGGAAAGCCTTTCTTTAGGGTATTTTGAGGTAAACACTGGAGGCAGCTCATCGCTCCAGGCATAGGGTTGGGGGCAGATCAGCAAGTGGGCTGAGTGGCTCTGTGTCTCCCACATTGGAGCCCACAGGTGCTACACCAGCGTGCCACAGCGCAACAGTCAGGAGTTCACAGCACGGTTGTTTGTAATATCAGAACAAAGGACCTACAGGAGGCATTGGATAGACTAGATGCACAATAGACACGGATAAAGCCCATGTGCTAACGTACTGGGAAGCCTTTGCAAAATTTGATGTAGAGGTGACTTTGTTGGCAAGGAGAGAGGTTCATGATATATTATGTAAAAGATAAATAACGTGACAAAGCAATGTGTCGAGTTTAATCTCATTTTCATTTTTTGAAAAAGGAGATGATAGATAGATAGATAGATAGATAGATAGATAGATAGATAAATAGATGAACAGATGATAGATAGAAGTATCAAGAGAAAGAAAGAAACATGCTTATAGAGTAGACACCAGATATTTACAACTGTGATCTCAGGATAATGAGCTTACAGATTTTTTTTTTCCTTTTGCCTGTTTTATCTATCTTTTTTCTGTGATGAACATGGTTAACTTAAAAAGTTTTTTGCGAAGAGAAGTCATTCACTTAATTCCTCCGGAAGAATTATTAATGTTCAGGTTCCATTTCAGTCTAAACATAGTTTCCCCAGACCAGTGACTTTCAACCTTTCACTGTCATTGTTTTTAGCAGCCAAATTCCTTTTCTAATAAAATCTCCCTCATAGCTTCAATATATAAAAACAGATCAAATAGAACTTCTCTGATTGAAGCCAGGTGCGAGGTCCAGAGCCCACCACCCACTTACCACCCCCTTCCCCACCACCCGAGTTCTTATAGGCCTTGTTCACAAAATGCTATCCTGGATCATGATGGGAGAATCTTGGTAGCCCAAAAATCATGCTTGGAAGGAATAAGTGTATTTAAATAATCAAAATAATAATAACTAAGAAAAATAATAGAAGGCTTGATTGTTAAAAAAAGAAATAGGTTCTTTGGGATTTAAATGCATAGACTTTTGCTAGATCTTGCTCTCTGGGCACTCGAAAGGGGCCACCAGCTGACTTATCCATGTGGCAGCCTCCTTGTACCCAACACAACGCCTTCATCACAGATGCAGGCAAATTCCCCTGCCTTGTAGTTTTACTTCTACTATTTGATTTCTTCTCATTTCTACAGTGTCCTTAAGTGTCATTGAACCTCAAGAAGAGTCCAGAAAGAAGCCCAATGCCCTGAAACTCCCTTCCCACACCTTATTTAAGCTTGCTTTCCTGATGTTTACATCAGGAAAAGGGGCAGGTCAATTGCAGTTGGTAGAAAAAGGGGCAGGTCAATTGCAGTTGGTAGAAAAAGATTTTAAAGAAAACTGAGTTTATCCAAAGAACACAGAAACACTAACTTGAAAATACATATGCACCCTAGTGTTCACTGCCACATTATTTACAATAGCCAAGATATGGAAACAACCTGAGTGTCCATCACTAGGTAAATGGATAGAGAAGATGTGGTCTATATACACAGTGGAATACCACTCAGCTATGAAAAGGAATGAAGTCCTGCCACTTGCAAAAATGTAGGTGGACCTTGAAGGTATTAAGCTAAGTGAAATCAGTCAGATGGAGAAAGACAAATACAGTATGATTTCCCTCATGTGTAGAATCTTAAACAAAACAAATGAACCAACAAAATTAAATAAAAACAGACTGATAGATACAGAGATCAGATTAGTGGTTACCAGAGGGGAAGGAGGTTGGGGGTGGGCAAAATGGGTGAAGGAGGTCAACTGTACAGTGATGAGTGGTAACTAGACCTGTGGTGATCACTCTGTAGTGTAGACAGATGTCAAATTATAATGCTGTACGTCTGAAACTTATATCATTTTTTAAAAGTAAGAAAACTGAGTGGTGCTGGTTGTTAGTGCAGTGTGGTCCAACGACCAAAATTTGTAGCTGATCAGTAATGGCAGCGTGAGGGAGACCAGAATCAAGCCTCAATCAATTGCCCTGTTGTGGACTTGGAATCTAAAGCCAGGGCTGTCGACCTCATCCTCTGTTTCTCTAGAATGAACCCAGCAGTCAACCAGAGAGATCCCTTCCTGCTGTACTTAGCTTTCATTCTCAAGGGGAAAGCTGGATAGATCCCTAAGAATTGGGTGAGTCATCATTCAGTCATTGGAGGGCTATGGTTTACTTATCTTTGCCTCCTAACTGTTGCAGAAGCCAAAATAATATTTGAAAAGACTCTTTCTGAAAAAGAAGCCATAATATTCCTATCTCCTTCCTCTTTCCTTAGTTTTCCTGTCTGCCGTCTCTGTTGTTTCCCACTCCCCACAGAAGAGTAGCCTCATGCCTCTTCGAAAGGATGAATCGTGGTGCTCTGAGCTCGACGTCACTGAGCTGAGCTGAAATCTTGCTCTGAATGCTACAGGTTACTAGGGTTAGCCAAAAGAATGTACATTTATTTACTGAAGGTACTTTATAAATCAATACCTTGTTTTTGAATTCAGGTCAATAGGAATAACTCTGAAACACAACCAATAACTACAGCAACCCTAAAACAGCACTTTCAACTTACTGATTTTTGGAAAAGTATCTTTTCCTGGCATTATTCACACACCCTTGATAAGCAACTCAATGCAATCAAAAAATTTAATGGATTTTATACCCCCCTGAATATATATTTATATATTTTTTCAACATGTCTTTGAATTGCAGCCAGTTAAGTTTCTTGAAAAAGGGAAGTTTGGCCAGAGGGGGGCAGGGGTGGGGGATGGAAGCTGGAGTTTCATTTATTGCTTCCCATTTGTATGGGGAGGCATTTTGCTGATTCAGTGTTAGAACACAGCTAACCAGATCCAACAGCTGTTTGCCATTTAATCTCCTTCAGTCTTTGAGTGATTTTAGATATTTCTCTAACTTCATTGAGAAAATTTTATTTCTTCTCATGCAACAGAACAAAGCACCTCAAAAAGCAAATGTAGCTGGAATAATTCTTACCTTCCTTTCAGGCTTATTTCTTAATCTGGGGTGCCCATGGACTTCAGGGTACTAGTGAACCCCCAGAGATATTTACAAACTCTGTGTGTGTATGTGTGTGATTGTACATGTGTGCTCATGCACCTTTCTTGAATGAAGCATGACACTGAAATGAACATGAATCATAGTTCTAAAGCATCACTTCTCAAAGCATGGTCTGGGAACCCTTGAGTTTCCTGTGGTCTCTGAGGTCAAATGATTTACATATTAATATAAGGACATTTTTCACTCTCATTGTCTCGTAAGTGTGCCATGGAATTTTCCAGAAGCTACACGACATATTGTATTGCAACAGATTAAATGTTGAGGCAGATCTGAGACTCCAGCTGTCTCCTCTTATACCAGACATTAGAGACTTACAAAGTATGACACAATAGCACTCTTCTTACTAAATTATTTTGGTTTGGGAAATATAATTACTTTTATAATTATAATTATAAACCAGTACCTTGTTTTTGAATTCAGGTCAATAGGTCAAAATAATTTTTGTTTTTTAAAAATTTTTTTTCTTTTTCAATCTCTACTGTATCCATAGATATAACCAAGACAAATAAAAGCTATTTAGAATTCTTAACAATTTTTAAGATTGTAAACAGGCCCAGAGACCAAAAAAGTTTGAGTCGCTACTTCAGATTTGGGGCTTTCTCTGAGCAAAACAGTCAAAAGTAAAAGTAACAGTGGGCAGTCTGATAACTAATTTTGCAGGTAGGCACTTGTGCTGTTCTTCATACATTGGGTTGAACCGTATGAAATTGCCAGCATTTAACCTACTAAAATGGTCATTTCACATGGTAAACCTAATAAAAAGATACTATTTATTCATCTGACAGATGGGTTATCCTTCCTTCAGCGTTTCAGAGTTGTTTGGGCAATGTTGCTAAGAGTTTCAGTACTGTACCTGCACGCTCTTATCCAGGTTCCTTTTGTAACATAACTTTTTCTTTTCTAAGTACTTTATTCATCAACTTTGATTATACAAGTAATACATGACCTAGGAGAAGTACAGAAAAGTACCAGAGTGGGCACCCATCATTCATCATCCAGAGATAACTTTCTGTGGGGCATTCTTACCAGTACATTACTTTCACTTTGTTTTCTAGGCATGTTTTACCTAAGTAAGCACACATTGCGTTTTTCAATCTTGAATCTTGCTTTTGTCATTTGACACACTAATATAAACATTTCCCTTCTTATTTGAACCTCTTCATTTAAAAGAGTAAATATTCTTCCTGATTATAAATGTGAATGTGCAAATTTTTTTAATCTTTGAAAATACAGTAAATTGTAAAGGATTGAATTATGCTAAATGTCACCATCCAAAATCATCATGCTAGTGATTTTTGTGTTTTTCTCTCTTTGCACATGTTTTACACACCTGAGATTATATTCTTTACAAAGCCTTATGTTCTGTTTTTCACATGAAGAATGGTTTTTATGTCTGTAGAGCACATGTCACAGTTTGTTTACAGAATACTTTGTCATATGGATGTAACAGTACTTATTAACTATTCCAGTATTTTTTCTATTGTTTGTGCTTTTTTCGCAAACACAAGCAGGGCTGCCATGGCCATTTTGGGGCAGACATAATCATTTTCTCTGCTGGAGGTTTCTTCACCTTGTTTCTCAAAAATAGGATCATCCCATTTCAACTCAGAGGCTGTGTCCCACAGGCATGCCACTGATGGTGTTAAACCACAGGGAATAGAGGGGAGAATGTTCTAGAGGAGAAGGGCAGCGTCCCTAATTCTGTAGGATAGATTCCTAGAAGTAGAATTCCTGGGCCAAAGGGCTTGAACTCACCTTCGGCTCTGTTATTGCCACACTGTTTCCAAAGTCATCCTAATTGACGTTTCCATCCGCCGTGTCAGAGTGGCTGTTTTACTTTTCATGCCACAACTGGGCTTTCTCTCTTTTGTCTCTTATTCATCTTCCCTTCTCCTCTCCTCCCCTCCCCCCTACTCTCTTCTCTTTTCCAAATGAACTTAACAAGAGAAATGTTATCTTATTTTAATTTGCATATCTTGGATCCTAAATGATAGAGGAATTGTTTTCCTAAGTTCTTTGCTGACCACTGACTCTGCCTCTCCAGTAAGTCACTTTTATTTTCAAGGTGGCCGACTAGGGCTAGAGTCAAACTTAATATCCCTAGTCTGGAGTTATAAAATGAGCAAAGCCACTTGGCCTGCAGGGTACTGAACTCATTCTTTTGACTTCATTGTTATCTATTTGCTAACCAAATGAACTAATGCCAATCAAATGCCACTGTTAGAAATACCTCAGGCCAGAAACACAAAATGTTAACACCACAAGTAACTTTCCCATAAGACCCTACACTGGTCAATATCCCACTACAGTCTAATTTGGGGCCTTATAATGTGCGAGAAACGTGAATAACTTACAGTTCAAACGAGAACACTAACAGAAGAGAACACTTGAGACTGGTCTTACTCATCTGGGAAGCTAGTGCATTTCATCCGGCACCTTGCTGGCTGTTTCCTCTGGATTGCGTCTCTTGAATGATCAGGACAGCCTTTCTCTGTATATGTGTATCAACATTATATGAGACAGTAAATCTTAGAAGACAAAGGCCGTGGTTGGTTCTCTTTTTATGATTCTGCGCAAATAGATCCTCTCTGAGCATTCTGTTCGGTTGTGTATTGGGATTGTGGCCACGTGTAGAAAGAGAAAAGGAGAATGGGGAGAAGAATGGTAACTAGATTTCGTGGGAAAAAGTGCTGAATGCACAATAGTAAAGGAGAGGCCTCCAGATGCCAGTAAGACTCTTTGCATGAAAAACCTTGAGAAATGCTACTCATGATGTGACCAGGCTATGGCCTCGACAGGAAAGGCAGTAGCGAACGGTAAGCCTCCCCGGGGATATAAAGAGATCAAAATGGAAAGGGAAACACCCTGCCATACATGTCTAAAAACAGCAGACTCCCTGTTTTCCTGTGTTCTGTTGACCAGATCGCTTTATTAACTGTCTCCCAGGCCTCACCAGTATCAATAGTGGTTCATAATGATGACCTGAGGGCAGAGCAAGATCTTGAAGTGCCCTCTGACTCATCAAAGAAATATTAAATTAAATGTATTTTGTGGTGGTCTAATTCTTTTAAAATTGGTAATCCATGTGTGGTGTCTATGATAATTCCCTATTAATCCAATATTTTATTCAACCAGAGCAATATTTGAGTAATCCATTTCCCAACCACGGGGAAGAGCTGATGGTAGTCTTTCAAATGTGGTTGAACGTGCTTCAGTCGCGTCTCTATTGTGCATTGCTTGAGGAATTTACATAAGCACAGCTGAATATCAGTTGTTTTCTTGCTCTCTGATAAAAGTTCATTTTTTTAAAGCCTCCAATTGCAATTTGTCAAAGTCCATTTGCCAGTTCTCGAACAATTTCAGCCAAATTGTAAATTGTATAACTGTCTGCATCATTTGCATACATAATCATGTTAGAGTGATGGTATAATCTAGGCACATCATTTATGAGAAGAGGGAACAATAGGAGCCAGCTTCCAATTCTTGGGATACTCAGAGTAATTTATTACATGGCTGTTGTTTTCTTTCTAATTTCCACCAAATGATCTCTTTTAGAATGATGAGCACTGAGGACGGCTGTCCCTTGAGTATATCTTTACTGCTTTCCTAGTCTTGAATTGAGAGCCAAGATGAGCACCATGTTACACGTCTGCTCCATTCACACACACACACGCACACGCACACACACACACGGTAATTTCAGTCCAAACAATATCACAAGAGTTCAATGAAACATCCTCCTGAAATGGTGCCCTTGTGTTAAATTAATTTAATCTCTGGATCTATTGAGTATTCTTTTTGGTGCACTGACAATTTGCCAATTGCTTGCTTCCTATTTTTAATCAATCTTGCAGATAATTCACCAGCCAACTAAATCGTTTTACTGGCCTATCACACTTCTCTACCCAACGGAGAGAAAAGTAAATACAATCAGTCTTGTGTTGCACCATCAGAAATTTATGATGGCCCCAGGCAAGTAGCTTTCTGCAAGACTAATTTATGTATAGTCACATCTGTCACCGTGGCACTTGGACACATCTTAGCCTTTTTTATTAGTTATCCCTGGCAACAACCCTGTGAGATCACAAGGTGAGTCAGATGTACCCTTTCTCAAGAGGCTTCCTAAACTTCGTTAAATGCCTACATTTCGGGACTCAGCCCACAAGTCTGATGTGTGGTCCAGACCACTAATCAGGGTCACCTCCAGTCCTAGGACTCAGAACCTCTACCAGGCCCAAATTCATTATTCCCTTTTTTAATTTCTTCCCCCACAATAAACAGAGAGAGGAAATCACTTTCCTAGGGTCATAAAGCAATTTAGTAGTAGTAGGATTAAGCTCCCTTGTAAGTTAACGGTTAACACAGACTCAGACCTGGATTCACTTTCTGCCTCAGCCGTTTACTCATGGTGTGACTTTGGGCAAGTTGCCTACCTTCTCTTGTAATACTGTCATCTTTTTGAAAGTGAGGAAAACAATGCTAACCTTTCTGGGATTTTTGTGAGTGTTGAAGTGATAACAGGTCCCTGTCTAAGTGTTTTCTGGGCTGGGCTATTTATCCTTCTTACTGTGCTTAATCCATAGCACGACCTTGCAAGGGGTGTGGGAGGTCTCCATACAAAGCTTCTGGTACAGGATCTACACTCATTATTAGGCTACTGTGTGGTGGAGAACATCACCAAGAATGTCTTTCTTTCCTGTTTGAAAACCTGCTGTTTATTTGCTAGAAACATCTTGGAATTTATAGAGAAATCTTTTCAAGTGGCAAAAATCACAAGTTAACAGAATTTGAAATAATTCTATCTTAAAATACTCAAGTTTGGACAGAGAGAAACTGATGACGCTCTCTCCTAACTCTGAACAAATCCTTCTAACCTCAGCTTTCACATGTAAGCCTGAAACTTGATCAGACTCTCTCCCGAATTACAGATGCACACTTGTCACAGCCTCCCGCGGGAGTCATGCTCATGTACCACAGTCGTTTTGTACTCATAAGGCTCTCAGAATAGCGCACATCCTATATAGTAAGTGCTCGGTAAGTGTTAGCTAGCATTGTTACTGTAGGCATTGTCCTGCTCCCATCCCACCCACTACTTATGTTTGCTGGATCAGCTTTTTGAGTAACCAAAGCTAGGAGGATTCTCCTATCCAGTATGAGAATTGTTTGAGTGGCTTTAATATTTTTATGGCCTAATGATACTATGTAATTTTCCACAAATGTTTATGGAACAGAAACCAATGTGCATGCACTATGGATAAGGCATCTGGAGACCAAAGATGAAGAAGCCTTGAATCCTACCCTCAAACAGCATACACTCTGCTGAAGGAGAGGGTGGGCTTTGTCCATAATGCAAGTCGAACTGTGGGCATTTTTTTTAATAAAGTGTATGTGTAAAGTGCAACAGGATGGGAGGGATTCTAGAACCTCCCAGAGGAACTGACAGGAGAGTATGGCCTTGAAGTATTAAGTTATCCTCCTTCCTCCCAGCCCTCTATCCTCCCTTCCCACTAAGTACCAGGCACTAAGTGACATGACTACAAAGCCAGTGGATGCATGATCTTGACTATCAAGGCCATTCCATGAATATGGAAGAGGTACAGGTGTCCATCAATGGCTACTGGAAGTAGGTGCTCATAAAGTAGGCTATAGGAGGGCCTATTAGAGCCCAGAGGACAGTCTTCTAAAATGCAATGAGAGATCAGGGAAGGCTTTCAGGAAGAGGTGATGCTTGAGTCAAATGTTGACGAATAGGTTGAGGAGATCAAGGGAAGGACTGGGGTGGGAGGGTATATCTCAGTGGTAGTGTGTGCTTAGCATGCATGAGGTCCTAGGTTCAATTCCCAGTACCCCTGTAGAAAGAAAAAAAGGAAGGAAGGAAGGAAGGAAGGAAGGAAGGAAGCTAGAAGAAAGAAAGAGAAAGAAACAAAGAAACAAAGAAAGAAACAAAGGGCAAGAAAGAAAGAGAGAGAGAAAATAATAAAGAAAAAGGAAAACAAGCTAGGTCAAGACACGGAGGCAAGGAAAAGGCTGGAGCTTCATGGCACCACAGGCAGTTCAGAATATGCAGGAGGGCTGGGAACAAAAGCAGAGTAAGGTGGGCAGGATGGTTCAGACTCTCGGCGGAGAGGAGGAGAACAGGGTGGGTTAAGCCACTGCAGACAGAGGGATCAGCATCATCCAAAGCACAGAGATGTCAAAAGGAAATCACGTGAAAAAGGCCAACAAGGGGTGCCGCTGGAAGAGAGATGAGTCTGGAAATGTAAAACAGGGCAAAGTCCATCTTCCTCCTGTGGAATTCCTGTCTGGCTCCCTCAGCACCATCTGGCTAGCCCACTTCTCAGCGGTACAGTGTAGTCATTCTGACTCCAGCAACCCTAACAGCCTCCCCCGCCATACCAATGGTTTTATGACTTTGATTTTGATTCTGGGCCAACTTGGCCATATGGCTGGGCTGCCTTAGTACAGAAAGTCTTTGAGCCAGTTGCCCTGAGTAATGTGCATATTTTCTCCTTGGGCTTCAGATTTCTCTTCCATGTGGCTTTTGATTGGCCTCGCATTTCGGCCAGCAGTTACCATCAGAAAAAGATGGTTAGGAAATAAATACCTAAGCGATAGTTGGTTCAAAATGAAGGCGTTCTTTTAACTGTGCTCATTCTAGAGAATTTCAAGGGCTCTGAAATATTGGGTCTTGCCCAGATTTTGGCCACATCTATGAATTCTAACCAGGTTGGTCTGACATATCGTCCCAAGGTAAGGAGTGATGTTGGGGTACGCTCACTGTAGAATGAATAATAGTGAGCTTAAATCTTTGCATTTCAATGTCTTTCTTTTTAAAAACATGATCATGTGAGCCACTGAAAACAAGGGCTCCTCTTCCCACTGATTTATGTTCTTGGTGTTTTCTGAGAATTCTGTCCATCTTCAGGGAACAGTCCGATCATTGTTAGTTTGCATTAAGTTCATCAGATGTACTGGTGTGCTGTAGGTGCCTTTCTTTAAAAAAAAAAATAGTAAGCATTAATAACTCACAGCAACTTTTCAAAAATAACCTTAGTCCAAAAAATACCTACTTTGCACTCAGCTCTTTGTTTGCTTTTGTAGATGTCAGTGAAACACTGTGCCTTTCTTTAGGGAAATTTTATATAATTCAGTTTTACCTAAAATAAAACAAAACAAAAATAGCAAATCTTCCTTTTCCTTATAATATTTAAGGATTTTTCTACACTCTTTTCTTACCCTAGAAGAGTCTTTCTCAGATCAAGGCCAATGCAAGATCAAGTCAAAGATGTTTTAGCAGCATTTTCTTCTCAAATGGACAACAAAATCATTAAATCCCTTTGACTTCAGTGAACCTCCCTAACATTCTAGATTTATTTCAGAGCAAAAGAAAATCCATTTGAAATATGCAAATTGTTCATAGACGAAAATGCCCTAATTAATCAAGTTCTTTTGGTTGAAACTAACTGGAACCAGATTCACGTTAGCTTAAATAAAAATGGGGATTTATTACTTCATATACTAAAATGCATGGTGTAGCTGGCTTCAGGCTCAGCTGGGTTCAGCAGTTCAGACAGTAACATCTATCTCCTCACTCTCCCCACCCACTTAGAATCAGTTTGCCTCATTTCCAGGTGGACTCTTTGCATGTGGTAGTCCCTGGCAGCTCCAGGCTCACATCTGCCAACATAGTCACCCCAAGGGGAGAGAGCCTCCCACCCAACGGCTCCATCAGTGTCCTGGTTTGGGCTCTCATTGTCTCAGCTTGGGTCCATCATTGTGGACAGGGTGGTATGGTTTCCAGCTGCCAGGTTAGAGGCAACCTAGAACCTGGGGGTAGGATCAATTTTACACAAGCCAGATGGACTGAGAACAGAGTAAGGTACCTCTCCTGCAAAGAAATTTAGAATGCACGTTCCAAAAGAAAAGAGAATAATAAATAAATCCTAGTGTATTGGAAAAAATAAATCCTAGTGTATTGGAAAAAATAAATCCTAGTGTATTGGAAAAAATTAGGTGGAACAGTCAGGTGAAGGACATGAATCCAAAAATTAACAATAACAATGTAAGTGGCAATAGACAATTAAAAAGTAAAATACGTCATCAAAAATCTAGGTGTTATCTTTAAATGCCAGATAGCTCCTTTGATTGGATTATTTTCACTGCTTTCAAGAAATTAAATTATAATTTGCCCAGATGATTCCTAAATTCACTTCCAGCTAAAAAAAAAAAAGTCTATAATTCTATGTATTGATCAGGTTGATAAGTTTGTTTTGGAACCATCTAGAAATGGCTTTTGGGTCATAGAGTCAAGTAAACTACATGATCCTGTGTAAAGGATCTGACATTTATCAGGTTTTTTGAGGCTATGGTTTCCCTACGAGGCCAATCTAAGATAAACTCATTCAAGGGACTTTTTACTTAATATCATTTTGTCAAAGAAGCCAAGAGAGAACTCTACTTTATATTTGGATGAAAATGCATCCCATCATATTTTGATTGATTATTTAATAATATTAAATTTTTCCTTCGGATTTACAATCACATTCTCACTGTAACCTTAAACATATAAAATAGGAATTTACAAAGGAATTTTATGGGTAAAAATTTTTAAATATCTCCTAGAAATCGATAATAAAATAGCTGATAATTTTTTTTTAATTACCAACTTTTAAAAGCCAAATTATAAAGTCCAACTATGAGGCTAGAAATTCTATCACTTTGATTTGATTTATTACTATGAGCCTAAATTCTACTTTTCTGGGGAAAAACATACACTTTTTAATCAGTGTGTTTCCTTCTTTATAACACTGGTGTGTTTTACCCAAACAAAACCAAGACGATACTTATCATTTTATTCTATTTTTTCCACCATGTGCACATTTTCATTTCTTCCATATAGGACACTGATTACAACAAAAGGCAAACATATATTGACAAGAATAGTGTTTTGGTTTTTTTTTAAGATCAGAATAAATGCAGATTTATCAGCTTTTGGGTTATTTCATAGGCCCTTTTTTTTTTTTTTAAGTAATGCAGAACACTCTTTCCCTCATTTCTGGAATAAAAGTTGCAGGGAATCAGCAGCATTGTCAAGAAAGTGACAACATTCACTGTGGAGTTAGCGTTGTTCATCCTCTCATTGTGCATCTGAACGCTTGTGAGGCCACCTTTTCATCCACCAAGGCCTCCCAAAGGTACTTGTTTTAGCGATGAGATTTACCAATTTTTCATCATTCCAGAAAAGATAGTAGCCACTGTCTCTCTCTAGTGGACTCGGTGATCTTACCTTGAGGTGTTAAGAATCGCTAAGGGCTATAAGGACTTGTGTAAATTACAGCCATGCAGAGAGGCATTGAAAAATCAATAAGTAATGAAATAGTACTGGAGTGAAGTAGCCAAGAGAGCAATGGGTGGGAAACTCCCAAGGACACAGTTTCATTTTGTCAAAAGGTAAAAGAAGATGTTCTGATGTGTTTCTATAAAACGGCTTCCTTGGAAACAAGAGGTTATTGGCATGGATGGCAGGGGCATCACTCCAGCAAGCCAGGAAATGCAATGGACTGGACTTCTTGGTGCAACAGTTTTATTTTAGACAACCATGCATTTTATTCCAGTAAAGCAATAAATATGGCATTTTCTTCATCACTTTGGGTATCTGCCCCACCACAGTTTTTCTGTTCCGTGGATCCCCAAGTGTACCGCATTCCTTCGTTCTGTAAGGGACCACCCATATTGCCTCCACAAACCATCCTCATCCTTTCTGACTGTACCTTAGGAATGTTCCCCATGAATGTGGTGGTGATGGTTGAACCTGGACCTCAGTTCCCAAGGGTCCCCGCCCACAGAAGACTCTAGATACATATAGCTGCAGACTGAAACTCTGTAGTCTAAGGGACATTCATGTGGTTAAGAGCCCCTGTGCTGATAATTAAATCTACTGCTTTGCTTCCTTTTTTTAAATTTGAAATGACAACATATCCATATGTTTGATATTGATGATTTGTTATGAGATAGTAGAACTGATTTTTATAAAAAGAATATTGTAGAGTATTTGAGTATAACAAAGAAGGAGGAGGGAGGAGGGAGCCAGTGCAGTTAACTTTGCTTGGGAGAACCCGCTTCCGGGTGAAGGTCCCCTTTTGTCTCTGCCCTTTCCAATGGGGATAATGCACCTTGTTCCTTATGTTTCCACCTGGTATAGAAATGAAACTATCAATAGAGATGGTTGAGCCAGCCAGACACTGAATCGCACGGTCTAGATAATGAAAAAAGGAACCACAAAGATATTACCCAAGAACTGATTGAAATAATGGGATTACATTTGCTTTTTGTGTGTCTATATATATATATGTGTATATATATATTTATGGCTTCTGTCCTTTGTTTATCAATAGACCAATGAAAACTGGAGAATGTCCTCCAGCTCCATTTTGGGTCAGTTGGTGTCACTCTAGCCATGGGAGCTGAAACTTAAAAAAAGAGAGAGACCCTCATAGAAGAAAAAAAATCATGAGTGTTTGTACAATTAAAAGACTTGTAGTTTTGGCGAATTGTGACTTGAGTCTCAAAACACCAAATAAAATATCCTACTTATCTCCTTTCCCTTTACCGACACCCAAGTACATTTGGAACAGTGACAAACAGAACCTTTTATATCTGATAAAACAGGGCAGTAACCACCCAGTGAAAAGGACTGAGATGTGAACCAACCGCCACCCTGTTTCCAGCCCATTTGTGATACGTCAAGTATTTTTCCTGATAACTAATGGACTGATTTTTTAGTATGCACAGCATTATAATTCCACATCTGTATACACAACAAAGTTCTTATCACCATAAGTCTGGTTACCATCCATCACCATTGACCCCCTTCACCATCAACCCACCAATCCCCTGAGCTAGTTTTAATTATTACTTTTTACTCTCTGCCTGTGTCCACCTACATTATGTAGCATGGAGAAAAGACCCAGATCACATTTAACAGACATCTGTATGATTCGGGTCCCAGGAAAACACTTTCTTCTGAAACTTCCAGAGAAACAATAAGGAAGTACTTTAAGTAGCTTGAGATACCTGGTATTTGACTTACCTCTTCTCCTTACATGAACCTATAGAATCAAACTGGTTTCTTTGTTTCCACCATATGCTGCCATGTCTGGATGAGGGTACCAAGGTGAAAACTCCAGTGGACAACAGTTACTTGAGCCACTCACCACACCTCGTTTGCTTGTCTGTCCTCTACATGAGGCACTCATAGTACATCCCGGCTAAGCATGCCTCCACACCACAGACGTAGCCATACCCACCTCCTCCAACAATTCATCTGCTGATGCCATTATCCATTGTTTATGACATTGCAACCGCAGTAATGAATTGATATGTCTTGTTCTTTGAAATGCTTAGACAGGAGGCCACACATTATAAGAAAAAAACAATGTCAAGACAACTCTATTCGGCAGGGGTTGGAAATGGATGTTGTGCAGGAAAATGCATTAAAGTTGAAGAGGGTTTTGTTTAACACGATGGTTTTAAAGACGTGAACAGTTATGATGGGCAGTAACTCCTTCAGTCAAAAGATTATGGAGAAGCCCTACATAGGCCAGGGTGCTGGTGTGATTCCAAGCCGTGCTACCACCATGAAACACTAGGGGTCACCATATTAATTCCAGTGTCTGGGCTCCATTGCTCTCCAGAGAGCCTACCATCCAGGAGCTCTTGGCTCCCTGTTTATTCAAGGAATGTTGCTCAGTGCCTATCACTCATGATGTGTGACCCTTTGCAGTTATTTCAAGCACCATTGAAACAATGGGGTAGAGTCCTCTCTAAGCCTCTTTCTGGTGAATGACGTTTTTTAAGGGCCACCTGAGAGTATCAATCCATTCTTTTGGGCTAGAGGTAATTATAAGGGGTGTAGGCCAATTAACCAAATATAGAACATTTTCATTCAGTAGCTACACAGTATGCCGATTCAAATGTTGGGCTAAATCTTGAGTCTCTCAAACCATGCTGACGCTTTTTTACTTGCCAGGATTGATATTCTGTTGAGTATTAACAAAAAAATTAATGTCTCTCTTCCTTTGTTTCTCATCCCTTTATGTTTTCAATCCCCAATTCAAAAACTATTTTCCAAAGATGAAATTTAAGCAGTTGTCTATAATCTACAGAAATGCTATCACCAGGCTCTTACCACAGTCCCTAGCATCAGAATGGGAAACTCCTGGCCCAGATCCACAGGAGGCCCCAACCTCATAGTGATACAATTCTGCTTCCTCCTATTTTAGTCCTAAGGATCATCTCACCCACCCCACCACCATAAGTAGGAAGCTCTAGTTATCTCATTTGGGGTAGAGCTTCTGAAGGCTAGGATTAAAGCAGTTGAAGATCTGTGAACAGCATTTAAACTACACACTCACACACAAAACAGTATTGCAAGGCAAACAGATGACAATTGATAATAATGGTAAAATCATAGCCGAGATAAAGTGCACTTCTAAGTCAAAATTAATTTCAGAGCTTCTGGGTTTTTTATGTATTCTGTTTCTCTTTATTGAGTGCCTAATATGTGGAGGCATATGTCAGGTAATAGGGGAGATAGATATACATGTGCAAAGAAGATTAAATAGTGGTTACTCTTCTCTTCCCTGTCATCACCATTGGTGCAACTGTCATATCCAAATATATCCCTTCTCCACCTGCCATTTCCCTCCCATCCTGTTCACCATGGTCTTGTACTTTTTTCTACATTTTCCATGATTCTGGACTCCAGTCATGTATCTTCACCCATCCTTTTTGTCTCTCTCTAGCCCACTTAACTGTACCTAATAGTAAAGAAACTGAAATACATTCTGTAGTATGCACTTAACTTCCCTATCAGATATTTCTTTCTTCGAGAAAAGAAAATATTGGTATTGCTTTTATTTTTGTGTGCAGCCTTCAACCAACTTTTTATCAGCCCTTGATAGTAAAAACAAGGGGTTCGCCTTTTCTTCCTCTGGAACAACCACGGTTTAGTGGGAAAGTGATTTAAGATATTTCTATGCAGCAAATTCATTTTGCAAAGCCAATAGTACAGAAGTAGAGAAATAAATCAAAATCATGCCAAAGGTGGTATCTGTTAAGCAGGTATTTGGGGAGACTTGAAATATGTTTCTGTCTCACCTGAAAATTAAACTCTTGTGGGCCCAATCCTTAATTCCTACCAAATTACAATGGAGCCGTCCAGGGTATAATCATATCGAAGGGCATATTTGCTATTATTTGTTTTTCAGTTTAAGTTCTTCCACACCCTAACCTATAAACACCATGCATAAGAGAGTTCTTTATCTCACTTGAAATAAGGAAACATTCATTATTAACTAAGATACTCACAACTTTGACTTTCCATTTCTCCAGAATTGGAAATTCTTAACAAAGTGACCCTTGGCTATTTGTAGCTGCCAAATAATGGGAGAGAGGGAGAATTTCTCCAAGGCTATCTCAGAGCAGTGTGGGCTTGGACAAAAGTGGCATGCATCAGAAGTGTACTGCTCAAGACGGAGATTGTATCATGTCTAGCTCCGGTTCAGTTCTACATTTTCTTTTCTTTTTGGCTCTCTAGTTGATGGTACTCATAATATAATTTTCTCATCAGATAAGTGTCTTTACTACATCCTAAGCTGTACTTGGATAATCCTGATCACTTCATAAATAAGAAGGCAGTTAAACAGAAGCTTTTAACCAAGAGTCTATGGACCCCAGTAATTCCATGGTTGTGTTGAAACCCCCTGAAAAATATAGTGAAATTTGGGACACATATTCACTTTTCTGCAGAAAGAGTCCATAACATTAATCTTATCCTCAAACAAGCCATGTCCCCCACCCTCCAGCATCTTGAGAACCCACTGGACTTGGGTGTCTACTCTGAAGGAGGTCTTCTGGTACTAAGCCAGGAATCTCCTGGTCAGGCTTTATCACTGCACAGACTAGAAAAAGTCGATTAATGATGTTAATACCCTGAATGTTTACTGAGTGTTTTCCACTTGCCAGAGCGCGCTGGTATAAGCACATTATGTGTGTTCATTTCATCCTTATCAGGTGGAAACTACTCTCACCCCCATTTTATAGCTGAGGATCCTGAAAACAGAGCAGCAGGCAGCTTGTCCGTGGACACAAGTTGGGAAAGTGGCAGAGCTGGGACATAAGCAGGGTCTGGCCCCACAGTCCATGGGCTTAACCAGTGCTTAACCACTGTGCATACTGCTTCTTGACTGAAGGGCTGTCCCTTTCAAAGCAAAATAGAACTGAGAGTCTAAGGAAATGTGAGCACTAACAAGCGAGAAAATAAACTTCAGCTGGCCTCATCCCACTCCACGTTCCCAGGATACTGGCAATTCAAGGGCATTACCAGCAATTTGATGCTAGCAAAACACCAGCTCCTGGTGCTGGAGCAGGCTCCAGGGGCAGCCGGCAGGTCTGCACATCCAAGGGGTTGATTGATCATCAACCTTCAGGGCCTTTAGCACCTCACATTTGAAGATCACTTTCCAGTGGACAGTCCACAGCATCATCTCTTCTCTCCCCACTTCCTGGCCAGGAAGACAGATGGAGATCATCTCACAGGCCAGAAAACTGAGGCCCAGAGTAGTCATGGATGAGGTGAGAGCAGAGCTGTGTCTAGGACCCAGGTCTCCGGACCCTCAGTCCAGGTCTCTTCCCATTGCTCTTTGCTGCCTGGGCCCTCGGGATCCCTTGGCATTGAAGAGCAGAACAGCCAAACAAGCAAGATTCCACGTGCGCTCAACTCCGCTGCAGTGGGCGCCTTTTTATTTGGGGCCACACAGTAGGTACTGTCCTGAACCAATGCAAGCCATTATCTCATCTCATCCTCAAAACAACCCAGTGAGGCAGCTCTTATTTCCCCAGTTTCACAGACAGGGAAACTGAGGCACCATGGCACAGCTAGAAAATTACAAAACCCAGACTTCATACCCAGACGTGTCCGATTCCCCAGCGTCCGCTCTGCACCGCTGGGCCATGCCACCGTCTGAGGAGACAGGAAAAAGCAGAGGAAGAGGAAATGAAGAGCCCCATTTGCACGGTGAGCAGTGCTTTTTACCTTTTCCGAGGACAACACAAACGGAAATCTGTTTCAAACACTAGCACATGAGGTTAAAATTAAAGAAGACAATTACAAGTGGTTAGTCACTGGAGTGGGGCTCCACGGGCATCTTCAAAAATAGGATCCGCTCTCACTCACTTGGACCTGGCACAGAGGAGCTGTCAGAGGAGTCTGTTCTAGGCCTGTGATTCTGTGATGAACTCTTTTCAAGGAGCCAGACTGCTAAAGCTCATTAGAAACAATGGCCCCATTTCTCAGGGGCTATCGAGTCAAGCAGGTCCCGAGGAAATTCTTTGGCACCCAGAGATCGTGAAATTAACACCAGAGCCACTGGCACTGGATCACTCTCCTCTGTTGAGACCTCAGGAAGGGACCCGCCACTCAACCTTTTTGTTCTGAAAACCCAGGAAGCCCCGGCGGCAGGTGGTTTGGGTTTCAGCACCTCTGAATGCATCATTTCAAACAGCCACTCTTCCTAAATCTTCATTCTTTCTGAGGTCCCAGGAGAAGCATCCTGGATAAACACAGAGGGGCCAGGAGGGCTTTGAAAGGCCTGTGGGAGAAGGTGACTGGGAGTGACTCTGAGCTGGACAGAGGGCAACAAGTGAGTCTCACGTGCCAAGGCCAGGGCGGAAGGGGCCCTTGTGTCTCTGAATCCTCTCGGAATAAGAAGATGACCTGAACAGGGGCCTTCGGGATTTTTGCAGGGACCCTGTCGCGGACAGCCGGCCAGCGCGACTGAACTTCTGCCAGCAGCGCTTCCAAAGGGGGAGGCCTGGAAGGCCTCGTCTTTAATGTGCTCAGTGGGTAAAATTCCTCTTTGTGGACCCTCCCCTTGGCTTCCAACATTATATCTACTAAAGAGTGTTTTCACAGCCTGGAGGAGGCCTGGCCCCCTGCAAGCCAGAGAGGCCATAAGGCCCATCCAAGGGTGGCTGGGATCCCCAGGGCAGCCTAGCATGGGTACCCGGCCCCAGCCGCCAGAGAATGTGGGTTTTTCCTCCAGCAGCAAAAAAAGAAAGAAAAAAAGTATCTCAAGGGTTCTCACTGAAAGATCTGTGGGTAGAAGGGAGTCAGATAAAGGTGTGACTGACGGCCACTGTAAAAGAAAAGGTGAGAAACTGGAAAGAAAATAAGTGGGGTGGGGGGAGTGCAGGGGAGTGTTGGGGCTTTTTTCTGCGGCAGTTTCTCTTTTGGAGATCTAAAATCTGCAAGTGTTACGTCAAAGCTTTCTCCAAATGACTTGATGAGGGTTTTCTGTTGTTGGGTTGCTGCACTCCCGGGACTCATTGGGATGGCAGGATAAAAATTAATTAGAGGCTGTTTGGAGGAGGCTTTGCAAGACAGCCTGAGGCTACGCTTCAGTCTGATTGTTAGAAGCAATATCATCACCGCCTCCTCACCCAGCGAAGAGACCTGCACTGGGGCAGCCGGGGGGAGCCACGGAACGTTCAACACAGACATCAGAGCCAAGACTTCCTCCCAGAGAGATTACTTACCGCAAGCCAGTGGATCTACCTGCTGACAACCTCAGAAATATGTCTTGTTTCATTTTCGGATTTTTAAGAGCGGTTACATATGAAGCTTACAGAATCCTGATGGAACAGCTGGAGGAGGAAGAGGTCCCGCCTCCAAACACGACACCCGGCTGGGCAGAGCCACCAAGCAGGCACAAGGCAGGCGAGATCTTTTCCAGGCACAGACTGGCCTCCTCCTTTTCAAGGGCGGCAAACTGAAAAGGAGGACTCTGGGTGTTGGCAGGTTTCTGCTGGACCAAGGCTGACCCGTGATTATTTCAGTTCAGCCAGTTTACAAGAAAATCATCAAGCCCTCTTCCCTCTTCGGCACTTTATGTTTCTCCCTTCTCTTTCTCTGCCCTGTGGTCCTCTCACGTCCTCTCTCCTCTCACCCCCACGTAATCTACCTCTACCTGAAGTGTTGGTTCCATGAGTGATCTTGAAGTTTGAATAATTGGGCACTGGTTCCTTAAGTCTAGATAAAACTATTTCAAAGCGTGGTATTAGACCTGGCGTTCCGTCAGTCACAAGTAGCTTTTCCAGTTGTCTGTTTCACCCTGAAATGGGAAATGCAAAGGGAGCAGATCCCTGGGTTTCCTTCTTAAGAGCAATTTTAACCCTCATGAAAATGCTGTGTGCTTCACATACGTAGTGTTACTTCCAATGTTAGCTGGGTGGTCCTTATAACATTTCCTGTGATGTAAGTAATCATTAAGATCCCTGTTTTATGGATGGGAAAACTGAAATTATTCCTATCATGTCCAGAAAAAGATAATCTATGTGTGAGCGCAAAGAAAATTTGTGAACTCCTAGGGCCCTCCCCTCTCCCTGGACTTAGTGTCTGTTTTATTGCCTACAATTGCTTCCTTGCGTCGCTGTGAGGGCAGGGGTGGGGTAAACCAATGGGAACAATTACCAAAGAAAAACAGCAAGTTTCCCACCCCCTCAAAACAGCTACTTCCAAAATGAATTCACCAGCTGCATGGTAACATGAAATCACACCGCCGCCCAACTTTTCAGCGCCTCCTCTCTTTCAGAGGTGAGTTCTTTAAGATGTCTTACGCCCCAACCTCAGACGAGGTGTGATCCTGGCACTCACCACATCTTCAGAGGAAACAAGACTTCTTCCTCCGAAGGCTTACCATATCGAACCTGGTTTCAGAGGAGGGGTGTAAGGCAGAGGGGCAGTGGTGAGTCAGGCCAGCTTTGATTTGCTTACGCAGAACCACAGATACAAGACGTAGTCCCCAGTGCACAGGGACAGTAGCGGCTGGTTAGTGAGCTCAGGGAGGAACCTAAGACCACCCCTTGCCCATTTGCTCTCTGCTAAAGGGAGGTGAAAGGAGCTACGTAGGGGCTGCTCTCAGAATCCAGGTACCTTCTAAAGTCAGGGTCAGTGGGTACCGCTACATAAAGCCAAATCCTCTCCACTAAGTGCTTTCAAAACTAACCAGTCTGCCTGAAAATCAATCTACCGCTTTATAAGCAGCCAGCATATTTAGAAGCATGGAAATTAAAGATGGAAAAGACCTATTAAGTCTTCTAGATCATTCCCTAGGGCCCAGTGCAGGCTTGCTCCCTGAAGTACATTTGTTAGCGCTGTGTCAGGCCTAATTTCAAGTGTCTCAAGCAATGAACTTAAAGGAGGCAGAGACAGCGGTGTCTGCCCACGCCAGTGAGCAATGATCATGTGATTAGAGTCCTGCGAGCTACGAGCTGGCCTTTGGCATGCCCGGAGAGGGTTTGGATTCCCCAGGGCTTGGCCCAGAAGACTCCAGCAGCTTCTAGAAAGTAGAGACTTTTAAAGAACTTCTCACCTCTTTATGTTTAAGCAGAGTAACACCCTGCCTTTTGGAAGCATCGAGGCACCAGCCTCTCTGTAAATAAATTGCCGTGAGGGAAGAATAGAGATTCCAGGTGTACCAGGACTCAATTAAGAATGAGATAAATCCTGCCCTCAAGGAAACCAAGCTTCTCGCTGGCAAGTTTTAGTCTGGGTTGGTCAGCAGTCCACTCAACTGCGTTTCCAGCCAGTGGCAAAATGGAGGAAACATTTTCAGAAATGCCAGCACTTTATTCGAGAACATTCAGAACCCCATGGTATAAAAATAAGAACAGATGGCCCACAATAGCACGGTCAAGGTTTTTCTGAGGAACCATATCTCTTTTTATCTCTGTTCCCAGCCAGAGGGGAAGCAGGTCAGATTCACAGTTTCAGGTGGAAGACTTTAAATGAAAGTAAACAGAAGGCAAAGCTAATAGAACCCAGAGCGCAAAGGGATCAAAACCAAATGCAAGGAGTGTTCTCTCTACTCCTCTGTTTTGAAATGATGGAGAGAGTCCCTTCTGATATTCTCATTAAAAACTCCAAGTCTGTGCGTTGTAAAGTC
The DNA here is from genome assembly GCF_009834535.1 of Camelus ferus. NCBI lineage: Eukaryota > Metazoa > Chordata > Mammalia > Artiodactyla > Camelidae > Camelus > Camelus ferus. The sequence goes on from NC_045704.1 coordinate 46,718,254, forward strand.
CCAGCTCTGTTACACGACATGAGTGAAGAGTGAGTCACTCCCTGGTCCATGGCAAACGCTGGATGGCAGCGTTTCTACCCCAAAGATCATGAAAATATGACCGCTTCGTGTGTCCTGGAGCAGGAGCATCCAAAGAGATGCTCTTGCCCCATATCTGGTCTCAAGGAGGTGGCCCATTTTCTTTACCGGATATTGGAAGCAAACCCGAACTTTTCAGAGCCTGAAGTTTGACTCACAGGCCAGCAGCAGCACAAAGTCCCCTACCCCCCACCTTCTGCCCCACAGCCCTTTTCTTTTTCACTCTAAACATTATCTCATCTCAGCATTGCAGCTTTTTTAAGTTCAATGTCAATAGCTAGTTAGGAGAGGGCAGGAGGGTCAGGGTTTAGGACTCCAAACCGTCCTTGACGTTTCTCTGTAGATGGATCTGCTGTTTGCATCAGCCCAATAAAAAAAAAAAAAAAACATAAAAATCTCTCTTTACTATCTGAGAAAAGATCAGAACAGGAAAATGTCAGTTTGAGAGCTGACAGAGTTCTGATAAGAATGAACTGGAAATGAGAGAAAGAAAGGAAGAAATGCTGTCACTCGAAGTTTTTAATTTAATGCTTTTAGACAAATATGTTTCCAGCAGAGTTGTGAGTGTGTGTATTTCACACACGACTCTTCCGTCCCTCCTCCTCTTTTCCAAATGCACTTCTGGAGAGAAAGGCTGTCTATTTGGACTTGATTTGATTTGATTTTTACGGTCTCTCCACAACCTTTCAAAGATCTGGAAGGGTCAACCCTCCTGGCCTGAGAGCTGTGAGCGTAACCACTCCTACAGCATTTCTTCTAAGCCCTGGAATAGTTTCCACTTTCAGAAGTATCTATACATATTTTTAGAGTTAGGGAGATAATTTAAATTCTCGGGCTTAATTGAACCGACAGAATGGGGAATGGAGCGTTCCAGATGGAAACACTTTCCGAGTGTGACGACCTCTGAGTTCAAATTTAATACCTACATAATAAAGGCTTGAAGATAATATAATGGCCATTGTTTCTGTTGCCTGATTTTTTTTTTTCACTTGCAACTCTACTATTAGAGGAAATGGCTGGTGTTTTTAAATACAGACTATGTGAAACATCAAGAAGTGACCCCCATTAAAAGATGTATTTTTCATGAAGAAAAGGCCAAGTCTTGGATGAATAAAACACTCAGTAGGAGTTAAGTGTTCTTCTGAATGAAGAAAAAAAAAACTTTTTCTGGAAACTAGGCAATTGCCCAGTTCACCAACAAAACATTTATTGAGCACCTACTCTGTGCCTAGCGCTCCACCACACATTTCGTAGCATCTCGGTTAGGTATGAGTATCCATATTTTGAGGTTGAGAAGAATGAGACAACGAGAGGGACCTGACTCTCCTGCCCTCTCCAGAAATGGTGTGACAGACCCATGGTGCACACCTGGTGGGGTTGCTAAGCACCGCTGTGTACAGCATATGTCCAGTAGTCAGTGATTTTGTCCTGTGTCTTTATTCATGGGGCCTTACATGTCCTGTGTTTAGCTATTTTTAATCAGTTACAGAGGTTCATGAGAGCTATTTTTCTAATTTAACTGGGTATTCTCTGTTTTTATTGGCTAAACCTAGCACCCCTGACATCTGGGTCTCATGATCCCAAGTCCAGAGATTTGTCCCTTCAACACAAATGAAATGGGTTTCTCTGGACACTTGGTAAAACGAGCAGTGTGTACACTCGGCCTGATTGATAGTAGTCAGAAGTATAGACTGACTCCACTGAGTCACTGAGACTTAGGTCTCATCCCTGCTCTACCACTTGTAAGCTGTGTGACCTTGGGCAAGATTCTCAATGTCTTTGAGCCTCTAATTGCCTAGCTATAAAATGAGAACAAGAGTAGGGCCTATTTCATAGGGTTGTGTGGATATTTAAGAAGAGAATGCATGTCATAAAGTAACCCAGGTTCTGGCATATAGTAGGTGTTCAAGAAACATGAGCTTTTATCTGTATCTTCAAAATCATTCTACTATGGCCTTTCCAAAGCAAAGCTCTGCTGAAGCATCCCCTTGCTTTAAAACACCAACTATCTATAAGAGACAGTGCAAATCCCTTAACTTTGTGTGTAATGTCTTACGTGTGCCGGCCCCACCAAACTTGCCAGCCCTGTTCCCCACTACCACACACAGGAGATAGTCAGTTGTTAGGATGACCTGTTGAATACAGCTCTGAGTCTGATTAAGGAAACAATTATGTTTTCAGATTTAAGGGTGAATTCTTTTTCTGCCAAATAAGATTAACTAATATTGGGTCCTTGGGCCCCCTTGTCCTTATAGGTGAATTTCACTTGTTAATTAAAGATGCCATATAGCTTAGGATGTTCTGGGATTTTCTGAGCAAGAACGCCACACTGGAGTAGCCAGAATGTTAGAGACAGTGTCAGTGGGAAGACGTTCATCAAGAAGAGAGACGAGGTTTTGAGTGTCCACCACCGCCTAGGCTCACCACTGGCCCTGCCTCTGACCAAGTCCATTGGAGATCACGCCTCCTGGCTTAGAAGCAAGCTGGGCCATAAACACTAAGAAGGAATTTTACTGGCCCGTCCTCAACTCGCTATTTTATTATCTGGCATTTCTGCTACCTTCTCTGGAAATTGATTAAAATATCTTCTCTAAAACCACGTTTGGTTTTCCAGGCTTGGATTCACGTTGCCTGCGAGGGCTTCCTATGTAACTGCATTGTCTCCTCTCACCCTTGCCGAACTGTCTCTTGGTCACCCAGTGTTCTTGGGAGCTGTCAGCCACTGTCTGGACATTTCCATCACTGACCTGGGAGACACCTCCATGCATGTGGCAAACCCTAGTGCCCCAGAAGGTGGGACCAAGTGGGAGGTTCGGTCAGAAGGGAGGGTAGGAAACAACCCAAAAGAGCCGACATTCCCCAAATGAGGGAAAAGAAGCTGTGGGCCAAAGGCTCGCCTTAGTAAAAACCAAGGATACAAAACAGGCCTCTTTATAGACACATGACCTGCATCCCTGAGGCCCTGCTCTTTACAGATTCATGCACTGGCATAAGTTCTCAATTGCTGCCAGTTTCACAACTGTTTTTAATTTAAAGGCCTCCAGGCCATGATATTCCAGGGCAAAGAGAGATTTTTTTCATCAAGCAGAGCAGAAGAACGAGATCAGAGCGCCCCCACGGCCTGCAACAGCCGGCTTCACCTCCTCAGCTTGGGAAACGGTAATTAATTTCTCCCCATCTCAAAACACGCTTCCACTGGGAGATAAGCGCACACGCTGGAAGCCATTCAGAGGAGGCTCCAAGGGGCAGGGCAGTCGAGCACAGCAGATATAAACATAACTTCCTTTTTAAAAATAAAATAAAATGAAAAGACGTCTCAGAGTTTTCTCGAAGTTAAGACAGTGAGTGACATCTGAACTGTGACATCAGCCATCTCCAGAGGCTAATGGAAAGAGAGGGACTCAGTGACACCCCAGAACTAGGTTCATTCGGACATATCCCTCCGGGGAGGAAAAAACAAACAAAGGCATGCTCACCTCGCTTTACAGTAACCCAGTTGCGAAAGAACAGAAGAGTGAGCCAGGATAATCATACAGGCATTTTATGACCCGCCACGGCCTTTTAAAAGGAAAAGTATGAATTTCTCAGTGCTCTAGTTGGGACCTTCTCCACCTCCACTTCCTCCTGGCTCCAAGGAAAAGGCCAGAAGAATCTGGATCTGCCCGGGGCCTCCCTGCCATTTAGGAAGAAGCACTCCCTCTGGAGGGACAGTTAGGAAGAGGTGCCCCCACTGGGGAGACCTAAGCCTGTGGGCTGCATGCCTGAAGGGCCAACTCCTATGTAGGAAGGAAACGTTACCTGTCCCTCAGGTGGACACTGCCTGGTGTCAGGGCCCGCAGTGGGCAGCTTGGCAGGTAGAACGTTGACTGTTTTCTGCCCCCAGTCATCCCCTCAGCCAGGCATCTTTACAAAATCCATAATACACCTAACACTGAATGGTGGCCCTAACAGGAATCGTGCCTCTAACCCACGTCTGTTATATATTGACCTTGGAGAGATGATCACCTCCCTCCTCCCAGTCATCAAAGCCTATTTATCTCAGAATATTTTTGCCCAATTCCCTTTGAGTGATGAATGCATATTCACGGCCAAGGGCACAAAAGGAAAGGAAAGGAATGAAACTTGGGTTAGAAGGGCAAAATTTAACCCCAGGACCACTGGTAGACCATGGAGCCGGTGGTGATGCTAAACAGCTCCACGTGGTCATCACCCACCAGTCAGACGGAAGCCTGTACTGCTCTGTATCAGAACAGAAGAGCTTGTGGTGAGGGCCTCACTCCCACAGGCAGGGCTGACATAAAGCAATGTCCAGGGCTCTGAAAACAAAACTGCAAACTTGCTTTAGGCCCTCCTTACACAAATTGCTCCAGACATTCCCAAAGGCAATTCCTCTCACCAAGGAGGAATGCCCTATAAAGAAGCTGAATGGCACTGACCATGTGATGCACCTGGAGAGACCAGGATGGCAGAGCAAAGCTTTGGTTGCCCTGGCAACACCAACATGGCCATGCCTGAAAAGGTAGACAAGGTGGGTTGGCAGAAAAAGCTTATTGGCAACAGTTACCATCCCTCCAGCATCCCTGTGGGAGTGAGCTTCGTGCCTCCTCGTGCCTCCTCTGTCCTCCCTTCAGCATCTGTGGCCTCAGGACCTCTGCGAGCAGGCGGGGCACACAGACTAGATGTTCTGGATCCTTCTAGTGAGTCTAGACCAGACTTGAGAGTAAAAGCAAAAAAAAAAAAAAAAGAATGAAATGAGAGGATCCCTTGTGAATGGAACTGAGTCCTGAATCTCTTCCCAACATGGCTTTAAATTTTCCCTGCAAATATTTGGATCTGTGCATAGCAAGTCTGATTTCGTGGAGCAACTTGCTCTCTCGATGACCCCTGGGTCCAAGAGTTGGCTGGAGACAGAAATGACTGGCCAAAGCCTGGATGGATTCAGCTGGGCTCAGTCCCTAAAGGCTTTGTTCTTCAATCTGTTTATACAGTTTCCCGTAGGAGTCTGTAATTTTAATCAGTAAATATCTCCCTTGATTTATCACCTTCTATTGACATAGTGGTAATTCAAGCAGTGGAACTAAAGCTGAGCCTGCTGTGTGTTTTTCCCCTCATTGTGCCCGGCCTCTGTTTGATTTTTCTCCATCCTCTTAGGTAATTGGTCTGCCTCTGACACTGTCTGTGTGACCAGCTGTGGTCAGGGGTCAGTGGGTTCCCCCTTCCGAAGAGCAGAATATTGTAACCAGTCACGATGCAACCCCATCTCAAGTTTGCTAAAACCAGAGCAGACAAACCACAGACTGATAGGGCCCAGTGGATTTCATTTTAAAAGTAGAAATCCAAGATGCTTATAAAGAACACTGTTCTTCTCTCTAGCCCCAGAGACAGTTTGGAGACTTAATCTGCTGATTTAGTGTCTCTGAGTTGAGCAGGGATATCCTCCTTCCCAAACTTTCCAGAGCTGCCAATTTCCACATTAGCGGGTTGGTCCCTTTGTAAACGTGGGGTTGGATAAGGCCTGTTACTGAGTTCTACTTTTTATTAAAGCATTTATTTATTTAGTATTTATCCTGGTAAATTGGTAAAATTCCTTGGGCACACTGCATCCTGACTTCAGTATCACATTTGACCAAAAATGATCTCCTTGCTAGCCAAGATAAAGAAGTGAGGACTTGCTAGTGACAGAGTTAGATGGATTCACAGCCGGCTGGATCCGCTCCAAGGTTCTGTGCTAAGCAACTCTTGTTTGCTGGTGGACTAGAACTAAAAGAAAAGGCTTGATGTTGGAGGAAAGGGTCTAGATCCCCAAAAGATCTCAGTGAACGGAAATGATGGGCTGAAACTTGAAAGGACAGAATCAGTGAAAAGTTCTGAACTTTGGTTTCAAAAATCAAATTCCAAAGTGCCAAACAAGGGCAATCTGTTCAGCATAAGTTTTGTGAGACTATGTTAGGAGCTTAGGGGTCCACACACTCAGCAGATGCTAACTGCATGACCCATGGCTGCCAAGTGACTTAGGGAATCTTTGATTGTGTTGCTAGGAGTATGGTTTCCTCCAACTGTCCTCTCACTAGACTTGACGTTCATTGAACCTTTTCATCTTTTTATCCCCAATAGTAACTTGAGCAGTGACTCAAATCACAGATGCTTATTTCAGTGTCACTTGAATAGATGGATGGATGGATGGATAAATAAATAGAATAAATAGAGGGATGGATGGATAACAAGAGAAGAGAGTGACCCACTGGTCAACACATATCTAAAGTCCTGTGTTCAGTTTTCAACATCAATTTTAAGGATGGACGTGAATAGAGTGGAATGTGTCAGGAGAAGAAGGCCCAGATGGTGAAGGATTTGGAAATCATGCTATAGGTGAAAGAGTTGAAGGAATTGGTACATTCGATCAGGAAAAGGAGAAGGCAAAGGAGTCTCTGGGGGCAGAAAGGGGCGCTGGGAAAGGGGAGAGGAATTTCACCCAGATTTAGAATTGTGAAGGCAGGTACACATGAAAAGGATTAAAATAATTGTCACTGCAATAGAGGACCAAGCTAGAAACACATGATGGGTACCTACAGCTATCTACCTAGGGATGGGTAGGTTTCAGCTCAGAACAAAGAAGAAACCTCCCCTAGCTGGCAGGGTTCCCTAGTGCCTTCTAGGGAAGCGGCCGGATCTGACCGATGGGCCTTTCTCTTTCTCATAAGCAGCCTCCTCTGGAGCAGCCCCACCCCTGTGACGCCGCCACCACCGCACAACTCGCCGCCAGTGCGTCTTTCTCAGTGCTTGATTTCACAGCGCTTTACGTTAAATTTAGTTTATACGTCTGTCTCCTCCACTAAGTTATAAATTCCTTGAGAACAAGGCCTATGCTTTTCATATTCTTTATACATGGTAGACACTCAATCAACATTGACTTTATTTGTCGAGTTAAATAGAACCTGGCTGCCTCTTTGATTCAAGTCTAATGTCAAAAAAAATTTGTTTGGTCTAGTCTGAGATCTGTGGAAACAGAGACTCTGGAATGGCAATACAGCAGTGCTGGCACTCCTCCAGAGCTCTGTGTTTAGGGAAAGACTCATCTCTGAATCCGTTCTTCCCATCTTAGAAGTAAGAATACCTGTATGCTCGAGGCTCATGATACTGTGTACAGAATATTTCATATTCTTTCAAATAGATGGTATCTCTGAATTTAAGGTGCTGTCATGGTGATATATATCACATTAAAGAAACATTTCCTCCTTCCTCTTTACCATCAGCATTCTTTTTTGTTCCCAAAGTCCCCACCATGAAATTCTAGAAAATTCATTTCAATAAAGCCATTTTACCTGCTACTCATCCAAACATGTATACACTAGTGGTGTCTCTTTTGCATAGAATGGAAGAGATTTTTATTTTCTTCTTCTTAAGAGAATCAAAAACTATTTGGGCTTTTCTTAATCACTCAAATCATTGAGTAGTTTAGTCTGGGGAATATACAGATTTCACCTTCAGACCACATTCATGGAACAAGTGTGCTCATAGACTCGCTTTTATGATTTAGTCACGCTGTGCAAAGCCAGGTGGGGCCAAGAATGAAATGATGAAGACAGTTACCCTTATGCTTATTCTGTTGCATGAAAAGAATCACTCTGATGCAAGCTTTGTGCTATGCCTCATGATTACATCATTGCCTTCACAATGCTTTAGGCTGCAGGGTGGGGCTGGACCAGCTCTTCCATGAGAAGACTTTTCTGGAAGCTCAGCTCTCAAGCCTACATTCCATTACACTGCCACGTTCTTTCCCAAACGTGGCAGCATTCTGGTGAATGGTAAAGTGAAAAGATTTCCAGAGAAGTAATGAGTCAAGTCCATAAGGCTTAAGGGAAAAAAAAAAAAAAAAAAGACAGGCAATCAATCAATAAATAATAAAAAATTCACTTGAGGGCATTTTCCCTCTTGGTGTTCTTGGCTTAGAGAGAGAGAGTCTTGAGGACAGGTCAGGTTACTGCTTCTTAGCTCCTGTTACACAGTTTCTGTATAATATGATGCACACCTGTAATGAGTGGTGATAAGGCTCAAAAACAGGAAATATGGTTTCCTGTCATCACTTCAGGCTTTCAGGTGGGGCTGTAAGATTCCCGATCTTGGGTGTTTGTCGAGGAATTGCGTGGACATTGATCTCTTAATGGTAGACGATGAGTTAATTTATCTCCAAACCCTTCCAATTTGGCAGAGGAGGAGTTATTCATCAAACTCATTCTGGGCATTGCATATTCTATTATTTATCATTAACATATAAATGAAAGTGTGAACCTCTTACTGGAGAAACTGGCCTACAGACAAGAGAAAAGAATGGAGTGGTTGGTGGGATGCAGCAGCCCCTGGAGGATTCAGAGAACTTCCATCCCAGGAGCCCAGGGTCAATCCTGGCAGAGGATGAAAGAATAAATAAATAAATACTGGAGTTGAAGGGAAGAGTGTGTCCAGAAGACAAGTGGGTTGAGGTTGGCTCTGGTATTAGAATAGGAAAGGTTAGGAGTTAGATTCCTTCCTTTACGCCTCCATTCAGCAAATGTTTCTGGTGCTGGATCGGGATACACAGACCTAACCCTGGCCGCAGGTAAACAAATAATATGTAGTGACAAGTGGGAAAAAGTGCTGTGAGGGGAACAAATAGGCTATTACAGGAGAAAATAATGAGACTGGGTGTTAAAGGGATGGGAACCTATTTGAATGGGCTGGTTAGACATGATCTCTAAGGAGCTAATGTTGAAACTCAAACTTGAAGGCTAAGAAAGAACCAGCCTTACAGAGAGACAGAGACAAACGACAGGTGTTTGTGACGGCCTCCAAGCAGGGAAGTCCTTGGCAAATTCAAGAAAGGAAACAGAATGGTGCGTCCATTTACTGAGCCCCTATCATGGTCAGACCCCAGTTTAGGCACCTGCTGTTCATGAAAACATTTACTCCTCCCAAACCCACGAGTAGGCAAAGTGTCATTCGCACTTTACTGGTAAGGAAAGGGAGGCCAGCGTGTCTGGAACATCAAGGACCAAAGAGAGATGGCTCACTATGAAGCTGGAGAAGTAGGCGGGAGCCAGCCAGGTTCTCAGCAAAGAAATGGGATTAATCTGGTTTGGGTTTTCCAGTGATCTCTCTGGCCACTCACTGACGAGTGGACTGAAATAGGGCAAAAGAGGAAGCAGAGGGACCACTTAGAAGGCATTTTGGGTTCCAGGCAAGCATAGGTGTGGTTGGGCCAGGAAGGCGGTGGAGGAGACAGCGGGAAGTGGGAGGTTGGAGGCATGTTTTGGCTGTGTGCAGATTTCAGAGGCAGCCACACAGTAAGGACACAGAAAGAAAACACATGGACTCAAACCTCTTACTGGCTGCTCTCTACCGTGACAGAGAGGGAAGAGAGAGAGAGTTGGGAGGTAAACTCAGAAACTTGAAGATTTTCAGGCACCTAACCAGGATCCTGCCCTGCTGTCAACCCACGACTTAAATACCCATGCCCTGCATGTTGTGGTTTGGCTGCCCTGATTCCTTCCTTGTTTTTTTTGTTTTGTTTTTTTTTTTTTTGTCAAATGGGCACACACACACACACCCCTACGTGCACCCCTCCTGATCCAGTGAGCACTTAGAAACAGCCAACAAGTACGGCTTCCTTCTGGGACCAGAGAAGTCTCCATGCAGAGGAGAGAGATCTGCTCTACCCAGAAACTGCAGTCAGAAGAAAAGAGAGAGAAACAAAAAAAGAAGACTAAAACGTGAAGACAGCCCACCTGGGGGAAACTTGTCTCGATAACCTCAAGCCAATCATTAACTCTGCCCAAGGCCTTCAGGACACTCACACATTTGGGAATTTTAGGAGCCCGGAAACTCAGAGCAAAGTTTATTTTCAGAACAAGGCCTGAAGAAGGAAGCAAAGGATAAACAGGGACCAAATGTTTTAATTATTTGAAACGCTTTCCACCCCAACACCATTCCCCAAATCTTGAAAAGAGCGGCCAGGAGGGTTTGTGGGAGAGCGTTTTCCTCCAGCTCTCGGCCATCCAGTCTTGACAGCCCCACGCACCCCCTTCCAGGCCAGCTCCTTAATGGGAACGGCCGGGTGTACCCCTGGCTGTCTGGTGACCGTGGCCACAACTGGGTGTCGCAGCTGGTGAGTTTTCCGGGTGGCCGTCTGGAACCGTCCTCAGCTTCAGAACAGTAGCCACAGTGGGTTCTCCAGGGACCGCCTCTGAGTTTCAGGCACTACAGTTCTTCATCTGGGTTTTATAGAGAACAGGGGTCTTGACCCTGGAATGGAAGAGAGCACAGCCTTGTTAGCAAACTGTCCAGGGAAAAGTTTAAGGCAAACGAATGTGGTGCAAGAGAGGGAAGCCGGGAAGGGCTGAGGGAACACAGGCCCTTCACCCTGCCTGGGCCCCCACGGACTCCCCGGGCGTAGCCTGCAGAGCAGCAAATCAAGTCCAGACATCTCAGGGAGAGCCAGAGGAGAGGACAAACGTGTCGGGGAAAAAATAACTGCTAATATGATCAAATGCAAGTGGATACGACAGGCCCATCGAAGATCTCAGGAAACACAGTTCTGTCAGAGTACAAAAGTCCTTCAGTGTGAGGTAATGAGGCGCGTCTAATTATATTTAAGAAAGAAACAGCAAGAAACGCTTTCCAAGTCTTCCCCCTCTTTCTTCCCTGACCAACCAGACCAAATCCCAGACCGAGAGACACCGTGATTGCAGAGAAAGTGAGGAATTTCCAAGAGCATCACGGGAAACAAGGTTGTGATTTTCCCAGAACTGAGAAAAGCTATCACACAAACCCTTCCCCGCCTGCTCCCTCTCCCCTTCCCAAAAAAACTCCCATCAGGAAACAGCAGGGGGAGGAAGAAAAAAAAACCAAACAAAACAAAACACAGGCAGCCCCACCATGAGAAATCAAGGCAGTCGAAATGACATTTGACACCGCCAGGCCACAGCTGAAGAACAAGGGAAAAGTTTTAGGGTGACTGTCACTGACCCATAGTCTCTCCCTCCGAACCTTGCTCTCCAACATATGTTTCTCATTTCCTTGCTTATAGCTGGTCCAAGCTAATGATATGTGTTTTGGCCGGGATCCCGTGCTTGGCATACAGCCGGGCTTGTTCTCATTGTCCGGGCTACTTACAGAAACCTCTTTCTCTGTCTCTTTCTCTCCCTCAAAAAAACCGGCTTTAAAGAACAGTAAATATGCAAAACAGCCCCCCGCGCTCTATACAGCTACCATCTTGAACATGGCCCCTCTACCCTAACACACCCCATCAATAAAGGCCTAAAGAGACTGTCCACGGGTGAGGGGTATGTTCAACACAAAAGCAGTGGAAATTCAAACAAATTGGCCCATTAGAGTCTCACACGGCTATAAATACAGCTCAGCTCGGGCTATTTTGAGGGACGGTGGCATGGGAAAGTTCGGCCTGGAATCTTGAGTTTGTCAGAGGAGACAGATCTCTCCCAAGACATGGGAAGAAGACGAAGTGCTCGGCGGGCCCCGAAGAAGGAGGGCATGGATTCTGGTCAGTTCCAGGGCAAGGCCAAAAGTGGACGAGGGGACACATCCAGGCCTCAACCCTGTTCTTCAGGGCTGCTGGCCTCCCCGTTGGAGGCGTGGGCTCTGGTGTCACTCAGAGCGTTCCTAGCCTCTGAAAAAGCTGAATATGCCCTTCTGCTCCTCAGAGGTCAGTGGGCCAGTGCAGTCTTCCTGCAGGAGTGGGCAGGCTAGTGGAGGAGGGGTGGGAACAGGAGTGGCTGCGCGAATCTGGGCAGGCCCCAGGCTGCAAGCGGCATCTCCGGCTGACCCGAAAGGGAGTCCTGAAAAGCCCACTTACGCGGAGCAGACCCCAAAGTGTGGTGCCCGTCACATATATAAAATGAGGGCACAGTCACACAGTGGATTTCAGGAAATTGGGACCCAGGCAGGCATGTTAGCAAAATAAGGAGGCATATGCAAATATCAAAAACTGTTCCACATTTCCCCTCGGGGTGTGTCAACAGAAGGCAGTTAACTACTAACAATTAGGTGGGAGTGAACAGACTACTTCCGCCTTGTGTACCTGCCCCTTTTTTTGGGAGCATAGACCGCGCCCCTTTGCCGTCTCACTGCTGGGCCTGTTCGGCCTCTGTTAGTGGACCCCTTATCAATTCCAGTTCAGAAAGCACACCCAGGACAGCTCTGGATTTACTCATTCAGTTAATAAGTTTGAGCACCTACTGTATATACCAGGCACTCTCCGAGTCCTGGGGTCACCCAGACACAGCCCTGACTGCCAGGATTTTCAACCCCATGGATGCACTGAATCCATTCCTGACCCTGGATCTTTTCTTGACTGCACATCCCAGCTTGCCTGGGACAGCCCAGTTTATATCTAATGTCACGGCGTAATTATTTTCTTTTAACTCTCCCAAGTGTCCCAGTTTGGATGATAAATTATGGTTACTCTACCTAGAGTTCCTCCTTTAAACGTGCTGTTTTTGGTCTGAAATCTAATACACAGAGAGAAAAGTGCAAAGAGACAGCGTCCTCTGTTTTAGAGGCTCTTTGTGAAAGTCAAGAGAGGATTCCCAAATTATCAAGAAAATGGCTTTAGCAGATTAAATTTTAATTAGTTCAAGAACAGGCTCCACTGCACTCTGGGCTTGAATCCTTACCGCATGCTGTAGTCGGTTCTGTCGCCGCAGACCTTGTCTGTTCTGGATTTTCCATGACGCGTCTGTAACCTCAAAGCGACTGTCCTCTTCCACCCAGCCTAGGGACCTCCGGGGCACGTGAGGGCACTTGTCCCCATACAGCCTGGAGGGGAAGAGCCCATTCAGGTTGCCATGACAACACCCTTTCCTGAAAGTCTCTGACTGACACTTCCTGGGGAGACGGGAAGTAAGGACAGGAAGACACCAAGGTCACTCTCTTCCCATGTCCAGCTCTCCCCACCTCCCAGACTTGTCTGATATTTGACCATTCCCATCAGCTTTTTGTCCTGGGGGGTAAAAGCAACCCACTGTTTCTGTCCCGCCTCTTCATGACTAGCGAGTGGCGCCTTCAAATAGTTCAATAGCATGCCACGTAGAAGTACCAAGCAAGCGAAAGATGCTTCAGAAAGTTAGGCAGCTGATTCCAAAGTGAAAAATAAACAATGGATGGACTGTCTGCACCTGTGTAATCAATGTTATTATGACATTAATAATCATTCAGCCGATGTTGTTGAACACTTTCCAGGTGCCAGGCACTGGGCTAGAGATTACAGGTAGAGTATTGAACAAAATGGATATGGTCCCTGCCTTCTTGGAGCTTATAGTGCCCTGAGGGAGACAGAAAGGAGAGGGCTAACCCCATAATAAATGCATAACTCCAGATCGTGGTGAGTACTACAAAGGAAAAGCACAGAGTGTAAGAGAAAGTACAACCAGAGGACCTAACTTATATTTGGGTGAGTCAGGGAAAGCCCCCTGAGAAAGCAACTTGAATGAAGGATCTGAACAATGAATAGGAAGTAGGCAAAGAAGTCCATTTATATTGAGTCCAAAAGTCTCCACCATATTGGGCATAATCTTTATGCTTTCCTGAAATATTTCACTTCGAGGCTGGAAGAGTTTTGGAAGTATGAGCTTCAAACCTACATATTGATAACCCACATCAAAAATAATGCATTGGTAATGATCCCTCACTTCTAGATTGTTAGTTGTGTGTGAAGTTCCTGGCACAATCCTTGAAATGTAGAAAGTACTGAGAATGTGGCATTCACCTCTCTGGAACTGTCTTAGCAAACATGGTCTCTCACATTTAAATCCCCAGCACCTAGCATGACTCAAAGTATTGCTACCATGTAGTAGTTGTATGTATTAAGTGCTCAGTATACGTGGAAGGAATAAAGGAATCAATGAAAAAATGAATTAACTTTCATGTGATGGCTTCCATGGATCGGGCACCGTGCCAGCTACTTTCACAAATATCCTCTCATTTCAACACCATAACATTATTGCACCCATCTCAAGGCTGGGACTATAAGGGGCTAAACTAAACAATAGCTCTGAAAATAAGTATAAAATATAACCCTCATGACATTTGAAGGAGCAGATAAAAGGAGAAAGTGCATTTTCAGGAGCATCTTGGTGAAACAAAAGAAGATGCAAGCCAATGAAACGGAAAGGTACATATGCTCCAAAGAGTCATGGCAGCAGGACAAGAGAGAAGTTTTAAAGGAAGAGGAGGTGTGAGGCGCGATGGATGGGCAGTGTTGCTGAAACCTGGAGAACAGTGGGAGCTCCTGAAACAGTTCACAGAATGTTTTGTAGATGAAGATGATGCAACCGGATTCTGTCAGCCCTGGGACGTGTGTTGGATACACCCCCAGAAGTCTGGAGGTGGGGAAATTGGGTTTGGAGAGAATGGAGTTAAGAAAATTCGGGCTCAGTGGAACATTTAAATGCCGAGCAGCTTCAGAAATGATGATGGTAAACGGCTGGCATTTAGGGGGCAGATGGTGACAGGGCCCATTTTCTGAAACAAAGTTATCAAGGGGAAGTAGGAACTCCAGAAGTAGCTCCAAATCTCACAGATTTAAGAAAGGACATTGGATAAGGAAGGAAACTAAGCGGATGATTTTTTTTTAAGAGGTTCCTCCAGTCTTAAAGAGGCAAGTCTCCCCTTGAATGACTTAGACAAAAGAAAGTTTGAACGATGGCAGTGGCAAACAGTCGCTTTAAGGTCTGAAATCTCTACTTTTTAAAACCATTCACATTAAACTAGGGATGAATGGAAAAGGGAAATGTCTGAAAAGGTTCAGGGAGTTACAGAAAAAAACCCAAAGGCAAAAATAATTGCCCCTTGCAGAGCTGTGATGTTCCAGAGGATTTTCTGCAGAAATAGACATAGGTTTACTCTTGGTGCTCTTCTGTTAAAATCCTGAGTTCCCTGAGATGGAGACAAGTTCCATAATTGTTCTAGCTTTATTGTTTTTCTTCCACAAACGTATTTGTGAAAGTGCCATAAAATTGTCTTACCCAACATTCTCATTTTCAGGAAATTTGATACGTATTAGATGGGGAGAAATTTTTTCCCCCCGATTCCACAGCCTCTTGGCACAAGTTCAGTACTGAAATGGTTAAAATATCAGCACATTTCACTAGTCTTGGGTTACTCATAAACATTCAGCAAAGCAATTTCACTCAATCGCACATATTAACTGCTTAAGTTCTTCTCTCTGAGGATGTGGACTGTTATTTTATGCCAAAAGTCCTGTAATTAAGTTTGACATAAGCGCATGGATTAAATATGTGGTTGGGGGGGCGGGTGGAGACGCGGAATGGAAGGTTTTCTCTCGACTTCTTGCCATATGGAGACTGTAACCAAATAATGTGCAAAAATTTTTAAAGGGAATTTCCAATCTTATTACTCAGAGTTGTTTATCAGGTAAGTCATAAGGCCAGTATAGTTACAAAACCAGTTTTTCTTTTCCCCCATTTAGCAATAAGAGCAACAACAAAACATTACCCGCACAGCAGCCCCAGACCCTCAAACGAGAGTCTTTATAAGGCAGAGAACAGTACAGTTACTAAAAGTTCTTCCAATGGGCAAGTGACTGTGGCTATAGTTTGGAGCTAATGTATCAGACTGATCTAACTCGGGGTTATATTTTAAATGCTAAAACCATGATGAGAGTGCTGTGAATTGCATTGCTTTGTCTATTACATTAAGGTATGCAGCATTCGAGGTACTTCGTTCTAAGGGGACTTTTATCGTGTCCAGATTTTTCCTGTCTGAAGGGTCCTCAGGTGACTCTGAAAAGGCCTGAATCACTTAAGCAGCATAATAACAAATCTACTTTCAATTTCTGGCCATATTCATGAAGGTTTCTTGTGGTTTGAGAGAGGAATGCTCTTGTTCCTCCCTTCCTAAAAACAGCTGAAAATAGCTTTTTCAAATGTTTGAAAGAGAAAACATCCTCCTTGAGTTTCCCCCAAATCGGAGGGAGCATACAGGAGATTAACCCTCCAAAGGAAGTTGGGCCACAGGCCCCCTCCCTTCTTCCCTCCTGGTGAATTTGCTCCAAAGCTCTTGCCCAGTTCCAGGTCTTTCTCTTCATTGGTTTACCTGAGTTGATTGCCTTCTTGGTGGCTTCATCCTTCTATAAGTTCTTTAAGTATCAAGAAACGTCATCCAAATCACTGCCAGGCTCAAATTCTTTGTACTTTGTATGTCACGGTGAAAAATGTCATCACAACCTTTCCCAGCTACCTTCTGACTTGTCTCCATTTCTCTAAACTCGACTCTGAATCTTTTCCTTTTGGAGAGCCGCAGTCAAGGCTGCTCATAATGTTGGAAGCCCCGTAAATCTCCGCATTGCACTGACTTGTAGAGTGGGCTCCCGACCACTTTAGCATGGCCATTTTTAGTTTATAATAAGTAGCTCAAACTGAGTGCAGGGTTGAGATAAAGCCTTGAAATCTGCTGCACAGGAGTGAGAATAATTTACTTAGGCTCAATAACCGCCCTCTGTATTCCCCGTAAGTTGGGACAATACCTCCCTCATTCATGGTTCAAAAACCCATCCCAAGCCCTTCGGTAATATTCTTGTTTCTTAGTTTATCTTTCTTGTCTTATAACTTATATTTCTGCTCATTAAATTACGTAAGCCTGTTACGAGGCCCACAGCTTTAACGTCTTCCAGGCATTCTGAATGGTACTAGACTCTTCTTTATTATCCCCAGTCTGGCACAAAGTATAATCACCTTCAACACTACTATCCATGTCATTGTTGGAAATTGTCTTGTTCTCTTAAATGGCTTTCACTTTTTCCTTACTATCTTAGGTAGTTCCTTTTTGTTCCCAAACCTTACTCTCTAGAGGGTTCCATTCATCAGATTTTCCCAAGAGAAGTAATGAAAGGCAAAGGCCCGCCCCAGAGCTGGGTTCTTACTTTGGCCATGAGGGGTAGGGAGAAAAGACTCTAGTGGGTCACCACTCGCCGAGTCTAGTCCAGTGACTTGAAATTAATGGGACTGATCCAGGTCACTCTGAGAGAGGTGGGCACATTCCTCTTTCTAACCACGTCTGGCTGCATTTTTCACGGACCCAAGTCTGCCATTTTATTCTGAGCATTTTTTGGTTCCAGTCTCCTTGAGCATGATTCAGAATTACATACCCCATGCTCGCTGGTGAGTGGTGGTATGTAATAGTGCAGTCAATAAGAATGCAAGCTCTGAAACCTGACCACCTGGGTTCAAATCTCAGCTCAGACATTTATTAACTGTCTGACCTCAAGCGTACTAACTTAACCCTCATGACTCATTTGCCTTATCTGTACAATAGGGAATAATAGTACCTTCATCTTGGGGTCATTGCAAGGATTGAACACATAAAGGGTTAGTGCTTGGCCCATGGTAAGTCTTCATTCAGTGTTGGCTACATTCCAAATTTTCTGAGGAGTACCAGCAGCCCCTTTGCTGTTTTTGGTTGAGATAAACTGGTCCTTCAAAGACTGAAATTGCTCAAGCTCTCAAGGAGATGAGTGATGAGTACACCCATGTCTTCAGGTTGCACTTGACTTGGCAACATTTAAGCACAATCTTACGTCAAAACTGATAGTCATCCCCTGACTCAACCTCTGACAGCCTAGTATTATTTGGGGACACAGAGGCTCAGGAAATGGAAACATTGGTGTAAAAATTAATCAAACAATTTTATTTCAAAATTCTTACTGTTTCCTTATTGCTGCCCATAGACAGCAATTGCAGAGTTCTTCTGCAGTTTCCCTGGAGAAACAAGACCCTTGCTAGGGTCTCAGGGTGGACTATCAGCTCTGTGACCTCCAGACAGACTTTCAGCCAACCTCCTGACCCTTAGCTGCCGAACTGGGCTGCTTCACCACCGTGCCTACCTCACAAGACTTTTGCAAGCAACAAAGTAAAAATGTTTGAAAATACAATCATTGTTATTATGAAATACATAGCCTCTATTAAATTATCTTGAAATCAGAAATAATACTTTTTAAAAATTAATTTATTTCCTTATATTTATACAGAATGTTGCTACATACCCTTGGGGCACCCCATCTCTCCCATCTCACTGTCCTAGTTCTGCCCTTTTCTAATGCCCAAATTAAGCCTCACTTCCTCTAAAAAGCCAGCCCTGCACATACACACACAAACACATTAAACTTTCACTCTTTTGAACTGTTAGCTCACTTACTACTGTCGTTTTTCACTTGCTTTGGTATTTAATCATCAGTTGCAGAAAATGCAGACTTTTTCTATAAAGGTCCAGAGAGTAAATATTTTAGGCTTTTGGGGCCATACTGTCTCCATCACAACTGCTCAGCTCTGCTTACTGCAGCCCTTATAGCAGCACCTTAGACAGTACGTGAGCAAATGAGCATGACTGTATTTCAATAAAACTTTATTTACAAAACTGGTGAGCCCCAGGGACTGTAATTTGCAATTCCCACTCAATAGCCTGGCTTTGTTGTTGAAACCTTTATTTGTGCCTTTTTTAATCTACTCTATTAGATTGTCAGGACCTCAAAGAAGAGCATCTCTATTCAGTGTTTGTAATGCCCTGTTCCTCATTCCTCTCAAGCCCAGCACCTGGCTCAGTGCGTACACATTGGATTAAACTGCCTCATGGAAAAATTGTATATTTTTTGAGTGTGAATAGATGAGCTTAGGCAACCAAGCCAGGCCAAATGCCCTGAAGAATTAAATCAGGGAAAAGAGACACGTAGTCCTTACAGAATGAGAGGCGGCCACCTGCACGTCAAATACATGAATGTAGGAGAAGTGCTGCCCACAGAGCACTGTCAAATCCCGAGGGAAAAGCTGTGGAAAACACCTGAGGACCACATGTTCCTGGAATCTGAGCTCTGGGCATGAACGATGCCGTGGAAGACCAGGAAGATGGGCAGCCTGAGTCTTTCCTGAGGCCGTGGTCACAGCTGAGTTCACAGATGTTCTCTAGTGGCCACTCACTGTCATTCTAGAATTTAGAAAGATTTTACTATGGTTTCCAATTTACATTCATCTGAAAATTACTTTTATTTGTGGAAATATGACACACCAGGGACAGAAGTTTCAAATTTTTGTGAACATAAAAATCCCCTGGGGAAGGTTGTTTCCCATGCAGATTCCTGGGCCTTAGCCCAGAAAGGCAAATTTAGTAGGTCTTAGAAGGAGCCTAGGAGACAGTATGTACCAAACACCCGCTGTCACACTGTGCAAGGACGCAGGAACCAGACTTTGAGAAGTACTGCTCTCAAACGTTGGAAACCAATGCATTGCTGGCTGTATCCTGAGCACCAGCCTTAACCCTGGCACTGTCTAGGCACTTTGGGGGCTACATAGACATATAGCCTCGCCCACAAGGAGCACATAATCAAGTCTGGAAGACACCAGCATGATGACTAACTGAACACACTGGCTGGACCGCTCCATGGGCCCAGGTGGTGGAGAACTTTATGGAAGAAAAGTGCCACTCAGGCCCAACCTTAAAAGGTAACTGTGACTGCAGAGGGGAAAACATAAGAATCCTGAACAGGCAAAGAGGGAGATTTGTCTCAGAGCAGTTGGCTATAGTGTGTTTACATGAGGAATGAAGAGGCCCAGTTGGTGAAGCAGAGTGAGGCCAAGTTCTGGAAGGCACTAGAGGCCTGGCCAAGGAGCTGGGGCTTTGCCCACCAAGTGTGGGAACCCACTGAGAACTTTTGGACAGGAGATTGGCGAGCTGAGGTCAGTGCTGTGAAAGGATTAATCCGATAATAAGTCACTGGGAGCATTTTTGTAATGAAGTGACGCGTAAACAATGAAGCACCAGCGTGGCAGAAGTAGAGACCGGAATGGATTGGAACGGGAGGGAGACTAGAGGAGGGAGAACCATCGGAGCGTCTGGGATTGGCCCCCACAGCAGAATAAGCATGACAGGACAGAACTCCCATTTTCCTTAATACCTGTTTTCCTTAAAAGGGAAAAGCAATACTAATATCCTTTCTTTCCTACACTCATGATAAGAGAGGTGCTAACTTGAAAGAGGCCCTCAGGGAGCGAGGCATGAGGGACAGGAAGACAGCCGCCAGGGATTAGAGAAAATGCTGGTGGGATTTGGAAGAGCAGGGGGTGGAAGACCGCCTGTGCCCAGCCCTGTTTGGAGTTCTCACCCTCAGGGCCTCGTTTATGATCACTAGGAGAAGAAACATTGTTTCCCAGGAAATTAGTCCGCAAGGACATTAGAAACAGCCTTTCCAGTGATCACAAGGACGACTCAGGAAAACTTAGTAAGACACTTACCCAGATAGGGCGAGTTGTCATTGTGTAACAGTTGATAATCGTATACCCTGTGCTTTAGCATTTCTGGACCCCTTGGGATCAAGGAACTGAAAGATGAGTTAACATATTAGATATGATGGCCTTAACATATAAGGAAAGATGTCCCTAATAATGGAGTTTAAAGGAGAAAAATAACAAGCTTGGTCATCGTTTGATTCAGAGCTTTTGCCATGTATGTAACGAACCACCCCCAAAAT
Source organism: Camelus ferus (assembly GCF_009834535.1). Taxonomy (NCBI): domain Eukaryota; kingdom Metazoa; phylum Chordata; class Mammalia; order Artiodactyla; family Camelidae; genus Camelus; species Camelus ferus. Next base: position 46,738,859 of record NC_045704.1, read on the forward strand.
CGAGTAGCTTCAAACAGTCAGTCGTTTCTCATACCTCTGCGGGTGGACTGGACGGGGCACCTGTTCTGAGTCGGACTGAAATGGACCGACAAGAATGGCCTCACTCTCACAGCTGGCAGCGGGCTCCCAGGCAGCTGAAGGGATGTTCCCCGCCCTCAGCAGGCTAGCCTGAGCTTCTCCACGTGGTGGCCTTGGGCTTTCAAAGGGCAATTGTCTCGATGCACAAGTTTTTTCAAGCCTCTGCTTGTGTCGCATTTGCGATTGTCCCTGTGGCCAAAGAAAGCCACCCAGCCAGCCCACAATCTGTGAAGACACTGCTCAAGAGCACAGATAAAAGGGGAGGTGGGGATGTAGAACCATTTTTACTACCCCAGCAGTGTGTGTCTAATACATCATGCACCCCTACAGGAAGTGACAATTTTCTGCTTAAAAGGTCTGAAAGGAGATGGGTCGAAGTTGGGCTTATGCTATACTTGTCTGCGTGTGAATGTTTGAAATATTGTGAAAGAAATTCATAAATATATATTACTGATTTTTAAGAGTCTTAAAAGGGAGGAGAAAGAGAAGGAAGGAAGGGAGGGAGGGAAGAAGGAAGAGAAAGAGGGAGGAAAGAGGAAAGAAAGGAGGAAGGGAAGAAGGAAAGAGAAAGCTCTCTTTGCTGGCATAGCCAATCTCATGACTTTGCATTGGCAGGACACTACCAGCCTTATAAAGACCCTAAACTTAGGTTGTCATCACTTGTCTTATAAAATAGCCTCCTCTCTCCCGATCTCCTGCGCGGGTCAGATTTCTGCCTGTGTGGAGGTGCTCAGTGGTATATGTCTAGGACCCTGTCAGAGAGCAGAAGCCCAAGTTTCCATTCCAGTGGTAAATGCTTGGACTGCAGACTCGGCCTTGGAAAGACCGAAGATGCAAACCAGCAACGCCCCGTTCTCAGGCCATAATTAATGTGCTATTTTTTTTTCAATCAACAAAGGATTACTAAAATACTGCATGATTTCCTTCAAAAATGTGACCCTCCCTTTCCTGTCTCATTTTTCTTTTCCTGGATCTGAACGTGGTTTCCATTGGCCTCATGAAAAAAGTTATTTCTGTTCATTTTCCTCAACTCATCTCTCAATCCCTTGATCTCAAGGGGTCCAGAAATGCTAAAGCCAACTGTTAGAGGAAATTTAGGGGGCTGCTTCTCTCACTCAGGGCTCTTCTCTAAAACACTTCTCCTTCTCCTCCTTGTGAAGCCAGTGGCTTCCTCTGCATCCCACAGCAAACCTCATGGTGTTATAAAAAGCCAACTAACTAAATAATGCCATAGGAATCTTAATGACTAGGGTCATTTGGCCAACAACATTACACAGTTTTTCCTCTCAGAATTCAAGCATTTAAAATTACAAATATCCCATCCAATTCAAATTTAATTACCACTGTTCAAACTTTAAGAAGTTTCTCATTTTCAATTATATAAAGTTGGAAATAATGAACTACTGCTGAAAAAACGGTGAGTTGATTCCTTTTTTAAGGGAGCGCAGGAAAGTGGTATAATTGTTCTCTCTTCCTGACAAAGGAATGTTACTGTTGCCTGGCCATTTCTTTGCCAAACTTCCCTAAATCACCCGGGTCAATGTCTCCACATTTATCATCAAGCAAGGATGAAGTTAACCTCTGATGAGTCCTATGTGTGATTCAGAAATAGGGACCATTGTTTCCAGAATGAAAGTCCCTTTCTGAGAGCTTAGCTGATTCAAGCTTTGACAATGGCAGAGGGCATTTTAAGTAAGAACTGGCATGGGAAATCCAGGACCTAACAGTTGCCATTAACCCACACTTGGAGCTACTTCTTCACCATCTGTTGGGTGAGGAACCGGGGATGCAGCACCTTAGTGGCTTCTAAAGGATCCCATTCACGACTTGTGCCCCTTCCTGTGAAAGGCTAGACTTTAGAGTCGGGCACATCTGACCATGCTTTAGAAACAAGGCTTCTGTGAAGGCAGGGTCCCAAGCAAAATCTTCCTTCAAGAGAGCCCTAACCTACTGGGTAGATACCTCCTTGAGATGATGATGGATTCATGGTAGCAGTTCTTTGAAGATCCATTTCAGTATGCTTTGCGATCTAGTCCATTGTCTCTAATGATCATCTCTGAGAAGGAAAAAACACAGTTTTTCTTTTAGTACCCCAAATCATTTCTTTAAATGGGACCTCCTCACCTGCCTCTCAAGTAGTTCTTAGAATGAGCCTGACTTTTGCATTACCAGAAAAGAAAGTTACATATAAATAAATATACGTATCTATTTGTATATGTATGTATACTTTATATAATAGTATAATGACCTGTATCTACAGTGTGTGTGTATGTGTATCATTATTTCACTAGCTTCTCTTTGAAATGGACTGCATCTTGTCATCACTGGCAGTTCTGTTTTCAGAAAGTTGAGAGGTTGGGGTGAAGAGTTTATTTCCACTCAGCTTCCTCTTGGGAAACCAGAGTCCCTGTGTCTAGGAGATTCTCCCAGTTTCACGAAGGAATTACCATCCTTTCTATTGACCACTAAAACCTAAAGCCCAAAGGATTATTTACTCTTAAATGTGTGCTGTTTTGGGTTTAGAAAGTGGAACTGTTTCTAAGGGTATATGTGCCAACTGAAAATAAAAAATCCTTTATCTTCATGCTGGAATTCTGTTGATCCTTCTTCATTTCCACAAGCTTACTTTTTTTTTTAATTGAATTATAGACAGTTACAATGTGTCCATTTCTGCTGTACAGTATAATGTCCCAGTCATACATATATATACATTTATTCATTTTCATATTCTTTTTCATTGAAGTTTCACAAGCTTACCTTTTAGTTTGTATTATTTTAATGGCCTCACTTCACACATCTCCCCCATTCTTCACCTGTCTTTAGTACTAATGAGGTTTTCTGAAGGTTGAGCATTTTGTATCTGACTTACGTTTTCCTTGGAACTTATTTAGCAAAATCTCAGGTTACCACAGTAACTCTCAAGAGGCCCAAAAATGTATTGGCTTTTTTCATACTCAACCTGCATCAAAGTCACCGCAGATGGCTGTAGAGATTCCCTAAGAATTACATGCAGGGCTGAGAAAAGAGCTGCCCACCCCCCTCATTCGATTCTTTCCATTTTAGTACGTCTTAGGGGAGACTGGACGGCAAACCTAGGAGAATGACAACATTGTCAGTGCTGAGTCTTCTTAGTATTTCAGACACAGGGAGAGACTGTCCAGTGGCTGTGTGTGGCCGGTCAGTGGTGCAGGAGAGAGAAGAGGAAATGGTGAAAAACGGAACAGGAAACAGATGGGAGACATGATCTCTCAAAACTCCCCAAATTCTGAAAAACCTCAGACCAGCCTGGTTGCTTGAAGATTAGGACAAAAGTAAGATCTGTGCATTTACCAAAGGGAGGCCAGCTGATGTAGGCACAGCAGAGAGTCACGTGGCTACCAAAGCTATCCGGCCGCAGTGCCCCTGAGGGAAGTGAGAGAGCAGGGCCATTTCTGAGTCCATTTGGGCCAGGAGGTGGGAAGCAGGCTTACCCTCTTGTAATGATTACCTCAATTCTAGCTCCACGTTGAAGGCTGAAATCTCTGCAATCATGGGATTGGGGGTTAAGAATGCTTCTTTCTTTGTTAAGAATTAAGAGGCATTTTACTAGGAATTAAGCCTGTAATGGTGGCCAGAGGAAAAGGACTCAGTCTTCTGCATCTGCAGCCTTTAGGGCTCATGTGAGGGAAAGGAGGGAGCCGAGTCTAGAATAAAAGGCTTGAGGTCATTTTCAGTGACACCCCCAAGGCAGAAACATCAAAGAATCTAAATGGCTTCCTTAAAATTCATCCCAAGGTGCAATGATTTGTCTAAAAATGATGCCCACGCTCGAGCTGAGAACTCTGGGAGAAATGAAGATGGTGGCTGTTTTCCCAGGTTGGTACAAACATCCAGGCTTGAATTGTCCTTTTCTTCGCTGGTTTGGCAAGTGAGGTGTTGGGGGAGGGGAGCTGATCGCTTCCCGACAACCAGAAAGTTGAACCTGCTTCTGGGGATATGCTAAAATCTGACAATCCAGCTGACGTCCTCCTCACAAAGCCAAAGAGAAACGCCATCCAAAAATCCCAGACACCCCTCCCCCTTGCAGGCAACTGCATTTCACTGGTGACCTTGCACAGCCTGTGGTCAGGAAAGAGCCTTTGAACACATCTCCAGAGCTGCGGCGATTAGAAGGTCTTTGATTACTCAGCTCAGCTGGTCCTCCCTTGCCTGTATTTCCCTTGTCCCCTCCCTCAGCCCCCTTCACCTCTCCCGGTAGCCCAGACAGCTTTTGTAACTGCAACCAATTTTTTTCCCCCTCTCTTTTCATTTTCCTATAGCATCCTAAACCTCAAGATGCGGTTAACACTAATCCTGATTTATTTAGGGTTTATCTGCATTATTAATTCCAATCATGAAAAAAAAATTGGTCCAGGCCCTAGTTTGTATACAAAGTTCGGGTGTTTATAAAAAAGACCAGCAGTCCCTGGGAAACATATTTTCTTGAGATATCTTTAAATCCAAACAACGTTCTTTTCTAGACTGAAAATGTTCCTTGAGATGGGTCCCCTCCTTCCTGATTTCATTTATTATTATTTTTTCCCTAGTCGCTATCCTTTGAAGCTGCTTCCTGCATTAATCTGGACTTAATATGGATTTAAACATTTACAATGGAAAATAATTTGGGTTAAAAAATAATCTCCCTTGATAAAGCTAGAAAACCCCCACAACTGTCACCATCTCTGACAGCCAGGAATGGTATGAGAATCTTGAATATGCATATTGAAGAAAGAGAGAAGCAAGATTAGCAGGGTGTGGGTTATATTTTATATTTGTCAGCTGTTACAACTGACTGGAGTTGAATGATATCCAGGGTCCTGACTTGCTGTTCGAATGAATTCATCATCGCTCGGAACAGATGAACAGTTATTTAGTGCCTAGGTTATAATAAAAATATTTCCCATCAGAGTAAGAGAAGGCTGTCTCTCAGAAGTAGCAGGACGTGTCTGCACACGTCACTCACAGAAAGGCTACTCGCTAATGAACCGGTTCCAGCCCCTTCCCACTCATCCTTTCCGTTTTTGCATTCCTTCAGCTTATTACCTGGTATAGCACTGGATGTAGAAAGTTCACATTTCTTTGAGTAGGCCCCCAGCAAGGCCAGTGTTATCAAGGGACTTATTCTGGGATTTGACTCAAAAAGCACATGGGGATTAGAATATTTTCATGGGCATTTCAAGGAATTCAATTTCAAGACCTCCAATTCTACTTTGTCAGACCTCAACACTCAAGGCAGACCTAGAAGTGTTTTGGTTTCTCAGGGACTTACAAAGTGAGGTGAGGCTGAATCCAAGAAGCACCCCTTTTCCAGGGATGGAAAATAACATGGCATGGGTACCATCACTTTCCATTCCTATCTCTGTGGCAGACATCACTAATCAATCACAACATCCTTTCCCACTGAGCCAGGAGGCAGCCTCTGTATCCTTGTCAACACAAAGCCACCTGAAGTGGATCCAGTTTGGGACACAAACTGAAAGCCATCTGCCATTTCTGCTGGGCCTGAGACTCTTGGCTAACGTCCTGGCTTTTCACACTCCCCTGAAGGAGTGCCTATCTTGTACAACGCTGCTGGCTCCTATTCCTGTTTTTGATTATATGGCCCCACGGTGTGGGGAACAATTCCAGAAAGATGGCATGGTCCCTGTGACTGCTGTAGCTTCCAAGATCACCAGTACCAGCCAGACAAACTGGGAACAGAAAGAGCCACCTCATTTCCATCTCTGAGCCCCAGAAAGTGTCTCCTGGGGACGTCCTTCAGCATCCTTTATCAGGTGGGCCAGGATGTAGGGTGGCTGGGATAATCAGTACTCACCTGACCACTCAGAACCAATTATATCAGACTCAGAGCCTTCACCCAGTTCAAGGCTTTCTCCCAGCCTACCTCTGACCATTTCATGAGGTTCGTTCCTCTTAAGGCCCCAGTTACATCAGCCACTTGCCATATTCCACCTGTGATATTTCTTTCCCATCCTGAAAGCTTTCCAATTACCACCCCACCCTTCATCCCATCTAAGATGTCATCTCCAGTTAACTGACTCAAGGTCCTTACCACTTTTTGTCTGTGCTGTACACTTTATTTGAATAACATTTACCTCTTTCCAGAGTAACACAGATTCATTATAGAAATTTTAGACAATATAGATATACCAAAAAGTAGAAAATTAAAATGACTTATAATCCCATTAGGGTGTTCACATTGTTGTATATGCTTCTCTTTTCATGAAATATTTCTTTTTCATTGTAAAAAGAAATTCATATACTTAAAGTGGGTGAATTTTATTTCTTACATATAAATTATACCTTAATAAGCTGATCATATATCTATACATTATACATAGGAAAGAGTATATATAGTATGCATCTGAACTTTACATGCATTTTAAACAAAAATATGGGTTTCATGGGTTTCATATTTTATGTACACTCTTGAAAAGCCTACAAACTTTGTTGTCTGTAAACATTTAGATCCTAAAACATATAGTTAAATAATCTTAGGGCATATACTTACATATTCCTAAGATATCTGAATACATTTGCCCATTCTTTTTTAAATTTCTGAACACCTGTATTGAGATATAACTTACATACCAAGCAATTCACTAAAATTGTACAATTAAATGGTTTGGGGTATACTCACAAGGTTATGCAACCATCATCACATTCATTTAAAACATTTTTATCACCCCAAGGAGAACCCCACGCCTGCTGGCAGTCACTCTGCTCCCATTTTCCTCGAAACCCCCTCAGCCCTAGTCACCCACTAGTCTGCTTTCTGTATAAATTTTCACATTGTGGATGTTTCATATAAATGGAATCATTCAATTTGCGACCTTTTGTGACTGGCTTCTTTCACTCAGCATGTTTTTAAGATTCATCCATACATTGCAGCATTTCCTCATTCCTTTTTATTGCCAAATAATATTCCATCCTATTTGCCCGTTGTTTATAAGAATTTGTGTTTTGTTTTTGTTTTAGTGATGTTGATTTTAGTACTTTACTGAACTGACTGGCCCTCACATCTCCCCTATGTGCGCCCTTTAATTGTTCTGGTGATTATTTTTTGTAGGATTCTACTGAACTTGTAAAGAAATCTAGTTCAGTTCAGATCAACAGATACAAAATGCTGGGGATAAAGATAAGTAGGCACAACTCCTGTCACTCAGGAGTTGACAGTCTCTTTCCATCCAATCATGAGAGCAAACTGTGTCCATGAGTCACTCTAATATCTCTAGCTTTTACTGATATTTTAATTTACATTATTTGGATGTAAATGTATAAGTATTTCTCAAGTTGGTTTCATGTGTTTTTGTGTTTGTACCCGTGCTATTCTGTAAGCTACCCCAAAGCAGGAACTGTGGGTTCTATTTCTTTTCTATCATAATAATATTAATGATAATCACGGCAACGACCATTAACTGTGTATTTATTTTATTGCTCTGCAAAACTACCTGTGAGGTAGCTATTGTTATTTTCATTTGCTGAGGGGGAAACTGAGGCTCAGGGTGATCAGGCAACTTGCTGATGGTCACTTCCATGGTGAGGGTGGTCCCTGGACCACACCAGCCCCTGGCTGCATTCTTAGCAGCCAGTAGATGATACTTTCCACCTGCCACTCTGGCAGGCAGCTCTGCATCTCAGTCTAGGCAGCCTAAACTAGTCTTGAAGACAAAGGATAAAGTCAGAGCGTCTCAAATCTTCATCCTGTGGCATTTGTGGTTGGGTCCATTCCATTATTCTCTTGACAAGAATGCAAAACCTAACTCCCCAGAGAGCTTTCTCTGCTTGGTACAGAAATCATTGGATGCTGTCTTTGGAATTTAGCATTTGGGAATCAAACTTTGGAGGATGCACCTAGGGATAACAAATTAGGAAATTCTCAACCCCCAAAATGTGCCATTTGATACAGCAGCATGACAAATGGAAGGTTTAAGGACTCAGGCCTCCAGTTTGGGGCCTCTGGAACTGTCCGCCTGTCTTCCTGAGATTCACTCGACTGCACTGTGCTGACATCTGCAACAATAAGGCTGGTTACCTCCGTGACTCTACGTATCACAGTGAAGACACTCAATAAATATTAAATAATAATTATTGTTTCTTTCACATTCGCTGACAGGATAAAATCCTGGTAAAGAGGCTTGAAGGTCTAATTAGTTCGTAGGCATTGAAACCAAACTGCTAGTTGAAAAATTAATTGTGGAGCCGTCGGAGATGGAGGAGTAGGAAGTTGTTTTGAGCGGTGGTGTCACTTTGAAACGCCGTGGAAGACATGGAGCAGTAGCACCGACGCGGACTGCAGAGGAGATGGAGCAACCAGAGACCAGGTGTGCAGCTGGCGCTGCACAGACTTGAGTGCACTTACTGATGACTTTGGCACACAAAATATGTGTTGAGTGAGTGACCAACTGAATTAACTAATAAGCAGAAAATCTCGTTAGGGTTATTTAGAACAATAGGCAGATGAACTCCACAGTGCAAAGGAAGTTCCCCGATATGAGTAACAACAATTGCAATAGTAATTCACATTTGCTGAGCACTAGCTGTGAGCCAGGCCCTGTTTTAAGTGCTTTAAATGTATTATCTCATTTGATCCTGATGACAAATTGTGAGGCAAATACCTTCATTTTTAAAATGAGGAAAGGAAGGCACAGAGAAGTTAAGTAACCTGCCCAACATCACATAGTTAGTTAAAAAAAAAAAATGTTAGTCTGCCATTCTCTGATCTCGTAAGAGATCACTGAGTTTCCAGGGATTTAAAAAAAAATCCAGGGACTTTTCCAGCCATAGTTTTCAAACTGCTCCATAGAACCATGGAAATTGCTTTGGAAGTTCCACCAGCAATCAAGTATTCGTACCAACGAGGGAGGAGTTTAGCTCCCTGGGGAAATAGCTACTGCTTGAACCTGCTTTGCATATTGAATTTCCACATAACATTTTGTTTTTAAATGAAAGAAAGAGTGTTCCACCATTTCAGATTTGGGGCTGGCAAATGTTTCCTGTAAAGAGCTAGATAGTAAATATTTTAGGCTTTCCAGTTCACACCATCTCTGTTACAACCACTCAGTTCTACTGCTGCAGTGCAAAAATAGCCATGGGCAGTATGTAAATGAATGGGTGTGGCTGTGTTCCAATAAAACTTTATTTATAAAAGTAGGCAGTGGGCCAAAATTTGCTAACCTCTGGTCTAGGTCATCCTCGTGTGGTCAAGTGGACCTAAACTTCCTAAATACCAGTTGTCTCGCTTCACAGAGAGAAGGTATGTCATCCAAGACCCCATATTTATTAATGCCCATTATCAGAAAGCCCATTCCAGGGTTTAGAGGAAAGGAAACCAATGTGTACTGAGTGTGAACTTTGTGTCCGCTGTTCTGCTAATGGTTCTACAGCTGAATTAATCCTCATTGTAACTGCGGAGGGTGAACAGAAAGATTCTCTTCAACAAAGAAGAAAACTGAGGCTTAAAGAGGTCTAAAGAGTAACAAGAGTCAAGTGAAAGCCTCACTCCCTGCCATCACACCACATTCACATGGTTTAAAGCCACGTTGCTCATCCTGGCACGTAATAGACTGGAAGGTTATTGATAAGTCACCCTCAGTGGATTCTTCTCTAGGGAAAACAACTCAAGTCCACTTTATTCCTCCCAAATTCTTCACCAACGCTATTAAGTTAGAGACTTAAAGACTAGTGCTACCATGTCTGCATCACACAAGAGGAGAATAACTTAGCAATTTCAAGAAGCTCTTCTCCTATTTTTGCTTCCTAGTCTTTATTGTCTCTCTCAGCAGGCTGCATGGGGGGTTTGTATTAGCTAGTGGTCCTCCAGGATTCTTAAGTCTTTTATAAAGATAATTTTTTATCTCTATATTTTGTTCTATGCCTCCTGTACTTGTCTATTTTGAATTCCTACTATGCTGGGAAATTTTGGAATTCTAAGTCTTTGATAAACTCCTTTTCCTCAAATATTTAATGGCACCACTAGCTTGGTGTTATGCCACCAGTAGATAAAGAAATCAAGTTTCTTCCTCCTGCCTGGGGTAGGTTGAAAATTTGAGGCTGAGATATTGATGGTTGGAACACTAAGTCTCTCCCAGAGCACTTCTTCTTGTCTTCTTTCATGTTTGCCAAAATGCTTGGAGCTGAAGGACCTCTTACATCTACTGTCAGTTCATCCTGGATTAGCTTCCCTACAGGAACCAGTCAGCCCTGTTGAACCAGGCAATAGCAGGTTGATGCCATCCTGGAAGTCAGTGACATCATTGTCTCTAGTGGCTCTCGATTCCGGAAAATCCCACGTCCGCAGCCCACCTCCACAACGGAACGGTAACGCAGCTGCTTGTGAAACAGAGGAGAAATCCATCACTTGTGGAAAACTCAGCCATCAATAAGCAGCTCTGGAGGCCTTTCAGTTGGAGACCAACCACAGAACTGGCTCTCCATCAACACTCAGACAGTCTTCAGCCATGATCGGCCAGTTCCATCACCTCTGAGACTGGTAGACTTCCAATAAAGCCGACTGCCCCCTCCCCCAGGGTAAGGTCAGCAGCAGGAGGCAGGCGTTGTCGTTCAGCCTAGCAATTTGACAAGAGTGTTAGCTTACACTCTATTAGCCAGCAGCTACACCCTGACCCCTGACCCTGACATTGACCTCGGACAGCCCTCTCCTGAGGTAGACTCTGATCATTTGAGGTGGCCCGCCCTGCTGGTTAGCATGAGAGAAGGCCTATGAGGGCCAAGCAGGTCTCCCCACTCACCCCGGCTCCCAACAGAAGACTGAAGGCTTGGAGTACAGCAACAAGCCAGAGTTGAACACAAGATGGCAAAGGTGAAAGTGCAGAAGCATATCCATCAGTAGCCTGTCACCCAAGGACGATGGAAGAACTATGGAAGCTTTCAGCCTAGGAATAGCCGTTGTCTCCAGACAGTTCTGCTCCTTAATGGAAAAGACGTATCAAAATATAGCTTACAAAATACAAAATAATGGACTGAGATGTACATTATATGAGGGTGTTAGATTGCAGTGTACTTTACAGTGGGGGAATTAGATTGAAGTGTTATGCCGGGGTAGTTAGGTTGAAATATGGATTATCCCAGGAATGTTAGCTTGAGATGTGCTTTATAACACAGTTGTTAAATTAGGACGTCCTCTTCAAAGCAGGCATTAGCCTGAGATGTGCATTATAGCAAAATGGTGAGGGGAAGATGTGAATTCCACTTTGGGAGGGGGCTAAGAGCAAGAAAAACACCTTGTATTGCATATTATTCATGGTTACAGAGAGTCTTCTGCATTACGTGGATTTCAGGGGGTTGAATGCAGAAGAATGAGAGCGGGCATATGTATTTATATAAAGAAAACGTTTCTTCCCTTCTTTCTCCCCAGCCAAACAATCTGCCACTTTCCCCACTTTTCCTGTTAGGGACTTAAAGGCCTCCCCCATCAATAAAAACATTAGCTCACTAAACAGCCTGATGGCTTTTCCTTCCCTGGCTTAACCCTTCGGGAGCTGGGGTTTCCTTTGGCTTTGTAAAGATATTGATCCCAGATAATGTTTGCCTTTCTAGCTCTCTCTTCCCTAGACTTGATGGATAGGTTCAGGGCTCCATCTCGGCAGCCAACTCACCACAGCTACCCAGGGAAAGGGGAGTGGAAAGAAGGCAGGTGTTCAGTAGTTAACACCACTGGACCAGCTTTCCCCGGGACAGACAGGCGGGACTGCAGTGGCTGGGCAGAGGGGCTGGGGCTACCGTCACTTTCCATCAACACCCGATTTCACTTTCAATTTTCCTCATCCTTGCCCTGATCCCTCCACCAAAATTTCTCTCATTCATCTTAGAGCATTGTATAATTTCTAATTAACATCAGATGCTGTCTTGAGGTTGGCCGCCCCCAGTTGCGTTTTTAAAGACTCTTTTTCTAATTAAAGAATGCACTTTTCTCCAGCTTTGTCAACATGGATGAACACAGGGAGCTGGGTCACTTGCTTGTGACAGGGACCGAGGTGGGGAGGGGAATGACTTTAATCAGCCCTCCCCTTAAATACAAATCTTACCCAAGAAAATACGTGAAGGAGAGGATCATCCTCTCTGGCCTAGAAAGGTTCACTGATCGTCTCCCCAACAGTACTTTTGTTCTTTCTTCTCTTCCTTAGCTTGGAAGATATAATTTACAGTCTCCAGAAGTCTGGCCAAGTGCGACTGGATGGTGTCCAGCTTTGCTGGAATCAGAGAGGTGAGTCCCAGCCCTCTTGTGTCTCAATGAAAGAAAAATGTTAAACCAGGTGAGTTAACGCAGTCAAAAAGACTAACCCGCCAGACAAGGGCACCAAACAAAACCAAACAGTTCAAAGGAAATTGCAGTGTTACTAGACACCTCTGCATTGTTCCTTGAGGTCTCAGGAAAGAGGCAAGCAGGCAATTCTGGGTGCATTTTGTCAGGCCGTGTTTGTCTAGATAGAAAAGTGGGTTTGTAGCAGGAGCACAGCGCTTACCTTCCCTGGCTGCGCGAACTGTGGGCAGAGCTCAGGAATGTGACCGAAAGACGCTGTCCAGGTAGGAGAGCCGCTGTGGCCACCCTAGTGTGTCTCTGCCAACTTTCATCTCTCTGTCACAATTCCTCCTCCTCCCCTAGCTGAGCATTTCCTGGCTAAGCCCTCCTTAACTCCATTCTGGTGTGTTCTTTTCTCTTCTTGGTGTCCATTCCTGCCTCATTTTCTGACATCACATGTTCCTTAAAAATAGGTTTTAGAGAGCTATTTCTAGCCCCTGTTGAGGGATCCAGCCAGACTCCCATGGGATGCAGGAATGAGTTCAAAACCAATCCCAGAGAAGAAAGAAAAAAAAAAAAAAAAAAAAAAGGAGGGTTGGCTTAGTGCCAGACTCCATTTTTAAACAAATCTGCTATTGGGTCAGGGTATTTGGGGCCCCTCCCTACAAGAGGAATTCTGACGTGGTTCCTTTGAAACACCACCTGAAGTCCCAGCCCAAGAAGAAACCACTTAGTACCACAGCAGAATCATGGCAGCCTGGTGGTTGGAAGCAGCTTTGAAATCTGCCCCCCACCATCACTGAATTGCTTTGTGACTTTGGACTTTTCTGGGCCTCAATTTCTCCATCCATAAAATGGGTTTAATGGTAGTATTGACCTTCAGGTAATTATAAGGATCCAACAGGCTTATGCATATAAAATGCTTGGTCTTGTGCCTGCCACAGGGTGATCACTCAACAGATGGTGGCTGTCAACTTTATAATTTTAGCACCATGCCAACAACTCTTCCTTTTACCACGAGCTTCTGTGGCACTGACTTACCATATACCACCCTACCCTCATGGGTTCATTAACACCTCTGGTCTTAGAAACATGCTGTATCTCATAGCCTTGCTGCTTTCCAACACTACTGTTTATGAGGACTTTCTCTGTACAGGAAGAAGGGCAGCCCTGCCAGTGAGGAGAGAGACAGGTCAGAAGGGCCTCACTGATGGAATACAACCCCCTCTGTACTCACTGGTGACCAGCTGTGATTGTATTTCAAAGGTAGCAGTTCATCTCCACCGTGGGGCTTGGCGCGCAGTCCACAAACAGGGCCTAATGTGATCCGACAGGCCTGATTTCTCTAGATATATATTAAAACAACATGCCCAGTGCTGATGGCTCCAAGGTCCTGACCCTTAACAAGGACTTATGACGTAAGGCGACCTGCCCAGTAGAGCCAGCAGGGCAGAAGGCTAGAGGGACAAGGTCATCGGCTAATGAAGTGGTCAGCATTGAGTTTCTGTCACTCAGCTGGTTAAGAGGAAACTGAGAGGGAAGGAAAAGAAAATGGGAACATTTGAGGCACACAGGGAAGGACCACATCTGCGCTAACGCTCCAGAGGTGAACTGTTGTTGTCAGAAGGCCAGGGGACGAAGCGCAGGCCATCTGTGCCTGCCTTGTGGCCTTGTTCAGTTTGACCTGCTGAACACGGACTGGCTGAAAGAGCATTTGCAAGAAGCTAGCACGCTAGAAATCCCAAGCCGAAATGAGAATGAACAGTTACTAAGCCAGCCTGCTCTTTGGTTCAGATTGGTTTCAAGACACAATAAGGAAAAGTGGTCAGGGACACAGGCTTGGAAATGGATTCCAGACCGATTCTCTCTGGGCTCCACACAAACTGTTCTCTGAGCGTCGGCATCATTTTCTGGATAACTGGTATCCACCTCCAAGGGACATTGGTAGAATTAGATGAGAAAGCCCACGTCTGGGGCTTCGCGTGGTGCTTGGCACAAAGTAATCCCGCCCATGTCAGCAGTTATTATTGTTATTCCACGCGCTCTAACAGTCTCAGAGAGAAGCCTTTTTAAAAAATGAATATTAATGAGTGTGTTGAACTTCCCATTGGGGGAGCCCTTCAAACTTTTGAGCCACTCACCTAGTCAACAAGCAATCATTGAAAACGACTGCATGCTAAGCGCTGTGCGTGGTCATGGGATGCGGTCGTATTGAATTAGAATCATTTCGATGTTGTTCTTCACCAGTTTTGCTTGGGGATAGAAATACCGAGACTTATAGCCCAAGTGGTGGCATGTTACAAGAATATGGCATGGGGTGGGGGACCAACTCTTCTTGAGAAGGTCAGAGAGAAGTCAAAGAGATGGGGATGTTCATAGCTGTTCTGTCACTTGATCCTCCAAAGGATGCTTTGGGGCAGTTAAGACCAATACCTGCTCTCCCCACTCATTTTATGTATAAAAAAGTTGGAGACCCTGACATGTCAACCCTTGCCTTGTCAGTAGCAGTTCATGGTAGGATGGAGACTGTTATCCCAGTCTCCAAACATCCCGGCGAAGCCTCGGCAGCATCAGAATGCATCGGGACCACCAATGGCCTTCCAAGGCCCAGCACCTTTCTCCCTAACTGGCACTTTGATCAGATACAATCTAACTCTTGAACATCCCATTGCACAAAGGTGCAGAAAGTTTCCCTTCCATTTCCTGAGTCATCAAAAAGATTCTTTCAAACCTTTTCCCTCTCATTTCTAAAAGCAGAGCACCAGGAGTTAGGGGGAGAAGCACTGTACGGCAAGACCAAGGACCAGGACGCTGGTCTCAGTGGTGCCATGGTTTCCCTCATGTCTCATTGCCACTAGTGTCTTGGGTGCCCGGATGAGGATTCTTCATATTCCCTGCCCACTTCTGCCTTATAATGACGATCTGAGGATGAATTGCAAGCACTGAGCTGAGGAAGCCCTTGGAGTGTTTAGTGGGGAGCATAAAGTCCCAACAGAAAGGATGATCAGATTAGACTGTAGTAGCCTGGGAAGGAAGAGCTGGGACATGACCAAGGCAACCAGCTCACTGTTCCCATCATGACCCAGCCAAACCTCTGCCTCAGGAGTCGCTTCCTTGGGACCCTTTTCGAGTTCAGAGACTCCAGCAGAGCAGCACAGCCACTCATGTGCCATTAAGCAGGGCTGCTCTCTTTTTTCCTTTCCAGAATACACCTAATGTTAAGCTTTTTTCTGACTATAAAGAAAATATATAATATCTTTTTAAAATGCAAGTAGTTTATCAAAGCCTAAAGAAAACTAAGATTACCCCAAATTCCACCACTCAGAGGCAAACACTGTTAACCTGGACCGCATCCTATCAGAGGCCTTGTCTGCATACATGTACATACATGTGTCCTGTTTTATGTCAGTGATATTATACTATTCATGTTGTCGAAAACAACATACCACATCAGTGAATTACAGATTTGCATGTTGATTTTCAATGACTTATTGCATTCCAGGGTTGGATGTACCATCAGTTATTTAACGAATCCTCTATGGATGGGCAGTAATGTTAGTTTAAAACAATACTCTAATGAACATCTTCGTGCTTGGTGAATCTGTCTAGCTGTCTCTTTAGGATAAATTCCCAAAGTTGGAATTTCTAGGGGAACTGTCCCCTTCTACCAAACGTTAAGAAAGAATTCAGGTGGAGCATTAAGGGAATAAAAGGGCAATGACGAGCCAAGCTGAAGGGTCCCATCAATCCTTGTGACCCATGACGGTTGCAGGAACCCTTATTCATCCATGGGGAAATAGAGGTGAGAGAAGTTGCATTTTCATATCCCTGAGATTAAGTATCACACCATGAGGACCGTCTAGGACTAGATTCTTGTTTTCTTTTACTTCCCACATCCTAGGCTTCCTGCCCTGGCCTTTGGATCCACTGCACAGGATCCAGCCCTCCCTGCAGCCCTCTTCCTCCCCCGACACTCTGACCATCAGCCAGTCAATTCCATTTTCCCTTGACTGGATTTTCTTCCTGCTTTTCTCCCTATGGGGCCCAAAGGTTGATTAACTCCTTTGGGTAAGAGTGGGCACTGAGACCAGCCAAGCAGTGAGTTGAGTTGGGTGATTACATTGCAATGTTTTAATTTGCCTTTGGACAAATTCTCATAAGCTTTCCCGAGAAAATCTCCCATTAGACGTAGTCATTTAATTTAAGAACAGTTGGGAGAGGAAGATGAGCTAAGATGACAGATGGAGGAATGAATGCAGATGTGTATGTCTTAGAGGGACTCAAAAGCACTCTGAGGATTTGGCTTTCAGTGAAGCACCACATCAGCTTCTACTGCTCATGTCCATGGGCTTGAGAAATTTTCAAGAAATCATTAAAACACAGTGAATTTTCTAAGATGCCAAGCTGGTTTTATTATGTTCTCTGGTGTGTAAAATCATAACCAGGTCACCTACAGAACTGGAGGCCCCTGACACACACCACAAGTCCAGCAAACACAAACAAATAAAAATTTGAGTAGCCTTGTAGGAAGGCAAAACAAAGCAAAAAAAAAAAAAATCATAACAAGCCTGCTGTTAGAAATTTCCTTTGGTCACATTGCCACAAAGATGACTTTTTTTTTTTTTAATACCACGCTAACTCTGGCTTCCTTCAAACAGATTTTCTGAACATCCTAATTTGGTGTTTGCATAATTCAACATCTATTATTGTTTTTGGACCACAGTTATTATTTTAATTATAATTTAAAGCTGCCTAATATACCCAGAGGTCACTGGGCACGTAAAAGAAATAAATAAAAACAACTTGCCATTTTTAAAAGCAGCATGTTTATTTGGAAGTCCCACGAGCCACTCAACTAAGACATCATAAAACCTTCAAATAAACTAAAACGGAAACAAAATAAAACGTCCGGTCTTAATCTCCTTAGAAGGCCTGCAGGAGACGGTTGCCGCTAGCTGAATGCTGGTGTGGGAACGCTCCGAGCGCCTTGATGACTGAGTTTGGGAATTCCAGTGTATGTCTTGATGCTCGCGTCCCATGTTGCAATCTGCATAGTCCTACTCTTAGGTGTATCATCTTTGAGCCTCGGTGTGAAGTTTTAGTCAATGAGAGGTCGGTCTAGCAATGAATTGGGTGCCGGAAGAGAAAAGGGTGTGCCAGGGGTTTGGAAATGTCTACCCCACTGACTACTTCATCCAGATGCTGTTGGATGGCTTTCTCCAGAATATGTGTCGATAAAGCAGATTCAGGTCTCATTAACCCTGATATTTTAAATGTGGAATTGCTGAAATATCAAAGTCTAGTGACTTTGCATTTGGAAGGCTAAAGAAATTTCTAAACAGTTCTGTAATGCTCCTACGTGTGAGTTTCCATAATAGAAAACAGTAAAAATCGTTTTCAAACCATTTACTGCTAGTATTCTCCATGTAATCAGAGCTGTTATGGTTTGTTAAGCAACAGAATTATCTAGTGGGCAGGAGGTTTATGCTGCTCCAAGACCTTCTAGCTACACAAGTATGCAAATCAGTAAATATTATAGAACCTGTTGAGTGAGCGTAGTCAGGATTTCGGGGGGGGGGGGCATCTATTTCCTCTGCCCCCAGAATGGTCTTAGTTTAGGTGACTCTCTTTGGGACCCAAAGAGCTAGACTGTCAAATATGGGTCATTTAAAGTTCTAAGAATAAGACAGAGTAGTATCCTCAGGGTGGCAAAGAATGGGCCCCCAGAGATCTCTTTCCTTACTGGGAAAGAAATAAGACTGGAAAGGAAAGGCAAGACAAGACAGAAAGAGAAGCCAATGGAAAGAAGGAAGTTGATCCCAAGGGTGGCAAACTCCAGTGGCTGCACAGACTAAGCCAAGAGTGAAAATAAGTGAAGTGGGACGCGTATAAGGCAACAAGGAGGGATGGGGACTGGGTAAAACGTGCTCAGTCTGAAGGGTGGCTGCTGGTTCCCAGGCCCCATGGAGCCAGAATTTTTTTATTTCTCAAGTGAAACTAGAAATATAGATTTTTTTTTTGCTTGAAATATCTCAGATTTTAAATGTTGGCAATCAGTTGGGTATAAACACCCACACAACATATGAACCAAATAAAAGATTCAACATGCCACCTTCAGATCGTGGGCCCTGAGTTTGTAAATTGTATGAGACAGAAGTAAGCAGTTGGGAACTAAAAAGAGCAACAGATTCTGAAGCATGGAACAGATCATTTATATTAAGGATTCTTTCATTCTCTGTCTCAGATAAGGGAGAGTCCTATCAAGTCTTGCTACTAATTCCCATCTATAAAGGAAAATACACTCTTTTTCTCTCCCATGCTATCCAATGCCCTTAAACCTAAAATAACTCTTAATCTACTTCAGCCTTTTTTTCTGATTCTCTTTGTAGGCTGATGAATGAATTCTGGATTTCCTGAGATAGGCAAATGCTTATGATCTCTTAGCCTTCTGAGATCGGGATGGGTTAATGCAAAGGAAGTATTTGTAGAAGGTGGAAAGCTATTTTGAGCCTCTTTGTAATATATTTTGGATAAATTATAATGTGGTTTATTGGTTATTTAAGGATATTATCTTTATAGCATTTCTGGCATTTTAGCTTAAAAATATTGATATTCAGAGGTTGTATCAGTCAGTCTTTACTAAGTAATGCTGCAGTAACAACCACCTTAGTGACTTATGAGAAAGATACATTTTTCATGTACAAAACTGCATGAAAAGATCTCCTCCATTTCATCTTACTCTACTTCATCTAAATTGCATGCTTGTATCTTTGCTTCATTTTTTTCTTTATTCTGAGCCCTGGACTGAAGTAGCAGCTCCTCCCTGGCTTCAAGACAATATCCTGCTAGAAGGGAGAAATCACATGATGTCTTTTAAAGTTTCTGCTCAGGAGTAGAATACATCACTTCCTCTCACATTTGTTGGTGGCCAAAACAAGTCACATGGCCAAGCCTGATGTTGACGAGGCAAGAAAAGTCATTACCATCTTACAGGGAAGGGCAATATTTAGGAACAGTAAAACAGTGTCCCACAGGTGGTATAGCCTCAGGGACTTTGAAAGAGAAAAATAAAGGTGAAGCTCCCTCACATTGCCTGTTGGAGAAATAAAACTTGCCCTCAGGCCCTATTCTGACCTTGGTAGGACTATAGAGGTCATTTGAGTACTGAATGGTTAAAAGATGGTACCTGGAGTCAGGCTTCCTGAGTTCAAATCCTGACTCTACCACTTCTTGGCTGTAAGAACTTGGAAATATTACTCAACCCTCTTGAGTCTCATTTTCCTAATGTAAGCACACCTGTCTCACAAGGCTGTTGGGAGGATTCAATGAATGAAGATGTGTATTTATATAGAGAGAGAGAATACTTAGAACAGTGTTTGCCTTATGATAAGCATTGATACTACTACAGTGATGATGCCTAGAAAGCTGTCGGCACAAATGCATCTTAGCCTCCTTCTCAGCGAAGGCCCAAGCCCCTCTGTTCCAGCTACATCACTCCATGTCATTTTGGCTTTAAGAATCCCAGATTAAAATGTATGTACTTCTGGAAGGGTTAAACCGTTACGTCTTTATCAACTAATATCTTGTTGGGGATTATTTGAAAGCAGGTTCCAGCAGAATGGGATATAGGAGAGGGTCCTGGAGACAATGAGACAGAGAAAACAGAAGTTGGGGAACAAGGACTCCCAAAATAAATTCACCACATCTGATGACTTTACCAAGAGCTGCTCTGATCAGACCAGTGATTCTCATCCTTGGCTACACATTAGGGTCCAAGGGGTGCTCAGACCACACCCTAGACCAATGACTTCAGAATCTCTGTGGATTCAATGCAGGACTCTGAAGTTCTTAAAGCCCCCCAGGCTCTTTTTTTGTAAAAACCAAGGTTGATCATCACAAGAGCAATCTACTTTCCATTCGGACCACCTAATTGCCTCCTTCTTGGTCCAAATTTTGCTTCCCCATGGATCTGCATTAACCCCCATTTCTCCAGCACAGTCCAGACAATCTAACTAGGAGAGTAACATTTGCTGACAAAGAAGAGGAAGAGATATGGCCAAAGTTGAACATTTGTCTTCCCTCTCCTCCTGATTGATCACTTTATACAATAATAAAACTTTTAAAAGGTTGAACCTGAACTGAGGCTGTGACTGTGACACAATTAATCAAACTCTTGAGGAATCATGTTACATTATGTGCTTCAAGCATTGATCCACTTCACTAAAAGTTGGCCTGAAATACAACCTAGACATGAGATATTGGATCCATAAGAAATGGCCAGGATGCTGTCTATTGCTTTGTGTCTCTATGCCATGTGTGGACATGCAGCTGACCAGACCTTAGAGCAAGACAAACTATTAATACATCAGAGAGGATGTCACCAGTCCTCACTCACCTAATTGCTGGGAGTAGGGGTACAGAGAAGAAAGAGCTGATTTTGGTATCTTCCTCAAACCTGCTATCAGTACACCTAGTTAATGATGATACGCTTCATCCACCAGTCTCCTGGTCTCCCTCCCTGTCCTTGAATTGATCGCAGATGATACCAGCATCCCTGGTACCATAAACTCTTCTCCATGGAGGTAGATTGTAGGGTCCTCTCTAAATCTGAGTTTCATAGGACCAAATGCATCCTTCTTTTTAACTCACAGGTAGGCGTCAGGGCAATAACAACATCTAGCATCTTTGGGCACTGCTTTCCAGTTAGCCAAACATTTCAGAGTCCCCAAACTCACTCAAGCCTCACAACAGCCCCTTGAGATAGGGAGGTAGGTGAGCCAGGGTTCCTGTGCCCCATGTTACAGAAAAGGAAATGTGCTGGGGAAGTGAAGTAAGTTGCCAGGGTCATGACACTCATGGTGAAACTGGAACACCTGGGTTTAGGACTTGAAGCCTTTGGTTTCCAGCAGCTTCCAGAAAACATGGGAGACCACAAAGGAAATCAGATCTTGCTCTGGTCCCAGGCAAAATTGCATTACAGGCTCAGCTCATTGGCTGTCTTTCTTCATCCACTTCGCCAGCCTTCCCCCTCTCCTCCAAGCATCCTGCCCACTCTGGGCCGTCCCACTGCATCAGCCCACACATTCACTAGCATCTCCAGAAGTCTGTCTGCACTCCGTCTCTTGAAATTGCTCTAGTCTTAGGTGGCCCAGCAGAAAGACAGATGTGCCCTCAAAGTCTAGCTCACCCTTGAGACCTGGCTGTGTGACCTCGGGCAAGTTACATCATGCGTTTGAGTTTCCTTCTCTGTAGAATGGATGATTACTAGTACCTGCTTCTTAGGGCTGTATGGAAGATCACAGGAGTCACGTACATAAGGCTCTCCGGACCATGTCAGGCATTTATTAGATGCTCAGAAAGGGCAGTTGCTCCACCCCTGAAACTATCAGAATATTGTCAATCAGTTGTACTTCAGTTTTTCAAAAAGAGCATTTGTTTTCAAAACCATTTATCTTTAGTTATTGATTTTATATAATAGGCATAATAGCTAGCATTTTTCAAGGCAAACTAGGTAATGGCGTGGATTACATTGTTCTTGGTACTTTTCATGGAGTATGTCATTGATTTCTCATGACACCTCTATGAAAGAGGTACTGTTGTTACCCCACCTTACAAATGAAGAAACTGAGACCTGGAGAGGTTCAGGAGAGACAGGAAGGGCCAGAACCTGGATGTGACCTAAGTAGTTCAACTCTGGAACCAGCTCTCTTAGTTCAGACACAAGCTCCAGATGGAGGGTTGCTTCTTGCCATGTATTTGCATTTTTAAATAAGAGTATCTTTCAATAAAAGAAATAGCATAAGCATATAGTACTTGCATGGAAAGGAATAACGGTATGATGGTGAAATATCAGCCATTACAGAAAAGAGGACAGACAATAAGTAGGAACGAGGGCTTTCTAGGTGCTGCAAAAATTATACCATGAATGTGTTTTTTAAATTGAAAGAAGGAATCACAAGAAAATGTTAACAGGGATGGTTTTTGTAGAGCAGGACTGAGCTCAGGTGAGGGTAGCAGGGTTTTTCATTTTCATTTTGTACTTTTCTGTGTTATTCGAGTTTTCAAACCCAGCTCTGCACATTGGTTTTGTTTCATACTAAGAGGATTTATTGGAGCAATGAAACGCTTTATTTGGTTATTGGTTCTTTTCTGCCTTGTACACTCCATGTTAAAAAATTAATGAGCGTATTGTTTAAAAATGATACCGTAAAACCAACCACTTGTTCCCCGCCAATACCACACCCTCAAACTGCTTATCATCTCAGCACAGAGATAAGATGGAGCAGAGGAAAAAACTAGAGCGCCCAGCGAGACGGGTTATAATTAAGTGCCCGAGAATACGCAGGGCCATCTCTTGAGACCGTCGGAGTCCAACTCTCTTCCCAAACATGGTATTTTCCCTGATGTTTTTTTTTTCTTTTTTCCCTCCACCAGAAATTTTCCACTTTAATTATGTGGGTTAGGTTAGAGGAGTTCACCTTCGGAACTTTAAATGCGCAAACAGCTAATCCCTTCCATAAGACACATTTCTGGGAAAGCCCAAAGATAAATGTTTACAGCCTGTGCTGGGAGAACGGAACCCAGTGAAATTCGGAATGATTTAAGCATGATGTGCCCATGCCTGAAGAAACAATTTAGAGAGAGCGCTAGCCTCTGCTAGAGCTGCTCTGGAATTCTGGCCTCCGTTCCCACAAAGAGTGGAATCGCTGGCAGGGCTTGTAGGTTAGATATTTTCCCCCCTCTGCCCGGTTTTGCCTCCAACATGAGAAGGATAGTAATTAAAACCATACTTAAACTATTAAGTCCTCTACCTAAAGGAATGAAGTTTATTAAAGTTGCTAGGCGTTAAGTACAGAAACTCAAAATAGCTTGCACACACGCCCCTTGGCATAGCCTAAAAATATTGGTTGAGAGGAGCCCAAGCAGAGAGATGGGACACACACACACACACACACACACACATTCTCTCTCTCACACACACACACATCAATACATTGATATATCAATAAATGGAAGGCATTTCTTAAGTAACAAACATTTGACAAGCAGAGAGCAAAGATGACCTCCCCGCCAATTAAGGTACTTAGAAGGGCTAGTTACTCAGAAAAATTATGAAATGGTCTCATAAGGGCCCAGAGAAAATAAGGACCAATCCTAGGTACCAAAAAACCCCTTTGAGATTCAGTTTCTCATCAATCACATGAGGCCATTGATTGGCGGAAGAATGTGGGGGAGGGGGAAGGAGGTACTAGCGCGGTCTTGGCACCAAGGAAGGAGGTACGCAGTGTCAGGTCCTTTATTCCTGAAGATTGTGTGGTGGTTCAGCTGAGAGAAGCGCACTCTCCCTCCTCCACGCAGGGCTATGATCAAGGAGTTCTCCGTCACCATCCCTCTCTCCTCACCTAAGATCGTAAAGAAAGGGCAGCATGGTATAGTGGCTAAAACCCAGTCCTGGATTCAGATACCAGCTTGGACTTGGAACAATTCACATCGCCATCCTGTGGGTCATTGTGAAGAGTGAGTGCGATGCTGAATGACAGGTGGTCCTCAGGCAGCAGGGTCTTAGCTGCCCTGGGCTACTCCAGCCTCCAGGGTCTCCACTCACACCTGCACAGCTGCCCGGATGGCCTGCAGGCCAGTACTGGACCTAGGACCACCGAGAAAGCCCACCAGCATGGCAAGGGCTGCTGCTGCTCTCTAGACCCTGCCCACTCACTTGGTCTGGGATCACCTCTGTTTAATGTTTTCTAAGGATCTGGCACTGCAGGCAGCCCAGGATTATCTTGAGAAGCTGTCTGGACAAGAAGTGATTTCCTTACATGTTTGTTTTCAAAGTTTCTTGAGGAATTCCTTTAGGAATTTCGTGGAGCACACTACCTAGGACATAGAAGTTGCTCAGTAAATGCTTGTGAATGAATCATAATTAGTGCCACCTATTACTGAGCTGCTATTATGTGCTGGGCACTGTACTCCAAGAAAATCTTAACTATCTTGTGCCATTTGAATTCTACAAGTAAGAGCAAGACAGTAGAGTTTAACAGAAAAGAGACTAGACTTTGGAGTTATAATTTGAACTAGTTCCCCATCCTTCATTCTGGCTAGGTGACCTCTGGGAAAGTATTTAAGTTCTCTGAGCCTCAGTGTCTTCATCTGTATAATGGACGTAATATATTATCTACCTCCTAGGATTGCCGTGAAGATTAAAAGGTAGGTAGAAGGTAAGTAGGTAGATGGGTAGATAGAGAGATAAAACTTTTATATATATGTGTACTGTATGTGTGTATATGTATATATAAAACCACATGATGCAGTGTCTAGAACCTAGATTGTGATGTTAAAAAACAGATGAAAAATAGTTTAACAACTCAGTGAGATCGGTATTATTACCTCCATTTTATAGATGAGAAACTCCTCAGAATAGTATCCTCTGACAGAAGTCCATTCAGCCTCTTCCTTTGATAAGGAGTTTCCTTGTTTGTATCAAGAATGTGTAGGGAATTGATCTGGGGCTTTAGAAATACCCAAGATTGAAGGAATAAATGGAGAAGGTTTTTCCAGACAGGCTCAAACCTTACAGAGGCTGTGGGAAGGGGTAAGGAAGACAGAACAGTGAAAGAATAGAAGAAACACTAGCCACATTTTTTTTCTTCTCCTTCAAAAAAAATGCATGCAAGCCAATTGGTGAATTTATTCTCAAGCCTATACTGGGAGTCCTGTGATTTATTAAGCACCTAAACAGAACCAGGATAGGAAAATGGTTGAGAAAAATTGCCCTACAGTGGTCTACCTAGGCTTGAACTCCTGCCTATCATTTATAAGCTGTGTGTGACCATGGGAAAGTCTTTTAACCTTTGAGTTCCACATTTGTAAAATGAGGATAGTAATAGATCCTTACACAAGTTAATATATTCAGAGCCTATGCCATGCCTATACCTCATAAACACTTATTACATCATAATTTTTATTGTTGTTTTTCCCATTTTTATACGCTTCATACATATTCCAAGATTTGGGTAGATAAAGCAATGGGCCAAATCACTCAACTACTAGCAACTTGTAGACACAGGATTCTAAAACTCAATCCCCCCCATACCAGTCAGAAAGGGTTCAATAATGCTGGATAACAAACAGGACCAAAAGTGAAGCAGTGTGACACAATCAAAGTTTATTTCTCACTCATGCAAAATCCAGTGCAGTTCTGGACAACTGTCTATGGGTTAGCCTAACATTCCAGGTGGTTTTGCTCTTACCCACATCAGCACAGGCACCTGTGATCACAATGGCAAGCAAAGAGCAGGAAAATTGTACACTGGCAATTAAATGTCCACCCAGAAGGGACACATGCCTTTTCTATTCACATTAAATTGGCCCAAACAAGTTACATAGTCACACCTAATCAAAGAAAGAGACGTGCAATCCTGAGCACATGGGAGTACAGAAAACAAGTTATCAGTGATCACCGTATCCCCTAAAGCCAGTCTCTTAGCTACTCTACTTTGCACTGTTTTGCCTCTCTCTGTGATGGGACCCTCCATTGGTCAACTTGTCCTTCCTACAGCAGTCAGTTTCAACACCCTTTAAGATCAGAGAAAACCATCGAGGTTTTAAATGAACTAATTAATCAGCGACTGTTTCACAAATCCCAGCCTGGCTCTTGCCCCTTTCCTGCGCGCCCTCCATGGTCAATGGCTGTCCTCCAGTGCACCCAGTCCACTCGGTCAAGATCGAGGGCTCCCATCCCTCCATCTGGGGGCTTCTCTTCTTCCCCCATCCATCACCAGGGCCCTGCAATCTCACCTGTCGATGCCCGGCTCTTGCTTGATATCTCAGTTCTGGAACAGAGTTGCTCCAGCTGCTACCTGGGAAGGCTCTAGCCCCAAAAATATTTAGTTAGCAGCCATTCAGTTAAGTGGAATTGACTTTTTATCGGCTTTCCTCTGTACGGCTGCCACCAACGAAGGCTGTTTCCTCCTTCCCTCTTCTCTGCCTGTCAGTTCACTCCACATTCCTATCGGCAGCCTTTAGCTCTGATCAATACTAACCGCTGTGTAACAGCTCATGCACGGCTGCTCTGGTTTGCATCGATCAGGCCCTTCTTCCAACAGGTAGTCAGCTATTTGAGGCAATGACTTGAGATAAACACCTACTTTTACTTCAGGCTAATTCATTTCAGGTGGATTTCAAGGAGGCTCTGCACCCCATCTCTGTTAGACAAGCTGAAATCATAGAGTCGGGATAAGCTCCTCGTGTGCTCGAGATCCTAGGAGACCTTTCTTCCTCTCCCCTTTTCCCCTCTTCCCTTGCAGGGTGTAAGTGCCACTTATAAACAAAATACCCAGACTTGGGACATTGAAAATGCCACTTCAGAAAATGTGTCAGCCAGCCAGCTCTCTTTCTTTTTAATGAGATGCATCCGGGGCTGCTGGAAACCCAGGGCTGCCGCGGAGGCAGCGTTGTCTCTGGGCAACCAAGCATCCTTCCAGCTTCCCCAGAACGAATCTCACAATATCCTGCCACCCTGGTCTCTCACCACATCAGTGGGCCAGTTCTTGAATTCACTCCCACCCTTGTTCCAGGCTCCCAGGTGAATCTGCCAGGAGCTGATATTGCAAAAACAGTTGTTATTTTGCAATTGATTAGGGGTTGGTACAACTTCATGGCATTTGTGTTTTAACTAGAAAATGCACTGGATGATATACACCTTTTTCCCAACATGTACACTAAGTGTGGCTGAATAGTACATCTGATACCATCATGACCCTGTCACCTGGGTCCCAAACCTCCTGCCCCGTTTCTCTTTCTCCATGCCTCCCCTTGACACACCCAGCTCTTTAGTCTCCCCAGGTTCTGCTGAGCCCTCCCATGCAGCACAGTTCTAGTGTCCTGCCCTTCATCTCAGTTGCTATCATCTTATTCAAGCCCTCGTCTCCTGGCGCTTGGACCACTGCAGTATCTCCTAGCTGATTGCCTGGCTTCCATTGTTCCCTGCTTTGTTAGTTTCACTCTGCACACAGACTTACCTTCCTTGCAGCCCACTGTGATAGCCTTTCTCTTCTCAGAAATCCTCAGTGGCTCCCCATCGCCTACAAGAATGAAGGTGATTCCTCAGCCTGTCATCCTGGTCTTCAGTGATCTGGCCCTTAGGTCTCTCCCCAGTCTGTCTCTCACTGTCCTCCAGCAGAAACCCCAAACCCTACTTCCATCTGATGACTCTCCCCCTACTGTTCAAGAGTTTTCTAGCTCTGTGCCTAAAAAACAAATGTCATGCCCCACACTGCATTTGAAATTGGTTCAAATCCTGGCTCCACTACTTATTAGCTGTGTGACCTCAGTTGAGTTATCTAACTTTTCTCTGCCTCTATTTCTTATCTGTGAAATAGGGATAAATAATAGTACCCACCCCATAAGACAGTTATGAGGATTAAATACATTGATGTATAGTAAGGTATAAAGAAAGGTACCTGCACATAGTAAATTTGAAATAAATAGTTCTCTGATCATTATAATTTTCCCAACTCCTCCAAAGCATACCTTCTCCATGAATATTCTCTAGGTCACCCTAGCAAAAAAAAAAAAAAAAAATGCTCCTTTCCTTGTTCTGCCCTTGGTTTATACTGATAATGTCATCATAATTATTGGGTGTTAGGTACATACTCAATGCTTCTATGTACGTTATTGCTTTTATTTTATTTTATTTTTATTGCTTTTAAATCCTTGGGCTGGATGCCTTCCATTTGCTCCAGGTCCACTCTCCCTCTGTCATCACCTTGCTTTTTGCTGTAGGAGGCTGAATCCTAGTTGGATCTGGCCAACAAGGAGCACTGGTAACAAAGAAGCAGGAAGAAGTGAAGGGTCAGGGTTTTTATTCCTCCGGCCCTTTCCCAGACTGTGTCTCTGCAGAGCAGCTTCATCTCTCAGCTCCTGTCGGGCGACCCTTTTAACCCGCCTGCTCTGTCTCCAGGTCTCAGGCCCTTCCTTGCCTCTTCACACCTGGGTGGCAACGCGGCCCCAGGACACTGCCCCCTTCCTCGTGGGTTCCTCAACCCTGACCACACCTTTGTAAACACAGTTGTCCCTATATGTACTATCCCCCAGTTATCCTAATTCCCACGTGCCAAGCTGACTGGAGCAGTTCTCATTACAACCCTATGAAGTGGGTCCTGTCATTTTTACCCTAAGATGCTCGAGATCACATGAAGCAAGGGATGGAAACACATCTGCCTGGCTCCAAAGCCCATACTCTGAATCACTCTGAATCATACTCTGAATCACTCAATTTTAATAAGGTCTAGGTAAGGTGACTCTTTCTCTATGGACTTCCACACCTCTTCATCAGAATATACTCATTTGCTTTTGCCATATTAAAAAACACCCCAAAACTTAGGCTTCAAAAAAAATAATAATTCATTAGCTCACCATTCTGGGGATCAGTGATTTGGGCTGAGCTCAGCTGAGTTCTTCTGCTGGATTGGCCCAGACTTGCTTGGGTGGTGCCATCAGCAGGAGGATTTTCTGAGGCTGGGTGGTCCCCGGTGGCATCGCATACATGTCTGTCATACAGGGGGGACCCACAGGGTGACCAGCCACGTGTCTCCAGTATCTAGCAAGTTAGCTCAGATGTCTTCACATGATGGCTTGGTTCCCAAAAGAGCAGAAGAGAGCAAGCCTCAGTGTGCAAGCACTTATCAAGCCTCTGCTTGCATCAGGTTGTCTGATGTCCCATGGGTAAAACCCAGATTCAAGGACAGACAAAATCCACCCCATTGCTTTGGTGGGAGGGGCTGCAAAATATTTCAGCCATTCTTTTCTCAGTCTACCACATGGCACACTCCTTTCTGGAAAAATCTTTGCCTTGACAACTCCATATCCTGTGTCCTCTTAACCCAAGTCAGAAAAGCAGTATGGGCAGTGTGTGGGGAGTATCCGCTTTATAGCTTGGTGAACATCTGACACTCTTCCTGCCTGTTACCACCAGACTGAAAATAATTCTGAAAGGGAAGTCTCTTAAAACTTAGCATGAGGGAGTGGAATTTTTTTTAATTAGGCTTCAGCAGAATTTTGAAAAGAATCTTTTTTTTCTTCAGTTGCCTCTCCCTTGTTATAAATTTTAACTCCACCCAGTGGCATACCACAGCCAGCCCTGCTTCTCCTCCCCAGGCCTCCACACCACTGTTTGCTTGGCAGCCCTGCTCAGCTCACATTACCGCAGAAGACGGAGGGAGAAGTCTGGCTTCCCGCTCTCCTCACTTCCTCTTCCCCCACCCCCATTTCTCCTGGAGCTCATCCTTGTCTGCTCACTCCAGCTCTGCACCCATCTGGTGCCCTCCCAGGATCAGGATTCTAGGAAAAGCTGAAAGGTTAATCTATAGGGCTGCCCTGTACAGCCCCCCAGGTTGGGCACTGCACACAGTGGCCAGGAGACTAAGCCAGAAGACTGGACCTCCAGGAAGCCCTAAGATAGAATATCAATCTAAAAACTAGTTGTACGTGAAATTACACTTTGATACCTATGACATCATGAACTCAAATGTAGTTAGCCATTCATTAATTTATTTCACAAGTATTTATTGAGGACCTATACATGCTAGGTACTATGCAGGTAATTTGCAGGCCCTGGAAATATAAAACATGGTCCCTGCCCTGGAGAAACTTGTAGTCTGGGGACAGGTGGGAGGGAGACAGACACATGAAGAGGTTATAGCAATTAATGAGGTAAGTACTATATAAGAGGGTGTCACAAAAAGCCAGCAGGCCACTGCACCTAGTCTGGCTGATCAAGGAAGGCTTTCTCAAGATGACACCTGATGTGGTCCAGTCCAGCACTGTCAAATAGAAATATACTATGAGCCATGTATGTAAACCTTCCAGTAGCCACATTGACACAATATTGTAAAATGATTATAAATCAATAAAAAATGTTAAAAAAATGAAAGCAAACAGGAGCAAATAATCTTAATAACCTATTTCATTCAAATCAATATACCCAAGATATTGCTATTTCATTGCCCAATCAATATAAAAATGATTAATAAGATATTTTACATTTTATTGTACCAAATCTTTGAAATCCCATGTGTGTTTTATAATTACAGCACATCTCAATTTGGACAACCAACTTCTCAGAAGTTAAAGTAAATGTAGTCCCACCAAAGCAATAAAGTTATGTTTCATAGAAACCTATTTTATATCACTCCAATTTAAAGAACTCGATAGCTATATGTGACTTGTGTCTACCATATTGGAGAACACAGGTCTAAAAGGATAAATAGATGTGAAGCAGAGAAAGTAGAGAGGATTGGGCATTTGTGGGAGGGAAAAAAAAAACAGTCTTTGCAAAGGCACATAAAATAAAGTGGGGTTTGGATCATGCAACTTAGTATTACTGTGATACAATGGGCAAGGCTACTGATGGGAAATGAACCAAAAGTGGAGGAATAGGCAAGAGACTGTCAAAATGGGTCTTGGGTTCTCCAAAAGAATCAAGGATCGTATCTTTTATAAGAACGTACTTAATATTTGAGGGAAGTGGAACACAGAGAGAAATCTCAGGTATAGGCCCATTACTAAACCCTAATATAAAGGAATCCACCCTCCTGGCAGCCTAGGTCAGAGGCTCAGCAAGTCCGCATCTGAAATGATGAAGCGTAGCAGAACGGAGTGGCAAGTGGATGAAGTGTGTGTGTTTCCTATAACTGACAGAAATCAACTCAAACAGATTTCAGTGAGGGGCTTACTGGCTCACAGTCAAGAGGTGAGGCAGGCCCTGTGGCTGGTTGGTTCAAGTGCACAAGAGCATAATGAAAAGCCAGAGCTCTTCTTCCTCTCCACCTGTCGTCCATGAGGCTGACCTCATCCTAAGGTCTCTTCCTCTTGGAGGCATAGGATGCCCACCAGCCAGGTTTGGAGCCCTGTATTTCCTCATATATGTTCAGTGGTAGAGAGTGCTTCCATACCATTACTGCAAGTAAGATTCCTGCAATATACCTGATGGGACCATCCCAGGACACAGTCCCCAGTACTGAAGGGACAACTGTAATCAGGGAAATAAAAGGTGCTGAGTAACTCAAGCTGGCTGACTCACAGCTGGAACAGCCCGCAAAGTCCAAGTGCATGGGGGTGTAGTTACCTGAAGGAAAACTGGGATGCTGTTAAGATGAGAGGAGGGGCCATGGATGCTGGTAGCAACCAATAAATGCCAACTACAGTCCACCCCTTTGGCCACTCAGTATCTGTTCATGCCCATCTTCTACAGAAACACTTTCACAAATTCCCATAACTACATAAAAGTTCAGGCAATTCAAATGGAAAGAACCTAAAGGTTCTTTGTATAACTACATCCTGTGAAACCTCTTTCCTGGAAACCCAGAGGTAACTTCTTGTGGTTCAGTGACCTGTGGTTAAATGATAAGTTATCGACCCCTAGTACACTCAGCGGAGTGGATAAAAGACAAGATCTATACAATAAAAGCTCTGTTTGGTAAAAACAGGGAAAGAACATAGCACATCCTGTAGAACAGAAATAATTAAGACTCCTGGCAGTAGGAAGCGTTCTTGGTATCCAGTAAAGACCAAGGAGGATCATTTTTTTCCATTTGTTCTCCATGAGCATATCTGAGAAAGGAATTGGAAGGACATGCTCTCCGGGAATCATACTGCTTTAGCACTTCACAACCATTTAGAGAAAGATGGGGGTGGAGGTGGGGGGTAGGTATTGTCCTAAAATTTGTCCTCAGGTTTGAGCAAACTACTGTCAGTCACACTTTCATGGAGTTTCTGTGGCAATACACACCTAAAGAAAAGTAAATGGGATTTCCATCTTTTGCTTCTGATCAAGTCCATTGGGTAGCAACCATAGCCAGAGATTTTGTTTGGTTGTGCATTTCAAACCTGGACATTTCTCTTTCCTACCCAAAAACCTCTATGTGTCATCAATATGCCTGGACTGCTTGCTTTCAAACTTTTTGGCCATAAGTCATAATAAGAAATGAATTTTACCTCACAACCCAGTATATTAATTATGCATGTATATGGATTAATCTGTATGTATAACCAGATCACAAGTTTATTGCAATAGTACTTACCATCACTGCACGAGGTGCAGGCTGGTATTTTCTATTCTATTCCATTAGAGAAAAAGAAGAAAGGAAGGAAGGAGAGAAAATCCAGTCACAGTCCACCAAATTGATCTTACAAGTTATTAATGGGTCACACCCAGAGTTTGAAAGCACTGCCTTAGTCAAGGCCTAATTGAATGGCCTCCCCCTTCATTTTAGCCTGTGCTTTGAAAGAAATAAAAACAATAGCCTTAGATAGAGAGATTCTTATTTCTTCTACCCTTAGACTGCTACCAGATACAGCTTCACAAGGCGTGTGAGTCTCCCCTTTCTTAGAGAATGTTTAATAGGAGGTGCAAGGAAAGCCTAGGAAGAGGGTGGGTCAGGATTTTTTCCATGTCCAATCTCGTCTCCTGGGAACCCTCTGGCCTGTGTATATTAACCTCAGATTGAAACAGAAAATGTGGCTTTGCCAGCCCTATGGGCCCCATGGTAAGGGCTTTCCACCATCTTGAATTACAGACCATAGGCAGAACGGACGTCTCTCAGCAAAGCTATATTCCCTTCACTTTCTGCTGGAGTACAGGCCGCCTCCAGCCTGCCTCTTATAGTACTTTGTTGAAGGCTGCCAGAAATAGACAATCAACTGCAACATCCTGAATTTTTTCTACCAAATTAAGCATTGATAGGTACTCTGTCTGCATCAGAGGCACAAAAAGCAAGTTTTGCCCGCTGCGTAAATAAGACATCCACCTGCCCAGTCTGGGGTATGGTACCCATTTGGCCACTCCTGGACTCCTCCACTTGCAAATCCATAATTTAAGGGGCATTTCTTACAGCACTTTCTGGTCCAAACTCATCGCTCTTCTT
Organism: Camelus ferus; assembly: GCF_009834535.1. NCBI lineage: Eukaryota > Metazoa > Chordata > Mammalia > Artiodactyla > Camelidae > Camelus > Camelus ferus. Next base: position 46,772,141 of record NC_045704.1, read on the forward strand.
GAAATTTAGCTTCACCTCTCCTTGTTCTAAGAAGAAAAAAAAAAAAAGGCCTTAAAGTGAGTAACTTCCAGCAAATCCCTGTTAATGTGTTAGAATTCTCAAAGGAGTCTCCCCAGAACCCTCATCACTTCTAGAGTGTCTGGATTTCAGTGGAGAGACTCTTGAAAGTAGAAACATCCCCAGAACCACATCTGTTGGTGGACTTCCAGGCACTGGGACTGAAGGCAGGACGATGAAGAGAGCAAGCCTAACGCAGCCAAATAACCTTGGATTTGAGCACTGACTTCATCGCCAACTATGTGAATCTGACCCAGTTACCTCTCTAGGCCTCAGTTTCCTCACCTGTGAATTTGTGAGTAACAAGACGTCCTGTAATATGAAGGCTTAATTAGAGATATAGAGCACCTAGCACTGTGCTGGCCGTAAAGCAGGTGTCCCCCACCTACAACAGTCAATATCCCATTCTAAGCATGGAGAAGCAGTGGGAGATGCTGAAAGAGGCCACGTATGGATAACGGGCTCTGGGAGCCTGTGATCTTGGGGCCGGCGTTGCTCTTAGATACCTAGGATCAGACTCAGTGATTCCGCTAAAGGCATCGACTGAGCGGTGTCTGCTGAGACTCGGCGTCAGACTTTGCTGTCTTCAGCAGTTGGTCTTAACCCTCCAAGTGCTGACGCCCACAAGGAAAAGCCATGCTTAGTGTTGGTGGCAGCCAGGATGCCTGGAGAGGAAAGCTGAAGACAGCTACTTCTGAGACTCCAGACTCTTCTGGAATAGGTTCAGCAGGACTTAGGATCCCAGAGTGGAAATAGAGGTGGAAAAAAGGATACCCTTTGCCTGTGAGCAGCCCCTGTGACCAAAAGCAGGCTGACCATCTACCTCATGAGATGGAAAAGCTTAGATCTTTCTGGAAAAATCACCAAATGAGTCTGCCCACTTAAGGGAGGATTACTAGAGAATATGAAACATGCAACTTTAGTTAATAAAATTCTAACTTTCCTTCAGGCGTAGTGTCAGATCGCTCACCATACAGCCTCAGAAAATCCACCCCCTTAAAGTTTCTAAAAAGAATCCTGGTCCTGGGGACCACCACTTAATTTAAAACTTCTACTCTGAAAATATGGAAATTGACCTCATCTGTAGGAATCAATACCCCCATCCATGTTTGATTCCACTTCCTGTTATCTCTTCTAGAACATTCCTGTGCATTTGTGTACCCGCCTCCTCGCCTCACCCCAGTAGTTCACATAGAGGGTGTGTGTGACTATAGCCCCTGGGGGTTCTTGCTTAATTGTAATTACTCACATTAAAGCCACGCCTCGAATGATGCCACATTCTCCAGGTTGTAATGTGGACCCAGGCGTGGATAGACATGGGCCATGTGCATCATGGCCCTGGATTTTTAATTTCTAGGAGGCAGCTTGATGGAAGCTGGCAGAAAATCTTGTACTTCTTCGGGGCTTTTGCTAACCCTCAATTAGAACTTGTTCTTTATTTCCCAGCCACGTTTATTGATCTTCAGGATACAGGCAACGGTCTTATAGTATTTCTTCCTAGGAATATAAAACACCTCCCTTCCTCCTTCCCTTCCCTTCTTTTCTTTCAGCCAGCTCCCCTTCCTCACCACCCCAGCTCTTGCTCCCTCTTTTCTTTTTCTCTTCTCATCTTCTAGCTCTCTCTTCCTCGCTTTTTCTCCCATGACAGATTTCACTGGTTTGCTGCTACACTGTTTAATTTGTTTTTATCATTTTGAATGTGTGCGCAGAGACTTTCAGGCCAAAGGCCAACTTTGAAAATCCCTAAGACAGTGACATCCAAGGTGCAGGGCTTCTGTGAATGCCTGGGCCTGAAGTGTGTCAAATGTGTGTCCGGGGCATGGATCCAGTGGGGCTGCAGATCTTCTGCCCCATCCTGGTCTGCCAGGCCCCCAGGGAAGTGGCTGGGGACCCTCTGCCAGCAACTCGATGCAGAAGGAAAGTGGGAGGTGTCTGGGGCGCTTCTCTCCTGTCCACCCTTCACTAACCTCCCCCTTCCCACCCTATTAGGAAAAGTATTTATTTAAAAACAAATCCTTCCTGCATGACTTAGCTGTCATTCTTTTAGTTTATGAGACCAAGATTCCCACAGTTCAATGCATCACAAATCTAGCCCTCCTCTTCCCTTTGGTTCATTTTCTCTGTCTTCCCGCTTTATCAGTTCCTCTGTGGTCTCCTGCCTCTCCTTCTCTGGGTATCTCACCCTCTCTTCTTCATTGACACTGTTCCTTGTTTCTTTCTCTTATCTCTCTTGAGATGAGGTACTATGGGGAGCTGGGAGCAAAGAAAAATGGGACACTCTGGAGAGAAGTGTGTTCAAACATGCCCAGGGTATGAACCAAAGCCTTTTCTCGAGCATTCCTAAAAATGGAGGAAAAGCACAAGGAGACACCCAGACCCATGAGTCTGCGATCCAGTAACTGCTCCCCAGCCATTCCTAAGTGATTCTAGAGGGGGAGAGTCAGGGCGCTCTGGGGGACAGGAAAGACTGAATCCGAATTCAGGCTCCATCACCTGCTACTTGGTGTATGCAAGACCTTGCACACACGTGTTAAACCTTCTCAGCCTTGATTTTTTCCATCTATCAAATGGAGGGATAGTAATACTTTTTGAAGTTCCAGGCACAAAGTGAAATAGTAAATAGGAAATGTGTTTGGAATGTGTCAAGCACACAGTGAATATTCATTTTCTTCTTTTTTCCCAGAGAATAGTGAAACAGCTAAGATTTAGGATAAATAATAAAAGCTTGGCAGTTGAAGCTGGTGAGAGCACAGTGTTTCATGTACTGGTTGGTGCCGTTTCCTGTGGGTGGCAAGATCCTACAGGTCAATTTTTATTCTGGGTTTGTGATAGTAACTGAGTTTGATTCTTTAATGTTTAAATAGTGCCTACTTTTCCTTAGCTGGAATGACGGTTAGACCTCCCATTAGCGTGCTTATTTATTTATTTTTAATTTCACTAGCAATGCATGAAAGCATTCTCATGGGGAAAAAAAAAAAAGCAAAATCAAACAAGATAGGATAAAACGAAAATGTCCCTTGGCTGTCCCCAGAAATCTTAACTCTGTCCCAGAGGTAATAACAGCGTGGCGTGTGTCTGCTCAGACCAAAAGGAAAAACTTTCATTCACATGCATATGTGTACATATAGAAATGTCAGATTTATTTTCTGATTTTAAATATAAAATGCATTCTTACTGTTATTATTTTGCAACTTGGCTCTTTGTTTCTTTACTAGTTTTAAATGCTCTGGAGGTCTTTTCTTGTCATTTTTTCTCACTGCGGTGGTACATTCCGTAATCCTCCCACTAGAATGTAAGCTCAGTAAAGAAATGTTGTCTTTTTCATTTCTTTATCCCTTAAACCTCTAACATTACCTGTCACATAATAGGTGTTTTGCTACTACATTAACAATTACAAGTATTTCTTAAACGACTAAATGAATTACTATGGATGCACCACATGCACTTTTAACTGTTCCCCTACTGATTGACTTTCAGGTTCTTTCTTTTTTCTTTTTACCTCTTACAAACAACACTGTGGTGACTATCCTCACACGGTTTTATTGTGCATGTATACGTGGATTTCTCTGGCATACGTCCTCAGAAGTGGAATTGCGGGAGCAAAGACTTCTTTTTCTTTTTTAAAATTCTTTTATTTTAAGACTTTTTTAAAAGCAGTTTTAGGTTCACAACCAAATTGACAGGAAGGTATAAAAATTCCCCACAGACCCCCTTCCCACACTTGCATAGCCATTATCAAATCATTTCACCAGAGTGGTACCTTTTTTTTTTCTTTACCAAGGATGAACTACATTGACACATCATAATCACCAAAGTCCACAGTTCACCTTAGGGTTCACTCTAGTGAAGTGACTAGTGTTACACATTCCGTGGGCTTGGACAAAAGTATAATGATATATACCCATCATTACAATGTCATACAAAGTGTTTTCACTGCTCTGAAAGACTTCTGTACTCTGTGTGCTCTTCTTCCCTCT